>NC_138866.1:50492011-51977649 GCF_965194805.1 Balaenoptera borealis
AAAAAAAGTCACCTTGGCACTCACTTTTGGGAAGCAGAAGCTCACTATTGTAGGGAAGCAATGGTCTGACTGACGGGGAGACCTGGCTCTCAGACTAAAATCCAGGCTTCACTTCTCAGGAGCAAGGTCTGTTTCATTTAACAATTCCCAGTGGTGTTGAAAGTGTATTGTAAACTTTTGAGGAAGCTTTTAATATCTTGTGACTTTTATAATCAGTACTTACATTGTGCAAATCTCAATAATTTATTAAATAATGTCCCTCTCCCCCAAAAAAGAAATTGATATCATGGTGCTATTTTCTGATTCTGAGAGTTGGTCTTCAGTGCAATTCTCTGAGGGCTGAGATAACAAAATCTCATTGTGCTGTTTACTAGGGCTGAGAAAAAGGCTCAAATACACATTTAAGAATAGTATATGTGTCCCAGAGAGTTCAGGGGCTTTTGGGAGATTGTATTTAAAGAGAAACCCCAGGCCTAGTGTATAGGGTGTGATGGCTTAAATTCTAAGACAACATCAGGCCCTAGAAACCATAAGAATAAGCGGTATCCTGAAGCTTTGAAATCCCTAAAAGGGGACTCCCCTTCCATAGTCCCGTCACGTATTGCCATGGAGATCATGGACAGCAGAGATGCTCCAGGTGAGTGGAGTGACCCACCCAATGAAGGAATTCACTTCAAAAATTTCCCTAGGATCAGACTTGAGTGATGTGATGATCAACTCTGTGTACTCTGGTCTAAGGAGTCCAGTGAGTAGCCCTTTGGTGAGCTTTGCAATGGGCAGTGCCAGGCCACTGGGGCAGGCTTTCCTGGTGCCCATTTGCACTATCATGGGACTCCAGTGACAGCTAGAATGAGTCATGTTTCTTGATACTATTTTCCTAATTCTTTAACCATTCTGACCCTAAATACCAGCTATGACCTCATACTTCATTTCTCTTGATATTCAGTAGCATTTTTGATTTAGCTCAAAAATACCCGCTTTGTTTAACTTTTGAGGTGTTTTGATGACTTTGGGAAACTATTCCAGTTAGGCACCCTGTATTTCCTACTTCCTCTGTTTCCTTATGATCAATCAGAGATCCAGGCCCCACCATTTTCAACTCACAGCTTCCAAGGTCACACTAATCATTCCCATTTTGACCAGCAGGAAGGCGAAAGACTGGAAGTTCAAGATCATAAAATTCCTCTTAAGCATGAGATGCAGAAATTGCACACATCACTTTTGCTCAAATCCTAGTAGTGAGAGCTTGGCTTCATGGCCTCCTTTCATTGCAAGGGAAGCTGAAAAATGCAGTCACTACCTGTGACCCAGCCACAAGACTATCACTACAGACGAGGAGGGCAACAGATTTTGGTGGCTACATAGTGGTTCCTGCCACAGATAAGTTTATATAATTCCTTGAATCTGCCTAGGAGAACCGTGTTATATCAGGAACTCCCTCTTTTCCTTGACTTTGGGAACGTTTGAGGCTAAATTTAGTGACTCTTAGAGTAACTCATTTTCATTTTTTGGTATGTTTATTCATTACTCTGAACTGGTTTTTGACCTCCCTTTTTTACTTTTAATGGTCTTGTCTATCATACACTTTAATATTTTAAGCCATCTCTAATCCTTTTGGGAAGTAGGTAGAGTATAAATAATAAATGGAATAACACAGTGCAGTAAGGAAACTGCCCAAAGAACAGGTCATGTAGGAAGAATAAAAATATGCTTATGTTTGGTAAATTCAAGTTGTTGATCTGCAAGAAGTGTGGGGAGAAGAGTTCCTTTGGACGACATTGTAGCACTTACATTCATGAGGTGGGCAAACAGTAGCAAAAGTCCAGGCAGTGTAATGATTAAGGAATAGGATGACTCAGTGTCTGAGAGGCAAAGTTGCTTATCAATATATATGTAGCTTGTCTCATAATCTGTAAGAATTACTCTTTTTTGTTTTTGTTTTTGTTTTGCTACTAAATGACACATTTTAGAGTACAGGAATTCATTGTTCATATGTCAGCAATCACCATGAGGATTAAAAAAAAAAAACAACTCTGAGTTTTGAGCCCCTCATATGAACTCAGCACTCTGGTAATTCCAGTGGGAGATCTAAAACATGGTGCCCTTCCTTATGGATCTTTATACTCTTATAAACCTGAGAGACATAATGTATTACATTGCAAAGTATTTTTATTTGCCCTTATGAGCCCCATCCCTAGCCCTGTGCTTGGCACAGAGTGGACTCTCCCCGACTCAGGCTGAATGAATCAACAGTATTAGGATGTCACTGAACGCCGAGCTGAAATTTGAAATAGGTATTAGAGGTCTCAGAAATATGCAGGATTTCTACTGATGTTCTGTATACCAAGGTTTTGCTTGTGTGCACTAAGAAAAAACGAAAACTTGGTCCCCAATTTGACAGGGAAATTCATAGTAAAATCCTATTTAATAACACGTTCTAGATTTGTCAATGAACATGCCTGTTCACTATCTTTATAGCTGTGAGAAAATGTATGCCCTATTCACATAGCAGCCCTTCTCCTAGGCATTTTGTGACAATATGCAGACACCTAAGACGTGGGTACCTTGAACTTTGAATAATAAGGGATTAAGCTTTTAAAATATCTACCCACAGGCATTTATTAGAAGTTATGTTTAACATTTTATTAAATTATAAGCTTTCCAAAATTGCTCATATTTTGAGCATTTTCTGTCTGTGTTGGTGGTTGTTTATCTTTGTTTATTCTGCCTAGCTTCTGTCATATTTTTTCCCAAAACTTTCAAATTCACTAAAAAGACACTTGAGTTGCATATAAAATCTGATGTTTATATAGCTAAATACTTATAACTAATGTGTCCAAATATGTGTTCATATATTTTTTATATAATACAGAGCATGGACTAACGGTTGTCTATTGGAAATGATAGAGTCTTGTAACTTGCAGTCTCTGATATCTTTACTGTATGGCTTTGGGCTGATCATTCTTTATCCTTTGGTGACAGAGTGATTTTTCATCAGTCAGCTTTATATGGCATTGTTTTATTTGATGATCTAACATCTGGGAAACATTCTGAACCTGGTGAAATAGAAAAAGTTAACAAGTACAATTAATGATAATAGTACTGCTAGGCACAATAATTTATTTCCTATGCTGGTAAGTGAATTCTTGCTCTTCACATCGAAGAGGATTAAGGAAGCTTTTGTTAATGGGGTGTTTATTGAATGTGTCATAGATGTGAAGTAAATCAATTACCTAGGCATAATAACCTCTGTAACTTTCTGCTAGTGAAGAAATTCAAACGGGGCTTTAAGAAAATTTTATTTCTCTGTACTCTGTGAAAGTTGTTCACACTTTAACAACTAAGACTATCTCAAAGGCCCATGTAGTAAACATATAGGAATTTACACTCTCCATAAGAACTGTGATTTAAACTGATAGCTTCCCCAGGTAACTTGAGGTCTCTTCTCTCCTGCCAGGGAAGCCTTGTGAGTCTTCTGAGAAGAAAGCATTCAGGAAATAAAATAACCCTTTCCCAGTCACCTATCAATATATAGGCATATTTGACTTGAAATTATAAAGTAATGAAACTTTATGGACCATCTAGTCTCAAATTTTGGTTGAAAGATAAATCTTAAAATGTTTTGTATTTTGAGAGATTTCTACCTTCCAAAATCTTGGACTAGTTGAGTTTTGCTTGCCTTGAGTTGTGTTAGGTATGGGATTCTGTAGATAGACTTCTCAGCAAAATACTGCACATACGTGGAGTAATCAGGCCACCTTCATCAGGCCTCCAGTGCCACACAGGAGACCTCATTCTGCACAGGCCCTTCAAAGAAATCAGGACTTTTATCCCCCTTCCCTCTTTCCCACGCCCCTCCCTACCCGCTGCCTCATCTTAAGCCAGTGAATATCCTCTCAGGTCCTGTATTCCTTGGTTCTTCCTTTCACAGTGGTCTTAGTTTAAGTTCCCCAGAAAGCGAGGCTGAGGTAGTGGATTTGTTTGTTTCTAGAGATTACAATCCCAGGAAGCAGGAATGAAGGACACGGGAAGTGAGGCCAAGGAGGAAGAAGAGCCACTACAAGGATGTGGCATGGAGCTGGCTGTGATGAAATAAAAATGATTGCTTGATGCTGGGGGCTCTTTCCTGAGCAGCCGTGTAAACAGCTTGTCGGAACTCTCCATCAGAGGACAGAAAGGACACCACTGGTCCCCCACCAGATGCTCTTTACTGGGCCTGTTCACCCATCTCCCAGGTGCTGTGTTGGCTCATCTCTGCTCTCTACTCTGCAATGTTGCCAGAAAGTCACCGCAACTCGAAGTTATGTCCCCAGAGCCCACAGCCCCTGGCTGACTGACAGGAGGTTCAAAGGGCTGGCCCCTTGCCTCAATTCATGTTCCAGAGTGCCCCATGGGTTCAGACTGAGACCTCATCTTCTGAGGTCAAATCTTTGCTTGGTTTCTTCTCCTGCTCTGATCTGATTTCCTCATTCCCTTTCTCCTGAGAGCGTTCCTTTCATAAATCACCTTCTAGAGCTCCTTATTGTTGTTACTTTCTGCCCTTTGTTCATCGAAGACATTGTTCTTCTGTTCGACCTCAACCCCGCCATCAGCAAGTGTTCATACGAGTCATGACACAGCATAGCCTCGGTGGTCGGTTATATTATCGTTCACTCATATTTGGTGCCCTCCTGCTGGTGATCCTCCCTGGGGAAGAATTATAGGTCCCTGCTCTGTGGAACTGAGGCACAGACATATGGCTTGATTTGGCCAGGAAAGTGTGAAAAGAAGTGATGTGTGTCATTTCTGAGGAGAAGCTTTGATAGCCAAGTCAAGGTTTACCGTACTGTTTTTTCCTCCTATCAAAAGACCTATAATTTTCCAGTTGGAGGTTGTTTGGCATGGGTCACAGTGTAATGGAGCAGAGCTTTTTCTGATCTGAGATGGACATGTAGTCTAAATAAGAAATAAAACATTGTTATAAATTAGATACTTTGGGGTCATTACTACAGTATAACCAGTATTAAGTAATCAGAATTCCCAGATTACCTCAATTCCAATAATTTACTCTCAAGGCTACATCCAGATGTTTATCAATCTCTGGAATAATTCCAGCTCTAAGATATTAAGTGTTGATATACATGTCTGGAGTCATTAGCCTTTTATTCTTCAAGCTCTCTCACTTTCTTACTTTACACTTGCTCTTAGGTCTTGTACCACTTTACATACATTCACACTCACCTCTCTAGTCACTGCTATGGTGAGGTTTTGGTTAGGATTTGGCCAAGTTTCTGGAGGTACAACCTGCCAGCATCTCATCACATGTCCTGCTTTGCATACCTCTCACTTCTCTCCCTAAGACTTCTCTGATGCTGCAGCATGGGACGTTTCAGGAACCTGTTTGGCACTCACGCATGTGCAAATTGGAAATGTGATGCAGCTAATGCCCATGGAATCACCCTTGACCAATGATGTCCAAAAGTGCATGGAAAATACTTTATTCTTTTGTTCCCTGGGTGAACAGTTACGGACACATGTCACAGTTCTCAGAATCAAATGAGTTCAAACACCAGTTATATGTATCCATGATTAATTTGATAACATATCCTTGTATTGACTTGACTTCCCTGCTTAACTCTCCCTGATCCTCATTCTGGTTCCCTGGAGTTTCTTAAATAAACTGTCCACCAACAAGCCTTTGTCTGAGGCTCTGCTTCCGGGAAACACAGATATGACTGTTTTCCTCAAGCTCTCTAGATTATCCACCCCTCAATTTTCTCCTTAGTGCAGTGCCCACTCATGGCTTCATTTCTTCCAAATATTACCTACAAGCTTGTGGTATATCACTCCAGTCATTTTCTTAACAGCACTCTCAGTATCAGAGTCTCCCTGTGTTTCCCTCTGTACTAGACCCATTTTGGTAACCCTGATTTGGATCAACCTCCTGCCTTCTCTACTCATATCTTAGGTGCTGAGAGATGCTGGATGAAATCAG
This sequence comes from Balaenoptera borealis, assembly GCF_965194805.1. Lineage (NCBI taxonomy): Eukaryota > Metazoa > Chordata > Mammalia > Artiodactyla > Balaenopteridae > Balaenoptera > Balaenoptera borealis. The sequence goes on from NC_138866.1 coordinate 50,497,986, forward strand.
AGTTGAGGGAATTGAGACCAAGCTGATGGTCTCCACTGTACTTGCAGCCTCAGTACTGCCCTTAATCAGCTCTTCTTCTACACCCACCCCACTACATTTGCCCTTTCTCTCAGGAGACAAAATTTCTTTTCCATACAGAAAAAAAATGTACTTGTCAAGACAGGCGTACCCCTTGCTGAATTATATCTCCATCCATACCAATTTATCTATGTCTGTTCTATCACCTAGTTTCCTCTTAACCTAGAGGAGATATCTCTACTGATATCTAAGACTAATTAATAATTTCTCCATTGGTGGTCTTGATTTCATCAATGCTTGTTCTTTTTTCACTGTTCTGTGTTCTCTATTATTCATTGCACTTCAAAGTATAGATATGGCTGAGTGCTTCATCCAGAGAAACCCTCATAGACCCTGTCCCTCCATTTGTTATTATTTCCTTCCACTACCAGTATTTTCAAAGGATGTCCCATAATTGCTTTCTTGTCATTTTAAGGACCATTCTCTGCAGCCCATTATAATCTGGTTCCAGCTGCCCTATCCCACTGAGTCTGTTATCAGTTACTTTCTAAAAGACAAACCCAAAACACTACTTTTATTTTTATTTTTGGTTTGTTTGTTTATACTTCACCTTTCACAGCGTTTACCAAAGCTGATCTCTATCTACTTGAAAATCTTTTTTTCCCCAAGTCTTCAAAGATATCACTGGCTTTCTTTCTACCTCTCTGAGTTTCCTTCTCAATACCCTTTCTTTCTCAAGTCCACATCTTCCTTTGACCAGATTTCATGTTTCCTAAACCAGTTTCTGATTATAATTTGGTTTCTCAAGTAGGTGGCATACAGGGACAGAATGCACTGGTCAAGGGATTTCAAGTAAACTTGGAAGACTTGTTTTAATTCTCATTGTAATGTATTTAATTGGCATGCTAATTTATTTATCAGTCTCTCATCTGACTGTTAAGTGTGACATCCTCTGTGAGGCTGCTAATCTCTTTGAACCTTCCTGGAAGAGAGCCAATGCTGAGACATGGTGACCATAGCTCAGCAATGTCACTCCATGAAGCACAAGTAACCAGCTGACCTACTGTGGGGAACATAGCTACCTCATTTCTCTGTACCTGCAGTAGTCTTATGAGAGAAGTAAAGTGGAAACTTTAAGGGTCCATGTGCGATTAAAAAAATGAATTATCAAAACTAGCATCTTGTGGGGCTAAGGAGATTCTTAAAAAAAAAAAAAGGGAGATACAAGTGAAGTGTAAAAATTTCTGTTTCATGGGCCCAAAGGTTACCTTCCTTAGAAGATGGGGCCTGGGATAGTGGTGCCGGTTTTAGAAGATACCTTATGAATATTTGTTGACTGAATAAAGGAAGATTCTCTGTTTAGAAATTTAAACTTTTATCTGCATGTCAACTTTAAAATTAAGGCTACAGTATCCACATTGCAGTTAAGTGGATGCTTTAATAACCACTAAAAAGCATACCTCATATATTTAAATGCTTCCATGAGATGCCATTCTAATATTTGTAATTTTTAGTCTTTCTAACAGACTGCAAGGATCCCTTTCCCCACTCAATTTTTTTTTTTTGAAATAGAAAGTCTTTATTTATTTATTCATTCATTCATTCATTCATTTATTTATGGCTGGGTTGGGTCTTCGTTTCTGTGCGAGGGCTTTCTCCAGTTGTGGCAAGTGGGGGCCACTTCTCATCGCGGTGCGCGGGCCTCTCACTGTCGCGGCCTCTCTTCTTGCGGAGCACAGGCTCCAGACGCGCAGGCTCAGTAGTTGTGGCTCACGGGTCTAGTTGCTCCGCGGCATGTGGGATCCTCCCAGACCAGGCTCGAACCTGCGTCCCCTGCATTGGCAGGCAGACTCCCAACCACTGCGCCACCAGGGAAGCCCTCCCCACTCAATTTTAGGAAGAAAGATGATTTTGTTTCTTTGGGTTTTGATATTGGTGTCTGGGGTACTTCACAGGATTTCAAAATATCCAGCTAGATTTGTAGACAATGTTGTATTCTTGGGATTTTGAAGAGAGAGATTATTTTGACATGTTGTAATAATAGTAAAAAAAAAAGTTATATCTATTAAAGGCTTAATTGATAACTTCTAGCAAGGATATCTGATTTTGCACTCTACAGAATAACATATAGGCAAGTTTGAAAACAAGCACAATAATTGTCTTTTATAGATGTTGTATCCACATGTTTCTGGCAGATCTCATAGTAGCTATAAAAAATAATAGTACAGTAGCAGGGCAAGTTGAAAGCTTTCCTTTGAGAATCGTGATGACTCATCCTTTTTATTGTTAGATTTAAGATGATGAACACTTGATCTGAAAAATGTGATTTTTCTCTATTGCTGTGTTTAATTAAATGCAAAAATCCTAGAGCGGAGCAACCTTTAAGACTGCAAATTTAAACTCATAAAAGTCAGATAATGGAAAAGTGAAGGTTGTGATACAATGTTAACTCATCCATTGCATATAGGTTGCATTTTGCATGACCAATCAGGCGATTTAAGCAAGGGTGATGACAGTAAAGTATCTTTCCTCTCCCCTCTTGAATCTGTGACTATTTTAAACTAGCCTTTCTATATGCATCATTTAGTAAGAGCCAAAAATACTTTTAGCATAATTTAGCGTTAGTATTTCTTTCTGAGAAGTTGTACTAGCTCTGAGAATAACCCCTGTGGCCTGGATCAGCACTATGGTGGCCGGTTTCTTTCTCGTATATTTTCTCTGAGTAATGTTTTAAACTTTAATATGTGGAAGACTAAAATAATAAAGCAACTGAGAAAATTCTGTAGTAACTTTAATGGAATATTTTCCAAGAGACCACAGTTTAATGGTCCTGTAATAAACCTTCTGAGATGGAGGATTTATGAGGAATCAGTGTAATGGAAAGAGTGTGGGTTTAGAGATAGACAACCTGGGTTTGGATTATCATTCTGTGATTTAGTGGGTATGTGATTTGGGGTACTTACTTGATTTACCTAATTTTTTGATTTTGTTGGCTTAACTCTAAAACAGGGGATAAACTTTACCATGCAGGATGGTTGTGAGGATCAAAGACACTAAAAATTCTTGAGTTATTATTTCATTATTATTTTACTATTATTTTCACAGAGAGTAGAGTTATAATGATGTTCCAACAACATTTGAAATATTTCCCTCTTGCCATCCAAGTACAACTTACTGCAAAATTAGTCTGACATGTTTCTTGATGTGATGGACATCTGATACATTTTATAGATTGCTGGCCACATAATTCTCTTCCTGCTTCTTGCATGGCCCTCCTCTGATGCATGGTCCACACCGATGCCATAGTGACTTTCCTGAAGCATGTGTATGATCAATTTGCTTTCTTGTGTAAAATGCGTCCAAGGACTCCACTGCCTTAAGGATAAAGTCTCACATTTGCCCTACATGTCTGTCTGGATGCTCCGTGTTAGTGTATGTGTCTGTGCTTCTCTGAAAACTCAGTTGCTTTGCTTGGTATGCCCTTACCCATATCAATCATATGCTACAAATTCTCATTTATTCCTAATGACTTACTATGGTGTGAATTCTTCTGGAAAGCTTTCTTTGATTGCTTCAGCTAGAATTAGGTGCCCTTCCTGGGGCTGGGAGAAGCTTGGTTTTCTTAACATCTTCTTTTATGGTTTTTATTATTTGTATTGGAATTGCCTGTCTACTTAGTAGACATCCTTGAATTAGACATCTTTGAGGCTAGTGTCAGCATTTTATTCATCTTACTATCTCCAGGGCTGGCAAAATACCTGATAAACAGTAAATGCTCAATAATTGTTCAATTGAAATGTAGATATATGTGTAATGAGCACCACTGGGATCTCCTGCCCTTGGCAGTTGGCTTCTAGTAACCCCTTGGAAGCATGCTGAACTCATCTCAAAATCCCTCCTAAACAAAACCTCCCTACCAATGTATAATATTTTTGGATGGGGGCAGGGAATGAAAGTAAGACAATGATGTATATGTGTGGAGTAATTTCTATCATAATTCAACTCATTTTAAAAATTATAAATGACAGCAATATACTTATTCTGTTGCCTGTGGATGACCAGAACCCAAAAGTGAAGTATTTCTTTCAGGTTCTCTATTAAGGAGGATGGGCCAATTTGCATCACTCATTATTCTATGGCAATATCATAAAAGGCACTATTAGTTTTCTCTAATTTTTAAAATCCACATCTCCAAATGCACAGTAGCAGCTGTGATCTCTGCATCTAGCTGAAGAGCAGAGCAAGCCAGGTATATGAGCCACCCGTCAACCTTGTGTCAGGATTTGACACAGGCAATAGGAGAGCTGGTGGGGTGGTCAATTGATGTTACGGCATTTTCCATTTAGATATGGACTCCTTAACTTTAGGTTAAAATATAAATGCCATGGACAAGGTTTCTTACTTTAGGTCAAATGGTGGGCCAGGGAGGCTACTAATTACTTTTTTTGGGGGGACAGGGAGGGTAGATTTTTCTTTAAACCAGTGTTAATTTTCAAAAACAAATTTGCAAGTACTAATTTCTGTTAGGCATTTTAAAGTAAATGAATCCAGTTATTCCTCATTCATTCAGGTAAGGACCCTTTAGTTAAGGAACTGCTCATTAATTGACCAGGCCCTTATTGCTGAAATTGCAAGGGTAAATTAAATGCAGGACCAAGCATTTAGGAGGGTGGTGGGTAGGGAGGAGGGAAACTGATTTGGAATGACAGTTTCCTCTATCTAGGCAAGCAGGAAAGCTTTCATTCAAAATAATGCTTGAGCCTATTAAATATTTATTTATTTAAGAGTTTGCCTCCCAATAAATATTGAATTAAGTCATTTGCACCTTCAAAGTGCACCCTTATAAAAGAGGTAGAGTGAAAGATGTCCTATAAAGACAGATTGTGAGCTTCCTTTATAACATATAGAGGTTAGTTCAAGATAAGTCTTAATTTTTAAATACAGATACAGAGAACAAATGAGCGGTCACCAGACGGAAGGAGGCTGAAGGGTTGGGCAAAATAGGTGAAGGGAATTAAGAGGTATAAACTTCCAGTTGTAAAATAAAGTCATGGGGATGTAAAATACAGCACAGGGAATATAGTCAATACTACTGTGATAATGACAGATGGTTACTAGACTTACTGTGGTGATCAGTTCATAATGTATATAAATGTTGAATGACTATGTTGAACACCTGAAGCTAATGTTAAATTGTATGTCAGCTATATTTCAATAAAAAAATAAAAAGGAAAAATTTTGAGTTTTCAAGCTTCAGAGATAGAGTCATGTAATTTTTTTAAAAAAAATTATTATTTCTTTGGAAAGCTGCACGTGGAAAACACATCAGGCCCTCAGCAGGGCGTGTGGTGAGAATGTCTGGAAATTTTATGTTAAATTACAACACAAGGTGACTGGGTGATAGGATAAAAAGAATTGGTTATGACAGTTTGAAAATCTAGGATAGTTGGCCAAGGAATTACTAGAGATTGATTAATGTCACATTGTAAGCAAAATCTGGAATCCTTAACACATTTGATGTGGTTTAACACTCAACCTGCTGAAGTACTATCAATGCAGGTTCTGAATTGAGTGAAATCTTAGATCGAATTTTTGTGTGTGTGTGTGTTTATTTTTATAATTTTATTTATTTTTATTTTATTTTTTTTTAACATCTTTATTGGAGTATAATTGCTTTACAATGGTGTGTTAGTTTCTGCTTTATAACAAAGTGAAGCAGCTATACATATACATGTATACCCATATCTCTTCCCTCTTGCGTCTCCCTCCCACCCTCCCTATCTCACCCCTCTAGGTGGTCACAAAGCACCGAGCTGATCTCCCTGTGCTATGTGGCTGCTTCCCACTAGCCATCTATTTTACATTTGGTAGTGTATATATGTCCATGCCACTCTCTCACTTTGTCCCAGCTTACCTTCCTCCTCCCTGTGTCAGGTTCATTCTCTAGTAGGTCTGCGTCTTTATTCCCGTCCATAGATTGAATTTTAACCTAGCGCTTCTATGTGAAAAATCTTTTCACACAAGCTTTCCAATTTGCTAACACTTTCAGAAAGACTGACAAGAAGGAGCACATGCAGAGGTAGTTTTTAGACAAACAAGGGACATATTTCTTATTGTTAAATATGTTAAATATAGCAAGTCATATGTATGAATATTTAAGAAAACAACTACTGATAAAATCCTTCATTTAGTTTTCGCATCCCATTCTTTTCCAATCCCAGAGTTAAGATTCTCTTGAATTTCGTGTTTACCCTACTTACACATGATTTTATTCTATTACTTAGCCATAAGTGAAATAAGTATTATTTTGCATGGTATCAGGCTTTTTAACTGACACCACACTCTGTAGATTCCTTCCTCCCCATCCCCTCAACAATATATTTCCAACATTGTGTTATTGGATTTTACTGTATTTATCCATTCTTCTGTTGAAGGACATTTAAATCATTTTCCTTTTTTTGCTGTTAAGAACTGTGCTATTAATTTGTGCATTCATTCATTAAACAAATTATTGGATATCTAATGTGCTAGGTGGATATCACTGTACAAGGTATTGAGGATACAGCAGTGACCAAAACTGATAAAAAAATCCGTATCTTTATGGAGGTTAAGTTCTTTCCATTTCATCTTCTTTTGTGTCCTTAAATATTATTTCATATTTTTCTTATAAAGATATTTTCCATCTTTTGTTAAATTTATTTTGAATACCTTATACATTTTGTTGCTATAGCGAAAGGGATGTATTTTTTCTATTACATTTTCTATTTAGTTATTACTTGCATATGGGAATGCTACTGGTTTTGATGAGTTGATCTTGTATTCAAAACCTTCTAGTCTGTATAAGCACTGTATAATACTATGCCTATACTTTCTCTTGAATTTCTATTACTATAATAAAATTGTCTTCAACTACAATCTGTGTTGTTTCTTATTTTCTAATTTTAGTTTCTCATTTTTATTGACAAAAGTGATAGAGAATATTCTTGTTCTGAGACTGTCTTTGGTGAGAATATTACTAAAATATTCTTTATTAAGCATAATGTTTGCTATTAGTTTGTTAAATACTCTTTATTATTCAGGTTAATGAAATTTCCTTCTATTTCTTGTTTGCCAAGAATATTTTCATGAATATATAATGAGTAATAGTAAATGGTTTTCTGTATCTATTGAAATGCTACTATTTTCCCTGATAATCTATTACTGTTGGGTATGAGATTAATAGCTTTGGTGATGCTGAATCATCCTTGAATCCCTGAGATGATGCCTCACAAGCAAACAGAGTTTTAGCGAAAGAACGTGCTAAATTTGATTTACTAATGTTTATTTAGGAATTTTTTTCTATAATCATAACTAAGAATGGCCTAACACTTTTTTTCTTGTACTTACCTAGTCTGATTTGGGTAGTGTATGCTACTTTCATGAAACATGTTGAATTAGTCTTCCTTCTTAGTTTATTATCTGAAAAGTTTTACATAATAAATAGTTGTTTCTTTAAGGTTTGGAAAACTTATAAGACCATCCACCTTTCCATCTGTCTTTTAATTGCCCATTCAGATTCCTTAATAGTTATTGATGTATTTTGGATTTCTAATTTCTCTTGAGTAAATTTTTAAGAAAAAGATCTGCTTCATATACCTTTTCAAATTTATTGGCATAAATTCATTCATTGATTTCACTTGTGATTTTCAATTCTAAACTGTATTTGTAATTAAGTTCCTCTTCTCATTCCCAATATTTTCACTTGGGCTTTCTCTCTCTAATTTTCTACCTTCCATCCTCCCTCCCTCTCTTTCTTTTTAGATCTATTTTTGTTAGAATCTTTTTACACAGTATCACATTTTGACCTGCTGCTCTTTTTTTTAAAAAAATTAATTAATTAATTTATTTATGGCTGTGTTGTGTCTTCGTTTCCGTGCGAGGGCTTTCTCTAGTTGCGGCAAGCGGGGGCCACTCTTCATCGCGGTGCGCGGGCCTCTCACTATCGCGGTCTCTCTTGTTGCGGAGCACAGGCTCCAGACGCGCAGGCTCAGTAGTTGTGGCTTACGGGCCCAGTTGTTCTGCGGCATGTGGGATCTTCCCAGACCAGGGCTCGAACCCATGTCCCCTGCATTGGCAGGCAGATTCTCAACCGCTGCGCCACCAGGGAAGCCCTTGACCTGCTGCTCTTTGTTGCTGTCTTTTCTATTTCATTAATTTCTGTTAATCTCCAATTTTCTTTCAGTTTTTTATTTTGGGGTTTATTTTGGGTTTAGTCTGTTATTCTCTTTATAGCTCCTTAATTTAAAACTTAGCTTATTTCTCTATTCTTTTCTTTGTATATAAATGTACTTAAAGCTATACAGTTTCCTTTAATTATATGCCATTACTTATATACAGCACTTTCATTATTATTCACTTCTAAATGTTTTACAATTTTATTGCTATTTCCTCTTTAATACAGTTTATATTTAATGCCTTTTAAGGTTTATAAACATATGTTTGTATTATCTTATTTTCACTTTCAAATATTAAATTAGATATCGTCAGAAAATAAGCATACTACTGACAGAAATTTTGTTGAGTCTGCCAATGCAGTTTATTACATGGTCAATTTTTATAAACATTCTCGATTTTCCATATGTGGAATGAATGTATAATTTCTTTTTATTCTCTGTGTGGTGTTATATCTATTTGATAAACTTGTTAATTTTGTGGTCAAATCTTTAGACTTATACCCTTTTTGCTATTTGAGTCATTGGTTTCTGCTAGAGATACGTTAAAAATCTCCCACCCACAATAGTGGATCTTTCTATTTCTACACATAATTCTGTCAGATTTTTCTTTGCATATTTTGAGGGGCTGTTACATACATATACATTTATGATTGTTATATAGTCAGTTTTTCCTATTAATATTCATACTGTCTACTTGTGCTTCTATTAATGATTTCTGCATCAGATACCATTTTGCCTGGTACAACAATTTTCATTCTTTATAGTAGTTTAACTCCCAGTCACTGATGCCTGCCTCTGGATTGGGAGCTAGTGAGCCCTGGGCTTCATTTCACACTCATTGATTTGCTCTGCAGAGATTCAATTTCTGTTGAGGTATTTATATTGTTTTCAAGCTTGGTTATTTTAGAATCATTATATTTTATTAATCATTACCATGTATCTGGAACAGAGGAGGTATATCAAAATGTGAATCTCTGTACTTTTGACTCTGTGACTGACATTTTTTTGGGGAATCTAGAATGCTAGTTTTTGAAGTGGAATCTGAAAATTACTTGTATCAGAATCACTTGAGATACTTTTTATAAATTCAGATCCTCTGGTCTTACCCAGAACTAGATTAGAATCTTGGGTGGTAGTGGCAGTATCTAGGAATCTTAATTTTAAACAAGATTTGCATAGTGTTTTCATGTGTACTAAAGTTTGTGAACCACTAGTCTAGAACATGATGCAAACTATTGTCATTTTTCTAATCTTTTATAACATTTCCCTGAATATAAAGACAGATGATTCTCTTTTTACATGTTTGGATGGTTTTTAGGTGGGTGGATGAACACCATAGATGGCCTTGGGCACTTTACTTATACTTTTAAGCCTCCATTTCTCAGTCTGTAACATGGGTTAAATAGATCTGTTTGGTTAAATAAGTGAGATTATATATATACCAGTGTCTGGCACTTAATAAATACTCAATAAATAGTAGTAGACTATGTTGTTACAAAGAGAAGACTGAGGCATAAAGCTTGAAATTTGCAAAATAGTAGTCCCCATAACTTTATGGTAGTTTCAGTTTTTTAAACTGTGCCCAAAGTCTTAGAATCAAAATTGGTCTATTTGGGAGGAAGAATGATAGAAAGCTTCTGAAGAGCTTAAATAAGGAAAAATAGCTAGATAAAAGATGACTTGCATCTGATTCTAGTTACAGGTTATAACTCATGTTTAAATAATCCCTTGTTTAATCATTATGCCTATTTGAAATCTAATTACATTCTACAACAAAATTAAGTAAAATTGGTTTTAAGTTTCTTTAAAATCAATAGGTGTAACTGCATGAATTGATATTTTTAATAAGTGAACTGACGTTCCATTAATCTCAAACATTAGAAATGTTTTTAGCATTGAAAAAATACATGGCTATGATCAATCACTGGTTTACCACCTCTTATTAATTCAAACACTTAGAAGGAATATTTTTAGGTGCATAGAAACTGGTTAATATTTGGCACAGAGTAGCAAAACATGAGTTTACTTTAAAGAAAAGATCAGGAGAACCAAGAAGACAAATGTAAGAAAAAATTTCAGAAGAGTTCCTCATTTATATTTCCTTGGGAATCAGGCTCATACACATGCAAAATGTTAAATCTCTGTTTCTGATAAAAATAGTTCTGTTTTTGACTTCCAGTTCTGCTGTTGTCTGACTGTAAGAAATTCTCACTGATTTTTTTTTTTGATGGTCATGTATACTCTTATGTAATAGCATTTTACATGCCCCACTTTTCTAATATTATTATATTTTAGTCCATAAGTTATAAATATCAAGATGGAACTGTGACTAAAGTAGTCCCCACTTATCCACAGGGATATGTTCCAAGACCCCAGTGGATGCCTGGAACTGCTGATAGTACCTAACTCTATATATACTATGTTTTTTCCCTCCACATACAGACATACCAATGATAAAGTTTAATTTGTACATTAGGCACATTATTCTCACTGACTTTTAAAGTCTCAGTTCCTTCTCTATAAAAATGGGAAAAATAATAGTACCTATACCGTAAGACTGTTATGAGAATTCAAAAAATCAATGCATTTCAAGCTTTTAGGACTGTGTCTAAACTTGGAAAGACTTAATAAGTAGGAGTTACTTTCATTAGCTCTCTAACACCTCATCAGTATTATTTAGTGGCTTCTTTAGTCTGTAACACAATATATGTAGCATGGATGAAATACTGAGTTAAACACTTTGCAACTCTATGATCAGATACTACTATAATTATAATATTATTAGTATTATGAGTTTACATTTAAGGAAACTGAAGAATAGGAAGTGAAATAATGAATGAGAGGGCATAAGAGCCAGGATAGGAACCCAGAGATTGTGTTTTGAGATCTCGTGGGGTTTTTTTCCCCCCCCAACAATACTTAGGAGTTGGTGGAGGAAGCATTTGCCATCTTACAAGGGTGACCAGCACAGGGATTATAATTCCTCAAATATCATTCAGAGTTGGAGACTGGCTTGTTAAAGGAAAGATTTCATCAGGTTATTCTCAGCTGCTAAAATAATACCAGTTCATTGTTATTTCAGTTATATCTCTGTCTCTTCCCTCTCTCTCTCATCCTCTCTCCTACTCTCCTTTCACCCCACACCCACACTCAACTACTTATCTATCCATCTGTAACACTGAAGCCTTAGTGATCTTTATACAAAGTGAAGAGTGCCTATAACGGGACATGGACCAAGCTTTATTGTACATTGTTTATTTTAAGTCTATCAAGATAACTTTTAAAAATATCTTCTATCTTAAGTAAAATTTCACACTGGAGAATATATAAATTCTTAAAGAATGATCTACTGTCTTTCATCAAGAAAAATTGATTTTCAGAACATAACTGTAAGCATATATTCAGGTGCATTCATTTTTTCCCTACAGAGTGCAAAGATTAATTTACCATCACATCAATAAGAAGGAGTGATTATGACAAACTCCTGAGTTGAGGATAGTCATTAAAAGTAAGCAAGAGATATTTCACAGGTCAAGTATTTTGTCTGTGAGCCTTATCCTGGCTATTAGTTTAAAAATGTTGCTCTTCAAGGCAAAGTAAATTCTTGCAGACAGATCTTCTCTTTTTTTTCTTAGGGATTGGGTGGGGTAGTGGGGTAGAGTGAAGTGATTGACATTAACTCTTTTCTAGGTGGAATCTAAATTTGTAACCTCGTGGCTCAGAGTTAGGTATCTTCCCAAGCCTTCAGAGTCATCTTGAACATCATTATACATTTATTGCGCAGCGCTATACTACTGAATTGGTCTGAAACATTCAAGATGATGTTTCTGTATGAGATTTTTTTTAAAAAAAGAAAAATCTTTTTATAGATGAGTAAATGTTTACTTTTGGCTCTAGAGTAAACATTAGCTAATAATTTCAAATAGCTGTAGAAAAACAGTGTTTTCAAGAGTGAGGTCAGTATCATGGTGGCATAAGACATCCCTCCTTTCTGTCTCCTCTTTTTACAATTATGATTTGGCATCCACCTATGAACAAAATGTGACTCTGTGGGAGTTGTGGGACCCAGCACCATTTGCCAAGGGACCCAGGAAGTCTTGACTACCTGTGCATCAGGCATTGGGCAGACACACCTGGGTATGACCTGAGAACCAGCTCCAGCTCCTCTCAGCCTCAGTCAGGGAGCATCTGGAGAGTGCTGACTTGGGCAGCTACCCATGGATGAGAGAACCTTTGTAGGAGTCCAGATTTCCTGAGGAGAGATTCCAGCACTCTGTTGGGAAAAAACAACAACAATAAAAAATGAGTTCAGATTCACTGAAGAGGGCAAGAGGAACTTTACCAGTGCTGCCTCTCTCCCAAGGTGGCACAATTCCTGATTTCACACTATACTACAAAGCTATAGTAATTAAAACAGTATGTTACTGACATGAAAATAGACACATAGCCAATGGAAGGGAACTGAGAGCCTAGAAATAAATCCCCACATATGCAGTCAACTCATATTTCACTAACAGTACTCAGTAGGGGAAGGATATTCTCTTCAATAAATGGTTTTGGGAAAGCTGAATAACCACATGCAGAAAAAACAAATTGGACCCATATCTTATCACAAAATTATCACTCACAAAAATTATCTTGAAATGGATTAAAGACTTAAATATAAGATCTGAAATGTTCAAAGTTCTAGAAGAAAACAGAAAGAGGTCCTCGACATGGGTCTCAGCAACAGTTTTTGGATATGACACCACAAGTCAAGAATCAAAAGCAAGAATCAGTAAGGGGGACTATATCAAACTAAAAAGCTTCTGCACAGCAAAATGAATAATCAGCAAAATGAAAAGGCAAGCTAGGGAATGGGAGGAAATACTTGAAAACCCTATGGTGGAAATTTGGTTAATATACAAAATATATAATATATATGCATGCAACTCAATTACAACAAAATTTTTGATTAAAAATGGGCAGAGGAAGTGAATAGACATTTTAAAGATAGATCTGAATAGACATTTCCCCAACTAGTAAAAAGCAGGAGGGATTCTGGGCAGTGAAAACGGCATGTACTGAATAAAGTTCAAGGTCCTTAGCCAGCTCTTCAAGGTCACCTATTCAGCTTGTGTTTCTGCTGCAGGCTGTGTATGTTATCCTTTTCCTTTCCAGTTTTTTGTATATGACTTGGGAGCTGACATACATCGACTGTTCTCTTTTTTTTCTTCTTCCTATTCATTATGGCTAATCTTTCAAACATTTATGCATCTGTTTTATTGAATTACTTATGTTACTGGGAGTTTGTTGGTATTTTAAACCTGCTATGCTACTTTATCTTATATAGTAGATGTTCTACTTATTTATTTATTTTTTAACATCTTTTTTGGAGTATAATTGCTTTACAATGGTGTGTTAGTTTCTGCTTTATAACAAAGTGAATCAGCTATACATATACATATATCCCCATATCTCCTCCCTCTTGCATCTCCCTCCCACCCTCCCTATCCCACCCCTCTAGGTGGTCACAAAGCACCGAGCTGATCTCCCTGTGCTATGTGGCTGCTTCCCACTAGCTATCTATTTTACATTTGGTAGTGTATATATGTCCAGGCCAATCCCACTACTGGGCATATACTCTGAGAAAACCATAATTCAAAAAGAGTCATGTACCACAATATTCATTGCAGTCTATTTACAATAGCCAGGACATGGAAGCAACCTAAGTGTCCATCAACAGATGAATGGATAAAGAAGATGTGGCACATACATATAATGGAATATTACTCAGTCATAACAAGAAATGAAATTGAGTTATTTGTAGTGAGGTGGATGGACCTAGAGTCTGTCATACAGAGTGAAGTAAGTCAGAAAGAGAAAAACAAATACCGTATGCTAACGCATATATATGGAATCCAAAAAAAAAAAAAAGGTCCTGAAGAACCTAGGGGTGGGACAGGAATACTTACTTATTTTGAATTGGTTAATTCTTGGAATTTGTTTGAATATCATGTATATATTAATATATATATGTATTTTTTTGAGTTTTTATTGAAATCTAGTTCATTTACAATGTTATATTAGTTTTAGGTGTATAGCAAAGTGATTCAGTTATACATATATACATATATATCTGTTCTTTTTAAAATTCTTTTCCATTATAGGTTATTATAAGATATTGAGTATAGTTCCCTGAGCTATACAGTAGGTCCTTGTTGGTTATCTATTTTATATATAGTATAGTGTGTATATTTTAATCCCAAACTTCTAATTTATCCCTCCTTCCCTCCTTTTCCCTTTGGTAACCATAAGTTTGCTATCTATGTCTGTGAGTCTATTTCTGTTTTGTAAATAAGTTCATTTGTATCATATTTTAGATTCTACATATAAGCGATATCATATGATATTTGTCTTTCTTTGACTTACTTCACTTAGTATGATAATCTCTAGGTCCATCCATATTTCTGCAAATGGCATTATTTTGTTCTTTTTTATAGCTGAATAATATTCCATTGTGTATATATGCCATATCTTTATCCATTCATCTGTTGATGGACACTTAGGTTGCTTCCATGTCTTGGCCATATATAAATACTTTAAAATTGTTAAAATGACCCAAATAGTAATTTGGGCATAGAACTCATTGTGCTTTTTCAAATTAGTAAGCAAGGTCTTATTTCTACAAAGTGAGATCTGTTGCTATGTATCTCAAATACAACTTGTATCTAGGACAAATCCCCTACCACATCTTGAAAACTACATTTCACCCTATGATTTTGGATAATTCAGGCTTCTCAAAGATTAAGGCAGCATAGCCATGTGGAAAGATTCAGACAGACTTGGGTTGAAATAGTGGATCCTTTAGTACTAACTGTTACTTTGGATACAATATTTAACCTCTTTGAGTCTTTCTTCTCTCATCTGTAAAATGGGAAAATATATATCCATAAATATTTATTGATCACTTCCTATGTGATAGGCATGGTTCTTGGGGTGATATTTTAAGTATTAAAAGGTTAAAGGAGATGCTGCATGGTACAGAATTGTGCTCAGTAATTGGTAATACAACATCTTCATCATCATACCCTTAATTTACTGGAAAATATGGTTTTATTTTATCATCATCATCTGCTAGAGAAGAACAGATTTATGTTGGGTTTTTCTTGATCCCTTTGTAAACTCTGGGCTCCAGACAGTGGAGGTGTTTGTTTGGCCTGCATGGTGTTTAAAAAACAAAAGGATTTGAATACTTGTTAAGCATGACTTGTATCTCTGAGTTACATGCCCAGTATTCCCTATTATATTGTCCTACGTCATGGCTCTTAGCCTTGGCTGCCCATCAGAATCGTCTAGGGTACTTTAAATATCTGTATGTCCAGGCTGCATCTCAGACCAACCACATAAGAATCTTTCAGAGTTGGATCCAGGCATCAGGATTATTTAAAGCTCATCAGGTGGTTCCAATGCTCAGCAAAAGCTGAGAACCATTTGGGGGCTTTTCTATTTATTTATGTGAACTGTGTAGCCCCTGAAGGCAATGGATATCATTCCTGAAAGATGGTCCTATGATCTTGATTTCTAGAAAGACCTCTTTGTTTCATGTGACCTTCCGGCTCTGCTTCATAACCTGTCAGTATTTAGTAATGAAGTCCTCTCTTTCTGATGGAGGCCGGTCATCCTCAGGTCCCTGTCTGCCTCTGAATATACTCTCTGAATTGGTGGAACTTCACTGTGGGTAAATGTGCTGTATTATCCCTGACGCCTGTTTTCTGAGGTCTTGGAATTTTCCCCATGAACTGTGAAACCGTCTCCCCTTTAACCCATCCCCTGGAGGTTGGGGGTGTAGGTATCACTCTGCCCTCTATGGCTGTTCTGCCTTAGTTTAGGTAGCTGGTTTCAGGTTCAGGTAGGAACTGACCAAATGAAATCTTTCTGTTTAGCTGTTTAGCCACTTTCCCCAGAAATGCTATTTTGCTTGTGTTCCTGTTGGGAGAAGCGCTGACCCCAAATGTAGAAACATTAATATGAGAAAAATGACAACAGATGTGTCCTGAGCTAGAAATATGCAGAAGGGGTGGGGAGGCAGCCAAGAGAGTCAGTGATGATCTTCAGAAGGTTTAAAAGTAAACCAAAATAATTCCCATCTGTGTCTGACCTAATTTTTCTATCTCCAAAAAAGTGTTTAAACAAACATGTTCTGGAAGCCTCGGCTGTATAATTTTAGTAGTTTAATGGGCTCAATCAAGCCCTTGTGTGTATGTTTGTAATAACCTATTTGATCTGTGGAATTGAATACCCAAGTAGATCGTCTCAGGGAACAGTTGGCTGAAAACACTTGCCTGTCTTTTATTATTTCCCATGAATGGTTGTGATTAGACTTTGGGAGAGTGACTAATACAAACTATATCTGAAATCACAATTACTGGTTGAACTCTTGCCATGCATTTAGGGTTATGTAAAAGCCTTGGTGGGCTTCACAGAAAGCAGATTTTACGCCACTTGCATGAAATGGTGATGTGAAATCCCTGAGCAAACATCAATATTAATAATCCTTTAACAGTTTTATGATAGTGGTAATAAAAATCAAGGCAGGTTCCTGGAATCCTTTCTCTCACACACTGTGATGAATGCACCCTTTATTATGAGATTTCATTGTCCAGGGTCTTTGGTAACCATGGAGCCAATGGCTGTGGTGGCTCTTTTGAATCTCACTATTAGTGGTGCATTTTATTTAATTCAGATTTTCAATTTCTTCTTTTATCCTGAAGTCACAAATTAATTACTCTTGTGCTTGTCATAGAGTCATTGACCTAACTTGAAATAGAGTATTTTTTTTAAGCATCTTTATTGGAGTATAATTGCTTTACAATGTTTTGTTAGTTTCTGCTGTATAACAAAGTGAATCAGCTATATGTATACATATATCCCCATATCCCCTCCCTCTTGCATCTCCCTCCCACCCTCCCTATCCCACCCCTCTAGGTAATCACAAAGCACCGGGCTGATCTCCCTGTGCTATGCAGCTGCTTCCCACTAGCTATCTATTTTACATATGGTAGTGAATATATGTCAGTGCTACCCTCTCACTTCATCCCAGCTTACCTCTTCCCATCCCCATGTCAAGTCCATTCTCTACGTCTGCGTCTTTATTCCTGTCCTGCCCCTAGGTTCATCACAACCATTTTTTTTAGATTCCATATTTATGTGTTAGCATATGGTATTTGTTTTTCTCTTTCTGACTTACTTCACTGTTTATAACAAATTCTAGGTCCATCCACCTCACTACAAATAACTCAGTTTCAATTCTTTCTATGGCTGAGTAATATTTTGTTGTATATATGTGCCACATCTTCTTTATCCATTCATCTGTCGATGGACACTTAGGTTGCGTCCATGTCCTGGCTATTGTAAATAGTGCTGCCATGAACATTGTGGTACATGACTCTTTTTGAATTATGGTTTTCTCAGGGTATATGCCCAGTAGTGGCATTGCTGGGTGATATAGTAGTTCTATTTTTATCATTTTAAGGAACCTCCATACTGTTCTCCATAGTGGCTGTATCAATTTACATTCCCACCAACAGTGCAACAGGGTTCCCTTTCCTCCACACCCTCTCTAGCATTTATTGTTTGTAGATTTTTGATGATGGCCATTCTGACCGGTGTGAGGTGATACCTCATTGTAGTTTTGATTTGCATTTCTCTAATGATTAGTGATGTTGAGCATCCTTTCATGTGTTTGTTGGCAATCTGTATATCTTTGGAGAAATGTCTATTTAGGTCTTCTGCCCATTTTTGGTTTGGGTTGTTTGTTTTTTTGATATTGAGCTGCATGAGCTGCATGTATGTTTTGGAGATTAAGCCTTTGTCAGTTGCTTTGTTTGCAAATATGTTCTCCCATTCTGAGGGTTGTCTTTTCGTCTTGTTTATGGTTTCCTTTGCTGTGCAAAAGCGTTTAAGTTTCATTAGGTCCAATTTGTTTATTTTTGTTTTTATTTCCATTTCTCTAGGAGCTGGGTCAAAAAGGATCTTGCTGTGATTTATGTCAAAGAGTGCTCTCCCTATGTTTTCCTCTAAGAGTTTGAGAGTGTCTGGCCTTGAATTTAGGTCTTTAATCCATTTTGAGTTTATTTTTGTGTATGGTGTTAGGGAGTGTTCTAATTTCATTCTTTTACAGGTAGCTGTCCAATTTTCCCAGCACCACTTATTGAAGAGGCTGTCTTTTCTCCATTGTATATTCTTGCCTCCTTTATCAAAGATAAGGTAACCATATGTGCATGGGTTTATATCTGGGCTTTCTATCCTGTTCCATTGATCTATATTTATGTTTGTGAGCCAGTACCATGCTGTCTTGATTACTGTAGCTTTGTAGTATAGTCTGAAGTCTGGGAGCCTGATTCCTCCAGCTCCATTTTCCTTTCTCAAGATTGCTTTGGCTATTCACGGTCTTTTGTGTTTCCATGCAAATTGTGAAATTTTTTGTTCTAGTTCCGTGAAAAATGCCCTTGGTAGTTTGATAGGGATTGCATTGAATCTGTAGATTGCTTTGGGTAGTATAGTCATTTTCACAATATTGATTCTTCCAATCCAAGAACATGGTATATCTCTCCATCTGTTTGTATCATCTTTAATTTCTTTCCTCAGTGTCTTATAGTTTTCTGCATATAGGTTTTTGTCTCCTTAGTTAGGTTTATTCCTAGGTATTTTATTCTTTTTGTTGCAATGGTAAATGGGAGTGTTTCCTTAATTTCTCTTTCAGATTTTTCATCATTAGTGTATAGGAATGAAAGAGATTTCTGTGCTTTAATTTTGTATCCTGCTACTTTACCAAATTATTGATTAGCTCCAGTAGTTTCCTGGTAGCATCTTTAGGATTCTCTATGTATAGTATCATGTCATATGCACACAGTTACAGTTCTACTTCTTCTTTACTGTTTTGGACTCCTCTTATTTCTTTTTCTTCTCTGATTGTGGTGGCCAAAACTTCCAAAACTATGTTGAATAATAGTGGTAAGAGTGGGCACCCTTGTCTTGTTCCTGATCTTAGAGGAAATGGTTTCAGTTTTTCACCATTGAGAACAATGTTGGCTCTGGGTTTGTCATTTATGGCCTTTATTATGTTGAGGTATGTTCCCTCTATGCCTACTTTCTGGAGATTTTTTATCATAAATTGGTGTTGAATTTTGTTGAAAGCTTTATCTGCATCTATTGAGATTATCATATGGTTTTTATCCTTCAGTTTGTTAATATGGTGTATCACATTGATTGATTTGCACATATTGGAGAATCCTTGCATTCCTGGGATAAACCCCACTTACTCATGGTGTGTGATCCTCTTAATGTGCTGTTGGATTCTGTTTGCTAGTATTTTGCTGAAGATTTTTGCATCTATGCTCATCAGTGATATTGGCCTGTAGTTTTCTTTTTTTTGGTCACATCTTTGTCTGGTTTTGGTATCAGGGTGATGGTAGCCTTGTAGAATGAGTTTGTGATTGTTCCTCCCTCTGCTATATTTTGGAAGAGTTTGAGAAGGGTAGGTGTTAGCTCTTCTCTAAATGTTTGATAGAATTTGCCTGTGAAGCCACCTGGTCCAGGGCTTTTGTTTGCTGGAAGATTTTTAATCATAGTTTCAATTTCAGTGATTGTGATTAGTCTGTTTATATTTTCTATTTCTTCCTGGTTCAGGCTCGGAAGATTGTGCTTTTCTAAGAATTTGTCCATTTCTTCTAGGTTGTCCATTTTATTGGCATATAGTTGCTTGTAGTAATCTCTCATGATCCTTTGTATTTCTGCATTGTCAGTTGTCACTTCTTTTTCATTTCTAATTCTGTTGTTTTGAGTCTTCTTCCTTTTTTTCTTGGTAAGTCTGGCTAATTGTTTATCAATTTTGTTTACCTTCTCAAAGAACCAGCTTTTAGTTTTATTGAGCTTTGCTATTGTTTCCTTCATTTCTTTTTCATTTATTTCTGATCTGATCTTAGTGATTTCTTTCCTTCTGCTAACTTTGGGATTTTTTTGTTCTTCTTTCTCTAATTGCTTTAGGTGTAAGGTTAGCTTGTTTATTTGAGATTTTTCTTGTTTCTTGAGGTAGGATTTTATTGCTGTAAACTTCCCTCTTAGAACTGCTTTGGCTGCATCCCAAAGGTTTTGGGTCATCATGCTTTCATTGTCATTTGTTTCTATGTAGTTTTTGATTTCTTCAGTGATCTCTTGGTTATTTTGTAGCCTATTTTTTAGCCTCCACGTGTTTGTATTTTTAACAGTTTTTTTTTCCCTGTAATTGATATCTAGTCTCATAGCATTGTGGTCGGAAAAGATACTTGATACAATTTGAATTTTTTAAAGTATACAACGGCTTTATTTGTGTCCCAACATATCTATCCTGGAGGATGTTCCATGAACACTTGAGAAGAAAGTGTATTCTGTTGTTTTTGGATGGAATGTCCTATAAATATCAATTAAGTCCTTTTTGTTTAATGTGTCATTTAAAGCTTGTGTTTCCTTATTTATATTCAGTTTAGATGATCTGTCCATTGGTGAAAATGGGGTGTTAAAGTCCCCAACTGTGATTGTGTTACTGTTGCTTTCCCCTTTTTTGGCTGTTAGCATTTGCCTTATGTATTGTGTTGCTCCTGTGTTGGGTGCATAAATATTTACAATTGTTATATCTTCTTCTTGGATTGATTCCTTAATCATTATGCAGTGTCCTTCTTTGTCTCTTATAATAGTCTTTATTTTAAAGTCTATTTTGTCTTATATGAGAATTGCTACTCCAGCTTTCTTTTGATTTCCATTTGCATGGATTATCTTTTTCCTTCCCCTCACTTTCAGTCTGTATGTGTCCCTAGGTCTGAAGTTGGCCTCTTGTAGACCGCTTATATACAGGTCTCGTTTTTGCATCCATCCAGCCAGTCTGTGTCTTTTGGTTGGAGCATTTAATCCATTTACATTTAAGGTAATTATCAATATGTATGTTCTTATTACCATTTTCTTAATTGTTTTGGCTTTGTTTTTGTAGGTCTTTTCCTTCTCTTGTGTCTCCTGCCTAGAGAAGTTCCTTTAGCATTTGTTGTAAAGCTGGTTTTGTGGTGCTGAATTCTCTTAACTTTTGCTTGTCTGTAAAGATTTTGATTTCTCCGTCAAATCTGAATGAGATCCTTGCTGGGTAGAGTAATCTTGGTTGTAGGTTTTTCCGTTTCATCACTTTAAATATGTCCTGCCACTCCCTTCTGGCTTGCAGAGTTTCTGCTGAAAGATGATCTGTTAACCTTATGGATTTCCTTGTATGTTATTTGTTGCTTTTCCCTTGCTGCTTTTAGTATTTTTTCTTTGTATTTAATTTTTGATAGTTTGCTTAATATCTGTCTTGGTGTGTTTCTCCTTGGATTTATCCTGTACGGGACTCTCTGTGCTTCCTGGAGTTGTTTGACTATTTCCTTTCCCATGTTAGGGAAGTTTTCAACTATAATCTCTTCAAATATTTTCTCAGTCCCTTTCTTTTTCTCTTCTTCTTCTGGGACCCCTTTAATTCAAATGTTGGTGCATTTAAGGTTGTCCCAGAGGTCTCTGAGACTGTCCTCAATTCTTTTCATTCTTTTTTCTTTATTCTGCTCTGCAGGAGTTATTTCCACTATTTTATCTTCCAGGTCACTTTCCCATTATTCTGCCTCAGTTATTCTGCTATTGATTCCTGCTAGAAAATTTTTAATTTCATTTACTGTGTTGTTCGTCATTGTTTGGTTGCTCTTTAGTTCTTCTAGGTCCTTGTTAAACATTTCTTGTATTTTCTCCTTTCTATTTCCGAGATTTTGGATATCTTTACTACCATTACACTGAATTCTTTTTGAGGGAGACTGTGTATTTCCCCTTCATTTATTTGATCTGGTGGGTTTTTACCTTGTTCCTTCATCTGCTGCATATTTCTCTGTCTTCTTATTTTAACTTACTGTGTTTGGGGTCTCCTTTTTGCAGGCTGCAGGTTCGTAGTTCCCATTGTTTTTTGTGTCTGCCGCCAGTGGGTGAGGTTGGTTCAGTGACTTTTGTAGGCTTCTTTGTGGAGGGGACTGGTGCCTGTGTTCTAGTGGATAGTGCTGCATCTTGTCTTTCTGGTGGGCAGGGCCACGTCCAGTGGTGTGTTTTGGGGTGTCTGTGAACTTTGTATGATTGTGGGCAGCCTCTCTGCTAATGGGTGGGGTTGTGTTCCTGTCTTGCTAGTTGTTTGGAATGGGGCGTCCAGCACTGGAGATTGCTGGCCGTTGGGTTGTGCGGGGTCTTAGTGTTGAGATGGAGATCTCTGGGAGAGCTCTCACTGATTGATATTACTTGGGACCAGAGGTCTCTGGTGGTCCAGCATCCTGAAATCAACTCTCCCACCTCAGAGGTTCAGGCCTGACACCCGGCCGGACCACCAAGGTCCTGTCAGCCTCACAGCTCAGAAGAAAGGGGAGAAAAAAAGAAAGAAAAAAAATCATTAAAAATAATTTAAAAATATAGTAGTAATAAAAAAGAGGAGAGCAACCAAACCAATAAAGAAATCCACCAATGGTAACAATCACTAAGAACTAAACTAAGATAAACATAAAAATCAAAAACAAATCAGTTGCAGACAGCACACCCCAAGTCCACACTTGCTCCCAAAGTCCACTGCCTCAACTTTAGGATGATTCATTGTCTATTCAGGTATTCCACAGATGCAGGGTACATCAAGCTGATTGTGGGGATTTAATCCACTGCTCCTGAGGCTACATGTAGAAATTTCACTTTCTCTTCTTTGTTCTCACAGCTCCTGGGGTTAAGGTTTGGTTTTGTCCCCACCTCTGCATGTAGGTCAGCCTCAGACATCTGTTCCCCCTCCAGACAGGAGGGGTTTAAAGCAGCAGCTGATTAGGGGGCTCTTGCTTACTCAGGCTGGGGGGAGGGGGGGTACAGTAGTCATAATTGGAATGCGGGGCGAGCCTGCAGTGCCAGAGGCTAGCATGATGTTGCAAAAGCCTGAGGCACACCTTGTGTTCTCCTGGGGAAGTTGTCCCTGGGTGGCAGGACCCTGGCAGTGGTGGGCTGCGCAGGCTCCTGGGGGGGTCGGGGTGGTGGTGGTTAGTGACCTGTGCTTGCACACAGGATTCTTGGTGGCTGCAGCAGCAGCGTTGGCATTTCATGCCTGTCTCTGGGGTCTGAGCTGACAGCTGCGACTTGCACCCGACTCTGGAGCTCATTTAGGCGGTGCTCTGCCTTCTGTGGGCAGACGGGGAAGCAATCCCCTCTCTTCGTGCACCCCGAAACAGTGGTCTCTTGCCTCATAGGAATGTCCAGAGTTTTTCCTGGACTCCTTCCCAGCTAGCTGTGGTGCACTAGACCCCTTCAAGCTGTGTTCACACAGCCAACCCAAGTCCTCTCCTGGGCATCTGACCTCCAAAGCCTGAGCCTCAGCTCCCAGCCCCCACCCACCCTGGTGGGTGAGCCCACAAGTCTCTCAGGCTGGTGAGTGCTGGTCGGCAACAATCCTCTGTGCGGGAATCTCTCTGCTTTGCCCTCTGCACCCCTGTTGCTGCGCTCTCCTCCATGGCTCTGAAGCATCCCCACCCCCAACTCCCCCATCACTGCCAGTGAAGGGGTTTCCTAGTGTGTGGAAACCTTTCCTCCTTCACAGCTCCCTCCCAGAGGTGCAGGTGCCGTCCCTATTCTTTTGTCTGTGTTTTATCTTTTGCCCTACCCAGGTGGTATGTGGGGATTTTCTTGCCTTTTGGGAAGTCTGAGGTCTTCTGCCAGCGTTCAGTAGGTGTTCTGTGGGAGTTGTCTTCTGCCAGCGTTCAGTAGGTGTTCTGTGGGAGTTGTTCCACATGTAGATGTATTTTTGATGTATTTGTGGGGAGGAAGGTGATCTCCTTGTCTTACTCGTCTGCCATCTTGAAGGTCCCCCCCAGAGTATTTTAAATTTAGCAAATTCTTCCTTAGCCCGGATTAATCTAATCTGTTCAACCCTCAACTTTCTGCCAGTAACTCTAACCTAAATCTCTATTTTTGTTGCAATCTGAGTTCATTAGTCTTACTCTGGATAACCATTTCCTCTCACCTCACCTATGCCTTTAACGGCCTTTTAATCTTCTTTGTTGAAGTTATTGCTTCCCTTCTGAGCTGACATATTACTGAATACAGTTGACATGTGCTCAGGGAAATGGAATCTCTCCCTCTTGCCCTCCTCCAAAGAGGAGCTGATCTATATTCCTGTTGACCTGTAGAGAATATTCACTAAAACATGACCTTGAGTAGGTCACTTGTGTTCACAAAACTCCAGGGACTCATTTGCTTTTCAGACCACAATCTAGTCTGCATTTCCAAATCCTACTTCTTCTGTGAAGGCTTTCTGCCCATCCTTGATACAGGCAATACCCTCTCTTCTAGAGATTTAAAGTACTGTTTTCCACACCACTTATACTTTACAGTCCTGTATTGTAGTTATTTTTTTCTGCTGTTTGTATCTCATTCCTCTAACAGATGATAAACTCCCAGAGGGTTCCTCCCATAGAAAAAGTGCTCAATAAATATCTGTCATTGATGAGAACAGATGATAGATCATATTTTGTTGGAGGAGTGGAGGCAAAATCTCAGAAGTAAAACTATAATTTCAGGCTTATCCCCTCCCCCATAATAAAATAAGGAGCATTTGTTGAAGGCTTATGATAGAGTTGGTATTTGACATGAATTTTCTTTTTTAATCTTCCAAACCCTGTATGGTTAATGCCATTATTATTTATGGATGGGGAAACAGAGGCACAGAAAATTTTAATCACCCATTTAAGATCATATTGCCAATAAATGGGTAGCTTGGATTTGAAACCAAGGGAGTCTGATTCTAAAACCTATGCCTTTGGGAGGGAGGGAGACGCAAGAGGGAAGAGATATGGGAACATATGCATATGTATAACTGATTCACTTTGTTATAAAGCAGAAAGTAACACACCATTGTAAAGCAATTATACTCCAATAAAGATGTTAAAAAATAAATAAATAAAACCTATGCCTTAATATTTGCACATCCTCCCCCACCCCTCTCATCTGAACTAGTTTGGAATGGAATTTGCAGGTTCAAGTTTCAAGAATCTGTGCTCCATGAAATATTAGGTCCCTTAGAAGAGTTGCAGGGATTGCCAAAACATGATTTCAATTACCAAGTTTGCAATGTGGCCTTGATGCTGCTAATCTCTTCCTATGGAGTAGGAGGAGAGGTGCCAACCCCCTTAAAGAGTTATTCTGGTTGAAAGTCAGCATGAAGGAGGTGGGGCTTAGAATTCCACCTCTTTGATCAAGCCCAAAGTGTTGGGTTTATACCACGTGATCCTTAATCTAAGACACCAAGAGTTGTCAGATGTACCATCTTCATTATATCAGTAAGAAAGAGAAAAATAACTGCTGAAATGATCATGGCATGATGTTTTCTTATCTCTTGGATTTTTAAATTTTATACTTGATGAAAGAGCTCTTTCAGCCTTATTTATATACATAGACAATGTTAATTGCTTAAGGTATTCCTAAAACTTCTTTGTATCCGGAGTCTGAATCTCCAGTGTTTGTGTTTTTCAGACAATATCATCCTCTCTGCCATCAGGGGTATTGGTAAGGCAGGATTTCTTGAAAGAATGCTCCACTACCACCTCTGGGATTTTCTTGCAAGCTGCTGATACCAATTTTGCAAGACTGGGTGCACGTGTGCAGACAACCAGATTTCATCTCTACTGCTTCCTGGCAACCGTAAGACACTTTACGTTCTCATTTTAAGAGAAGTTAAAATGTGAAAAAACATTCATCAGAATTGGTGAAATAGAGCAAATTTAATATCCCTTGAAAAATTGGTTCCATTGTTTGAAAATGTTTGAAAACCTTTAGTGTTGTCAGAGGAGCCTCAGTCTTAGGGAGTCAGAGGAACTGGGGTGAGTACTGCCTCTCCTGACTAGCTATAGCAAGCAATATAATCTCTCTGAACCTCAGTTTTCTAAACTGTAAACAGGGAATAAGTACACTTATCTCATGGGATGGTTGCAAAAATTAAAAGAAAATTTATTTATTTATTTATTTATGGCTGTGTTGGGTCTTCGTTTCTGTGCGCGGGCTTTCTCTAGTTGCGGCAAGCGGGGGCCACTCTTCATCGCGGTGCGCGGGCCTCTCACTATCGTGGCCTCTCTTGTTGCGGAGCACAGGCTCCAGACGCGCAGGCTCAGTAATTGTGGCTCACAGGCCCAGCTGCTCCACGGCATGTGGGATCTTCCCAGACCAGGGCTCGAACCCGTGTCCCCTGCATTGGCAGGCAGATTCTCAACCACTGCGCCACCAGGGAAGCCCCTTAAAAGAAAATTTAAATGCCCCAAAGCAGGAGTGTTTCTAGCTTGATTGCCCCTATCTTTCCATTGTCTGGAGCAGTACAGGGACCTAGTGGTCATTACCAACTATGTGTTGAATGAATGAACCTTTCATATGTGGCAAACTATATGCAGAAGTGTCTATGTTGCCATGTTGCCATGGGGAAAGGCAGTATATTCTAACTGAAGGAGAAAGCTAAGCAAGGAATGTTTCAGCAGGTATATAACATTCTTTAGTCTCTCTCTCCATTTCACCTTAGTGGTTTTGTGGTTTTGGATTCTGTTTACTTCCCACATACTGGTCATTTCTTCTGGTCTAAAATTGCTTGGTTATTTTCTTGTATGGCAAAGGAAATCAACATAATTGTAGGTCAGAAAGCTATTCTATTACTCTTGAATTCTTAAAAATGTTATTTATTTTAGTTTTCTTATATATGCTTATTGTTGAAATATTAAAAGATACAGAAAATGTAGAAAAGAAAAATCATTAGTTATAATTGTACTGCCTAGAGAGAATAATTACTAATATTTTTTTCTTATGTAATCGGCTGTACAGCACACACATTCTGTAGTCTGATTTTTCACCTGATATATTTGAGCATTTCTCCATATATCTAAATGTTTTTCACAAACATTATTTATGACAGGTGTTATATTATAATTTATTTGAGTAATCTACACTTGCTGGAAATTTAGATTATTTCCAATATTGCCCTATTTTAAATATCACAGCAATGACTCTCCTTGAATATTTATACTTATGTGCATCTCTGATTTTTTTTCAGTATAAATTCTTGAAAGTTGAATTACGTGGTCCAGTTGTTGAAATTTTACTCTAATTTGGTTAAGGACATTTGAATTTAGCTAAAAAGTTAATCCAGAAAGTGATAAAATGAGGATTGTGGAGGTGTACCTGCCTGGAATTGCCAGGTGGGCTCTGCTAGATTCACCCTCCCATTTTCTCAAGGGCTGTTGTGATGTGGTTTCTGAGTGACATTAGGGCTCATGAGTTGCTAAGACTGTCAGATGTTAGGACTGATAAGCCTCTTACTTATCTTTCTTTTTCCATCCAACAAAACCAAACGTGATGTCCTCACTAAATGACGGGCAACTATGAGGAACAGATCACATTATTCCCTCATTTCATTCACATGATGAATGAGTTAGAAAATGAATGCAATGTTTGAGCACCAGGGGATCTGACTGTCACAGTATGAAAAGCCTTTGGTGATAACTGCATGCATGCTCCCATATTACTGCCAACAGAGTCGGTACAATCTAGTTCGAATGGTAGATGTACTGACTCCCATGTGGGACCACTGACGATTTTACAAACCACTTGCAGCATCGCGTCCTTGTGTTTTGCCAAGTTGCATCCTCCCAGTGAAGTCCAAATTGAACAAGGGAGAGGTTCAGTTTTCAGTGCAGTGGGAAATAGACAAGGGAAGAAAAAAGTCTGGTTTACTCTCCAAAATTATAATGCAAACCTGCCCCAGAAATGTGTATTATTTTTCTGAATGTGTTCCAGCTGAATTGTAGGAAAAATAACAACCAAAGGCCATAATTGCTCTCTGGTGGATATTGTGTCCCATCTGTTGGCGGTAGTAAGAAAGGCTCCAGGCTGTTATATCTGAAAAGATTCTCACTGGTAAAAAACCAAAATCCCTCTTGGCATATTTCTGCCTTTGAACTCGCTTTGTATCTCATTTATTAGGAAGAAAGGATATGAAAATGGTTGGATGCTGTCTGAAGGGCAGTAAAAGTTTCAAGTATTCCTTGTTGTTTTCTAGTGAAGAGGATAGATGGTTTCAAAACAAGCAATCAGAAAGGCTTTGTGAGCCAAAAACTTTGCACAGGATTCCTACGAAGTACTGTATTCTTTGACTCTTAAGAATGTAATACTTGTGATTGTGAATTTTATGTATCAACTTGACTTGAGACAGGTGCTCAGATTAAACATTATTTCTGGGTATGTCTGTGAGGGTGTTTCCAGATGAAATTAGCATTTGAATTGGTCGACTCAGTAAAGCAGATTGCCTTCCTCAAGGAGGGTGACCATCATTCAATCCACCAAAGGTCTGAACAGAACAAAAGGCAGAGCCAGGAGGGCGTTTCCTCCTTCCCCACTTTTTTCTGTTCCCTGCTTGAGCTAGAACATCTCACCTTATCTTTTCCTGCCCTCAGACTGAGATTTGTACCATCTGCTCCCTGGGTTCCCATACCTTGGACTTGGTTTGAATTACGCCACTGGCTTTTCCGGGTCTCCAGCTTGCAGATGGCAGATAATGGGACTCTTCAGGCTCCATATTTGCGTGAACCAAGTCCTCTTAATCAATCCATCTCCCCTCCCCCACCCCAATGGTTTTGTTTCTCTAATACAATAATTCACTCTGATTTTCCTTAAGGAAAAACGTAAACTTAGTTGTATTTATGGCCCAGTGTGTGGGTCATTGACTTTCACTCTTGCAGCTTCAAGATTCTGGCTTAGGTTGGACTTAGTTTATAGATACACAACTGGACTCAGCTGGTCAGCCATTAGCATGAGAACCAAGGTGCCTCTGGGATGATCTTTCTTAGGCATCCAATTTGAAAACCTTAGTCATTGCAGAAGAGAGGCAGTTGGGAGTACAGAATTGTGCCTATCCCTTGTCTGAATCCTGTTGGGTTATAAGGGCTGAGTGAAACTAGGAGAGCTATTTTAATCCTAAAAGAGATGCTTTTAAAACTTTAGAGCTTCAGCAGAAGCTGAAGGTTCATATTGAAGCCCATATTGAAGTGTAACCCCAGAACGTGGGCAGAGCACTGAGGGACATCATGGCGGTGTCTTGAGGAACGTTGCGGTGGAGGTCCCATGCCCAAATGGGCCAGGTTTACTATGAACACTTGTGACTCAGCCCCTCCCTGCAGTCTCCTGAGTACTTGGTGGTAAGAGGGGGTAACAGGCTGGAGGTGTTGAGGACAGGCAGAATCGTGAGCCAGTGAATTTCTTGCTCTTTCTGTTAGTATGACCTCATTTACATGCTGGGAAATTAGAGCCCTCAAATCAGCATTCAGTTCACAAGGTATTCACGAGAATCATGTAGTTAAAGAGTATTAATGTTGCAGAGGACTAATGCTACAGAGACCTAATATTAACCATACTGAGACTTAACTGTGAAAGAAAATTAGGGGAACTAGTCAAACAGAACTGTGCTGAAGGGCAGAAAATGTTTGAACTTGGTTCTCCTTTCTCTTGAATGTATATGCACGGGGAGTATGACATTTTTGCCCCAAGCTGAATGGCAGTTTACCTATGTAGTGTGGTTGTTTAGTGGTGGTGGGGATACCTACATTTTTAACTAGCTGATGTAAGGATACAGAAGACCAGCCCACTTGCCTCAAGCTGGAAGGAACTCGCTAGGGTACAAGTCACGCTCTTGAACTTGCTATGGGATCAGGCTAAAGCTGACACACATAGACTTACCAAGTTCCAGGCACTGTTCTAAGTACTTTATTACAAACTCATTTAATTTTCATTACAACCTTGTGAGTCAGGTACTACTTTCACTCCGTTTTAAAGATGAGGACACTGAGACACAGGGAGCTTAAATAACTTGCCCAGGATCTTGTGGCTGATAAGTGACAGAACTAAAATTTAAACCTAGGCATCTGACTCCAGAAGATATTCTCTTAAGCAAGATGCTGGCCAGATGCTTAGTGGTGACACCTACCTTTTGGTAGAGGTATTTTAATGGCATAGAATCTACAAACAGGGTGTGTGTGTGTGTGTGTGTGTATTGGTGACAGTGTTGGGAAGTGTGTGATGACAAATACAAATACGAGTCAATGAGATTTTACAATTTTTGAAGGAATTTTACATCTTTGAAGAAAGTTAAAAAATTAAAATAGAATGTAAGATTATCAATAAATGGGTATTACAGGTTCTTCAATCCGTGTCCTTAAATCTCCCCTCTTTAAGGTGAAAGCTCAGTGTACTAATCCCTTAGGAAGTATAGCAGCCTGATTAATTTCATACCCTTTGACAGAGTCACCCATCGCTTTGTACCACCTGCTTGGTATGGAAGGGATTAACTTTGATCTGATGAGCTGCATTTTATAAATGGAGTTAATCACAGGCTTCGGGGAGATGAGGTCATCAGATTTACACTGAAGTTCTAATTCAGTGCAGACATCAAGGCCATATCTGCTCAGCTCCTGTGCAAAGGGTGAATCTTCTCTTCTCCATGGAGGTATTTGGCCTTGGCTCCTCAAACAGGGACATTCTTTCTGCAGCGCAATCCTGCTGCTCTTGTGCGTTCACTCTGGAATGGATAGAGAACCTGTCAGAGTCAAAGGTGTGTCTTCTTGCCATTATTGGTGTCATCTCACAGCTCTGTTTCCTTTCAGGCTTGAAGCTTTGTGCATTCTCTCCCAGATGTCTTTGACACTTCTAATTTTTAGCTATTGCAATGTGTTTTGCATGAATTTGTCCCCTACTACTTGCTTTCCTCTTCTGTGAGAGGAGGGGAAATAAATATTTCCTCTCCATTTTGTGTACTCTCTCTGGGCCCCTCTACATGAACCTGGTATGGAACTGATGATCTGTCCCAAAGCAGAGAATCCCAGTTTCTGAGGCCCCAAGAAGCAATTTAGTACCTATGCATCTTCCATCTACTGGCAATGAAATAGTTTCCAACTCAGAGGCATGGACCACCACAGTCCAAATCCTGTTTTGGAACTAAGATTTCTTGCCATAACACAGACACACACGGATACACACAGACACACACATTGTGTGGAACCTCAATATTGATAGAAGAAGTGGCTATAGCCACTCTTGTATCTCCCATGTTCTCCACCCTCACTATTTTTGACTCTCCAAGCTGGCTTGGTTTATGGCTAGTCGGTGACGTGCCTATAAGACCTAGTTTCTTCCTGAAACATGTTGGGTTTAAGAGTGCTGTTCAGAGCTGGATTGATTGGAGGGCACTCAGGGTTTCAGGGCCTCTAAGGCAGAACTTAGAGAGTTTGTTTGATCTGTGGTCTCTTTGAGCACTCTCCAACCCACTTTAGGGTCTCTTAAACATGGATGAGCTTTAGAGGAAACCTAGAATTTTCTGGCAGAGGAGGACTTGTGGGGTCACGGCAAGTCCTTCTGGAATGGCTTAGGACAGGTATAGTCTCCTCAGATCCACAGCACACAGGACCAGCTCCTAAAGCTTTCTTGGGCTCTAGCTGGCCTTATTCACAGGGGCCATGATGCTCTGTGCTGCTTGGGGTGTATCTTTGGAGAAGTGAGTGCTCCTGGGACAGACAAGCATTCTGGTAGTGTTCCAGCCCTGAGTCTGCAGTTAATGGGATGCTAGGAGACACCTTGCTAGAGGCCAACTTCTTTACCCTGTCACCGTGTAAAGGCACTCAAGTATCACAAGGCAAAGCTGCCTCAAATAATTTACAGGTGAAAATGGCAGAGAGAAGACACAGCAAAGATCCCAAGCAGGAGGCCACGCATCTGTAGATCTGGAGAAGGACAGCTGGTGAAGGAGTGTATTAGTTCAGGTCCTCTAAGGAGCAGACTACAAAATAGTATGCGATGTTACAGGGTTATATAAGAGGAACTACCAGTGAGAGGAGATGGGGAGGGAACTGGGAGGTAAGCAGCTGATGGGCTATGATGGACCGTGGGAAGGAAATTTGGGTGGCAGCATTGCAGACAGTGATGTGATCTCTAAGGGACTGCTTGACAAGGCCTATGAGGAAATTCTGGAACCAATGTTGCCTGGTAGGGAAGTCCTGTGTCTCCCAGGAGTGGGTTTGCCTTAATACCTGTTGCCAGCCATCCACTGGGAGCAGCCCACGAAGCGTGGCTTTGCTGTAGACACAGTGGTGGATTTTAAAGTGTAGCAGCTGGAACTCTAGGCCAGTTATGTTCCCTATTGGTAGAGGTTTGTGAGAAGAATTCTCCCAGCCGCTGCCATAAAGGACTCTATGAGGATCAAGCACGAGGCTGCCAGGGAACATAGACAGAATCATCCCTACCCAGGGGGAGAAGAGAGATGCTGGGTTTCTGAGAACAATGGAAGGAGGACCTGTTCCCTCCAGTGAAAGAGAAGGCGGTCTCATCTCCCTGAAGTTTCTGCTTTGAGAGTGGAAGGTAGGAAGAAGCAGATGGTGACCTCCAGGAAATGGGAAAGAGCTGAAGAGCTCTCTGTGGGAGGGGGAGCTTTCTCACGGGGCCAGCAGAGAGAAACTGCACAGCCAGCACAGGCCCAGGTGCAGCAATGGGACCACAGTGGAGGAGATGGTGGCTGGAAGAGGTGACTCTTGCGGTGACAGTGAGACATTGTAATTCTGCGGTGACCAGAAATGTGGGGAAGCATCCTTGACCCAAGGTCAAGCCAAGCAGAGTCATAAGTGGTGATGACAGGAGCTGGTATCTATGGCTGTGAGTCAGGGGACAGCGTGGTCGGGACCTCAGGGTTCTAACAGTCACACAGTTGGGGAATCTCCCAGAGGCCGTTGGTGTTTGTCTAACTATGGAGGGGCATCTGTCCAATGTGCACATGCCAACTTAGGAAGTGTTTCCTCTCCCTTTTCTCTTCAAGCACAAGTCTAGGATGATGAAACCAAATGGTGACTGAAGAAGATATGGAGCAATTATATAGCTAGAAATAGTCCGACTTGTGTGGCCGAAAACTGTAAGTGAGTATAGGTAGCAGGTCAATCATTTTCATATCCTGGTTTGACAAGAACATGAACTGTGCTGAGGAAGAACCAGCTTTTCAGAATAAAGTGCTCCCAGTCACTGGCTGACAGTGTTTTTTTTATTTATTTTGATGTAAGCCATGCTGAGTCCAATATAGGGTAACTAGCCAAATTAGTGGGATCTGGGTTCTTATTCCTGGAACTTGCTAACAGGAGGGTATCAGTCAGGCTTACAAAATTAGCATTTTACTGATAGCAATGCACAAAGCCTTTTAATGATGGCTTTGGAGTCTCTGAGCTTAGGCTCTTGAATGCCTGTTCCTTAGCAACAAAAGGATTGGCAGAGAATGTGTTTTGATGTGTCATTAAATAAAGGCTGCACAAAGCTGAAAACTGTGGGCAGAAATTGGGATAATTATATTTATTTTTTGGTGTATTATGTTAAAAAATAAACAAAAATCCTTTATGCCCTAGAAAGTGTGCTCTTACTTGCTCTCTCTGTCTCTTGCTCTTTCTCTCTCTCCCTCTCTTGTTTTTTGAGCACTACCATTTCTTTTTCTCATTTTTTTCCCCCTGCAGTTTAAGCACAGCATTTATCTTTTTTTATGGACAGTATTTCAAGGTTTTTTTCCAGCTCTGTTCTATCATAGAAAAATTGAATCACACACTATCACACTCAAAAGGGATCGGAGGGATCCTTTAGCAACCTGCTTTACTTTATTCTTATAGAAACCATAGTTCAGAGAGGTGAAGGGAGAGCCTAGATCTGACTTGTCTTTTTAACTTCTCAGATTAATCATCACCTCCTCTGTGAAGCCTTCCTTGATGATACAGGGGTAATACGACACCTCATTTGAAAGGATACGCTATGTTTACCACTCAGTTGTTAAAGCACAGTATTGTGGTTGTGTACTTATTTGTCTCTTTCATAAGTTCCACAGTGATGCTCCTGTTCATTGTCCCAAACGCTGAGCTTCATACGATATCTGACTTGTAGCTGATACTCAAGAAATATGATTTAAATAAATCATATTTAAATAAATTGTCCAAGGCCATGCCATCAGTGAGTGAAAAACTGGGACTAAGACCCAGGTTTCCTAGTTTAGTAGTAGTTTCCTACTACTACAACTGTTACTGAATGCAAATAATAGTGAGTCCAAATAATACTGAAACATTGGAGTTTTGAGCAGAGAAACTAATTGCAGGGCCAAGCAAGGAGAATGGGTGGCTTGCGCCCCCAAACCCCAAACTCCCCCAGGGGTTTCAGCAAAGCATTTTTAAAGGCCAAGTGAGGGAGGGGGAGGTCACAGGGTATGTGATGAGCTCGTGCACAATTCTCTGATTGGTTGGTGTTGAGGTAACAGGGTGACTAACATTATCAATCCTTAGGTGCCAGAAGGTCTGGGGGCTACATGCTCCTGATTATCAAGTAGTTAATTTCTTCCATTTGGTGGTGGTTTTAGCATTGGAAAAACTCCGGAAATATGCATGAGGTAGTATTATCTAGGTACTTCAGAGAGGAGTTTCAGCAAAGGATATGGGGAAGGGGTCTGTCCCGGAAAGGCCCATAGGATCCTGCTCAGTTACACAACTATAATGTAGAGAAAATGAACACGTTTAGAGGACCCCAGCTATGCTAAGTCTTCCTGATGCTCTCAGTCAAGGTGAATGGATCATAAAAGATGACAAATCCAACCAGTTGTGACTACCTGGGCTTCAGCTCCATCTCGCCATGAGCCGATCTGCTTCATGGAATGAGCTGGGCTCTACCTCAGATCATCCCACTTTCCTCCCTCACATTTAACAAAAGAACAAAGTACCTATTCTACAGGTGCTGTGCTAGTCTCTGGTGATGCAATAGTTAACAAAAACAGAGTTCAAACTCACATGGAGATGACATCTAAGCACAGGCACTACTGGCACCTCACATCTTTTATTCCAAGTTACATCTCAGTTTTCTAATTCTCTAATTCTTGAAGTCTCCAAGGTTTATGAGGGCAATACCTCTAGTAAGATGCTTCTGTCCTATGCATTTTCTTTCCTCATTAATCAGACTCTGATGAAACCCTCTGTACCCCAAAAGGACAGCCAAGTTACTCCTCTTCATATTCTAACTGTTTGAGAGGATACACTACATTCTCTGCCTGACTTCGTCACCTCCCATTCATTTCATAACCATCTACATTCTGGCTTCTGCTCCTCATCTCCCCAACCCACTTCCATTGGCCTTCACTCCAGTATTTCAGGAAATTTCTCTATCAGAGTCTCCAATAATTTCTAATTGCCAAATACAGTGGCTAGAGCTATAATATTCATGGTACTTGTTACCTTTGTGGTGTAGTAAACCCTTTACACTTGGTGAAATATATCCCAAGAACGTATGTACCCTAGATTTTTGAGTGTCACTCTAGCCTATAATGTCATCACAACTTGCAATAGATTGCAACAAAAGAATTTTGCTGATTTGGATTCTTAATGAGAGTTAATGTATCCTCCACAATAAGTAGAAGAAAATGAAGCTGCTTAGAGAGGTGGCTATTCCCTGCCAAGTGATGTGCTCTCCTTAGTAGCTGAGAACTCATGTTGGTGCCCTCACTAATATTTCAGATTGTTGCTTGTCATGAAACTTGGGATTGCTCAAACTAAAACTAAGAATGTTAAAGCTACACAGGCCTGAGGCTACCTTACTATTGCTCACTCCATCTTTAAAACCCTTTTCTTCTTTGGCTTTGGATCCATTGATCTCTGTTTTTCCCAAATCTTCATGATGGGTTCCTTTCCTTGTGCCCATCCCTTAAGTATTGGTGTTATGGAGAATACTGCTCTCAGATAATTTTCTTCTTGTGGAATAAATTCTCTTGTGCCTATGGGTTTGATCATCCCATATTTCCTGTATATTTAACTTCTAATACTAGATGGTTCGAAACATAAATGTGCTGGGAAAAATTGTCTATACAGTGTGACTTCTGTTTTATACTGACATCATTCCCCATGTAGCTATAGTACATGCACTTGTGTTGGTTATTTTCCTTTAGATTTAGATCTATTCTCCACTTGTTCCCTGCTCTGTGCTCTGGAAGGCTGACCTCTATGGTATGTATCACCTTACTCTTTGACCAATCAGAGGCACTGGTTAGAGCTCAGAGGACAGGAGAAAGAGGTGAGGGCCTCTATTGCACTCATTCCCTTCCTGCCTGGCATCAGTACTGGCAGTGGCTATACTCCTTTGTGGCCATAGCTTTTGCTAGGTGGCGCTTCTTCCATGGTTCCAGTTTGCAGTGGGCTACAATAACATGGTTTATCCCTTCTTGCTGTTGCTAGCCCCTGGTGGCTTTACCATTCTCTTGTTGGTTCCCTTAACCATGCCCACGCCTCTGTAAATAGTCCCTTCATTTGAAATCCCTTCAGTTAAGTCATTCTGAATGAGCCATCTGTTTCCTACAGGTCTTTGAGAGATACAGAGCTCATTTACCCTACAGAAACAGGCATTAAATCATTTCCTACCCTTCCTCAACTACCTTAGCTATTTTTCATGTTAACTATTGCAATCTCAACTGTACAAACTCTCAGAAGCAGGGAAAGTCATCTGCAAGAAAAGAGCTCTGAGACCAGAGTCCTATGTAAGCTGAAGACATAAGGGCTGGGCAAAAGAAAATGCATCAATGAATAAGGCTTTAAAGAAACAGTGAAGTTGAAGACTAAGTCTTCTCTCTTTTTTCTCTACATTTTATTTCCCTTAGTGGCACAAACATGAAATTTCTAAAATTCAAGTCACATCAGGTACTCTCCTTAAAAACCTCCAATGGCTCCCTGGTATTCATAGAGTAAAATTTAAACTCCTTAATGTGGTTCATAATTCCTTCATGTTTGGCTTTTACTTACCTTTCTCTGGCATTATTCCTGACAAACGCTGAATGAGTCCCACTGACCCTTTAGACGCACCGTATCAAAGATTTAGCTCAGTATTTTTCTCTCCTCAGCTTTTCCTCCTTTGTTTTTTATCTCGCTTAATGAAACCATTAAACATTCAAATTCTAGAAATCACAATAGAATTTTAATTTTATCTCCTTCAACTTCAGCATCTAGTAACTTCAAATGCTACCTATGAGAGAGGCCCTGCTTCATCCTTTACTGGAAAAGTCACTCCATGTAAATTTTAAGTTTTGCAAATCCAGAAGGGTTTGGTATACAGTAGGGAGGTGATATATAAATTAGCCCAGGATCCTGAAGGCATATGTCAGTGAGAGCAATAGAAGTTTCCAAATAACTTGTTCTCTGTAGCTTTTCCTTTGTTCTTTTTACTATGTCTTTATTTCTTTTAGAAATAGATTTTTCCTTCACTGTGTATGCTCCAATAATGCTGTAATAGAGATGGAGAAAGTTTCCATGACTATGAGGGTTTCCATAGCAGAGCCACCATCTAGTGGCCTTGGAAGAAAATAGGAATAATTAAGAATTCAGAGGCAGTTCACCATCAAATTACAAATTTGGCAGCTTTAATTTTAGAATTAAAACAGCCAGATTGTGTTCATTTAAAATGTTTTATATTGGCATAACAGATGTCTTCCCTGGGGAATACTCTTAGCAATAATATATATAGATACATAAAAATATATATGTATATATTTTAAAATCCATTATTCTGTGGCATTTTTGTCTTTATGTCACCAGCCAGAGGAAATTACAAAATGATAATAATAGTAGACATTTTAACAAACTCTTCTTGTACAGACACGATTCAAGGAAAAAAAAAATACCCTGAGATAGCAAAACAGGTAGTTGATTGTCTTAAACTAAAGAAATTTAAAGGAGAAAGAGTCCACAGATGGATTTGCCAACTCATATTAGGATCCACAAAGAGCAACTGAAATTTCTTAAGAGAAAGAGAAGTCTTACATACAAAAAATTTGATGCTTTATTGCAGGTAGGATGAAGGGGAAAGGTTAGTGTTTTGATCAACAGGTTCTATATTTAGTATTTTATCTGATTTTGATTTAGAATTTTGAAATTGACCTAGATATTTGTATTAGCCAGGGTTCAGCTAGGAAAATGGAAACCATTCATGTATTCCAGGTGTGGAGACTTTTATCCAGGGAATTGCAGACTTACAGAAGTTGGAAAGGCTGGAGAGACACAGCGTCCAGGAAGCCACCAACAATGATATAGTTCATAATGGCTTTCCAGGTGTCCCCTGTAAGCTTCTGTGAATCTCAAGGACTCTAGAAAGCTCTTTCCACCATCTTAGACTTTACCACTGAGGCAAGTAGTCTCCAGGGACCTATGCCACTACCTTAGCTGTCTTCCACAGCCTGGAAATTGCCTGTAGGTCCACATAGGTCTGCCTGTAGCTGCCTCCAGGCAACAATGGCTTCCTTCCATCTCCCACCCTCCAGCTCTCGCACCAAGGGCTCCACACTGGCAGCTGTAGCCCAGAATCAGGTAAGGAAGGGGATTTCGGGAATGCTGTTTCTGGCCTCCCCTTTCCAATGCAGAGGAAGCTATAGGAAGAACACTAATGTGAAAAGTGCAGTATATCATTTCAGTGACAGAAGTTTCATATTCAGCTGCAAATTTCAAATGGCATTGGAAAATTTCTCATTGATTTTTGTTGGCAAGAAGGAAAAATGTATAATGGAAGGAGAATGGTCTTTGGAGTTGACACACCTGGGTTTGACAACTGATCTACCACATCTTAGCTTTGTGATCTTGGGTGAGTCATACCACCATCCAGAGCCTTTGTTTTTTCATCCAGAAAATTGTAGATAGTGATGTCCTTCTTGGAGCATTGCTTTGAAAAGTAAATGAAATAATCTATGTAAAGCACTTATTTTGCACCACAGGGCCTGGTGCATAATAAGCAGTCAGAAAATGTTAACTCTGTGAGAAATTGAAACTGGGGCCTGGCATTCAGGGCTATAGCAAGTTGTCTATTTCTATGCCTTGAGCAAATTACAATGTTTTTGCTACATTTGTAATGGCTTGACTTTTCCCTTGTAGTACATTACTTACAACTTTCAGTATCAATAAGTTTTTCTCTCAGTGTATTTCTTTTACAGTTTTCTCATCTAGAAATAGCAGAGCAAGGAAGACAGCATAGTTTGGAAACTTTGCCAGTAATTTTGTGTGTCTCCCTGAACAATGAAGTTACTTTCTCAAAGCCTCAATCTCCTTACGTGTAAAATGATGAGCTTGAAGTATGTGGGGAGGAGGAGGGATGACTTAGATTATTTGAGTGATTTGCTTTATTTCATTTGCCCATTTCCTTGCCTTGCTTATTATGTTTGAGTCACTGTGATAGACACTCTGTGGGTGATTAAAAAAAGATGTATATAAAAATGTGGCCCCTGCCATTTGGGGCAATATAATCCAGTAAGATAAAAAATATCAATGAGAGACACATAAAATATAGTAGATTTGGAGCTTCTGGCCTGAAATTATAAGGTTTTATCATGGTTGGTGATAAATCCAGTTTTATCATGGTGGGTGATAAATCCAGAGTAAATACATCAGGAGATCCAGGGGGATGGAGGTAAGCAATACCTGTTTTAAAAAATATTCCAAAACAACTAGAATTTACTGTATAATACAGGAAACTATATTCAGTATCTTGTAATAACCTGTAATGGAAAAGAATCTGAAAAAGAAAAAATAATATATATCTCAATCACTTTGCTGTACAACTGGGTTATTTTATTGGGAGTATGGTAGTGAGGCCAATGGAAAGTGACAAGTGAGACTAACGGATGACCACAGTGTGATCACTTTATTTTCCTGTTCAAAATCGTATATAGGCTTTCATTTTTGTCAAGCTAAATCCCCAACATCGTGACACAGCCTTCCGTTATCCGAGTCTGGTTTGCTTCCCCCCCTTATCTCCTACTACTCTTCCCCCCATCTCCCACCCACAAGAGTCCTTAAAATCCAGCCTTAGCAAAATGCTTGCCTGCCCTTGATGATGTCTCTTCCTCTCCTCTACCTGGAAAGCTCCTCTGTTCCTTTATCTACATCATTTATAGACACAGTTCCAGTGACACTTCCTTTGGGCAGCCTTCCCTGACCAGCTCAGAAGAATTAATTGAAAAATGCAAAATTTTAACCAGAGATACTTTTCTAATGTCCCACCAAATTAATGCAGCATGTGATATGATATACTAGAGTTTATCCAGGCTAATTAAAGGACTGTCACAGCATCCTATACATGCCTATAATGTTATGTTTATCAATCTCTAGTGCAACTTCTATGTACTGGTTTGGCTGCCCCTGTATTATTATTATTTTTTTTAATAAATTTATTTGTTTATTTTTGGCTGCGTTCTTCGTTGCTGTGCACGGGCTTTAGTTACGGCGAGCGGGGGCTACTCTTCGTTTTGGTGCACGAGCTTCTCATTGCATGGCTTCTCTTGTTGCTGAGCATGGGCTCTAGGCGTGTGGGCTTCAGTTGTTGTGGCGTGTGGGCTCAGTAGTTGTGGCTCGTGGGCTCTAGAGAGCAGGCTCATTAGTTGTGGTGCATGGGCTTAGTTGCTCTATGGCATGTGGGATCTTCCCGGACCAGGGCTCGAACCCGTGTCCCCTGCATTGGCAAGCGGATTGTTAACCACCGCACCACCAGGGAAGCCCCCTGTACTTGTTTTTAACATCTGTATCTCCAGTACCTAGCACAGTCTTTGGCACAGAATAAGATCTAAGAACTAACATTTGCTGATTGTTACTATATGCCAGCAACCTTACTAAGTCCTTTGCATGCATTAACTCATTTAATTCTCATTGTTACCATGTGAGTCAAGAGGTATCATAATCTCCACTGTACAGATGAGGAGTCAGAATGGTAGGAAATGTGGTCCATTTCCCAAGGTCACTTAGTAAGTGACAGAATCAGGATCTGAATTGTATGGTCCCAAGGCCCATGCTTTTAATCATGACATGTACTTTCTCTTTGGTAGATTCTCAAAAATAATTTGTTGGATGAACAACAATATAATTAATCAGTGCAATGTATTCACTGGTAGCAGGCCCACGAGTGTGCATTCTCAGTCCAGTGAAGCTTTTTAAAACCTGTCCTGCTTTATGCTTTATGAGTCAGAGGAACAATGTAGAAAGTATGCTAGCCTGAGAGACCTGCATTCTGGTTAAGTCTTGTCATGAACATGCTATGTAACCTTAGGTTAGTAAGTTTCCATATCTGGGCCTTGGTTTCCACATGTGTGAAATGAATGAATTGGACTCAATGAATACCAAGGAAACTACCAACTCTAGTTTTATCCTTCCTGAGTGTAATGCTGTTTCCCTCCAACATGTAACTAAAATTGATATTTTAGGTTCTGTTAGCCAATATTTCAAAATTAGTATATATACTTTATAGTAATCCTGCCACCTTAAATTATATTTAGTTCATGAATGAGATAAAATGAGTCTGCTCCACCAGTCCCTGTGTATCCTTGGAGAACATACCTGACCTCATCAATTTACTATGTCCTTCTCTATGAAATGAGGATAATAATAGTATTTGCCTCAGACGTTTATTGTGGGGATAAAATGAGATAAAGCATGTGTTATGGGTCAACTTGGGGGCCCCCTCAAGATTCATATGTTGAAGTTTTAACACCACAGTACCGCAGAATGTGATCGTATTTGAAGAGAGAGTGTTTTCAGAGATAATGAAGCTAAAATGAGGTCATTAGGGTGGGATCTAATCCAGTATGACTGATATCCATGTAAAAAGAGGAAATTCAGACATGAGACGTGCACAGAGGGAAGACTGTGTGAAGAGAGACAGAGGGAGAAGACGGTTATCTACAAATCAAGCAGAGGGGCCTAAGAAAGATCCTTCCCTCACAGATCTCAAAAGGAACCAACTCCGCCAATACCTTGATGTTGGGCTTCTAGCCTGCAGAACTGTGAGACAATAAGTTTCTATTGTTTAAGCCATGCAATCTATGGTGCTTAGTTATGACAGCCTTAGCAAAATAATATAGCAGTAAAGTTTGTCTGCCAGAAGTAAGTGCTCCATAAATACTGGTGTATTAAACATATGATAACAATTCCTTCTTGTTGCTAAAAAAAAATAGTGGTTTAGGTTTTTTGTTGTGTAACTTCATGCTTTGTGTTCTCATGTATCATAACAATGACTAGATTTAAATTAAATGCTTTTCAAAAAAATTCTAGGGAGTGAAGAGGTACGTCGACTGAAAAAAAAATGCACAACCTAAAAGCTGAGAATTATGTTTTATTTGGTGGACTTACTGAGGACTATAACCTGGGATACAAGGTCTTAGAAAGCTCTGAGGGACTGTTCCGAAGAGGTAAGGGAGGAGCTGAAAGAAAAAACACATGTAGTCAAACATCAAGAATTACTACTAATCACAAATACAGACATCTCAAGTTAATGATTTTTGTGCTTTTCTATGCATGGGAAAATGCAAGAGTCTGGGCTTATTGAAATCATTCTTTTGATATGCATCTTAACTCTCTATGGCCAGTATCCTATTGTTCTCCATCCTGAATTCTCCTCAGGGTGCACCATTAGAGGCAGTTGCGGTGGGTGATGGCATGGTGGCTGCAATATCCTTTGTTTACTGAAATGGCAGGCAACATTCTTTGTCTACAGGTATTACCTCTACTTTACAGATGGGAAAACTGAGGCAAAGGGATATTAAAGGCCTTTACTGCAGCTGCTTATGTAATTGTTTTAACTAGGGTTTTTCCTAGGTGAGCTTCAGAATTCTATTCCATACATTCAGTAGTCAGCATTGTTCTACGGACTTTGGCCAGAAGATGAAATGATATGGGCTTTGCTTTTCAATGGAGAGAAAGACATAGAGACCAGTGTGTTGGTTACTTATCCTATAGTCACTCTCCCCTCTTCAGTTTATAAAATCCCAATTTTGTTCAATTTGCCAACCCCAGGTGATGAATCGTGATTTGTTTAAGATAGTAATGACATTCTAGTCTTTGTAGCTTAAAGGATTCTAACTCATAACCAATAAAAGTATAAAAAAGTAGAATTAAGGAAAATGTAGAAGTATGCTAAATCTACAGGGTCAGTATCAACAAGATAGTGGTTAACCTTCTTTTGGAAGAGTCATCACTGAACTTTGTTTTGAACAATGAAAAGGAGTTTTCCAGGTGGATGAGGGGCAGGAAGTCATTCTAAGCAGTAACAACATTATATGTAAGAGCAGAGTTGAGCATGGCCCTTGAGTGTTAGACAAAGTGACAGTAAAGCAATTCGTATTGCAATGTAAAGGGCAGGGTGAAAAGTACTAAAGATGAGGCTGAATATGTCTCAAGGTTAGGTGATATAAGGCTTTATGTAATATGTTTACAAAACTGAACTTTATTCTGTGGGGGCAGATAATAAGGAGCATTTAATTTTAAGCTGGAGAGAAACTGTGGTCACAGTAGTCATACTGGTGTTCCAAAAGATCAACTCTTCAAAGCATAAATAGAGTGTGTGTGTGTGTGTTTATTCATCAAAGCCAAGAAGAAATATAAAACTATTCATGTGAGAGACAATGGAAGCTTGAACTAAGTCAGTAACAGTCAGGA
This sequence comes from Balaenoptera borealis, assembly GCF_965194805.1. Taxonomy (NCBI): domain Eukaryota; kingdom Metazoa; phylum Chordata; class Mammalia; order Artiodactyla; family Balaenopteridae; genus Balaenoptera; species Balaenoptera borealis. The sequence goes on from NC_138866.1 coordinate 50,541,781, forward strand.
GTCGCTCATTCACTTATTCATCCACTCAACAATTTTTTACTGAACACCTTCTGTATTAGTCAGTGTTCCCCAGAGAAACAGAACTAATAGGGTATATATTTATGTACAAAGAGATTTATTACAAAGAGTTGGCTAATGTGATTATAGAAGCTGAGAAGTCCCAAGATCTACAGCTGGCAAGCAGGAGACTTGGACTTAGATTGGAACTTATACCTTCAGCTCTCTGGCTTCTCAGGCTTTCAGTCCAAGCCTAAAGGCAGGAGAGGAGGATGCCCAACTTGAAAACAGTAGGCAGAAAGTGTCAATCACCCTTACTCTTCCTGTTCTATTCAGGTGTTCAAAAGATGAGGGCCACTCACACTGGGGAGGGAAATCTTTACTCAGTCTACTGATTCAAATGTTAATCTCATCCAGAAACACCTTCATAGATGCACCTAGAATAATGTTTAACCAAATATCTGGATACCTGTGACCCCATTAAGTTGACACATAAAATTAACCACCCAAAGTCCACCCCTTGTCAACTTGACACCCATGTGCACCTCCTTAAATCGTACTTACTCCAAATAAAGACAATTAACAAGGTAATAATTCTGCCCAACATGGTATAACCACCTGTAGACAACGGAAAACAAACTAACCCCTTCCCCAGAAGAGGAATTAAAGTCCTGGAGTGATGTTTATGGATCTTCTTGATATCCCATAACTTAAATAATATGTATAACGTAAATAATATGATATTATTTAAGTTATGGCATGTTGTAAAGCCTTCACTTTTTCTAGGCCTCACTCGAAACCAGCAGCTTTTTGGGAGACTTGTGAATGGGCCAGAGTAACACACCCAAATGAAGAATATGCTGCCTCCAAAATCCAGAGGGGTCCACTAGGCATTATGCCTCTTTCTTCGTTGTAGGAGGGGCCAGATGCAAGGACTTATCATCTTAGAAGGGATGTCTCAACATGCCCCACACTACTGTACTCCTAGAAATTTCACTGAGGTAGAGGGCTCTTGAACTTTTGTTGGATTTATTTCCCACCCTCTGGCACACATATGTCTTACCAATAAGTCTAGAGTAGTTGCTACTTCTTGCTCACTAGGTCAAATCAGCATAATATCCTTGATTTAATGAACCAGTGTGATATCATGTGGAAGGAAAAGGCAATCAGGACCCCTGCAAACTAAATTATGACATAGGGCTGGAGAGTTGATACACTCCTGATGTCAGACAATGAAGGTATATTACTGGCCTTGCTAGCTAAGAGCAAACAGCTTCTGATGGTCTTTATTAAACAGGTACAGAGAAAAAAGCATTTGCTAGATCAATAATTGCATACCAGGATACCAGCCTCCCTTTCATTCAAGGGATTCTGGGCCTTTTAATTGGCTCAAGTTTGGGAATTGATTGAGGGACAGTGACACTCTGTTTATATGATTCAGGTAAGACATCTGTTCACTTGGCCTAGTATTTTTCTGTTTATACAGACTGTGTAAAAATTTAGTAGGCTTCCTATCTTTTTCACTTCTAGGAACACCACGGTCAACCAGCCAGTGCCATAGATCTCAAATAATACTATTCTGATTGCTGCTTTGACCCTGATGTTGATTACAGTAACTGTGTCCACCTAGCCTTTGTGATTGAGTGCTGCCACTTAGCCCCTACCACCCCAGGATCTCATTACTCCCATTGCATTTACGTTTCCCAATTTAGTGACTGTAGTTCCCATTGTAAGGTCTGGCCTACAGTGGAAAGTAATCACAGAACTCTTCAAGGATGCCATGGCTTCGATCACAAATGTATTTTTCATAGTAGTGGTGAAAGATATGTCTTCTGGACCCTCCAAGTGGGATGAGTAGGTCTTAAATGACAAATCTGCCCTAAGTGTTTGACTCTCTTCCTCTACATAAAACCAAGGCAGGTCTGGTATTTCTAGTTTGCTCACTGTGGGCCACCTTTTGGTCTGTGTTCCAATCAACCAACCAAACAGCCAACCAACCAACCAACCAAAGAAAATGTTAGAGCTTTTCCTAGCTCCTCAAACTGCAATGTCAAATGCAGAACACATTTCAATAAATTCAGCCTGATCAATTTTATATTCCTTCCACCATTATCCCACAACCTCTGTATACATTCCTATACTGTTCCCTAGATTACTGTCTGTATTAATTAGAAAACTCAAGTAGTTCTCTTAGAGTGTCACTCATCTCCTCATGGGTCACACATTGTACGTTACTTTTAGGGACCTGCTGGGACTTGAGTCTAGTTATAGTTCTAGAGGCAAAGATCATGGTGGGGGTGGGTCCTGAGGAGAGTCAGCACTGTTGTGCATGGCAACTGCCTCAGAGGAGGCCATTACATTTTCCTCAGTCAATGCAGGGTTAATTCCCTCAGACTGGGATGGAAAGACTGTAGAGATCACTGAGAGTGAAAGGGCCACTACTACTGGCTGTGGGGAGGCTGCTTCTGCTAGGGGTGAGGAACTATCTTCCACTGACAAAGAAGACTCATCAGAGTTTAGGGGCTCAGGGTCCTCAACTTCATCAGGGTCTTTCCATATGTCCCCATCCCAACTTATAGGATCCCATTCTTTCTCAATCAATGCCCTTGCTTTAACAGTAGACACCTCCCGAGGCTGGGAGATCAACTTGCATTGTAATTCATCCCCTTGCAGCAGGGGTCCCCAACACCCGGGCTATGGATCAGTACCGGTCTGTCGCCTGTTATGAACCGGGCCGCACAGCAGGAGGTGAGCATCAGGTGAACGAGCGAAGCTTCATCATTCATATTTCAGCTGCTCCCCACTGCTTGCTTTACTGCCTGAGCTCTGCCTCCTGTCAGCATTATGGTGAATTGTAGAATTATTCCATTATATATTGCAATGTAAAATAATAGAAATAAAGTGAACAATAAATGTAATGTGCTTGAATTGTCCCGAAAGCATCACCCCACCCCACCCCTGGTCTGTGGAAAAATTGTCTTCCACGATACCAGTCCCTGGTGCCAAAAATGTTGGGCACCGATGCCTTGTAGGATGAGGTTCTGCATCTGATTAGCAGCAATTCCAGCCCTGTGGCTACAGGAGATTAGAGCCTCCTTCAGGGAACTCATAGAAGCTCTTAAGTCATTTATGCAGACCTTGAGCTGGGAATCAGAATCCCTGAGCTCCTTGTTTTCTTTCACTGTTTTGTCCAGTGACGCTAGGACCAACCAATCAACGTCCTTTTTGTTAGTTTTCCTGAAATGTCCAAAAGTATAATATACAGAGTCACCTAGCCCTTTGCTTCTTTTAAGTGGTGGATTAAGAGTATCCAATGCAGATTTTTTGTATCTCTATAAACAGTTGACACCATAGACTATCAGTGCTTTCTTTACTACTGGAAATAAAGTCATTAGCATCTTTAATCAGATCAGAGAGTCAATTCCAGAAATTCTACGACCAAATCAGGAAACTCAACTTTAACATTCTGTTCTTCTAGAATCACTCTCAGTACCAAAATGTGTATTAGGATTTTCCGGAGAAACATAGCCAAAGGATGAATGAATATATATGAATATATATATATACATTCACTCATATTACACATACATATTACATATATTACAGAGATTTATTATAAGGAATTGGCTCAAATGATACTGGAGCCTGAGAAGTCCCAAGATCTGAAGTTGGCAAGCTGGAGACCCAGCAGAGCTGATGGTGGATTTCCAGTCTGAGCCTGAAGGCCTGAGATCCAGGAGAGCTGATGGCATGTGTTCTAGTTCACGTCAGAGTCCGAAGGCAGGAGAAGGCTAGTGCTCAGCTTAGAGACAGTCAGGCATATAGAGCAAGTTGTTCCTTAGTCAACCTTTTTATTCTATTCAGGCCATTCACATTGAGGAGGGCACTGGTCTTTACTCAATTTACTCATTCAGATGGTAATATCATCCAGAAGTCCTCTCAAAGACACAATCAGAATAATGTTCCAGCAAACATCTTGGCACCCATGGCCCAGCCAAGTTGACAAATAAAATTAACCATCTCACCTTTTCTGTGCTACACTCTCCTCCAGATAATGGAGAATTCCATCCGTGAATAAAACAGACAAAGTTCACTGTCCTCCTTCACCTTACGTAGTAGAGGGAGACAAATAATGAAGAAAACACGAGTGAAGAACAGGAGTCTTCTTGACTTTGGCAGCTAGGTTGTATGGTGACACTGCCATCACCTGAACTGGGTAGGAGGGGGATCTGAATCTGGAGGAAGCCCTCCTGCCTCCTCTTGCTCCCTTATTCCTCCTCCATTGTTGTATTCCTGTGTGTTCTTTTAGTGCCCCACTCCCTGCTATGCTCTGTTGTATCATGCGAGTTTATCATTATTGGGAGATGAGATCACATTTTGCCTCCAGTCTTTCTCCAGGTATTCAGTGGCAAATTTAGTTTAAACAACCTATTATTTAAAAAAAAAAATGAAGCATCTACTATGTGTAAGCACCTGTGTGGTACTTACTATGTTGCAATTTGCAAAGAAAAAGCCCTGAGGAAAAGGTGTCAGTGAGTTGTAAGGAAGAGATCCCAGCAACAGGCTGGGATGATCAGGGGCTGCACATGGGGCACTTGATCTCTGTCTTGAAGAATAGGTAGGATTTCAGAACATGGATGGGGAGGAGGGAAGATTTTCTAGGCCAGTGGTTCACAACCTTGGTTGTAGTTTGGAATCACTCTGGCTGTAAAAATAATAACATGTGGGCTGTGGGCTGCACCTCCAGCGATTTTGATTAACTTGGTCTGGGGTGAAGCCTGAGTACCAGGATTCTTAAATCCTTCCCAAGGGTTTCTAATGGGCCGCTAAAATTGAGAAGCATTGTTTGAAGCTAAGGTGATCCAATGAACAAAGATGCCAGGTAAAAGTGAATGCAAGGAGCATCTGGGGATGGTGATGCCAGATTCCTGAGGGGTGTTTGTGTGTGTGTACACATGTGTCATCTGTCAGGAGCAAAGATAAGTAGGGGTCAGACTGTGGAATGCCATGAGGACCAAAGTGAGAAGGTTGGGAAACTACTGAAGGATTTTGAGCAAGAAACAGCATAATCAAAGTGTTTTTTTTTTTTTAAGGGGTATTATTTATAATTTGGAAATTAATTGCTCTGAAATAGAGGTTTGGCAGAATTAAAGATGTTGGCAAACAGCACTAGATCAGTGCTGCTCAGACTTTACTGTGCATACAAAACACCTGGGAATCTCGTTACCGTGTAGATTTTGATTCAGTAGATCTGGGGTGGGGCCTGAGACGCTTTTCTAACAAATTTCCAGGTGATTCTGATGCTGCTGATGCCCACACCCTATTTTGAACATCGAGGCACCACTACTCAGAGAGTTTCTCATATGAGTTTCTCATATGGGCAACTAGAGCTGAAAAACAGGAAACACAAGCTAAGGCAAGTATTGGCGATTCTTCATGGTTATTGTCTAGTTTTCGTAAGCTTAGAACAGGGACTGTGTCTTATTCATCCTTGAGTTCTTATAGTAACGTGACAGTGCTTTGTATGGATGGGGACTCAATATATGTTGACTAGATGAATGAATTATTCCTTACAATTCATACCGTAATGCTACTGAAAAACATTCTAGATCCCTCGTGGCAGCCATGCTCATACTTCCCATTTTCCCCTCGATTCCTTTTGGGAAAGAATCCACACTAATTTCCTCTGTGTTATCGCTGCTTGTGATGTTTTCTGGTTAATTTTAAATATCTTTCACCAAGGGGTTTCTGTAGCAGTTGTAGAATTCTGGCAACTTTAGTATTTCTGTTTCCGTGCTCAGTATAACTTCATTATTTTTTATTGAATTTTTACAAACAGCTACTCTTTTATAAAAGAACAAATCAAGTATTTGGGTCTCTCTTTCTCCTTCTCTCTCTCTTTTTTTCTCTCTCTCTCATTTAGATAAATATATACTCTGTCCGAATTGCATAGATTTCTGTTTTCAAGGAGAAAGATAAAATATTTCTCAGGTTAATATGTCTGGATGAAACGGATTTTCAAATATTTTATACTAACCTCTATACTTTAATATCTAGCAACCTAGCCTTCATTATGTTAAATGCATTCTAAAAAGTATCCTGTGCAAAATCCACAGACGACTCCCTGGCATACAAAATGGGTTCATCTGTATAAAAATGCAAATGAACTGTGTGCGAACGTAGGCCTTGAGCATTTGTAGAGAAAATAAAAAAAGGCTTCTAAGTGAGCCCCAAGGAGCTCTACCCACATGGAGCTGATCTGCAGCCCCAGTAATGGCACTGGATACATGACAGAGTCTTTCTCTGAAGATACTTCCTGAGTATTTAATTAGAAATTCAAAAGTTTTTAATCAGAAAATGGTCTGCTTGAAAAGAATTAACGACCTGTTAGGGCTTTGCAGAGCAGAGTATCTCTACCTCCTGTCAGTCTGAGACTATAAGGGTGTTGTAAATTTCCTGAATGAGAGCAGAAATTATGCAGTAATTGGATCAAACTCTGAAATGATCAATGAACAAAGAGAAGTAATTATTTAACCAGTGGCAAGCAAGAGCCTCTCAGCCTTTGGCTGGTCTGTTATCAGGACTACCTGGAACTATGTGTGTGCAGGTGTTAGAAAACCTGATTTTATGACAGTCACACACTGTGGCAAATAGTTGGCAGAAGGAAGCTTTAGCCATTTCTTGCCTTCAACAGGGAAAATGTTGCTGAAATTTTGTACCAAGTTTATGTGTGTATATTCATGTCTTAAAAGTTTGATAAGAATGATATATGTGTTACTATATTTAACTCTTTTCCATGGTTTTTCGTGAGTGAAAAGCACCAGAAATATTCTGGTGAAACTACAAATCACCCTTCTCACTATGTTTCCAAAAGCATTATATCATTTAACAAATCACTCTTTCTGATATGTTTAATCCCTGTGGCTTTTTATTTTGCTTCTACCCAAGGCTGTGAGAACAGAGGGGAGGAAACCCGTACAAGTCCCTGGGGCTCAGTGATCCAGAATGAAACCATACTTGAGGACCAATCCTCTGTGCATGATTTTAGCCAATTTGTCCTTCCTAGGGAGTGGAGCATTTTTTCCCCAGTTGAGATTCTTGGGGGCCCTGCTTCTCTCTCTCTCTACACGTTTCTCTTGTTTTCTTTCCACAACTGTGTCCTTAATGAGTTTCTGTATCTCCCATTTGTTATTTCAAGCATTGGACCAACTCATGTTGTTTTTTTAAAGTTTTATTATTTATTTATTTATTTTTGGCTGCGTTGGGTCTTTGTTGCTGAGCGTGGGTTTTCTCTAGTTGCAGTGAGCGGGGGCTACTCTTTTGTTGTGGTGCACGGGCTTCTCATCGTGGTGGCTTCTCTTGTTGTGGAGCACAGGCTCTAGGCACGCAGGCTTCAGTAGTTGTGGCACACGGGCTCAGTAGTTGTGGCTTGCGGGCTCTAGAGCGCAGGCTCAGTAGTTGTGGCACACAAGCTTATTTGCTCTGCGGCATGTGGGATCTTCCCGGACCAGGGCTCGAACTTGTGTCCCCTGCATTGGCAGGCGGATTCTTAACCACTGTGCCACCAGGGAAGCCCTCTCATGTTGTTTTTAAGTTATTCTTGGGTATATAATTATAAAGCCAATTGACAGACATAAAATTTTACTCTGGATAGCAGAGTTTTCCTAAATCTTTCTTATGCAGTGCAGTTTGTAAATGAGACAATTTCTGTGTTAGCATATGTTCTGGAGTCTGGCCCACTCTGACAGTAAGAATTGGAAGCTGCAGGCTTTTCTCCTTCAACTTCATCTTTCTGTCTTCCTCTTCCTGTCAGTGTCTGCCTTAAGCAAATGGCAAAACAGATGAGGAGTGCCGAAGGAGCTGTGGGTCAGAGGACAGAGGTGTCTTGTGTGCTTCTTATGGGGGGGGGGGTTCTGGGGAGGACAAGGTCCCAGGTAGAGAATGTCTTCTTGGCTCTATTAGACAGACTCCCTTAGAGGCCCGTGATCCAGCCTGGCTGGGAAGCAGCAGAGTTATTTCATATCCCAGTAACTGGTCCACATTTAGCAGAGGAAGCCACAGGAATGGAAATATTCCCGTTAGACAGGATGAAGTGAAGATCCATGGAAAGACGGGCGAGACCTGAAATGCAGGCCTCAGCAGGTACATCCTGGATAAGATCGGACTGACTCAAGAATCAGCTGGGCCATCCTCAGTGCCTGAATCCCTCTGGGAACCTTGCTATAAACCTGAAGGAGAGTGTGGGACCCCACGTTGATGAAGATTAACGTTCTATCTTCTTCTTGGAAAGATAAATGCCATTAAATTATTTAAAAATAAAGAGAGTTATCACTCCTGCATACTTGAGCTTGTAGGCTTAGATTCATACTGACTTCCTTAATAGGCTGTTAGAAGTATGTTTTGCAAGGTGGCCTACCATCCTCTTTTTTTTTTTTTTTTTTTCTTTTTTTTTCTTTTTTTTTTTGCACACAGCAGGGCCAAGTCTTACCATCCTCTTTTTAAGGCCACTTGTGTTAGAAGTCTGTTTTTAACCATTCCTTTTCTCTCTCTTGCTTCCTTTTAGTTCTCTCAATTTTTTTCCTTTAATGGTATAATTGGAAGACTTGGCACCCCTTTTTAAGTGGGGAGCGAGATGAACTGTGTCAAGAATTAAAGCCGGGGGACTTCCCTGGTGGTGCAGTGGTTAAGACTTTGTCTTCCAATGCAGGGGGTGTGAGTTTGATCCCTGTTCGGAGAGCTAAGATCCCACATGCCTAGTGGCCAAAAAAATAAAACCCAAAACATAAAACAGAAGCAATATTGTAACAAATTCAATAAAGACTTTATAAATGGTCCACATCAAAAAAAAAAAAAAAAAGAAAAGAAATAAAGCTGGCAACAAGAAGTTCTCGTTATGTGAAACAGGATGGCCAAAGAATTATACTGGTCATTGCTGAGGTACAGGGTGAATCCTGCATTGCTGATGGGGGACAGGCCATTGCACACACCAGTGCAAAGGGCTCTGAAAAAGACCTGGAGCCTTTTAATCTGCTTAAGAACGTACAGAAAGGCATCTAGTTATTAGGGACAAGCTTAATTTTGTAGAATACACACAGCCAAGGGCTGTTACTGAGCCTGCAGAATAATAACCCTCTGCTCCTGTTCCAGTTAGGACATCTTGGGTGTGGTCCTGGGCTGATCTGAGGTCCAGGTTGAGGACCGGCTGGGTGAAAGCTCTTCTCAGGAAGCTTCTGTTATTGCTGAAGCTTATCTCTAGCACTGGAAGACATGTCACCCGCTAAGATTTCTCCTGAGAGTCTCACCGCCGTAATCCCTACAAGTGCCATTTTGGCTCTCACTGAAGATGGTAAATAAGGAGATTTCTGTTTGAAAACAGAAATTGAGGGAAAGGAAGGATAAAAATAGCACAAGGATGTGAATGTTTAGTTTTTCAATGCTGGTGAATGATAAATGCAGTAGATTTCTCTGGTAAAGGGTTATGGCAAACTCAGTTAAGGCCCCAAACTGTGATTTTTTAAAATGTATGGAAAATCTAGAGCCTCAAATATAAAGGGAGGCAGGCCCCGCTGAGGGCAGACTAGTGCAGACGAACTACTTCCAGGTGGAAGAGACAGAGGCATGGTCAGGAGCAGTCGAGCCACAACATCTGTGTGGAAAAGCCCCCTTTCTGTGAGGGAGCTGACAGCGATTTAGACAGGTCACAGGCAAGGTCAAAGAACTCCAGAAGAATCCAGAAAGTCTAATGGAAGTTTGGAGTCAGGAAGAACACTGAGAAAACAGCCCGTTGGAGACAAGAAATAAGGAGGAAAATAGAGGCAGTGACAAGACAGGCCTTGAAATTCCAAATGGCAAGTCTGAGCTGATAAGGAGTTATCAGATACAGCTGGGGGTCTCGTCCCTCTGGATGTATGGAAGTTGAGTGGAATCAGGTGTGGCCCTGACAAAGCAAACCCCACCTTACTATGAGGTAGTAGCTTTTTGATAAGCAATCCTCTCCTTTCTTGGTGCTTTCCTAGCCTCATCCTACTTAGAAGACCTGTGATTTCTCTCCCACACACTGAGGAGAAATCTGCCTATTCATCTGGACCCTTCACCCAACACGGTAAACACCAGGTCTTTTCCTGGACTGGCTCTCTCTTCTCATGACTAATTGCTTACCTGGCTTTGGCCTCCTCTTGACTGATTCCGCTTAATGGAATCAGACACCTGGTGCTCAACAGGTGATAGTTTTAACTGAAGAGGCTCTTTCACGGATTATATAAATATAGGATGGTGCTAATTGTGAACCGCCATTATAATTTAAGTTTTTAACTTTATTATAATTTTTTAAATCTTGTATGGGCTGTGAGCTGCGGGGCTCATGTGGTCCGCCGCACCTCCATCTTCACTTCTGCCCCAGTTTCTGCGTCTGGCGGGCTCCGATCCTGAGCGGCCAAGTTTTTTAATCTTAGCGACTGCTTTACTTTTTACCTCTCATGAGTGTTTTGCATACGGCAGCCGTTTGTTAAACTTTGCATGATGATTCTTGCTCTGTGTCTGGCACACTCTCAGATACAGTGGTCTTTCCTAACACTGTTTTCTTATGCATTTCTCATCTTTTTTACTCTTATGGAGACATCATTTACATTAATAAAATTTACAGACCTTAACGGTATAGTTTGATGCATTTTGACAATTCTCTATACCTATGTAACATCCACTCAAATTAAGATATAGAACAATCCATCATCCCATAAAGCTGCTTTGTAACCCTTTGCAGTCAATCCCCCAACCTGCAGAAAAACTAGTGTCTGATTTCAATCCCCACAGATTAGTTTTGCCTGTTTTTGGACTGTATATGAATGAAATAATTTAACATGTGCTCATTTGATCTGGCTTCTTTTATCTAATGATGTTTTAAGATTCATTCATGTTGTTGCATGTACTGATGGTTCATTTTCATTGTTGAGTAGTATTCCATTGTGTGACTATATCACAATTAATCTGTGCTTCTATCATAAACCTTTGAGTTGTTTCTGGTTTGAAGCTGTTATGAATGAGACTTTTATCATCGTTCTTTCACAGGTTTTTTGTTTGTTTTGTGAGCATACTTTAAACATTTGGGGGGGTGTAAATATCTAGACTTGATACTGCTGGGTCATATGGTATTTCCAAAGTGGTTGTGATATTTTATACTCCCATCTAATGGCTTCATAATATCTTTGCCAGCATTTACTGTTGTCTACTAGTTTAGCCATTCTAGCAGGTGATTATTATATCTTATTGTGGCCTTAAATTGCATTTTCTGGATGACTAATGCTATTGAATGCTTTTTCATATGTTTATTGGCCATTCCTTTATCTTCTTTTCTGCAGTGTCTGTTCAAATATTTCACCTGTTTTAATTAGGTTGTTGGTCTTTTTAAATTATTGAATCATAGGCTTTAAAATATAAATTTTGATATTATTTTTGTCATATATTAACCTCCATTATAATTGAAATTTTTAATTTAATTTTATTATTATTTTCTCATGACAAAAATAATACATATAATAGGTAATATATATAGTATTGTCTGTAGTTTGCTTGTTTATTTTGTTAATAGTTTTTTTGATAAGTGAAATTTTCTAGTTTTTATGAAGTCTGATTATTAAACTTTTAGTTTTATGATTAGTGGTTTTTATATTATTCTGCCTATGATGTCTTTGCCTTCACCAAGGTCACAAAAATATTCTTATTTTTCTTCTAGAAAACTTATGGCTTTTATTTTATGTTTATGATCCATTTCAAATTAGTTTTTGACTAGAAGTCTTTCATATCTCTTGTTAGATTTTTTTTTCCTAGATATTTGACATTTTCTGGTAATATTGTAAATTGTATTGTTTTAAAATTTTTATTTTTGTATTGTTTATTGCTACTATATAGAAATACAGCTGACTTTTGAGAACATGTTAAATTCATTATTCTAGTAACTTTAAAAAAGGCTTCTTAGGGTTTTCTAAGTATACAATCATGTCATTTAGAAATAAAAATTTTTTTACTTTTCCCTTTCCTATCTCATAGTTTTTATTTCATTTTCTTGCCTTGTTTACTGGCTGGAACATCTAGTACAGTGTTAAATAGAAGTGATGAGAGTGAACATTTTTGGTTTGCTTCTGATCTTAGGAGAAAATCATCTAGTCTTTCAGAATTGCGTATGATGTTATTTCTAGGTGTCCTTTATCAGGTTAAGGAGGTTCCAATTTCTAGTTTGCTGACAATGTTTGTTTTTTAAAATTATCAAATGGGTGTTAAATTTTATCAAATGCTTTTATGCCTCTATTAAGATGATCACATGATTAAAAATTTTTTTTCTGTTTATTATCCATTTTCTTATTTTTATTTATTTATTTATTTTTATTTATTTATTTATTTATTTATGGCTGTGTTGGGTCTTCATTTCCGTGCGAGGGCTTTCTCTAGTTGCGGCAAGCTGGGGCCACTCTTCATCGTGGTGCGCGGGCCTCTCACTATCGCGGCCTCTCTTGTTGCGGAGCACAGGCTCCAAACATGCAGGCTCAGCAACCGTGGCTCTCGGGCCCAGTCACTCTGCGGCATGTGGGATCTTCCCAGACCAGGGCTCGAACCCGTGTCCGCTGCATTGGCAGGCAGATTCTCAACCACTGCGCCACCAGGGAAGCCCTTTCTTATTTCTTTTACACATTGTTGGGTTTGATTTGCTAATATTTTTAAAGGACTTTCCCACCTTTGATCATTGGAATATTGCTTTGTTATTTTATTTTCTTGTAATATCTTTATCAAGTTTTGGTATCAGAGTTATGCTGGCTTTGTAAAATAAGTTGGAAATTGTTTCCTCCTCTATTTATGAAAGAGTTTGTGTAAGATAGCTATTATTTTTTTCTTTTTTTTCTCGTTTTGTGACTCCAGTTACATATAAATTATGTGATTTCATAGTGTCCTACCAATATCAGAAGATTTGTTCAGTTTTTTCCTATTCTTTATTTTTGTACTATTATTTGAATGCTTTCTATTAACCTCTATTTGTATTCACTGACCCTTTCTTTTGCTCTTAAACTTATCTAATGATTTATTTATTTCTAACATCATATTTCCCAGTTCTAGAATTTCTTTTGGGTCATCCTTACAGTTTCTGTTTTCCTGCTAAAATTTCCCATCTGTTCACACATGTTATTTATCTTATCCACATTAACATACTTAATGCATTCATAATGCTTATCTTAAAAACTGTCTGCTAATTTTAATATCTGGGTTTTCTCTGGGTATGCCTCTATTGACTATTTTCCCTCTTATTTGGGGTCATGTTTTCATGCCTCAGTATTTCTTATAAGTTTTTATTGTTTTGTCAACATTACGTGTGAAAAAAATCCGATAGAAACTGAAGTAGATATTATTTACTCCCAGAAAAAGCTCGAGTTCTGCTGGAGTTACTACACTTCCCCTGTACAATATTAAGTTATATATTTATCCACTTGTACACTGGTACCTTGTCCGCTTTCATCTTGAAAATTTGATTTTGTCTGATCTAGTATATGGTATACCCAAATGAGGTATTTGAATTTTATATTTCTAGGGAAAACAAAATAAAACAAAAAATCTTTAACACTGTGGGTGGAAAGCAAAGGTAGCATCTCAAAGGGTAACAAACATATTGTTTGCCCATTCCTTCTAAATACTTATTTTTTTAATGATTATAAACAATAAAAATGAGTGTCATTATTATTGATTCAATGTTAATCACAAATCTCTGAAAAATAACACACAAAAAAACTTCCCTTTCTCATTGGATCACATTGCAACTTAATTTTTTATTTATGAATCAGTCCTCTTCTCAGGTAGAATATAAACTCCATAAGTTTAGGCACTTTACTGTGTTCACCTATGAACTCTTTCTGTTTCAAGTAGGAAAACACAACAACATAACTTCACATGTGTTGGTTCTTTGTTTATGTAACGTGTAAGACAGACTTGTGTTGAGTGGCACATTAAGAACAATGCCAGGATTTAGGCATCCCACGGTTTTTTGGTGAACAGATAAAATCTTACATTTAGCTGAAGTAATGCAGATGAAACACATACCTTGAAAAATCTGATTGAAGGTAACTGACCGCAGTTGAAGGTAATTGTAAAATTGTCCCTTTGTATGAATGGAGGAGGGAGGGGAAGAATTAGACCATGTTTTTTTGAGGACTTTGACATTTCATAATTGTATTGAATGATTGGCTTGAGAGGTAGGAATCCTATAGCACCCCTCCCCACCATGACATGTCTTAAGCTCTTCTCCATTCTTGAATCCTCTCAGTACAAAATAAGGAACTGTGCTTTTTTGTTTTTCTTACACTGAACAATTTGGCATTTTGTGTGTGTGTATGTTTTATTCTTCAACATTAATATAGAACTCAGCAATGTTCTATCTTGCTGGTGCTGGGTAAAGATGATTTCAAAACTCTTAAGGAGGGTACTCTAAGATATTTGTGTCACCAGGCTGCTAAAAAATTACCTGGGAAGAACCTTCTTAAAAATTACAGTGATCAGAACTAAAGGAATTACAAAGATGAAAAAAAGCTCAGATGTTGTCCCCAGAGATAGATGTGAAATGAGATTCATTTTCTAAATTATCAGAGGAAAAATATTTTAACAGAACTAATTTGAAACACTTATATATATTATTATATCCCATTATAGGAGGAGACAGGTAACTAGATATTTATGGGAATGAAGTCCTTGTTTCAGAATTTTTTTTAAGGGAGAAAAATATCCCTTCATGAAGCGTTTTCAAGTGGAAAGGAAGTCTGATAGATAATGTTTGTGACGAGTACCTCAGCCATGATTTTGGTCCAGATGTTTTATTTCCCATGATGTCCCTATTTAATTAGCAGCAGATTCACTATAGTCGCAGATATGAGCCAGCAAAATGACGATGATGAAACCATTACACTGTATAATTGTTTTAGCTGTTCCAGCTAAATAAAATGTGTGCATCTGGGAGAAGCTGCAGCATGTTGTGTTTGGTAATGGTTACCTATGAGATTATTTTTCTTGAATGATTTTGGATTTTCTAGATGTTTTGTGTAAACTTGCAGTTGATAAATAAAATGGTAAAACAAGGAAACACACTAACAACACAGTGGATTGGAAAATTGTTCCACCTAAAACACTGAATGGTTGAATGGAAACTTGTTGGAATAAAAGATTGAAGTGTTCATATCTCTGTGTTAAAGAAGAAAAGTGGACATTGGTTTTGGATTAGAATTCTAATTAGGGGCTCTAGCTAATGATTCTTAACTATTTCTGAACAATTTATTTCAGTTGGCTGAGACATGCTTTAATTTCTCTTCTACCTGCTGTGCACCCTTTCCTTTCACACATTCTGTACTAATCAGGGAATCAAAGCCCAGTCCAGCTATTTCCAAGGGAGCTATTGAGTGTTTCAGAAATTTAAGTTTATTAGTAAGGCTGTAATTTTATTCTACTACTTAATGAAATACAACCAAAAAAAAAACCCCAGAAGTACATTCTCACTGTTCATAATGGTTTACGTGGAAATATTCTGGATTTCTACAAAACTGTAGTCATTATTTCCTGTGTTCAGGCGTGCTAAGCTGAATCACTGCCTTGCTATAGAATTTGTTTTAGTGAAAGATATATCTTGTATTAAATCCAAAAGATATTTTTTTGAAGAAACATGAAGTTATTAGCATGACATTGTTTCACTTGCATCCTAATTCTCTGTTAAGGATTCAATAGATAGTGTCAAAATGATGCTCCAGTGCAGTATTTGTAAATCTAATAAGTAAACTACTATAGAAATTTGAATATCCCAAATCATATCTTTCCTTCTATAAATAGGCTATACCACATATTACAACAAATTTGCCTATGGTTAAGCATTTGTATATTTTTGTGTTTGGTTTCTGTATTGCATGGAGCCTCTCTGTTGGGTATTTTAGGGTTTCTTAATTTTAGCAATGCAATTTTGTTGTTGTTTCTGTTATTGCTGTTGGTGATGGTGGTGGGCATTAAGCAAAACAGTAAACGATGAATTTGTCTTTTCAGTGGCTTTTTCCACCTCTCGTGTGTGTGTGTGTATTCCTCCTGAAATATAATAGAGACAAGAAGAAGAATGTTTGTAATCATGTATTTTGGTGCTTCCGTGCCCAGTAATAATTCTGAATGGACAGTTGGAACAATCATGGTCTGACAGGACAAGGCAACTGAGGGCTCAGACCCCTTGGTGTTAGAGGTCTGTATTACCTCACCACATAAACAACCCCGACCAGCTAAAGTGTTGGCTGAAGGCAAGACAACTATAGAATGGCAAGTAGAGAAGAGAAGTAATGAGTTTCAGTTATAACATGATGACCAGTTTTACTAATGGAGATTAGAACTTAGTTTCCATTTTTTTTTTTGACCGCACTGCGCGGCTTGTGGGATCTCAGTTTCCTGACCAGGAATTGAACCTGTGCTCTCGGCAGTGAAAGCAAGGAGTCCTAACCACTGGACCGTCAGGGAATTCCCTAGACCTTAGCCTCCTAACCAACTTTAAGTCACTTTTGATGACTGAAATTAGACACCTCTTGGAAGGAGTGGTTCCCCCTTGAGGGGAGAAATTAGATCTTTTTCTTTTTTTTTCTCAGAAGGGAATGAAGGTGAATCTGAATGTCGCAAGGAGTACACTGTGTTGGGCCAGTTTAAGCAGATCCCTGGGTTTGCTTAGCCAAGATTTTCTGTTTGATATTGTGGAAGAATCTCTAGGAATATTGCCTGGAGCCGAGTACATTCTTACAGACCTCAAAGGGGTGGTTTCAATATTCATTAGAGGGAAGGCCCATTGAGTGCTGTTGTTGCCTTCTACTGGGGCAGCTGTTCTCAGGTCCTCACATTGCTCATGGGCATGACCTGACACCATCTTTCCTTAAGCATCGTGCTAAGAGCCTCTCACCTCTTTCCCAGAGCCTTCATTATTGCTGTTGAGGCACAAGATGCCATGGGACCTGCTGAGCCCAAGTAGCTGCTGGTGGGAAGGTAGGGGTGCCTGAGTTTGCACCTGACCCCTGACTTGACTCTACATACATGCAGGTGCTGCCATTGGCATCTTGAGATCTGGCTTTCTAAGCTTTGCCAGATTGGCTGGTGTGTTGCAAACTGGAAGTGTCAGGGACTTGGTGTTCCATGGGGCAAACAAGTCTGCAGATAAATCCTTGTCCCTTCCACCTCCCTGTCAACTGTTAGGAGAAACAGTAGTTCATACTTCCTTTGTGAAGACATCTCGTGAGACTGAACGCTCAGCTGCATTTGGTGGAAAATTGAGACTAACTGGGTAATCCTCT
The DNA here is from genome assembly GCF_965194805.1 of Balaenoptera borealis. NCBI lineage: Eukaryota > Metazoa > Chordata > Mammalia > Artiodactyla > Balaenopteridae > Balaenoptera > Balaenoptera borealis. The sequence continues at coordinate 50,559,105 of NC_138866.1, forward strand.
CCGCATTGCTTGCTCTCCCTCCTTTCCTGACTCATCCTCTTTTCCCTACTCCTGCTTCCAGGAATTGCAATTCCCAAAAGAGTATCAGCCTGTAAATTTTTTGGCCATGAACACTTTTGTAGGAAAGGGGGGAAGGGGCAGTGATTTTTCAGACTCTTTGGTAATCTGGTAAGGGAAAAGGGTCTGCCTTGTTCACCCTAAATCATGTATTCAAGCACCTACTCTATAATGCTGTATTGTATATTAACCAATCCATGTCCAGCCATCCAGCAAGGACAGTTACGACTGCCTTCAGAGGATGTTAGCTAGTGCTCAGGTGTGAAATCATTAAGAGATGTACTGGCTGAGCTTTGTGTCTTGAAGACGTTTTTTTAAAGACCAAAACTTCAGTGAACACAAACCACTGATGCTTTTATTGCTGACAAACTGACAGGAGAGACTCAGAATTACATAGAAGCAACATTTCAAGAATCAAAAAGCATTTTTACAGCACATTAGGGCTTTGATACGTTCCTGAGTTATAGAATACAAGTTTTGGAGCTTTTCAAGCTTCCTTGAATGAGGTAGTTCCTTCCAAATGCTTGTCCTCTTTAGGAGATGAGAGCTGAAAATCCTGTCTGATGGGGTGCTTAAGAACTCTAAGTGTATAATGGTTACTTAGGATGGAAATAGCTATTTTGACCTTTCTACTTTTTGTTGGCTAAAAATCAGAAACAATAACAGTAATAAGCTTTTACTTTTTCAAGTGTTTGGAAATAGAAAAATGTTTATCTTTTCAGGTCCATTTAATAAAAACAAAGGAAATAAACATATAAAGGTAGATGAGATGACCTTATTTATATTCAGAGTTGAAGTACATAGTTTTTGATATTTTTGATTTATAGAATTAAACTATGGAGGGAATAACTAATTTTTAAACTTGAATTCTCAAAACTAGGGGTAATTTAGACCACAGTACATCTTGCCTAGAAGTACCCACTGGTAAAAGTTAATTTTTCATTTTTTATGTAATCCTAACTCTATTAACTATTGTGGGCAGCCACATTCTTAGATACAGAATATCTGTTCTGGATGGGACTAGTAATTTCGTATGGTTAACCTAAAAACTTTCTTTTCAGGTCAAGCAAGGATATAAAATGAATGTGAGCACGTATAGAAAGTTTAAAAAAGAAAAAAACACAATCACCATATAGGTTTATTAAGCACTATTTTAATGCTCTAAGAAGGGTCAGGAAGGCAACCACTATTAGTTAACTAAAGAATTTGACTAAGAGGGAAATGGTCCTTGAAGTAGCATTAATATCACTTAGGGAATTTGTCACCCTTATTTGTAGGAGTGAAGTACAGGGAATATGGTTGTATTAGTTTTCTATTGCTGTGTAACAAATTACCTCAGCTGATTAAAGCAACACAAATGTATTAGTTCAAAGTTCTATGAGTCAGAAGTTTAGGTGGGCTAACTGGGCTTTCTGCTTACAAGGTCAAAATCAAGATCTGGGCTGGGCTGACCTCTTATCTAAAGGTTCTAGGGAAGAATCTTCTTTCAAGTTCATTCAAGTTGTTGACAGCAGCCAGTTACTTGCCGTTGTGGGTCTGAAGTCCCCGTTTCCTCATTGGCTATCAGTCAGGGGCGCACCCTCAGCTCCTTGAGGTCCCTCCATCTTTCAAGTAGCACCTGCTCTTCAAATCCTTCTCATACTTTCAATATCTTCTGACTCCTGCTTCTACCTTCCTCTTTGCCACCAGCAAGAGACATCTCTTCGCATTTAAAGGCTGAAGTAATTAGATCAGAACCACTTGAATTGGTTTTTTTTTTAAAATTTTTGTTGGAGTATAGTTGATTTAAAATGTGTTAGTTTCTGCTGTACAGCAAAGTGAATCAGTTATACATATACATATATCCAGTCTTTTTTAGATTCTTTTCCCATATAGGCCATTAGAGAGTACTGAGAAGTGTTTTCTGTGCTATACAGTAGGTCCTTATTAGTTATCTATTTTATATATAGTAGTGTGTATTTGTCAACCTCAATCTCCCAATTTATCCCTCCCTTACCTTCCCCCCTTCTAACCATAAGTTTGTTTTCTACATCTGTGACTCTATTTCTGTTTTGTAAATTAGTTTATTTGTACCATTTTTTAAGATTCCACATTTGAGCAATATCATATGATATTCGTCTTTCTCTGACTGACTTCACTCAGTATGACAACCTCTAGGTCCATCTGTGTTGCTTCAAATGACATTATTTTGTTCTTGAATGTGGTTTTTAAAGATAATCTTTTTAAGGGTAAACTGTGCCATGTAATATAACACAACCACAGAAGTCGTGCCTCATCACATTCACAGGCTCCAATAATTAGGCCTGGAATCTTAAGGGTCATTTCTAGAAATTCTGCCTACCACAATGGTTGTGCTCTTTTGAGGGAGGAAGAATAAACAATTTAAAAATTTACCATCCTGTCTTTCCCTCTTTGCTTTTTTCCCCATTCCATCAAGTTCTCTGCCTTCTTCCTATTGTCTCAGAGTAGAAGTATGGCTGGTTGAAAAGCAGGAATTGACTATGATTCTTCCTGGCATTTATTTTGAAAAACTTAAGCCAAGAGAAGGTAGAAGTTGCCTGGTTAAAAAAAATTTTTTTTGTTCCCAAACACAAAGGTAGCAGGATATCCCCTTATGCTAGAGATCCCCAGTTGAGGAAAAGGTGAGTGTGATCAAAGCAAAGAGGTGTTTCCCACGCAGTGCAATTGAGAGGCAGCAAGATCCTTGAGCTAAAGCTGCTGTAAGAGCTAGCTGGGCAAAGAGGTTTATAGTCAGCTTTATGAAGGACTATCCCAGGTGTGCTACAGGAGCATCTGCTAGTCAAAAATGGCAAGGAGCTGTAAGGATCAGTAAGGTAAATATCTCAGCAGCAATTTGTGTGGACTGATGAGATGATACAGGACCTTCCCTCCTACTTTCTGTAGCAAACCCCCTCCCCCCACCCATATCAGATTCCAAAACTGTGGCTTGACCCAGTGATAGAGGAGCTCAAAAATATAGGTTCAATATAGAGGCAAATTAAATTGTTTCAGAAAATAAAGTTATATTTTTCGTGTACCTAAGTATGTGGATTGTGATTCTTACTACCTTCCTCCTCTTTTCGCAATTTCCCCCGTCACCTTCTCCTAATCTTTGCTAACGCAGAAAATGAAAACTATTGTTTATCAACACTAGCACAACCTTCAGGAGAATGGAAGTACTAGGTGGTCAATTCCCTCAAGCTATAAAAGCTAATGAAATAAAAAGTTACAGCTTTATGCTCTGGAAAGGGTAAACAATGCAGAAACCACTGACTTTGCGATGTATCCTGTAATACTGGTTTGGTGCTATCTCCCTGAAGTTATCTCTTGATTCAAAGATGAAAGTGGCTTGCCTATACGCGCTGGGATTCTGGGCTAGAGGTAATAAGTAGTTGCTGTACATTTGTATTTACTGGAATATGCTCACTCGTCCTGCTCGTGGCCTATGGAATCTTATCAGTCCTATAATAGTCAGATTAGGCTAAGTTATGCTACGGTAACAAACTATCTCCAAATCTTGATGGCTTACAAAAAAGTTTATTAAAAAAGTTAGTTTAAAAAAAAGTTTGTATTTCTTGCCCCTACTATCCATTTATACCGAATCACTGTGACTCTGCTCTGTGCCAGCTTCCTTGTGGGATCCAGACTGAAGAATCCGCCTCTATCTGGGATGCTGATCTCATGGCAGGGGCCTAAGAGGGCATGATTCTTAAAGCTTCTTTTTGGAAGGGGTCCATCTCATTGCTTCCATTTCATTGGCCAAATAAGATACAGAATTAAGGCTGACATCTAAGGGGTAGCAATATATAATCATATCACATGGAGAGGAATAATTATTTTGAAAAACATAATAGGATCTACAACAAGCTCTCTTCCCCCCCCCAAAAAAACCCCACTGATATTTATTTCTAATTCATTATGCAGTGATTCTGCTAGTATTCTGAAATGAAACCATTATCTCACATTTTCTATTTTCTCAAGTTTTTTTCCTAACTTAAGATATCACATATTTATGTTTTAGAAGTTTGTTTGTTTGTTCTTTACTAGTTGGATGGATTTTAAAACATTACAAAGTATTTCTGGGTTATGCCAGTTTCTCTCTCTCTGACTTTCTTGGATATTCCTGGGAGATATCAATTATCCCAATGTTGTCTGGACCAGGATGCTGGTGCCGAGTCAAAGGCTGCGGTAGCTGGAGGCTCTCGCTCATGTCTGTCTCCGTTCACAGTTTATTAAGTAACCAGCATGTACAGGGGCTCTGTGAGATTCCATCTTAGGAGATAAGACAGAGTTCATTGCTCCCTGTCTGGGTTAATGAGCTCATAACTTTATCATTCTTTCTGTTTTCCTTGGTTTATAATATCTTTTCAATCTTAATGATTCACATAATTGCACATACATGAAAAATTAATTTCAACTCAGAAATCTTGAGATACACAATAAATTCACATGTCTGAGGGGAAGTTGGGTTTAGAAAGGAATTATTACAGCTCTAAGATGCTCAGGGAATGGCTATGAAGAGCCACAGGAAGCATACAGGTTTGAAATAAAAAATGAGCCAATCGTATAATTTTAGAGCCAGAAGATCTTTGTTTATATTGTTTATTAAAAATCATCAGATAATAAACTTGAGGGTGTTATTTGAGGTTTACTCAAAGTCTCTTTACTATACATAGTCTGTATTCTAGTATGCAAGTCTTGTCACATTTCCTGTGACTTCTAACATTTGTTTTCATTGAAATGATCGACTACATTTTTCAGTTTCAGAAGGCAGACATCAGTGTAGTGAACTTCAAAAGATTCCTAGCAAAAATATCTATCAAAATTGGATGAAAAAAAAATTGGATGAACAGGAAATGTTTGCTGTATTTATTTTCTTTAAATAGAAAATTCAGTGAGAGTTTCCTCCCTTATGAGGTGGTACCAGAATCTGGGAGACTTATAGTTAGTAAAAAATGGGGGGAGATGTTCACATTTTCCAAGCCCATAGTGGGGTTTGAAGTTCCATAGCTTTTTGTTCATAAGGAACACATAGGGTATGGGGAACTTTGCAGTATCTGGGACCACCCAGCCAAGGATGCCATGCCCTTGGGTACCTGATACAGCCATGCGTTACGCCCTCTTTGAGGGCACTCCCCCTCAGTGTTTTGGGCCCAGCTCTCTTTCTCTCCTTTCCTACTCTTTTCTCCCACTTCTTTCCTCAGTTTTATGGAAATTGCTGTTCCCTTAGTTGCTTGAAAGAGATGACTCCTGCCAATTTTTTGCAGGGGGAGCCCTCAAGGGCACTATTTTCTGCACAGCAGCTAAGCACTTGGCATTGAAGCTGCTGTGTTCATGGGGTCTGAATGTTGCTAACACCCCCGAGTGGATTGAGGATGTCTCAAATGTGCGTTATATATTTGGTTCTCTTTTCAATAAGTGAATGGCTCTGCTTTGTCATTTCATAAATATATCTTGTAGGTGTCATAGATGAAACTGCTCCAGAAATTGAATGGCACATGATTCCACACCAACACATGAATCAAACAGCATGCCTTGCTTTTATCTGAGCTCTGATGAAGCCAGGCCATCTGCCTGCATCCCGATAGATGTTCTACCTTTGTTGACACAGTTTTCGTGACTCTTTTAGCACCAGCTTTGACAGCCTACTCCTGGAATAACAGAACTCGGGGAGTTTCCTCAACTTGTTTTTCTTGTCGCTGTCAGTCATCAACCAATTGATTCCTTGATAACGTCTTGACTGTAAACCATCTAAGCCTGATTGTATGTCTTAATAGAGTTGTCTGGGTGTTCTGTCCTGTATTTTGTGTGTTCCCGGCAGGCTGCCATAACGTTTAGTATTGTAGGATTTTTGTTGATTTTGAAAATGACAGGTAATGGTGGTCATTTATCAGACCCAAGACTGGGTAAATAGAACTATTTTTCCAAGTTCACATTATCATGAGCCCAGCCTTACCCGGTGACAGGCAAGTTTGAAGGGCATAATGAGGTGTATGCTTCTGTGCAAAATGTGTGAGGTTGATAAGGTGTTGCTTTTGTGAGGCATTGGGAAATTAAATTGCTGAATGATGCCAAGCATTGGTAAGAATTAAGTCTGTGTCATGGGCCAGTGACAGAAGGCAGGAGGGTGAGAAGTGTATTTTATGATCAGCAAAATATAACCTGTGAAATTTAGTACGTCCTTCAATTATATGTGATGGCCACAAACACTCTATTAGCAGCACCTGAAACTTTGTCATTAATAGAAGTCACAGGTGTTTTTATATCATGTTACAGATATTTCAAAATATCATTTACACTCAACACCACTTTGAAATTATCAGTGTTATTAGATACACTGCTACCTCTTGTAATTTAATGTGCTAATGAAGAAGCACATATATTACTGTATGACAATAAAAACTGTGATATTTCTGTTTCACTGGTTTTTCTTGGTAATGCTATTTATTTTATTTCATGCATTTAAAAGCCTTATTAAGTGACAAGAGGTCCCCGACAGTAAAGGTTAAGAGCCTCTGCTTTGATAGATGCCCTGGTTCTTGCCAGACCACGAACAGATTCCTTTTTCTAACCTCTTTATTTTCCTTACTCTTCAGTACTGTCAAGGATACCTTTTCAAAGATGTGCCTTGCCTGCCTGCCCTGCCTACGAGCACACCTCCCCTGCAGTTCTGATTCACTTTGCAAGTGTGATTTGAAATAGGAAAAATAAGCAAATCAAAATATAGGTCCAAGATGCTGGTGTGATATAATCTCCGAGAGCTAGAAAATGCTAAGTCACAATGGCCAAATCAGAACACAGTTCAAAATATCTTGTATGTGTATTAAATTACTGACCCCCTCAAACTTTATAGCTATTTATGCACTTTGCAAAAGTGCATCCTGGAGGATGGGGCACATGATTTGTTCAACATCATATTTATTACAGTATCTTGTAAGAATCCTGGCATTGGGCAGCGTTCAATTAATGTTTCTTGAATTGAGTTCTAAATGAGAAACAAATGCGGTTTTGCAGAGGGATTGAGAATATGCATGTTGCTTTGATTATTGCGTTAGTGGCTGACATCTGGATGTTGCTAATACCCAGTTTTTGGTAACAATAGTGTCATTAGAGACACATAAAACAAAATGTAATTCTGCAATGAAAGGAACAGTGACCTACAAAATAAACATGACCATACAGCTATGTTGGGACGTTATTGGACCTATCATAGTTATGACATCAACCGAAATAAATTGGTTCTGCACTAGATTGACAGCTGTTCTCAGGCAGCAGCTGCTTTTCCTGGTGTAATTACAGATATTGTTTTTAGTGTACAGTTTCAGAGCACAATTTTAGTGATGTAACTGACATGACATCACCTTTGGAACTAAATAGATAACATCAGATTGAAGATGACATATGTTTCTCTCTCTTTTGTTTTAGCTGCATATTTTATTAACCCTAGTTATGAATACCTTTAAGGGATGTCAAGAAAAATGGACAATTTTGTACTGTAAAAGCTCACAGATATTTAAGAGAAGAAAATACTTTGTACTAGTGATTATTAAACATTAGCTGTTTTCTGGTGGAAAAAAATGTAGTAAAATATAAAGATATTCCTCCCTCTTACTATCCCACAATCTCGATCCACTTCGTTTTTATTTTCATTGCACTTATAAACTTCCAAGGTACTATGTACTTTACCTATATGGATGATTCATTGTCAGTCTCTATGTAGTAGAATGTGAGCTCCTTGAAGGTAGGAATTTTGTTAACTGATATATATATAAATAATCTAAAATGATGTTTGGCACAGAGGAGGTGTTTAATAAATATTTGTTGAATAAATGAATGACTGATATATATATGAATAAAACCAAAGTATATAGCATGTGTATGTCTTTGTTAACTCTATAATTTTAAATTTATCTCAGAATCTCCTTATGGTCAGTTATGTCCTGGTAGCTTAATATTACTTTCTAGATACCTTTGATTAACTATAATTGATAACTATAAACTTTAAACTTAAGATAATTTATCTTATTAATGGTTACTGAGGCCTAAAGCAACACAGGGAAGTTCCCATGGTCTGGTTATGATGTAATCACTACTGATTATGTTAATTGTGTCATCATCTTAATGATTTTGTAAAATTTGTGAAATGTTAGCATTGACATCTGTTGCCAATTTCCTACAGAAATGCTGAGGATGAACCAGACAGTATGTTTTAAAAGCTTGAGCCTTTCAGGAAAATAATCAAGAACTAATTCTGAGAGATTGGCATCATAGTAGCTGAGCACAGATTATCAACCACTGTAAAAATGTAGGCAAGTGAGTACTAATGGTTGGTTAGATAACAATGTAGGAAGGATGCTTGTGAAATGGAGTTTTGTTTTTGCCTTCTAAAGATCAGCAGCTTGGAATTATTTTCTCTTTCACAGATACTGAACGGAGTTTCTAATTCTACTTCCAATTCTCATTCTAATTTTGTATTTAAAAATTCACATTCACAACTGTGAATATTTTCAAGCGTTGAATAAAAAAATTTTGCTAGAATAGAACACAAAAGGACCATAGGACCATTTATTCGCAGATAGAGATGTCATTTTAAATGAAATATTGGCCAGATAATCAATGAACACACTCCCAGGAACTCTAAAGCGCACTCACTAATCACACACTACTTAGGAAAAACATGCGATTTCCCTAGACTGCAGAACCGCCCTAGCTTGGTTTGATTATTTGAAAAATCTTTGCTCTTCAGAAGAATATAAGAATAAACTACAGTTCTTTCCTCATGGCAATAAAACAAATAGCTAAGAAGTGAAGTTTTTAGACAAGTGTCATTAATTATATTATTAATAAACCCAAGAGCAGAGTTAACTGGATTCAACAAAAAAAGAATTGGATGTGGTAAAAAAAAAATTTGTGTGTACTGACATATCCACTTTTCTTTTTGCTCATATGCCAGTAATGATAAAGAAAGTAAATGAGCAAGGGAAGAAAGAAATATGTTTGATATAGTTGAAGTCTGGCCACTTTGATAGGATTCTTAGCAATGCAATGAAGAAAATGAGGGTGTACTAGCCGCCCTAAGTTTACTGCCAGCATCTTCTACCCCATGATTATATTTTAACTTGTTTGATCCTAAAAATAAACCTGTGAAATCAGTATGATTATCCTCTGCATTTTCTATATGAGAATGTGCTGCTGAGAGGTAAGAAATTGAATTAAGCTCCTCTAGTTAGAATGTATGGCCCAAGTCCAAATTTTCTCATTGCAAATCCCATGTGTTTTCTGCTATATTGGGCAGCAGCTCCTAATTTCAAGCATCTGAGGGTAAAATCATAATTCTAGACCCCCTAAGAGATTAGCCCCTGTTCCCATGATTCTGGACCTCACTTGCCCTCAGATTTCATTGTCATTTTTACCTTTAGAGGGCTGCATACTTGGCCTGTTGTTGTGGCATTTGAGATTATTTTACTGATTTGAGCTTAAACATGGGCCTACATTTAAAGATTTAGGAGCTTAATAACTTCAGTGGGAAAAGAAGCAGCAGGGAGGATCTTTGGGGTAAACTAATTAAACCCCATAGGTGAACCAGATTAGGTACTCAATGGCTAATATTTCATTGAAGCACACATATACACTATATGAAATATTAATAATATATAGGTATAATTACAGTGTGATTTTTTCTTAAATACTAACCCATCATCTCTAGGGTATTTACAAGACAAAACCCTTTGATCTCTGAGTAACCAGATAAATAATTTCCTATGTAGTCACTATCTAGCCCTCTGAGTCTGCTTCCAACTCCTTTGGCTTCTTAACCCACATTAGCCTGGCTGTTTTTCTGTACTGGTGCTCATACGTTCTCCTTACTGACAAGGCTTGGGCACATCAGGTGCTGCCCTACGCTATACCGGGATAATACTCCTATGCGATCAACTGTGATTTTAGGTAAGGAAAGGATTTCATGCCTTGACCAAAAGACTTTTGTTCATTACCTGAAACCTAAAATAGATCTGACATACGTGTCACCTTCAGTTCATAGGGTTACCGCATAATTTATAGTCCAAAGGACCCTTTTGAGGGGACACTATTAATAATTATACCAAGACAATAGGTATAAGCAGGGACTATCTCAGGCAAACCAGGGAACCCTATTAATTAAGCACTGCTGAGTGAAGAAATGACTATAATGCCTTTTACTCCCTGTTAATGTTCTGTGACTGAAGTTCAGGAAATCCAAACAAGTCCTGCTCTGGGGCCTGTGAATGAATGGCTCATCCAGAATCTCTTCTGTTTAAACACTTTGCATCTTCTTCCAAGTAGGGGACAATGGCAAGATCAAAGTGCTATGGCTCCAACTTTATACAATTACCTAAAAGGGGAATTCTAGTACTTATGTAGAGCAGAGATTTAAAAGATCACGTTTTGAAACATTTTCCGTCCTTGGAATCTGTGTAGAGGTTTCTCCTTGACTTTGAAGAAAAGGCTGATGGCATTTTGTTACAAAACACATCACAGGATCTGTTCTCCAGATAAGCTCCTGCATCTTTGTGAGAGATGATTTTTCTAAGCTTGTATATTCTTTTGTAGTGTATATAATTCAGTGATAAATGGCAAAATGTGAACAATGAATGTGAAGCTCCATCCTCATAATCTATTCAGATATGAATGTCTTTAGACATCTACAATGCTCTCCTATTGCCTCTGATTGGAAGCCGTGATGGAATTTGTATTTTTATGCAAATAAAAAGACATTAACTTTGGAAAAGATCTGTAATGAATCCCTTCTGGGGTTCCAGGAAATCTGCTGAACTCAAATGCATTTGGATGCTATAAATGATACTAATGTGAGAGGAGGTGGGCTGTGCTCCTGAGAACAGCTCTAAAACGATCAACTTGGGCTAAATCACCACCACCACTCTTCAAGTCATTTACAAAATATTACCTTTGTTGAATTCTGCATCTGTTTGAGAACTAAACACCTCTTTGAAGCAAAAGTCTCACCAAAGAAATACACCATCTTCATGTGGAATAAAGTGTTTGATTTTTTTTAAATAGCTCTCTGTGTTTTTTAACAGGAGGTTGACCTTTAGGTAGTGTTCAATTATTTTACACTCCCATTATGTTAACAGCCTCAGTCTATATATAAATAGAATATTCTTGGCTATTAAATTCTGCAGTTTCTAAAGCATTAGATATATTAATAATCCTATCTCTTTTTAAAATCCAAATCCAAATCCAAATGGAAAGTTGACTATTAAGCAGTTCTGTATGTGGTATTACTAGCGAGTTATTAAGAAAGGGCATATTGTAATGTGCTTTGAGGGAAGGCTCATTCCTTACTAATGTACATTTGAGAACTGACCCATAACAGCTCTTGTATATAAGAAGGATTAAGCATCAGAGGCTACTGTGTTATTAAATACATAATTTTAATCATTTTCCTCAAGCATCTTAGTGATGTGATGGAAATACAAATTAGAAGAATCTAAATTCAATCCTATACTTGAGACTATGGCTGTTTACACTTAATATTAAATATTCTGAAACAGTGGTAAAGATATAAAAGAAATGGGACATGTATTGAAAGATAGGAAAAGTAGAAATTATTGCATTATTTCAAGAAAGAAAGACTAGCCACTTAAAGTGCTTTAATTTAGAAATAGTTTGCCTGGGGGGTGGGGGGAATAGATGGGCCTCACATTAAGCAATGCTTTGGTAGTAGACTAGACCGAACTAGGTGAATGAGTATGCTGGGTTGAGGGAGAAGGAAAAATCGAAAATGACTCCAAATTTTGCAATTTGGGTGAGTGAGAGGGTGATCCTGCTGTGAAAGGACATAGGAAAAGAGGGAGAGGTGTGCTCCTGGGTGTAGGGGGATAAGGTTTGTACAGTGATGAAAGTCAAATGGCATTATTCTTGAAAGAGCATTTTAGAGTGATTTTAAAGTAGACTATTAAGGAAAGAAAGGGTATGGTGGGGACAGAGAATATTCCAAATGCAAAGGCCCTTAGAAAGGACAAAGTGTGGAAATGAGCAACCACAGAAAGCGGGTTTACTTTGCTCCCTGCAGAATAGTGATACAGGGTTACATTTAAAATGGTCTCAAAGGAAAAGTATACTTTTATATGCATATTTTTCAATTGCATAGCACCTTGACAAATTGGATGTTTTAAAATATATTTTATCTTACACAGTAATTATATATATAAGAATTGGCTGTTTTGGGTTCTGCTCAGTGGCGATAAAGAAGGAGAAATTCCTCTTTTTGTCACTTTATAGGATGGTGTCTTAGTGTGTTTGGGCTGCTATAGCAAATTACTATAGACTGTGTGACTTAAACAACAAACATGTATTTCTCACAGTTCTGGAGGCTGAGAAGTCCAAGATCAAGGGGTCAGCAGATCCAGTGTCTGGTGAGGGCCCGCTTCCTGCCTTACAGATGGCTGTCCTCTCATTGTATCCTCACATGGTAGACAGTGGAGACTTAGCTACCTCTCTGGCCTCTTCTTTTAAAGACATCAATCCCATTCATGAGTTCTCCACCTTCATGACCTAATTACCTCTGAAAAACCCCATGTCCTGGTGCCATCAACATTGGGATTAAGGTTTCAACATATGAATTTTGAAGGGACACATTTAGTCTATTGCAGATGGGTACATAATTCTTTTTGATTGAATGTAACAATAGGCTTCCATTTTTAGGTACAGAAATAACAAGATGAGGAAAAGAAAACTTAGGGAGATTAAGAAACTTGCTTGGAGTTACACAACTAGTAGATGGGGGAGTTGGGATTCAAATCCAGGAAGCCTGCCTTTAAAACTTGTAGTCTCTTGTTGTTATACTCTTTCAGATAATTGTTTCAAGACATAGGAATTTATATTTGGACTAATACACTTTCTCCTATTCATGCATCATTCACATACATAAATAATATTTCATAAAGTAGTGGAAAAATTCACCCTTAGGAAATTAAAATAGTATACCATATTCTGGAAGAGATGCCTTTAATACAAAAACTTATCATTTGTAATTTGATTTAGGAAGTTATCTGGGGAAGATGAAGGTTATTTATAAATACAGTGTTAGGGTGTTAGTGTTTTCCATGGAATTATTTATAAGTCCTGGTTTGTTATATCATGTAGTAGACAGGAAAGAGAACCTGATATAAATAAATGTTTTTGTATTTTCATATATATTTACATACAATGCATAAACACAACAGAGAAATTGGATACTGAATATTAAAAAGGTAAATGCAATGTCCAAGTATGGTAGATTTGTCTTCTGTGTGCTTACAGAATTATGTAGGAAATTGGGTGCATTGTCTTTTTTTAAAAAAATGATTCTTATAGTAAAAGTCTTATGGACTGAAAGTCCAACAGGTTGTATTTGCATTGTTGTGTATTATTCTTTTGAGGAATGATAGGTCAACACCAAAGACAGTACAATGTCAACCAGTGTTGTGATGAAGGTCAGGAATGAGACCCAGCTGGAGGATTGCAGGAAGTCTGGTACTGAAAGCCCTAGGATTACAGAGAGCCCGGATTATAAATTCTATCCATTTAATCTTTTTTCCATGATTCTCTAAAGCTACTTATGTGAACAGCTGATAACTCATGGCTCCTTGTTTATGGCAACTATTATATTAAGGGCAGAGTGACTCCAAGTTTAATCTAGTGACATTTCTGTAAAAAATAACCTTGTCATCTTCCCTCAGTAATGTTCCCGTACAACCTTGGGTTGTCTAAGTCTAAACCCTCAAACCTCATCAGCCTCTTTGTCTTGTGACAGGGTACACACAGATGCACACTTATTTATAAACCTCAAATGTATTTTTATTATTATTACTGGATTTCTTTGCTTTATGCAGGATATTCAAAGAAAAGAATAGTATATTCACTGATTTTATGACAGATTTGTGAATAAGAAAAATTAAAAATTAATTTGTTAAATGTTTTCTAGAAAAAAACACTATTAAGGTACAGAGACACTTTCAGCATAATCTTTTATCTCCAGGAATTCAGGATGATATCTGTAAGAGACCAATTATAACCTTACCTCTCACTATGTAACCCGGAGAAAAGTAACTTTTATTCTTCAAATATACTACTTACCATGTTTATCATTATTTTGGTGTGCTTTGTTGAGCAGGGTTAGAGCAAAGTTATATCATAGTGATCTGCCACATCCAGAATAACAATTCCATGTGGCATACCATCGTATTTAGGACATTGAAGTGTAGCTGCAATACAGTATGTATATTACACAGTGAAATTCTTATGATCTGATTTTCTATTTGTTAGCAAATTTTATTCATTTTAAGCAGCTATGTTCTTAGGCAGGCATTCAACACTATACCTATATATTTTGTCTTAAATGTAACTTCAACTTAACAAGGCAAATTTTATTTTCTTGTGAAAGAAAAATGAGTGAGCAGGTATGCTTTTTGGCATGCTTTTTTTTACAACTTTTAGTTCTTAAAGTAGCTATGACTATTCAGAATGTTCATATTCTTCCAATATATGCATTTTCCTATTGCTTTTCTGGGAAAGTCAAATATTATTTTAGAGTAGGCCTCCCCAAAGTTAGATGAAACTTGTATTAGTTAATGATAGGCTTAGATGTTACAACAAAGATACTAGAAATAGGTAGATTATTTCCATTTCACATAATAGCCCAGAGCTAAGTAATCCAGGGCTGGAGGGGTAGCTGTGCCATCCTAACATAAAACTTCAGTGGTGGCCCTATGGTGGCATTTCCCAGCTCTTGAGAAGGAGGGAAAAGGAAGTGCTGGCAGAAAAAATTAAGGAAATGTCTGGAAATTATGTCTAACACTTCTCTTCATAGCCTATTGATTGAAATTTAGTCACACCACCATACTTTACCACAAGAAAGATTAGAAAATATAGTCTACAGATATATGGCCATATGTGACTAGCTGAAATTCTGGGAACTCTATTACTCTGAGTAAGAAGGGAGCACAGTTAGATGACTTCACAATGATCTGCCTCTCTGGTCTCCCATGTATCTCAGCTCACCCATGCATAATGTCTCAACATGTACTCTTGTTGACTCTTCACCCCTACATAGAACATGCACCCCTTCTACGAGAGAGGCAACCGTAATCCCATCCAGTTACTACATCTAAATCAAAGTTTAGTATCTCTGAGTGGTGCCTGTCCTCTTCGTTGGGTGCTATTGCAGCTCTTGGAGGTTTACCAATCTATAAAATAAAAGACAAGATATCTTCCATCCCATACCCATACCTGATGTCCAATGGTAGAGCAGCAGTAGGATAATACATTTCATATTCTAGAGGGAGAGTGGGAATGTCCAGCAGTTAGTGGTCCAAAGAAGTTATCAGATCCTATTGAGCAGAAGTTGTGAAGTCTCTGCTGTGGTAGGAAGGTGAGTTTCTTGGTGGGTCCGTCTTGCTGCCTCTGTCGCTAGAGTCACTCTTTTTTTTTTTTTTAAACATCTTTATTGAAGTATAATTGCTTCACAATGGTGTGTTAGTTTCTGCTTTATAACAAAGTGAATCAGCTACACACATACACACGTTCCCATATCTCCTCCCTCCTACATCTCCCTCCCTCCCACCCTCCCCATCTCACCCCCCCAGGCGGTCACAAAGCACTGAGCTGATCTCCCTGTGCTATGCGGCTGCTTCCCACTAGCTATCTATTTTACATTTGGTAGTGTATATATGTCCATGACATAGAGTCACTCTTTTTGCCATTGGCTGTGACCACTAGGATGTTCTTCTCTTATTTGGCCAAATTTGAAGAAGGCATTGGAGAGTGTGTGTTATTGGGCATTGCATATAATGTTTTTGTTACACAAATCTACTCTCAGTAATAATTTGTATGTTCATTAGGGTGGTATATTATACCACAGAGACCTGAAAATACAGTGGCATAAATAAGACAGAAATTTATTTCTCTCACGTAACAGTTTAGAGGTGAGTGGTCTAGGGATGGTGGGGCATCTCTTCCAGCCTCAACACATATGGCTTCTACGGTTGTCCCAGTCATTGTCACATCCTGTGTAGTGGGAAGGGTTGGGGGCAGACCATGTCTAGGACAGGCATCTTTAAGACGACACTCTGGAAGTCACATACATCACTTTCTTCGCATCCCAGTGACCCATACTCAGCCCTTAGCAGCACCGAACTGTCTCAGAAATAGAATCTGGAGCTGGGGAGCCGCGTGCCCAGCTACAGCACTGGGGTTTCCATTGCCAAAAGGAAAAATAACTACTAGAGAAAAGGAGTAAGTGTCTTTCATTCCTATGTGTTCTCAGTAGGCCCATTCTCCAACCCAAGAAAAGGACAGAGAAACTGCAAAAGAAGAAAAAACAACCCCAAAATAACATGAACAAAGCAAACCAAGCAAACAAACAAAAACCCCCAATACTTGATATTTCCTTTGCAAGCAGAATTTTGGGATATATTTCTTCCAGTAATTTCTTAGATTCTCTAGTTTAATTCTTTCCACAGGCACAGTAGCCAAAAGATTATGGAGCCATTTAGATGGTAACTTTGTTTTGGACTAATCACCAGTAGCCTTGTCATTCCCGTGAAGACATTGCTCTGTTACAGATGATTTGTTTCACCGAGAGTTATGACCAGAATGGTCTTCTAAAGTCCGCATTCTGTATTAGGGTTCTCCAGAGAAACAGAATCAACAGGAAATTTCTGTATACCGTTTATCCAGGCTCACCAAGTTCGAACAGTTCATTGCATTTGTTCTATCATTCTTTCTCTCTCTTTCCATACTTATATATATATATATATACACACACATATATACACACACACACACATATATATACATATGTACACACACATTTTACTGTTTGTTTTCCAAAAAAGTATATTACATACATCATACTTCTTTACCTTTTAATATTCTAGTGTGTGTTTCCGAGAACAATATTTTCTTACATAACTATAGTTATCAAATTATAAAATTCAGAGAATTTAACATGATACAATACTTTATCATTCATATTCTAGCTCTGTCACTTGTTCTAAGAATGTCCTTTGTTGAAATTTCCCCCCTCCAGTATGAGATTACACATTGCATCTGGTCTCCTTTCATCTGCAACAGTTCCTCAACTGTGTTTTGTCTTCCATGACATTGACATTTTTGAAGAATACAGTCTAGTTTCTTTATCAAATTTTCTTAATTTGTGTTTGTCTAATGTTTCCTCATGATTATATGGAGGTTATACATTCTTGCCCTGAATACCACAAAAGCAATGATGTGTCCTTCTAAGGGTGCCACATTTGAAGGCACAGGATGTCCTTCTGTACCTCAAGGGGGATGTTAATTTGATTACCTGATCCAAGTTTTGTCTGGCTTCTTCACTGCATAGTTACCTTTTCCCCCTATCCAATTAATAAGCAATCTGTGGGAAGGTTGTGTCTTGTTTTTTAGAATTTATTGAGTAAAGAGAGATAGCTTCTGTGGATGTCATTGCTAGGCTTGTGGCACTTAGCCTTGGGTTACCCCAAAGACACAGGAAGAAACAAGTCTAGTAAATATCAAAGATTTCCTTATGTTGTAAAAGGATTGGTCTTTAATCACTCCTGAGGTCCCAGTCCAGATGAAATGATATAAACGACCAAGCTTGGTTGTGTAATTCTCACATGGGTATGTCTCCCAAGGAATTCAACAGTCATGCTCATCCACTGGTATCCTTGATCTCATGAGTGTCTTTTGTCTGAGAGAACTTCATTTTTATCAGTCTTCAAACTCACACCAGACTTATTTGTCTTACCTAGTTTATCTCCCTCTATTTATGTTAAGAATAACATGTAAATTGGATTTTCCTTGCTTGTAAATTGATTCTAGATAAGGTTATTATAAGAAAATGGAAAACTCCTATTCATTGGGATTAGTCATGTTTTTCAGGTTCCTAAAGACTCCACGTGGATGGAAACAGCCTATTCAAATAAAAAACTCTGGGTTCCAATTCAGTCTGATTATCTTACATTATCTTACATTTACATGGTCATAGACCTGTGGTCTGTATCCCAGTTATGTCAGGATTAAGAATAATATGCCTTTAGTCCTGTGCTGTCCAATATGCTAGTTACTAGCCACATGTGGCTACTGAGCAATTGAAATGTGCCTGGTATGAACTGAGATGCACCTTAAGTGTAAAATGCACACTGAAATTTGAAGACTTGGTATCAAAATCATGTAAAATATCTCATTAATAATTTTTATATTGATTATATGTTGAAAGAATATTTTGGATATATTAGATTTAATTAGGTATATTATTAGAACTAATTTTGATTGTTTTTTTTTAATGAAGCAATTAGAAAATTTAGAAATGCATGTGTAGCTCACATTATATTTTGTTGGATAGCTCTGTCTTAGGCTTCATCTGTTACAGAATGTAGGACAAATTTTACATAACTATAGACAAGGAAATTATGATTTAATAGTTATTACTCCTGATCTCAGTAATAATAATATGCTTATTATATGGATGACTGTATGTAGATAAAAGGGAAACCATGTTATATCTATAATCAATAGTCTTACATTTTAAGGAGTAACATTAACATTAATAAGCATAAATAGTATTGTCACATTTCTTTCTTACGTTTACGTTTGCTTCTGCAAAAAACATTTACAAATAATTGTTATTTGTTGAGACTGTTTCTAAATTACATTCCTGGCTGGATCAGTTAAAAAAATTATCTGGACTTGAATGGACAGTAGATTCTCCTTCATAACATATATAATAGTAATAAACATGGCTGTTATTATTATAGAAAATTAATGAAGCCTATGATGGAATTTATTTTGGAATTACTTTGAAGTAATGACCACCTTAAAAAATTCAGTTATAAGGAAGATATATTTTAAGTTATAGTTCTAACATAATTTCTGAGGAAAATATGGAAAAGGAAATGTAAAAATATGCACTAAATGAAAAGGAATGAAAAAAGTCACTAGAATTATGGACTCTTTCACTTTTTGATTTAAGAGATCAGTAAGTTTAAAACAAATTTTTGGAGATGAAAGTAGAATCTAAGAAGGACATTTAAAAAAAGCACTAATAACAACAAACTATCATTTATGATCAGTAGCATAGCAGAAAACACAGGGCATCACTTCAGAATGAAGCACATTCTAATTCTTTTTTTTTTTAATTAAAGTATAGTTGGTTTACAAGGTTGTGTTAATTACTGCTATACAGCAAAGTGACTCAGTTATACATATATATATACACACACACATTCTTTTTCATTTTCTTTTCCATTATGGTTTATCACAGGATATTGAATATAGTTCCCTGTGCTATATAGTAGGACCTTGTTGTTTATCCATTCTATATATACCAGTTTGCATCTGTTAAACCCAAACTCCCAATCCATCCCTCTCCCACTCCTCTCCCCCTCCTCTCCCCCTTGGCAACCACCAGTCTATTCTCTATGAAGAACATTCTGATTCTTATAAATTGAATTAGGTCAGCTTTATTAAATACTTACTACATTGTCGTTATACTTATTATTTGACTACTGACCAGTGAAACCTTTAATGGATGGTATCATTCCCCAGAATGGAATTAAGAACCACTGATTCAGATAGTTAGACAATGACGGACTTAACATGAGATTTAAAAATCTCATTAGTTTAATTCATGAGAATCATTTTACTCTTATATCTTAAAACTTGCAAGCATATTACATATTTCAAAATTATTTCAAATTTTATAATTATTCTTTGGCTTATTGAGGTATAAATGTTGATAAGTGTTCTCAAATCTGTGTTTTTATTATTCCTTTACTGACTTTTAAAATATTCATTAGAAGCACTAAAATGTACATTAACTTTCTCCACAGTGGCTTACACTTAAGAATAGTTTAGCTAAAGATTAGACTATCTTAATAGTAAACAGTTCTCAAAATGTTTGAATTTTGCTGTAGTGGTTTTTCTAGTTTTAGTAGCCACATGCTTTATATTGATTTTACTCAGAAACGAGTATTAAGATGCAGTGCTATATAACTTCATGAAAATTAAATCTGGTAAAGCAAATGAAAAGGGAATAGCAGATTCATTTTTCAGAGAGAAAAAATAAAATTTGAATAGTTTCGTGTGGAATAAGTTGAAATCTTAAAGATTTCCATTTATGTAACTCATAAATTTTCATACCTGCTTTAACGTTATTAAGATGATGACCAACAGTTCAACCACAAACTTAATATACCATGACTACAAAATATTTTCCAAAGGAAAACAAAAATTCAAGAACTCATTTGGTCTATACATTCCTAGATGACTAGATGGTGTTTTTCCTACATAAATAACAGATTGTTGGAACAATCAGTGGGGAAAAATCTAAAATGATTTCTCTTCCACCACTTTAGGATAAATTAATTTTTGAAAATGATTTCTGTTGTATTTATTTATTTAAAATTAGTTTTTAAATAAACCACATAACAAGAACCCCCTTCCCCCACAGAAATAGCAGTACCCTAAAAATAAGGGTTAATCTATTCCATGAAAAATATCTGGATATTGTTAATCCAAAGCTACCAATGAAAGCTTCACAAGGTCATAAGTGACTGTGATATCCTTCTGTCTTTTTTCTGTCACTTTTGCCTGTGGTTTCTATCTTCAGTGATACCTCATAGTTTAATATGACTGCTGGAGCTCCTGCCATCACAATAACATTCTAGGAAGCAGGAAGGAGGAAAAAGGAGGGAAGAGAAAAAATACCAAGAACCTCCCTGTCAAGTAAGTTCCTCTATAAGAAATATTCCTGAAAGTTCCACATAATACTTCTGCTTATATATCATTGGACAGATTTTGGACAAAGACTGCACCTACCTGCAAGGGAGGCTGGGAATAGGTGCTATTAACTGGGCTCAGTGTCATCTTGAATAAAAGTCAGGGTTCTGTTACCAAAAAGATGGAGGAAGTGGCCACTGCATAGGCAACCAGCAGTCTTTGCCACATATATTTTGAAATACTTGCCACATATATTTCTGGCTACTAAGGTATTGAAAGTAATGAAAAAACACTTCTATTATGTCAAACCATTTGGAAGTGCCAATATTTGATGATTTTTAATGTATAAATATAACAATTTCAAATGGTTTAGCTTAATATTTCTGGCAAGTTGGCAGGCCTGAGTTCCCAAAACTATCTACTATAAACCATCTAAAGTACTAGAAGAAATACTTTAAAAACAAACAAGCAAGCAAGCAAACAAAAGAGAAACAACTTTTATATAATTTCATTATCCTAAAGAAGACTAATATCTGGGCAGTAAAGAAGTGAGAATATGCATTTTTGAGTTAAAGGAGACTTAAAACAGCTGTAGCCCCAGGCTTCCCTGGTGGCGCAGTGGTTGAGAATCTGCCTGCCAATGCAGGTGACACAGGTTCGAGCCCTGGTCCGGGAAGATCCCACATGCCGCGGAGCAGCTGGGCCCGTGAGCCACAATTACTGAGCCTGCGCGACTGGAGCCTGTGCTCCGCAGCAAGAGAGGCCGCGATAGCGAGAGGCCTACGCACCGCGATGAAGAGTGGCCCCCGCTTGCCACGACTAGAGAAAACCCTCATACAGAAACAAAGACCCAACACAGCCATAAAAAATAAATAAATAAATTTAAAACAGCTATATCCCCTGAGGGTGTCCAAAGAACTTTCATACCTGAGTGGTGCTAAGGGTCAGGGGAGGCACCTGTGGACCAAGACTTGGCCCTGCATGGAGTAGGAAGCTGGTTGGGAGACCACCTCATATAAAGCTAGGCCTCAGACCTTATTTCCTACTGTTCTCTTGTCACTCCTAAATGTCTGCCACTAGAGCCAACTTGTTTCTGTATGAACCAGCAAATGAAGTACTTATCTTGGAGTTTTTGCATTGGCTGTTCCTTCTGCCTGGAATGCTCTTCCTCCGGGTATCTGCCTGGTTCGCTCTCCAATCTCCTTCTAAGTCTTGGATCAGTGCCACCCTGACCACCTTATTTAAAATTGCAAACCCTACTCCATCTCACATACATCTCATTCTTACCCTGCTTTGTTTTTTATTCCTATGGCTTTTAACACCTTCTATATGCTATGGAATTTACTTTTTAAAATGTCTACTGTCTTGTCATACGAGACAGAAAGTAAGCTCTACCAGGGAAGGTATTTCT
Organism: Balaenoptera borealis; assembly: GCF_965194805.1. Lineage (NCBI taxonomy): Eukaryota > Metazoa > Chordata > Mammalia > Artiodactyla > Balaenopteridae > Balaenoptera > Balaenoptera borealis. Next base: position 50,581,330 of record NC_138866.1, read on the forward strand.
TTCTGATTCACTGTTTGGTCCCACGTGTCTAGAACAATGACGCTGTATTAGGTCTCAACACATATTCGTTGAATAAAGGACAATTTATTGTGTTTTCCACTCGTTATGAGAGTTGAGCTTTGTTCTATGAAGTCTGAAAGTTAGGTGAATCCTTCTATTTGCTAGCTTGCCCTAACTCTCTCAAGGAGGTACTGGCAGGAGATATATTTCCAGGACCGTTATACAGACATCTGGTCCACTCAGAAAACAAGTAGTTTGGCTGATTTTTCTTTTTTTTTTTTTTACCCACTAAAGTAACTTTATTTGACTCCACAAATTTACTGATATTGGTGTAGCCTTAGATTGGATTTAGGATTCTTTTATTATATATCCCATAATGGACAGCAGCACTGTGTTCTGTTTTTCTACTGACTTTATAGCAGTGTCAGAGAGCAATAAAGTGGTTTCATTGAGTTTGAAACCAACTTACTCTTTTTTTTTTTTTAAACATCTTTATTGGAGTATAATTGCTCTACAATGGTGTGTTAGTTTCTGCTTTATAACAAAGTGAATCAGCAATACATATACATATACCCCCATATCTCCTCCCTCTGCATCTCCCTCCCACCCTCCCTATCCCACCCCTCTAGGTGGTCACAAAGCACCGAGCTGATCTCCCTGTGCTATGCAGCTGCTTCCCACTAGCTATCAATTTTACATTTGGTAGTGTATCTATGTCCATGCCATTCTCAAACCTACTCACTCTTAAGGCTGATGAAAATGTGTTGCTTCAGTGTTTTCAGAGTGTGACGTTAAACACAAAATGAAACAAAAACTAAACTACTCCAATAAATAAACTGGTGAGCTGCTATTAATTTTTACATGCTGTCCAGGGAGGAGCGACAGTTAATTTCTTAGTTGCTTTGCATCACTAACCCAACATCCAGAGATTCACTGGAGATAATGTAGAATATTACCACATAGTCTGGAAATAGGACTATGATCCATCCAGACAACAAAGAAATGGTGCTGCATATTCACTGCGGCCCCTGTTGGATTTGCAGCACCAGAAGCATGTCCCTCTTTTTAGTTAATAAGTGTGCTATTGAAAGACTGTGTGACACCGCCCACCTCAACACTGATATAAAATATTAAGTGATTTTTAGTAGAAGCTTTCTAAATATGCTGTTGAAATATTCTTGGGCTGAATTCAGGGTGGAGAGTAGGGATGGGGAAGGCAAAGTGAGTTATTGTGGCCGCCATTTATTCATCCGACCAATTTACCTTCCAAATCTTTGAAATATTAGGCATCTATGAGAGCTTTCATTTGAACAAATTATTATCACACTTAAGAGTTGACCTGAGGAATTCCTTTATCAAAAAATACAGAGATTACATCGTGCTTTGCTAGTCTTACCTACTTTTCTAACTTAACATCACAGTACAATCTGTTAGAAAAGCAAGGAATTTCTTCAAAATGCTAGTTGCCATGCTTAATTTTGGGGGTAAATATTTGTATATTATTTTTCTTAAAAGGGCTACACCTGTATATGATATAAACTTATTGATACTCTTATGAAACCTGCATGTATAAATAAACCTTTAATAAACAGAAGTATATTTTATCTATTTTTCTGGCTTTGCAGATTACCAAGGTATAAACAAAATAGTCTAATTTCACAAGTCAACTGGTGTATTTCATTTCCTTAGTGAATAAACCAGTAATTCTTTGCAAGACCTTAACTTTACGTAAACACAGATTGTGTTAAATATGCAATAAAAGAGACTAATTATAGCATCAAAACCTTGTATACTTATAAACATAAGTATTTTACACACAGGCTTGTATTTGTTTTCATATAATGAAATTTCACAAAGAAATTGGTATTCAGATTATGGTCTAAGCACATTTCTAAGCATTTGTTAAATCCTTGAGTGACACATGGGATAACATAGTGAAAATTGACTGCAATTTCTCATATCCAATGATGGTTAATAATTCAGAAAAGAAGCTCAGAATTCACACTCCCATAGTGGGGATGTGCCACTGTCAAATCTCTTAGATATAATTATGATTTTGTAATCATAATGACTAAGTGTGTGTAATTAACAAAAAAATCTTAGAGTGATATGAGAAGAAAATGTTGTGAAAATATGAGTGTTAAAAACAGAAAATGTGATATCAGTTTATTCTTACTTGAAAGCTGCATAATACATATGCCTTCTGCTTCTAGAAGAAATATCTTAAAAAACCTTCCAAAACCCAATACAATGCACACAGTGAAAATATAGCGGATGGACTTCTGTTGCAGTTAAACTCATATCCTTGGAGTATAATTTTTATTAAGATATTTCACAAAGCTGTGGCTAGGTACTAAAAATGCGTTGAGCTTCAGATTCTCCATATTAATGTTGGGTGCTAATTTTTGAGTCTCATTTTTGCAACTGCCTTTGAACCCATGTTGATTATGAGTGCAGAGAAGAGGAAGAAAGGAAGGGCGAGTTGAGGATAACCCTGAAGTGTGACACTGGATTTGACGTAGTGTTAATAAAATTTTGTGTTACTTGCTCCTCCAAGGGAAGCAGGAATATCAGATGATAAAGGGCTTGGTTTGGTAATGGTCTTTATCGTCCAGTTATCTGATTTTGATTGTCATTGAACTTTAGTCTGCTCCTTTGACTTCCACTTACTTTTTCTTACTATTAATTTTTACGTATGTAATGTTTGTGACTTCTAACTGTCAGTTAGTGTATCTACTTCTGGTGTGTCCCTTTAGGAAACAAAACTCTAAAAGTCTGAAGAAAGGTATGTTTTTTCTCTTTCTAGTTTCTTAGACAATGCCATAGAAGATGCTTAGTACACACTTAATACAAATCTTTGTTTTTTTAAAATTTTCTACTTAAACCAGGTTCCTTCCTTCTCTAAAAAAGCAAGATGTGAACCTCTTTATAGAGTACTTTGTTTCCAAAGTACTTAGATATTTATGCTACTTAAAATTCATTAACAGGCTAGATAACTTTTCAAACGCTAGGAGTAACCTTCCGCTTGAAGAGTCAAGAGACTTCATTATGTATTTCTCCTTTGCCCAGTAGAGCATTTAGTATAACAGAACTACAGAACATAACATACTACAGAAAATATTTTTTCATCTTAACCATCTGAGAATCCTTCTCACTTCTTTTCTTAGAGGAAAGTTCTTGCTCTTCAATGTTGGTAATATAATGAGCAATTTACTATCCTTACATCTGGCACCAGTATTCCTCTTAAGGAGAGAATTGTCTCTGCTTGAGAACAGAATTCCCTAAAAAGCTTGGGGAAGAGAGTGACATTCTGAAAAGCTAAGTGTCAACAAGGAGACCATGCCAATGTGACAGAAGGTGAGGGAATAATCAAATGCTGGCTCAAGATGGTACAGTCAAGTGATATAATATTAGCATAAAACAGACTCATAGATCAATGGAACAGAATAGAGAGTCCAGAAATAACCACACATATATGACCATGCATATATAGTGAATTAATTTTTGACAAAGACACCAAGAAGAGATAATAGAGAAATAATAGTCTCTTCAATAAATGGTGTTAGGAAAACTGGACAGCCACATGCAAAAGGATGAAATGGGACCCCTGTTTTACACCATACACAAAACATCAGCTCAAAATAGATTGATGAATTGAAAGTAAAACCTGAAACTGTAAAACTGCTAGGAGAAAAATAGGAGATTAAATTCCTTGACATTGGTCTTGGCAATGATATTTTGGATTTGACACTAAAAGCAAAGGCAGCAAAATCAAGAATAAACAAGTGGGACTGAATCAAACTAGAAAATCTTCTGCACAGCCAAAGAAACCAACAAGATGAAAAGACAACCTATGGAATGGAAGAAAATATTTGCAAACCATGTATGTGATAAGGGGTTAATACCAAAATATATTGCTACAACTCAACAGCAAAACAAACAAAAAACACCAATTTACCAAAAAATGGGCTAAGGATCTGAATAAACATTTTTCCAAAGAAGACATATAAATGGGCACTAGGTACATGGAAAGGTGCTCAACATCACTAATCAAGGAAATACAAATTAGACTACAATAACTTATCACCTCACACCTGTTAGAGTGTCTATTAAAAAGACAAGAGATAGCAAATGCTGGTGAAAATGTAGAGAAAAGTGATCCTTCCTACACTGTTAGTGGGAATGTAAACTAGTACAGCCACTAGGGAAAACAGTATGGAGGTTCCTCAAGAAGTCAAAAATAGAACTACCATATGATCCACTAATCCCACTTCTGGATATATATCCAAAAGAAATGAAAACATGATACCAAAGTGGTATCTGTACCCTCATTGAATTCATTGTAGCATTATTCACAACAGCCAAAATATGGAAACAACCTAAGTGTCCACCCATGGATAAATGGACAAAGAAGATGTGATACACACACACACACACACACACACACACACACACACACACACACACACACACACACACACACACACACACACACATACACATATGCACGATGGAATATATGCAATGAATTCAGCCACAATAGAGAAGGAAATCCTGCCATTTGAGACAATGTGGATAGACCTTGAGGGCATTATGTAAGCCATACAGAGAAAGACAAATGGTATTACGTATTTTTGGAATCTTAGAAAAACACTGAATTCCTAGAAACAGAATGTAGAAAGGTGGCTGCCAGGGGCTGGAAGATAGAAGAAATGCGGAGAGGTTGGTAAAAGGGTACAAATTTTCACTTATAGGATGAAGCAGTTCAGAGGATCTAATGTATAGCACAGTGACTGTAATTGATAACAGTGTGCCGTATAATTGAAATTTGCTAAGAGTAGAATCAAGTATTCTAATTAAAAAAAAAGTAACTGTATGAGGTGATGGGGGAATCCTTTCACAATATATACTCATCACATTGTACACTTTATTTTTATTTATTTATTTATTTATTTTTAAACAACTTTATTGGAGTATAATTGCTTTACAATGGTATGTTAGTTTCTGCTTTATAACAAAGTGAATCAGCTATACATATACATATATCCCCATATCTCCTCCCTCTAGCATCTCCCTCCCACCCTCCCTATCTCACCCCTCTAGATGGTCACAAAGTACCGAGATGATCTCCCTGTGCTATGAGGCTTCTTCCCACTAGCTATCTATTTTACATTTGGTAGTATATATAAGTCAATGTCACTCTATCACTTTGTCCCAGCTTACACTTCCCGCTCCCTGTGTCCTCAAGTCCATTCTCTACGTCTACATCTTTATTCCTGTTCTGCTCCTAGGTTCTTCAGAACCATTTTTTTTTCTTGGATTCCATATATATGTGTTAGCATATGGTATTTATTTTTCTCTTTGACTTACTTCACTCTGTATGACAGACTCTAGGTCCATCCACCTCACTACAAATAACTCAATTTTGTTTCTTTTTATGGCTGAGTAATATTCCATTGTATGTATGTGCCACATCTTCTTTATCCATTCATCTGTCAATGGACACTTCAGTTGCTTCCATGTCCTGGCTATTCTAAATAGAGCTGCAATGAACATTGTGGTACATGACTCTTTTTTTTTTTTAAATTTTTAAATTTTTTAACATCTTTATTAGCGTATAATTGCTTTACAATGGTGTGTCAGTTTCTACATGACTCTTTTTGAATTATGGTTTTCTCAGGGTATATGCAGTAATGGGATTGCTGGGTCGTATGGTAGTTGTATTTTGAGTTTTTTAAGGAATCTCCATACTGTTCTCCATAGTGGCTGTAATAATTTACATTCCCACCAATAGTGCATGAGGATTCCCTTTTCTCCACACCCTCTCAGGCATTTATTGTTTGTAGATTTTTTGATGATGGCCATTCTGACTGGTGTGAGGTGATACCTCATTGTAGTTTTGATTTGCATTTCTCTGATGATTAGTGATGTTGAGCATTCTTTCATGTATTTGTTGGCAATCTGTATATCTTCTTTGGAGAAATGTCTATTTAGGTCTTCTGCCCATTTTTGGATTGGGTTGTTTGTTTGTTTGATATTGAGCTGCATGAGTTGCTTGTAAATTTTGGAGCTTAATCCCTTGTCAGTTGCTTCATTTGCAAATATTTTCTCCCATTCTGAGTGTTGTCTTTTCATCTTGTTTATGGTTTCCTTTGCTGTGCAAAAGCTTTGAAGTTTCATTAGGTCCCATTTGTTTATTTTTGTTCTTATTTTCATTTCTCTAGGAGGTGGGTCAAAAAGGATCTTGCTGTGATTTATGTCATAGAGTGTTCTGCCTATGTTTTCCTCTAAGAGTTTTATAGTGTCTGGCCTTATATTTAGGTCTTTCATCTATTTTGAATTTATTTTTGTGTATGGTGTTAGGGAGTGTTCTAATTTCATTCTTTTACATGTAGCTGTCCAGTTTTCCCAGCACGACTAATTGAAGAGGCTGTCTTTTCTCCATTGTATATTCTTGCCTCCTTTATCAAAGATAAGGTGACCATATGGGTTTATCTCTGGGCTTTCTCTCCTGTTCTATTGATCTATATTTCTGTTTTTGTGCTAGTACCATACTGTCTTGATTACTGTAGCTTTGTAGTATAGTCTGAAGTCAGGGAGCCTGATTCCTCCAGCTCCCTTTTTCTTTCTCAAGACTGCTTTGCCTATTTGGGGTATTTTGTGTTTCCATACAAATTGTGAAATTTTTTGTTCTAGTTCTGTGACAAATGCCCTTGGTAGTTTGATAGGGATTGCATTGAATCTGTAGATTGCTTTGGGTAGTATAGTCATTTTCACAATGTTGATTCTTCCAATCCAAGAACATGGTATATCTCTCCATCTGTTTTATCATCTTTGATTTCTTTCATCAGTGTCTTATAGTTTTCTGCATACAAGTCTTTTGTCTCCTTAGGTAAATTTATTCCTAGGTATTTTATTCTTTTTGTTGCAGTGGTAAATGGGAGTGTTTCCTTAATTTCTCTTTCAGATTTTTCATCATTAGTGTAGAGATATGCAAGAGATTTCTGTGCTTTAATTTTGTATCCTGCTATTTTACCAAATTCACTGATTAGCTCTAGTAGGTTTCTGGTAGCATCTTTAGGATTCTCTAAGTATAGTATCATGTCATCTGTAAAGAGTGACAGCTTTACTTCTTCTTTTCCAATTTGGATTCCTTTTATTTCTTTTTCTTCTCTGATTGCTGTGGCTAAAACTTCCAAAACTATGTTGAATAATAGTGGTGAGAGTGGACAACATTGTCTTGTTCCTGATCTTAGTGGAAATGGTTTCAGCTTTTCACCACTGAGAACGATGTTGGCTGTGGGTTTGTCATATGTGGGCTTTATTATGTTGAGGTAAGTTCCCACTATGCCTACTTTCTGGAGGGTTTTTATCATAAATGGGTGTTGAGTTTTGTCAAAAGCTTTTTCTGCATCTATTGAGATGATCATATGGTTTTTCTCCTTCAGTTTGTTAATATGGTTTATCACATTGATTGATTTGCATATATTGAAGAATGCTTGCATTCTTGGGATAAACCCCACTTGGTCATGGTGTATGATCCTTTTAATGTGCTGTTGGATTCCGTTTGCTAGTATTTTGTTGAGGATTTTTGCATCTGTGTTCATCAGTGATATTGGCCTGTGGTTTTCTTTCTTTGTGACATCTTTGTTTGGTTTTGGTATCATGGTGATGGTGGCCTTGTAGAATGAGTTCGTGATTGTTCCTCCCTCTGTTATATTTTGGAAGAATTTGAGAAGGATCGGTGTTAGCTCTTCTCTAAATGTTTGATAGAATTCGCCTGTAAAGCCATCTGATCCTGGGCTTTTGTTTGTTGGAAGATTTTTAATCACAGTCCCAATTTAAGTGCTTGTGATTGGTCTGTTTATATTTTCTGTTTCTTCTTGGTTCAGTCTCAGAAGGTTGTGCTTTTCTAAGAATTCGTCCATTTCTTCCGCGTTGTCCATTTTATTGGCATATAGTTGCTTGTAGTAATCCCTCATGATTCTTTGTGTCTGCAGTGTCACTTGTTACTTCTCCTTTTTCATTTCTAATTCTATTGATTTGAGTCTTCTCCCTTTTTCTCTTGATGAGTCTGGCTAATGGTTTATCAATTTTTTTTATCTACTCAAAGAACCAGCTTTTAGTTTGATTGATCTTTGCTATTGTTTCCTTCTTTTTTTTTTTCATTTATTTCTGATGTGATCTTTATGATTTCTTTCTTTCTGCTTACTTTGGGGTTTTTTGTTCTTCTTTTTCTAATTGCTTTAGGTTTAAGGTTAGGTTGTTTATTTGAGATGTTTCTTGTTTCTTGAGGTAGGAGTATATTGCTATAAACTTCCCTCTTAGAACTGCTTTTGCCACATCCCATAGATGTGGGTCATCGTGTTTCCATTGTCATTTGTTTCTAGGTATTTTTTGATTTCCTCTTTGATTTCTTCAGTGATATCTTGGTTATTAAGTAGTGTATTGTTTAGCCTCCATGTGTTTATATTTTTTACAGATTTTTTCCTGTAATTGATATCTAGTCTCATAGCATCGTGGTCAGAAAATATACTTGATACAATTTCAATTTTCTTAAATTTACCAAGGCTTGATTTGTGACCCAAGATATGATGTATCCTGGAGAATGTTCCATGAGCACTTGAGAAGAAACTCTATTCTGTTGTTTTTGGATGGAATGTCCTATAAATATAAAATAAGTCCATCTCATTTAATGTATTGTATATAGCTTGTGTTTCCTTATTTATTTTCATTTTGGATCATCTGTCCATTGGTGAAAGTGGGGTGTTGAAGTCCCATACTGTGATTGTGTTACTGTCAGTTTCCCTTTTTATGGCTGTAAGCATTTGCCTTATGTATTGCAGTGCTCCTATATTGGGTGCATAAACATTTAAAATTGTTATATCTTCTTCTTAGATTGATTCCTTGATCATTATGTAGTGTCCTCTTTGTCTCTTGTAATAGTGTTTATTTTAAAGTCTGTTTTGTCTTATATGAGAATTGCTACTCCAGCTTTCTTTTGATTTCCATTTGCATGGACTATCTTTCTCCATCCCCATCCCCTCCCTTTCTGTCTGTATGTGTACCTAGGTCTGAAATGGGTCTCTTGTAGACAGCATATATACGAGTCTTGTTTTCATATCCATTCAGCCAGTCTATTTCTTTTGGTTGGAGCATTTAATCCGTTTACATTTAAGGTATTTACTGATATGTATGTTCCTATTACCATTTTCTTAATTGTTTTGGGTTTGTTATTGTAGGTCTTTTCCTTCTCTTGTGTTTCCTGCCTAGAGAATTTCCTTTAGCATTTGTTGTAAAGCTGGTTTGGTGGTGCTGAATTCTCTTAGCTTTTGCTTGTCTGTAAATATTTTAATTTCTCTGTCGAATCTGAATGAGATCCTTGCTGTGTGGAGTAATCTTGGTTGTAGGTTCTTCCCCTTTCATCACTTTAAGTATGTCCTGCCACTCCCTTCTGGCTTGCAGAGTTTCTGCTGAAAGGTCAGCTGTTAACTTTATGGGGATTCTCTTGTGTGTTATTTGTTGTTTTTCCGTTGCTGCTTTTAATATTTTATCTTTGGAGTTAATTTTTGATAGTTTGATTAATATGTGTCTTGGCCTGTTTCTCCTTGGATTTATCCTGTATGGGACTCTCTGCGTTACCTGGGCTTGATTAACTATTTCCTTTCCCCTATTATGGAGATTTTCAGCTATAATCTCTTCAAATATTTTCTCAGTCCCTTTCTTTTTCTTTTCTTCTTCTGAGACCCCTATAATTTGAATGTTGGTGCGTTTAATGTTGTCCCAGAAGTGTCTGAGACTGTTCTCAATTCTTTTCATTCTATTTTCTTTATTCTGCTCTGCAGTAGTTATTTCCACTGTTTTATCTTCCAGGCCACTTATCCGTTCTTCTGCCTCAGTTATTCTGCTATTGATTCCTTCTAGAGAATTTTTAATTTCATTTATTGTGTTGTTCATCATTGTTTTTTAGTTCTTCTAGGTCCTTGTTAAACGTTTCTTGTATTTTCTCCATTCTTTTTCCAAGATTTTGGATCATCTTTGCTATCATTACTGTGAATTCTTTTTCAGGTAGACTGCCTATTTCCTCTTCATTTGTTTCATCTGGTGGGTTTTTACCTAGCTCCTTCATCTGCTGTGTGTTTCTCTGTATTTTCATTTTGCTTAACTTACTGTGTTTGGGTTCTCCTTTTTGCAGGCTGCAGGTTCTTATTTCCCGTTGCTTTTGGTGTCTGCCCCCAGTGGCTAAGGTTGGTTCAGTGGGTTGTGTAGGCTTCCTGGTGGAGGGGACTAATACCTGTGTTCTGGTGGATGAGGCTGGATCTTGTCTTTCTGCTTCTCAGGACCACGTCTGGTGGTGTGTTTTGGGGTGTCTGTGACCTTATGATTTTAGGCAGCCTCTCTGCTAGTTGGTGGGTTTGTGTTCCTGTCTTGCTAGTTGTTTGGCATGGGGTGTCCAGCCCTGTAGCTTGCTGGTCGTTGAGTGGAGCTGGGTCTTAGTGTTGAGGTGGAGATCTCTGGAAGAACTTTCATCATTTGACATTATGTGGAACCAGGAGGTCTCTGGTGGACCAATGTCCTGAACTCGGCTCTCCCACCTCAGAGGCACAGGACTGACACCTGGCCGGAGCGCAAAGACTCTGTCAGTCACACGGCTCAGAAGAAAAGGGAGAAAGAAAGAAAGAAAGAAAAAATAAGTATATAAAATAAAGTTATTAAAATAAAAATAATGGTTATAAATAAAAAAATTAGAAAGTAATAAAAAAAAGAAAAAGGAAAGAAAGAAAGAAGAGAGCAACCAAACCAAAAAACAAATCCACCAATGATAAGAAGCACTAAAAACTATACTAAAAAATAAATAAATAAATAAATCAGACAAACAGAACCCTAGGTCAAATGGTAAAAGCCAAGCTATACAGAGAAAATCACACAAAGAAGCATACACATACACACTCACAGAAAGAGAAAAAGAAAAAAGGAATCTTTTGGGAAATGTGAGGTCTTCTGCCAGTGTTCAGTAGGTGTTCTGTAGGAGTTGTTCCACATTTAGATGTATTTCTGATATATTTGTGGGGAGGAGGGTGATCTCCACGTCTTACTCCTCTGCCGTCTTGAAGGTCCCTTATATTGTACACTTTAAATGAATTACAAATTTTTGGTCAATTATACCACAATAAAGAGGAGGGAAAACTTAAAAATAAATGGCAGAGTCAGTGTTACAGAGTGCCGGCTGCCCTGTTCTCTGATTGGGCTAGGCTCTTCATTCTTGGTTTTAAGAGCAGTTGGTGGGGGGAAATACCATCTTTGTATCCATTTTAGGTAATTCCTCATTTGTGAAACAAACTCAGATTCTATCATATGTTGAAATCCAAATAGTTTTATCTAAATCCAGCTCCAAAAGACTCTAAATTACTGTACTCCCAGATTGTGGCATAACAATGTCAGTTTGTGTTTCTGACTGTGTAGTGAATTTTTAATCTTTTGTAAAATTCTGTGGCATTTGGAGAGAAACTGGGAAAGGCTGATGTGGGGACTGGAAATTAAAAACTTTATGATCAAAGAATTGCATGAGTATATTTAAATAAAATTAGTGGGTATGTGTGTATGTGTCTGTGCATAGAGATACAGATAAGAGGAAAAGTATCACTTAAAAGACAGATACCCAAATGTAAAGAGTTGTTTCTCTGGGTGTGGCCTTATTCTGGGTGTGAGAAATTTTAAATATTTTTCTTCCCTATTTGTTATAATTATATTGTATTTCTTGTAAATGAGACGTTAGCATGAGTCTTCCTTCTACTAACATCTAGATAGGATTGTTTAGAGCTTCCAATTCCACACAATGTGTTTTTCCAAAGATCTCTTGGGGAGGTTTATATTATGCTCACATCTGACTCCAAACTACTTCCTCAGAATTCATTTAATTCAGGAATGGAATCACCCTTCTTTGCTTGCTTCCTTTATGCTACTGTGTGGAATCCCAAATATGAACCTTAAGCCCTCACCCAATTTCCATAAAAGCTATTCTCATAGGGCAGATGTATGTGATAGACTATACTGATAATCTACAGGAGCGTATGGACATATTTTTCCTGTAGCAAATGCCATTTCAAATTAGGAAATCTTTCTTTGTTAACCCTCTGTAACCAAGGTTTTTTTCATCAGTGGTCTCACCTCTCATAGATTCTGGCCACACACCATCTTGACTGCTTTTCTCTTTCCTCCTTTCCAGCCCTTATCTCCAACTCCTTTTGTCCCCAGATAGCACAGGGAACTCCAAACTCTTCTTACTCTTTTCTGTAAAGCAGCGTAATTTTTCTCAGCTTCCAATCACAAAACTCATTAGGATGTTCAGAACAAAAAGACTTCCTTTGGAAAGAACTACTAGAAATTGTGGTCCAAAACAGCACTTTCCCCCATTATACTTCTTTTGTAAGAAAAGTAAGGATAAAGATGGCTATATTATTTTCTATCAGTCTCTCTCCTTCCCGTAGAATGTAGATGATAGAATGTAAGATAAGAAAGTAGGCTCTTAATTTGTTCTCCACTTTTATTTTCAATTTGTATCAAGCAATCCAAGGTCAACACCTTTTTAGAAGTGTAGGTCCTATGAGAGCAGCCTGCCTGAGGGCATCCCAGAAAGCTATGATGGCCACATCTTGGAAGGTTGATATTAGTTTTTGGAAGAAAACGTGGAAAATTCATGGGCAAAAGGAAAATGTGTACTTTTCCTTTGTTCTCCTAGTTGAAATTTTAGACATTTTTACAAGGTTGAACTCCTTTTAGAATTAAAGCAACAAGTCATGGGTTTCTGCCAGGTATGGGCACATACTTTGTAACTTTACAAGTGCAAATGTATTTCCACCTGTTCTTGCTATTTAGCCATCTCTGGTTGTATGACCTGAAAGAGGCTCAAAGATGGACTAGGTGGATAAGAACATAAGTGTTCCTTAGCAGAATTTATTTTAAATTTTATTCAGTTATAGGTGAGATTTCTATTACAGGCTGACCTTGATTTGAATGGTACCCATAACTTTTGTTTCCATGAGCTATTCTAATGTAACTTGCTGTCCACAGTGTGATCTACTAAGGTGGTGGCAGAATCCGTGTGACTGATAATCACGTGCTTTTGGCCACTATTGTGAAGCACTGGGCTTGGGAAGTCCTCTGGCTCCCGAACTAAACATTCAAGATACGATGTTCTTTATGGACTATCCTTAATATATCCTCCAGCCTGCATTTCCTCATTCACTACTCATAAATAACTGATAAAATTCTGGAACCCATCATTATCTTTCTCTTTCTTTAGTACAAAATTTCACACACTTTGGTGGTGGAGTGGTATTAAAAATTCAGTTTTCTGGGCTTCACTTCAGACCCACTGAATCAGACTCTGATAACTAGTCACATTTTCTGAAGCCCTCCCCACCCTCACTGGACTTGAGTTTGGAGGGTCCATAGGGAGGGGAGGGGAATCCTGGCATCCCTCTTTAGAAATGTGTGGGCATAACATTCTATATTTTTCATAGTTGGACTTCAGAAATAGCTGTGAAACTGCAGCAAAGTTCTATTTAACATTGTGTTTATGGAGTGGCTCTTCTCTTCCTGGTTTCAAAGAATTACATTTGTATACTGATATGGTACCAAACTTGTCAAATAATTTTCCAGGACCTATTGATATGACCATTGTCTTTAAATTTGAATAATTATTGACCATAGGTCAACGTTTCTAATAATTTAAAATTTGAGTCATAGTTGTGATCTCCACTCATAGATTCACAATATTAAGCAAGTATTGATTTTCCTGGTTTGTGTATTTTTGAGCACATTCAGATTGATTTGTAAGCATTTTAGCTAATATATTACATCTATAGTAAATAGGTGAGATAAACCTAATGTTCTTTTTTTTTTTTTCTTGAACTATGTTTTTTTATGTTTACTAGCATGGTTAGGCTAGTTTTGTAAATAACAGTTTTGTGTTTTATATGTTCTATGCCCTGGAAAAGTTCATAAAGCACTGAAATTTTCTGTCCCCATTCTGATTGTGCTGCATCATAGCAGGATTTTGAGGCCTGTGGGAATAGGAAGGTCATTCTGGTTGAGGCTGGGTCAGGATAGGCTGTTTAAAAGGTGAGCTTGGTACCCATGGTACCCAGAATATTCCAGTCTTTTTAGTCCTATGTACCTTCATTTCAGCAGCTACAGGTTACTTGGAGAGTATCATAAAGAACCAGGTGCTCCTTTTGGATGAAAACAAAGTGTGTCTTTTCCATTCCAGGAAGAAGGATGAAAGAGCTCAAACTTTCCTTTGACACACGGTGCTGAAAAAGTCTGAAAGATCATTTTATCCTTGCCACGTTGCTATGGTAACCTGGCTTTCTGCAGCTAATTGTGTGCTTGCTTTTTTCCTTCTTTCCAAGTAGAATGAGTTGTACCCATGCTCAACAACAACAGTAAGGCACCAAGAAATATGGACTGACCATTCTGTATTTATGGACATTTGCATTTAAGAATAATTATTAACTATACATGGGAGAGAGGAACCATGAATTTGAGTCCTCAAAGTAAAGCAGAACATTTTCTATTTATCTTATTGATGCTTTTGCTCTCCTGTAGAAATTGGCTTTTGGTTTAAAAGATGAGGGTGACATGATAATTTTTGTTCCTTTTTAAAGGCATGCAGCCAAGAAGTGAAGCCATGGGAATGTATGTTTGCAGCAAATTTTGGCTTAAGCAGTGAAAAATCTGTCCTGCTCAATGGTAATTGAGTATTCCTGTGGTAAGACATGGAAGTAAATTGAAATGGGGCTGTAATTTAAAATTATGAGCAATTCATGCCCTACTTCCAATGATTCTGTCATAAATAAGCCCTCTTTTGGTCTGATATAATTTTGTTTTTTAAAAACCCATGTAGCATAAAACTGATAGATATCTTTTATTTTCCCATGAGGCTAAACATTTTGTTTAATTTTGATAAAAATGAGAAAAATAACTAAGAAAAATTCTGTCTGTAAGTACGTCATGTAGCTACAGAAGGACATTAGGAAACTATTCAGGAGTTGTGATGAGCCAATATGGAATCACATATGGCAAAGATCTAGAACACTGAGCTACTAGGACATACCATAGCTAACATTAATTATACCTCCAATTCTGATAAGAATGGTTTATGTCATTTCTCTTTGAACATAAATGACCTTATTTTATTTATTTTAAAATTAGAGTAATGAACTAGCCTTGGGTAATTGTTAAATTCAAAGAAGCAAGTGATAGTGACACAATCACTATTCATAGGCAGGTGGTATACTGTTTTATATTATAAACTTGGATGAGCCAAACTACAGTGAGTTGTATTCTTCAGATGTTTAAGACGGTGAAGGAGAGCAATTTATTTCAGTTGAAGAGACGAGGTAGTTTCTGAATGAGGGAACTAATATCTGTGAGTGTTATATGTCCTATATTTTAAAACTGATCTCATTTTATCATCATCATAGCTTTGGGAGGTAGCTAGAATTGAGCACATTTTGCAAATGAGTGAACTTGAGGCTCAGAAAACTTAAACCATTTGCCCAAGTTCAGAAAGGTAGGAGCTAGTCAAAAGAGGGATTCAAATGTAAGTCTGTTGATCTCTAAAACGTGTTGGTGCCTTTCATGAATGATGAGGTATACTTGAATGTTTATGAAAAAGATGACTATGCTCATTATATTCTTTAAGAAGAATACGGCCAAGGATAGTTGAGGCCTCAAGGGGAAGTAGTTCAAGGTCTCTCTTTGCCATTTTTTTCACCTCTCTCTGGTTCTTCCATAAAATGAGAAACAGTGATTTGAATTGTCATCATAGTTCAATTTACTGGTTCAGCTCAATTGCTAGAAGAGGGGCTTTCAAAGGGGTGGAAGTGTGACATATGTGGACATGGTTTACACACTTTCCCACCTCTTCCTTCTAAGCCCTGAAGTAGGAGGTGGCTGAAGAGTCCTTTCACAGCTAATTAATAAAGTAGGACTTTACCTCCATTTACTTATCATTATTCTGTAAACATACCTTCCCTGGAATCCACCTAGGGAAGAGTGGCTGTGATCTGGGGGCAGATTTCAGGGCCTCTGGTCATAATACCACCTAGAAACACCCCAGGCCCACCCTATTTATAATGGAATAAAAGTGAAAAGTTCAGCAAAGATGTCTTTGTAATTGTCTATAGAGTTGTGGTTGAAATCCCTAGAAGAA
The DNA here is from genome assembly GCF_965194805.1 of Balaenoptera borealis. Lineage (NCBI taxonomy): Eukaryota > Metazoa > Chordata > Mammalia > Artiodactyla > Balaenopteridae > Balaenoptera > Balaenoptera borealis. Next base: position 50,597,549 of record NC_138866.1, read on the forward strand.
AAAGAATATGAAAAGAACATAGACGTGAAGGAAATTAGAAGCAACCTGTGTGGGGATGAGAATTCTGTCTACACAAATTAGACAGTACAAATAGAGATTTAAAAGGACTTGTGTATGGATGTAATGATTCAGTTCAGGAGATGTAAGGAATCAGACCCATCTCCTCTGATAAACACAGACCTGAGAGCCCTATTAATATAGCAACTACACAGAAAGACTTAGGTAGAATTGTGCTGGGAGATGTTATACCTTTAAAACTTTGTCCAGTCTTAAATCTTTAACCACTGAGTAAAACTACAGTTTGAATTTTTGGCCCAGAAATCTTAGCCTTCCTAACATGATAGTTTGTACCTTCCTTAACCCCTTGTAGTTGGGCTATACAATCCTAGAAAAACAAAAAAATAAATTGAGCACAAAAACAAACCAAACAAAGAAGACTCATAATGTGAATCCTTTTGTGTTCACTTCAGAATGATCATTATGTTGTAATTTAATGTTTGTAATATTTAAGGCAATGTAATATCTAAGTGCATACATAGTGTTTAATTCATTAGATTGAATAAAGGATTAAGCACTTAAGAAAGCACTTAGGGAGGTGAAGTACTCACAAATCAAATATATTAAATGTATTAATCCAGTTTGAAATGTTGAAAGGAATTAAACTAAGTTAGGGATAGATTGCTTAGGAGAGTCTAATTTGCTCAACTTCTGTTAATGAAACGCTAGTCAAAAATGAGGAGTCAGACTGGATCCAAATTTGGAGGCTGTTGATTTATGGGCTCATGATCTTGGACAATTTACTTCTTCACCTTGTGACTCAGTTTCCTCATTTGTAAAAAGCAAATAGTAGTAAAAAAACAGTAGTAAAATAATTTTACCTACTTCATGCTGTGGTTGGGAGGCTTAAAAGGGTCAAGATATACATGAGAACTGCTTGGAGCCGAGCCTCGTGCACAGTAAGCCTTACATACATGCTAGCTATTGTTAAGAATAGAAGTGTTTGTTCTCACACTGTGCTTACCCTTAGCTTTTTGCCTCCCTCAGGGAAGCCTTCCATATTCTCCCTCAGCCCCACCCACATCAGAGTTAAGTCCTTTCTCATATGCCCTGATTACTACTTCTACTTCATAACACTTATAAAGGCATTTGAATATGTATGTCTATCTATATGTGCCATTTTGTGGTTGAAAGAACACATTCCTAAGACCAAAGTTAATACCAATTTGGGAGCTTTACTTGCTTTTCTTGCTTTTCTTGAACTCCATGCTAGGGTCTACATAATCACAGTGTTACTTACTAATTCACCATTTTCTTCCCCATCCACTTCCCTCACATTCCTTAACCTGCTCACACACCTTTCTTCTCCAGCCTAAGACTGACTTATTCTGATCCTTTTTCCTTTCCTCATTTTTTTGTACTATAAAAGCCCAGAGGCCTGTTCTGGCAAGATAGAGCACTTCTCAAAGGATGGACAGGATAAGAACCTGAATGGAAACATTAAAAAGTGCTTACTAAGTACTTGTTGAATAATTCAGTGTTTTGAAAAAATTTTCATTTATTATTAGGTTTGTTGGCATTTTTGTTAAAAAATGTTGAATAATTTTTGTTGATTAGAGTAGGGCCTATCAAATTTATATACTTGATTTGATTAATTTATTCAAGAGAAACAACATTCAAGTTGTAAACCCAAGTGAAATACATTAGTACCTTCAGGGTGCAACTTGGGAAATTCTTTTTGTAATTGAAAAGAGTTAACGCTTTTTCAGGTGTACTATGTGCTTAGATTGTTACATAAATTAACTTATTTCTTATGTCTGCAGTGAAGGTAGATGTTATCATTCCCGTTTTATAGCTTGGGAACTGAGCCTCAAGGATGTTTAGTGATTAGCCAAAGGTCATGAGACTCTAAGTGATAGAGAGGGTCTAAACATTAGGTTCAAGGATCTAAATCTTAACAGATTTTTACATCCTACCACCTCTGAGGATGTAAGCTTGTAGGAAACTTTGCCTCACCTTGGTAAACTCTTAGTTTGAAAACATTCTTTGTACAGTAGTCCCCCTTATCCATGAAGAATACATTCTAAGAACCCCAGTGGATGCCTAAAACTGCAGATAGTACCAACCCCTATATATACTATGCTTTTTCCTATATGTGCATACCCATGATAATTTAATTTATAAATTAGGCACAGTAAGAGATTAACAACAGTAACTAAGAATAGAACGATTTTAACAATATACTGTAATAAAAGTTATGTGAATGTGGTTTCTCTCTCTTTCCCTCAAAATGTCTTATTGTATAAATTTTTTTAAAAGTCTTTATTGGAGTATAATTGCCTTACAATGGTGTGTTAGTTTCTACTTTATAACAAAGTGAATCAGCTGTACATATACATATATCCCCATATCTCCTCCCTCTTGTGTCTCCCTCCCACCCTCCCTATCCCACCCGTCTAGCACCCGTCACAAAGCACCGAACTGATCTCCTTGTGCTATGCGGCTGCTTCCCACTAGCTATTTATTTTACATGTGATAGTGTATATATGTCCATGTTACTCTCTCATTTCGTCCCAGATTACCCTTCGCACTCCCCGTGTCCTCAAGTCCATTCTCTACCTCTGCGTCTTTATTCCTGTCCTGCCCCTAGGTTCTTCAGAACCTTTTTTTTTTTTTTAGATTTCATATATATTGTTAGCATATGGTATTTGTTTTTCTCTTTCTGTCTTACTTCATTCAGTATGACAGACTCCAGGTCCATCCACCTCACTACAAATAACTCAACTTTGTTTCTTTTTATGGCTGAGTAATATTCCATTGTATTTATGTGCCACATCTTCTTTATCCATTCATCTGTCAATGGACACTTAGGTTGCTTCCATGTCCTGGCTATTGTAAATAGAGCTGCAATGAACATTGTGGTACATGACTCTTTTTGAATAATGGTTTTCTCAGGGTATATGCCCAGTAGTGGGATTGCTGGGTCATATGGTAGTTGTATTTTTATTTTCTGAAGAAACCTCAATACTGTTCTCCATAGTGGCTGTATCAATTTACATTCCCACCAACAGTGCAAGAAGGTTCCCTTTTCTCCACACCCTCTCCAGCATTTATTGTTTGTAGATGGCCATTCTGACCGGTGTGAGGTGATACCTCATTGTAGTTTTGATTTGCATTTCTCTAATGTTTAGTGATGTTGAGCATCCTTTCATGTGTTTGTTTGCAATCTGTATATCTTCTTCGGAGAAATGTGTATTTAGGTCTTCAGCCCATTTTTGGATTGGGTTATTTGTTTTCTTGATATTGAGCTGCATGAGCTGCTTGTAAATTTTGGAGATTAATCTTTGGTCAGTTCCTTCATTTGCAAATATTTTCTCCCATTCTGAGGGTTGTCTTTTCATCTTGTTTATGGTTTCCTTTGCTGTGCAAAAGCTTTTAAGTTTCATTAGGTCCCATTTGTTTATTTTTGTTCTTATTTCCATTTCTCTAGGAGGTGGGTCAAAAAGGATCTTGCTGTGATTTATGTCATAGAGTGTTCTGCATATGTTTTCCTGTAAGAGTATGAGAGTGTCTGGCCTTACATTTAGGTCTTTAATCCATTTTGAGTTTATTTTTTGTGTATGGTGTTAGGGAGTGTTCTAATTTCATTCTTTTACATGTAGCTGTCCAGTTTTCCCAGCACCACTTATTGAAGACGCTGTTTTTTCTCCATTGTATACTGTTGCCTCCTTTATCAAAAATAAGTTGACCATATGTGTATGGGTTTATCTCAGGGCTTTCTATCTTGTTCTATTGTTCTATATTTCTGTTTTTGTGCCAGTACCATATTGTCTTGATTACTGTAGCTTTGTAGTATAGTCTAAAGTCTGGGAGCCTGATTCCTCTAGCTCCGTTTTTCTTTCTCAAGACTGCTTTGCCTATTCGGGGTCTTTTGTGTTTCCATACAAATTGTGAATTTTTTTGTTCTACTTCTGTGAAAAATGCCCTTGGTCATTTGACAGGGATTGCATTGACTCTGTAGATTGCTTTGGGTAGTATAGTCATTTTCACAATGTTGATTCTTCCAATCCAAGAACATGGTATATCTCTCCATGTGTTTGTATCATCTTTAATTTCTTTCATCAGTGTCTTATAGTTTTCTGCATACAGGTCTTTTGTCTCCTTAGGTAAATTTATTCCTAAGTATTTTATTCTTTTTGTTGCAATGGTAAATGGGATTGTTTCCTTAATTTCTGTTTCAGATTTTTCATCATTAGTGTATAGGAATGCAAGAGATTTCTGTGCTTTAATTTTGTATCCTGCTACTTTGCCAAATTCATTGATTAGCTCTAGTAGGTTTCTGGTAGCATCTTTAGGATTCTCTAAGTATAGTATCATGTCATCTGTAAACAGTGACAGCTTTACTTCTTCTTTTCTGATTTGGATTCCTTTTATTTCTTTTTCTTCTCTGATTGCTGTGGCTAAAACTTCCAAAACTATGTTGAATAATAATGGTGAGAGTGGACAACATTGTCTTGCTCCTGATCTTAGTGGAAATGGTTTCAGCTTTTCACCACTGAGAACGATGTTGGCTGTGGGTTTGTCATATATGGCCTTTATTATATTGAGGTAAATTCCCTCTATGCCTACTTTCTGGAGGGTTTTTATCATAAATGGGTGTTGAATTTTGTTGAAAGCTTTTTCTGCATCTATTGAGATGATCATATTGTTTTACTCCTTTAATTTTTTAATATGGTGTATCACATTGGTTGATTTGCATATATTGAAGAATCTTTGCATTCCTGGGATAAGCCCCACTTGCTCATGGTGTGTGATCCTCTTAATGTGCTTTTGGATTCTGTTTGCTAGTATTTTGTTGAGGATTTTTGCATCTATGCTCATCAGTGTTATTGGCCTGTAGTTTTCTTTCTTTGTCACATCTTTGTCTGGTTTTGCTATCCGGGTGATGATGGCCTCATAGAATGAGTTTAGAAGTGTTCCTCCCTCTGCTATATTTTGGAAGAGTTTGAGAAGGATAGGTGTTAGCTCTTCTCTAAATGTTTGATAGAATTCGCCTGTAAAGCCATCTGATCCTGGGCTTTTGTTTGTTGGAAGATTTTTAATCACAGTCTCAAGTTAAGTGCTTGTGATTGGTCTGTTTATATTTTCTGTTTCTTCCTGGTTCAGTCTCAGAAGGTTGTGCTTTTCTAAGAATTTATCCATTTCTTCCAGGTTGTCCATTTTATTGGCATATAGTTGCTTGTAGTAATCCCTCATGATCCTTTGTGTGTCTGCAGTTTCACTTGTTACTTCTCCTTTTGCACTTCTAATTCTATTGAATTGAGTCTTCTCCCTTTTTTTCTTGATGAGTCTGGCTAATGGTTTATCAATTTTGTTTATCTTCTCAAAGAACCAACTTTTAATTTTATAGATCCTTGTGCTTGTTTTCTTCATTTGTGTGTCATTTATTTCTGATCTGATCTTTATGATTTCTTTCCTTCTGCTAACTTTGGGGTTTTTTTGTTCTTCTTTTTCTAATTGTTTTAGGTGTAAGGTTAGGTTGTTTATTTGAGGTGTTTCTTGTTTCTTGAGGTAGGATTGTACTGCTGTAAACTTCCCTCTTAGAACAGCTTTTGTTGCATCCCATATTTTGGATGGTTGTGTTTTTATTTTCATTTGTTTCTAGGTATTTTTTGATTTCCTCTTTGATTTCTTCAGTGAGCTCTTGGTTATTTAGTAGTGTATTGTTTTGCCTTCATGTGTTTGTATTTTTTACAGAATTTTTCCTGTAATTGATATATAGGCTCATAGTGTTGTGGTTGGAAAAGATACTTGATACGATATCAATTTTCTTAAATTTACCAAGGCTTGGTTTGTAACCCAAGATATGATGTATCCTGGAGAATGTTCCATGAGCACTTGAGAAGAAAGTGTATTCTGTGTTTTTTGGATGAAATGTCCTATAAATACCAATTAAATCCATCTCGTTTAATGTATGATTTAAAGCTTGTGTTTCCTTATTTATTTTCATTTTGGATGACATGTCCATTGGTGAATTTGGGGTGTTGAAGTCCCCTACTATGATTGTGTTACTGTCAGTTTCCCCTGTTATGGCTGTTAACGTTTGCCTTCTGTATTGTGGTGCTCCTATGTTAGGTGCATAAATATTTACAATTGTTATACCTTCCTCTTGGATCGATCCCTTGATCATTATGTAGTGTCCTTCTCTGTCTCTTGTAATAGTCTTTATTTTAATGTATATTTTGTGTGATATGAGAATTGCTACTCCAGCTTTCTTTTGATTTACATTTGCATGGAATATCTTTTTCCCTCCCTTCACTTTCAGTCTGTATCTGTCCCTAGGTCTGAAGTGGGTTCTTGTAGACAGCATATATACGAGTCTTGTTTTTGTATCCATTCAGCCAGTCTATGTCTTTTGGTTGGAGCATTTAATCCATTTACCTTTAAGGTATTTATTGATATGTATGTTCCTATTACCATTTTCTTAATTGTTTTGGGTTTGTTATTGTAGGTCTTTTCCTTCTCTTGTGTTTCCTGCCTAGAGGAGTTCCTTTAGCATTTGTTGTAAAGCTGGTTTGGTGGTGCTAAATTCTCTTAGCTTTTGCTTGTCTGCAAAGATTTTAATTTCTCCGTTGAAACTGAATGAGATCCTTGCTGGGTGGAGTAATCTTGATTGTAGGTTTTTCCCTATCATCACTTTAAGTATGTCCTGCCACTCCCTTCTGGCTTGCAGAGTGTCTGCTGAAAGTTCAGCTGTTAACCTTATGGGGATTCCCTTGTATGTTATTTGTTGTTTTTCCCTTGCTGCTTTTAATATTTTATCTTTGTAGTTAATTTTTGATAGTTTGATTAATATGTGTCTTGGCATGTTTCTCCTTGGATTTATCCTGTATGGGACTCTCTGTGCTTCCTGGACTTGATTGACTGTTTCTCTTCCCATATTAGGGAAGTTTTCAATTATAATCTCTTCAAATATTTTCTCAGTCCCTTTCTTTTTCTCTTCTTCTTCTGGGACCGTTATAATTCGAATGTTGGTGTGTTTAATGTTGTCCCAGACGTGTCTGAGACTGTCCTCAATTCTTTTCATTCTATTTTCTTTATTCTGCTCTGCAGTAGTTATTTCGTCTGTTTTATCTTCCAGGTCACTTATCCATTCTTCTGCCTCAGTTATTCTGCTACTGATTCCTTTTAGAGAATTTTAAATTTCATTTATTGTGTTGTTCATCATTGTTTATTTGCTCTTTAGTTCTTCTAGGTCCTTGTTAAACATTTCTTGTATGTTCTCCATTCTGTTTTCAAGATTTTGGATCATCTTTACTATCAATACTCTGAATTCTTTTTCAGGTAGACTGCCTATTTCTCTTCATTTGTTTGGTCTTGTGGGTTTTTACCTTGCTCCTTCATCTGCTGTGTGTTTCTCTGTCTTCTCATTTTGTTTAACTTACTGTGTTTTGGGTCTCCTTTTCTCAGGCTGCAGGTTCATATTTCCCATTGTTTTTGGTGTCTGGCCCCAGTGGCTAAGGTTGGTTCAGTTGTGTAGGTTTCCTGGTGGAGGGGATTGGTGCCTGTATTCTGGTGGATGAAGCTGGGTATTGTCTTTCTGGTGGGTAGGACTGTGTCCAGTGGTGTTTTTTGGGAATCTGTGACTTTATTATGTTTTTAGGCAGCCTCTCTGCTAATGGGTGGGATTGTGTTCTTGTATTGCTAGTTGTTTGGCATAGGGTGTCCAGCACTGTAGCTTGCTGGTCATTGATGGGAGCTGGGTCTTAGCATTGAGATGGAGATCTCTGGGAGAGCTTTTGCCATTTGATATTACATGGAGCCTGGAGGTCTCTGGTGGACCAATGTCCTGGACTCGGCTCTCCCACCTCAGAGGCACAGGTCTGACCATTGGCCGGAGCACCAAGACCCTGTCTGCCACATGGCTCATAAGAAAAGGGAGGAAAAAAAAGAAAGAAAGAGAAAATAATAAAATAAAATTATTAAAATAAGAAAAATATTATTTAAAAAAATTAAAACTCATAAATAAAGAAAGAAGAGAGCATCCAATCCAATAAACAAATCCACCAATGGTAACAAGTGCTAAAATCTAATCTAAAAAAAACAACAAAAAAGAAAAAAGCAGACAGACAGAGCCCTAGGAAAAATGGTAAAGGCAATGCTATACAGACAAAATCACACAAGGAAGCATACACATACACACTCACAGAAAGAGAAAAAGGAAAAGTATATATATATCTATATATTAAACAAGAAAAAAAGGAAGAGTGAACCAAATCACTAAACAAATCTACCAGTGATAATAACCTCTAAATACCAATCTAAGATAAACATAAAACCAGAAAGAAATTAGGTGCAGAAAGAAAACCCCAAGTCTTCAGTTGCTCCCAAAGTCCACTGCCTCAATTTTGGGATGACTTGTTGTCAATTCAGGTATTCCACAGATGCAGGGTACATCAAGTTCATTGTAAAAATTTAACCCACTGCTCCTGCGGCTGCTGGGAGAAATTTCCCTTTCTCTTCTTTGTTCACACAGCTCCTGAGGTTCAGCTTTGGATTTGGCCCCGCCTCTGTGTGTAGGTCACCTGAGGGCATCTGTTCTTTGCTCAGACAGGACGGGGTTAAAGGAGCGGATGATTCGGGAGCTCTGGCTCACTCAGGCCAGGGGAGGGAGCGGTACGGAGGAGGCGGGGCGAGCCTGTGGCGTCAGAGGCCGGCATGACGTTGCACCAGCCTGAGGCGCGCCGTGCATTCTCCTGGGGAAGTTGTCCCCGGATCATGGGACCCTGGCAGTGGGGGGCTGCACCGGCTCCCGGGAGGGGCAGTGTGGATAGTGACCTGTGCTCGCACACAGGCTTCTTGGTGGCGGCAGCAGCAGCCTTAGCGTCTCCTGCCCGTCTCTGGGGTCCGCGCTGATAGCCACGGCTCGTGCCCTCCTCTGGGGCTCATTTAGGCAGCGCTCTGAATCCCCTCTCTTCATTCACACAGAAACAATGGTCTCTTGCCTCTTAGGCAGGTCCAGACTTTTTCCCGGACTCCTTCCCGGCTAGCTGTGGCGTACTAGCCCCCTTCAGGCTGTGTTCACACCGCCAACCCCAATCCTCTCCCTGGGATACGACCTCCAAAGCCCGAGCCTCAGCTCCCAGCCCCCGCCCGCCCTGGCGGGTGAGCAGAGAAGCCTCCAGGGCTGGTGAGTGCTGGTCGGCACTGATCCTCTGTGTGGGAATCTCTCCGCTTTGCCCTCCGCACCCCTGTTGCTTTGCTCTCCTCCGTGGCTCTGAAGCTTCCCCCCCCGCCATCCCCCCGTCTCCGCCAGTGAAGGGGCTTCCTAGTGTGTGGAAACCTTTCCTCCTTCACAGCTCCCTCCCAGAGATGCAGATCCCATCCCTATTCTTTTGTCTGTCTTTTTTCTTTTGCCCTACCCAGGTACATGGGGAGTTTCTTGCCTTTCTTGCCTTTTGGGAAGTTTGAGGTCTTCTGCCAGCATTCAGTAGGTGTTCTGTAGGAGTTGTTCCATGTAGATGTATTTCTGATGCATTTGTGGGGAGGAAGGTGATCTCCACGTCTTACTCCTCAGCCATCTTGAAGGTCTCTTTATTGTATAAATTTAATGCCTTTTGCATCTGAACTAAGCACTTATGGCCTGTGGCCATAACTTTTGCAGTTTGAGGTGCCACAGCAAAATGAGTACGAATTTCTTTTTCTTTTTCACAATTTCACAGATAGAATATTTTGTAGATTTTAGCAACCTCAGTATATGGTTTTTTTCCTTATTAAGTCGGGAACTTTCACCTTTTCACTCAAAGGAAGTGCTTTATGTCCTCTGTCTGTCTCCCTTTTTATTGAAGTAACAGCTTCTCCTTGGCAGAATTACCAGCATTATTACTCTTTCACTTTGAAGCATTATTAAGTAAAATAAGGGTTACTTGAACACAAGCACTGTGGTACCTTGACAATCATCTGATAACCAAAACAGCTACTCATTGACTAATGGGCAGGATCTGCTGGACAAAGGGATGATTCACATTCCGGGCGGGATGGGGCAGGACCACAGGAAATTTCATCACACTACTCAGAATTGCACACAATTTAATACGTATGAATTGTTTATTTCTAGGATTTTCTATTTAATATTTTTGAATTGTGGTTGAGAGGATCACTGAAACCGAGAAAGCAAAGCCGGAGGATAAGGGGACTACTGTATACTAGTCTCCTATCTGTGTGTAAATTACTTAATGCGTTAATTTCAAGGAAGCTGGAGTCCTAAAGAACTGTACAATTTTTTGTTTTCTGCACTGACTGTATCCCATTTTTCATCTTTTCTAAGTAACATAGAAAGTGTTTACGAATTTCTATATTGTAAGACTCCCTGTTCACATGAAATGATTCAAATTTAGCACATTTATTTCCAAATAAATTTTGGGGTATAGACAATGCAGAAAACTCAGGTTTAGTGAGAACACTGGTGAATACTGAAAACATTCTTGGTTATAAGTATGGATCTGGGAATGTTATTATGTAAATATAATGGAAATTTTATTTTTTGTGCTTGTAAGAATACATTTCTGAAGGTATTCCAGGAGTGTACTCACATCAGTAAGGAAAATCCTAATAGGTGAGGAAAGCAGCCCTCTCTTACTTTTTATTTGTATTGTTAAATATTATCAATTCACAATGAATTAAAGTAGTCTAAAAAATCTTTTCATTTAGGAACTGAAGTTTATAACATCCTTTTGAAAGAAGTTTTCACTGTAATGGAAAAATAACCATCTAACTGACCGTAGAAGTGCAATAAGTTAATTTGGTCCAGAAGCTGAGTACAATTTAGGCAATGGTTGGAAGTGTATTGCAGCCGAACTGAGAGCTCTGTTTCCTTTGTTGGGGAGTAGGGAAGGAGGAGGACCAGCTCAGAAGTGAGTGAGGGTCCTGGTAATTGGAAATCTCAGTGTGTGGTTGTAGTGACAGACTGATGGGACTCACGTGGCATACAGAGGAGCAGAGTGTGCCAAAACATAATTGTTAAGACTGGAGTGAGAAAGAGAGGTACGTGAGAACATCGATAAGGTTTGTTACAGAAAATGATTTAAGAAAAATTAAGCAGTATGCAGTGATGGGAAATTAGAAAAAAATTAAGCTTACATATTAAAGAGGACTACAGATTTTAAAATTTGAGAACTGGCATCTTTAAGATGATTTTATTGGCTTCTGGAAAACATTTATTTGAAACATTAGACTTGATGGATTTTTCTATTTTCCTTCCTGAGCTCTTACCAGTTACATGTAAGCTATGCCACTGAAGCTGATTGGATAGTTTTTTTGGCTCAGATGACAGGGGAAGAATCTTAAAGAATGTGACATTTTGCTATATTGAGCCATATATCTTTAGTTATCTTGAAAATAGAAGAAATGTTGAAGGTATTATCAGAATACCTGGGAATTACAGGTATCAGCTCCCAGCTTTTCTCAGGGGAAGGAAAGAGTTGGTTCACAGGTCCAGCATCTTAACTTTTCTGAGGGTGCTCCCCAGAGGACAGGCTGCCATCTTGCCAGTTTTGGAGATCAGAGGGGTTGGCACAGGCTCGCTCCCTGAGGGAGAACGGAGAAGGCAGCTTGAGTTGATAGATGACATAACATCTCCACCCAGCTCAGTAAAGAGTGAGTGGGCAAAAACCATGGCTGCCTACTTCTCCCTGGGGAGGGAAAGAGTTTATCCAGGCATCTAATGTTACAGCTCTTCAGGGAGCTGGTCAAAGGCTTGCCTTCTGACTTTCCTGTCCCAGAGTGCTGATGGGACCTGGCATAACCTAGCTGCCTGGGGATAAGTGAGAACGGAGATGAAGATTTGGGCTGGGAGTTGCTCTCCCCCTGGTTCAGCAAGAGCAAGCGGACGAATAACCCCAGCTCCCAGTTTCTCAATGGGGAGAGAAAGAGTTGAATAGAATGTTCAAAGATCCAACTTTTTTGGGGGCTGCTCAAAAGACATATCTGATAAAGTACTGCTATCCAAAACATACAAAGAATTAAAACTCGACTAAGAAAACGGTCCAATTAAAAAATGGGTCACAGACACCTCACCAAAGAACTTACACAGAAGGCAAATGAGGATAGGAAAATGCTTCACATCATATGCCATCAGGAAATTGCAAATTAAAATACCAATGAAATACCACTACATACCTATCAGAAGGGCCAAAATCTGGAACACTGACAACAAATGCTGGTGAAGATGTGGAGCAATAGGAACTCTCATTCATTGCTTCTGGGAATGTAAAATGGTACAGCCACTTTGGAAGACAGTTTCTCACAAAACCAAACATATTGTTACCATATGATCCAGCAATTGTGTTCCTTGGTATTTACCCAAAGGAGCTGAAAACTTATGTCCACACAAAAACCTGTACACAAGTGCTTAATGCAGCTTTATTGATAATTGCCAAAACATGGAATCAACCGAGATGCCCTTCAATAGGTGAATTTGATAAATAAACTGTGGTACTTCCAGGCAATGAAATATTATTTAGCACTAAAAGGAATGAGCTATCAGGCCATGAAAAGACATGAAGGAACTTCATATGCATATTATTAAGTGAAAGTCAATCTGTAAAGGCTGCATGTGGTATAATTCCAACTATATGACATTCTGGAAAAGGCAAAACTATGGAGAGAGCTAAAAGATCAGTGGTTTCCAGGGGGATAAAGATGATAGGTCAAGCACTGAGGACTGTTAAGGCAATGAAAATACTCTGTATGATACCGTAATCGTGGATGCGTGTCATTATTCATTTCTCCAAACCTATAGAATGTACAGCACCAAGAGTGAACCATGATGTAAACTATGGATTTGGGAGATTATGATGTGTCATGTAGGTTCATCAGTTGTAACAAATGTACCACTCTGGTGGGTTATATGGATAACGGGGGAGGCCATGCATGTGTAGGGGCAGGGGCATATGGGAAATCTCTGTACCTTCCTCTCATTTTGCTGTAAGCCTGCAAGGGTTTTAAAAAATAATGTCTTACAAAGTCTTAATAAAAAACAAATAAAACAAGCACAGAAATGCAGGAAATGTCAGATTCCAGGCGACTAGCAAAACTGTTTTAAGTAATGCACTTGTATTTTTATATCGACAGTATGTGTATTGAAATTTTAAATAGGTGAAAAGAGTTATTTTTTAGTTGGGGATTCACATGTGGCAGACAAGGGGTCCAAGCACCTGATCTTTTGACTTTTAAATAACATACTCTAATTTTGATGACTATTACCGAATGCAGGGTATGTGTGCTTATGCATCGGTTATAAGAATAACAGTGTAGAATGCAGCTGTCATAAAAAATACTGCTTAATCATTTTTGTTTGATGGATAAGAAAATTATGCCTCTGAACTGTGAATTACAAGATCTCTCAGGAGTAAACAGTTTGACACAAATGTGACATTTGAAAATGAAATTGCATCAATAGTGTGGTGACTCCGCCAGGTTTCACTGGAATTGTCGATAGTGATTTGGAAAAGAGCTGTGACTGACTGTGAACCTGCTTCCGTAGCTGCGCTGCTCCTTATCAGGCTCAGTGTCAAATAAACTTCATGAAGATTTAAAGCCTTGGAGATAAGCATGCAATTGAAAATGCATTTCTATTATGCACTTAAGGCAATGTGATCCTACCTGTTCTCTAAATGGAATTTTAAACGGCCGGAGCCATTGGAAACTAATTTTCTGGGTTGAATGCTAATTTTCAAGGATCATTCTTAGTATACTTCATTGTAATATTCCATTTTAAACTATCAGTTTGGAATTGCTTTAAGCGATTTTATAGTTGGGGATTATCGGTAAGAAGCTGCAAACTGATTTTTAGGGCACAAGCTTATTAAAACCAGCTTATGTTGCTGGTTTTTCTTACCCACAAGAGTTGTTGCCTAGCAAGACTTAACAAGTATGAAAACACCTGATTCCATTTGACATGCCTATGATCCGCTTATGACTTAGACCCAGAGATGAGTGGCTTGCATAAGCAGTCATCTGCTGTGCATGCTGAAATGATTTTTTTTAAAACTTTATTTTATTGAAGTATAGTTGATTTACAATGTTGTGTTAATTTCTGCTGTACAGCAAAGTGATTCAGTTATACATGTATAAATTCTTTTTCATATTTTTCCATTATGGTTTATTACAGGATATTGAATATAGTTCCCTGTGCTATACAGTAGGACCTTGTTGTTTATTCATTCTATACATAATAGTTTGCATCTGCTAACCCCAAACTCTCAACCCACCCCTCTCCCACACCCACCTTGGCAACCACAAGTCTGTTGTCTATGTCTGTGAGACAGTTTCTGTTTCATAGATAGGTTCATTTGTGTCATATTTTAGATTCCACATATAAGTGATAGCATATGGTATTTGTCTTTCTCTTTCTGACTTACTTCACTTGCATTATAATTTCTAAGTCCATCCATGTTGCTGAAAATGGTATTATCTCATTCTTTTTATAGCTGAGTAGTATCCCATTGTGTGTGTATATATATATATATATATATATATATATATATATATATATCCCACATCTTCATTCATCTGTGGAGGGACATTTAGGTTGTTTCTGTGTCTTGGCTATTGTAAATAGTGTTCCTATGAACATAGATGTGCACGTATCTTTTTGAATTAGAGTTTTGTCCAGATATATGCCCAGGAGTGAGATTGCTAGATCATATGGTGACTCTATTTTTAGTTTTTTTGAGGAAACTCCATACTGTTTTCCACAGTGGCTGTACCAATTTTTATTCCCACCAACGGCGTAGGAGGGTTCCCTTTTCTCCACACCGTCTCCAGTATTTACTTATAGACTTTTAAATCATGGCCAATCTGAATGGTGTGAGGTGATAACTCACACCAGTAGTGTAAGTTTTGATTTGCATTTGTAGTTTTGATTTGCATTTCTCTAATAATTTGTGCTGAAATGGTGTAATGAATGTTCCAAGATGCATTGTTCTACTTAAAAAAAAATCAAAGATGATCTGCATCATGTTTCATGGACCCAATACCCTCTTCAAGATGATGTTGGAGGGAGAACGTGGCTGAGTGGGCTGTTGAGCTGACTGGTGAGTCCCAGCTGATCACTCAGTAGCTGTGTGGTTGGGGCAGTTTCTTCACCTCCCTGGACCTTAGTTTCCTCATTGGTGAACTGAGTATAATAATACCTACCTCACAGGGTTGATTTGTGATATGTTTAAAATAACAACATATATGTGAAACTACTTTTACTACTTTCGAAGTCTTATACAAAAGTTGGGTTAAGACTGTGTCTCAACTGAGTTGCCCCCAGGGGACTTCTGGTAATGCCAGGAGACATTTGTGATTGTCAGAACTTGGGCAGGAGATGTGCTGCTGTCATCTAGTGGGTAGAGGCTGTGGATGCGGCTAAACATCCTGCAGTGCACAGGACGGCTTCCTACAACAAAGAATGCTCTGGACTCAAATATCAATAACGTGGTTGTTGAGAAACCCCGGGTTAAAATTTGAAAACCCCAAACATGTATATAACTCCAAGGAGCTTACTCTCCTAGTTTTTCAACCATCCTTTAGTGGCTATAAATGCCATATTGATTACTTAATTTACATTTTAATTCCAAATATGCTTAAAAATAATAGTACTCATGACAGAATTACAACTTATTTGCCTTACATTTTGATAATATATTACCACATATATTCACTTTTTTGTTAAGCTTCTTCAAGGAATTATAACTGTGATTCATGAAAGTTCTCTTGAGTCAATTTGTAAGATTCCCAAATTCACAGATACTTTAGTCTTTTAAAAAATATTTCTGATAGCTTTTTATACTAGCTTATTATAGGTCCACAATCCATTATTTGAAAATATTAAACCAAATGTCTTCCAGGATTCAAAATGTTTTTGGATTTCAGACAGGTAATGTCATGCCAACTTTGTATATGTGTATATTGTGTAATACCTCATCAAGGTCTGGGACATTGTGCTGTATTTAATATTTATTCAGTAAAATGTGTAAATAGTCACACTAAGTGGGTTAAATGCGCTTATATCAGTTCACATCATATTTTACCACTAAAAGAATTCAGGTTGTGTGTTGTTGCCAAATGAATTACAAAACAAGGCTTTCAGTTTTTAGAGTCTTTGTGAATTTTGGAATTGTAGATAAGGTGCTGTGGACCTATTTATATCCCTTTACTAAGCATAATGCCCCATGTCTGTGGAGTCATGTTGTATTACCAAAAAAGCAACAGAGTATATAAATTTTATTATACCTCACAGATATGCACCCTTCTTCCAACCAATTCAGTAATTATTGGAAAGGGCATGTACATTTGAAACATGCACTGCTTTAATTAATGTTCCAAGTTATGCCAGACTATATAAACAAGTGTCCCAATTAATGAGCAGTTGCAACCAATTTTCATAGTTAACAGGGAAAATATACCCTGCAAAATGAAAACACTCATAGAAAGGATAGAGTTTATAACACAAGATGTTTACAAACTATAATTGGATATATCTAGTCTGAGAGTGAAAGTATTATTAGTGTGTATTTTAATTAACAGTGAATATATATGTTCACAACTTGACACAGCTTCAGAACAATGTCACCATGACCATGAGTAATTATGCCTCCAACTCTTACTATGTTCCCATATGAATGCTTAAAATTTAAGACTCTCAAAGAAAGGGATAATGGGATGAATACTTGAGAAGCTTGGTGTTGACATAGTGAATTGGAGATGCAAGAAAATGCTTCTCAAAAACAGTGCCTTCTGCATAAGGACTATGGACATGGAATGTGTCGAATTCTTACTGAGATTTATAAATGAGTAGCTTTTTTTTCTGGCCAGTTCTTCTAGGCTCCTTCTCACTGAAACACATGATACTAAAGTATTTCAGGGCTTTTTCTCATTATTGTCTCCCATATGCTGTAGGAGCCTTGGCCCTGATAGCTACTCCTTGTTCAAGGCAAATATCTTTGATGTAGATTCCCTTGAAATCCACTCCATATTTGAAACTCTGCAAGGACTTTGGTTTCCAGGAATGTGGTAGTAGTCAACCTGAAAATACTCCCACTATAAAATATTTATGAACATATAAAATATAAAAATATCTTTTAAATTCCAGAGCTAGGGATCTAAAAAGTAAAGAGCACTTCTAGATCCTAAAAATGAAGAGGGAAACTGATTTAGGAAGCACAGACCTGAAACAGCAGTTAATTTGAGGAGCCTAGAATTTTAAGAGTTATGTGGTGAGAGGAGACGGGGCTTTGGATAAAGATAGAAAGTTGGAACTGAGTTTCTTATAAAAAGCCAAAACCTTCAAAAACCTAAACCCTCATAACCTAATGGAATAGGAAAGAAAATGCTCATTTGGTTAGGGAATATGACAAAACAAGTTGGTCAAACTTGGTTTTTGACACTGGGTAGAACATAAAGAAAGAAATAACTGTTTCATAAAAGTTTGTAGTCAGGACTTCCTTTCATATTTACCTAATGTGTAACTTCAGGAAATTAACAAAAATTTTCTTTGGAGTAAACAGCAGAAGAGATGCCTATTGTTTCTACAGAAACAGATAAAACCCTGCTCAGTATAAGCTAATGATCCAAAATTACCAAAATTTCAAGGAAAAAAATTGAGAATGACTTAGTAGATATAACAAATATAGGGCATGACCTCTAAAAATGTAGAAATATCAGTCATAAACCACAACATAAGTATTTAAGATTATCAGTAATAAAGAAGGCAAAAATTAGATGTATAAAACAAGATAAAACATTACCAGGCAAATTTTAAAAAATGACATGATTGGTTGCTAGAAATTAAAATACATTGTTCAGGGCTTCCCTGGTGGCACAGTGGTTGAGAATCTGCCTGCCAATGCAGGGGACACGGGTTCGAGCCCTGGTCTGGGAAGACCCCACATGCCGCGGAGCAACTAGGCCCGTGAGCCATAACTACTGAGCCTGCGCGTCTGGAGCCTGTGCTCCGCAACAAGAGAGGCCGTGATAGTGAGAGGCCCGCGCACCGCGATGAAGAGTGGCCCCCGCTCACCACAACTAGAGAAAGCCCTCCTACAGAAACAAAGACCCAACACAGCCAAAAATAAATAAATAAATTAATTTAAAAAAAATATTGTTCAGTAGAAGGGCTTAAAGATAAAATAAGAGATAGCTTAAGAGGAATTTCATGACTAGTAAGGCATATTTGGGACAGTTATCCAGGATGCATCCTGAGAGATAAAGAGATAGAAAACATGGCGAAGCAGGGATCACTAAGTGTTAATTGAACATGTACATCTATAAATGGATTCTAGACAGAGAAAATTGGGAAAATGGGGGTATTATTGAAATAGAAAATAATTGAGAATTTTCCAGATTCTTCTGGATTTTTCACAGACACGACTTCTCAGATTCAGTAATTAATTACAATGAATCTGAACACAAGATTAGTTAAATTAAATTCACATTTGGAATATTAAAATGAAATTGAAGACAAGAGACTATTTGAAAGGCAGCAGATAACACATATATATGGAATCTAAAAGAAAAAAGGTTCTGAAGAACCTAGGGGCAGGGCAGGAATAAAGACGCAGGCATAGAGAATGGACTTGAGGACACGGGGAGGGGGAAGGGTAAGCTGGGATGAAGTGAGAGAGTAGCACTGACATATATACACTACCAGATGTAAAATAGATAGCTAGTGGGAAGCAGCCACATAGCACAGGGACATCAGCTCGGTGCCTTGTGACCACCTAGAGGGGTGGGATAGGGAGGGTGGGAGGGAGACGCAAGAGGGAGGAGATATGGGGATATATGTATAAGTATAGCTGATTCACTTTGTTATACAGCAGAGACTAACACACCATTGTGAAGCAATTATACTCCAGTAAAGATGTTAAAAAAAAGCCAAAAAAAAACAACAAAAAAATAAAAGCAGCAGAGAGTAAATGCTGATGACATACAAAGAGGGTGATAGACTGTTAGCTAATTTATCAACAGCAATAATAGAAACCCTTAAATAGTAGAATGATCTTTGAAGTTATTAATCTGGAATTCTATACCTAGGTAAACTATGATTTAAGAGTATAGTCAAAATAACCATATTCAGACAAATACTGAGAGTTTCCTACTAATAGACACTAAAAAAACAACCAAAGACTGTACTATAGGAAGAAAAAAAGTCATACCCAGAAAGGAAGCATGAGAAGAAAAATGGAGTCCTGAGCAAGCAAATTATTAAATGTATAGTAAATCAAAATACACATTACGGTTATATAAAACAATGGTGGTAATACGTGCTCATTTGGGGGTTATAAATCAAGGTGAAAATAGAATACTAATGAACGGTAACAAGTAAGGCCTATGAGAGGCTATTAATTCATTAATTTAACAAGTATTTATGGGTCAGGCAACCACTTTAGGTGCAAGAGATTCACCAGTGAGCAAAACAGCAAAAGTCACAGCGCTCATGGAGATTTCATTCTGGAGGGGAGAGACAGACAACTATCAAAGTAAAACCATACAGTATTTCAGGTGAGGATACATGTTAAAGAAAATAAAAAACAGAGCAGAAATAAGAAATCCTAAGTGGGATGGGTTGTAGTTTCAAATAGGGGGTCAGAGTGGGCTTCATTAGGAGGGTGACACTTGAACAACAATCTGAAGGTGGAAAGAGATTCTGGGCAGAGGGAAGAGTAGATGCAAACATCCCAAGGACGGAGCTTGCCTGGCGTGTTTGAGGAACAGCTGACTCAGAATAAGCTCGGGAGTCATGGGAAATGAAGTTAGAATGGAATGGGGGCTAGATGATGTAGAGCTATATATCGGGTGTTGGGATGAGAAACAACTGCAAGTTTTGGAGCAGAGGAGTGACAGGACAAGAATTACATTTTACAAAGATTAGTCTGGATCCTGTGTTGGCAGTTAACTGTTGAGAAGAAGAAAACAGGTAGAAGGAAGAGTTAGGACACTATTGCAATAATCCAGACAAGAGATGGTGGGTGTGAAGTTTCTAATGTCCTCATATTGTTCACAGGAGGTAGAGAGACTGACTAATTTTAGATATTGTTAAGTCAAACGTGTATGTTAAGTCTGACTACTAAACTATATGATATTACCATTTTTGTAAGTAAAAAATGGTCAAATGTTAGCAACTTCATTTGGCTCAATAAAGCAGAATTTTGATAAAGTTAATGGAAAAGTCTCAAAAAGTTTAATGAAATATAGGGAAGGAGAACTGAGGAATCACGGAAAGAGCAAGGCAAATAAAAAGCACAGAACATGATGGTAAAACTGTACATGTATCAGTATCAAAATATATCCAAAGGGACTAAACTCACAGCTAAAAGACAGAGCTCGCCAGTCTGGAAAAAACAAAACTGCTGTTAAGTTCTTAAGAGAGCCCTAAAACATAAAACACAGGAAGGGGGAAAGTAAAAGCATGAGAAAATGATACTGGGTAAATATTAACCAGAAGAAGATTGGTGAAGCTATATTATTTTTACAAAAAATACACTTTAAGGGTAAAGAGGGTTGGTATATAATGATAAAAAGAACAGTTCTCAGGAAGATATAAGGTGATATTTCATGCTCCTAATATCATAATCTCAAAATATGTATATAGAGAAAAATTGATGAAAGTATGCAGAGTCTAAAAAGTCAACAATTATGGAGAGTTTAATAAACTTCTCTCAATAATTAGATGAAGCAGACCAAATATGTGGTTGGGTTATAAAGGATTTGTATATCACAATGAACAAAATTGATCTAGAGAGTAAAAACTCATGCCAAAAACATAAAGTTTATAAAAATTATGTTTCATGCCATAAACCAAGTCTCAAAAACACCAAAAGTTTGGTGTCATACAGGTCATATTCTTGGATCACAGTGCAACTAGTCACTGTAAAAGAGGTAACTTAAAAACCCCAGATGTTGGGAAATTAACATGTCCTAAATACCTCATGGGGTGAGATTTATAGTTAATAAATGTTAGAAAATACTAGATATTGGAAAATATTTGATAGCAATTGATATCAGATAATGAAAATACTACAAATAAAGTTTCAGGAATGTGGTGAAAATAGAATTTAATGGAAATGTATAGCCTGTAATTCTAAGGAAGAAGAAAGGCTGAGAATTAGTCAGGTAAGCATCTAAACTGGAAATGAAGTAATAGGAGAAAAGCCCTAATAAACACAACAGCAGAAATCATTAGAATAGAAAGCAAAGAAACAATGGAGAAGATCAACAAAACTAAGAGCTGGTATTCTGAAAATAAAAATAAAATAGTCTAGTTATTGGCATGCTTGATCAAGAATAAAGGAAGAAGGCACAAATAAACAATATATGATAAAGACACCATAATTCTAGGTAAAATAAAGAAGAAAAGTTAGAATTCTATGAAAAATGTTATGCCAATAAATTTGAAAACTTAGATGGAATAAACCATTTCTTAGAAAAACATACCAAACTGTCTCAAGAAGAAATGGAAAACCTTACTAGACATTAAAAATCAAAATGTGATCTTCCCTCTCCAAACCCAAACACCAAGCACTAGGCCTACCTGATTTTACTGGTGAGCTCTGGTAAACATTCAAGAAGCAGATGCTCTAATTCTAATGCTATGGAAGGTCATCGCTAATCTTGCCTTTAAAAAATATGTATATCATAATACATATGCTTTTAAATTTGATTTTAAGTATATAGTTATGCTCTGAAATTCTCTATGTAGCCTTGAAACTCTCAGCTGTTCTAATTAGCAATTGGTAGAAAAAGGATTTCCAGACAAATAAGAACTGTTTATGAAGTGCAAGTAGATAGATAGAACTATAGTAGATAGAACTCTTATTTTAAAGGTATTTTCAAAGAGGCATGAAAGGTAAGACCACACACAAAAATATATGTATTTACCACCTGTTTGGAATAGACTTATATATAAGAATTTATATTGGTAGCCATCCTGTATCATATAACCATTTAGGTGTCCTTGTGTCCTTATCTGTAGAAAGTCCTTTGTGAAATCTCCTGTTTTCAAAGGCATAACGTTATCTTTTGAAGAATGTAACCTGTAATCTCAAATCCTTACAAACCAATTATTTCGCATGGAAAATGACATCCAATCTAGGGTATCTAACTCCATTCTCTACATGTATGTTCAGGAAATTTTTTTGTCTATCTCTTTCCCCTCTGAATATAAGTGCAAATTAATAAATTAATAGGTTTAGTAGATTTCTTATCTTAAAAAATCACGTGAAAGTGATTTTATGTACATGTATACGTAGTCCAGGATAATATGAAAAGGCAAGTAATTTATAAGCAAACTTCACTTACTAATCTAAATGAAAAAGTCCTAAATTAAACGTTTGACAATTCAGTTTCGGCGGAATGTTAAATAACAATAGTTAACCATCAGGTTGGGTTTATTCTAACAATGCAAGGATAATGAACAATTAAATCAAGAATAGATTAAAGGAGACAATACGTATGATCTAAATAGATGCAACAAATGCATTTGAAAAAATTCAGCATCACTAATGATAAAAATCCCTTACCAAACTATGAATAAGTCCAATGAATGGTACCTACCAAAACCACCCAGGACTGTCATTCTTAAGTACTGTCCACTCACACACACCCTCCTCAAGAGAAGTAGCAGAAATAAACAGGTTTCCTTGAAGTTCTCTTTGAGGGAGAGTGAAATTTTTACCACTAAACATTTCACTGAGGGTAAAGCCCGGTCGAGTGACTGGTCTTCTTTCTGCAGTGGTTTTGGGCTACAAGTGACTTTACTGCTGCCAAAGCCTAATTTCTTATTCTTAGAGCAGGTATTAATTCCCCAAACTGTAAGTTCCAGGTACAGGCTTTGTTACAAAGTCAGCAGAGTTCTGAGTCCATAATTTCAACTTAGTCTTACTTTTATCTAAGTCTTACAGATTTTCTGTACTTTCAATTGAGCCTAGATCTGTTTTTAAAAGTATATTATTATAGTTTATCTAGCATCTGGGTGTTTTGTGGCAGCTAAGGACATTTAGTACTCACTCTATATTTATTATTCAGTATTTTAGGAAAAGGAACTCTTCGTGCTAATAGTTACGGATACTTTTCCTGGTCAGCCATTTGACATTAAATGAAGTAATATATGGGTCAGCACATACTACAGTGCCTGGCACACAGTAGGTGCTCAATAAATATTTCCTTTGATGGTTGTTTTGTAGACTACTCCTCTCACTCCTCAGCCCTAAAATTATATACACACAGAAGACTCCAAGAAGTGGAGACTCATCATGGGTTTGGGGGAAACAACTTATAAATTGACAGTTCTCCATAGATGAATTAATTTTTGCATTTAATGGGATTTTAATGAAAATGATAACAAAATATTTTTATGTCAGGAAACATGGATTCTAAAGTTCATGTGAAAAATAAATCAGTAAAAATAGCTAGCAATGTGTGTGTATGTGTATATTAGATGCTTTACATATTTGAGCATGTATTACTAAGTCTACAATCATTAAAAATAGCCTGATACTCATGCTTGAGTAGACAGATAATGGAATTTATTAGAAAATCCAGAAACACATGTAAATTCATGAGCTTTAGTTTATGATAAAAATGGCATTTAAGATTAGTAGTAAAAAGATAGATTTAATAAATGGCTTTGGGAGAATGGGTAGACATCTGAAAAAAAAATAAAATTTGATCCTCTTCTAAATTCAGAAAAACTTCAAATTTATCAGAGCTAAATTTTTTAAAGCTATAAAAATATTAGAATAAATCATGTAACAATATTTTTATAACATGTTAAGTGGAAAAGTCCTTTTTAAGTATGACTCTAAAACTAGAAATAAAAAAAACAACTATGAAAATATTTACAATTCATATTATAATTAATGGTTAATTTCCTTAATCTATAAAGAACTCTTAAAACCAGTTAAGAGAGGCCCAGAAACACAACAGAAAAATTGGCAAAGGCTATGAATAGTGTCTCACAAGAAAGAAAATTCAAATAACTGTAGAATATATGAAAAGCTTCTCAATATCATGCATAAGAAAAAGGCCAGTGAAAACTTTCACTTATCATGGAGCGCTAAATTTGATACACAGTATGTTGAGGTATAAGGTATGTCGTAGGGTTTGAAAAAAATCAGTCTGGGCTTCTGTGAATAGAGTAAAGAAGGAGGAAGAGGACAACAAAGAAACGGGAAAATCAGTTGTGAGGTTTTAAAATCAGGGGGGAGATGGTGGTGTAATGGGTGAAAGGTTTAGCAGTTTTGATGGTGAATAGTGGCCAGTTATGGAGGTAGAGATGGCTGGATATTATTAAATGTGAGGAACGATGGAAAAAGGAATTAAGAATGACTCCTCATTTTTGATCTAAGCAACTTCATGGATATCAACAACCACATGAGCGGAAAGAAATCCTGAGCTCCAGAAAGAAACAGCTGAGTCCTAGATTGTAGCCTTGTGAAACCTTGACCCAGGACCCAGGTGCAGCCTGCCTGACTTCTAACCCACAGGACTAGGAGGTGATAAATAGACATTTGTGGTCATTTATTTCTTTGTGTTTGGCATGTTTGGCATTTCTGTGATCTATAATTTTATATCTCCATAATATAGGTTCTTCCCCTGCTAACTGTCCTTTGCCAAGTGTCATGGAGTTTCACGCTACCCAGGCGTAGCTGTGTATTTGACCAAGGTCTCAAATGGATCTGATTCGAGCCACCACAGCATTCCCAAACTCTTATCTCTATCTCCTTAACTCAGCGAAATTCCTATATTGTGCTTAGGATTCCCCCCTCTTGTACTGTAACACAAGTGGATCTAGGAAAAAAGCTGTAATGATTACAGGGCTCATCTTGTTTGTTTACTCTAGGGACCATAGTCCTCCACCATTTGTTGTCTGATTTGGCTTTCTAGGTGTTGAGAGGGTAATTCTGGTCCAATTGCTAGTTGTTAGAAGGATAAGTTTTGTACTAATTATTTCATCATGGCTCTGTGCCTAAGTAGCACTCGTTAAATGTTAAAATTTATTTTATAAAAGCAGATTTCCCTTTCTTTAACTGATATATGCCATACATAAAAGGCAGAAGTAGAAATTAGATGCCTTTCAAGTATTTAAAAGAGGTTGAAAATAAACTACTATAACATATAGTTTATAAATTATGTGGTAAATACATCGGGTTGATTAACTAAAATAGTGAGTTTTCTGAATTTCACCATTTTCACTCATTCCTCAAAGTTGCATGAAGAAACAACCTTGGATAAGAGCATCAGATTTTAAGCATTCTAGGACAGGAGCCATGCCATCCTCTACTCTTGATATGGTTCATGATATTAAATGCTCTGCATAGGGCTCAGTATTTGCTTTACTTGCCAGGGATTATTTTAACTATAAAACCAGCCTTTAGTTTCTAAATCCTTGTATAAAACTGTACCAAATCTAAGCTAATATAACTTTCAAGGCATGAGATATAAACTTATTCTTTCATGTAGCTCCAGTAAGTAGTTTCTAAAGCTAACAAATGTCATATGACTTAAGGCAGATTTTTTTAAAAATTAAAAGTACAATTTTTAACATGAAGTATTTGAAGACTGAAGAATTTGACACCTTTTAAAAGACAATTCAATCATATTTATGTGGGTGCTTATATAGAGCCTGGGAAAGTGAAGAACATATCTCACCTGGAGTAGAATGAAACACTTGCCAAGAAGTGAGTACTTATTTGGGCTAAAAAAGGGATGTATCCTGACTGTGCGAAAGCGTTTTTCTCTTGGGGCGTGGATGATGCTTCCGAAGAGAACGCTTTGGATTTCAAGATTCAGCTGGTTCAGTGTCTCACCCAGTTGAAAGCAGCACAGAAGGTAGGGAGGGAGCCAAGTGATACAATTAGTTTGGGAAGGCCTTGACATTCATTTCTTCTTACTGTGAACATTATGGTCCAGTAGTTTTCTTACTGTCGGGACACTTTCTGATCTGTGGCTCTCATCACTGTGAATGCTTTGGATGTGACCAGCCATCTTGGCTAATTCTGAATTCACTGGAGCTATTAAACAAACTGTTCTATAACGAGGTTTTTTTTCACAAGCCTTTTGCTCCATGGGGCACATTTAAAAAGTAATTTAGTGTCAGTTGCAAATCAGCATCTATACAGAAACCATTATGTTTTTATGTAGCTTAGAGCACTCTTTTGTAAGACAAATGCCATTTATGAGGTTAATTAATTGATTTCCATGTGGTAGCTGATACTTTTGTTTACAGACTCATAATAAGGGCTCACATGACAAATGGAACTATTTGCTATGAAATATACTGTAGTTTACTCTATATAAACGATGCCTTCCCATATTCAATTTCCTTATGCGAGTTATGTTCTAAAGTTTCCAAAATCTACTTTAGGATGCAAAAGTCTATGTGGACATTTTCATTTCCTTAAGTTTTGTCTCTGAATTAATTTTCTAATTATTTTTATCCTTGTGATTGCTAGAGAGTCATTAGTTTTAAAGTGATGAAAAGCAAAATATTTATTATGATTATTTATTCTTAAACACTATTTAGAAAATTCTCTCACTTTTCAGTCATAAATCCTAGTTGACATCTTCCCCCTACTCCTTGCAGCACAGAAAAGTTGTAAGTTTCTCCTGATTTATTAGTTAGAGAAGTGAGAAGATTATGGTTAACTCTCATGTTGAAAGGTAATCTTTGATCCCTGCCACCACCAACTTTGCCTTGTTCTCTGAAGTGATTATTCATGTAAAGGACCATTATAGATACTAAAGCCATTACTCAGGCTAATAACAATGGCTTCTAAAGTCTTCGAGATGGATAAACTTGATAAATCCACTGGCTATTCTGAATGGGCACTCTTGCTGGTCTCATTAGCAGAGCAGTCACATTCAGAGGACCACTGAAGTCACTCTTCCCACAAGGATGTTGAAAATGAATGACATGGAGCCCTTTTTGAGGGCATTTGCTGTAACAAAATCTCATAAGTTGTGTCATCTTTACAGTGCAGTGCCATAATCATGATGGCTGATCTCTATTACTGCAGAAAGTTCAACCAATTTTATCCATACCACTAACAGGATATTCCTGAGTGCCACTGTTTTGGCTACATAAATGTGTTAAGCACTCCTGTCCTTAAATGATAAAGGACTAGGAGTTACATTTTCAAAGAAAAATGTCCCCATGAATATATGAGTGAGCATCTCAAAGACTCAAGGACTGTGAAACTAACAATTGTGCTTGGAAAACTCCCTGTAGGGAATGTGATGGTTTGCTTTGTTCTGAGATTCTCATGTTCCTGTTGTGCTATGATCTGTGTTTGAAACTCAAGATGAAGTAGACCTTCATCTTCTATTGAAAGGCCTGAACTTCAGTTTCCTGTGATACTTTGGTTAAAAGAAATAAAAGGACCTTTTCTTTCCAGTAAGATTGTCTAACAGGCATTGACAACCTTTTCAATTCCTCTGTCAAGCTAGGTGGGGCATACTGGCATAAGATATGTCCCTGCTGAGTAACCTTTACCTGTGACCTGACATTTTAAGTGTTTCTTGTTCCATCCTCTCCCCAGAGGGGTAGAATCTTTATTACTATCCCTATTTTCAGAGTAGAGGTAGAATCTGATAGAAGAAAATGGAGAGTAGATGGGAAGAGGTACTGAGAGTGGATGGGTCAAGTAGCAGCTGGAGCTGGACCAGGGAGCCTTTCTCTTACCTGCTGTGATATTTTCCCTGGACTTGACAAACCTGGGTGGAGAGTTTGGGATTTGTGCTTATTAATTGCATTGGTTTTTAAAAACCTATTATTCTGTGGCAGTGTAAATCTTCTAGTTTATTTCCCTGATAATGCCATTTCATGTACTAAAAAGCAGTGGTTCTCCATCACCAATTTTATTTCTGAAACACAAATCTTTTTTTCTGTTATTTCACTGGTTGAAACCATGTAATGTTTTCTACTACTTATCCTAGAGAAGAAGTTCAAGCTCTTTAGGTCCCTAACATGAGAATTTTTATGATCAGGCCTTAACTTACCTTCTTAGCCTCCCTCCTGCCACTTCTCCCGGCATATTCTGTGCTCCGGCCACAATGATCTGTACGCACGCTTGGTTTAGAGTTGAGTATTGTGCTAAAAAAAACCAGAAGCAAAGTTCCTTTCTACTGTCATCCTGGCAGCTTCTCTTCATTCTTACACTTAATTCAGATCTCTTTATCTCCATGCCATAGCTCTGTCATTTCTTTCACTTAACGTTTTTATGGTTATTGGTCAATTGTTTCAGTTCACAGTGATGTTTACTCTGTTTCATATTACTTCATAATTTTATCCCATTTCCCTGACCATTTCCTTCATGGCTTCAATCTCTGGCATTTCAATATTTGTGCCAATTCTTCCTTTATTTTTTAGCTGGAGGTCCAGCAATATCATCTCTAGACAGTCATGATGGGTCAAAGCTGATTTTCAGGATACAATATGAATTGCAGAAAGAGAGAGGCCCCAGAAAGTGAACAATTTATGTTGCAGATGCACTCGGCCCAGTATTATTCAATAGAGAGCTCATTGCCTGAGAGTTGTTGCATGATGGTGTGCTCACCCTCATTGAAAGTATAAAGTACAAAAGCTCTCATTGGGAGGGGATGTTGAAGAGTGCTCTGAGAATGTGAAAAATACACATAGCAACAGCATGGAGGTGTATAAGTATGTACTTGATTTTTTCCTTCTTTTATTAGAGAATACCTAGGGACAAATAGTTTTATAAAAAAATCAGTACTTGTGGGACCAACACTAAATAGCATATATGTGTACTTAACATTCCTCCATATGTTTTTTTCTTTCATATCTTCATGCTTTTTTCCTAAGTTGTTTTCTTTATCTGGAATACACCTTCTAGGAATCCCTTTAACTTGGTGATCTTGGTGGCTATACTTGTATTTTCAATGGCTATTTGAAATGTCATCTGAGAAGCTTCTTTTTTCTCATCCTCTACCCCTAGAGTTTGTCACACTTACTTTTATGCTCTTATAGCACTTTAAAGTAACTTTATTGTAAAAATTAGCCTAGTGATTAGACCCCCAGTCTAATGTGAGTGTAGTTACCAAAAACATGCTTCTATTCATAAGTTGTTATCTAATTGTCAAGAAGCCTCTCAAAACCAAGCGAGAAGTATTGCAACATCTGAGCACCTCTTCAAGGAGCTTCTTGAGCTCCTAATGACTAAGACTTGGTCAATTTTTGGTTCAACTCCAACCTCAATGAGTTTTTCTGGAAAGCTCAAGGGTCTTGTGTTAGAAAGGTGAGCCAGATTACAAATTGCATGGCAGTACAGAGAGGTTGCCCTGAGACTAGGGATGAGGGGTAAAGGGAGCATTTGGGGGTAAAGGGAGGTACTCAGAATTCTATGTAAATGACCATAGATTTTGGCAGAAATCCAGCTTTGGAATCAACCTGGACTAGAGTTAAACCATGAGGGTAATAGCAGGGTGATGAAGACTTTTCCTGGTTCTCAAGATATGATGATTGGAAGCTTAAAACTGCTCTTCCTTGTGACAGATTTCCACTTAGTGTATTGTTTTCCATATTGATCTCTCCTTTTGGCCCACAAAAAGCCAGAATGCTTCCAACTTTGGGTAGGTACTAACACCTGTGACTATTCCCAGTAGATTAACTTATAGTTTGATCCTGCCAGAAGACAATTGTAGTAGATAAAGTTTTATTAAATGTTTTATTATTATCTCAGGAGTGCTTTCCTTGGGTCACAGTCATATAGGGAGAGAAATGAATGTCTATGGAGGAACTATAACTAAAGCCACAAATTGGTGTTTTAAGACTGGATAATGTTCACTTGTTAGTGTTATGTGGATGAAACACATTACCCAATCACAAATCTTCCCATTTCAAGTTTGTTTTTTTGTGAAGGGAAGTAGAAGGGAACTAATATCTGAAGAATGCCTCCATAAGTCAGACATTCTTCCAGAAGATTTCCATATTATGTTTCACATAATTCTCCTGATAACACTCTCCTTTGGCAGATGAGGAAGTTGAAGCTCAGAGATAGGAGGTAATTTATTCACAGCCACACAGTAAAGGGTGGCCCATGTTTTGAAACCAGGACTCACAGGTTCCAAAACCCTAAATCACACTATCTTTCAATAAAAATAACAAAAACAACAAATTTTTAAATAATATTTTACTTTTGTCTTTCTCTGTCTGACTTATTTCACTTAGCATAATGCCTTCTAAGTCCCTCCACATTGCTGCAAATGGCAAAATTTCATTCTTTTTTTATGGCTGAGTAGTATTCCATTGTATATATGTACACCACATCTTCTTTATCCATTCATCTGTTGATGGACACTTAGGTTGCTTCCATATTTTGCACTTTGTAAATAATGTGGCTATGAACATTGGGGTGCATGTATCTTTTCAAATTAGTATTTTTGTTTTTTTGAATATATACCCAGGAGTGGAGTGGCTGGGTTGTATGATAGCTCTGTGTTTAGGTTTTTGACAAACCTAAATACTGTATGATATCACTTATATGTGGAATCTAAAAAATACAACAAACTAGTGAATATAACAAAAAAGAAGCAGACTCACAGATAGAACAAACTAGTGGTTACCAGTGGGTAGGGGCAAAATAGGGGTCGGGGAGTGGAAGGTACAAACTACTGGGTGTAAGGCGACAGGATGTATTGTACAACATGGGTGATATAGCCAATATTTTGTAATAACTGTAAATGGAGTGTAACCTTTAAAATTGTATAAAAAATTAAATATTTTACTTTTGATAATGACTCCCCTCTGCTAATGTCAAAGACACAACATGTATCTGTAATTAATTATTATACATAATAATCATAAACACAAGTGTTTGTAAAAGAAAATGTTTAACAAAGAATGGTTAGAATCATTTAAAGAATGTCTGTGCTCTATGTGGTTCTGGCTCACTTTTAAGTGCAAGAGGTACTGACAACTTTGAAAGTGGTTAAGGTGAGATTTCCTATCATAGGAGGTGACTGTGCACAAGGATACATTTCATTTGAGCCTATAGTGTTTTTAAGTGCTTTTCTTCATCAGAAAATACATTTTGGAAAAAGCACAGTTCTGGCTGCTATATTGCAAGAGGCAAAATTCAATATTTTAGGAGTTGAAAAGACCTGATTTTGGACATTAAAGTTTACTAGGCTGGGATGATGATTTTTGTTGGAACTTAACCTTTAACAGAATGATATGCCAGCTCTAAACTGTCTAAATGCCTTGACACTCAGGCTTACACTAAAATACCAATTTTCATCTTAATCTTTAAAAGGTTACTGAAGTAGATTAAACAAGTGCTTAAGGAAGCAAGTGTAACTGACACCATCCATTCTACCTTATAATAATATGATTTCTATAAATTTTTGACATTTTACAAGGGATCTGCTGTTGCCTCTGTCTCAAGGACAATACTTCTACCAAAAAATAACCCTGAAAGATGATGATAACTTTCTAGGTGGCGATATTTTAATTATATCTTCAAATGTAACCACAGAATCATGGTCCCTCTGAAATGTACATTTTAAAAATAAATTCTATTGTATAATGTATGTATGTGAGATACCTGCAGTCATTTGTTCAAATTTCTGTGAAACTTCTCCATCGCAAATTAGAAGTGAATGTAGCTTTGTTTTAAGTGCCAAGGATTTCAAGATTGTTAAGAGGATTTATGTATCTTAGAGATCGCCCTCTGTGCTCCAAATACCATGTATTTATTAAGTGCTTCCTATGGAGCTAGGCACTAGTCTTAAAGGTTTACAGGAATGAACTCATTTGAGCCTCTCTACAACCTTATGAGGTAGGTACTACAATTATCTGCATTTTGTGACTAGGAAAATTGAGGTACAAAGGTTGAATAATCTGCCCAATGTTACACAGCTCGTATGTGAGATGTTGGGATTTGAACCCTTGTTTCCTCGCTGGATAGTGCCAATTCCCATTGAGGACTACTAATTCTCTTCTTTTCTGACTCTGTAATGTGTTGCTGAGATGATCTTGGCTACAAGTGATGTGAGGTGTCACTCCAAACTAGACATGCCATTGCTTATTTTGCCATGTTATTAGGTAGAATCTTGTATAAAATTGGATGGGAGGGTGTAGGAGGAAGAAGGGAGAGATAAAGAAAAGGAAGCTGATTCATAAGATATCAGGAATCTAGAAAATACTGAGGATACAGCCCAAAGTGAAAAGCCTGCCTTGGCAATGAACAAAGAGAATCTGCTAAACATAGAAGAGGTAAACCTTCATCTGGAGACAAAAGAATAAAGAATAGAAAGAGAGGACATGCATTTCTTTAAGGTGACAGAATTGCTGAAACTTTTTTTAAAAATCTGATATCACTTTGCACATCAAATTGAACTGAAACGGATTCAGTGACGAGACTTTGAGTGACTTCAAATGACACTTCAAAAGTGTTATTCTTACTATTAGTTGTTTATTACTATTCATATGTTTATCATAGTATTATCCCCAGGTCCACCCCTAAAGTTTGAGGAACCTGGTGCAAGAATACAGGTGGTGGTCCACTTAGCATATTGGTGGTTGACAAATGTATGCTCATGATAACTTGATAAGCTCGATTCAAATTTAGAATTCTCTGTCGTCTCGAGTTTCCAGCTGGAACATGGTGGCAAAGGGAGGGAGCTGTCTTTGGTCCTGCCCCACTCTTTTGCCATTCCCTCACCTCATTCCTCACACCAGGGGCCACGCAGGCATGTGTGTGAACGCTGCCTTCCACACATCTAAGCCTTTTTATACCATCCTCCCCTCTGCCTGCATCTAAAGGTGTAGGTGCTGCCCATTAGAACGTAATGTCACAGAATTTGACTGGATGCCTCACTAGATTATAAAGCCTGTGAAGCCAGTGCTCAGATCCACGACCCACAGAAAATGTGCAATAATAAATGTGTGTTATTTTAAGCTGCTAAATCTGTGGTAATATTTTAATGCAGCAGTGGATAACAAATACAGGGAGAGACTATGTTTGTTCATCTAGCACTTAGCGTGCAAAAACATATTTCCTAAATAAATGAATGAATCCATCAAATGTTTATTATGTACCACTAAGTATAAAGAATTTCTTTAGCAGTGTCCAACACAAGCAAAAGTAAGAGACAAAAATCCTATTATACCAAGAAGTACAGGAGCTCAACGGTGAAGCTGCCGCTGGGAGTATGTAGGAAAATGTGGATACTATATTATCCAGGCAGGTGCAAAGATTGCAGCTAATTAGACGTTTATTGTAAAACGGGAGTAAGTTTGGGTGTTTAGCCTGCTAGTGTAACACATTTCTCCTATTACCAAGTGAGAGGTGGAAAAAAAGAGAAACACAACAAAACCCAACTAGACAGACGGCTCTAGTTCCAGTGAGCTGGCATTGAATGTCTTCAGTTGCAAAAGCTGCAATTTACATATTGCTAGGGTTTCATGAGGGTTGTGGAATTGCTCTTGTATGGCTGATCCTTGGTACCTATTCACCAGGAGCATCTTTGCTATTGATCTTTGAGGAAAATCGAGCACCCTCAGAGCTGAAAGATCTCAGCTTTGAAGTTAGGAAGTTTGTTCCTCTCAAAAGGTCAGTAGGCTGGATGAAGATAATTGCTATCTAATATATTTATTTAGGTGATTAAGAATTTCTTGAGGATTAACCTGAGTGCCTTACATTGTTATCTTTGACTTTGTTTCTAGTCTGAGATATTTCCAAGCAATTATAAGAAAATGTCCAGGTTTTACAGCCCAATTTGTGTACCTGTTTTTCACAACTTAAGATGTTAGGTTGAAACCTCCTCAGTGGCAGCTGGGTCAAAAGTCTGAACTCTGAATAACTGAAGTCATTGTTCTCATGGGAAAGGGAAATGGAAATACACTTTAGTCCATGAAAACAGAGAGAAAGAAAAAAACCCATTTCTTCCTAATGGTGTGTGTGCCTTTTGTAGAGATGTCTGAAAATAACCTGCTGGGCTTTGACTCCCATTTTAAGTTCAAACATGATGCCCATGGTATAAATTACTAAGCTTTTATTGTGTCATTTTTATGAAGGAGAATGATACATATTATGCTTTAAATTATAGTAATGACCTGCTTATTCAGAGGTTGAATTTCTGACAACCTCTTCCTTGGGAACTCAGCCCAAACTTAGAAGAAAGAAAAGCCAGCCTTGAAGGCTGACATAGCAGTTACAAAGGCATGCACTTCACTCCTAGGGGCAGGGCCTTATTGGCTTTCCTTTAACACACAATTTTTAACAAGCTTGGTTATCTGGCTTCCCACTTCATAGCAGACAAGAAACTACAAGCTGGAAAAGAGGCAGAGAAGAAACTGCTGCAGGCGGCCATCAAAACAGCCATGACGGCTCACAGTCTGGCAGGAGAGGTGAGACAGTGAAACTAAAAGGTAGATACAGAAGAGAATTACCACCCTGACCAATAAGAATCCTGCGTTATCCAGAAAATGCACAATGATGTTCAGCATCCCCTGTTTAAGAAGTAATGTGTAGCTGTGTAATACTTTGATATGAAACTGTATTTTTCAATCCCTTCTACCTCTTCCCTTTGTCTTATCATTGAAACAGCATAAAAGTTATCTGTGTTGCTCTGCTGTGTAGGGAATTGATGGTACAGAAAGAAGAGAGCCAAATTCTTGGTTTTTGAGCTCTTGTGCATACTTTTATGTATCTGTAGCAGAGATAAAAGTCTTAAAAGCTGCAGCTTTCATTCGAAAGATCCAGGGACTCAGGTCAGAAAAATAAATTACATGAATTCTAAAACTTGGCTTTAAATAGTAAGGCCTGAATCTTGGAAGATTCAGTGCATAGAATTTGAACTATAACTGCTAGGAGGGGAAGCGTGTCTGTTGAGGTGAACACCATTTTCCTGGCCAGGGAGGATAAGAGAATTGGAGGAGTATGTGACTTGAGCTTAGATACTGCTCGGGTCCCTGAGGAGGGCCCAGTGTACCCTCCTGATTTGGTGAGTCTTGGGGGAGGTGGTAGCGATTAAAATCTCATGGATTCAGGGCGTCTGAGAGCAGTGTATTTTGCCTTGGGTATAGGGTAGGACCTCTGTGAGACTCCTAGGCAAACCATGTGTCCAGAATGACACCAGGATGATCAAGTAGCTATATGTCAGTGGATTTCTCAGGATGTAGTCTTTCAGAGTTCTCTAATGGAGTGTGAGAATCCATCAGAAAAGCTCATGCCCCCCGCCCCCGCCCCCGCCCTGAGTTCCCCTGAAGTGGCTGAAAGGAGACTGCTCGCTTGGTGCATGTCATGGCATCAGGAGGCCAGGTGTGTGGACCTGGCTGCCACAGCTGGAGGCCAGAGAGATGAGGATGGCTCAAGAAAGGGCAGTAAGTGCAGGTTATGGCACACACCTCTCCCCTGCACCCTCCTCTTTGACCTGATCCCAACTGGCGCCCAGTGAGAAGGAAGGGAAGAATGTGAGGGGAGGATCCTGGAGGGACTGAGGAGTTACTCAGAAGAGACTGAATTTCACACTGGAAAGGCTGAGTTATCTTTTTTTTTTTTTTTTTTATGGCTGTGTTGGGTCTTCGTTTCTGAGCGAGGGCTTTCTCCAGTTGCGGCAAGCGGGGGCCACTCTTCATCGCGGTGCGCGGGCCTCTCACTGTCGTGGCCTCTCTTGTTGCGGAGCACAGGCTCCAGACGCGCAGGCTCAGTGGCTGTGGCTCACGGGCCCAGTTGCTCCGCGGCACGTGGGATCCTCCCAGACCAGGGCTCGAACCCGTGTCCCCTGCATTGGCAGGCAGACTCTCAACCACTATGCCACCAGGGAAGCCCAAGGCTGAGTTATCTTTAATTGGCAAAGGTGAGAAAACAATGACTCATAAGGCATAGGTAAATTTAGTTATTGAGAAGTAAAGAACATTATAATTTTTGCCCATCCAGTATGTATTCTAAAAGATTTTAAAAGGTTTTCACTTAAAATGGTTAATGAAAAGGCAAAGGCTTTGGCATTTGAAAGAGACATAAGGATTCACTTTTATATAATCTCCTCTCCTCACAATGCCTCTAAAAGGCGTCAAATAAACCAATCTTCCATGTATAATACAGTAACAGCATT
The DNA here is from genome assembly GCF_965194805.1 of Balaenoptera borealis. Lineage (NCBI taxonomy): Eukaryota > Metazoa > Chordata > Mammalia > Artiodactyla > Balaenopteridae > Balaenoptera > Balaenoptera borealis. The sequence continues at coordinate 50,633,666 of NC_138866.1, forward strand.
TTTATAGCAGCCCACCCCTTCTTTTCTGTGGCAAAGCCCAAAGTACATTGCCCTGGTAGACGTTGTTTTTAGAGAACAGAAAAGCTTGCAGGCCACAAGTGGTTAAATGCGCCTGAAGCACCATAATGTATGTGATGCAAGTACTAAGAATACTGATTGTGTCCTAGAAAAGAGGCACGTTGTCACCGATTTTCATCAGGAGTTGCAAGGATACGCATGTCAGTCTATCCTTCCCTTGTGCATGCATATTATAGCAAGGGAATGCGTTTTCTTAGTTACTCCTAGTCCTCTCCGTCCTCTTAGGCTCAGCAGCAGTTTTCATATATGATTAACACCCAGATAGCATTTTCCACATTAACCTTGTGATGTCTGATAGTGAGGACAGAGACAGATACTGCCTGGCGGAAATGTGTACACATAATCCATAATGAATAACTGCAGCTCCTCGGTGACCATGACAAGGCATCACAAGCAAAGTGAGGACCAAGTTGAGAAAGATGCTGAGTCCAAAAAGCAATACTTCACGATTTGGCTAAGCATGCAATTTAAAACACCAGCAGAGTTCCTCCCTGCTTGGTCCATCACAGGCCTCTCATTCTGTACCCAAGGAGGCTCAGCCACAGCAGTCCTTAATGTCCCTTTCCTATGGGGCATTGGTTTAGGTTGGGCTGCGGGGTGTCCTCAGAGAGTTCCTTTCCCCAGTTTGCTCTGATCCTGGCATATGGATCCTGCTCAGGTATCTCTGTGACTTTCTGTACTCCACACATTCCAGCAGAGCTGTGGAGGCAGCATGGTGTGGGACCAGGGTTCTACATCCTCTGTGGGTGGGGGGGGGGGGGCGGGCGGGGTCTAAGTGAATGAGCTCAAGAGGTTTGAATGCTGCTCATGTCTCCCAGGAGTTGGAGGTTAATTAGCTCTGAAAAACGAATACTGAATGGGCAGATTTTTATTTTCCATTTTCCTGAAAGACTAAAATTAATTTCTTGAATTAGATTGCTTGTGGTCCCTATCCATGCATCCATCAATAGTGCCTCATAGACTTTGATGTGCTCCTACTTTGACCATTGCCAGTGGTATTTTCCTGATGTAGATTTTAAGGCTTATGAGTAAGTGATAGCGTTGCCTTTGCTGACTCACCCGTGCTCTTTCACACATTTTGAGCACTAATATGGAAACCTTCATGCACTACTGTTTGTCGAGAGTTGACGTCTTCCCTGAGGAATTGTTTTGTGGCTGAGCAAACACCTAACACAGCACTGAGTTTTCCAGTTCTTTGCTCTGCTCTTAGTGGAGTTAAATGTGAATCAAAGCAGGAGTCACGTATACGGTTATGTTGTTAGTATTGATCTGTTTAGGTAGCGTTGTCCTGTTTCAGTATTTCATCAAGGATGGTCTAATCTTAGGTCTTACCCATTATTCATTACTGGTGCATTGTGATATCTTATAAAAGATGGAGTAAAGTGTTTCTCAGACTTTATTGTATGACTTGCCTTTGAATCTTGTTAAAATGTAGACTGTGATTCATTAGGTCCTGGGTAAGGCCTGAGGTTCTACATTTCTAGGATGTTTGCAGGTCATAGGGATGCCGATGATCTGTAGACCATACGTTAGTAGCAAGGCTACCACAGGCATTGTGTCGGGAGAAGGACTGAGAGACTGAACTTGTTGCATCTATTTATTTGCAGTATTCCTGCCTTATCTGTGTTACGGTATAGTCTTTATTTCTTCCACCCTCTCCCTATGAACTCACTATAATCTTTGCTGCATGGTACATATCTACATTATGTGATGGAAACGGCCCTAATTTCAGTTCTCATTATTGCTGTAATAGTATAGTGAGGTCCACATAAACTCTTTAGATCTGTATAGAAATCTTTGCCCAGGCAAAGTCCACCTGCTTCGGAATCTTTTTATTCCAATTCTTATTTCTTCAACTGCTATACGCACTGACACTCAAGCTACTAAAATTTTTTCCTAAATTAATGTAGAGATGCAATTGAAACTTTTAGCGTCTCAAGAGCATAACAGAGAAAAGAAGGAGCACATTTAGTTCATCAAGCACTTATTGACTACCTTCTTTACACCAAACTCTTAAGTATTAAAGCTAAAAAGATAAATGAAATATGGGAGATAATGGCCATATTCATATCACCCAGTAAATACATATTGTTTATATTGATAAATCATGCATATATTTACCCAAATCAGTAAAATTTACATCTGGTAATAATGTTTATCTGATATTCTATATAACAATAACTGTGCACATACTGTTTCAAATTGAAAAACAGTCCTCAGCCCCATGATGTGTGTTTTCTCCAGCAATCACTCATTGGCCATTGGATTTCAGGTTGAATAATTTGAGTCAGTATAAAAGTCAGCATTTCTCTTCATGTAGAATTAATCTGCTCCCCTTCTCTAAAACTAGACTAAATAAGTTTCTTGCCACTTAATTATCTAGTGCACATGTGTTTGTGTATATGTCGATGTGCACTTTTGGTGAATAGAATAAAACCACAGGCATACATGGGGCAAATCCACCATTATATTAAGAGAATGGGGGGATGAAGAGTTGAACAAAGTTTGAAATGACCTCGTTTGTTTCCTAAAAATTAATCCTTTGTGAGATAGTATTTGGTAATCTTGCCAATATATTCTAATGATGTCTACATGTTGAGGGCTGCTTTGAAGAAAAACTTAAGCAAATTGGTATAGTAACTGACATTTGCTATTTCAAGAAGTCTTTTTGAATTGAATTCGATGTCAGTGAAAATTTTAATAACTTCCATAGGCAAATATCTGCTAGATTCTTCTCTACAGAAAAGAAGACATGGATTCTCTTGTCCGAAACTTCAAAATTCAGTGAAAAATGATTTTAAAATGAAAAGGAACAAATTAAAGAAGTTAACAATGTTTTGTGAAATTCTACAAATATAGAAACAGGTAGCACTGAGATTAGAATGGTTGATCTTATACATTGCATAGAATTCTAATGGCGAGGTTAGGTAAAGGGAGATGAGAATGATGAGGTCTTGAATTAGGTTGGCGAGAGAGAAAAAGAAAGGTAAGAAAAGGGAAACAAATTACAGAGGAAGAATCTATAAGGCTTGAGAACTTACTGACTGTGAGGCTAGGAGAGGATATGATTCCAAGATTTTATGCAAGAATGCTTGGATGGATGTTGTCACTAACAGACCAAGGATACTGGGGGAAAGAAGGAGTTATTGAAGAGTATAGAAAATGCACTTATTTTCTATATATGGAATTTAAGTTTTGGGGAGCACCATATAGTAGATGTCAAGCATGTAGATTTTGTGGCTCAGGAAAGTGTCACCTGCAGTGCCACAGCTATAGATTTGAGTGTTTTCTGCATTTAAGTTATAGCTGAAGCTCTGGTAGTGTATGAGATCTGCAGGAGAGGAGGGGGGAAAGCTAGGGAATTCTGAGCAACTATTTGGAGGCAAGTTATTAAAGGAGAGGAGTTTTGTTGAGAAAATGGGGATTAATTTCAAGAAGGAAGTGATAGGTAGTGTCAAATTTCAGGATGTGAATGTATTTTGTTCACTCTGCTGATTGTATCATTGGGGTAAAGTGTTGAACTCCGCCTTAGTATAAGACTTTGTTTTCTGTTACACAACAAAGAAATTTGCCTATTACAAAGGCCAAATAAAATTATGCTTGATTTAAATTGTTTCACCCAAGGATTATTTGTCTTTTCTCCCACCCACAACCCGCTCCTTTTTTTAAATTGTCCTTCTGGGTTTGGATCTCTAATTCTGGAGTTTGGAGTCTCTAACGCTGTATGTGATGGATGTAGTCTGTCTCATACTCCCTTTTCCACTTCCTTGTGCATAAAAGAATCTAAATGTTCTTTAAGCTCCACTGATGCCCATATCAGTAAGAAATGTCTGTTTTGAATATAGTTCAGTGAGTTGCTTTCTTTGTCATTTTTAAGAAATTGAGGCAAAACACACATAACATAAAAATACCAGCTTAATAATTTTTAAGTATAAGTAGTGCTGTGTTGCACATTTTTGTGTAACAGATCTCTAGAACTTTTTCATCTTGCAAAACAAACTCTCTACCCATTGAACAACAACTACCCTACCCCCTTCCCCCCAGCACCTGGTAACCACCATTCTTCTTTCTGTTTCTAAGAGTTTGACAACTTTAGATACCTCATGTGAGATGAATCATGCAGTATTTGTCTTTTTTTGTGACTGGCTTACTTCATTTTGCATAATGTCCTCAAAGTTCATCCATGATATTGAAAATGACAAAATCTCCTTCTTTTTTAAGGCTGAGTAATATTCCATTGCATGTATATACCACATTTTGTTTACCCACACATCCATCAGTTGACATTTAGGTTGCTTCTACTTGTTGGCTATCCTGAATAATGCTTTAATGAACATTAAGTGTGCAAATACCTCTTTGGGATTCTGCTTTCAATTCTTTTGCATAGATACCCAGAAGTGGGATTGATAGATCATATGGTAATTCTGTTTTTAATTTGATGAGGACTCTTCATCCTGTTTTTCATAGTGGTTACACCATTTAGCATTCTCACCAACAGTGTACAAGGGTTCCAATTTCTCCACATTCTCACCAACGCTTATTTTCTATGTTCTGATAGTGGTATCCTAATGGATCTGTGGTGATAATTCACTGTGGTTTTGATTTGCATTTCCCAGATGATTAGTGATGTTAAGCATCTTTTCATGTATTTTTTGCCCATTTGTATATCTTCTTTGGAGAAATGTCTATTCAAGTCCTTTGCCCATTCTTTAATTGAGTTATTTGGTTTATTTTGTTGTTGAGTTGTAAGAGTTATTTATGTATTCTGAATATTAATCCCTTATCATATATATGGTTTGCAAATATTTTTCCCATTCTGTAAGTTGCTTTTCACTCTGTTGATGTTTCCTTTGCTGAGCAGAAGTTTTAAAGTTTTATGTAGTCCCATTTGCCTATTTTTACTTTTCTTGCAGGTGGCTTTCTTCCTTCTTTTAAAGTGGGACAGTGGTGCAGTGGTGTTACTGACACTAAAGTGATATTTGGATATTGACCAAGGGAGACAAACATTGGTGTTCAACTTCCCAGACTCATAAGGCCTGATATTTTCTCACCATTTTGGCATTATATCTTTAATTTTCCTTAATAAGAGTTAGTTGATCAGGGGTGAATTCTTCTGTAAGATCCTTGGAAGGTCATTCTTCTGCTGTTTGTCAAGATGGGACATATATTTCTGCCAAGGGTGTCATTGTTGCGTAAGGGTTGGGTCAGAAGACTGTAACTAATGTTTCTCCTAGCTGTAACACCTTCTCGTTACTTTCTATACACAGCAACAAAATTCAATGAAGGGAAGAGCTTCTTCCAAAGTCAATTAGTTGGGAAAGGCAAATAGTCCAGAAATCACAGAGGAGTTGCTTGTCGTCCCTCTATTGACTAGAGCTGGAAACAAAGCTGCTTAATGCAATGTAAGAAGTTGTCATTGCAAGCAGGGTTTTGCTCAGTTTACTAAATGTATTGACTGTAGGATATAAATAAATCTCTTGCAAACAGATTTAAATGCATGGCAATTACAAAACAGCCATCCATCTTTCTCTCTAATCTCAGGAGAGAGGGAGTAACAGCTGGTACAGCTATTTGCCTCAAGGAAAAAGCACACACAGCAACACCTCTGGTTCCCCCTTAATCGCTTCTCTTTTTAGCAGTGTTGCTTCCACTCACTACTTGATTGATGTGAGAGCAAGGATTCCTGTTTTCTGTGAGTCATCATTTCCCCATAGAAATAATTAAAAGTCCTGAGGATGAAATATAACCTTCTAATTGACCTTGCATAAAATTAAGGCATGTCCAACAGCTTGGTCAGTCATCCTGCCATGTGACAAGTGCACAGCAAGGTGAGTCCATATAAGCAGATCATACCCAAGCCTCAATGAGGGGGCTTGATTTAGGCTTGGAGGTTCTGGCTAAAGCAATGACATTGCCACAGTCAGATGTATATCAAACCTTGAACTTCACTTTATATTTGAAGTTGGCCACAGAAACTATCGGTTCTATAACTCTTAACATTCTTTAGAAAATATATCTTTAATTGAGCTCCACCCTTCCACACCTAAAACATCATTCTGGCTTCAGCCACAAAGATTCTGTTGCCATCACAACCTTTCTTTCTACTTTAATTGTTATCTTATCCATTTGAGCTGCTATAATGAAGTACTATATAGTTGGTGGCTTATAAACACAGAACTTTCTTTCTCATGGTTCTGGAGGCTGGGAAGTCCAAGACCAAGGCTCTATCTATTCAGTGTCTGATGAGGGCCCATTTCTTGGATTAGAGAAGGTTGTCTTTTTTCCAGGTTCTCACATGGCAGAAGGTACAAGAGAGCTCTCTGGAGTCTTTTATATAAAGGTACTAGACCCAGTCATGAGGACTCTACCCTCATGACCTAATTACCTCCCAAAGGGCCCGCCTCCAAATACCATCACTTTGGGAGTTAGGATTTCACATATGCATTTTGGGGTGAAACAAACATTCAGTCTATAGTACCTGTCACCTGGCTGCTTTCACCTTTTCAGTGTTGATTGGCAAACTAAAAACATGGGTGTTCTCAGGTTCCCACTATCTGCAGGATGGTGGATAGTAACGTCCAGGACATATTTAAATTATTTAACTTAGTGATCACGTTCCAGCATGATTCACAGATGTTACTCTAAGATGCCTCCATCCAGTAAGAAGAGTAAATACTGATTTCCTGAGAAAAACTACATGGAAGTTTGAAGATACCAGGTAAAGACAAAGAGTAAATTTTTCTATCCTAACACTGGAGCAAATTAGATTGACTGTTGCAATACAAAAGAAAGTTAATATTTTACCAGAAAGATAAAGAAATGTGATCAAGAAAATATGATTTGAGGAACTATTTAGTACCCGTTATAAAATCACTTTTCTGATGATGAAAACAGTTTATGAAGAACAAATGAAAGAAAATGAGCGCTGCAGTGAAATGGGAACATGGACAAATCTGCACTGAAACTCTATTAAAAAGATGAAGTGTAGTTCAGGTGTCTTATGGCTGCCAACAGTGCAATTTTTCTTAGCTATTGGAATGTTGTTTGAATGCTTGTTAAATGGTAAACCCTCTGAAAGGTAGTACGATTTGCAGTGTGATTGGCAGTGTATGGAAATTAACCCTCGGAGGTCATGCAATTCAGAGTACTTAAACCAAGGGATTGGCCACTTGATTTATAACTTAACCCACATTTTAAATTTCAGTTAGGGGAAGTATGTCTTGAAGATTTTTTAACACTTTTTATTTTGAAATAATTATGATTCACAGGAGTTTGCAAAACAAACAAACAAAAAAACACAGGGAAGTCCCATGCATCCTTCCCCCAGCTTCCCCATATGTTAACATCTTGCATGACTATAGGGCAATAGCCTAACTAAGAAACTGGCATTGGTATGATCGATAGAGTTTATTCATATCTCATCAGTTACATGTGTATGAAGGTCTTCTTAGAAAATTTTTCTGATTTTATTGTAATTCTTTAGATGGTCCAGATCTAGAGCTTTTAAACCTAAAAATCAAATCTTGTCTAAAATGGCAAAAAGTGATCTCAGAGAGACAGTAGTGAGCAGTCTTGAAGAGAGTTCTTAGTTCCCTGCCCAGGAATTGGACCTGGGTAGCCTCTATGACAACCAGGAATCCTAGCCACTAGACCACTAGGGGCTAGAGGCTGGGAGCAAAATTCCCCTGGCTCTTGCCCCCTGTTTGAAAGCAAGAATGTTTCAAGGAGGCAAAAACTGTAAAAAAAACAGGCACAAAGTTTATTATTAGAGACACAGCACAACAAGTGGGAGAGCACACAGAGGAACAATTTGTTTATTTAAGACAGAAGCAAGGCAGAAATACATACCAGGAGAGAAAGGGTGTGGGCGTCCTCCCTAATGAGGAGGAGTGCAGTAAAGAGGTGATTAAAATCACTCATATAAGGGCAGTTCTTCCAGGTCTTTGTTTACGTTTGGACAACTATCTTATTTCTTTTTCCACACCTGACTGGTCCTAGGACCCTCCCCAGCATGCGTGCGCAACTCTTTGCTAAGATGGATTCCACTGCAGAGGCCTGTGGGCGTCTTGGCATCACCTATTATGGGGTGGCGCCTGCACCTTTTGACCCCCAAGGAGTCTTTCTGTGCCTGTGTAATCGGGGAAGTTCCCTTGACCTCAGGAGTGGTCATCTTATCTCTTTATTCCTGCAGAGCTCAGCTTCTGCCACTAGCTTTGTCCTTGGAGTGTCTGGGGGAAAACAAAGCTTCAATTTTACTTCACTTGACAAACACCAGCTGTCGATCCCAAGGGCCCATCTATCTCCTGCCTCAAAAGCACAAACTGATTCTTGTTGTCTTGAAGGAAGCTGCACATAGAGAATGTGGTAACATCAAATAACCCACTGCAAAATCATCACTCAGAATGGACTGCCAGCAAGCCTTTCCTGATTTCATCCTGACCAACAGCCAAAATTGTAAGAGCATCCCTTTATTCATTAGACTAAGTTTACTTCAATTAAGAAGGATAACAGACAGCAGTCTTTGATAGCATTCATGGAATGGTTTATGTGCTATAGTATTAGTTAGTCATCCATTTAAAATATTTTGGTTTTCATTTTTTTCAAGATGTGCTCAGATTATTTTTGCCAAGTGGTATGGTGTTATCTATTTTTATTTATTTATAATTTGGTTTTGGGTGTTTGCGTTATGACTGGAGGCTTCATGTGACCTTGTACATCCTTTGTTTATTCTACTTGTTCCCACTGACATGTTAGATGTGTTTGGCCTGGCACACTGTAGGAAAGCGATAAATGCTGTTGGAAATGAATAGCTCTTTTGACTTCCTGTTGGAACCAGATACTTCATTTTCCTCTTTCCTTAAGTTTTTTGTAGCCATTAAGGTTCTCTGGCTCCTGCCCTCAAGTACTGTGAGGCCCAGACCCAGAAATGATTTCCTTGGAGTAACAAATAAAAAAACTCCTATCTTCTTAATTCTTTCACATACAAGCACCTCATCACAGATTTTCAAGCTATTCATTGGTTAATTTATTTGAGGAACTTCCTTTTTCTATATTAATTCCTTCTAGATCTAATGTTAAATATCTATGAGACTTTGGGTAAGTCATTTTACCCCTTTAGAGTCATATTCTCATCTAAAAAGGGAGACTGAACCAGATAATCTTAACTTCTCTTGTATAATTTAGTGGTTAACTTGTTAATTATAATTCCTAAAGACAAAGAAAAGTTCTAAAAATTTTTATCATTAATTAGAAACTGTCTACTGAGTAATTACTATATTTTAGAATAAATCTGTATACACACACATATGTATATGCCATTAATATATGTTTATTGTAAAAAATACAAATTAGATACAAATTTTTTTATGTAGAAAGTGAGGTTCCTCACTTCTGCCTTCATCCCCTCATTCCATTCTATTATCCACCTTCTATAAATGAACAAAAATAATAATATTAAGTAATTTTATTTCATTTATCTAGCAATATATGTATATATACAATAAATAACTTATAGTCCAATTTATTTACAAAAAGCTGAATTCTAATCTTAGAGGAAATGCTTTCAGCTTTTCACTCTTGAGTGTGATATTAGCAGTGGGTTTGTCGTATATGACCTTTATTATGTTGAGGTGTGTGCCCTCTATTCCCACTTTCTGAAGAGTTTTTATCATAAATGGATGTTGAATTTTATCAAAAGCTTTTACTGCATTTCCACTCCTGGGCGTATACCTGGAGAAAACTCTAGTTTGAAAAGATACATGCACCCCAATGTTCATTGCAATGCTACTTAAAATAGCCAAGACATGGAAGCAACCTAAATGTCCATCGACAGATAAATGGATAAAGAAGATGTGTTATATATATATATATAATGGAATATTACTCAGCCATAACAATGAAATAATGCCATTTGCAGCAACATGAACGGACCTAGAGATTATCATACTAAGTGAAGTAAGTCAGAAAAAGACAAATATCATATGATATCACTTATATGTAGAATCTAAAAAAATGATACAAATGAATTATTTATGTAACAGAAATAGACTCATAAACATAGAAAACAAACTTATGGTTACCAAAGGGGATAGTGGTGGGGGGAGATAAATCAGGAATTTGGGATTAACATAAATACACTACTGTATATAAAATAGATAAACAACAAGGACCTATTATATAGCAGAGGGAACTATACTCCACATCTTGTAATAACCTATAATGGAAAATAATCTGAAAAAAAATATATATATATATATACACATGTATAACTGAATCACTTTGCTGTATACTTGAAACTAATACAACATTGTAAATTAACAATTAAAAAAAAGCTGAATTCTGCACTATCTATACTTCATGCAGCTTGCTTTTTTCCATAAACAATATATATTAGTGTTTCCTTGCCAATGCTCTTTTTATTATCTGTATTATATTCCAGTATATGGTTATTCTACAATTTATTTAAGCGTTTTTTCTATGGGTGCACATTTGGGTTTCCAGCCTTTTACCTGTTTTAAGCCGTGGGCTTTATAATTTTCAAATATGTTGTACAGGTCTGGTAGTTTTATTGTCAGTGCTGCTGAGGACAGAGAATTAAAATATTGTTACTTAAGTAAGAGGAGTTGAATAAATTACTTCCTTCAGCCCTCTCTCTCCACCCAATTAACTGCCTTTATTTCTCTTTCTTTCTTTCTTTTTTTAATAAATTTATTTATTTATTTATTATTTATTTTTGGCTGCATTGGGTCTTTGTTGTTGTGCAGGGGATTTCTCTAGTTGCAGTGAACGGGGGCTACTCTTCATTGAGGTGTGTGGGCTTCTCATTGCGGTGGCTTCTCTTGTTGCAGAGCACGGGCTGTAGGCGCATGCGCTTCAGTAGTTGTGGCACATGGGCTCAGTAGTTGTGGCTCACAGGCTCTAGAGCGCAGGCTCAGTAGTTGTGGCGCATGGGTTTAGTTGCTCCGCAGCATGTGGGATCTTCCCAGACCAGGGCTCGAGCCCGTGTCCCCTGCATTGGCAGGCGTATTCTTAACCACTGCGCCACCAGGGAAGCCCTGTTTCTCTTTCTAATTCTACTTTTGTGGTCTTTTATTATTATTAATTTATTTATTTATTTTTGGCTGTGTTGGGTCTTCGTTTCTGTGTGAGGGCTTTCTCTAGTTGCAGCAAGCGGGGGCCGCTCTTCATCGCGGTGCGCGGGCCTCTCACTGCCGCGGCCTCTGTTGTTGCGCAGCACAGGCTCCAGACGCACAGGCTCAGTAGTTGTGGCTCACGGGCCCAGTTACTCCGTGGCGTGTGGGATCCTCCCAGACCAGGGCTCGAACCCGCGTCCCCTGCATTGGCAAGCAGACGCTCAACCACTGCGCCACCAGGGAAGCCCATGTAGTCTTTTAAATTTATGTATTCTGGTTCCCTTTTTTCTCCGTATCTTTCTAATCTCACTTGTTGTTATTCATTTAGATAGAGCAAGAGCCAGGCAACCCTAAATTCTGAAAGGCTTAATACAATAAGAGAAAGTTGTATTTAGTTTATTCAGGTTTGTTTATATTTATTAATATTATACTTATTAAATATTAATGTTTGTAGTCCCCTCCATGAAGCTACTTTCAAAATTTCTAAAATTAAACATGTGACTTGAGTTTTCTCTGCTCTATCCTCCAAAAATAAAGAATCTAGTAACAATGGTCTGAGAAAGTTACAGAATAAAGTAAACCAAGAAAAGTCTGATAGTTGAATAAGCAGCAGAGTACAATCTTACCTATTGCTCTTATCTTAGTAACTTTTAGCTTTTAGCTATTGTTGAAAAAATGTATTGGAGGCTGGAAATAGATAATGAAGAAGCACAACTGTTGGTTAAGGGTTTTTGGAGATTGTGTTTACATTACTAGTTTCATTTTGGTTACTTTACCCATTCCTTCTCCCCTCCTCTCTCCACTTCCCAGTAGTTCTGGGAGGAAATACAATATGATGGTGAAGAATGATAGCTGGCAACTCAACTGACCAGTTGACGGTTGAATTTATTCCTCTGTGCATGGGGCTAATGCAGTTTCCCTATTAATATTCTTAGGATTAAAGTTAAAGTGCTTAGCACAGAGACCAAAACATTGTGAGAACAAAAAGAAACACTGTAAGTGCTAAATTATTAAAAGAAATGTTAAAAAATGAATGACATAGGCATTGCCCTTAAGAGGCTCCAAAAGTTAGTGGAGGGAGTACCTTCTCATCTATCTCTATAGCCGTCCATCTGTCTACATTGTTCTAAAAAGAATTTAAATATATTGGAAATACAAATGAAGTGCTGTTAGAGACAGAGGAAAAGGTGATTGATTTTGCCTCAGGAGAAAAGGAATAGAGCAGGCTAAACAAAGGAAGTGACAATCGCACCAGACTTTGAAAGGTAATTCAAGTTTTTGATAGAGAAATACAGTGGTGAGAAGGGCTGTGGTGTACACAGAGAGAACAATATAATATATAATATTGAGTGAAGACATTGGCATACTTGTAGACCAGGAGCAAGGAGTCAACAGAGAGGTAGCAGTTGAGTGTGAAGACAGAAAAAATGTAATTACATGCAGAGGAGTTAGGAGAGTACAAAATTTAGAAGTATGAGACAAGGTTTGGCCCTGGAGAAGAGGAAGGGCCTTTTGCTGAGATGTTAGGAAAGGAGGTAATTAAAGGGAGAGTTAAATTTAGAGGTGAAGGAATGAAGAGTGAGGGGTGATCCTTTGAGGACTTGAAGAAAGTGATGAATATTTAGAAAAGCCATTTGGGAAGTCAACCCAGAATGAGTGAAAAGAGAACAGCAAGGACAATTTGCTGGAGGTTATAAATCTCTTCCAGGTAAGGATCATTTCTTAATCTGATAGATTTCCCCAGTTAGTTTTGACATGTCTTGCAAAGGCCACTCCTTGAGGCCATCAATACTCATACAGTACTTTCTATATACTAGGCACTAAAATGATAATAGCTGACATTTGTTGCGTGTTGACCATATGCTAAGCACTTTGAATCTGTTATTTAATCCTCCTAAAAACTTTTGAGGTAAATAGTATTTTCTTCTTTCACATAAGAAATCATTGAAGTCAAGAAAGTCAAGGTCAGAAAGTTATAAATTAGCAAACCGCCACTAGGATGCAAGCAGTCTAGCTTCAGAGCCTGTGCCCTTACCTTGTATGCTGTATGTCCCCACCCAATGCATAGCGAACAAAACTGATGTGGCCTCTGCCCTTTGTAGCTTATAGTGTGGGGGAAAAACAAATAAAAAACATGTATATCAGTAAAGTAATTACAAATTATGGTAAACTCTAGAAAGAAAATCAGTAGAGTAGCAAGCTAGCTAGAGATAACCAGACAGGATAGGAGAGAGGTGGGGACAGGGAATTTGCTTTAGGGACAGTTGTTAGCGAAGCCTCTCCAAAAAGGGGTAATTTAAGGTGAAACCTGAAGGTTGAGAAGGAGCCAGACAAGAGAAAAGTGGAGGACAGAACTTTCTCGGCAGAAGAAAGAATACCTGAAGGATTTAGGATGGGGAAGAGCTTGGTAGTTTTAAAGACCTGAAAGAATACTGGAGAATAAGAGAAGGAGTGAGAAGCAAGAGATAAAGATGGAGATATAGGTAGACATTGTATCAACTGAGACCTTGAGAACCATGATAAGAAGTTAATATTTTAAGTGATTGTGAGAAATCATTGAAGGAATTTGGCCAGGGAAGTGACAAAATCTGACTTACATTTCAAGTCAATATCTCTGGCATTTTTCTGAGAAGAAGAGATAGAAATGAGTTAAGGTGGCAGCTGGAGGCTGGTGGGTGGCTGCCATAACAGGTCAGGAAAAATATGACAGTGACTTTGACTAGGAAAATGGCCAAGGAGACTGCAAGAAGGGAAACGATTCCATATACATTGTGAAGGAGAAATCAACCAGTCTTAAAGAGGAGAGAGAGGGAAAAAGAGATCTCAAGGATGACTTCTAGGGTTTTTACTTGAGTAGCTTGGTAGATAAAGGTGTAATTTTAAAATGTGGGGTGATTAGAGGTATGGAAAGGTTCAGAGATATAGATCAAGAGCTGATTTTGGGTATGTTAAATTTGGGAACTCTGAAATATCCAAGTGGAGATGTTATGTTATTGGATATGCAAATCGAGAACTGAGAGGGAATTCATACAACTGCTGAGTTCTGCATTCTGCTGAGAAGTAAGCAGTTGACCAATGGTTTTTGAACCATAAACCACATTTAATAAGGTTTGGTTTGTGGCTTCAAACCTATCCAGTAAAGTATATCCTTTGTTTCAATAATGAGTTCAGGGAAGACCTTGATTTCTTAATATTTTTCTATGAATCAAATGAAATTCTGTAACTATATCTTAGCAGTCATGACTTAACTAACTAGAAATGTGAGAACAGGGTCTATGCTACATGTATAAGCAAGACCAAATTACTGACTGGCTACTTCTTAGCAGGCATTTGAGGGCACAGCCAACTGTGTTGCCAAGTTTCATATGTACTAGCTCTGATCATGGGGAAAGATGTTCCACATACCATTTTGGCAAATATCTAGTATATACTGAGCCTGTGTGCATGTACATTGTCTTTGGCATTCTCAAACTAAAAAACAGACCACTGATACTTTCTGTTTTGTTGTTTTCTATCAAAAATTAAAAACAGTCAAGCGGGGACTGTATAGTATACTTGCGCATGTATAAAGCAAGTGTGAACCACTGGGTTGTAAAGGACCTGCACAGTCATCTAACATAACTATCTTTCTGTTTCTTGATTCTCTCTCTGCAACACTCTTACCAAAGGGCCACCAGCCAATTCTCAAATACCCCTGGTGTTATAGAATTCCCCATCTACAGAAGGAGTCCATTCTTTCATTGGGAAGTCCAAAATACTAGGAAATTCCTTAAGTGAGTCAGAATTTTTCTCCCTATTATTTCTAGTTTTTTCTGTCTCCTGGAGAAGTGGAAAAAAAGTACACCTTCTTATTATGTGGAAGTCCTTCATATGTCCTCTCTGGTTCTTCTTTATTCTTGGCTGAACATCCCCATTTCCTCAACATTCTTCACATGATGTGTTGTTAGTCCCTTTACCATCTTGGTTGACCTCTAAGGGCAGGACATCTATAACCATTACATAATTAAATGTAATAATCCATCAACAGCATAGAATAAATTGGATTTATTCCTATATTGTAGATATTCCATTTCTATTAATTCATCCTACAACTGTATTGGTTTATTTGATAGAAACATTATGCATTTACTTGAACTTTTAAAACAATGATAAAAATGAAAATAATAATGACAACAAAAATACAATTGATTTGGTATTGGTTATATGCCAGTCAATATGCTAAGCACTTCATATACAGTATCTCAGGAATTTGAATTTATAGTTGACCCTAACCTAATGTCTTTTTTTTACATGCTTCTACAAACCACATCTCCCAAACTATACTCCACTAAGCTACAAGGTCTTCAAGATTGGGGCCTTATCTATTTTGTGCATCACTTTATCCTTAGTGTCTATAGTAAATGACACATAATAGGTGCTTAGTAAATATTGTTAAAGGAATAACAAACTAATTTTACTAACAGCAAGCTCACTTTTTGTCATCTTGTCTACAGGAATATAATGAGTTTATCACAATGTTTTGTTTAAATCAATGTATATATTATTGGCCCTTTTTATAGATATACTAGTTAGAAAACTTGCTAAGGAAGAAATGATTTGAATTGGCATGATCTTTCTTAATGCACTCACTAGTCAAGTTATGAATGAAATTAAAAGAGTTTATAAACTTCCTGAAACTGTTAGCAAAATTTTGTTTGTGTGCATGAATATATTTTGGGAGGAGAGATATCCATCCTTTATTTCAGTTATCCATCACATATTTTGGGGGCAAACGTATCCATAGCTTGAATCAGATTTCTAAAAGGATCTTTTATCATTCATGAAAGGTTACCAAACTCAGAGCTAACGGTGCTCATACACTTTTCCTTCACAGTTTCGTCCTGCCTGGAATTTAAGTTTGTACTAAATATACCTTGCCCCCTTTGAAAATTAGAATCACGTTCACTGTCTTCAGGGCTCTAGGACTTTCACTTTTCCCACAGTTCTCTAAAGATTACCTACAGAAGTCTGTCACTCTCAAATGAAAGTTTGTTCAGTAACATGAAATATAATTCTCAGGTCAAGAGATTTGAACTTATTTACAGCCTATAGATGTTCCCTTACAAGCTCTTCTCTCATTTTGAGCTTCATTGCCCAGGTAACCAATGTTTATTCTACTCATTTTAGTCTAAATATCTTTTCCCTTAACAGTGAGTACAAAAGCAAAATAAGAGTTGAGGAGTTCAGTTTTCTTTCGGTCATCTATCAACAATACACCATCAGCTTCAAACAGCAGGTGGACTACTCCTTTGCAGATGGGTTTCTTTCTTTGGAGAAACTTATATTTGTAGGTAGCACACTAAGAAGTATGTGAGTGAGGCTGAAAAGGAGAGGGTAACAAAAGCAATACTGTTGCGGGCATATGTGAAAACCCTCCTGGGATAAATGATTGAGGGATGTGTTGATGTGTTCCTGACACAGGTCACAGACCTGGGACAGAAATAAGATATGGCAGAAAAAAGGGGGCCTTCAGCCATTCAGATACAAGCACATTCACATGGCTGTTACCAGCAAATCATTATCAATTATCACTACCTTTCAGATTGTAAATTACCCAACAAACTAGGAAGAAAACCTCCAAGGGTTTGAGAGAGTTGTTCACTTTTCCCTATTCTAGATTCTTCTGCTTCTTAGGAGGTACGTTCTGTGCTTTCTAGGTGGTATATTTGTTTTCAATGACATCCTCTTGCATCAGTGGACAAATATATACATTTGAGTATCTGACTTTTATTGTTTCTTATCTGTTTTCTACTTTTTCTTCCCCGAGACCCTAGAGGAGAAAGCAGCCCAGGGGTGAGGGGTAAGGTCTAGTAAGAAGAATGGAAGATTTTAATTTGGAGAACATGGGCAATGGGAGGGATCCGAACCCAAATTGTGCACTCTTGTTGGGGAGATGTGGCAAAAAATGTTGACTTGAGAAATTTAAACATACACGGGGACCTTTGTGTTTACTCTCCCATTTTACTTTAGGGCAATTAGCAACCTCAGCCACTAGCAGCAATTGAAAATAATAACAAACAAACCCAAAACTCTGATACCCATGAGTAGAACATGAGTTCACACATTTCCCCAAGGTTCTCTAAACCAGGGGCCTCATGTGCAAGGAGCATAATGGTGCAGTTCAGAAATGGTCCTTTAACCTATACTCCTGACATGGATCCAAAGCAGTTTTCCAGCTGGTTCTCTGTAGCTGTGTTTTGCCTGATAGTTTATCTGCATAAGTGGGATATGGAAAATGGTTAAGTATCTTGCAAGATTGGGGTTGAGTGAAGACCTGAACAATAATTTTCTCTCTCTCTCTCTCTCTCTCCCTTTCTCTCATT
This sequence comes from Balaenoptera borealis, assembly GCF_965194805.1. Classification (NCBI taxonomy): domain Eukaryota; kingdom Metazoa; phylum Chordata; class Mammalia; order Artiodactyla; family Balaenopteridae; genus Balaenoptera; species Balaenoptera borealis. Next base: position 50,651,238 of record NC_138866.1, read on the forward strand.
TTAAGATTTCAGATGGACCTTTTCACTGTTCTGTGATCTACTCACAGAGGACACATACTTCTTTATGGCAGTGATGTGCTGTCAAATAACTGGTCCAGTCAGCAAGTTGTTGCAACACAGTTTAGACAAACCAGCCATGCCACAGGGTTCTCACTTTTTGCTGGCATGTTGGTGGCCACTGTAACCCCAGGGTTATATTGCGTACTTTGGTCCCTTGTTCTTCACAACCATACCTGCCCCACGGACCTTTCCCATCAGAGTTCACCCTCCCTATTGTGAAAGTCTTTAACAAAATGAATGAAATTTTAATGCTTTCTTCCCAGCTTACTTCTGCTAAATTAGTTCAGCAGTAGTTCCCTACATCTAAGGAGGCAAGTGTGTTCCTGTGAGGAACATATCTTAAATTAGAGGTAAGGTTAATGACTTTAAACACAATTTAAAGTATAACACTTTAAATAAGTCTTGAAGATGAATGCCCTGACTTGCCATAAGCAAGCAAACTAACCAACCAAATCCAGCTACCTAACCAACCAAATAAACCAACCAGCAAACAGAAGACAGTGAGAAAGAGTGAAAGAAGTTCGAGAAAGAAGTTGAAAGAAAATACCTTTCACCCATAAATCTTTTCTGCTCAGCACTTGTTTTATGGTAGAGGGTTTGTATGTTTAGGGGGTATTTGGAATACAGTTAATTAAGAAGAGGCTTGTTTGGAAGTCTGGTGACTTTGAGAGTAGATAAGGCCCTGGTGATAGCATATATAAATGTAAGAAAAACCAATGCCACAGTAGTTTGTGGAAGGTTTGCCGAATACATTGGATATATGATGCTTTGGAAAGTAAGGAACATAGAAAGGGCAATTTTGGATTTTTTTCAGTTTATATTGTTTGAAAATACAGCAATTTACACACACACACACACACACACTCACACACACTCTTATTCTTCTATTTCTTCTTTGGAGGCTCTGTGATTTTCATAAACACATTTTTCCCACAAAGATCTTGAAATGAATTTTATAGGAGTCTGCAGTGGAAAACATTAACACGCTTCAGAATACGACTGAATTTGGCACCCCTAATAAATTTCCAGTGTCATTCTCTGAACCTGGTGGACCTTGCTAGAATTTTAATAGCTTCTCCACATACCTGGAAATACAGCTAAAGTGTCCATCACCTTTAGAAAATAATCATTCTGACATGCTTTATTCACTTACAACTCATTTGACACATTTTCAGTTACATTTAAATGTGAGCTTCATTTAGTTCCTCATTTCACATAGCAAAGGTTAGGTATTCATTACATAAGTTGTTTCCAGTGATAGAAAGAGCCAGATCAACAGAATTAGAATGTAACGTGAATGTGGTATTCTTGTTGAATCGTCTGTGTTCAAAATATATTTGCAATTAATTACAAATGTCTCTAATGGGGTTTCAGGCTAATGGAAATATCAGTATTGATTGTTTCACTACTCACTTGCATTTCCCCCCTACAAAAAAGCATCATTTCTTTTGCTCATTAGGGAATATTTTATACTTGAAGACTTGCAGTTTGCTGAAGGAAGAAGAGAACTGAGTTGCTATTCAGATCTTGCATTTGAAATCTTCAGTTTGAAGTATGTTTCTTTCCATTTCAATTTGAGAAGGCATAGAAAGACTTCACATTTTGAAGGCATTAGGTAATTCATTTCAAATCTAGGATGGTGTGGGAATCTATTGAAGGCACAGATGGACAAGGAACTCAACTTTCCCCTTTCTATTTAAAGGGACTTTGGGGCTGAGGGAAACTCAGAAAGAAGACAAAACCTCAAGAATTGGCTAGCTTTTCACTTAGTGATTAGTTTACCACTGCCAAACTCCAGTCTCAAAGACTAATGCTGCTTCATGCCACCAGATCCCTGATGCATGTCTTGGCAGATGGTTTGGATGCTGTAGGACTGAGGTCTACTTGGTAGGTAGCTCTGTGACTGGGGGTTATGGCTCACATTCAACTTACAACGTGGAGGTGGAGGCAAAGGATGATTTCAGCTTCTTCTAGGTAGAGCATGGTGTGTTGAAGAGGGCTCAATAGGATCTTGTTCACTCTCAAGCACAGGTGGCCAGGCTGTTTGCTAAATAGGCTTATAAATTGTTAAATTAATTAAACAAGGAGGCTATTAGACTGAGGTGGTTCTAATAGCAGTGTAGGTAAGCAAACCAAAACCTAAGCCTGAAAATGCCTCAAGGTTAAGAAATCAAAACCTAAGAATAAGTAATAAGCTCTGGCCCATCAAAGATTTCTTGCTTTGCTTATGACTTTTCTCTATAAAATACTTTCCCGGAGCTCCTGTTGGTGGAGTGCCCCCAACTACTTCTGGTTTGATGCTGCCCTATTCAAATTGATTATTGCTCTAATAAACTCTTAAACTGAAGCATATTAAAATTTTTATCTTTTAACAAAATGTATCGTTTCCCTAAGGCTTCACTCAACCCTTTGTAGAAAAGGAAAGGGGGAGGGGAAAGGAGGAAGATGTGGGGTTAGGGGATGTTTAATTTTACACAGTTGCTCTGCAGAGAATGACGGTCAGAGCACATCATGCCTCAGCTTGACACGGAAATGCTCTCTAGATGGAATGTTTATATGATGAAAAGTTCTCCAATAATTAAGAGGAATGATTCTTCCTCCCAGGCATAGTGTAGGAAGGGAACTTAAAGGAAGATTGTTCATTACAAAGTGGTGCTTGTTAAATTACATTTGTACTGGCCTTTGGATTTTCCAAAGTGCCTTTATTTTTCATAATCCCTGTTGTCCTGTAAAACATCTCTGTGAAGTAGTTCAGGCAGGCATTTTTCTCAAAGGTGAATGAGAACTTCAAAACACCAAAGTAGGCCTTCTGAAGCTTGTTTACTCTACTATACCTCTTCCCTGGAGGAGCTATGAAAAGAGAAAGATAAAATGCTCTCATAGTGAACACAGTAGGGCCACATCACTTATAACTTAATTTCAGATACTGGCTTTAGTTTCTTACTTCTACCATCATTCTCCCCACAACATCACTCTTCCACTCTGACACACACACTTAAAACAATGCCCAAGCCCCCAAAACCTAGCCACACAACATTTAACCAAAGTGGATCATAGACATAAATATAAAATGCAAAATTATGCAACTTCTAGAAGAAAATGTAGGAGAAAAATCTATGTGATTTTGGGTTTGGAAATGAGTTTTTAGATGTAACACCAACAGTTAGTTCCATGAGAGAAAAAATTGATATATTAGACATTATTAAAATTAAGACTTTGCTCTGTGAAACACACCGTTAAGAGAATAAAAAGATAAGTCAACCACTAGGAGAAAATATTTACAAACCACATATCTGATAAAAGATTTATATTCAAAATATACAAAACTCCTACAATTCAACAATAAGAAAAGAAAAAACCAGTTAAACATTGGCACAACAGCTGAATAGACACCTCACCAAAGAAGATATCCAGATGGCAAATAAACGTGTGAAAATATGCTCAATGTTATTTGTGTGTTAACAGTGAAATACCACTACACATATATTAGAATGCTAATGTCCAAAAAACCGACAATACCAATTGTTGACAAAGATGCAGAGCAACAGGAACTCATGTTCATTGTTGGTGGGAATACAAAATAATATAGCCATTTTGGAATATGGTTTGGCAATTTCTTACAAAGCCCAAGTTAGTCTTGCCACACAATCTAGGGGTTGTGCTCCGAGGTATGTACCCAGTTGATGTGAAAATTTATGTCCACATAAAAACTTGCATGTGAGTGTTTGTAGCAGCTTTATTCTTAATCACCAAACCCACAAGCATCCAGGATGGTTTTCAATACATGATTAGATAAATTGCAATACATTGATACTATGGAGTAGTATTCAGGGATAAAAGGAAAGAACTATCAAGCTATGCGAAAACATGGATGAATCTTTACTGCATATTGCTTGGTGGAAAGAAGCCAGTCTGAAAAGGCTTTATGTCGTATAATTCCACTATATGACATTCTGGGAAAAAAACAAAACTTTGGAGTCGGTAGATCAGTGGTTGCCGGGAATTTGGGAAGTGGAGGAAGATTAAGTAGATGAAGTATAGGGAATTTTTTAAGGTGATGAAACTATTCTGTATGATACTATAATGATGGATACATGACATTTTCATTCTTCATACCCATGGAACTTTACAACACAAAGAGTAAACTTTACTGTATATAAATTAAAAAAAAATTTAAGAGGTTGAGGGGTCTCAGGATAGGTACAGAGTGTGAAGAAAGAATCTAACTGTATTAAAAATGTATAAAATAACCTCACAGATGGAGGTGGGAGGGAAAGCTGGTGACCTAAGTAACTTTGGAAGAGTGGAGACTGTAAGACTAATGGCAAATGGAAGTGTACATCAGCACTGTACTCTAGTTGATAAAGTTTTTTCCCACTGAAGTATGGGTGAAAAATGCTGAATCCACCATGCATACTGAAATAGAACAATGGCAGATGTTGGGAGCAAGGTTTTTTACTGTTGGAGTGAGAGGTTACAGACAAGCAAGGGGCAGAAATTAGAATGATCCATGAAATATTGAATTCAGATGAGCCTGGAAAATCTTGTAATCTTACAGTGCTAGAAGGTAAAAAAATGCTAGTAGAAAACAAAGCACAGAACACCTCAATGATGACGGGAGGATATCAGAGTGCCACAGGAGCTGACTGAAAGAGCTCCCGCTAGCCAAAACTGGAACAATTTGAGCAACACAATAAAGTGTATTAGATGATAACTCAGAGTATAAAATAACTATCTGTGAGTCTATAGTGATATGAATAAATGATTGAATAAATACATTGGGAGAATAGATCTGTGCAGAAGAATTCTAAATAATTTATGTAAATGCTCTATTGTCAGGGAGGAAGCTCATGACCATCATTCAGAGCTCCTTATGTGTGGTGTGCATAATGATTTTCTTCCAAACAGTACCTGCAGTATGTCCGGGGGGAAAAGAACAGCTTAACAGTGGAGAAACCTCACACACCCTCTATTCAGTCGGCAAGCTTAACTTTAACAGTCATAAATCGTGTTGGTTGTATGTACTCTTGATATGATGGGATGAGAGTGGCACTTTATCTCTGTGCCTTTTTTTCCTGAAACTCCATAATTCCAATCAATCTTGAGAAAAACATTAGACAAAGCCCAATGGAGGGACATTCTACTAAATTCCTGACCAGTGCTCCTTGAAACTCTCAAGGAAAATCTGAGAAACTGTTACAGCCAAGAGGAGCCTAACGAGATATGATAGACAGTTAAATGTAATGTGAAATCCTGGATGAGCTCCTGGAATAGAAAAAGGGCATTAGGTAAAAATTAAGGAAATATGCATGTTATGAACTGTAGTAAACAATGATGTTGGTTCGTGAGTTGTGACCAATGTTCCATACTAATATAATGTGTTAACAGTTGGAGAAATTGGGTGTGAGATACATAGGAACTCACTGTACAATTTTTGCAACTTTTCTGTAAATTTAAAACTATTCTAAAATTAAAAAAAATTAAAAAAGAACCTTGAGAACTCCTAAAAGGAAAAAAATCCCCCAAATTAATCTTCCAGGAAGGTGAGAATATTTTGAAATTCTCCATCTATCCCCCATTGGCTGCCAAGCATTTGAGAGTTATCATAGCAGCAGAAAATTCCAAATAATCAGAAATCTGAATGGTTGAGTTTTTTATTCCTTTCATTATTCTAGCTAGATGATTCTTAAACTTTGATATGCATAATAATTACTATTCAGGTTTATTGATCAAAATCATATACACTGTATTTTATGCTTGATGTAAGGAAACTTCTAGGGTAATTTGATTTCTGTGACTTCTGGCCTTGTACACTGACTATGTAATATAACCCTGGAATAAGATTCTATTCTGCTATAACTCATCTTGGTCAAGGGACTTTGGATCCTTTGGCGTGGACCAGTGATAATGGTGTGTTATGGACAAAAGATTATGATGGATGGATTATGATGGATCCTACTTTTTTTGCACCTTTTAAGCAACAGAAAGCAACCTTTCTGTTGAAAAGGAGAAAAAAACCCAACCCTTCTATTTTTCTTTCAAGGACTTTTAAATGTGTCCTCTGAATTTCTCTTAATTTCCATAGTAGAATAAACCATTCTATACCTCCAAAGGTAGCAGATCTGACAACATGACAGGCATCAGCATCAAATGTTGAAGCACAGCACCCTTATCTGAGACCTCTAGGTGGAATCTCCCAGGGCAGTTGTTCCTTGTATCTGAAGGGTATGCTACAATGAAAACTGGAAGAAACCCAAGTAGAGAGTCCATTTATGCAATCCCCATTCTCTTGGTCTATTCTTTGGGATGCCTGGAGCTGAGACTGAGCTTTTTAACAGCAAATATTATGTAACCCTTTACATTTATTAAAAAATATATAGGTAATAAAACCTATGTATACTTATTTAAAAAATAGAAACTAAACTGTAATTTAAGGGAAATATAAAAGGAAAGTAAGTTATAATAAAATAATATACATTTCAGTATATAATATGCAGGTATAATTATACTAGAAGATCAAAAAAAATTAAGAAAACCATGAATTTCCAAAATATTCCTAAGGTGGGACACTAATGTCCCATTTAGGACACTGAAGAACCATACGACCGACAGGAGCTGTAAGTCTAGGTATTTTAAAAATATGTGTTTAAGATTTGATGCCCCTTCTGCTGCTTCCTAGAGTGTGTACGTGATACTTTGGACATCTTGATTGAGGTCAGGTCATTCTGCTTGTTTATTCCACAAAGACCAAGCTTCATCACATTTAATTTACTATACTGAGCCCCAGGTTAGTCCTAGGCAAAATTAGTAAGTGAAACTTTCTTTTGTCCTTTCCTTTTATTAATTGGCGCTCCTCCTAGGTCTGTGCTCTAGAGCCAAGTGTTATCTCTCTCTCTGTACTTCCCAAAGCCTTCCCACCTCCACCAAAGTTAGCAGCCCTCTGTCTCATTTGTGAAGGCTGTGCTGGGTATCTGACTAGCCTATCTTAGTCTTATTGAATGTCAGAGCTGGAAAGGATATTCGGTTATTCATTCCATAAACACGTTTTTTAGGTCCTACCATCAGGTATTGCCCTAGGTGTTGGGGCTACAAAGGTGAGTGAGAGATGGCTTCTTATCTGCAAGGTATTTACAGTCGTGGATTGCTGTGCAGCAGGATAAATGCTTGGTATAGGTGAGCATGAAAGTCTTCTTACAGAAGCTTGAACTAAAATTTGAAAGATAATTAAGATAGAAAATTGAAAAAAAAAAAAGGCCAAAATGTCACTGTGTATTCACTCCACTCCCCTGCCCCCCAGGAGTGTGTTTCTGCATGGGAAAACCTCCTGTATCACGAAATTCACACAGTGTCTTACACTGTTTCCTTAAGACATTTTCTTAAGTATAGTAATTTCGGAGAGAATTCTGTGCTCCGTCAGGATTCTGACTTGTTACTGAAATGATCCCGCTCCTGTGCGCCGTGGAATGCTGATGCTTGGGTACATCGGTGTGTGAGCTCAGCCAGCAGCCTTGGGCTGACTCCACCCGACAGGCTAAGAATAGTCATAATGATGCTGCTGTTTGTTTTGCCTGCAGCATTTCCTCACGGCTGTTATTTTACACTCCTCTAGATGCAGGGATGCACTGTGAAGATCAGTGATGTTTCAGGATAAATCCTTTGAGAGCCTAGACTGTGGCAGTTCATTAAGGTTAATTATACTTCCTGGTGAGCATTTCTGTGGGTTTTCTGAGTTGCTGTGAGTAGCCAGAATCCCAAGTCTTCCTTATCATTTTTGAAATGGGAATATTCTTTACTATCTAGTGCCAATGCTTTCACCAGGTTGCCCAGGTCACTCTTCTGAGAGTGTGTTTCATGGGGGTTCTGATTAATGCTGCCCATTGATTTCATGTTGTGACCAAAGACCATACACACACCTGAGTAACCTGAGGGAAGTAGCAAATCCTGTATTTTAAAAACAAAAACATCATATACGTCTATGCTATACTGTCATTCTGATTTGAAATGAGAATTTTATAGGTAAAAGTATTGTGATCTTTGGAGTGATCAGATGTATTGAAGGGGAGTCAGGGAAGTGGCCATTAGCTGAAAGGACCGGAAAAAGACTGTAGGGTTTCTGAAAAATATGTAAAAATTACATTTTTTGGATGATTTAGGATTGTTTCACATGCATTGCAGTTTTTGAACGCTTATGGGGTAAAATGACTTGATCGATTATTATGATAATGACACATGAGTCAAATTGAGTTTAATTATAATGATCATCTTTATACAGAGTTAATTAATCATAAAAAAGTACACTATATAATCTTTCTGTTTAATGAAATTCATTATAGAGGCTCCCAAAAGCCTAAATAGAGTTTAAAACAAATTAAACCTGCGACTGGGGTTAAGACTCTTAATGCAAATGTGGTCTGGATTAGTCACTAAAAAGGACTGAATAAGACATTAGGACCCAAAGTGTTAGAGCACCAGACCCTGATGACATACCTTTTTCCTCTGGTAAGCAGAACACATAATTTAGTGACTTTCTGAGTAGTCTTGAAATTTAGCAATAAAGCTGAGACTGTATAATTTAACTAGCACAGATGATACAAATGGCTGTGTTCAACTGTGAGTGTAAAGAGCTACCTTTTAAAGAGCTGGAGTCAATTACACATGTTGAAAGAGGAATCTTTTGAGGATATAAGCTTTGCACCACTGACTGTCAAACCCTCATGTTCAGAGAAGCAATAAATAAGAGTAATGTACATGGTACTCTACAGGTACTGAGACAGAAAATGTTGGGAGAACAAAAGAAAGAGAAGATATAGACCGATGTTCCTGACAGGACTAAACCCTGCTGGTCTGTGCATAGAGGTAACCCTGCATTTTCAGAAGTTCCTAGTGAGGATTTGTGCCATTATATTCCTCTATATAGCTGAACAAATTAGCCTCAGTCCCAGGATTGAAGTGAAATGAGTCACAGCTAAAAGAAATCGGGGCCATGGATGAAGCAGAAGCACAGTAGGTAGACCCTAGAGAGACCATGGGACCCTGTCTGTTCAGAAACAGACTTGAAAAGTTGTGAAAATGGCACCCAGCATGTCAAATCTTTCTTCCCTGGTTTGGCCTGTGCTCTACTCCCTGGGTAGATCCTTATTTAGTATTGTATTTTGGGACAGTTCCATTAATAGGTTTGCTTATATGTATGGGTCTATCTCTTCACATAGTTTTGTTTTGCATTTTTAAATAACTATTTTATGATTTGGATAGGAATTCTTTACCTATTCTGTACTTTATGGATTTTCTGTTATTAAAAATTTCATAGTGAGCTTTATTTTGATTATAAAAATAATAATTCACTCTAGAAAAAATAGAAAATAAAGACGAAGAAAACAAATGATAGTAATAACGAATGCCAATATACTGCTTACTGTGGTGCCAGGTGTTATTTCTAAGGGCTATACATATTCTAAATCATTTATTCTATGAAGTTCAAAGTCGTTTCTAAAGACCTTTAGTCCCATTACCCATTTTGGGGAAGGTACAAAATAGGTGCTGAACAAATACTTAGTAAATATTGATCAAATAAAATCAACATTTGAAGACAGCTGATATATATGCTTCAGACTTTTATTACAAAAATGGGATCATACTGGGAGAGGGAGAAGTAGTGAGTTATTTAATGGGTACAAAGTTTATGTTTGGGACGATGAAAAAAAATCTGTAAATGGATTGTATGACATTGTGAATGTACTTAATGCCACTGAATTGAACACTTAAAAAGGACTAAAATGGTTTATGGATATTTTACCACAATAAAAAAATACTAAAAAAATTAGGACCCTACTATACAAAGTATTTAGAAACTTATCTTTTCTAAAAACTGAACATGTTTTTAACCCATTCTAAGGTCAATAAATGAACAAGATAGATGAGAATCTATAGCAATCATTCTCATTTTTTTTTACACCCTTCAATATACTTGAGGGTTTTGAGATACTTTTATGAGTGCTTCCTTTAAGTAGTGGTTTTTATATGGTCAGGAGAAGGTGGGTGGCAGTGTTAGAGCCCCATCAATGATTCCAATAGGACCATCTTAACTGAGAGTCACTTATCTATGACTTAATATAGACCACATATTATTTTGATTATTGCCATGTTCAGTTGTGGACTTTTCCTGAACTTTGGGGAAAACATAAGATCTTAAGTGATAATTGACACACTGTCCCATGTAGAAGATATTTAATGATGTTTGGCTGGTGCTGAATGCTGTGAAATGCTGGAAAAGTGTAGGAGTACCCACTGGATAGAAGGGTTTTCTCATGGAAAGATATACAAAGGTCAAGGGGAAAGAACCCAGGGTTCTATTTCCATCTATTCTGATAACATCCCCCTGCCTCTTATTTAGCTGATTTACTGCTATGGCCTGAATGTTTGTTTCCCCTCAAATTCATGTGTTGAAATCCTAATCCCCAAGGTGATGGTATTGGGTGGGACATTTGGGAGGTGATTAGGTCATGAGGGTGGAGCCCTCATGAGTGGGATTATTGCCCTTATAAAAGAGGCCAGACAAAGCTTCCTAGCTTCTTTCACCATGTGAAGATATGGCAAAAAGACACCATCTGTGAAGCAGGAAGCATGTTCTCACCAGGCACTGAATCTACTGACACGATGATCTTGAACTTCCCAGCCAACAGAACTGTCAGAAATAAATGCTTGTTTGTAAGTCACCCAATTTTTGGTTTTGTTTTAGCAGCCTGAATGGACAGAGACACTTACATACCTAGAGTATTAGTTGCTGAATCTCTCTGATTTTTGAAAATGTAGAAGAGGTATACATTGTCATGGGATGGATAATGGGAAAGATTGGTAATTTAACAGGGTTTTGAGCTACCTAAGTTTCCATAAAAGCTAGATGTGAGACATGACTTTACCTAAATTGGTAATGCTTGTGAGAGATAGAAGGCTGATAAAACATCCTAACATTCAGCCAGATAGAATTAGAAAGTAAAGATATCAATTTTAGTAAAAATTTGCCATCCTGGTATTTGAGTATTTACTGAGTCACCTACTGTATTAGTTTCTTAGGGCTACCATAACAAATTAGTACAAACTGGGTGGATTAGAACAACAGAAATTTATTGTCTCATAGTTCTGGAGTCTACAAGTCCAAAATCAAAGAGTTGGCATGGCCAGACTCCCTCTGAAACATGCAGGGGAGAATCCTTCTTTGCCTCTTCTAGCTTCTTTGTGTCTTTGTCTCTGTGTCTCTTCTCCTCTTTTTATAAGAACACCAGTCATATTGGATTAAGGGCTCATCCAACTAAGACTTAGTTGGGGCTCACCCAACTAAGACTTCATCTTAACTGATTACATCTAGTCACATTCTGTGGTATTGGGGGCTAGGATTTCATATCTTTTTGGGAGAATACAATTCAACCCATAGCATATTCTAAGTTGGTTCTCAAACACAGGGTTACAGATTTTTAGTTATATTAACTTAATAGAGGTAATCTAACTTTTACAGAGGATAAATTGAGACACAGAGAACCAAAGTGAATAAGCAAGACCAGGTAACTCCATAAAGGCAGATAAGATGCTCAGAGAGAATTGCATTCTTCCTTGGGACACAATGTACATCAATATCCATTGAGTCCTGGGAAATGGGGAGGCTCTAACTGTAAACCCTGTATATAAATTTGAATGTGTAAGCATCATGTATATATGTCAGTGTGAGTGAGAAATATATGAGTATAAATGTATGTGTTAAGGGAGAATCTGTTTACCTATTTATTAAATCTATCTGACAAGATGATTTTCAGATGGTAATGTCCCCTTTCCTCCTGTATCAGACCGATGACAGTATGATTCAGTGGGAAGCAATGGCTGCGAGCAAGGAACCGTGAGTTTGAGACTTTGCTATGCTACTAATTTGCTGAATGGTACAGGTAGAGTGACCAAAAACTCATCATGCAAACTGGGACATTTCTGGAAGTGAAAGAGGGTGCCATTAATAATTATGCCACCAGGACAATAGGAATAAAGCAGGACTGTTCAGGCAAACTAAGATGTGTGATATAAGAAAAGTTAATTGACCTCCCTGGGCCTTAGTTTTCTCACTTGCAAAAATAAGACTTTCATCTCTAAAATCGTCATTAATTCCAGACTTCAATTAAGACTTACATCTTGTTTAGCAGTATCAGTGAGCCAAAATTTTAACTGAGTTTAGGTCTTTGATGAGAATTGAACTAAAATGTTTTTTGTTTGTTTTGATAATCAGCTTTATTGAAGTATGAATATAATAAAATTAAACAATTTCATTGAGTTTTAACAGAAGTATACAATTGTCTAACTACCAAAATGACTTAGAACATTTCTGTCACCCCATAATTTTCTCTGTGCACTTTTGTAGTCAATCCTAACCCTACTCCTGGCCTGTGCAACCCCTGATTTGCTTTCTGTAACCATAGTTTTGTCTTTTCTAAAATTTAATTTAAAGGGAATAAGAAAGAAGGTAGTCATTTGTGTCTGGCTTCTTTTACTTAGCATAATGCTTTTAAAATTAATCTACATTGTTGCATATGTCAGTAGTTTATTACTTTTTATTACTGAGTAGTTTTCCATCATATTGACATAACAATTTGTTTATCCAGTCAAAAATAGACATTGGGATTGTTTCCAGTATTTTACCTAATATGAATAAAACTTCCTTGTATATTCAAGTACAAGCCTTGTGTGGACAAACTTTTTAATTTCTCTTGGGCAAATATCTAGGAGTGGGGTGTCTGGGTTGTATATACGTGAACGTTAAACATTATAAGATATTGCCTAACTGCTTTCCAAAGTTACTCAACCGTTTCGCATTCCCACCAGAAATGTGTGAGCATTACAATTCTTCATGATTTATACCAGCACTTGATTGATTATTGTCAGTCTTTTAAATTTTAAAATGGTGTTTACTGGGTGTTTAGTGGTATCTCATAGAGGTTTTAATTTGCATTTCTCTAATGACTATAGATGTTGAGTTTCTTTATCTGTATTTTTTCACCGTTTGTATATCTTCTATGGTGAAGTGCCTATCAAAATCTTTTATTCATTTCTTAAAAAGCTGAGATGGTTTTTAAATTTATGTTCTGGTTACAAATCCTTTATCTAATATTTATTTTATAGATATATTCTTATAAGCATGGCTTGCTTTTTTTTGTTTGTTTTTCGTTTCTGAAGAATGTCTTTTGAAGAGCAAAAATTAAAAATTTTGATGTTCAGTATGTTATTTTTTTTCTTTGACATTTCACGCTTTTTGTCCTGAAATTTAGTTTGTCTGTTATTAATACAGCCACTTGAGCTTTTAAAAAAATTACTGTTCACGTGAAAAGTTCTTTCCATCCTTTCATTTTTAACTTATCTGTGTCTTGATATTTAAAGTGGGTTTCTTTTTGAAAGCATATATTAAGCTCTTGCTTTTTATCCAATATTTCAATCTGCCTTTTAATTGGATTGTGTAGGGCATTTACATTAAATACAATTTCCATAAATGCGGGCTTAGTTTACTATCTTGATATTTGTTTTTGCAATTGTCTGTACTTTTTTGTTCTATTTTTCTTTTCCCTGACTTTTTGCATTAATATTTGATTTTCATTTCTACTTCTGGCTTAAAATCTATACCATTTTATTTTGTTTCTTTTCTACATTTTATGATCTACGTCTTTAGCTTATTACAGTGTATCTTCAAATAATATTATGCATCTTCACCTAGAATGTAAGCTCCGTAGAGGTCCATTTCTTCCTATCCTTTGTGCTATTGTTGGCATGCATTTTACTTCTACATATGAAATTAATGTCTAAATATATCATTATTTCTGCTTTGAATAGTCAGTTATTTTAAAAGTTTTAAAATGAGAGATACATGCCTTTCATGCATATTGACGTGTCCACCACTCCTGTCCCTCTTCAAATTTCCATCTGATGTCATTTTCCTTCAGCTTAAAAACTTATTTTAATATTTATTGTATTATAGGTCTGCTGGTAGTCAATTCTTTTTTATTTAAGTTAAGCTCTTGTTTAAGTAAAAAGAGTGTTTAGTCTGTGTTTATTTTTGAAAGATATTTTGCTTGATAAAAATTCCAAGTTGACTTCTTTTTTTTTTCCCTAACTACTTTAAACGAACTGTGCTTTTGTCCTCGTGCTTGCATTACTTCTAAAAAGAAGTCTGCTACCATTTTTCTGTATGCAGTGGTGTGCTGGGGCCAGCTTGTACCACTTCATGAGAGCTGACTTTGAGCCTCAGTTCCAAACTTAGCATTCAGGGACATCAGACTGATAGACTGAAATAGGCCAAGTGGGAGTGTTTATACCACAGAATCCGCAAACACCACAAGCCACGTTTTTTCCCCAGAGAGCCTGTTGGTAAACATTTGTCAGCATCCCATCATCTTTCATAATCCATCTCTTTCTTAGGTTGCTTTTAAGTTGTTTCTCTTACCTCTGGTATTAAGCAATATTATTATGATGTGGCTTTGTCTGGTTTTTAAAATTTCTTTTACTTCAAGTTTACTGATATTTATCAGGTTTAGAGGCTTTTTTTCAGACATAATTTCTTCAAATATTTTTTTTCTGTTCCTTTCCCTTCTTCTAGGACTTTAATTGCAAGTATGTTAGATTATTTGCTATTATCCACAAATTATTTAGGGTTTGTTCACTTTTTCCTCTGTATTTTTTCTCTCTGTGCTTTACTTTGCATAGTTACTGTTGCTGTTTTCAAGTTCACTCATCTATTTTTCTTGAATGATTTATTCTGATGTCATTTCCTAGATGAGATTGTTATTTTATCTATAGAAGTTCAATATACATATTTTATATCATCCATTTCTCTACCTTCTTGAACTATGGAAAATATTTATAATAGTCATTTAAATGCACTTTAATGCTAATTGTACCATCTCTGATATTTCTGGTTCTGGTTCTATTTATTGATATTTCTCTTAAGTCATGAGTCATATGTTCCTTTTTCTCCACATACCTAGTAATATTTTTATTGGATGATGGTTATGGTAAATTACATGCTCTTGGTTGCTGTATTCTCTTGTATTCTTTTTTTTTAATTTATTTTATTTATTTTTAGTTTTGGCTGCGTTGGGTCTTCGTTGCGGTGCGCGGGCTTCTCATTGCAGTGGCTTCTCTTATTGTGGAGCACGGCGCGCGGGCTTCAGTAGTTGTGGTGCACGGGCCTTGTTGCTCCGCGGCATGTGGGAACTGCCCGGGCCAGGGCTCGAACCCATGTCCCCTGCATTGCAGGTGGATTCTCAACCACTGCGCCACCAGGGAAGCCCTGTTGTATTCTTTTAAATTGTGTTAGACTTTATTCTAACATAAAGTTATGTTATTTGAAATCAATTGGATTATTTGAAGCGTTAGTTTAAACTTTGTTAGGGTGGGTCCAGAACAGCTTTTAATCTAGGGCTAATTTAACCCCACTACTAAAGAGGTATCTTTCTCAGAACTTTATTTAGAGCACTTTGTATTACAAGACATTTCCACTCTGTCTGATAAAAATATGATCAATTTCTAGCCCTGTGTCAACTCTGCCTATCACTTTTCAGTGGTTTTTTCCCTGGTCTTGGATAGTTTCCTCTCATATACGAGCAGATCAGTAGTTAGCCAAAGATTTTCCAGAGCTCTCTCTACATACCTCCCTTCTCTCCAGCATCATACGTGGCAAATTCTAGCTGTCTTGGCCTCCTCAAACTCCAATCTTTCTTTTTGACACTTAGTGGGACTCTAGACTTTAGTTGGGTTCTCTTTCCTTGCATTGTGGCCTAGAAACTGACACCAGGCCATCAACTGGTACAATCATGGGGCTCCTGTCACTTTCCCCCTTTATTCTTTAGGGATCAGAGAGTTCTACTGCCTATTGTCCGCTTTGTGGTTGTAAATACCATCCCTTGTACATATTATAATTGGAATCAGAAGCTGAAGAGTTTTAAAAATTTAATTATAAATATTATGAAGCAAATAACCTTTATTGTATGTTTATCCTTGATTGCAGACTGTAAACAATCTCTTAATTGTTGGTCCCTATTGAAAACACTAACCAATGCGGTGTTTAGTCCTGACCTACTTGTTCTTCAGGGCCTGCATTTGTCCATTAATCATTTAATAAATACTGTTCAGTGCCTGGAGTATGCCCAGTGGGTTTGAGCAGCATAGTATTTATCTGTAATATGTTTTCTAAAGAATATTGTGAACACTTTCTATAAAGCAAACCTGAAGCTGAGATTTCTTTTTCTCTGTAAACTCTAAACTTTCATCTTACCATCCTACTTATTCTTCTTTCATACACAGGAAACATCACTTCTGCCCTTTGAAAGGGAAAAAAAGCAGAGGGCATCAGAGTGTGAATTTCTACTGTCATTGGAAAAGGGGCTATAAACTACGGAGGAATCTATTTCCAGTTATGATTGTAAAATTTGGAAAGCAGTGGAAAAGATATATTGTCAAAACAGACACATTCTGATTTCTTACCTTGGAAAAAACACAGAAATCATCTTAAGTCACATAAAGGAAGGAAAGTGCACTGGTATGACTGGCCATGGCAGGAAAATCTATCAAATCTTTGGAAGCAATAATTTCTCTTTGTAGGTAGTAAGTCAAGATTTCTGTCCTTGGGCACTCTGTAGTAAGTGGAAGTGGATAATGTAAAATATAGCTCTTTCTTCTATAATATACTTTCATACTACTCTTTATTATCCTAACAAATCTGCTCTCTCTGTCTCTTGGCCCTTTTGCTTTTTAGCCATCTCACTATTTTCCAACCTTGGGAATGCTTTTTTTTCCTGCTTCTCTGACAGAGTTTGTCTACCTCACTAAAATTAGTGTTGAGACCATATCTCTTCTGGAAGCCCTCCTCGATGCCCACTTGGCTCTAGTTCCCTTGACTTCAAGTTTCTTATTGAGAATAATTGATTTAAAAAATTGTATACGTAGTTGAAATGCCTGAAGTCATCATAGCTGACTACATACATAGGAATGGAATCTTAGAAAGTGTACTTATGGTAGGCAGTATTTCTTTGATCCAATAAATAACAATGAAGAGAATATAAGTTTTGAGTTATATCCCTAGGATTGAAGGATACACAAAAACCACTAAATTACTTAGCCTGACATCCCGGGATTTGATGTCAACCCTTTCTAGGCTTCTTTTTTATGCCTCCTTACACATACCAGTACTATAGTTAAGTTTTACTTTGTGTTTTCCCAACTCTGGAATTTTGCTTATTTTCCTTTGAAGATCATTTTACTTACTTCTATCTTCTGAAGAGCAGCTCCAAAACAATCTTGTTCTTAAAGCCTTCCTGGAACCTTTCCCATTAGTCAGCATTTCTCAAAATTATGGGCAGCATATTCAAAATTACAACTGTGATATCTTTCCATATCCTGGGATAGAGTTTCTAATCCCTGTAAATTATTTTCATTTAAATTATGCAGGTTTTCAATACCTTTCAGTGATTTTTACTTTATCCATTGAAGATTATTTTCTTTGGAGAAGGGAGGCACAAAATAAGGGTCTTCTTGTTTTGTTTTGTTTTAAGCCTAAAGTCTAGGCTTATAAAGTTCAACTTCTACCATAAACTTCAACCGTGAACTCCTATAGCACTAATTCTTTTTCTTGTTAAAATTATATTTATAGACCCTGTTTTTATTTCTGCAAGATAAAATTGTAGTAAGTCAAGGAAAGAGTATGCCAGACACTTATTTTTTGCAGAATTTTATTACCAACTGTATGGATAGTTAAGTCTGGTAGGTTTGTTGCCATTTTCTGTATTTCACCTTGTGTCAGTTAAAAAACCCACACATTTCTTTCATACAACAAATATTTATTGAGTGAGAGCTCATTAAACAAGAGAAGTAATGTACAAAACACTTTAAAATTTTTCATTTTTTGTGTGTGTACATTAACTCCATTCTAGCAAAAAAAATTTATCTGCCCCCCCCCCCAGATGATGTCAACAGGAATGAAAAGAGAATAAAAGGGTTAATTGCCACCTTCTGATAGTCAAAAATGAATTTGCAGCAAGGTAATTGGCAGAAATTCAAACATTTTTTCCATTTTTTTTTTTTTGTTTGCACCAAGTGGCTTGTGGGATCTTAGTCCCCCAACCAGGGTTTGAACCCGGCCCACGGCAGTGAAAGCACCAAGTCCTAACCACTGGACCGCCAGGGAATTCCCGAAATTCAAACATTTTTGAGAGAAAGGGGGTTTTCTAAATTCTTTTCTCTTGTCCTTTAGGGTCACATGAGGTTAAGTGCTGGGTTGAGTGCCAAGCTGTCTGCCATGGGGTCTGTTTTATCATGGGGAATAAGAGGCATGTAGGCAGGAAAATGCAGACTAGTAGCTAGCTTAGTATGTCAGAGGTTCAGAAGGGACCACCTGGGACACCCAGAGTTGAGAAAAGCCAGGGAGCACTGCAGGTTCCTGACCAAGACCAGAGGGATCAGGTTATGTGATCTACCAGTTTCTGACTTTAGGACCAGCAGCTGTGAGGGCCAGCAAACCAAGCAGCAATGAGGACACAGGAGCCATCACCCAAGGCACCCACAGAGCCAGAGCAACCTGCACATCCCTTTTACCCCTAGGTCACATAAACCATGCCTGTCCCCACCAGCTATATCCTGAAGCCATCTTAAAAATGACCAGGAGATAGGGACGGAAATGTGAAACTAAGCAGTTTGCCTGAAAACATCTGAGCATTATCTAAAGGAGGATATTTGAGTATTGCATCAGATTGAGTTTATCAGAGTGGATATTTAGTGTGTTTTCTTTTGTTCTTTTATTTATTTTTCTGTTTCATTTTTCTTTTGTTTGGTTTTGGTATACACTATAGTTTGGAGTAGTGAGGAAGGGAAGATTAGTTAGAGCAAAATTAAGAGACTAGATTTTTTTATTTTTCTACACTGAAGAAAAGTGTGAATAATTCTGTGACCATGTAACACTTACTGTTTCCCAGGCCTTCTGCTAAACTCTTGAACTACAGTTAGAAAGAGGCATAAAGGGGAAGCTGGGACAAAGTGAGAGAGTAGCATTGACATATATACACTACCAAATGTAAAATGGATGGCTAGTGGGAAGCAGCCGCATAGCACAGGGAGATCAGCTTGGTGTTTTGTGACCACCTAGACGGGTGGGATAGGGAGGGTGGGAGGGAGGCTCAAGAGGGAGGGGATATGGGGATATATGTGTACGTATAGCTGATTCACTTTGTTATACAGCAGAAACTAACACAACATTGTAAAGCAGTTATACTCCAATAAATGTATTAAAAAAAAAAAAGAGTGCCCTTACAGAGTTTATATCTAGTGAGTTAGGAAAACAGGAAACAAAACAACAACAACAAAAAATACGATTGCAAACTCTGATAAATTTTAGATAGAGGTAATAATGTGGGTGAGGGGTGGAGTCAGGGAGAACTGTTCTGAAAGGTAGAACCTCAGCTGATACCTGAAGCGTGAGTAGGTACCAGGCAGAATAATGAGATTTGCCCTCCAGGGAGAAATAACAGCAGGTACCCAAACCCCCAGCCTTCTGTTCAAAGACCAGGAGGGCTAGAGCCTCTCAAGAAAGGTGTGAGATGTGATTAGAGAGGTAAACAGGTGATTAATCAGGGCAGGCAGTGGAGGCCAGGGGGAGGGGTCTGGATTTCAGTCTGAGTGTCAGACGTCTTCGTGCAGATGATTGAAGAGAGGAGATGGTCAACATCTTAAGAAGATGACTGGGTGGATTGAGGGTTGGAACCAGGGAAAGAATGGGTATCTAAGTATTTGGGAGGTTTGTCTGAGTTTAGCCCAAGGATGACCATTGCTTGGACCAAGATGGTGGCAATGGGGAAGAATTGTAGCAGACACATTCAGCGAGTTCTTTTTTCTGCTTTATTCTTGAAACCCTAATTGCTGTTTTACCTTCTTTGTAAACTTTGATCTCTCCTTACAGCTTTGCCCTATAAGTGAATGCTACTCTTTTCTTTTTCTGGGGCATAATAGAGTTGGGAAAGGAAAGTATTACTGTAATTTTAAGGAAACTGCTTAAACTTGAATATTAGACATTACAGTTCTTAGAGGCCTTTGGTTATTTGGTTACAAGGGCTCCCTTGCTGGTGTCCTTCCCCTGAGTTTCCACCCTGCTGACATTTCCAGGGGCTCTTCATCTCAAGGCTCCCATCCTAGACTAGCCTCTGATGGCTACCTCTGATGAATACTAAAAGCGACCCATTACTGAACTTTCTTAAACTAAAACTCTATCTACTGCTGAGATGAATGTCAGGGCTCACCTAAAACAAAGAAACAAGCTATTTCAGTAATTTTAAAAGCATTTTCCCACTGATGTTACATGAAGTGTTAAGTAGATAATACTTACCTAGCAGAATTGTTGTCAGGATTAAACGTTATGTGAGTAATAGTAGCTTGAGGAGGAGGATGGGAATGAAAGTGGAGCTGCTTCTGCCAGCTAACACATTGTCACAATCTGGGATTGTAGGTTCAGGGGAGGCTCTGATGTGTCTTGTGCAGTTTTCTTCTTTGGTAGAGATACCTTTGTAATTGCAAGAACCCTGTAAGTGACCATGTAGACTTGTGATCTTGAACTGGAATGGAAAAGTTCGTGGGTGGCTAGTTCTGCTTTTTCCTATTAAGGGCCCTCAAACAATTACCCATCAAGAAGGGCACTGTGATGGGATACACAGCTCATTCTACTCTGATGCTTACAAGACAATACATTCTCTTGCTGTGAAGCTACTGAGCTATTTATAATACCCAGAAAACATTTTGCTTCTTAATTACTTTCTGACTTTTCTTATCTATTTCTTCTGCCTATAATGCCCTTCGCATATAGGAGAGACACCTACCTTTTTGCTCAGCTCAGCTCAAGTACAGCCTGCTCCTTCCTGACTCTCCACTTCCCGTCTTATCTGCTGCATCCCATATTGAGCTATTTCTCCTATATTCTGAGTGTCTCTTATAGATATTCCCATTATAGAGCTTTTCACTTTATGCTGTAATTGCCTGCTTTGTATTTCTGCTCAATTATCAACTCTCCAAAGGCAGTCTTTCCATTTCCGAATGCTCAACACTTCAGAGAATGCTTGACACTTATTGGGCACTCAAAAATATTGAATGAATAAAGGAAATAAATATGCAGTAGTAACTGGAATTCCTACAGCACATTTGACCATGAAGGTTAAGTTCATAAGGCTTTTATTAACAAAGCCCTAGATAATCTGGTGTGTCCCCTCTATCCCTTCTTCCCCCTTTTCTTTCTGATCTCCTCTGTCACTACTTTCCTCCTGACTCACTTTGCTCTTGCTCTAACAAACCAGATGCGCACCTGCCTTAGGGCCTTTGCAGAGGCTGTTCTCTCTGCCAGGAAGGCACTTTCCTCAGATATCCGAATAACCTGTTTGCCACTTCCTTCAGGTCTCTGGACACATGCCACCTTCTCAGTGATTGCAACCCCTTTCCCTACCCTGCAATGCTGATCCTCTTACCCTGTTTTATTTCATTATTCTTTCCATAGAATGAAATATGAATATATGAATATACTTCTGTCTCTCTCTCCTTGCTAGAATGTAACTTCACCAGGGCTGGGATAGTTGTCTGCTTTCTCCACTGATATTTTTCTTTGACGTATCTCTAGCAGCATAGAATAGAACAGTGTTTAGAGTGTTGGAGACACTGCATGAATATTTGTTGTTAATAATGAATGTATTACTATTCAAATATATTTCTTAAGGGATTCCCTATTAGGCCATAATCTTATATTAATAATGTCTTAGTCTGTTCAGGCGGCTATCATAAAATGTCCTAGACTGGGTGGCTTATAAGCAACAGAAATTTCTTTCTTACAGTTCTGGAGGCTGGGAAGTCCAAGATCATGGCGCCGGCAGATTTGGTGTTTGGTAAGGGCTCCCTTCTCCCTTCCTAGATAGTTCCTTTTCACTGTGTTCTCACATGGTGGAAGGGGCCCAGATAGTTCTGTGGGGTCTCTTTTATAAGAGTATTTATACCATTCGTGAGGGCTCTGCCCCATACCTAATCATCTCCCCCAAATGCCACCTCCTAATACCATCACTTTTGGGGGTTAGGATTTCATCATAAGAATTTTGTGAGGATACAAACATTCAGACTAGAGCAAGTATCATAGTGTAAATTAGTTCATTTGCTTTTCCAGTAGACATCTAGGACCAGAGGACATGAGATAAGGGCAGGGCAGGTTTGGACACTGTCTTGGGTTGGGAACAGGTCAGCCCAGGAAAGGTTGCACTTGTGGGAATCCTTGAGTGGCCCATAGATAGCTGTAAAATATGGCAGTGGGAAGTAGAACAGAAGAGGTAGTGCTAAGAGCAGGAGTTATAGAATTTGCCAAACAAATCTAGGCTTTGCCCACAAGTTTGCTTAGGGTAAATCCTCCCTAAAATAATTGCTCTCATCATAGTTTTCCTCTGAATTGATTAGCTGCATTTTGGGCATTGTTCTGTTGGACAGAGACTAATGATAGCACAAAATAGAAAAACCCTACTTACCAGCTTGATGAACTTACAGAGCATTATAAAAATTTTATTCCAGAGCAAGCGGATTCCACGTAGTAAAGAGGACCTTAGATAACATGAAAATAGAACTCAGTGGTTTTGACCAAGCTCTATTTAAGTTATTCGAAGTTGGGATGAAGTAACTAATTATAATACATAACATCTGTTTTGTAAAAGAGAAACTATGTTATGTTTACAACCTATTAGATGCAGTTATGTGTGTGTGTGTACTGCTCACCAATACATTGACATGGAGAATTAAAATTACATCAATATATCAACACTTTCCCTTGTTCTTGAGCCCATTTTTGTCATTCTTTATAAGAATTGAGCAAAGATTCACTATTTAACATTCAGAAGTCTTTCCTTGTCACCTGTAGTATTTCAAGCCTATGACACAGAAAGCCATATTTGAGATATGAAATTGACTACTATTCATATCTAAGATAAATAAAAGGAAATATATCAAAAAGTATTCCATTAGCTGCACCATGTGATGATCTATGATATTTTGATTTCCAAAAGAAAATTATATCTTTATCCTACAGTTTTGAGAACTGTATTTATACTGCAGGTTTCAGAGACTGATACAGTATTAACTTTGCTAATATGTCTTATTCAAGACTAAATAACAGTAATGTCACATGTTTTTCATCACCATTGCAGAGGTAAAGATTAATATGATGATATTAAAGAAGAAAGCATAGTATTTTAGGATGCTGAAAGTTCTTATTTATTTTCTCTCTTGTTAATAAAAAGTACTTTGGAGAAATTTATCTTTATACCTCAGGTCATATGCTGATGACATAATAAAGACATGAAGAAACATTTTCCTCTGAGGTGTAGTGCTAAACATTTGGACAGGTACATCAAATATATGTCCTTTTCTCTCTTCTTAAATATTGATTGTAGAGACCACATTTATTACATGTATGCAGAATCACTTAGAAAATAAATCTGGGACCACAATTTTCTCACTCTATGGAAGAGCTAAGCCAGAGTTTGGGAGTTCTTTTATTTCTAGTCAGAGTTTATATTCATGTTGATGGTTGCCATTAAGATGTCTGTAGTCTACTTTATAATACTTCAGTAAACAGTGTGATGTAAATGTGCATTAGTTAGCTTTAATTTCCACCAGAGGGGCAGTCAGTGGCCCTAATCCAGTATTCACACTACAGGGGTGGTCCACCAGCATTCAATTAGCAAGGCCACATTCCAGAGCCACTATTACAAGTGTTTTAGCTTTCTTCCTAGCACCAAAGATTAACCAATTAGCACATTAGCAATGGGTTTTCACTGGCAGAATTAATAGCATGTTAATTAGCATAATGGTTGATATAAATAAATTATGGGGGTGAAAGTAATGCTTTAAAATAGTAGATTGGCTCAAATATTTTAGAAGCATTTCTCACCTTGCCTAAATAGGATATAAAATTGCAGTGAGCTTTCTACCTTTCATCTTTAAGAATGGCACCTGAGGCTTACTGCCATAGTGGTCTGGTATGCTATCGTGACTTTGGAGGATTATGATTGCCTGAGGCTCACTATCAGGTTAACTGAACTCTGCCTCTAGAATTTGTTCATACGTGACCCCTCCATCCAAGAGAAGTTTTTGTACAACGTATGGTTAAAGTACTTAAAAAGTCAGAGAGTTGGGATTTTAATTAAACTTATAGTACGGGTTTTAAGATCATTTTATGCCTGCTTGGTAATGTGTATGTAACTCTATGGAAATATTTGCTTTCTTTATGATCTGCCTGTGAGCATAAAAGATATGTTTCAGTCACCCATCCTTCCACTTGCAAATTTATCTGTTCACATATTTATTCATTTAATACTTCAACAAACAATAATTAAACATCTACTATGTACCAGGCATTGTACTTTTTGTTGGGGATATAAACATGCAAAAGGTTAAACCCTCATGAGGAGTTCATGATTACTCAGAAATACACAAACACATGGATATTTATGGATGAGTGCAGAGTGTAGCCTATGGAGGTTTACAGAGGGCACCGTACTCAGTTAAAGGGAATCAGGGACTTCTAGGGAAAGTGACAATTAAGCTGATCATACTGGACAGGTTGGCTTTGGTTTGTAAGGGAATGGGAATGAAATAGGTAGAGAAAAACATGAGCCAGAGATTGGAGAGGAGAGACAGCATGGTGTGCACAGGGCAAACTTTCGAGAGATGAGGCTGTAGAGATGGGCCAGGACCTGGTCATGGAGGCTTGTGTACTCTTGCTGGGAAGGAGCCTGTCCTTTATCTCTGAACTGTCTGGAGCATCTGAAGAGCTTTAAGCTCTGGAGTCACACATTAGATTGATCTTAGTTAGATATCTGACAGCTGTGTGAAGGGAGACTCATGGAAAGGCACTGATTTAAGAAGCTGTTGTAATGATGGAGGCAAGAAATTATAGCAGGAATTAATAGGAGGGGATGGATTTGAAAAGTGTTTGAGAGAGAAAATTTGTGGTGAAGGAATGAGAAGAGTTGTTGAGGATAATAGCAGGTGGGAACTGACACCATGAAATTGTCAAGGTTTCCCAGATGGAGGTGTTGAGTTAAATGAACAGTGGGTAGAAGAATCATTACCAAGGACCCCTGCATTGAAGATGTGATGGAAGATGAGCAAGGGAAGAGGGAAAAGCATAGTAGAGAGTGACTGATATGGTCCTAACATTCCCCCTAGCTGGACTAAATTTTAGGTAAGCTTATTCCTGACTATAGGCTCCTAACCTTCCTTTTCTTCCATTTACAGCCCTTACAATTAAAAATTTTTCCTTTGTCCCTTTGAGATGTAAATCTTCTCCCAGACTCTTGCCAGTTTTACATTCCAGGAACATCTTTCTCAAGGAGCCATCCTTTTGAAATGTACAGGCAAACCTCTCTCTTTTCATTGAACTTAGCTTTATTGCACTTCCGAGATGCTGTGTTTCTTAAAATTGAAGGTTTGTGACAACTGTGTTTTCAGATGATAGTTAGCATTTTTTTAGCAATAAACTATTTTTAAATGAAAGATTGTACATTGTTGTTTTAGACATAATGCTATTGCACACTTAACAGATTACAGGATAGTGGAAACGTAACATTTATATGCTCTGGGAAACCACAAATTTTTTTTTTTTGAACATCTTTATTGTAGTATAATTGCTTTACATTGTTGTGTTAGTTGCTGCTGTATAACAAAGTGAATCAGCTCTACATACACATATATCCCCATATCGTCTCCCTCTTTTTTTTTTTTTTTTTAATTATTTATTTATTTATGGCTGTGTTGGGTCTTCGTTTCTGTGCGAGGGCCCTCTCCAGTTGCGGCAAGCGGGGGCCACTCCTCATCGCGGTGCGCGGGCCTCTCACTATCGCGGCCTCTCCTGTTGCGGAGCACAGGCTCCAGACACGCAGGCTCAGTAGTTGTGGCTCACGGGCCCAGTCGCTCTGCGGCATGTGGGATCTTCCCAGACCAGGGCTCGAACCCGTGTTCCCTGCATTGGCAGGCGGACTCTCAACCACTGCGCCACCAGGGAAGCCCTCGTCTCCCTCTTGCATCTCCCTCCCACCCTCCCTACGCCACCCCTCTAGGTGGTCACAAAGCACCGAGGTGACCTCGCTATGCGGCTGCTTCCCACTAGCTATCTCTTTTACATTTGGTAGTGTATATATGTCAGTGCCACTCTCTCACTTCATCTCAGCTTACCCTTCCCCATCCCCGTGTCCTCAAGTCCATTCTCTACGTCTGCATCTTTATTTCTGTCCTGCCCCTAGGTTCTTCAGAATCATTTTTTTTTTTTTTTAGATTCCATATATATGTGTTAGCATACGGTGTTTGTTTTTCTCTTTCTGACTTACTTCGCTCTGTATGACAGACTCTAGGTCCATCCACCTCACTACAAATAACTCAATTTTGTTTCTTTTTATGGCTGAGTAATAGTCTATTGTATATATGTGTCACATCTTCTTTATCCATTCATCTGTCAATGGACCCTTTGGTTGTTTCCATGTCCTGGCTATTGTAAATAAAGCTGCAATGAACATTGTGGTACATGACTCTTTTTGAATTATGGTTTCTCAGGGTATACGCCCAGTAGTGGGATTGCTGGGTGTATGGTAGTTCTATTTTTAGTTTTTTAAGGAACCTCCATACTGTTCTCCATAGTGGCTGTATCAATTTACATTCCCACCAACAGTGCTAGAGTGTTCCCTTTTCTCCACACCCTCTCCAGCATTTATTGCTTGTAGATTTTTTGATGATGGCCATTCTGACCAGTGTGAGGTGATACCTCATTGTAGTTTTGATTTGTATTTCTCTAATGATTAGTGATGTTGAGCATTCTTTCATGTGTTTGTTAGCAATCTGTATATCTTCTTTGGAGAAATGTCTATTGAGGTCTTCTGCCCATTTTTGGATTGGGTTATTTCTTTTTGTGATATTGAGCTGCATGAGCTGTTTGTATATTTTGGAGATTAATCCTTTGTCAGTTGCTTTGTTTGCAAATATTTTCTCCCATTCTGAGGGTTGTCTTTTCGTCTTGGTTATGGGAAACCACAAAATTTATGTGACTGGCTTCATTGTGATATTTGCTTTATTGCAGTGGTCTGGAAGCAAACTCACAATATCCCTGAGGTTTGCCTGTAATCATTAAGATAGTGCTCCTACCTCCCAGTCTTTGTGGGAAGATAGGAGTCTAACTTTTATAAGCACCAATTAGCAAACACAGATGCCTAATCTCATCGACCAACCTCTCCACTAAAGTCCACTTTTCCATTAGCTCACCCCAGTATTTAAAAGAACTTGTGTAAAGGAGTCTGATGTTAACAAAGGAGCAAAAGAGGACAAAGGACAAGACTTAGGTAGGGAATTTGGCCTTGAGCAGGAAGAAGACTGTTGAATCTTCCTCAGAGGGCTGAGAGGACTGAGAATAGAATAAAAGAAACAAGAATGGCTATGGGTGTAAATGAGGGCTCAAGGGTGAAAGTGATGTTGTGTGATGCCCTTAGTTTTCTTGACTAAACAAGAGGGTTGACTGCCATGAGAGATGTGGCCTTGAATAAACTGATGGTTCCTTAGGTGGAGGTTTTTTGATGATCACAGTATCCTCCATGTGGCCTTGTGAGGAAGTGACTAAAATTAACTGAAGTGAGAATCACTGGAGTAAAGGCAGCTCAGAAATTGTAAGGTGACATTGTTGGAGGTTTTATGGAAGTTAAATTTTCCTAGGATTATAATGAGTATAAGGTGGAAAATTAGATTGTTGGAAGTTAAATTTGGTTTAAATTTAATTATAAATGAGGTTCCATGGAAATTAAAATTTCCTAGGATTATAGTAAATATAGGCTGAGAAAGGAAACTTTGAAAGAATCTAAAGAACTCAATAGATGAGGAGGATAAGGCTGTATATAACAGATGGCTAAATCTCAGAACTGAATAAACTTTCTCATAATATTAAGAGCTAATATTAGAGTGTGCCAGGCAGTGCTCTAAGTGCTTGATATCTGTTGACTCATTTAATCATTTACAGCCCTAAGAAGCAGGTACGTTATTTCCACTTTTCAGATGAGGAAACCAAGTCCTAGAGAAGTTATATAACTTGTTTAAGGTTATACAAGATGGTGGAGCTGTGATTTGAACGCAGTTATGCAATCTGGCTCCAAAACTTGGTCTCTTGTCACTTTGTTATTTTGCCCTCACAAGAATGTAGGAGTAATTGTCTGGAAGAGGCAATGGGAGATTCTACCATAAGCACTCTGAAATTTATAAAGCTTTCCTTGGAGAGTTAAGCACAGCAGTGGAGACTATTCTTTGTAAAGGTTGAGTATGTAAGGGGGCTTATTTATAAAAGAAAAGGGATTCTGGAAAGGCTGGGGAGAAGGCATGGAGTTTCAACAGTAAAATATTGGTTATAGTCTAAATGTCTTCCAGCAAGGAATTGGTTATATGAACCATGGTAAAGTTGCGTGGTAGAAAATGATGCCGTCATGAAAATACAGCATATTTAACAATACAGAAATGCTCAGGATGTGTTCACTGAAAATGCTGGTTAAAACAAAATACCACGGCACCATTTCATAATAAAGAAATTTATATGCATAACTCTGCATATGACACAGTAACAATGACAGAATAAAGGTGGTGGGGAATTATTGTAAAGATACAATCAAGTTTTACAGATGCCAGGACTGAATTATTGCCATACCTTCTGGGAACCAGCTCCAAGGAACCACTAGGAGTTGATGTCCCAATCTCTCTGCCTCTCAAGGACTGTATGGCCTCACTTATTTCTGGTTTCTGTGCTCTTTTTCTGTTTCCTCCACCCCTCTTAATCTGCTTATACAATGCAAAAAGATCAGTGGTAACTACCGTGATCATCGTCAGTCTCCCTGGATCTTAACACATTTTTGAGGCAAATTGTGAAGAGAATGAAGTTGACTTTTGGCTAGTCAGAAATTGACTTCCTGATCTAATCTGCTGTGACCAGGAGCATGGGGTCATGCGGTAAAGCAAGGCCTCTGATTCTGCCCCATGGCCTGGGGTTGTGGGCTGGGGAAGTTTCTAGAAGATATGACTCCGAAAACAGCAGACAGTGAACATCCCATATATGCAATCGGTATATATCTGGATGTTGGTATTCCTATGAATTACTTCCATTTTTTTCTTTTTGCATTTAAAATCTTTTCTAGGTTATCTGAAATAAATACATATTATTTTTCATAATAAAATTTTATCAAAAGGAAAATAGTGGGAGGATACAGGAGAGAGAAAGTGCAGAGCAATAAAGAATGTTGGGAGTGAAGATGAATTAGAAATAATTGACTTCAAGTATGTTTGATAAAATTTGTGAATACCGGACTGAGGATCCCAGGTGATTGAGTCTTGGGGCTGATGAAGCTATATTGAGATTTCTAAAAAGTGACCAGGGCTCCACTTAGGGTGAGGACTTGCCGGACTTTGGAGGAGGGCCCTCTCCTTATATTTTACGAATAAGGATTATTTGTCTCATGAAGATTGCTGAAGTCACTGAAACTAATAATACAAAGTCTTGCCCATGTACATACATTCTCATATTTTCATTTTAAAACATCTTATTTTATATCATTCTCAATCAAATGTTTTTAAAATCAAATGTTTTCTTCTGCAAAATAAGAAAATAGACTTGAGGATCTTAGCATTTTTCATCAGAATCTGTGATGATGCATCATTTGGGGTCATAGATTTTTCATTAGAGTTACATCTTTGGTTCATTTATTTCTGCTATGGTGACTATGCAGAATTAGCCGTGACGTTCCTGTGTGGGAAACATCACACAGGCAAGGAACACTTGTAAGAAGTAAAGTGGGAATGATCTTAATCACTGAGCAGAATAATTGCAGGATCATACCTTCCTGAGAATTTTAAACGGAATGCTAGCATCCTGGTGTGACTGGAAAGAGACGCTTTTGGAACCATAACAAATATTCAAATACTATTTAACATGTTGCAAAGCATTTTAAAACCAGGATTTAAAATTTTTGTATTTTATCTTTTATCTTTGTATATCGCCATTTAAAGGAAGAATGCAAGGTTATTCTTTCATCTCAAAGAATAAATGCACAGATGCTATGCACAGATAAATGATCAAGTGCTATGTAATATTTTTGGATAGGCAAGGTGGATTATTTATATATGATATTCCTCTCCTTTGGGATGAATACTCATACAGAGTTCCTGTGCAACATAATTTTATAGATTGACTTGGGTGATCAGATCTCTATCTTTGTCCTATTTCTTGGATTTTTACTTCTTCCACTTAAGTCTATTAGTCTTCTGCTTCAGTAGTAATTCACCATCAAGAAACATGTATTAAACACCTTTTCAGTACATGGTTTGTACCTGGTACTCAGGATGAGAAGATGGATCTTTGACTTCTTGGACATATGAACCTAACAAGGGAAATAAATATAAGGATACCCACACTACTATGTGAAATTGCTAACTCCCCAGTGCTAAGGGAGCATAGAGGAGGGAGCAGCTGATTTATCTTGGGAAAGTAAAGGAACTGTTAAGAGTCTTCTCTGTTGGCTCTTAAATAAGGTAATCATATTTTCTGATAGGCCTGTTTTTAGTCTGTTTACGCTTGCTGTCCCCGGGTAATTACTAATAGCTCCCTCTTTCACAATCAAAGTACCTGATATGCACCACACACTCATTAGGCCGTCCTACTCTAAAAGGATGAAACTAAAAATGTTAGTTGGACCCAGGTTACCAAAACCCATGTATACCCGAGTAAGCAGTTTGACTTGTTTCCCACAGGATTTGGGAATCCGGGGTTTCAGTAGGAAGTGCTGTTTTAGAAAGATGGCTCAGCTGGCAGTGTGGAGAATGCATTGGAGGAGAAAGCTTGAAAAAAATAGTTTAGGTGGTTATTGCAGTTGTCCGTGTATCAGTAAATGAGATCCTGAACTCAACAGTGATCCTGGGGATGAAAAGAGGAAATCAGGAAATAACAAACTTGAGATAAATGTTCCCTTGTTTGTTACAAGATTACATTAATGTATGCAGTTTACTGTGGTTTAGAATGAATACTTTTGCTTTTCTAAATTATAATTAATGTTACAACCATCACTTTTAAATTCCTTTAGTTATTTGAGACAATTGTTGGAGTATTTAACTATTTTTGTGAAATAATAAGAGATCGTGCCTAAGGACGTTCAAATCATATTCCAAAATAAATAAGGATGTTTTCAAATACTATGTATGATCATCCAGCTCACAACAGAGCTCAATTAAACTTTCTGTGACTCAAGTTAAAAAGTTAAAACCCTAAGGTATCTCGGTACTGATGGAGCTGACAGTAAACGTTGCAGGTTTGTTTTGTGGAAGACCAAATTCAACTCAATACAAAAATTAAAACAAATTATACATAGAAGCTTTATGATTTTTAACTCTCAGGATAAACCAGTGGTTTATTAAGGAATGACTGAAAAATAATCTAAAAATATTTACTCTATATCTTACAATTTTAAGATTTATCAACTTAGTCACTTTCCTCCCCACATACTTGTATGTAAAAGTCTCACTATTTACCACTTTCAATAATCTTCATTGGCAGTGAGTAGGCAGCTGTTTAACACATTTATGGACGTCATAAATCCAGCTGTTTTCATTTTCCATTAGCCAAGTTCCTATAGTAACCAGTGACATTCTGTGCTAACTTAACGATTCACACTGCACTAAAACTGCTTTTGCTCTTACCCAAATGAGTTTCAATTGCTTAATACACTCTAATTTCCTACCTTTCACATCTTTTCATTCCATATCTATGCTGTTCCAATCCATCCTCCAACATGCTTGAAAATGTAGCAATCACAGGTTTTCTCAAAGTAATCACCTAATTCAGATATAGTATTGACATTCAGCAAGCAGACGAGTACATTTTAGAAACTCCAGATACCCATGGGTTAACCAGAAGAAATTCTCATGACAGGAGTAATACCTTAGGGTTTTAACTCTTTAACTTGAGTCACAGAAAGTTTAATTGAGCTCTGTTGTGAGCTGGATGATCATACATCATATTTGAAAACTTCTTAATTTATTTTGGAATATGATTTGAATGTCTTTAGGCATGATCTCTTACTATTTCATAAAAATAGTGAAATAGCTTTTCCATTGGTAGAATTTAAGCATCAAGGATGTGATATAACCATTATATACACAAGTACAAAAATCACTAGCCTAGATGATCTTTCACTTTTACCACATTCTTAAAAGAATTTCAGCCTACTCTTCCTAACCTACCTGGTGGAAGTGATAGTCAATAAAATGACTTGATGTAGTGAAATAGGTTGGATCAGACAGGCATGGTTTGAATGTGGACTCTACCACTTACCACCCATGTGAATAAAGCAAGTGACAACATTACTGTACTCTAAAGGAGATAAAACTAAACCATGGCTCCTAAGGCCTACATGACCTGGCTTTTGCTAGCTTCTCACACCTTATTTGATGGCACCCCCAACCTCAGAACTCCCTTGCTTACTCCATGCCACTCATTGAAACCTGTTGCCTATTTCTTGAACATGTTAAGCTCATTCTGCAGACTCTGCTTTTGACCCTCTCTCTGTTCAAAACCCTCCTTTCCTGGTCCTGCAAGCTGGGCTCTTTCTCATCACTCATATCTTATCTCACATATTTTCTCTTAAGAGTGATCTTTTCTAAAATAACAACCAACTCCTCTACACCTTTACCCAGCCACTTTGATTAATATAAGCCTGCTTTTTTCTTTATAATACTCATCACTAGCCAAAATTTCTCATTTACTTGTGTGTTGTCTGCCTCCTCCCATGAAATTGCCATGAAAGGAAGGACCTTCAGTGCTTTTTTCACAGCTGTATCTCCAGTGCTCAAACAATGCCTGACAAATGGTAGGGGGTCATTGAATATTTACTGAATGAATGAATATATACTGGTTTTTACAGGGATGTTATAAGTGAAGCACTTGACTCAGGGTAGGTGCTTAAATGATGGCATTTATTCTTACTAAGTATACAAATACTATTTGTTCTTGAAAGTTGTCAGGTGTTTATTCCAGTACAGAAACTAAGTTACTCAGAAATAAATGATCTTTGTAAACAAACCCTCTACACATTAACTTTCATGGAGTATGCTATCTGTTTCTTTTTGGAATCCTGGCTGATATATCATCTTTGTTCAACAAACAAACAATTGCTTATTATTTTTAACATTCAGCATTGTTTTTTTCTGGTATAACTTTTTAGGAGCCCTTGTCTCCACATCCAGGGAGGAATAACTATTCTTTAATTTGTTGTTTTCTTGTTTCTCACATATACCCATCACAGCACTTATGTTACTTTATTGCATCTTGGTGCTGAAGTATCAATAATCTTTATTGGACCATGTCCTTGAGGAGAGGGCTATGTCTTATTTGTCTTGATATCTGTAATGACAAGTTCAATGCTGACCTCTTAGTGGCCACTTAATCATTAATTGTTGAATGAATAACTCTGAAAAGTATCATGTACCATATGCATTCTGGGAGTTTGTATTTTTGTTATGATTGCCAAGATCTCAAATCCAGGCTCACAATGATGATATTAGGAATTTTATAAATTTTGCACTTATTCTGAAAAGGTGATAACCGACATGATTCAGTGCTAGAGTATAGCTAAGGAGAGCTAAGGAAGTAGGTCAGGTTATCTATGTGAGTCCAAACTGTGGGACTGATATATTTCAGCCGGACAGTTAATAGCAAGGAGGAATGTGACTAGGGAAACAACACAGAAAAAGTTTAAGTAGACAACAATATTAAAGATTTCCACCCCAAATGAATTCTAATAAATAACTACATACAGTTTTTAAAAATAGTGAACAAACTAACTTAGAATTAAAGTTTTGTGTTAAAATATTGGTCTTCCTGGTTCAGAGTTAGGTTCCAGTGCTTTTCAGAAGGTGTAAGCTTTGTCCTCTTTCTGAAATTGTTTCCTACTTTTTTTTCTAATTGAAACATCAAAGGTCAAATGACTATGATGGACTGTGTTTTATAAAGGTAGTATATTAAGGGTGATTACAAATTATGCTTCTGTTTTATATTAAGTACCATTAGCTATTTTAGAATTATATCTTTACTATACATAAGCAAGCCAGCAACCATTTAAATATACTCTAGTTATGTAATTAATAACTTAACAGCCCTAACAGTATTAGCAGGAATATGTATTGTTCTTCATTGCTTTTGTAATGATATTAAAAGAGTAAATTGAAATTCATCTACATGGCAAAAGAATGTGAAGAAAGCAGTTATATAACTCATTTAAATGTCTCTTAAGACAAAGTTACCTAACATATAATTTAAAAAACCCCACTTAATCATACCGTGTCTTCAGTGAAAGTCTTGTTACTGGCTTCAACTCTTCCAGGCCTGGTGTACATTAATCTGTATAGATTATTTTATTCTTTCTTCAGGGACTGAAGACCACACCAAAGTCTAGTAAGCATGCGATGACTTTCTTG
The DNA here is from genome assembly GCF_965194805.1 of Balaenoptera borealis. Taxonomy (NCBI): domain Eukaryota; kingdom Metazoa; phylum Chordata; class Mammalia; order Artiodactyla; family Balaenopteridae; genus Balaenoptera; species Balaenoptera borealis. The sequence goes on from NC_138866.1 coordinate 50,685,858, forward strand.
GTTACTTGGCGAAGATTTTAGAGTCACTATTTTACAGAACTCTGATTGTCAATTGTGTCTTTGAGATGTCAAAAGGCTAATATATGAGAATAAAGCTGGCCCTATGCATGAACAATTAGGAAGCCACCTATGTGGCATGTTTGAGGGAAAAATAAAAGTCTACCTGCCAACACATATCTCCCGCATTAACCTAAGCTGATGTCTAAGATTTCTCATCAAGGTCACTTATTTTGGATTAAAATAGACTCTCCCAATACAGTCTGTTATAATGTAAACATGCAAGCCCTGATGGTGAAATCCTATTAGTCAACAAGAATGTATGAACTCATAATCACGGATTAGCTTAACAATGAGAGTGATGCCCCATAGAATTCCATCCTTAGTCCTTCCTTCCTTCTGCTCCAGTGCTTACACTTGAGCATTCTTTTTCACTCCTGCAAAAATATTATTGCTTTCCAAGGATGCCCTGCAGATCACCTACATCAGGTGTGACCTCAGGTGCCTGCTAAAATGCAAACTACTAGGGTATCTGCCAGGCCTACTGTATCAGAGACTCCAAGGACAATATTGTGAAATACACATTGAAATATTTTTAGCTTTCTAAGTAATCACTGACCTATTTGTTGATGGTTCTTTGGATGGAGCCCTTCCTCTTTTTAATTAAGATATAATTTACATACCATAAAGTGAACCATTTCAAAGAGTTTATAATTCAGTGGTTTTTAGTATACTCATAAGGTTGTATGACCATCACCATTATCGCGAAGAGGTTTGAGGCAAGTTCTATGGAGAATTCAGTTATGTGGGAGAGTCAACAAGAGATGAATTTAAAGGATTAGACATATTGCTAAGTGTTACAGATGCTCACATTAGACATTGTGTGGTTTCATCACTTTCAATAGTAACATTCAAGGTCTTTCTGCAGAAATAGTACATGGTGGGGCTTGGAGAAGGGATGAGGATAAGTATTGTTCCAAATTTACAAGATGATTCCTTACTCAGTATAGTATCTATGTTGTGTATGTTTGTGGCATTTATATAGAAAAACATCAACAAGCGTGGATTCTTATAAAAGGATGATCCATCCAAAACTGTACAACTAATGGTAGTCCCTGTGGCTCTTAGGCAAAAGAGCTGCTTTGGACACTTCCCTTCTTACAATCCTTAGTACAAACTGTGTAGAAGACAGCTGTCTGCATCATCAGAGGTGAAAATGGGCCTTATTAGACTCAGCCTCTCAAGTGCTATCCACTTTCTCTGTAGGCAGGGGTAAGACAGTAGATAATGGGCTCTTCACTAAATAAAACTGAACAACTTTCATCAATAAGAACTCTGAAGCATAATGTTTTAATTCACAAGCATTAAAAATGAAATTCTCCCTCTCTACCCTCAATTATACTAGTTTATATTTTTAGTAGAACTTTAAGAATATTAATTACATATATATATTAAGGATTATTTGCTTCTTAGTTTCTGCCAAATTTCTATTTTTTTTAGTTATTTCCTTTCCTGGTCTTTCTCTTTTTAAAGTTGGAACAACAAATGGGTCAGGTCTGTATAGCAGGAAAGTCACAGAGCGATGCATTTAAGCCACTGCCAAATTTGGGATTTTCAAAAATACAGTTGAAATTCTAATGGCTGTTTTTTATGGCACAAATTAAAGTGAAAATTTTGATAGGGTCTGAGTTAGATTAATTCATAAATAGCTGACTTGTGTTTAAGAAAAATTGGTGCTTAGGAGAACAGATGCATTTTTTTATGCAATGTGTTTGTAAGCCACTTAGAGATTTGTTAAATCTCTATTTCACAATTGAAAGCTACTATCTGAGTGATAGTGTACAAAAGTGCTCAATTTGAAATACAATAAGGCTGATTTAGTAAAACTAAATTCCATATATATAAATGATTCTTCAGTTTCTTGACTAAATTAAACATTTTTTTAAGCCAAAGTAATTTGGATATAGACAGAATTTGTATACCAAAAACCTTCCCCATCTCACTGGTGAATAATACATTTGCCCTTGTTATCTTAAGGAAGCCCTGTAGAATTTTCCTCCTCCCTCAACTAGTGTATCATGTAAACACATGACTTAGATTGCCAATTTCAGGCCAAAGTGAAGATTCTTTTTTTTTTCCACCCTCCTCCAAACTTAAAAGTGTCTCAGGAGGGAGGATTTTAGTGAATTCACCATCTCAGCCTTAGCTATTGCATCTAGCCCGAATCTTGTTATTGGCGAGTTGAAAAATTTTAAGTCATGAAAGATTTACATGAATGATATAAGGTTTGAAATGTTTTATGGCATGTTCATTCACACTATATCAGCCTTTGCCTTTTTAGACTTTACTTGCAAGACACTTATGCAAATCCAAAATGACAGGAATGGGTTTAAAATGATTTTCAGCATCTGAAGATTAGCGAAAAATGAGAGACTCATAAAGTTCTGTACTTTTTCTGAGGGTGAAAACTTTCAGACATTGTAAGTTGGAGCAGACTGGAATGAGGATAGATAAGCTATCAATTTCATCTCTGTTATTAAAGCAGCTCAATCCCTTACTCTCAGGATGCCTTCACATCCCTTCCATGGGCATTGGGAAGCAATACCATCCTTGACATACAAACCGTTGTGCTCAAAGTTTTATCTTCTGTGTTTTCCTTATTGCGTTGCTTTGAACTAAGCATAGAAGAGTTTTACATATTATGTAAAACCTTTATGGCAAAGGGCTGAATAGTTATTTGATGAACTTGGCACAGTTCTTCACAGAAGTTGGCTTTTCCCATGAAAGAGTAAAAGAAAGTTTGCTATGTTACTTTTAGTCATTAAATACATATGTGATTAGTTGTATGTCAATCCATAGAATTTGTTTATTGCTCTCCCTTCTTAGTTTTCAGCCGTTTGTTTTCATTTTCTCATATGAACTGCCTCTATCAACAGGCTCCAGGGGAGTGAAGGGCACAAGTGTTGGTGATCAGTCATTTGATTATTTGACAATCTGGTGAAGAATATAAAAAAGTGAATGGGCAACTCTAGTAAAACACTAAGTGCTACAGAGAATTACGATTAAGATGATTGTGGCAGGTTATATTTTCCAGAGATGGCTGCAACAGTAGCATCCACCCTACATGCTCTTCTGCAATGTGACCTTGACTTCCACCATCAAAAGGTGAAGTCTAATTCTCCTTCTCTTGATTCACATCTGGCCACAGTGGCACTTGTTTCCAATAAAATGAGACAGAAGTCACACTGCACGGTTTCTGATGCTAGGTCAGAAGGAGTGTGACAACTTTTGCCTTGGACTCTTGGAACTCTTGCTTTCTACTTGCTCCCTTTTAGAATGTTCCCTTTTTGGACTCAGCACCCTTTGACCTGGGCAAGTGAGGCTGCTTGGAGCCCTGTGCCTCAGAGTGCTGTTGCACATAGAAAATTCCAAGGAAGGAATCCCTATGACTTCTTTTGTTCCTGGGACTGGTTGGGGCAATGCTATCTCAACAGGATGCCTCAGGCTGGATTAAATCCTAGACCTGCAGGTCCATTTCTCTAATTCTCTCTACTGCACATGGGGTTGACCAGCAAACCCCTGGATTCATGCCTTGGGAGTTGTCCAGGAGCTCTGCGGCTGGGCCCAGTTTCTAAGAGGGCAGCTCCTTGAGCAATTCACTCCTTCTGGCCCATACTTTGTTTGTTTTTTTTGGGATAATGTGAGTTTGAGCTGTCAGATAGTGCTGAGATGCTGATTTGGGGTGACTCAATCTCACATTGGATTCATGCTGTGTCTAGGGCTCAGAGCTAGTGATGGTCCAAGGACTCCAGGGCTTGAGTTGTCATCCAGGTTGTGACTGCAGTGTAGACTTCAGTCTACAGCATTGTGAGTCTTAAGCTGGGATGGATGAGTCATGGACATTCCTTGCACTAATAGAACTGCTCTTTTCACTTTACCTACAGCACTTAGCAGAAAATTATGAGAGAGATGCACACCCCATGTGTGCACATATGTATGTACACACAGGCACACACACACAGAAAGGAAAAAACGAAACCAAACCATTGTTAAGTGATAAAGCAATCAGCAGAGCAAGACTCAGAATTCTCTTAGAGGCTAAAAATTGAGTAAAGTATAAAGAACTGGGTGAGAGAGCTGGAAGAAGACACTGAACTTAGAAAAACGTTAGCATTTGTTATTTCAGTGTTAAGGGGGGCCAGATTTTAGACTGTGGGCAAGAACAATGGCTGAAACAGAATGAAGTGGAAGGCACTGAAGTTTCCAAGGAGGTGAGGGACCCACAGTAGTGGTTTTAAATGTAAGAATTTAAAATAGAAACCAAAGCTAGTTATTTGTAAGTAGATTTTATATATGTTCTAAAACCCAGATAAAGGACATATCTTATGTATCAATTTTAGAAGAAATTTAAGGGAAATGCAACTAATAGCCAGAATCCTGAAATTAAGCAGGAAACAAAAAGCTTTGAAAGGATTATATTTGAGGATCAATAAATACAAATATGTCAACTATGTTTTAATTTATGGTTTAAATAATATTTTTGTATTTGGAAATAAAAATAATATTAGGAATGGCATTTTATCCCCAATGTGATTTTTACAGTTTGTTCTTTGAATATATACTTTTTGCAAATAAAGCATCTTTCAACTGACCTAGCTTCCGCCTTAAGGTCAATATAACATTTTAATTCATAAGTTAATCACTATCTCTCTTTAGAAACTTTCCATAACTTAAAAAAGCATTAGCATTTTAAATCAGTTTTTGCAATGAATGTCCTATATTTTGTTATAATATGACTTTTTATTAAGGAAGAAGAAATAATCATTTCCATGCAGCAACTTCATTTGGTAGCTATAAAGCAAATAGTTAACGGTTTAGGAATGAATAAAAATTTTATCCTATGATAGCATTCTATGTCCAATTCCTCATTTTCCTCATGTGTAATATAATGTTAATAGGACCTATATATGTTACCTAATTGAGAGAAACAGCAATAAAAATAACATAATTTGGTTCCTTCATCTAGTAAGTATTCATAAATATATATGCCTCACTCCATCTAGGGAGGTGTAGTTCCTGTCTTTTATGACCTAATGGCTGTTAATTCTGTGACCAACAGCTCAAAGATGGGAATAATTGAAAGTGATCTCTATACATTAAAGAAATGATCCATTGAAACCGAGATACATTTTGGTAGGGAAAATTCTGAGGTAGAATAACTGTAAAGCAAAGACTCCCTAAACCCAAGTATAACTGAAAATAGTTAGGAATTGTAATGTGATACAAATTGTAATTGAGCCAGCAACAAGTTGTACCCAGAAGAGCAAAGAGAATATGGTTAACTATGAAGAGAATGATAATCCTTTAGCCTTACAAATGAACCCATTCTTGCTGATTACTACAAAGTCTGGATTTGATTTCTGCATTTTAAATAGGATTAAAAAACTTGTGGGCCAGACAAAAGATTAGAGGGAGAGGTTTGAACGTAGAGTTATTGGGGTGACCATACACCCTGATGACACTTGTTGTTCCTGAATTACTATTTGGAAACGATCAATTATATGGCCTCCCTATTTCCTAACCATTTTCCAGTGGATGAAAATAGTCATGAAGAAGATAAGCAGTAGCTTTCCTCCATCTCCCCAGTACCTTGAAGTAAAGAAGCTGAGGAAGGAATAAAATGTTCTTTCTCTAGCTCTATTCTTATCATATAGCACTGCTTTTGGTAAAAACCCTCCATGGCTTCATATCTACTCTTAGGACAGAGTTCAAAACGTGTAATCTTGATTACAAGACCATCAGGAACCTGCCCCTGTTTATCTTCCCAGGCTCATCTCTTTCTGCTTCTTTTCTCAATCTTAATTCCCTAGTCATACTAAACTTGAAACTTTTTCAAACCCACACTCTCTCATCTACAGGCTTGGGCCCTCAAACATGCTAGAATATTCTCTCACCCCACATCTCCCACCTGCCCTTAACTTGATTGACTCCTAGTTGCCCTAGTGGCAGAAAGCAGGTCCTGGACTAACACCCGGGTTAGGTGGCATCCACCCTGGGTGCTTCTCCAGCACGGGGCACTCACCGCAGTCATGACTCTCATCGCAGCAGGTTTTCATTCTCTGTTGACTTCACTGTAGGCCTCATTAGACTGAACATCCCATAAGGACAGGTCTGTGTATACTCTGTGTGTAGCCCAGTGCTTAGTCTATAGCGAGCCTTTAACGAATATATGCTGAATTGGTTTGTTGAATTAAGATCAGTCTCTAGTATTCAGATTTCCTGTATTTACACAAATAATTGGTCAGGTCAGAACAAAAAGAAATTTGAGCTATAATCTATAATTCTGGGTGGCCAATTATAGAAGCTTCTAGGACTTGTCAAGCGTATCTGAGTGTTTTTAGTCTGAACTTCAACTGCCCCAGACAATGTTTGTCTTGCTTGTCTTTAAACCTCTGGGGATGAGCATACCACACTCTCTCAGCAATGTTATTGCTGTTATAAGAATACTTGATATTAAAGAATTCATGAGAATTAACTTTTTAAAGAGAAAAGGTCTTAATTAATTCTTCCTATGTTCCAGATACTTTTTTCCACAAGAAATGCAGATGGTTTGCTACACAGCAGTACATTTATTATTATCAGAAAATGCCTCCTCTTGTATGGAAAATGGATGTCACACCACTGAACATATGTACTGGCATATACACCTAACAGTGTGTTATTCTATAAGGAACTAACTCGCACAATCATTGCTAAGTTTCTTCATATAAAATTTTTTTTTAAAGTTTTGGGTAGGAAAAAAGCAGCCTAAGGAATATTAAGTCCGTTTCCAACATCCCACAGTAAATGGCAGAACAAGTTGAAAGTCAAGCCCAGGGCTGTCTGACTTCAGAGCACAGGCTCTTATACATTACGCCCTAAGACCTCTCCAAACGTTCAGCGATTTCCAGGATACTGAAACCTATTCACACAGTTTCGATCCATGGTAGTCTCTCATAATTAGGAATTTCTTACACCATCCTTCATGTTTATCCCACCTCAAAATTATGTTTCTACTTCCAGTATAGTGCTGGCTTCCTGTTAAATACCTGAGCTCTGGTGGCATGTTTCAGGGCATTTGAAAGTCTATGCATTTGAGAAGGAAGACCATGTAAACCTTGACCATGCCCCATGCTCCTGAGGCTTTCTGGCAAAGACACTGTGTTCTGTACCCTTTCACTCTATAACCCTAGGACTAATCCAGAAATTATATAATTAAAATTTCTTTTAAAACATCATTGATGATGGCTGGGGTGGAGAATATAGGTTTTTATTTTGGTTTAGCATGGGGAGCATATGCAGTTGTTAAAAATCTTGTAAACTTGACATCCAACTTCTTTGTAATTTTCAGAGAGCAGTGTCAAAAGGAAACATTCAAAGTATCAGACGTGTTGTACGGAAGTAATCTCTTCTCAGTGACTAAAGCAGACAAAAGAAAAAACATACATTTGAAGAAATGAATTTATTTAATACTTGAATGTTTACAAAATGTCACAAGAGATGTAGATAAGTCTAAATAATGCTAAAACCACAAATGAAGTTGTTCAATTTGATGTTTAAGAATTAAGTAGAGAATTTAGAAACCAGTCTTCCTTTCAAGTAATTATTTCAGTATTGTTAGATTTATCTAAATTCAGTTATTGAAAAATATATTTTATGCTAGACTTGGAAAATAGATGGGAAGGAATAGAGTGCAAACGTTTGCAATAGTCTTCAACATGTTAGACCCTGCCCCTATCTCTAAAGCTTGTGTTCTTGTCAATCCATTAGGCTGCATTTCTACATTTATTCAGATTTCATATGTAAAATTTAAGGTGTATTTAGAGGTGTTGTTTGTGTCTTTATCTCAAGAAAATGAAAACAAATGGATTTTGAAAGTTCCCATTGATGGATTTATCATAATATAAAGATAAGGAGGTAGGGGAGAGAGAGAGACAGACAGACAAACAGACAGACAGACACACACACACAAAAGGAGAGAAGGAGACAAAGGGAGAGAGGGAGAGAGAATGAATTACTTCCATCTTTTCTTTTTGGATCTAATTCGTGAGAATGCTTGCAAACCAGAAAGGTAATGCTTGGCTAAACTTTGGTTGTTCCCCCATGTCTAATCAATAAAATTCAAATCTGCTTGAGTCTGGTTTTGAGTTGTGGGATATGGGAATGATATTTTGGTTTTGCTAAATCTGAGGTTCTGTATAACTTCCAGGTGTATATGTTGAATATGGGGTTTGGAGCTGGAGAGATGTTAGACCATTAAGAAGAGAAGAAAGATCACCTATTACAATGCCTGACACTAAAGTTGCCACCCAGTAAGTGCTTTCTTTTTCCCCTGTAAGTAGTTAGAGAAGACAGGGAAAGTTCTAGAAAAGTTTGCAGTCACTTAGGATGAAAAGCAGAATTGAAGGTAATGAAAGAAATGAAATGTTTTCTCTTGTTTCTTTCCATCTCACCAACCAACCATCAAGAATTTACATCAAAAAGGGACTGATATCTGACGTTCATTGATTAAGTAATGAATTTATTGTTATATATAAGTGTATCTCAGGCTTTGCAAAAATCGTACATGAAAATGCACATTTTGATAAATTACCTTATTCTTACATGCTTAACAGGATTCTTATGATTGTAGGCTCAAAACAGTACTGGGAGATAATTCTCTAAGGGTCTGTCACATTTCTAAACATTTTGAAAGTGAGGCACTAATTAATCTTTACTCTGACTGTCTTTTCAAGGATGTCTGAATAGTGATCAGCCTTGGAAAACAGAGCTAGTCTCCCTCTAGAGGAAAGGGCAGTCATGCCTGCTGCACACTGTAAAAGATTCAGGTTCTCTAAACTCAGTGTTTCTTTCTTGTAATGCAACTCACTGTGTGTAGCATTCATCTGAGTTCATCCGTATCACCTCCGTGGGACTTGGGGGGAAAGGGGAGCTGCTGCAAATATGCTGATGGTCATGCTACTTGCTACGTCATAAATAATACAAGTCTGTTGTTTCTGACCCAGGAGTCTCTTGTCTTTTGCCAGCACCCATGAAACTGGCAGACTAATTCGTTAGTTTGTGAGTATGGTGAACTCAGACCCTTCACAGTTATTAGAGATAGGTTTTTAATGAGCACCTGTTGAGTAACTGAAAAGTTTTCCTTGTAAAAGAAAAACAGAGGGCTTCCCTGGTGGCACAATGGATAAGAATCTGCCTGCCAATGCAGGGGACACAGGTTCGATCCCTGGTCTAGGAAGATCCCACATGCCGTGGAGTAACTAAGCCCGTGCACAACTACTGAGCCTGTGCTCTAGAGCCTGTGAGCCACAACTACTGAAGCCCACGTGCCACAACTACTGAAGCCCACGGTCCTAAAGCCCATGCTCTGCAACAAGAGAAGCCACCGCAATGAGAAGCTTGCGCACCGCAAGGAAGAGTAGCCCCCGCTCGCCGCAACTAGAGAAAGCCCACACACAGCAACAAAGACCCAACACAGCCAAAAATATAAATAAATAAATAAATAAAAAGAAAAATAGAAATTGATATACAATTACAATTGAATTGCAGTTTTTAAAATTGTATATACTGGATAAAGCAAGGTGTATCTATGCAGACTGGATTCAGAATTGTCCCTCAGAATTGAAAAGAAAAAAATCATTCTGATATTTCTTAAAATGGTAAGAAAGGGTTTATTCAAGACTCTTGCAATAGGAAAATCACAGTACGGGAAAGCGATTGGGCTCAACTCCAAACGCGGTAAAGACAGCTAGGGATTTGTCACCGGAGAGCAGAGTGAGGGGGTCAGTGAATGAAAAATAACTAAGATGAGATGTCAAACATAGGGGAATTCTTGTTGAACTGATTTAACAGGATTCTTGCCGAAGGCAGGCTAAAGGCTTAGCAGGGTAAGGGATGAGGAATGTGATCAGATATCAAGTATGCTCGGATATCAAGGATGGGAGAATTCTCACTAAACTGATGTAGGAGGATTCTTACTAAGACTGGCTTGAAAGACAGGTCAAAGACAGGAGGAGACCAAGGTTGAGGCCTCATTGAAAAGAGTTCAGAGGAGATAACTAAAGTTTGGTCAAGGGATAGTCTTTGGCAGAATTCAAATGTCATGTGCGGAAAATTTGTATTATTTGTGAGGATGGGAGGCAGTCATAGGGCAATGGGTACTGTATGTCTCCTCTACAGGAAAATATACCTGTTTCATTTAACATTCCTTTGTCATGTAGGGTTTCTGCTGACTTTAAGGAGAGTAAATGTTCATCACAATTGCAGCTCAAATGACACTTCAACCAGGAAACCTTTCTAGATCAACAAAGTCAGAAATCTTTATTTCTTCTAGGAATACCTGTAGCACTCTATCTGCTTCTGAATCTCAAGTCTGGGAACTCATAACTTATTGCTGTGTATCGTAGCCTGCAATATGTGACTTCTAATTCGTATTATGTAAAACTTTATCATTCTCCCAAGATTCAGAAGTCACTGGAGATTTAGTCATTTTCTGATTCATTTGTAATTCCATTAACAGCTAGCAATGGTTCACACAAGTCCTTAGTCAAAACAAGTATCAAACAACTTCTCCTACTCCTCCCTCCCTCCTCTCTCCCGCCTCCTCCTTCCCCTCTTCCAACCCTCCCCCTCCCCTTCCTCTCTCTCTCTCTATGTACATAATATACATATACACATATATGCATATAAATATGTATATACAAAGTGTGTATATGTATATATATGCATAACATGCACTCTGTATATACGTATATATACACACATGTTTATACGCTTGCTTTTTCACACTTTAAGATCATACAGGCTGTAACATTTCAATACACTGCCTATGGGAAAACCAGGATGATGATGGTTATTGTAATAAAGTCCTCTACGTACGAAACTTAAAGTTGCGAACTTTCAAAGATGCGAATGTGTGTTCTAACAACGTCAGGTGTGAGTGAACTTGCAGCTTGCCATCTGTCTCCTATTGCTGACGATCCTTCAGCTCTACCATCTTCCAACTTCTCTCCCTCCTCCAGTCAGTAACTCTTCTTGCCTGTTCACTTGATGCCAGCCCCTGTATGCCAGCTATTGTGCTGTACTACTCTACTTTTCAAGGTAGTGTACTGTAAGATTAAAAATGTTTTCTTTATTTTTTGTTTGTTTTTTATGTATTATTTGTGTGAAAAGTATTATAAACCTATTACAGTACAGTACAGTACTATATAGCCGACTGTGTTAGTTGGCTACCTAAACTAACTTTGTTGGACTTACGAACAAATTGGACTTATAAACGCCCTCTTGGAATGGAACTTGCTCGCATGTAGGGGACTTACTATAATCATGTTTAATGTACCACTTGTCAGAAAACTCACAAAATTCTAAAAGCCATAATTTGAGGTATAAGATTTGCTTTTTGAATTAGCAGCTAATGGGTGAATTATCTTTGATATTTCCAAAGCAGCTGGGTGCAGTCTTATGTGAATTCATCAGGAAGGGCATTTAATTTCAGCTTTTACTATTTTAGCTTTGTTTAAAATGTAGGTTTGGTTTTCCCAAATCACGATCTGTCAGGATAGTTTTCTATGAACCTCGAAGGCAGGAACCATCACCATATATCACACCTGCATATAACTCATGACACACATCAAGTCATTTACCAATAAATGTTTGATTAATAAAAATTAAAGTTTTGCATTTCTTTTATGAATTGTGAATGATACTTTTTATCTGGTTATAAAGGAAATAAATATTCATTGTATTAAATTTTGAGAGTGAAGATATAGTTTATATAAACACAAAGAAATAAAAATCATCCATAATTCAAATATTAAGATAACCACTTTTAAAATGTTAATTTCATTTCTTTCATTATCATATGTATTTCAAAACTTTCATTACTATATATATATTTTAAAATGAAATCATTATGTAGACTATTTTGTAATACAATTTGAAGTCAGTTAATAGTATGTTCAAGATCCTTTCCTTTGACATTAAATATTTATTAGCTTATCAGCTGCATGGTATTCCACTTTATGGTTGTAGTATAATTTATTTAATTGATTATCTATTTTGGAAATTTAATTTATTTCTATCTATTTGTCATTGACAGTACTGTTTTGAAGAATATCACTGAAAAATTTGTGTATATCCATTGTCATTGTCTTAAATACAACCCTGGAAATGAAATTTCTGTATCAACTACATGCATACATTAGGTTCCAGAAAAATGTTACTGATTTACACTACTACTAGTAATAATAACCTCTGATAATTGATAAATTAAAAAAATTTTAAATATATATGTACAGGGAATGATGAAAAAGAACAAATTAGATTCACCTGCCTACTCCTTGTCCAACCCTACAACACATATATTTAATTGTCTTATTTTGTACATGAATATCAGGCTACCCATTTACTTTCTTCTGAAATAAGACTTAGGGATCTAACTTACCAAATATTTTTTAAAATATCAATATTTAATAAGACATTTAGGTTAATCATCTCTGGTTTAAAATAACTTTATGAGAATTATATTCCTTTATTCTGATGTGAATATTTACTCTGGGTATTTTGATTGGTCATAAATAACTGTTATTTGCATATGAGTTTGTATTAAATGTAGGTGTGTAAAGTACTATCTTGTGAATTTTAGGTTAGCTCTTACTTTCTCAAGTAACACTAAAACAAAATCTCTTAATTACAAAACCTTTAAAAGACTCAGCTGGTGATCCAAATAGGTTAAAAGTAAAAACACAAATAGGTTAAAAGTAAAAACACAAATAGGTTAAAAGTAAAAACACAAATAGTTTAAAAGTGAAAGGATGGATCAAACAATGTTAGGAAATAAAATAGGAAAGAAAACTATGTTTGTGTATTTTTAATTTTAAGCCTGTTAAATGAAAGGACAAGTACATAATTTGAGCCTCATTTTGTAAGAAAATGTGATCATATATGCCAAGGAAAATCTCAAAGGAAGAACATTAAAATGTTAACATCCATGAGAAAAAAAAGAAGAATGAGAAAATGTATACTATACTAACACTAATCAAAAGAATGTATCTATATTTTATTATAAATATTGTATTTCAGAGCTAAGACTATTACCAGAAATAAAGGAGACCGTTTCATAAAAACAAAGGAATTATTTCGTGAAAAGCACATATAATCCTAAACAATCATGCACCTAATAACAGAGCTTCAAAAACAGAGTTTCACAGAAGCAAAAATTGATAGAATTGAAAGGTGAAATAGACAAATCTTCGATTATAGTCAGGTATTTTAAAACACTTCAATAAGTGTTAGAACAATTAGAGAAAGATCAATAAGAATTTGGAATTGAACAATACTTATAAACAAATTGCTATTTTCAGAACACTGCCCCTTACAATAGCAGAACATACATTCTTTTCAAGTGTACATGAAACATTTACTAAGATAGACCATGCTATGGGACATCAAACAAATCTCAAAAAATTTAAAAAGATTCAAACTATACACAGTATGGTCTTTGTAATGAAATCAAATTAGAAATCAATAACAGAAAGCTCACTAGAAAATTTTCAAATATTTGTAAACTATATAACACACTTCTAAATTACCCATGGGCCAAATATAAATCAAAAGGTAAAGCATTTTGAGCTTTATAAGGATTAAAACACAAATGTGTGAGTAAGCAATAATTAGGGAGAAATTTATAGTAATAAGTATGTATATTAGAACTGAAGAAAGGTCTCAAGTCAGTGACCTCAGCTTCCATTTTAAGAAACTAGAGGAAGAAGAGCTAATGAAACCCTGGAAAGCAAAAGAATGGAACTAATAGCAGAGCAGAAATAAATAAAATAGAAAACAGAAGCGCAATAAAGAAAAATCAATAAAATCAAATACTCCTTCTTTGAGAAGATCTATAAAATTGATAAATCTCTAACCAGACTGATTAGAAAAAAGAGAAGACAAATATTACCAATAAAGGAATAATATCAGTATAGATTCTATAGATTTAAAAGAATACTGAGAAAATATTATGACCAAGTTTTTCCAAATAATTTGATAATTTAGATGTCCACAAAAGATACAAACTACCAAAACTCACTCTAAAAGAAATGGATAATCTGAATTAAAAGAATTGAATTTGTATTTGCAAACCAGCTCACAAAGAAAACTGCAGTCCTGGATGGCTTTTCTAGTGAATTCTACCAAACATTTAAGGAGGATATAATACCAATTCTATTTGAACTCTTCCAGAAAACTGAATAAAAGGGAATACTAGAGAGAAAACTGATTTTTGACAAAGGTGCAGAGGTAATTTGGTAGAGACATGTTACTATTTTCAACAGATGGTGCTGGGAAATTGTAAATCTCAATGCAAAAAAATCATAAATATATGCCTAAAATTACGAATCTTCTAAAAGCAACCTTAAGAATAAGGTTTGTCATCTTGGATTAAGCAAACATTTCTTAAATATGACACCAAAATCATGACCCGTAGAAGAATGAATTGATATGTTGCACTTCATAAAAATTTAAAACTTCTGTTCTCTGAACTTCATTGTTAAAGGAATGAAAAAGCCAGCACAGACTGAAAGAAAATGTTTGCAAATGTCCATGTATTTAACGAAGGATTTGTATGGAGAATATGTAAAGAATTCTCAAAACTGAAAAATAAAAAAAAACTCAAGATAAAATAGGCAAAGATTAAGCAAGGTAAATGCAAACTGAACCACAATGAGATACCATTAAACACTTATTAGAATGGCTGAAATGAAAAAGATTGATCCCACCAAGTGTTGGTGAAGATGTAAAGGAACTTTCAAATACAGCTAGTGGGAACGTAAAATGGTCCAACCAATTTGGAAAACAGTAGTTTTTACTTAAGAGTTTAAAAATACAGTTGACCCTTGAACAACAAGGGTTTGAACTGTGAGGGTCCACTTATAAGCAGACTTTTCCCAATAAATACATACTACAGTATTAAAACAATCCAGTTAGTTGAATCTGCAGTTGCAGAACCAAGGATACTGGAAGGCGACTGTAAAGTTTTATGCAGATTTTCACCTGCACGGAGGATCAGCACCCCTGACCCCCACATTGTGCAAGGGACAACTGTATACCTGCCTCTAATTCAATTCAATTCAATTTCAATTATTCTAGATTTTACCGAAAAGGACAGAAACCACACATATATACAAATACTTACACACAAATATTCGTAGTAGTTTTATTTGTAATAGCCCAAAACTGGAAACAAACCAGATATCCACCAACAGTGGAATGGATGAGTGAATTGTGATATATCTATACTATGGAATACTACTCAGCAAAAAAAATGAATGAACTACTGTTCACTGTATGTGAGTGAATCCAGGTATATTTATATGTTCATATGTATATTGCAGCAAAATAGATGATCTTCAGAATAATTATGCGGAGGGAAAGAAGCCAGAATAAAAAAATACATACTGTATAGTTTTATTTATATAAAATTCTAGAAAATGCAAACTAATCTATTGTGAAAATCAAATCAATGTTTGCCTGGGGAAGGGAGGAGACAGGAATGGGGGAAGGATTGCAAAGGAGCACAGGGAAACTTTTGTGGGTGAAGGATATGTTCATTATCTTGATTATGGTGATGGTTTTATGGATATATAAATATGTCAAGACTTTTTCAGATGGTATGCTTTAAATATATGTTAATTTTTGTCAACATGTCAATTATACTTCAATACAAAATGCTAAAAAAGAATTATGTTCCTTAATTTTTGTTTGAGTATTTCCTCTGGGGATTTATTTTAATTACTAGTAAGTAATTGTCATTTGTATGTGATCTTGTGCTGAGTCTAATTGTGTAAGGGACTGTTTTATCATTTTAACTTAAATAGTTTTCTAACAAGTAATGCTAAACCCAAATAACTCTAAAACAAACAACTTTGAAGACTTATTTGGCAATCTGATGTAATGGATAAAGCGATGTGAGGACACATTTGTCTTTTAGATGTTTTAAGAAGTACATTGCTATTTGTACTTTAAATCGACATTTCTTTTTTTTTAATTTAAAAATGTTTTAAATGTGAACATGTTCTAGACAAGTGTTTGCAAATCATTAAGATTATACATGTATTATACAGTTATTCCTGGAATGTTCTTGTGCTTGGTGAATGTATACCATGTGGGAGGGGGCAAAATATATCCAGGTTCCTGGTAGGCAAATATGAAGAATATTTGTTGCCCACAATATCCAGAGAATAGAGTATTTCTCATGAGGGGTGATTTACAAACTGACAAATCTAGGACAGTTGTTTTGGTTCTGCATATAACCAGGATGAGACCCTGACTGGCCTGCTACTGTCTCTCATTTAGGATTGAAAGTCTAAATCCTCTGTGCCAGGTCAGGCATCTGGGGTTGTTATCATGGGCATCTCTTGACTCTTCTTGAGACACCAGCGTATGCCCTCTATTCCACTCCACCCTGATGGTTGAGTAAACTGTTTTTTTTTCCTGTCATATTAATTTTTCTTGGATCAAATGCTGACATAAAACTTAAATGTAGTGTGAATCTTATTTTGAGAAACTGGGCTATCAGCTTCTGTTAGATTGAGTGAATGACCACTATTAGGTGCATATAGAAATAAAAATCTTTAAGACTTGCACATTGTAGAAATGTCTGAGGGATACTTTTCTGAGCATGCTATTATTCTTTCTAGACAACCTACTAATGGTGACAATAGTATTTCTGTGTGTGGATGAGGCTGAAAATATAATATTGAACTACCTGTCACCTCTATGCTGTGTACACCTGGCATTTGTCATTTGCTTCATTCTGGTAGCTGCAACTTGAATATCTTGTTACAGTTTATTGTGAGCTGTGGCTAAAGAATCTCCTTTATAGCTGGGTATCATCTTGATTTGTCTGTCACGGTTTTACACAATTGTGTCAAGTTGCTCGAAAATGTTAATCAGTGGCTCACTGAAGGCCTTTCTTCAAACTCCCTTTTTTGTGATGACCTCACTTTGGTTTGCTTACACAATAGCTGTTAGACTATCCTGTTTTTCTTTGAAATTCTTGGTCACATCTTGGGGTAGCTGTATGGTATTATCTGAATTCTTCATTGCTCAAATGGGCTATTTTTTAGAAACTCATTACAGCTCATCTTATCTTTCCATAGAAAGTGGTATCGAGAATGCAAAAGATCCTGAAAATGAGTTGAATTGTAGCTCCCACAATATATATTAAAGTCTTTTTTTTTTTTTTTTTTTAATTTTACTTATTTATTTATGGCTGTGTTGGGTCTTCGTTTCTGTGCGAGGGCTTTCTCCAGTTGTGGCAAGTGGGGGCCACTCTTCATCACGGTGTGCGGGCCCCTCACCATCGCGGCCTCTCCCGTTGTGGAGCACAGGCTCCAGACGCGCAGGCTCAGCAGTTGTGGCTCACGGTCCCAGTCGCTCCGCGGCACGCGGGACCCTCCCAGACCAGGGCTCGAACCCGTGTCCCCTGCATTGGCAGGTGGACTCTCAACCACTGCACCACCAAGGAAGCCCCTATATTAAAGTCTTAACCCTCAGTACCTCAGAAAGTTACCTTTTTTGGACATAGGGTCATTGAAAATGTGATTAGTTAAGACGAGATCATATTGAATTAGGGTGGGCCCCCAATCAGTATGACTGTTGTTTTATATATAAAAAAAGACCACATGAAGACAGAGAGATATATGGAGAACACCATGTGATGACAAAGGCAGAGATTGGAGTTATGTAGTTTCAAGCCAAGGAACACCAAAGACTGCTAGCAAACCACCAGAGGCAAGGAAGGATTCCCTATAGGTGTCAAAGGGGCCATGGCCCCATGGACACCTTGATTTCAGACTTATAGCTTTCAGAACTGTGAGATAATAAATTTCCATTGTTTAAGCCACCTGGTTTGTGGTACTTTGTTATGGCAGCCTTAGGAAACTGATATAATAGGGATTCAATAATTTTATTATATTAAATTATTTCCTGTTTGGAGAAATTGTTTCTCTATTTCCTTTGGTCATTTAGTCCTATGAGAATTTGATAAGAGACTTGTAAACAATCCAGAAGAAAAATTTAATTATTAAATCTGAAACTCTTGAATTTGGAAAGGACCTTCCAAGGTCTCTGATTCAACTTTCTGTTTAATGCAGTGCTTCTCTCCATAACATAAGCTCTATCATATTTCTTACCAGAGTACCTACAAAAATGAGCAATCACTACCTTACAGGGTAGTACCTTCCACTTAAAATAATTTTTCTTTCTATTTTAAAATTGTGGTTAATAAATACAACATAAAATTTACTATCTTAGCCATTTTAAGTGTACAGTAGTTTTAAGTGTATTCACATTATTGTAGAACCAATTTCAAAAAAGTTTGCAAGAACTTTTTTTTTCATCTTGCAAAACTGCAATTCTATACCTATTAAACTCCCCGTTTCCCATTTGAAAGCTCCTCTGAAGTTCTTTTTTCTAGTGAGTTCTAAAAGATAGAATTGTCTTCTTGCCTACTAAATAACTAATTCTACCCTTTGGAGTTGATCCAATTGGCATAATGCCTTTTTTGCATGAAAACCCTAAAAATTATTATTTTGTTGTTGTTGTTGCTAGTTGCCTTCCAGTAACTCACAGTCAATAAAGTGTCCACATTTAACCAGGCAGCAAAGGCTTTTGACTTATGTCTAATATTCCTTGGATTTTTTATCTCTTTTTTTGATCCATTTCCACAATGATTACTCTGATGTAAATCACTCACCTCTCTTCATGTCTTTTGATTTCCATAAATCTCAACCTTTCAAAATTATCATTTAGCTTAATATGGTTCCAGGATAGTGTTTTAAACATATTTTTTATATTACATTTCTTCTCTAGGACTTATACGCTAGTCCTCCATTTCCTATGTTAGTCAATCGATTTCATTAGGGCAATGTTCAAGGTCTTTTATGAATGCACCATGCATACCTATCTAAATCATGTCTTGACTCCTCTCAGTAGGCCCCTCCTGCTGCCTGTTTCAATCCACAAAGTCTTAGGAGGTATAGTGTTTCCCCGCACCACCTTTCAAGACAGAAAGAACTGTGATTGAATTTTGTCTCTTCCAGGGATGTGATCTTGGCCAATATATTTAGCTTCCTGGAACTTAGGTTTTCCTCATCTGTAAAGTGGGGATAATAATAAAAGAATCTACCTTACAGGATTTTTGTGAGAATTAAATGAGAAACAGCAAGAAAAATGCTTGGTAAAGCATTTCATAGTAAAAAAAATCAATACATTGTGATGTTTTTATTCATGTTATTATTTCTATATGTTTGACAAGATGACCATTTTATGTGTATAAATCTTATTTCTCTGGTTAGAATTTAAGATTTTTAGAGGCAAGAACCAAGGCATAAACTTCTTTTGAACTCTCCATTGCCATTGGTACAATGCTGTCCACATAGCATTAAATTAAAACCTGTATTTAATGAATACATGAAGATCGTTTTTCTTAAAATAAGGAGAGTTGGACCAAGAGATTTAATGGAAGGCTAGCAGGTACCATGTTTCAGAAATCATTCTCTTGTTCTTATTAAGATGTGTACATATCTGTATTATAAAGAGGAACATTTTATGCCTCATTAGGGTGCTGTAGCAACATTGAAGCTATTTTGATAACAATATGGTCCGGACATCTGTGCAGCAGCTATAGGATAGCTAATGATGGACATGTGTCTTTGCCCACATGTCCTTCTTTGGTCAGCTGGGTAAATAATGAGAAACTTTTCAAGAAGGTGAGGTTTTGAAAAAGTTCACTTTCTAGATAACTGTGATATATGCTATAGAAAATGCTTTAAACTCTTCCTTTGGAGCAAGAGGTCATGATGTTCTTGAAAGTATGTATTCTGGAATGTGTTGATCATTGCATCTTACTGTGTCATCACAAGAAGTTCTACCTTAGCCACAATCAATACCATCATTTAATATTTATGCAGTATCATTTAAATATAATTATAGTACAAAGCAAATTTTGCTTTGATACAGAAGCCAAGGTGGCATTATCAATATTCACATAAGGAGTACAAAGCCATTATTAATGACTATGAAACCTGCTTTTGAATTTCCTTAATATTTGCATACCATATTTTTGTTCAGCTAGCAGAGGGGAGTTTGTTTTATATTACCTAGGTTCTGTTTTCCTTCTGCTTTACACAGTTACCTTCATTGTTCATTTTGTACTTTTCTTATCATAATCCAACTTTTAAATGAATTCTTTAATTTAGCCAATATTTACCGAGTGCCTTCTACACACCAGACACTATGGGAGGAGTAGGGGAGATGCTGTTAAATAAAAGAGACATAATTACTGCCCTAAGGAGCTTCCACAATTAATTATTTACTTTCAACTAAAAAATTTTAGCAAATAAATAACATAGGCTACCTATAAGTGATGCAAAAAACAAACAGTTAAATCTAAAAAGTTTAACTAATTGGCATCATGTAACAGCCCCTATACTCAATATACCTATCAGAAATTTTGGTTCAAATCTACAAGACAAGTGAATTACAATGCATTTTTTAAAAATAAATTTATTTATTTGTTTTTATTTTTGGCTGTGTTGGGTCTTTGTTGCTGTGCACAGGCTTTCTTTAGTTGCAGCGAGTGGGGGCTACTCTTCCTTGTGGTGCGCGGACTTCTCATTGTTGTGGCTTCTCTTGTTGTGGAACACAGGCTCTAGGCGCATGGGCTTCAGTAGTTATGGCACGTGGGCTCCAGAGCGTAGGCTCAGTAGTTGTGACGCATGGGCTTAGTTGCTCCGTGGCATGTGGGATCTTCCCAGGCCAGGGATCGAACCCGTGTCCCCTGCATTGGCAGGCGGATTCTTAACCACTGCGTCACCAGGGAAGCCCTACAATGCATTTTTGTAGCAAAAGAGAGTACAGTTGACCCTTGAACCACACAGGGGTCAGGGTCTCTGACCCCCAGCGCAGTTGAAAATCCACGTGTAACCTTTGACTTCCCCAAAACTTAACTACTGATAGCCTACTGTTGACAGGAAGCCTTATGGATAACATAGACAGTCGATTAACACATATTTTGTATGTTATATGTCTATCCATATATATTTTGTGCATTCATGACATACCTAACATTTTCTTAATTTTTTCCATATTTCTAGGCTACATGGTTCATCTGTAAGTTTTTTTCAAATTGTCACAAATTTCCATTTTTCCAATATATTTATTGAAAAAATCGACATATAAGTGGACCAGCGCAGTTCAAACCCACGTTATTTAAGGGTCAACTGTAATTACTTTTATTATTTATCAGGCAAATTAAGGTACATTACTTAAGAATACTTCTACATTTTCAGAATGCTTTGGTTCATTTTTATTGAACTATGAATTATGCTTCAATGTCTGTGGTTTTATGAATTAAAACAAATAAGGATTGCTGATTTATAATGATTTTGTAGATATGAAAACATTATTCTTTCAGTGTCTGATCTTGTTTTTTTGCATTATTCTGATTCTCTTCCAAGGCCTGAAAAATGCCTGTCCAGTAAATATTACCTTGTAAAGCCAGGTGTTCATTAAAAGTTGTGTAGAAGATAAGAGCTTTTTTGGGTAGTGATTCACACTGTCAGTATTTTTCCCAGATGATAGCACATTATTTATAGAGCTAATTTTAATTAAGTGTAGATTTTTATCAAATGTAAATTGACTACTACATAATCAAATCTCCTAATGACTATGTAAGAATTAGTTGTGAAATGACCTGTTTGCTTTCTCTGATAGGTAAATAATGAATGAAATTTTGTACGTATTTTGGTTTACTCAGCATTTCAAAAAGAATTCTTTATTATATAACTAGTTTCCTAAACCCTAGTGGGGGTTATTGCTGAGACTTGGCCTGCAGTGTGAAAATATACCCTTAAAATAAAAATAAAATTACGTTAGAATTCACTTTTCCATGGTGGGGTCTTCATATTTTAAATGGTGTTATATTTAGGCTAAGGTATTTCCTAGCGAATTTAGTGTAAACTTGGGAGGGAGAAATGTTATAAAATTCAGTTTGTGGCTTTTCTAATTCTGCTTATTATAGGTTACATAGAGTCTCTGGTGATATTACTTAGAAACACAAATTACTATTTGTTGTGGTGTTACAGAGAATTGTAAATAATCTTGGCTTTTTTTCCAATTTATTTGTTTAGAGGTTTTTCCCCCTTCTCACCCCACCCTCCTACAAGATCACATTCCCTCTCCACTCTCAGATTGTTGATACTGTCAGAATCTCCCTGGAGATGATTCCTTGCTATATTATGGAATTAAATAATGTCCAATTCAATTTAATACAACATAACTATGTGAAAAAAAATTTTTTTTAAAGAAGTTGATCAAAGCATACTTTAGAAACATGTTGAGAATGTGATTTTGCAACTTCATATTTTATCAGGTGCTTTAGATGCTAGATCTCCTTTACAATCTTCCAGCGTATTGTACTCTACTGTGTAACCTGAAACTCCTGGGTTAAGGCTTATCTCAAATATAATTATGATTTTTTCCAGCAGATTAGGCTTTCTTCCAACATTGTTTTCCTTCATACTAATAATATGTTTGGTCACTTCTGTATGTAATGTAGGATTTTTTTATTGGGTAATATGCCCAGGAGATGGTCAGAAAGTTTATGTCCAAATATGAGATAGAGTTGTCCCTGGTGTAATATTTATTATACATATGGCAATAGGGTATCATTATGTGACAAAAGACATAAAGAATAACCTCCAGTATGAAATATTTACCAACCTACTGGGGTAGATGGCCTATATTTTAGGCACTGGTATAAAAAGAAATATGTGATTAAATTCATAGGAATGACAATACAAAATACTTTAATCCAGGGAAGACGTACAGGCCTTTGCTTATGGTATTTTTTTCCTGACTGAGATATTCTCAATTTGTGTTCCTACCCATTCAAATTCTTCGTATTTTCTTAGGAATCAACCACACTATAAAAGTCTTTTCCTGCTCTTCCATCTCTCAATATACATTATACAATCTTTTTGCTTATTATTGTTAAAAAATGTTGCAGAGAGGAAATATTGGGAAATTCCTGTCATCATATTATTTTTTCTTAATGCACTATCATAAAGATTCACAGATGGTTCTCTACTGTTTTATATTAACTGTATGCTTATCATCAATTATTTTGAATTTGGAGAAGTATAATAATTCTTTTCTTTTGACAATTTTGCCTTGAAAGGTTTTGTAAATGCTCCTAATTGTTGGGATTGTTCTCATGAAGAATGCCTTTTGGAGTGGGGCAGTTTACAGACATGGTTATCTACTCCGTGTTGCCTGGATTGCTGAAGATGCTAAAATTTACACTGGACTGTCAGTTATATAGTAGACCCACATTGTCCTATGATGTTTCTACTTTGGGATTGAAAAGGAGTCGACAATCATTGTTTATGTCCTTAAGTCTTTGGAAGCTAAATTATGCAGTGTTCCTATGCTAAAGTCCTTTTAGTAAGAACCACAAACCTTTAAAAGAGCTCTAAACTATTTTAAATGTTCTCAACCTAAAATATTAAAGTACATAAAGATGCATTCTTAAATAGTTAACTAGCTGGACTTGATTTGAGGCAGAATGGGTATTGAATTATGAGGAACAACGATCAGCAAAAGACAAAAGTCATAGTGTATAGATACCAAAAAAGTCAATTATTAGCCCTACCCATTTTAGCTACTTGTGACGTTGGGAAAGTCACTTAAACTCTGTGGGTAACTATTTCCCTGTTTGTAAATTAGGAGGCTTAAACTAATAACCCCTAATGTATTTTTATTCTAAAATTATCAAATACCTGCATTCTTTTGAGTGCTGTATATTTCTGTGAATGAAGTAGAAAATAATGAAATGATAAACCATAAATGGTTTATGGTTTTAATGGTAAATATGGTAATGGTAAATATATAATAGTTAGGTAATCATTTCAGGACTTAAATTTAGATCTTTAATTCATTTTGAGTTTATTTTTGTATGTGATGTGAGGAAATGTTCTAATTTCATTGTTTTACATGTGGCTGTCCAGTTTTCCAGCACCACTTGTTGAAGAGACTGTCTTTTCTCCGTTGTATATTCCTGCCTCTTTTGTCATAGATTAATTGACTACAGGTGTGTGGGCTTATTTGTGGGTTCTCTATTCTGTTGCATTGATCTATGTGTCACTTTTTGTGCCAGTACCATGCTGTTTTGATTACTGTGGCTCTGTAGTACAATGTGAAGTCAGGGAGTGTGATACCTCCAGCTTCATTCTTTTCCCCCAACATTGCTTTAGCAAATTGGGGTCTTTTGTCCATATAAATTTTAGGATGATTTGTTCTAGTTCTGTGAAAAATATCATGGGTATTTTGATAGGGATCGCATTAATTTTGGGTAGTATGGACATTTTAAAAATAGTAATTCTTACAGTCCAAGGGCATTGGATATCTTTCCATTTCTTTGTATCATTTTCAGTTTCCTGATCACAGTTTTATAGTTTTCAGAGTATAGGTCTTTCACCCCCTTGATTAAGTTTACTCCTAGATATTTTATTCTTTTTGCTGTGATTTTAAATGGGATTATTTTCTTGCTTTCTCTTTCTGATAGTTCATTTTTAGAAAAGCAACAGATTTAAGTATATCCTGCAACTTTACTGAATTCATTTATTAGTTCTAATAGTTTTTTGGTGGTGACTTTATAGTTTTCTATATATAAGATAATGTCATGTGAAAACAGTGACAGTTTTACTTCTTCCCCCCCAATTTGGATGTCTTTTATTTCTTTTTCTTGTCTATTACTGTGGCCAGAATGTCTAATAGTATGTTAAATATAAGTGGTGAGAGTGGACATCTTTGTCTTTTTCCTGATTTTAGAAGAAATACTTTCAGCTTTTCACTGTAGAGTATGATATTAGCTGTGGGTTTGCCATAAGTAGCCTTTATTATGTTGAGACATATTCCCTCTGTACCAACTTTGATGAAAGTTTTTTTATCATGAGCGGATGTTGGATTTACTCACATGCTTTTTCTGCATCTACTGAGAAGATCATGTGATTTTTATTTTTCCTTTGGTTAATATGGTGTATCACATTGATTGATTTATGGATATTGAACCATTGTTACATCCCTGGAATAAAACCCCACTTGATCACGGTATATGCTCCTTTTTATATATTGTTGAATCTGGTTTGCTAATATTTTCTTGAGGATTTTTGCATAGTGGCCTGTAATTTTCTTTTTTCTTTTTTTTTTTTTTTTGTAGTGTTTTTGTGTGTTTTGGTATCAGGGTAATGCTGGCCTTGTAGAATGAATCTGGGATTGTTTTTCAATTTTTTGGAATAGTTTGAGAAGAATAGGTATTACTCTTTATGTGTTTGGTAGAATTCCCCTCTGAAGCTATCTAGTTCTGGAATTTTGTTCAGTGGAAATTTTTTTATTACAAATTCAATTTTTTTCTTTTTTTTTTTTTTCTTTTTTTTTTACTGTTAATGATTAGTTCCTTCAGATTGTCTATTTCTTACTGATTCAGTCTTGGGACATTGTACATTTTTAGGAATTTGTCCATTTCTTCTAGGTTTCCCAATTTGTTGGCATGTAACTGTTCATAGTGTTTGCTTATATTTTTGTATCTCTGTCATATTGGTTGTTATTTCTCCTGTTTCATTTCTTATTTTATTTGGTTCCTCTCTCTTTTCTTCTTAATGAACCTGGCAAATGTTTATCAGTTATTTATATTTTCAGAAAACCAGCTCTTGGTTTCATTGATCTTTTCTAGTTTTTGTTTTTTTTTTTAATCTCTATTTCAATTATTTCCTCTCTGATATTTATTATTACCTTCCTTTTGCTGACTTTGGGCTTTCCTTGTTCTTCTTTTTCTAATTCATTTAGATGCTAGGTTAGGTTGTTTATTGGAGATTTTTCTCCAATAAACAACCTGTAAGGAAGGCTTGTATTGCTATAAACTTCCCTCTTAGAACTGCTTTTGCTGCATCCCATAGATTGTGGAAATTTGTGTTTCCACTTTTGTCTCAAGGTATCTTCTGCTTTACTCTTTGATTTCTTCATTGATCTATTGGATTTTTAGTAGCATGTTGTTTAGTCTCCATGTGTTTGTGTTTTTCCCATTTTTTTCCTGTATTTATTACTAGTTTCATACCATTGTGGTCAGAAAAAATGCTTGATATAATTTCTGTCCTCTTAAATTTGTTCAGACTTGTTTTGTGCCAAGCATGTTCTCTATCTTGGAAAATGTTCCATGTGTGCTTGAAAAGAAAGCATATTCTGTTTTTGGATGGAATGTCTAGTAGATATCTATTAATTTCAACTAGTCTAATGTGTCATGTAAGACCACTGTTTCCTTATTGATTTTGTTTGGTCTGGATGATATGTCCATTGATGTAAGTGAGGTGTTAAAGTCCCCTAGTATTATTATATTATTATCAATTTCTTCCTCTATGTCTGTTAATATTTGCTTTGTATAGTTAGGTGCTCCTGTATTGGGTGTATATATGTTAATGAGTGCTATATCCTCTTCTTGTATTGATCCCTTTATTGTGATATAATGCCCTTCTTTGTCTTCTGTTAAATATTTTGTTTTAAAGTACATTTTGTCTCATATGATTATTTCTGTCACAGCTTTCTTGTCATTTATATTTGCATGAAATATCTTTTTCCATCCCCTCTCTTTCAGTCAGTGTGTGTCTTTAGCTCTGAAGGGAGTCTCATAAGCAGCATATAGATTTTTATGGGTTTTATTTTTTCCATCCAATCAGCCCCCTATGTCTTTTGATTGGAGCATTTAGTCCATTGACATTTAAAATAATTATAGCTAGGCATGTACTTATTGCCATTTCTTGTTCTCAGATTGGTTTTATAGTTCTTCTTTGTTCTTTTCTTCTTTTAGTTTCTTGCCTTGTGGTATAATGATTTTTTTTTAGTAGTAATCTTGTGTTTATTTCTGTCTAGTTTTTGCATATCACTTATGAAATCTTCTGTATTGCCTAGTCTGATGTTCATTTCTTCTAGTGTTTTTCGTTTTAGTTATTGTATTCTTCAGTTCTCACTGGTTCTTTTTTATGTTTGCTATTTTAAAAAAAAATTCTCACTGTGCTAATCTACAGTTTTCCCTAATTCAGTTAGCATTCTTATCACTAATGCTGTGAACTCTTTTTATGATAAATTTATTTTTGTTTAATTAGTTTTTTCCCAGGGGTTTTATCTTGTTTTTTTCAATTGAAACATATTCCTCTGTCTTCTCATTTTGCTTAACTTTCTCTGTCTCTATGAAATTAGTTAAAACCGTTACCTATTGCAGTCTTGAAGTAGTGTCTTTGTGTGGGAGAGTCACTCTACAGTCTGCTATCACCTTGGTAGGAGGTGGGCCTAGAGATGGGGGCAGCTAGAACCAGAGCCAGGTGTGAGCCATTGCTTCTCCTCTGCTCAGTGACCAACACCACCCTATTGGGGGTGGGAGTGGGTCCCAAGTTGCTGAAGCAGAAGCCCTGAGGGTCGGGTCTAATCTTGTTCTATTTCCTCTAAGTGTGTGCTCACCCTCCTCGCACACCACCACCCTCATCCCAGAGGGGAGCAGTGCTGGGGTAAGAGGTGCCGTCATGGGTGTTCAGTGTCAATCAGGGTGTGGCTATGGCAGTCCTGACACAAGTCAATTTCCCATACTGCTTCTGATATGCTACCTTTGTAAGCACTAGCAATGGCTGTTCCCACCCTTTCAGATGCCATTCTGGGTAGGAGCTGGCTCTGTCTGTCACAACTGAGCACTCCTTTTGGCTGCTGCATGTCTTGCCCTAGTGCGGAGCTGTGTTGCAAAGCAAGCAGGGCTGAAGCAGGCGCTTGGCTCGGGCTGGGGTGCACGCCAGGGCAGTTGAGAGAAACCAAAGTCCTGTGCTTTCTCTGCCTTGTTTCAGGAGTAAGGAACTGTGTGCAGGTTCTTCATGAACAAAGTCGAGGTTTCTTACAGCCCTCCTGTTAGTCTCACTGGTTTTCTAAACGGCTAAGGGAACTTGTTTTCCCAGTGTTGTACCCCAGGGCCAAGCACCTAATATTTGGCTCAAACTGCTCACTCTGCAAGGAGGATCTCCACCAGTATAATCTTCCTCTTCTGTGTCTCCTCCCAAGGGCACAGGTCCTGACCTGATTGCCTCTCTTCCCTGTCTCCCCAAATACATGTGGAATTTTCTTATATCCTTGGTCGTACAAGGGTCTTTCTGCCAATCACCAGTTAGTTTTTAGTGAGAATTGTTCCACATATAGTTGTATTTTTGATGTATTCATCAAGGAAGGTGAGCTCTGCATACTCCTACTCTACCATCTTGATCTGACTCATCAACACCATGGATTTTCAAGGCTCATCTTATCCACAGTGTTCTCCTTGTTATAAGATACTATCCACAACTTTTCTACTGTATTTTTCCTTATTATATTATCCCAAACTTTTAATATTCTTTTCTAGGTCATCAAATTTTGGCACCTTAGTTGTAGAATGATTTTATTGATAATTTAATTTAAGAGATTAGGCATCTCAGTAAGGAAGTAAGGGAGGATACAAAAGCAATGTTGTTTAATAGTTCATGACAGAAAAATGAATGAAAATGAAATATGTCACTGAAATTGTTGGCCAGTCTAGGGAATCACTCTAATATATATCTGGGCCACATCCTAAATTAAACTCTGATTAACAGAGCTACTGGTTCTTGATTTTATGGTTTGGTCATAGAATGTTATGATTCACATGTGCTATTCAACTGCAAGATCACTTAGACAATTAGAATGAACAATTAGAATGTTTTAGCAGCTGCTACTACTCAGAATGTACCTATGCTGAGTACCAAGCCAAGTGCCTTCAAATTACTTTGACCACAATTGTAAGCACAATTAAGTTGTCTTTGAGTACTAAGGAAACCTTGAACTACTCTGTGTTCTCCAACTCACTTAATGGCATATCTCCATGACTATTTTGTCTGTTTAAGGAAGAAGAATAAATCAGAGTTACAATTATTGTGAAAAAAAGGTAACTCAACAGCTGAACTGGGTTAAAGGAAAGCACAAAGAAATCAAAGGTGCAAATTAAATTTCCACAGTGATAAAAATTTTCATGATATCAAACAGTGAGATACCCTATTAGCTGATAAATAATCTCATTGCTATGTACCTTAGTGTATCTTTCTCACATTTTATGATAATTATTTCTTGCCTGGGGACATTTGTTAAGAAAAACATTCAAGACTCACTAACAGAAAGGTCATAAGATACACTTTTCTAATTAAATTTTGGGATGAATCAAATACATTCTTTGATTTACACTGTGTCTAAAGAATTTGGCTCATATGATCACAGTTGATTTGTGGCAATTATGAGAACATTAAAGCAAATCAAATAAACAGAAAAAGATAATAGTATAATTAGTATAATTTGATGCAGCTTTAAGGGTATGTGTTATTAATGAAATCATCCATAAGTAGTTCTTTTTGGAAACTTTGATATATGTAAATATTAAATATTAATAGTTCTTGGATCAGATGATCAAAGTGTTCATTAAGCAACATTTCCCATTACTCTTCTCTGTACCTCTGTGCTGTTTCATCTGATTTCTGTCCTGTTTATTCCTTAGAAAGAATAGGTGCTCAGTATTGAGGATACTTTTCAAAACATAGATGAGAATTTAATATCTATCCCTCAATTCATTAATCAAAGATTTTAAAGAAGAGTCAATTTTATGTTTGGTATAAGATGGCTAAGAGGGGGTTCTTGCTTAACAGAAGGACACAGATTACAATGTGGTACTCCAAACTATGTTCTAGTTTAGAAAAATAATAATCATAATACAAAATTGTTCAAAGAACAATAATATTGTTAAAATAATTGTTAATTTTTACTCACCACACATGTGTCAGATACTATGCTCAGGCTGAAATATTCATTTATCCTCTTAACAGCTCTGTGAGGTAGTTCCTGTTCTTATTCCCAGATTTCATCTAAAGAGATGTGAAACTAAATGCAACATTTGATCCTGAATTAGATCCTGGACCAGAGAAAGAGAATTATGTTTCTTTTGCTACAAAGGCCCCAGGTGGGATATTGGCAAAATTTGAATACAGTTTCTAGGTTAGGTTGCAGTTCATTTTCTGATAATTGTAACTGAATGTACAAGGTAAGAGAATGCCCTTATTTTTTAGGAAATATGCACTGAATCCTTTAAGGATAAGGGACGTTGTATCAACTTGCTCTCCAATGGTTCAGAAAAAAGTAAATCATATGTATATAAACATATATTTATAAATATATATATGAGAGAGGCAGAGCAGGTAGGAAAATAGGGAAGGGAGAGCAAGGAAGGGGAAGTAAATGTGTTAAAATATTAACATTTGGGGACTTCAGCAAGTGTATGAGAATTCTTTGCTCTATTTTTGTAACTTTTCTGTGTCTTAAATTATTTCAACAGTAAAAGTTTTGTAACTTTTCTGTAAGTCTTAATTTATTTCAACAAAAAAGGTTAAAAAAAAAGTTTATTTCCTTTAACTATTCTGGTATCAGTCCTCTCCTTAGTGATGTATATGCTCTGCTTTGTAAAGAGTGTCATAATGTTGTTTAATGGAATAGAAACATTTTCATTTATCCTTTTGCTAAAATTTCTAATATGGGCTACATTTTCCCTACAGGCCAGGACATGCAAAGGAGATCAAACTGGAATTTTGATCCCCTGTTGACCCTTAATGATAAATATAAACAGGGCCAAGAGATCTATGGCCTAATTTAGAGTTAATTCTCATATGGAGAAGTAACTTAGATATATTTTATTTATGTGTTTTGATTTCCCTATATGGGTTATATTATATTATTCTAATCTCATTCAGGTTATTAAAAAAATCTTAAAACATACTTGTGATATTACCTGTTTAACACCAGATACCAATTTTTACCTGTGTGGCATTCAGATAAAATTTAATTTCTTCTGGTACTAACAGTGACACTGCAGCTTTGATTCATGCCATGAAACTGTTAAGATAAAGTTGCTTTCATGAGTTTTTTCCAGCATTTTTAATAATTAACTTTATAGATGGTGTGCAGGATAAACCTGACTTAGACTCTAATTTCATGCAAAAGGGAGCTTTATTGAAGCAAGGCCGTAAAGTATTTTAAACTCTAATAATAGAAGGTTTTCAAAGATGAGGACTTATTTCAGAAGTCTATGAGTTGCCTTAATGCAGGATCTGTGGACTATCCTATGAACAAACTTAGGTTTAGAAGTGAGACAGGTACACGTTGAAGTTGACTCAGTGAGGACCACAGAACTCTGGACATAAAAATAAAATTCCCACTATTTAGACAATATGGGACAGCACTGGGGAAAGGAATGGACATCCCGTGCTAATGAAAGGAAGCACGTTTTGAAATATAGGGCTAAATTAGAAATTTTTAAGAAGACAAGGGAGAAGTAAATTATGCAACAAAAACTTCAATTAAATGGAATTTAGAGTGACATAAAAATAGCTCCCTATTTAGCAAAGACCAGCAATAGAAAATATCTCATAAAACCCAAGGTAATGCTGATGCTTTGTGATGCATTCTAATTGTCTTCTGAATCCTTCTTTGGGTGCTTTAATTAACCTTTGTAACCCAGGCCTCAGTCTAATCCTCAACCATAGCTGAGCTGCTACAGAATTATGATCCTGTTCAGCACTGGGTCACTGAATTGAATGATGCAAATTTTGCTAACTCCAGGCCTTTTCTCCATTCTGCGACTATGGAGTGAAATGAATCATGAAGAAATTTGGTGATCCTGGAGTGTTGTACATTTCAGCTTTTACTTCTTTTCCTGAGTAATTTCCCTTTCCCCAGATAAAATAGTTCACATTTTTTGTGAGTATCTACCAGAAAACTCAATCTTAGTAACTTTATCATTATTTTGATGAAAAACTTTTCTGAAAGGATTAAATGGAGTATTTGGAAAGTATTTTAAGATCACAAAAATCAATAATGTGTGAATGAATGTTCAATGCTATTGTTGGAAACATGGGCCTTCTTACCGTGCCCCTGCTTCATGGAGTGTATAGTATGTGTGAGGAAGTGTTCAGAACTAATCAGAAGAAGTGGCTAGTCTCTGAGTGACATGCACATTTTGGAGAACCAAATTGGCAAACATTTGGAATTACACTTTAGATTCCTCTCAGAGAATAAAATTGCACGTGTTATAACTATATTCATAAGTGTATTTACAGACTTCCATTTTATTTTTCCTTCTGCATGTGCTTTTGCATAGTAGATAGTAGTCTAAGTATGGTTGATGGATGCCCTTATGATAGAAACATGGGAAACCTGGCAGAGTGTGTAGTTGATATCTTGTTAAGTGATAAGGAGAGTCCTGTGTGTCTGATAATGGCTAGTACATGGCTAGAGTGCATTTCCCAGCTTCCCCTGCGTGTGAGTGATTGTGAGCACAAATGGGTCCCACTGCCAGGCATGATTCTCCATGTTTTTTCCCTTTTAGCTTGATGCTAACATCTAGTTGAAAGAATAGGGTTAAGTGCAGAGTTTCTGTCATCACGAGTTCCAAAATAATTGAATAGGGCAGAACCCTACTGCCTGGAACTACTTTGGAATGTTAGGAATAAGTTCTCATATATTAAGCTACTAAAATGTTGGAGTTTATTTATTATAGTAGCTAGTATTACCCTAAAAATTAGAAGGTGATAATTAATAGCATGGAAAAAGTCAAGCTAAGTTTAAAAGTGAACAGAAGAAGAATAAAAGAGTAGGTAAAAAAAGTAATGAAAATATTAAGAAATAAATCTATAGGGCAAGGAATGATGTTAAATAAGAAATCAGCATAAAGTAGATAGAAGCAATAAAATGAAGTATATTCCAAGTATGAATGGACCGATTTCCACTACAAGGCAAACTGTTAGACAGAGTTAGAAAACAAAACCTAGCTGTATACGATTTATAAGAAATAAGCAACAAAAATGATGAGGAAAGACTGACAATGAAAAAAATCTTGGCAAAGATATATAATTCTGGGCAAATGCAAGCCTAAAGAAAGGGGTGGCGATGTTAATAAGGTCATTTAAAAAATTTAGAGCCCTAAACAAGATAAAAAAGACTAATGTATAATACAAAAGTCATATTTTTTGAAGACATTATGTTAGTAACAAACCTACATGAAATGCACTTGGTAACAAAAAAAAACTTTTGCAATTAAAAAAGTGGGCAATTGTGTTACTGTCTGCTCATAAGTCAATACAATTGAGATAACTAACTAGAAATTGAAAAAAAATATTTTAACTACTTACATTTTGAAAACACACACCTATATAACTCTTGTATCAGTGAAGAAATTTTAAAAAGAAATCAGCCATGCAAAACACAGTGGAAAGGAGAACACTTCATACATATGGAATGTAGAAAAAGCTAAAATTAAGGGATATTTTATAGCCTTAAAAGCCCTCTTATTAGAGAGGAGAGAAAACAAATGAGAGAAATCAAGTACTCATCTTAAGAATTTTTAAAAGTGCACTGGTTAGGAATATAAATCGTATTATATAAATTCCATGAGTACGTGGATTTAGTCTATTTCTCTCCCACACAAAGTTTTATTGAAATATAACTGACATACATCACTGTATAAGTTTAAGGTGTACAACATAATGGTTTACCTTACGTATATTGTGAAGTGATTACTGCAATAAGATTAGTTATTGAGATCCATCATATCATATAGATAAGCAGAAAAAGCAAAAAAAAAGCAAAAAATTTCCTTGTGGCAAGAACTCTTAAAACGTACTGTCTGAGCTTTCTTATATAGCATACAACAGTTTTCACTGTAGTCATCATGTTGTACATTACATCCTCAGTACTTTTTACTTTCATAACTAGAAGTTTGTAACTTTTAACCACCTTCCTGCAATTACCCCTCCCTCCCCTTGCCCCTACTCTCCCACCTCTGGTAACCACAAATCTGATCTTTTTTTTCTGTGAGTTTGATTTTTTTTTAAAGATTTTTTGATGTGGACCATTTTAAAGTCTTTATTGAATTTGTTACAGTACTGCTTCTGTTTTATGTTTTGGTTTTTTGGCTGCAAGGCATGTGGGATCTTAGCTCCCCGACCAGGGATGGAACCCACACCCCCTGCACTGGGAGGCGAAGTCTTAACAACTGGACATCCAGGGAAGTCCCTGACTTTTTTTTTTTTTAAGATTCCACATATAAGTAAGATCATACAGAATTTGCCTTTCTCTGACTTCTTTCACTTAGCATAATGTCCTCATTGCCCATCCATGTTGTCACAAATGGCAGGATTTCCTCATTTTTTATAGCTGAATAATATTTCATTAATATTTTAATAATAATATTTCATAAAGAAATTTCACAATTTCTTTATCCATCCTTCTGTTGATGGACACTTAGATTGTTCCCACGTCTTGGCTATTGTAAATAATGCTGCTATGAACATGGGCATGCAGAAACCTTTTTGAGTTAGTATTTTCATTCCCTTTGGATTTATTCCCAGAGGAGGAATTGCTGCATCATGTAGTAGTTCTATTTTTAATTTTTGGAGGAGCTCTGTTTCTTTAGATTTGCAGTCTTGGCCCCTAGTAGAGTACCTAGCTCATAAGAGACCTTTGGTAAATATTTGTTGAGCAAATAGACTGTAGGAAACCCAATAATAAAAGTAGCTGCCATTTACTAAGCAATTATAGTGTGCCAAACACTGTGCTTTACATGAATTATTTCATCCATTCATCAATTCTGTGAAGGTATCACCTTTTCATATATGAGAAAATGGAAGCTTAAATAGGTTAAATTAATTGCCTAACCTACAAATCTAGCAAGTTTCAGGGCTGCGACTGGAACCCATGGGTCTTATTTCAAAAATTCATGAACTAAACAACTATTTATACCTGGGAATAATAGAACCTGAATAACCTTGCAAAGAGAGGATTACATTTTTCTTACAATTGGGGGATGTCAAATTTTAACCTGACCAGCCAGATGTAAATATGGAGCTAGGAAAGTCCATGTGTCTGATCAAGACACGCTAAGGTTAGCTACTTGCTGCCTTATATTCCCTCTGAGAAGAAATGCGTCCATCAACGAGCTTATTTGGTGGAACATGTTAGTTTCCTGTAACTGCTGTAATCAGTCACCACATACTAGTGACCTAAACAACAGAAATATATTCTCCCACAGTCCTGGAGGCCAGAAGTCTGAAACCATGGTGAGCAGGGCTGTGTTCCCTCCGAAGACTCTAGGGGAGAATTGATTCCTTGCCTCTCCCAGTGTCTGGCAGCTATCGGCATCCCTCGGTTTGTAGCTGTATCTCTCCAAACTCTGCCTGTCTTCACATTGCCTTCTTGTCTGTGCATATGTGCTACCACCCTTTGCTTCTCTTTTCTAAGGACACTTGTGATGGCATTTAGAGTCCTCCTGGATAATCCAGGGCAATCTCATCTCAAAATCCTTAACTTCATTACATCTGTAAAGACCCTTTATCCAAATAAGGTAATCTTTATAAGTTCCAGGGATTGGGACTTGATATCTTTGAGTGGCCATTATTCAGTTTATTGCAGGGATTTACCAAGAGAGAACTACAGGCCTTGAGGTGGGAAGCAGGAACACATTAATATGATTAGTGCAGATAGAAACTGTTAAAAGAATTGAGAAGTGGGGAATCATTTGAACTCAGGTTTTTGGGAGAAGCTTTATGAAAGTAGGATATGAGCTGTATTAGGAAGCTATAAAGGATTTTGTGGAGAAGGAATGAGCAGAGACCTGGAGCTGGGAATGTACAAGATGAATTTTGAGGCAGTGAGGAGGCTCTGGTAAATATTTCTCGGGACAGGCAATATTCATCTATGGTTAAGTGATTAATATCAAATCATTATTTTTTAAAAACTGGCTGTCACTGCTAAGTGGAAGGCAGCATTCTCCAGTAAAACTCCATTCTCTGGCAGATGTTGAAGGAGCAGCTCAGAAATCCCGAATGGTCCTCCATATGCACATGGAGAAGGCCATTTTTCTCCCTGTATTAGAGCTCAAAACACGCGCTATCAGTAAGGAGTCTCTGAGATCCCAAGAGTGGAATGTGGTCCAAAGATACAAATACCTTTAGGAAAATCGAGGTAACATCTCGGGATTTGAGAACCAGAGTCTCTGCTCTTAAAAGCTGATCAATCTTTACGGATGCTGCTTCATTATAAATATAAATCTTCATTTACCCAAGTTTTCTGAACAATAGTCTCGGCTCACTTCTGTGTCTCCCAGCAGCTGATCACGTGGGACTTAGAGTGACTCTGGTAACTTTATTTTTGCAAAAGATGTATTTATTCTTCTGGGGAATATCATCATTTTTCTTCATTCTCTCTGACATTGTGTCCATTATATTCTGAGTTTGCCCACGGGACAGAAATAAATAGCTCAGTCTTCTTTAAAAACAAAGTGGGAATTGAATACATTTAGAGGCTGCTTGGTGCTCCTGATGCCGATCGAAGAGTGTCTTTCTTCAATTTATTCCATTCCCCTTTATTCCCAAAGGAGACTGGTTATGTATTTTGGTTCGTGGAGAGAGCTCTTAGCATCAAGGTTAGAGCCAGAATAATTACAAGTAATAGTTGGGCAAAAACTATAGCTGAGTCAAGGCATTACTGATAATCTGATTTACTCTCTGTTTTGTAAGGTAAAAACAACAGCCTTATACCAGACAAATTGTAACCTACAATTCTAACATTTAAAAATCCGACTTTAGTGTAAATTAATTGTGTGTTTGTGGTGCTGAGGAAAGTAGTCTCAGTGTAGAGGTCTTCAATGTTTTTCTGCTTTATTTTCGCGGGGGGGAATTGTAATTCTCAGGAAATCTGGCTCTCAGCTGCCTATCAAAATGGAAGGTTCTTTCAAGTGGCAATTTCCCAGTGAAACCCTTTTGGTCTATAAGGATCAGAGTACTCTTACAGGAAGTGGAATTCAAGAGTACTCTTTAAAGCACCTTCAGGTCTCTCTTATCCATCCTTAGTTTTTGAAGAATGTTAAGAAGGCTGCTGCTTCTTTGAATTTTTCCCAGGTGCACTTCTGACCCTGAGACTTGGGTCTCACCTGGGTTCCATCACCTAGGGGGTAAAGAAGTTGCTCAGGGAGAAAAACCTCATATCCTGGCCCCGCTCTGACTCTGATTTATATATGAGGACATTTCTTGATGTTCCAGCCTGCTCCTCAACAGTCTTAGGCATGATCTAAAGAAAATAGATAAAAGTGGAGAGCTCCAGATTTATTGATAGGTGAAGGGAGTTGTAGGATGTAAACAATGCCAGAAAGGTTTAGGAATAGAATTAGCTAAAGATAGAAAATGCTGCAAGACTGGTGGCCAAGTATTATAATTTCAAGTACCTATGTTCACTCTGGTAATGTGGGGACGCACATAAAATTTTCAAGGGATTTTGACACAATTTCACGTCATGACACCAAGTTTACATATGAGCTTAAGCATTACAGGCACACCTAGGAGACGTTGTGTGTTTGGTTTCAGACCACTTAAATAAAGTGAGTCACACTTTTAAAAACTGGCTGTGCAAAAGGACTTTTTGCTTCCCAGTGTATATAAAAGTTATGTTTACACTATACTGTAGTCTATTAAGTGTGCTGTAGCATCAGTGTCTAAAGAAATCTACATAACTTGATTAAAAATACTTTATTGTTAAAAAATGTCAACTGTGATCTGAGCCTTCGACATGTCAGTGTAGCAATATCAAAGATCACTGATCCCAGATCACCATAACAAATATATTGATAATAATAAAAAAATGGAAATATTATGAGAATTACCAAAATGTGACCCAGAGACACACAATGAGCAAATACTGTTGGAAAAATGGTGCTGATAAACTTGCTCAATGCAGGGTTGCCACAAACCTTCAATTTTTAAAAAACACAATATCTGTGAAGTGCAATAGAGTGAAGTACAACAAAACAAGGTATAATATGAGTGGGTACAGATAACATGGGTTACAAACTCTGGTGTGTGTAATATAGAACGATTTTTTAAGAAATTTTCCAAGATTGATTAATTTCTTTCTTGACCTATATTACACTAAAGATGACTAGAAACTTTATCCTAGTCAGTTCAGCATAAACATACTCAATTAGAGGTTTCTAAGTCACTTCCAGATTTCCTAGGCCAATTTTCTCCTCCCCCTCTGTGGTGGCAGAATTCTAAGATAGCCTCCAGGGCTCCTGCCCTCTAGAGGTCACATGTTGCTCAGTCGTTCAGTCAATCACTAATCTAGGTACTGCTGTGAATAGATTTTGAAGATATAGTTGAGGTCACAAATTAGTTGACTTTAAGGAAGGGAGATTATCTTGGTGAGTCTGGCATCATTTCATGGGCCCTTTAAATATGGGTCTAGACAGCAGAGACAGATAGATCAGATTTGAAGCTTGAGAAGGATATGATGTGAGGGAGATTCTTCATGGATGGCATGAGAGATGGAAGGGGCCACATGGCAAGGAATGCTGGCAGGCTCTGAGAGCTGAGAGTGGTCTGTTGTTGGAGGGGAGAGGGAACAGAAAGTACCTGCTGAACTGAGAAGGTATCTAGAGACCGAAAAATGAGGCTGGGAGCTCCATACAATCAATGCATCAGTTTATTATAAGGTAACTTACTTGCAGGGTGGGATCAGGCAGGGAATGATCCGGAAGCATTTGTAGCTGCACTGTGCACTGCCAAGGGGCCACTGGGACAATTTCATAGTTAACCTAGGGTACGGGGGTATGTGTTTGGAGACAGGAAGTATGTTCCTAAGTCAAGATGTATGAATGGGTAACTAGTTTCATGAGTCCCGGAAACATGTCAGCGAATGTTTGGGGACTTCATTGTCTGGGGACTAACAGAGCATAGATGCCACCTGGTCCTAAGAAAAATAAACAATATCTATTAACTGCAAAGCCCTTGACAGCAGAGAAGTAATTTCCCACACAGTACAGTCCTGGGTAGGGTCAGTGGAAGTACAGGAGGAACCAAGATGGTGTCAGTTACACTAAGAGTGATACACCTGTTTAACCTCTATGAACTGAGAGCAATTCCTGGCTGACAGCCAGTTGGGAACAAGGCTGTAGTCCTATAGGTACAAGGAACTGAATTCTGTCAACAACCTCAGTGAGCTTGGGAGCAGAGCCTTCCTGAGCCTCCAGACAAGAACTCAGCCTGGCAGACACCTTAATGCCAGGCTTGTGATATCCTGAGCCAAAAACTCAGTGTGGCCGCTGTAGACTTCTGTCCCATAGAGCAGTGAACTAATAGGTGCTAAGTTCCCTAAATTTGTGATAATTTGCTACAGGGCAATAGTTAGCTAATACACCCTCATCTCTTTGAGGTTCCATGTAAGTTCTAATGGGCCAACATAGTATCAGGTGTTGGTGGGGTGAAAGGTCAGGAAATACCAGGTATTTGGTTGCAATCAGTCCCAGTTAGAAACCCACTGCTGCATCATCATCTACTCCTCGATCCTACCTCCAGTCAGCAGGCCTTCCACACTGGTGTTTGTTGTATATTCTCAGTCCTGCCTGTTCTCCAGTTACCAGTACATGCTGGTATCTGCTGCTCTGTAACCCTCTGTCCTCACCACCTGCCTCTCTGGGCTGAGCCTTCAGAGGCTCTGTGAGGCTGTCCTCAGGATGAGATTCCTGGAGTCCTTCTGGAGACATTTCTAATCCATTGTTCCTCATCATCTGGACATCAGATTTCTCTAGAAGGCTGGAAAAATTCCTGGAGCTTTACTGGGGAAAAGAGAAGTTGTCCTCTGTACTCTCAAAACTCCAGACTTATTTGAGGTTCTGTGATTCTCAGCTCTCCATTTCTCCAACCCCCAAACCAGATGTTTGACTCAGGAGAGGGTCAGGGTATAAATTCCCTTCTTTAGAGATTGTCATTAACATCTAACTATGCAACACTTTCCAGGAAAATCCTCTGGAATGGGAAAAAACTGTACAGCAAGTATTCTTCCAGTTTTATTTGTTTCATACCTGGATTTTGGTATATTAGGTTGAAAGCCAATAATCTGACTCATTTGTTCTTTGGTTTTGCTGTGACAAATCCATCCTAAGGCAATGAGTGTTGCATAAGAGTGATGGGGTGTAAGAGGACTAAGGGGAAGAAAGAAACACGTGAATTAATGCCTTAAATATTACTTCACCATGCACAATTTTTTAGAGTAAATTAAGAAAGGTGGAGCTATTTAAAGAGAACATGAGTGTCTAGTTCTCAGTTAAAATTACTCAAGAATAATGACTGAGGAACTAAAAATATTCTCTCTAGGACAGGGTATTTAAAACAGTTGTTTTAGGAAAAGTTTAATTAGCACGCTATCACATAATATTTTTCAATATTTATTAGGATAAATATTTCATTAAGATTTTCAAATCTTAATCCAACATTCAGTTTTTGAAAGGATAATTGATAGCGATTAAGCTTTGGACAGTTCTTCTGGGTAAATTGGCCTAAGCGTTCTGATTTTTGATATCAGTACTTTAATACATTGGATTCCATATTTTTTCTTACCTGAAAGATTTTTATTAAATAGTGAATATAGTTGAACAAAATAATTCAAGGCTTTGTAGAACAATAAAATACTGGGACTATTAGGGGACTTAGTGGTAGTTTGTTTTAAATTTCAACCATCAGTGCCACATTGTGTATACCTAACTTATTTATAAAGGACATTTATTAAATTCCAGCCTGCACTGTAAATCAGCAGGAGTTTAAACTATATTTAGTTCAAAGATTTAAAATTGATCTGTCACCTAGGAGGTAAATAAATTGGTCAGTAAGAAAATGATTTAGATTTTGACTTTTGAAAATTTGTCTTTAATAAAGTAAACTAGTTTAATGTATCCCACTGATAGAATAGTCATTTTATATTTCTGTTTTGAAAACATACTTTATATTAATGAAATGTTTCCACAAAGGTAAGTGATAGGGAGAGGGTTGTGTTGATAGCACTGTGTGAAACAGATATGTTTTAAAATATCAAACTTGTTGGTAGCTCAGGGTTAAATGCTTTTGTGTAAGAATTGTACACAAAGTAAAACTGACTGGCAAATCTTGTAATTTTTCAATTATAAAAATGATTTCTGTAAGTGGTAAGGGGTCATATTTTGAATAGCAAGTTTTAGCAATATCATCTTATTCAGATTTTTGGCACTCTATTAATTGGTGGATACTGAAGTTAAATGCATCAGGTTTGCCATTAGAAATGAAACACTTGGTTTAGTGTACTGCTACTTGTCTTTGTTGGTATTTTACATTATTTGGTAGTTATTTAGCAGACATCAAGATATACAGGAAGAAAATGGGTCTAGAAATTAGGAAAAAAATTGTATTAGGATCCTTATGATTGCAAATGCTAGAAACTCAACTTGTAGGTCAAATAGTGGAAGTACAAGGAGCTTCAGTTGCAGCCTGAGACAGTTTCCAATGATGTCAACATTTATGCTATTCCTCTTTTGCTTTCCACTCTATCATTTAGCTAAGCTTTGGTCTCAGAGCAGCATCAGTCTAAGGAGAGTAGTGACTTTTAAAGAACTCTCGTGGCCTTGCTTGAGCTATAATTCCGCCCCTGAACTAATCACAGTAGTGCAGAGAGGAAGAGGGGTGGTCCGATTGGTCAGCCTGAGTCACATGACTTGCAGATATTGGAGGAAAGCAGGCCTACCTAATATACAACCTCATCCAAAAAGCACTGAGTGGAGGAAATGCAGATTCAAATCGGAAAGATCCTGATAACTAAATCCTCTCTGCTTCTGCTCTATCACATTCTTTCTTTCACTAACTAGAAGTGTGGCCTACAGAAAATCTCTTAAATAGGCTGGGCCTTGGTTTCTTCAGCTGTAAAATAAGGTGTTGTGCTCTATGACACATTCATCCATCTTTCCATCTGTCCATTCTTCAGTTAGTGACGACTCTCTGCCAGCACTATGCTAGCTGTTAAGAATCCAAAGAAGATTAAATATGACCCCTCCCTCTGATGGTCTAGTGTGGGGTACAGACATAAGTGAAATAATGACAGTGAACTCTTATGTAGAGTAGTGAGGAATACTAATAGTGATAGCTATCATTCATTACGAGTCTATTATGTGCTAGGTTCTGGTCTACATAGTTTATGTACATTATAGTATCTGGCCCTCATATTACATAATAAAGCAATTGCTGAACTAAAGTACTTTGAAGATAAGAAAACAAAGATTAGAGGAATTTGGTAAGTTACTCAGGATCAGATGATCAGTGGTGGAAGCTGGAAATTTTGGATTCATGCTGGACTCTGGATCCTCTGGTTCTTTTCACTACACTGTGAGCAGAGAGGAAACAACCATCTTTACAGGAAATGATCAGGGAAATCTTCACAGCAGAGGTGACATTACAGCTGAGTGGAAAGATAAGAACTTGCCAAGTGGAAAAGAGAAAAAAAGCATGAAAATGTGTGGTTTATCTAAGAAACAGTGAGCCAGTGTCTTCCCTGCACAGTTGAGTCAGGGGCTGCTGGGGAAACTGAGAAATGCAGCTAGAAAAGGAAATGACCACACCATGTGAAGGGCTTTGAAGGAAGGACATTCAAACTTTATTTTTGGCAGTAGAGATACTCTGGAGGGTTTAAGACAGGACTTTGAAGAGTCATATTTTGATTTAGAAATCATCTAAGATCCTTAAATACTCATATTTTATCTAGAGTCACATGCAATTGTACGTTTTATTGGGTAATTTAAAACAGAGGAGCTTGAAAAAAAGTGTGTAGAAAAATATAGGATTTATTACTTATAATTTTTAAGTTTTGAATTCTATAATGTCTTTCATTTAAGAGTTAACATGTTCTTTCCTTTTTCCCCATACCATTTCTCTTCTTGGTTGGTATTTCCTGAGCAACGTGTGAATGTAGAATTTTAGATTTTATATTTTTACCTGTTCTCCATTTTATGTAGAGAAAAACAGATTCAGAAAGCTCTGACTTATCTGTGGTTATATCTATGACTGGGCTTTTCATTCAATGCCTTTTTCATACAAAAGACCTTGCCTTTG
This sequence comes from Balaenoptera borealis, assembly GCF_965194805.1. Classification (NCBI taxonomy): domain Eukaryota; kingdom Metazoa; phylum Chordata; class Mammalia; order Artiodactyla; family Balaenopteridae; genus Balaenoptera; species Balaenoptera borealis. Next base: position 50,728,976 of record NC_138866.1, read on the forward strand.
GGTTAATCAATAACTAGGATGATAAATGTCTTGGGGTCATCTCCATGGGAAAAGATGAAATAAGCTGAGGGTGACCAGAATAGCTGTGCTTCTCATAAGGCTGCCATTGTCTTAGACTTATTTATTTATTTTTACCATGTGAACTCTGATAAATTAAGTGGATTGAACAAATAAACTAACTGTATAATAAGAATGCTGTTAAATTATTTTTGACTCATTTTGCCTGGAATTTAATTATGTTTTCATGTTAAACCATTTTCCATTTGAAAATGCCCCCTAGTACTTACAGAAATGTCGCATTCATTACAATAATTTCTTTGAGTGTATCACATAAAAATTGTACTTGACTTATTATGACTTTTCTTGCCATGACATTAACCCTTTGGCCTGGTGCTGAAAACGCCTTGCCACTTTAAATAGATTAGAGAGTGTCTTGATATATTGAATGAAGGTTGGTTTTACAGGATCCTAAAATTGCATGAAAGTAAAAACTTATATGCTTTGAAAAAGTAAAAACACAACACAAGTCTTTTGTATTTTTATCTGCTTTCATGATATAAGGTGTAGATTCTATGGGGTTTTATTTTGAATGAAAGTTTAACTACATTTAGATAACCAAACTCATCAAACTTCCCTGGCTTGATCATTTTTCCTTGATTCTCATTTCTAGGTACAGAAGCTAAGTGACAATAGTGGTATTACAAGTGTATTGCAAGTCATTCTGAGTAAACACATTTAGAGTTTAAGTGCCATGCTTCACATGTGGAATGGTTCAGTCACATTCATCTTGGAAAGAAGCTCGCTCTCATGTTCTCTCTCTCTCTCTCTCTGTGTCTCTCTCTCATATAGGAATAGGTTTAATAAATATTTGTCCTCAGGTAGTCAGTGTACCTTATACTCACATTGGAACTTTTTCTGTCAATAATTCTTTCTATCCTTGGACACTTAAAGCCAATTCCCACCTGGTTTGATTCCCAATTTCATTGCATGATTTGTTGCTTGGTTTTATTAAATTTATAAATGTATCCATGATTTACATGCAAATATATTTGCTCTGTAATTCCCTGGTGCTCAGTGGACACATTACTATTCCTCATGGTTGGCTAAAGGAGAGTTTTTAGTACACGATTATGTTGTTTCTTCTTTGTTGGTGCAGGAGTTCAGATAAGGTGATGGATTAGAAGTATAGTCTTTATTTATATTGTAGGATGTCCTTGCTGACACAAGGGAAGTTTACACATTTAGTAATGAAATTCTTTGTCCATTGTCCAAATAGTCTAAGAAAAGCCAATCTTTAAAATGTAGTATTGGTAAGAGAAAGGCTGAATAGGTGGAAATTATTTCTACCTAAGGGCATAGTGGGTAACATTGAGACGAGAAAATGAGTTAAGGAAAACTGTTCTGGAACTTGGTTAAAAACTAGGTCTGATTATTGTACTTTCCCAGGTTAATGCTCATTTGAGGATAAGTATTCCTCTGAAGAGACGCATGAAAAGGCAGCACACATTTTCATTCCTGTTTGCAAAAGTTTCTCAGACTCCAGAAAACTGCCTGAAAACTGCTTAGAATGAATTTTGCAAGCTGCTTTTTATTTTATTCTGGGAAATATGGGAACAGTCCATACCAGAAAAGCAGAAGGTGACATTATAGAATGCACTTTACCTAATGAGGAATAATATTTCAGTAAATGTTCAAAACAGTTTTATTGAGGTATAACTGGCACACAATAGATTGTACATGTTTAAAGGGTACAGTTTCAAGACATTATACATGTAGATACAATTCCTTTATCAGATATATGATTTACAAATGTTTTCTCCCATTTATATTGTCTTTTCCTTTTCTTAACTGTATATTTCAAAGAGAACACATTTTAATTTTTATGAATTCCAATGTATCAGTTTTTCTTTTATGGATTGCACTTTTGGTGCTGCATCAAAGAAACTTTTGCCTGTCCCGAGGTCACAAAGATTTTTCTCCTATACTTTTAATTTTTTCGTTCATGATCAATTGAGTTAATTTTGGTATGAGATATGAGGTATATATTGAAGTTGATTTTTTTGTATATGGACATCCAATGTTTCCAGCACGATATTTTGAAAAGACTGTCCTTGCCCTACTGAATTGTCTTTGCAACTTTGTTGAAAATTAGTTTTCTGTATTTGTGTGAATATATTTCTGGACTCTTCATTCTGTTCCATTGAGTTACTTTCCTGTCTTTACAACAGTACCACACTGTCTTGATTACTCTAGATTTATAAGAAGCCTTGAAATCAGGTGGTGCTAGTTCTATAACTTTGTTCTTTTCCAAGTTGTTTTGGCTAGTCTACATCCTTGGCATTTCCATGAAGGTTTTAGAATCAATTTGTCAATTTCTACCAAAAAGCCTAATAGGATTTGGATTGAGATTGTATTAAATCTATAGATCAATTTGAGAGAATCAACCTCTTAACAATATCTCATCCTCTGACTCACGAACATGGTATAACTCTCCATTGATTTATTCTTTTAATTCTCTCGGCACTATTTTGTAGTGTTGAGACCTTGCAATATTTTGTCAGATATATGTCTGATTATTTGAAAATGGTACTGTTTTATAAAAGTTCCATGTCCAATTGCTTGTTACTATTATATTGAAATGAAATTGAATTTTGCATGTTGATTTTTATCCTGCAAACTTGCTATTAGTTTTTAAAAAATAGACTACATTGAGTTTTCTATATGTTTAAATAATTTTATGCTAATAGTTTTATCTATCACTATGCTTGATGTTTAGGGGCTGTGAACACATAGCAGTTGATTTGTCTAAAGTCACCTGTAAAGAATTTAACAATTCTATAACAATTAACATTTAGATCTCTAATAGAGAATGCATGGTATTATAAGAGTTATGGCTGGGACCCAAATGCAGTTAAAAATAAAATAACCATCCCTTGCCAGAAACCATGACTAACTTGAAATTTTAAACAGTTCCCTATATATTGTTAATGCTCAATAAATATTAAATATTAGTACAGTTAAGTGGGCTAAAACTCTTCTTCCCAATATTGATTTACCTTCTTAAAACATTTATCTTATAAAGAAACAGAATAATGCATTGAGGTAATCAGTGTCTCTCTTTTAGGTCATTATTTTCTGTTCTTTGTCCTTTGGAAATTATAAAGAACTTTAATTAGGATTAACAACAGTATTCTGCCTTTATCAAAGGGCATTTAATGAAGGTATTTAGGTTATTTTCTCCTGAGTAATTTAAGATATTAAAACTTTGCTCTTTTAGGATGTTTACAGAGAACTAATCATAGCCAATAAATCACTTTCAGAAGAAATCTGTTCAAAGACAGATTTTTTTTTTTTTTTTTTTAAAGAATTATTTATTTATTTATTTTTGGCTGTGTTGGGTCTTCGTTTCTGTGCGAGGGCTTTCTCTAGTTGCGGCAAGCGGGAGCCACTCTTCATCGCGGTGCGCGGGCCTCTCACTATCGCGGCCTCTCTTGTTGCGGAGCACAGGCTCCAGACGCGCAGGCTCAGTAGTTGTGGCTCACGGGCCTAGTTGCTCCGCGGCATGTGGGATCTTCCCAGACCAGGGCTCGAACCCGTGTCCCCTGCATTGGCAGGCAGATTCTCAACCACTGCGCCACCAGGGAAGCCCTGTTCAAAGACAGATTTACACTGAAAGCATTCTCTCTCTCTCTGCCTATTTAAAGACATGAAAATGCAAAATAATTCTAATTTGCATGGAACTTTTCAGGTAAATAGTTTCTTTTGATCTCTTAGGGAACCAGCTTTGTAATAGAAAACTTTTAATTTCAATTATTAGGCAATTAGATAAGGACTGCCATTGAAAAATTGTTCTTATTCTATAAATCTGGATTAGACAGTCCTGGGTGCTCCCACAGGTCTCTTTTTTTTTTTTGTCTGATCATGACATTGCTCATTCTGTGTTGGGATTGCCTGTTTACATGTTGATACTCTCTGGACTGTCAGCTCTGTGCAGTCAAGGGTCCCTTCTCCTTCCCGCTGCCTAGCATAGCGTCGAAGACAGAAGGCATTCCAAAAATGCTACTACTGAACGAATGAGTTACTTTAAGACATGCTGCTATAAATCTAGTTTTAAGTAACAAGAGTCTATGAATGGCATAAAATAAGTAAGTCATTTAGAATTTTAGTGATCTAACTTGTATACATTTAAACATTATATAAGTAAATTCTAGTCTTACTAGGTAAATCAGTTATATATTTTTTTAGAATTTAAGATCTTTTTGTGGCCAGGGAGTTAAATATTTTCAACATCATGTGATACTAATATTCAAAACAGAATGTTAGTTAGAATACTTTGCTCTCCTAAGTCACTACCTCCAGTTAGCGTAATGCAAAATTGTTATTGTAGTGTTTCTTCCTACCACACTTTTTATGAAGTATGCAAATATTAATGAAAACTGCATTTTCAAAGGAAAGTAGATAAATTTGCAGCTAGCTGTATTTGTTTATAATTCTAGTTTAAATTAAATGGAAATGAAGTTTGAAACTAATTATTAAAATGTGTTTTTTTCCTATTTGTAGACATTGCTATTCACACAACCCTTCTCCCTGATTATACAGTTCAGGTAATGAGAAACAAAGTGTAAATTCCCTTTGCGTTTGGTCATCTAACATTTAGACCATCTACTTCTTCTGCTTCAATTACTAAAGGTTTCTAAACTTTCTAGACAAAGGAAGTTTTTCGACTTTTCTAATTGAGACCATGGAACTATGGCTTAGTACCAAGCACGGAATTATACATTTCAAAGAGAATTTAGTGTTGACTATAACCTCTTTATTTTTCAGAAGCATCACATATTATGTTTGGAAGCTCTATGATAATAGATAAAATAATTTCTTATCTTTAGGGATTTAGAATTTATTTATATCTGTTCAACAAAAATCCTCCTAAGTGAATGAAAACCATGAAAATTTAAAAAAGGAGAAAATCCCCTGTTTGCATGAGACAAGTTCATCTACAACTCTAAATCTCAATCGGGATGCATATTTTTTTAAATATTTGAATTTATTTGATCCTGAGTTACCAAAGGAACAATACTTCAGTGTAAATCACACAAACTTGGGACAGGAATAGGCTACAGAAAGTTTGGGGATATTACTTGGGGTTAAGTTCCATATTCAGGGGAATGGGGGGGAAAAGCTTAAAGAGAGATTGTATAGATATATGTCTTAGTATGGGTTTCTTCAGAGCAAAGCCTGAGACAAGGATTTTGGTACAGAGATTATTTAGATAGTGATTTCAGACACAGGAGTTAGGGATCAGGGAGGGAAAGACAAGGATGGAGGGAAAGTTGGCATGCCAGAGTTTTATCAAAGGTTCTGTGGTGAGTAATTCACGTTAGATTCCACTGGGACCTCTGAGAAGTGTACAGAATACCTCTCAGAATTTTCCACTTGGAGGAGGCAGAACATTTATCTACAGAGTCCTGTCTCTTATTGGTTGAAGGTTGTTTCAAGGGTCCTGCCTGCCCTATGCTTCCAAGCAGTACTTGTGAGAGATGAACAGGCTCTCAAAGCATCTAAGAAGGAGTTGAGACTACAGGCAGAAGGAGCAACGGTTCCCACTTCAGATTAGGTGCTGGTGGTCTGAAGCAAAACTGAGCCCCCACAGAACTGTCCACTAGAGCTCCAGCTGAAATCAGAAGTGGATGGACGTGAGGCACCAGTAGCATCTGGTCTCAAACAAGCTTATTACTTTATGCAGCTTGGAGTTTGAACACAAAAAAAAGTGTGGTAGAGGTAAGGTAGGAAAGAGCAGAGAGGGGAAACAGAAGCTAGCTTTGTAGTTTCTGAGCAATAAGTAAATTCTAAATCACTTGGTGGCTGTCTCACTTTGTGTTTTGGGATTTCTCTTTTCAGAGTGAGCAGATCACCAAAGTGGTATTTGGAATGGTGCACGTGGGATGGTTTTAATTTACATTAGGAAAGTAGAATTTGATTCTAAGAAGTACGTGGAAATAAAAGAGAATAGGGACTTGAAGGAAAAAAATAGACAAAATACCAGAGAAGTCGGAAAAGAGTTAAAAGAGAACAGAAAAACAGAACAAATAGAAAAAGTGAGGTGGGTGAGCTATGGAAAGAAATTGAAGATAATAGCAAGGTCTTTACAAAAATTAAAACCATATTGGAAACAATAAGAAGAAAACATGATGAAAAAAGTGCCAGTGATAATCTATAATGGTAATAAACACTTCATTGCTTAATACTAATATTTACTTACTACATACTAGGAACTCTTCTGAGGGTCTTACTTTTATAAGGCTCACTGACTACTCAGAAAACTTCCATTAGTTAGTATTACTATTCTCTATATTCTATAAGTGAGGAAACTGAGGCACAGACATCCTGCCCCAGCTATCTCTCTTTACTAGGAGTCCAGGCAGTATAAAATTAATTATTCCTTTCAGCTTTGTACCCTTACTGCTAGATAATGTGGAAGCAAGAACATGTTTGAGGCAATTACATAGATAAAACAATGAAAGCAATTAGCCATAAAGATGAGAGAGTTCAGATGCAACATTTGCGTAGTTGTTGTCTTTGAATTAGAGGCTGAAATGAATACCAAAAAGCAATAAAACTTTCCATATATGAAAGAAGAACTGAATTTACAAATCTAAACTTGGAATACCATGTTCCAAAAGAAAGTAGAATTATCAGCCCTGAGGGGTTGTATGGCATAAATATTAAAGTTCAAGATTAAATAAAGAGTACTGCAGTCATCCATCAGAAAAAGTAGTTACCTTCAAGAGGAAAAATTAGGCTAAACTCAGATTCTTCATAGCAGTATGCCATGTCAAGAGATGGTAGAGCACGTCTTCAGAATTCTGAGTTTAAAAAATTGTGATTCTAAAATTTAATAACCAGCTACATTTTTATTCATTAATAAAGGCAACAGTCCTTTCTTAAACAAGAAAGGACTCAGAGAGTATAGTACCCATGAGACACTGCCGAGGAAAAAATCTTAATTATGAATTCTGTCAACCAACCTCTATCAATTTGCTTTTGCTATGAAACAAATCACCCCAAAATGTAGTCACTTTAAACTGTAGCTCTTATTTAGCTCATGGTTCTGTGTGTAGGTTGAGCAGTCTTTCTGATCTGGGCAACTTGATCAATGTCTCTGGGCTCTCATGCATCCACTTTTAGCTACATGTCTCCTGGCATTTGAATGATCCAGGATGGCCTCACTCAAATGTCTGATGGTTGGAAGGCTGTTGGCTGGGCCAATGAGGGTAACGGGTCACATGTCTCTCACCATCCACAAGACTACCCCAGACTTTTTTGCAGGTGGGGGTGGTAGGGGTCCCAAAAGTACCACAAGAGAAGAAATTGTAAGACCTCCTGAGATCTTGGACCAGAATCCACATGGTATCCCTCCACAGCATCCCACTGGTTAAAGCATATTCTAAGAGATAAAGACATAGACTCATGTCTTATGGGAGAAACTGAAAAGTGCTAAGGCCAGTTTTGACATCTATTGCACAACTGAAAAGTTAAAATTTAAGACAAAACAAAACAACAAGAACACTAGGAAATGGAGAAGCAATAGTATCAAAAACTGCCTGTGCATTTTGAATTCATATAAATGTAAAAGGAAGGGTAAAGATTTGTAGGCATATTATGTTTAGAAATCAGAATATAAACTCATAAAGATCAAAATATAAAAGTAATAAAACAAACTAGGAGAAATGTTAGAGAAAGTGGAAATGTGTATCTGACCTTTCATAGTGTGGAAACAATAGATGCTTTCTAAACTTTATAACTTAGAAAACTGAGTTTTAAGCATATGATTTAAAATTCTGAAGGAAAACCAGTTGAAAATTAAGAATGGATTTTAACTCACTACAATTTCTAAGAGGAGGGAAGAAAGAAGATACAGATATCACTACAAGAGATGGATAACAATAAAACAAATGAGTAATTAAAAATCTGAAAAGAAAACAAAGTATGTAGACTGAAGGTCAAATATATTCATTATCATATACATATAAATGAGATAAACATACCAATTAAAAGGTAAAATGCTGTGAGATTTAAAACTCAGGTATGTCCTACATACAAGAATCAAACATTTATAACATTCTCCAAATGAAAAAAATTATATACAAGAGATAAATTATATAGGAGAACAGATTAATAACTATTACTTTGCTCTTTTATTGAGATTTAATTGACATATAATGCTATATTAGTTTTGGGATTACAATATAGTGATTCAGTATCTGTGTATACTGTGAAATGTCACCACAATAAGTCTAATTACCATCCATCACCACACATAGTTACAAACATTTTTTTCTTGTGATGAGAACTTTTAGGGTCTACTCTCTGAGCAACATTCAAGTATACAATACAGTATTAATAACTATCATCATTATGCTCTGCATTATATCTCCATTACCTATTTATTTCATACCTTCACTCATTTTACCCCCTCCCAAACCCCCCACCTCTGGCAACCACCAGTCTGTTCTGTGTATATATGAGTTGGGTGTTTTGTTTTAGATTCCACATATAAGTGATATTATATGATATTTGTCTTTCTCTGTCTGATTTATTTTGCTTAGCATAATTCCCTCAAGGTCTATCCATGTTTTCACAAATGGTAAGATCTCCATCTTACTTTTGGCTGAGTAGTATTCCATTGTATATATGTACCACAACGTCTTTATCCATTCAACCATCAATGGACACTTGGGTTGTTTCATGTCTTAGCTATTATAAACAGTGCTGCAATGAACATAGGGGTGCAAATATCTTTTTGAGTTAGCATTTTAATTTTCTTTGGATAAAAACTCAGAAGTGGAATAACTAGATCACATGGTAGTTCTATTTTTACTATTTTTGAGGAAACTTCGTACTGTTTTCCACAGTGGATGTACCAATTCACATTCCCAGTGTACAAGGGTCCCTTTTCTCCACATCTTCCCAGTTTGTTATCTCTTGTCTTTCTGAGTCTAGCCGTTCTACCAGGTGTGAGGTGCTATCTCATTGTGGTTTTGATTTGCATTTCCCTGATGATTAGTGATGTTGAATACCTTTTCTTGTATCTGCCAGCCATTTGTATGTCTTCTTTGGAAAAATGCCTATGCAGATCCTCTGCCAATTTTTTAATCTTTTTAAATTTTTTTTTTTTTTTTTTTTGCTGTTGAGTTGTTTGAATTCTTTATATATTTTGGAAATTAACCCCTTATCAGACCCTTATCAGATATACAATTTGCAAATATTTTTCCCCATTCAGTAGGTTACCTTTTCATTTTGTTGATAGTTTCCTTTGCTATGTAGAAGTTTTTAGTTTGATAGAGTCCCACTTGTTTATTTTTGCTTTTGTAGCCTTTGTTTTTGGTGTCAAAACAAACAAACAAAAAATCATCATCAACCAAAGTCAAAGTGCTCATGTTTTCCTTTAGGAGTTTTATGGCTTCAGGTCTTACACTCAAGTCTTTAATCCATTCCGAGTTAACTTTTGTGTATGGTGTAAGATAGTGGTCCCTTTTCATTCTTTTGCAGGTTGAGGTCCAGTTTTCCCAACACCATTTATTTAAGTGACTGTCCTTTCCCCATTTTATATTTTTGGCTCCTTTGTCATATTAATTGACTCTTTATGTATGAGTTTATTTCTTGGTTCTCTATTCTGTTTCATTGATCTATGTGTCTGTTTTTATGCCAATACCATACTGTTTAGGTTACTATGGCTTTGTAATATAGTTTGAAATTAGGACGCATGATGCCTCTAGCTTTGTTATTCTTTCTCAAGATTGCTTTGACTTTTCAGGATCTTTTGTAGTTGCATAGAAATTTTGGGATAATTTGTTCTATGTCTGTGAAAAAAACACCATTAGAATTTTGATAGAAATTGCATTGCATATCTGTAGATGGCTTTGGGTTGAATGGACATTTTAACAACATTGAATCTTCCAATCCATGAGCGTGATATATCTTTCCATTAATTTATGTCTTCTACAATTTTGTAATCAATGTCTTATAGTTTTCAGTGTAAATGTTTTTAACCTACTCGGTTAAATTTATTCTTTTTGATACAATTATAAAAGGGATTGTTTTCTTAATTTCTCTTTTTGTTACTTGTTGTTAGCATATAAAAATGCAACTGATTTTTGTATATGGATTTTGTATCTGCAACTTTACTAATTTTGTTTATTAGTCCTCACAGTTCTTCAATGGAGTCTTTAGAATTTTCAATATATATCATCTCTAAAAAGTGACAATTTTACTTCTTTCTTTTCAATATGGATGCCTTTTATTTCTTTTTTCTTTCATAATTGTTCTGGCTAGGACTTACAATACTATGTTGAATAACAGTGACAAGTATGGACATCCTTGTACTATTCCTGATCTTAAAGGAAAAGCTTTCAGCTTTTTGCCATTGAGCATGATGTTAGCTGTGGGCTTATCATATACAGCCTTTATTATGTTGAGGCACCTCCCCTCTATACCCACTTTGTTGAGAGTTTTTATTTTAAATTGATGTTGAATTTTGTCACATGCTTTTTCTGTATCTATTGAGATGATCATATCATTTTTATCCTTCATTTTAGTAATGTGGTGTATCGTGTTGATTGACTTGTGGATGTTGAACCATCCCTACATCCCTGAATAAATCCCACTTGATCATGGTGTATGATCATTTTAATCTATTGTTGAATTTGGTTTGCTAATATTTTGTTAAGTATTTTGTCATCTATGTTCATCAGGGATATTGGCCTGTAATTTTCTTTTCTTGGCGTATCCTTCAATGGTTATGTATAAGGGTAATGCTGGCCCAATAAACTGAATTCTGATGTGTTCCCTCCTTTTCTTTTTGGAAAAGTTTGAGAAGAGTTGATATTCATTCCTGTTTAAATATTTGGTAGAATTCACCAGTGAAGCCATCTGGTCCTGGACTTTTGTTTGTTGGAAGGTTTTATTTCTTACTGATTCAATCACTTCACTGGTAATCAGTCTGCTCAGATTTTCTGTTTCTTCATAATTCATTCTTAGTAGATTGTATATTTCTAAGAATTTATCCATATCTTCAAGTTTGTCCAATGTTAGCATAATGCCCTCACTTTATCTTAGCTAAAAGGCTGAGAAGCAATCATAGTAGTGTCATATAATACTTTATATATTTTTTGATATCAGTGTTAATCTTTCCCCTCTCATTTCTGATTTTGTTTATTTGAGTCATCTCTTTTTCTTGGTGAGTCTAGCTAAAAGTATGTCAATTTTGTTTATCTTTCAGAAATACACCTCTTAGTTTCATTGATCTTTTCTATTCTCTTTTTAGCTATTTTATTTATTTCTCCTCTGATCTTTATTTCCTTTCTTTCACTAACTTTGGACTCTACTTGTTCTTCTTTTTTCTAGTTCCTTGAGGTATAAATTTATTTGTTTGAGATTTTTTCTTGTTTCTTGATGTAGGCATTTGTTGCTATGAATTTCCTTCTCATTACTGCTTTTGGAAATCCTATAAGTTTTGATGTTATTTTCCATATTCATTTATCACAGGTATTTTTTGATTTATCTTTTGATTACTTCTCTGGCCCTTTGGTTGTTTAACAGCATGTTGTTTAATTTTCACATTGTTGTGAATTTTCCAGTTTTCTTCTTGTAATTTATATCTAGCTTTTTACTGTTGTGGTCAGAAAATCTGCTTGATATGATTTCAATCTTGAAGGAGTTGCTTTGGGTAGGAGATGAATGTTATTCAACCTTGCTCTAGTTCTTGGTTGTCTCTCAAACCTTTGTCATTGTCCAAGTGGCCTACTTTATTTTTAGTGCCTCCCTGTAGTTAAGGTTGTGCCAAGCCCTGTAAGTCCCAAAGGGGAGGATTTCAGACAGCACCTAGATTTAGGCTGATTGGAAGCCAGACCCTCAGGCAGCAGCTATTAAAGTATGCAAATATATACAATCCTGTGGGATCAGGAGTATAAGCCTGACTGGCCATGAGGACCAGGTGATCTTGAGGTGTCCCCTGGGTGGCACTCTCAAAATTCAGGGTGCTAGATTAGATTAGTGAACAAGCTCCTTTCTAAGAGTTACCAGCAACCTGGAGCAAGGAAGAAGGAAAGAACAAAGATGGTGTCCACTGGCCTCCATCCCCTAAGAGCACCTCACCAGGCTCCTAAATGTGTGCCAAACCAGAAGTTTGACTTTCAGGCCAAAGTTCCAGGACAAGCAAGTAGGCCTTTCACAGAAAGAATGGTGATGTGTTTCAGTCAGCAGTCTGACTGTTTCCTGGAGGTGGCAGCTGATCAGAAACTGTCTCTCCATCTGTTATAGTGCCATGGGGCCCAGGAATGCTAGCCTCACTGGCCAGGAGAGCCAGTCAATCAAGGGTCATCCCCTGGGCAGCCACTACAAAACCTGGGGCACCAAATGTGCATAAGCTCCCTTTTGGGAGATACTGGCACTCTGGAGCATGGCAGAGGGAGAGCATGAAGATATCGCCTACCCTCCAAGGTCTCTGGAGAGGATTTCAGTTGACCCTTAGATGTGTGTATAATTAGAAACCTGCTTCTCAGGCTGCAGCTATGAGGATAAGCTAACAGATCTCTTTCACAGAAAAACTGGGCTCCTTAGTTGCTTCCTCTCATACCCGGGGGATGGTAGCCTGTTAAGAACTTTTTCTCTGTTTGTTACAGTCCTGTGGGACCCACAAGTGTAAGTCCTGCTGACTACCAGAACCAGGAGACCTAGAGGTGTCACCTGGGTGGCAGCCGTATAAATTGGAGCACCAGATGAGGGTGCAAGCTCTCTCCAGGAGATACTTGCTAGCTGGAGTGAGGCAGAGGGAGAGTGCAAAGATGGTGTCCACTGGCCTCCATGTTTGGAGAGTATTTCCATAGACCCCAGATGTGTGTTAAATTAGATGTTTGCCCTTCAGGCCATATGTTTCTCATAATCAAATAAGCTTCTTTCACAGAAATTCTGGCTGCTTAGCAGTCAGCTGGCCCTAGGGTAGGTGGGTCTGCATGCATGAACATTTTAAGAACCGTTTCTCAGTTCACTACAGGCTTGTGTAAGTCATGGGTGCAAGTCCCATTGACTTTCAGAGCTGTGTGTTTTGGGGGTTTGTCTCTCAGGTGCAGGTCTTAAAAGTTGGGGTGTCAAATGTGGGGTTCAAATCCTTTGCTCCTCAGGGAGGAGCTTGAGTTGCGTTTCCTCCCAATTGTGGGTTGCTGTGCTGAGAGTGGGGTTTATGGTGAGATCGTGTCTCAGCCTCTCCTACCCACTACGATGTGGGTGTGGGTTTTTTTCTTGTTTGCCTGATGTGTAGGGGTTGCTCATCTAGTTTTTTGTTTTTTATTTTTTTGTTTTTTTTCCGAGAGGAAACAGTTTCATATATAGCTGTGGATTTGGTGTGTCTATGAGAGAAGATGAGTAGATGAGTTCAGTATCCTTCTATGCTGCCGTCTTGAACTGGAACCTATTAATTTGATTCTGATTTTTAAAATGGGCAAACAATAAAATAGGTAGTATATTGGAAAAAAAATTGAAATGGCCTATCAGTATGTGAAAATATGAACTAAATAAATGCAAATTTAAATACAATAAAACATGTTTTTTAAAAACTCTCAGACTGGCAAAAATGAAAAAAAAAATATAATACTAATTGATAGCAAGGGTTCTGGAAACAAAAACTGTTACGTCCTGTTAGCGAGAGCAGATGAGCTCTTAAACTTATGGGACAAGAATGGAATATAAGCTGCCAGCTTTCAGTCTGCCCCTGTTCATGTCCCAGACCTATGTAATCATTCACCAGAAGGGGCCTGGCAACACATGTCTGGCCATCAAGCTCCATCCACCCACATCCATCTTCACAACCCTCCTTGGCCACCTGTCAAACCTCAGAGTGTCACTTGCATTCCATCCCAAGAAGAACAGATTCAGGGAACAGACCCTTCCAGTCTCTGGAAGCAGGTTCAGGTATGTTTGGACAGAAAATTCTACAGCTCCAGATACTCAGAGTATTACCTGGAATAGAGAATATAGGTCCTGGGTGGGCATGTCCCCTTAGTTCTGAGGTTTCCTCCCATTCTTGGCAGAGCCATGCTTAGAGCAGGACCAAAGGAGCCCTCTAAAATGTAGTTTAGAGTAGGAGTCCTGGTTGCCCAGCTCTAAAGGTGGTCTTGAGTAAAAGTATAGATTTACATCTTTATGGAAGGTCTTTAATAATATCTACCAAAATTTAAAACTACCCTGATGTCCATCAAAGGGAGTTAAATACATTTTGTTACATTCATACGATGAAATTTCATGCACGTATGTCAGATATTAAGATACTGAAATAGAAGTATTGTATGCCATAAAGTACAGAACTAAATAAAAAGCAAAGACCAAGGTGTAGAATGGTGCATTTACATTATACCACATATGTTTCTTTCCATTTTCACCATTCTGGAATATTACTCCAAGATTTCCTATGCTTCCTTCTTTTCCATTGTTATGACTCAATCATGGCTTGCTTCTTTTTAGAATAGATGGCTGTTAACAGAAGATAATTCGGAGGAGTTGGGTTTCTGAGAGAGAGTGTTTGGGACAAAGAGGTTTTTAACACTTTATACATGCTCATATTTTTTTGACATGGGACATTAATTTATTATTAACCATAAAAGTAAGAAGAGAATGTGAAAGGAGATAGAGTGGGTATAATTTTAATTTTTGTTTTGCTATGGAGTAAACAGGCTCAAAGGGATTGGGCTGACTCATGTGAGATAGTGACATAAAAGAGACCAGGTAGGACAAGTGGATGGAAATATTTAAAATAATATCTTCAAACTGATTTGCTGCAGAAATAATTTACTTTGTGAACATTGTAATCAGTAAAGTGGAGCCCCAATTTTTAATTCCAATCACTCTTGGATTTGAAGTTCAACCCAAATGGTGGTTTATCAAGGGCAGATTTAAAATTGGAAAGATTGCCCAGGATATGGCATTGGATGAGAAAAGATATGTTTCCTTCTTTCCTCTCCTTAGATTTACTTATGAGTGTATTTTTCCAGCCAATACTGAGGATACAGAAGGGAGAGGAAAAGAGGGAGGGCTTTCTTCTCTAGTCCTAAAGAGTTATGAAAGAAAGGGAAATGGTCATCTTCCAAGACACCGTTCTTTTATAGCTAAACTACAGTCAACTAACCAAATAGCAACATTACAACTGTAGACCTGATGGTAGTAGACAGAGATGATGGAAATTGAAAAAAATTTCAAATTTGTTGAACCATAAAGACCTCTAAAGAAACCCTATTCTCCTCATTAATAGGAATAATCCACATATGCTATTTAATTCAACTTCTTTGCTTAAAAAAATTTAAACGGTAACTGGAATTTCAGAACAGAAAACATGCTATCATCAGAAAACAGGCATCAAACTTGTAACTCCAGAAATATCACTTGCCCATTCAAACAAATTTTCAAACACAGGAAGTTGTGGTATACATACTTGAAATGGAAGGTGACTGAATTTGAGCTGAGAATTCCTTTCATCCTTTTGCACTTAGGTTGTGTGCAAGAAATGTAGCATTTCTAGGCAGAGAATGCATGGCTTATTCTTGAAGGAGAAAAGCCTACAGGATCAGCAATTTGAGTGTAGTCTTAACGGTTTTCTCTGGATGTGGTTTTGTTCTAATCAACCCTGAAAATTCTGGAAGGAAGTACATTAACTGGTCACCCAGGATCTGATTTTCTCCCTAACTGTCAATATATTAGTTAGTACATATTAGTCAGTGGCCAGCTTTGACCATTCTGGTTGATAGTATTATTAAATCCACTTACAGTGAATGACTGAGAATAAAAAAATTCATTCTCTTTTATAGTCAGGCATTTGATAATAGGCATTTAAAGACATATCTTTAATTACTGAGGTGGTGGGTCAAGTCCATTTTACCTTGACCCCTGTGAGTATAACATCTGTTAAATTTATCACCTCTCCCCCAATATGACTGTGCAGTGTTGATTAACTAAGCATTTGGCCCTTCCAATTTGGTGACTCAGGAGAGCCCATATATCACTTAGCACATCAGAAAGCATGTTCAATTGCTTTTGCCTTCATTTATTACCCCACAGGACAGAAATGACTCTTAGCTTTCCTGATTAAAACACTATGACCATGCTTTAAGTTTAATTGTATACATTGCTAGTTAATAGGAAACACTTCCCTTGGGCATAAACTTTTAAATCTAATTTAGATTGATTCTGTGTTATTATAGAGGCTCTAGCCTGGGAAAAAGGGGAGCACTTACTATATCTTTGGTCTTTAACCATATGCAGTACATCTCAGAAATTCACAGAAAAAGCAAATTCAGGTAAATTTTAGAGGTAAAACACCCAATAAATAATCCTCAGAAAATATGTAATTTGAATTAAAAATAATGTCCTGATAACTTGTATCTAAATAAAACAGGTTTATCTATCTGGAACATTCAAGTAGCTTGACACTGGAATAAAGAGTTCTGGAAAATATATGTGATCAATTGCAAACATTGTGATCTTTGAAACTGGTGACTTTCCCTTAATAGATGGAAAAAAGACAATAAATACATATAAGTATGAAGGGAAAACAATCTGAAATGTTTAATGAAATTAAGCCCTTTTAATTGTTATTTTTAAATCCTTGAGCTTTCTCAAAAACTTAGTAAAATCATAATTTAAGACATTTTTAATTATCATCAATAAATATTGAGAGTTTAAGTGGAATTTTAGACATTTTGTTTTTAACAATCAAGAGTTATTTGTATTAAGGAAACCTTTTTTATTTTGGATATTTTAAAAATTTTCCTTTGTTATAGAGTTGGTCCACAGGAAGGAGAATCCTCAAAATCAAATCGGTACCACAAGCTTGTGTAGATCTAGAGATTTCCAGGCATGTGCCCAAGATATACATTTGCCATTAATCAATACAGTGTACTACACAGTAAATAGAGAGGACACAAAATAAACACAGGAAAAATAGAATTTAAAATACAATTTAAGCAATGGCAAATTGGAGTAAGTAGTCTATCTTCGTGTTTGTAGATAAAATGAACATAATAGAAATCTACAGAATAAATGAAAATTTTTTATGGATAGAAAATATTGTTGGTGGAGTGGTAGTGGATTAACAAATGGTGTTATCTATTTAAAATTTTGGTTTATGACTCCCCTTTTTTTCAGCTGATTTATTTAAGTGAAATACAGGTGTAAGATCTCTTTTTGATGTGTATCAATTTCTTTTTAAAGAGTCACTTTGATAACGTTTGCATTAGTATTGCCCTATATGTTAAGCAGTTCCAGGTCCATTGTAAAGCAAAGCCATGTTAGATGTCAATTTTGAATGCTAGCTAATATAATAATTCATCTGAAATACTTACAGAACACTTACTATGTGCTGAGTACCATTCTAGACACTGGGGATATAGTTGTGAACTAAAGCAAGGCTATCCCTGACATCATGGAGTTTACATTCTAGTGAGGAAGACAGGCGATATGCAAATGAACACATACATATATAAAAGGCTAGAAAGATAAAACAGCACAAGAGCATCTAGAATAATGGGAGATGGGTGTCAACAGTGGTGTGGACCCTCCTCTCTGGGAGGGTGATGGTTGAGCAGAGCCTGAATGTACTGAGTTGTGTGAAAGTTTGTGTGTGGTGGGAGGAGGTGGGGAAGAGCCTTTGAGTCATAGTAATGAAGGGGCAAAGGCTGTGAGTTGAGAATGTTCCTGGCTTATTGGAGAGGTTACAAAGAAGACAGTAAGGCTAGAACAGAACAAGTGAAGAGAAGAGTGGCGAGATTAAGGTCAGGGATCAGAGCATGGGGCCAGGGCAAGAAGAGTTAAGAAAAAGGAAAATCGACTTTATTCTAAATACACTTGGGGTGACTGAGCAGAAGAGTAATCAGATTTGCATTTTAAACACACCATTCTAGGTGCAGTGTGAAAAACAGACTGTAGGTGGAGCAAAGGTGGAAACAGCAAAACCAGTTAGGAGATGGTTGCAGTAGTCCAAGGAAGAGAAGCTGGTGTTTGGACCAGTGTGGTAGCAGTGGTGAGAAGTGATTGGGTTCTGAATTCTATTTTGAGATGTGGGTTTTTGTTTTTTTTTAACATCTTTATTGAAGTCAGAAAGAGACAAACAAATACCGTATTTTGAGATGTCTTGATTGTGGAGATGATAGAGTTTGCTGATAGCTATGGCAGTAAGTGAGTAGACAAGGAAAGGCAAGAGTTAAGAACAGTTCCCTAGTTTTAGAGCAGAACAATAGAGTGGATTTTGCTCCCCAGTTTCTGAAATGGGGACACTTCAGAGGTCAGAGGAATGATCCAAGAGTTCTGTTCTGGACTTGCAAGTTTGAGTTATCCATTAGATAGTCAAAAAGAGATGTTGAATGTGACTGCATTTATAAAATGGTAGAGGTACATTTCCAGTTCACCAGTGTACAAGTGCTATATAAAGCTATGGGAATGGGTGAGTTCAACTACGTGTAAATTCAGGATAACAGAATAGAGGATGGTAAACAGAACTACTCCAAAATTGGGAAGAAGAGTATAAATCATCAATGGAAATCTAGGACTGGCCAGGGAGATAAGGAAAACCAAGTTTTAACAGTTATAACCTGAAATCAAATGATTACTACTGGTTAGAGTAATAATATCTTCTGGAGTAATCTCTTCCTGAGACACAGGGAAAGATGCTTTGCTCACAGAAGCAGAAGATACATTTTGTGTTCCTGGACTTTGTGTCCTGGGTTCATGGAGAGACATGGAGAAGGGATGGTGTTTGTTTCTCCACTTTGAATTGAAAATAATGAATTCTTTCCTCTGAGGGTACCTGAATCATTCATTATAAAGGCATTAGCGTAAATAGTAACATCATACTTTTTTGATATCTGGAAGCCCTACTTAAACTTTGGCTGTTGTGTGGACAGTAAAGTGTATGGAGGGTGGGGGGCACTAAGTGTGGACTTAAGGAAGCTCATTAAGAGGCCATTACAGTGTTCCAGGTCAGAGACAATGGTGGCTTAGGCTATGGTAATTGTGACATTCTAAAAGGGCTGGAACCCAGTTGTACTAGCCAACCTGGAAGCAGTGTGATTTATTCTAGTGCCAACTGGGTTTAGTAGTTTCAGCACCTAAAGGGGTTCTTTTAATGTAAGATTTAATAAAATATCATTATTTATTGAGAAGAGTTAAAGTACTCTTTGGAACAAATTGCTTGTATTTCACCAAAAGGTTATTTTTAAAATGCTTATCCACAGTGCAGTATAACTGCATATTTTCTATAGTTATGTCTCTATATCCCTTTTCTCTAGGGAACTGGGGATATCCTTCTTCAGGAGGGGCCCCTGAAAGATTCTGTCCTTGTTCTGGTCTAGGTATACTCTCCTTTTGTCATCTGATTCCTTGTCTTTCTCCAAGACTGCTTCATTGACCCATGACAGTCAGTGTTGGATTGTTTCATGCCTTGCTGAATTCTTTATACCACTGTGGATGCCAAAAGTTCTACATCTCTTACAATTGTTCAGAGTTCAGTCTTTAGACTTTTCAATTGAATTTCTGTTCCTAAGTTATTTCTCTTATTTACTGTTGGGCACTGCTGAAATACACTAAAAAGTGGTCTGTACATTCCTCTTATAAAAATGTCTGCCAGAGGTGGGAGGGGTTATATGGAAAATCTCCATGAAATTAGATGGGAAAGAATAGCTTTGTGATTGGCTGACTGATCTGTCAATATATTTGTAATTGACATACATATATAATTTGTGTATAAATGTAATGTATGTGTGGCAATATAAATGTATAATGTATATATATATGTAATTTATGTATGATATATATGTGTGTGTGTGTATGTGTATAAATGTAAATATATATAATCACTCAGCATAGGGCCTGGTAAAGAGTTAACTCTAACTGAGCTCACCATCCCACTGAGAAAAAGTAAATGCCTCCTCTTTTTTGACCTGGTGTGGTTTGGCAATAAATTACTCAGTTACCAGACAGGTAAAGATAAAACATAAAATTATGAAATGACTCTGGCACCTTTCCCTTTTTATGCACAGGCCTTTACCTACGTCTTTGTTTCCATTTTGTAGTCCCAAAGGGACAGGAGGCCCAGTTAATAGGCAGGTAAAATACAGACCAAAATTTAGCTAGCACTTCACTTTTAGGGGAAATACCAGATGTGCCCGATGACTCATTTGGTACCAAAGATAAACATTTGTCAAAACACAGCACTTGCAAACAGGTTTCAGTTCTAGAATAAAAGCTTGTGAGTAAAACCAGGGACTTGGAAGTAGCTTGAATATGGTAAGCATTACGGCATTTGTTTAATAATATATATATCCAGTGTTGGTAATCACAGAATAAAAGACACACAAACACAATTATATAACTGAAATTTCTTTTTCACGTAAGACAACATAAGAAAAATTTCAAGGCAATTATAAACTAGAAAAATATTTCAAAACATATGAGCATTACTAAACTTAATACATGAATGTTATAATTCTATAAGATGAAATTTAAAATCTTTACTCAGTTAAAAAGGGGAAGTCCAAAAATGAAGAAATAAATTTATAAAGAATGTTCAACCCCTCTAGAAAGCAGGCAAACATTAAATTAAAAATTTTATCAAAATGAATAAAATTTAAAATATGTATATTCAAGTTTGTAAGTGTATGAAGAAATGGATATTATGTTAATTTTTCTGGAGAACAATTTGGTAACATAAATTTTTAAAAACCTTGAGAAAAAAATGTACTTTTTATCTCAGGATTTGATTTATAGAAAATAACATTAATTATAACAGTAGTAAAAGAAAAATATCTGTAAATTTTCATCATATGAGAATGGTTTAAAAATCCCTCTGGCAAACTCAAAGAGTGAAATATGGTGTAGGCATAAAATGATGTTGCCAGAGGATATTTAATTATGCGGAAAATAGACCCAAAACACATTTGTGCATGTAAGAGTGTGTGTGTGAGAGAGAGACAGTGAGAAAGAAAGGAGATAGCGGACAAGTGACTGAGATTTTGGCTGTGAGGCCAGCCTGCTCGGGTTCATATTCTGGTTCTGACATTTACTAAATCAATCTTGGGCAAGTATTTCAATATTCCTGTTGTTTCCATTTCCTCATTCATAAGATTGGAAAAACAAAATGATACCTTTCTTTTCTGATTGTTAGGAAGATTAAATGTTTACACATGTAGAGCGTTTAGAAGAATGGCCCAAATAAGCACCCCAAAACATTTTTTTAAATTTTTATAACCAAAGTGTTAACATTGGGTATTCATTTATTCAACAAATATTTATTGAGAGCTCATTGTAGGTCAAGGGTTTGATCAGCACTGGGGATGCACTGATGAACAAAACAGCCTCTGGAAGCTTACATTTTAGTGAATATACACAACATGAACATGCAATGTAAAGTTATGTAATGATGTGTAAGTGAGGTTAAGAAATGGCAGGATTAAGGAGAGGGGGCCCTGGGAGGGGTGTTGCTTTAGATAGATGGGGTCCTCAGGGAGGACCTCTTTGAGGGGTGATGTTTGAGCAGAGACCTGAATGAAGTCCACAGCAAAGGCCATGAGTATCTGGGTAAAAAGCGTTCCAAACGGGGAACAGCTGGAAATGCCCTGTAGTAGGAATGTGCTTGGCATATTTGAGAAATCCTAGCTCAATTCTGGACTGGAGTAGAATGAGCTAGGGGAAGAGTGGTGGAAAATTAGGGAGAAAAAGAGAGAGCATGGGGCCAGGTCATTTGGGGCTGTATAGGCGTGGAAAGTCATTTAGACTTTAAGGTGTCCCAGGGATCCATTAGAGGGTTCTGAACAGATGAACAATTTAGAAAGATCACAGCAGTTGCTCTGTAAAAATGGACTCATGCAAAGGTAGTTAGTGGGATAATGGATTATTTAAGTGATCCTCTGTTTGTCTAGCTATATTTTCCAAGTTACTTACAATGGACATGTATTCCTTTATAAGAAAATAAACTTGCTAATATTGTAAGCAAAGGTTTTGGGTAACAATTAAGCACATGAGATCATTATTGTTTTTACCATTTTCCCCAATCTTCAAAAGGGGCTGACTTTTGTACAGACATATAAGGTCTTCATGTTTCTCTGTGTGTTTTTTTTTTTAAACCAGTTCTTAAAAGTTATTTCTAGTGATCTATCCTTTGTTAGACCTCATAGGCAGTTCACTTTTTTTTTTTTCCTTTTTGGAGACATCAGTCTATCATTACACAAGGTCATCTTCACATCCACTTCAAAAAAACAATACTTTTCATACCCTTCTCCCTTGTTTTGTTTTCAAGGCCCTATACAGGTGCCACTGCTGTCAAAAATACCCTTCTTTCCATTGTCCAGTTAATGCTTCAGTCAATGTGAACAAGCCATTGTTGATTTTCTAGACCAACAGAAATTATGATAGTTACTGCTGAAAAATGACACATTTGAGCTACTATATCATTACCTACAACTGACTTTCGCCAAAAAAATACCAAAACAAAAGACAAAAAACCCCCCTAGGCCCTCTCATGCCAGCAGTGAAACATGGCATGTCACAAAGATGGGACTCTTCTTACTTCACGCCACATTGCCTGTGAGAAGGACTATGGCTGTGCTTGATCACTACTTGAAGCATGTGTTTCATGAAAGATAATGTGAGCACTTAGGCGTTTACAATCATGGAGAGTGTGTCTTTCTCACTGTCATTTTTGTGAATAGCTACGTTGTATCTGACACTGATGCCCTTAGCCAGAACTCTTAGTAACACATAAAAAAAATATTCAGTATATATAAAAAAAACTTCAAGTAGAGTCCTTTCCTTTGCAAGCATATGTTTCAAAATCAAAAGTGTAAGTAAGTAAAAAGGAAATGAATTGTTACAATCTCAGACATTTTATATAACGCACTAGCTGTGATTTTAAGTACATGTAACGACATTATATTGATATATTTTAAAAATAATGATAGAAAGTAGCTAAAGTTTAATTCAGGAGAAATATAAGAACATATTTGGAAAGACCTCTCTGTTTAACCACTATTTTTTTACATGAGATGCTCCTGTTTGCCCTGGACTATGCCTCAGAAGAGGGAAGAGGGCCAGAGCCCCAGATGGCTCTTGGTTAGGTAAACAGGCTCTAATTCATCCCATTCTGCCGTTTCTTCATTTTGACCACAAGACAAAGGCCTTATAACCATGGAACTGTGTGTTTTAAGCCTAGAAACTGATAATGGCCCCCAGACACCACCTCCAATACCCTTCAAGTAAGGTGGCAAGTGACATTAAGCTAAAAACAATAATTAGAGCCAATACTTCCTGAGCCCCGACTACGTCAGGCAAGGTGCTACAGGTATTACATACATATTTCATTTCATCCTAATGATAACCTTTGTAGTAGAGACTATTATTTTATTATCTCTCTTGTACATATGAAGAAAATTGAAGTCAAATAAATTGTTCAGGACCACACAACTAGTCGATAACAGGATCAGAATTGAAACCCAGGCAGTCTGACTTCAGATCCTATGTTCTCAATCACTTTACTGGGTCTGGCAAAATCCACACATAGTATTCTTGGGAGCATCATATTTGAACTTGTAGAATCTATTTATTGCATCATACAGAGTAATTGCTCTATCAAGGTCAATCCCATACGAGGCCATTATTCATGACTTTTCTAGAACTCAGATTACATAGGTAGGGTTAATTCAAATGTTTCAGAAAAATGAGGTGAGTCAAATCAGCCATATAACTTCCCTTCATCAGCCAAGAAGATATTCCTAAAAATGCACACTGCCCTCACTTGTTTCTTTTAAAGAAAGATCAATCATAAGTACTACTCCTGTATTCAGTGAAATGTTTTGCACAATATTTAGATTGTCTGAGCCACTGTGTGAATGGAGCTGAGGCATTTTCCTTAAGATTCATTTTTGCTTTTTCCCTTGAACATATTGAATGAGCCTCTATTATTTTCTCTGGTTTAGGAACCTAGCTAGGTGTACCGCCACATGCTCCCTCAATATACCCTAAATACACAAAGGCCCTATAGGCTCATGTATTATGTTCAGATGGATAATTAGAGTAACCAAAATCTACTCAGTCTCTGAAGAATCATTTTTGACCAAAGGTACTAGCAATTGAATGTTTCTTGTTAGACCCGTACAGAACTTGAACTTATCACTAGCGGCAGCAATTGCTACAAAGAAAGCCTTTGCTCTTGTGAATACTTATGATTTGTCACACGTCCAGGCAGAGCTGCTGTATAAGCCATGCTAATGCTAATAACTATCTGGGAAATTTGGTCAGCCATTTGAAGGGAGCAACCCTGTTCTTATTAGTTTCTAAATTTATTTTAACTTCCATTGACACAAATTAAAGTGGGACTCTTGCTGTCTATCGATTGTGTCAATAGTAGATTTTTTTCTCTGTCTAGAATTCATTTTTAAAGACTTTACTTTTATTAAACTAAATACTGCCAGTTAACTAAAGTCTTGGCTTTTATAGACTCAGGAGAGCAGGATCTAACATAAATTAATCATGACTTAATTGACTGAGCTAATTCAAGTTCCCTCCAGTCCATTGCACATCAATATTCTTGTCTTCCCAATGAAGGTTAAATGGTATACTTTTTAAGGAGTATGAACTTTTACCACTTTAGCACCCCAATTTTTTCTGAGATCTAAAGTTTTAACACTCTTGGAATTGTCTACAAATGTATTCATAGTTAGGAAGACTGTTAGTTGATCTTACACATTACAGCTGAGCAATTTCTTTCTATTATTTATTCCATGCATGGACTAACATCTTTATTTGTAACACTGTTGAACACACACACACACACACACACACCAATAACAACAATTTGTTTGATTGCAATTTACATCTGGTTTTCTCTACCCCAAAATAATTTGAATTCCTAATGCTAACACTATTGTTGCTATAAAAAACAAAAAGCATTTAGCAAAATTAGCTAAGACATAAATGGTAATAGTTTTCTCAAAACATGCTTAGGCAGAATAGTAAGTATTGATAAAGCTATAAAGAAATCATCAAAAAATTATGTTCCCAGAGCTTAGTTTTCTAAGTATCATATACAAGAAGGCAATACAATAGTATGTGACTATACAAAATACTCAAGATTTTTGTTTTTAACTTTTATATACTTTCCTGAAATTATCACCAAAATTTATAACAACATTTAAAGCTAAAGAATTATTCACTCTTACAGTGGTAGGAGAACTACATAAAGAAAAAATTAAACTTAGTGTTATCTTTTTTTCTCCAAATCAGTGCTCTGTTCTTTGGAATAGCATGGGGCACAAAATAATGCAGAAAAATAATTTTTTTTAAACTAGAGATTAGAATAGCTATGCAAAAACTGGATTTTTTGAACAGTTTTTGTTTTGTTTTCTTTTGGTCATTTGTGTTTAGTTATGTTTGTCTCATTTTTGGTTTGGTCTTATTTTGCTTATTTTTGTTTTATTTCTTGTTTTTTTGTTGGTTGGTTGGTTTTCTTTTGTTTTGTTTCACTCAAGAGTCCTCTCCCAGCCCCTCTCTTAGGACCTAAATACAATTAAGAGTAACTAGACTGATATTGTGAGTTCAGGGATGTCATTGATTTTTCGTTGACCTGATTGTAAGCAATAAAACATCACATAATGACAAGAATTGACTGTGGCGAGGTCTCTAAAAGTCAGGGAATAAAGTACAACATAGTGTTTAAGCTTTAGTGAGGATCTCTTTGTATATCCCATGATATATTTAGTATGTCCTATGAATATTCCATAATATAAAAGAGAGTTATGTGTGTAGTCAGATAAAAAGAATTTTAGTTTTATTTCTGCTACTTGCTATGTCAACTTGGGCAAACTGTTCCATTTAGTCTTCCTTTTCCTCAACAGTAAAGTGGGATTTTATATACCTTAGGTGTTACTTACTAATGATTAGATGAAATCATATGTAAAAGCCTTTTATAAACAGAAAAACATTATCTACTTGTGAAGAGGCCCTGTTTTGCTTTTAAGATGAACTAACTCCTAATTTCAGGCATATATTAGTTATCAAATTACACTCTCAAAATTTTTTTCTGATTTAATTTTAGTCAATAGAAAACAACCCTGCCATATGTGAATTGGCATGTTTCTTATAAGTTTTAAGTCAAGGGTTTTCTACCTGTGTGTGATAAGTTAAAGAACGGGTGAGACCTGCCCCTAAGCTATTGAAGTACATATGTATAGGAAATTTGTGGAGGTACCCTTGCTAAATACATCCCCAACTCTCTTTTTTTCTGCTTAGCCTTAAGCATTGAATCTGTGGAGACGTTCATGTTTAATATATGCAAATCTACAAGGAGAAAGATCAAACTGAAGCTGCTGACCTTTTACTGATTCTTGTTGAACCACAATTGCTGGCCTCACTGTAGCACAGCTTTTCCTGTTTCCCCCAGACCATCGATGGGGCACTGGGAGAGGTTAGAAGGTATGATCAAGCAGTAGGATGGTGGTCTCCTTAAAAAGTTCCTTGAAACTGAGGTCTTATTTGGCAGTAACTTTGAAATAAAGAACTGAGCTTTCACACAATTTCGTTCCCCATAAGTTAAAGTTCTCACTAATTGGCTTTTTAATACAAGCTTGATATTATCCAGTGTGGTAGACAATAGATGATCTGACATTTAATGTGAAACTTCTGAGGTGGCACATGGATTTTGGAAAGTTCTGAGGATGTGGTGAAGTGGAAGTAGAAAAAAATGCTATTTAAAATAGACACAAAATTTTTAAAAAGCTGTAAACTGTCATTTCTTAGATAATAGAACAAAATTGAATGTTCAAGTTCTTCATCTTAATATAAAAATTCCTTTATTCTTTTTTTCCACACAATTTTCTAAAAGTGAGTTAATCAAATTAAAAGTTAGATGCATATATAGCTTTTGTCTGTTTAAAAGCTTGAGTTACTTACAAAATTCAGATTCTATCTACTTCTTTTTTTTTTACACACACACACTGTATTTTATTTTTACAAGAGATAAATAAACTGACACCAAGCATTGTAAATGGATGACCACAACCAAAGCAACAATGATTGCAATTACAAAACACGAAACATGCTCATACTATGTCATAATATTGACATTCAGTCCAGTAATCCTCCACTATAACAGCTCCATTACTTTGCAGTGAAAATTGATTTGTATATTTTTTGCCTCTGAGTCCTTGTGGGATTATTATTTTTTTTATTCAAACAGAAAGTCACAAAAATTATAATCATCCTCATCAGTTCACTCAGTCCCATGTAATTAATTTTTTTTATCTTGATCTTTTGTTAGCACTTTTATGAATTCATCAGTTTTCCACTAGAGTTCTGAAAATGCTTATTCATTCAGTTCAGCAATATAGTCAGTTACCAGAAACCTGTACTTGTCTTTTCCATGAATTCCTTGAAGATGAAACCCTTTCATAGGAACATTTTTTGTGAAAGCATCAGAGTACACCCAGAACTGTCTGTAAATGACAAAAGACTTAAAAATGACCATGGTTAAAGATTTGATGAAAGTTGATAATAATGCAATTGACAAGGAAATTTAGTTATTTCTGAGCTTTACATTTTAAAGTAATAACTAGAATTATGACTTATAACATTATACCAGAACATATAAGATTTTTAGAAATTTCATGTAATGTCTGAAACATTTATATTAACATATTTCCATATAAATAACCCAAAGAAAGTTGAGTATTAGTTGTTTTTTTTGTTTGTTTGTTTGTTTTTTTGTACTGCAGGTTCTTATTAGTCATCAATTTTTTACACATCAGTGTATACATGTCAATCCCAATCGCCCAATTCAGCACACCACCATCCCCACCCGACTGCAGTTTTCCCCCCTTGGTGTCCATACGTTTGTTCTCTACATCTGTGTCTCAACTTCTGCCCTGCAAACCGGTTCATCTGTACCACATCCACGTCTCAACAAATGACTCAATTTTGTTCCTTTTTATGGCTGGGTAATATTCCATTGTATATATGCACCACAACTTCTTTATCCATTCGTCTGTTGATGGGCATTTAGGTTGCTTCCATGACATGGCTACTGTAAATAGAGCTGCAATGAACATTGGGGTGCATGTGTCTTTTTGAATTATGGTTTTCTCTGGGTATATGCCCAGCAGTGGGATTGCTGGATCATATGGTAATTCTATTTTTAGTTTTTTAAGGAACCTTCATACTGTTCTCCATAGTGGCTGTATCAATTTACATTCCCACCAACAGTGCAAGAGGGTTCCCTTTTCTCCACACCCTCTCCAGCATTTGTTGTTTGTAGATTTTCTGATGATGCCCATTCTAACTGGTGTGAGGTGATACCTCATTGTAGTTTTGATTTGCATTTCTCTAATAATTAGTGATGTTGAGCAGATTTTCATGTGCTTCTTGGCCATCTGTATGTCTTCTTTGGAGAAATGTCTATTTAGGTCTTCTGCCCATTTTTAGATTGGGTTGTTTGTTTATTTAATATTGAGCTACATGAGCTGTTTGTATATTTTGGAGATTAATCCTTTGTCCGTTGATTTGTTTGCGAATATTTTCTCCCATTCTGAGGGTCATCTATTCATCTAGTTTATGGTTTCCTTTGCTGTGCAAAAGCTTTGAAGTTTCATTAGGTCCCATGTGTTCATTTTTGTTTTTATTTCCATTACTCTAGGAGGTGGATCAAAAAGATCTTCCTGTGATTTATGTCAAAGAGTGTTCTTCCTATGTATTCCTTTCCTTCTTGCTTTCTTCCTTTTCTTTGCATTTTATATTTATGTTTTTGGCTACTGACCAGGAACCTCTAGTAATATGTGGTGAAGCAGACACTCTTGTCCTGTTCTCTACCATAGTGGAAAAATATTCAGTATTTCATCATTTTAGCTGTAGGGGTTTTATAGATGTTATTTGTTAATGGTTTCCTTATATTCCTAGTTTGCTGAGAGTTTTTTTTACAATGTGATTCTTGAAATTTATCAAAAGATTTTTCTGAATTTATGGATGATCATTGGCCTTTCTTTTTAGTCTGTCGATATGACAAATTATGTTGTTTGGTTTTTTAATATTAATCCAATCTTGTATCTTGCATCCCTGATATAAATCACATATGATCCTGAAATATTAATATTTTTATGTATGACTTGATTCATTTTGCTAAAATTTTGTTATAGGCTCTTGTATCTATGTTCATGAGGGACACAGGAATCCAATTATTTTAGTGTCTCTGATTTTGATATCAGGGTAATGCTGGACTCATAAAATGCATGGAGAAGTGGTCTCTCCTTTTCTATTATCAGAGTTTGTGGCAAATGGAGCAGTGAAGTCATCTGGACCCAGAATTTTCTCAGTGGGTATGTTTTAACTACAAATTATATTTGTTTAACCCATATAGATTATTTATGATATCTACTTCTTCTTAAGTACGCTTTAGTGTCATATATCATTAAAGATGTTTGTTCATTTAATCTAAGTTGTTGTGCCTATTGGTACAAAATTGCTCACAATATTAGCCAAGTATATGTGTCTATAGGATCTGTAGTGATGTACCTCTCTCATTTCTTATATTGATAATTTTTGTCTTCCTCATTATCTTTTTCCCAATCAGCCTGGCCAAAGGTTTATTAATTTCATCGTCTTTACAAAGTTAATTAACACATCCATTAATTAAGTTAACATTAATTAAGTTAATAAACACATCCATCACCTCACAACTACCTTTTTTTCATTTATTTATTTATTTTTTGGTGAGAGGCATAAGATCTACTCAGTTAGCAAATTTCAAGTATACAGTACATTATTATTAACTATATCACCGTGCTGTACATTAGATCCTCAGAATTTATTCATCTTGTAACTGAGAGTTTGTACCTTTTGACCAATATCTCCCAATCCCTCAGCCTCTGGCAACCACCACTCTATTCTCTGTTTCTGAGTTTGACTTTTTCTTTTTTTTTTAAGAGTCCACATATAGGTGACACAAACAGTATTTATTTTCTCTGTCTCGCTTATTTTACTTAGCATAATGCCCTGCAAGTTCCTCCATGTTATAACAGACAGCAAGATTTCCTTCTTTATTATGGCCAAATAATATTCCTCTGTGTGTGTGTGTGTGTGTGTGTGTGTGTGTGTGTGTGTGTGTTGTATTATTTTTTATCCAATTATTCTTCAACAGACGCTTAGGTTGTTTCCATATCTTAGCTATTGTGAATAAAACTACAATAAAATCAGGAGTACAGATATCTCTTCAAGATGGTGATTTCATTTCCCACTCCAGTGATCCAGGAGTGGGATTGCTGCATCATATGGTAGTTCTATATTTAATTTTTAAAGGAACACCCATGCTGTTTTCCATATGACTATAACAATTTACACTCCCACCAACAGTGCACAAGGGATCCATTTTCTCCACATCCTCACCAACATTTGCTGTTATCTATTCGATTATAGAAATTCTAAGAGATGAGAGGTGATATCTCATTGCGATTTTGATTTGCATTTCTCTGACGGTTAGTGATGTTGAGTTTCTTTTCATGTATCTGTTGGTCATTTGTCAGCCTTCTTCGGAAAAATGTCTATTTAGGTCCTTTCCCCTTTTTTGCATCAGTTTATTTGGGTTATTTTGCTACTGACTTGTAAAAATTCCTTATATATTTTTGATATTAACCCCTTATCAGATATATGGTTAGCAAATATTTTCTCCCATTCCATAGGTTGCCTTTTCATCTTGTTGATCAGTTTTTTCCTATGAAGAAACATTTTAAATTTTATGTAGTCCCACTTGTTTTTTTTATTTTGCTTTTGTTGCCTGTGCTTTTGGCAATTAATCCAAAAAATCATCATCAAGACCAATGTCAAGGAGCTTTTCCCTGTGTTTTCTTCTAGGAGTTTTATGGTTTTACATCTTAAATTTAAGTTGGGTATGTTTTTTGTGTATGGTGTAGGATAAAGGTCCAATTTCATTCTTTTGTATGTGGATATCCAGTGTTCCCATCACCATTTATTGAAAAGACTATCCTTTCCCTGTTGTGTAGTCTTGGTACTTTTGTGGAAAATTAGTTGACCATATATGCCTGGGTTGATTTCCGGGCTCTCTTTTCTGTTCATTGATCTTTCTGTCTGTTTTATGGCAATATTGTTCTGATTAGCTTTGAAGTGTGATGCCTCCAGCTTTGCTATTTTTGCTCAAGATTACTTTAAGCTATGAAGGGTCTTTTGAGCTTCCATATGAATTTCAGAATTCCTGTTTCTATTTTTATGGAAAATTCCATTGGAATTTTGATAGGTATTGCATTGAATCTGTAGATTTCTCTGGGTAGTATGGACATTTGAACAATATTAATTTAATATTAATTTTAATATTAATTTTTCTGATCCATGAACACAGGATATCTTTCCATTATTTTGTGTCTTCTTCCATTTTCTTCATTGTTTTATAGCTTTCAGTGTATGATATTTTACCTCATTGGTTAAATTTATTCCTAATTATTTTATTCTTTTTGATGATATTGTAAGTGAGATTTTTTTTCCTTAATTTTTTTTTGGATAATTTATTGTTACTATATAGGAATGCAACTGACTTTTGTATGTTGATTTTATATCCTGCAATTTTATTGATTTTGTTTATCAGCTCTAACAGTTTTTTGGTAGAGTCCTTAGGGTTTTCTATATATAATATTGTGTCATATGCAAACAGAGGCAATTTTACTTTTTCCTTTCTGATTTGGATGTTTTTATTTCTTTTTCTTGCCTGATTACTCTAGTTAGAACCTTCAGTACTGTGTTAAATAGAAGTGGCAAGAATGTGTGTTCATGGCTTGTACATGATTTTAGAGGAAATGTTGTCAGCTTTACACTGCTGAGTATGATTTTGGCTGTGGGCTTGTCATATATGGCCTTTATTCTGCTGAGACACATTCATTTTATACCTAATTTTTGAGATTTTTATCATGAAAGGATGTTGAATTTTGTCAAATATTTTTTCTACATATATTGAAATGATATGATTCTTATCCTTCTTTCTTTTAATGTGGTGTATCACAGTTATTGATTCATGTATGTTGAGCCATCTTTGCATCCCAGGGATAAATTCCACATTATCATGGTGTATGATCCTTTTAATGTGCTGCTGAATTTGCTTTGCTAACATTTGTTGAGGATTTTTGCACCTAGGTTTATCAAGGATATTGGCCTGTATTTTTATTTTCTTGTAGTGTCTTTGTCTCACTTTGGTATCAAGTTAATGCTGGCCTCATAAATAACTTGCAAGTATCTCTCGTCTTCAATATTTCAGAGGATTTTCAGGAAAATTGGTTTTAATTATTTTTTAAATGTTTAGTAGAATTCACCAGTGAAGTCATTTTGGTTCTGGACTTTTTAAGTGGACAATTTTGTGTTATTGATTCAACATCCTTTTCATTAACTTGGCCCTTTCAGATTTCTGTTTCTTCATGATTCAGTCTTCCTGGGAATGTATGTTTCTAGAAATGTATCAATGTTAATTCTTTTATTGCGTATTACATGACTTATTAACAGGTTTACACTTTTCATTATGTTTCAGGTGTACAACATTATAATTCAACATCTATGTATAATAAAAGTGATCACCACTACAAGTCTAATTATCATCCTTCACTGTATAGTTGACATCCATTTTACCCACCCTTCAATTCTTCTCCCCTCTGGTCACCACTAATCTCTTCTCTTTATATATGGGTTTGTTTTTGCTTTGCTTGTTTTATTTTTTAAGATTCTACATTGGAGTGAAACGATGCAGTATTTTCTTTCTCTGTCTGACTTATTTCACTAAGCATACCTTTAAGGTCCATCCATGTTGTCAGAAATGGCAGGACTTCATACTTTTTTAAGGCTGACTAGTATTCTAGTGTGTGTGTGTGTGTGTGTGTGTGTGTGTGTGTGTGAACTCACTTCTTTTTTATCCATTCATTCATTGATGGACACTTAAGTTGTTTCCATATCTTGGCTATTGTAAATAATGCTGCAATGAACATAGGGGTGCATATGTCTTTCTGAAGTAGTGTTTTTGTTTACTTTGGAAAAAATGCCCAGAAGTGCAATTGCTGGGTCATATGGTAGTTCAATTCTTAATTTTTTGAGTAATCCCCATACTGTTTTCCATAATAGCTGCACCAATTTACAGTCCCACCAGCAGTTTACAAGGGCCCCTTTTCTCCACATCCTCTCCAACACTTACTATTTCTTGTCTTTTCAATAATAGCCACTCTCAACAGGAGTGAGGTGATATCTTATTGGGGTTTTGATTTGCATTTCCCTAATAATTAGTGATGCTGAGTATCTTTTAATATACCTATTGACCATTTATATTTCTTCTTTGGAGAAAATGTCTATTCATAATGTCTGCCCATTTTTTAATCAGGTTGTTTGTTTTCTGTTGTTGAGTTGTATCAGTTCTTTATATATTTTGGATGTTAACCCATTATCAGATACATGGTTTGCAAATATCTTCTCCCACTTATTGCTTTTGATTCCCTTGCCTTTGGAATCAGAGCCACAAAACCATTGCTAACCTGATGTCAATGAAGTTGCCACCTGTGTTTTCTCTGAGAATTTTATGGTTTCACGTCTTACATTCAACTCTTTAATCCATTTTGAGTTAATTTTTGTGTATGGTTTAAGATAGTGGTCTAGTGTCATTCCTTTTCATGGGCTGTCTAGTTTTTCCATCACCATTTATTGGAGAGATTTACCTTTCTCCATTGTATGTTCTCTGCTCCTTGTCAGAAATTGTCTATATATGCATAGGTTTATTTCTGGGCTCTCAATTCTGTCCCATTGATCCATGTATCTACTTCTGTGCCGATACCATACTATTCTGATTATGATAGCTTTGTAGTATAGTTTGAAATCAGGGCGCATGATACCACCAGCTTTGTACTTCTTTCTCAAAACTGTTTTCTTATTCAGGATTTTTTGTAGTTACCTACAAAGTTTAGATTTCTTCTAGTTCTGTAAAATATGCCATTGGAATTTTGATAAGGATTGCATTAAATCTGTAGATTGCTTTGGGTAAGATGGACATTTAAACAGTGTCAATTCTTCCAATCCATGAGCATTAAATATCTTTCTATGTATTTGTATCTTCTTCAGTTTCTTTAATTAGTGTCATAGTTTTCAGTGTACAGGTCTTTCACCTCCTTGGTTAAACTTATTCCTAGGTGTTTTACTATTTTTTATGCAATTGTAAATGGGATTGTTTTCCTTTTTTTTTTTTTTTAAACATCTATTGAAGTATAATTGCTTTATAATGGTGTGTTAGTTTCTGCTTTATAACAAAGTGAATCAGTTATACATATACATCTGTTCCCATATCTCTTCCCTCTTGCATCTCCCTCCCTCCCACCCTCCCTATCCCACCCCTCTAGGTGGTCACAAAGCACCGAACTGATCTCCCAGTGCTATGCGGCTGCTTCCCACTAGCTATCTATTCTACATTTGGTAGTGTACATATGTCCATGACACTCTCTCACCCTGTCACGTCTCACCCCTCCCCCTCCCCATATCCTCAAGTCCATTCTCTAGTAGGTCTGTGTCTTTATTCCTGTCTTACCACTAGGTTCTTCATGACTTTTTTTTTTTTCCCTTAGATTCCATATATATGTGTTAGCATAGTGTATTTGTTTTTCTCTTTCTGACTTACTTCACTCTGTATGACAGACTCTAACTCCATCCACCTCATTACAAATACCTCCATTTCATTTCTTTTTATGGCTGAGTAATATTCCATTGTATATATGTGCCACATCTTCTTTATTCATTCATCCGATGATGGACACTTAGGTTGCTTCCATGTCCTGGCTATTGTAAATAGAGCTGCAATGAACATTTTGGTACATGACTCTTTTTGAATTATGGTTTTCTCAGGGTATATGCCCAGGAGTGGGATTGCTGGGTCGTATGGTAGTTCTATTTTTAGTTTTTTAAGGAACCTCCATACTGTTCTCCATAGTGGCTGTATCAATTTACATTCCCACCAACAGTGCAAGAGGGTTCCCTTTTCTCCACACCCTCTCCAGCATTTATTGTTTCTAGATTTTTTGATGATGGCCATTCTGACCAGTGTGAGATGATATCTCATTGTAGTTTTGATTTGCATTTCTCTAATGATTAATGATGTTGAGCATTCTTTCATGTGTCTGTTGGCAATCTGTATATCTTCTTTGGAGAAATGTCTATTTAGGTCTTCTGCCCATTTTTGGATTGGGTTGTTTGTTTTTTTGTTATTGAGCTGCATGAGCTGCTTGTAAATCTTGGAGATTAATCCTTTGTCAGTTGCTTCATTTGCAAATATTTTCTCCCATTCTGAGGGTTGTTTTTTGGTCTTGTTTATGGTTTCCTTTGCTGTGCAAAAGCTTTTAAGTTTCATTAGGTCCCATTTGTTTATTTGTGTTTTTATTTCCATTTCTCTAGGAGCTGGGTCAAAAAGGATATTGCTGTGATTTATGTCATAGAGTGTTCTGCCTATGTTTTCCTCTAAGAGTTTGATAGTGTCTGGCCTTACACTTAGGTCTTTAATCCATTTTGAGTTTATTTTTGTGTATGGTGTCAGGGAGTGTTCTAATTTCATTCTTTTACATGTAGCTGTCCAGTTTTCCCAGCACCACTTATTGAAGAGACTGTCTTTTCTCCTTTGTATATCTTTGCCTCCTTTGTCATAGGTTAGGTGACCATAAGTGCTTGGGTTTATCTCTGGGTTTTCTATCTTGTTCCATTGATCTATGTTTCTGTTTTTGTGTCAGTACCATATTGTCTTGATTACTGTCGCTTTGTAGTATAGTCTGAAGTCAGGGAGTCTGATTCCTCCAGCTCAGTTTTTTTCCCTCAAGACTGCTTTGGCTATTCGGGGTCTTTTGTGTTTCCATACAAATTTTAAGATGATTTGTTCTAGTTCCATAAGAAATGCCATTAGTAATTTGATAGGGATTGCATTGAATCTGTAGACTGCTTTGGGTAGTATAGTCATTTTCATAATGTTGATTCCTCCAATCCAAGAACATGGTATATCTCTCCATCTGTTGGTATCATCTTAATTTATTTCATCAGTGTCTTATAGTTTTCTGCATACAGGTCTTTTGTCTCCCTAGGTAGGTTTATTCCTAGGTATTTTATTCTTTTTGTTGCAATGGTAAATGGGAGTGTTTCCTTAATTTCTCTTTCAGATTTTTCATCATTCATATATAGGAATGCAAGAGATTTCTGTGCATTAATTTTGTATCCTGCAACTTTACCAAATTCATTGATTAGCTCTAGTAGTTTTCTAGTGGCATTTTTAGGATTCTGTATGTATAGTATCATGTCATCTGCAAACAGTGACAGTTTTACTTCTTCTTTTCCAATTTGTATTCTTTTATTTATTTTTCTTGTCTGATTGCCATGGATAGGACTTCCAAAACTATGTTGAATAATAATGGTGAGAAAGGACATCCTTGTCTCGTTCCTGATCTTAGAGCAAATGGTTTCAGTTTTTCACCATTGAGAATGATGTTTGCTGTGGGTTTATCATATATGGCCTTTATTATGTTGAGGTAGGTTCCCTCTATGTCCACCTTCTGGAGAGTTTTTATCATAAATGGGTGTTGAATTTTGTCAAAAGCTTTTTCTGCATCTATTGAGATGATCATATGGTTTTTATTCTTCAATTTGTTAATATGGTGTATCACAGTGATTGATTTGCGTATATTAAAGAATCCTTGCATCCCTGGGATTAGTCCCACTTGATCATGGTGTATGATCCTTTTAATGTGCTGTTGGATTCTGTTTGCTAGTATTTTGTTGAGGATTATTGCATCTATATTCATCAGTGATATTGGTCCGTAATTTTCTTTTTTTGTAGTGTCTTTGTCTGGTTTTGGTATCAGGGTGATGGTGGCCTCAGAATGAGTTTGGGAGTGTTCCTTCTTCTGTAATTTTTTGCAAGAGTTTGAGAAGGATGGGTGTTAGCTCTTCTTTAAATGTTTGATAGAATTCACCTGTGAAGCCATCTGGTCCTGGATTTTTGTTTGTTGGAAGATTTTTAATCACAGTTTCAATTTCATTACTTGTGATTGGTCTGTTCGTATTTTCTGTTTCTTCCTGGTTCAGTCTTGGAAGGTTATACCTTTCTAAGAATTTGTCTGTTTCTTCAAGGTTGTCCATTTTATTGGCATAGAGTTGCTTGTAGTAGTCTCTTAGGATGCTTTGTATTTCTGTGGTGTCTGTTGTAACTTCTCCTTTTTCATTTCTAATTTTATTGATTTGTGTCCTCTTCTTTTTCTTGATGAATCTGGCTAATGGTTTATCTTCTCATAGAACCAGCTTTTAGTTTTATTGATCTTTGCTATTGTTTTCTTTGTTTCTATTTCATTTATTCTGCTCTGATCTTTATGATTTCTTTCCTTCTGCTAACTTTGGGTTTTGTTTGTTCTTCTTTCTCTAGTTCCTTTGGGTGTAAGGTTAGATTGTTTACTTGAGATTTTTCTTGTTTCTTGAGGTAGGCTTGTATAGCTATAAACTTCCCTGTTAGAACTGCTTTTGCTGCCTCCCATAGGTTTTGGATGGTTGTGTTTTCATTGTCATTTGTCTCTAGGTATTTTTTGATTTCCTCTTTGATTTCTTCAGTGATCTCTTGGTTATTTAGTAACGTAGTGTTTAGCCTCCATGTGTTTCTCTTTTGTACGTTTTTTTCCCTGTAATTCATTTGTAATCTCATAGCGTTGTGGTCAGAAAAGATGCTTGATATGATTTCCATTTTCTTAAATTTACTGAGGCTTGATTTGTGACCCAAGATGTGATCTATCCTGGAGAATGTTCCATGCGCACTTGAGAAGAACGTGTAATCTGTTGTTTTTGGATGGAATGTCCTATAAATATCAATTAAATCTATCTGGTCTATTGTATCATTTAAAGCTTGTGTTTCCTTATTTATTTTCATTTTGGATGATCTGTCCACTGGTGTAAGTGAGGTGTTAAAGTCCCCCACTATTATTGTGTTACTGTCGATCTCCTCTTTTATAGCTGTTAGCAGTTGCCTTATGTATTGAGGTGCTCCTATGTTGGGTGCATATATATTTATAATTGTTATATCTTCTTCTTGGATTGATCCCTTGATCATTATGTAGTGTCCTTCCTTGTCTCTTGTAACATTCTTTATTTTAAAGTCTATTTTATCTGATATGAGTATAGCTACTCCAGCTTTCTTTTGATTTCCATTTGCATGGAATATCTTTTTCCATCCCCTCATTTTCAGTCTGTATGTGTCCCTAGGTCTGATGTGGGTCTCTTGTAGACAGCATATAGATGGGTCTTGTTTTTGTTTCCATTCAGCAAGCCTGTGTCTTTTGGTTGGAGCATTTAATCCATTCATGTTTAAGGTAATTATCGATATGTATGTTTCTATGATCATTTTCTTAACTGTTTTGGGTTTGTTTTTGTACTTCCTTTTCTCCTCTTGTGTTTCCCACTTAGAGAAGTTCCTGTAGCATTTGTTGTAGAGCTGGTTTGGTGGTGCTGAATTCTCTTAGCTTTTGCTTGTCTGTAAAGCTTTTGATTTCTCCATCGAATCTGAATGAGACCCTTGCCAGGTCGGGTAATCTTGGTTGTAGGTTCTTCCCTTTCATCACTTTAAGTATATCATGCCACTCCCTTCTGGCTTGTAGAGTTTCTGCTGAGAAATCAGCTGTTAAACTTATGGGAGTTCCCTTGTATGTTGTCATTTTTCCCTTGCTGCTTTCAATAATTTTTCTTTGTCTTTAATTTTTGCCAATTTGATTACTATGTGTCTCGGCGTGTTTCTCCTTGGGTTTATCCTGTATGGGACTCACTGCGCTTCCTGGACTTGGGTGGCTATTTCCTTTCCCATGTTAGGGAAGTTTTCGACTATAATCTCTTCAAATATTTTTTTGGGTCCTTTCTCTCTCTCTTCTCCTTCTGGGACCCCCATAATGCGAATGTTGTTGCATTTAATGTTGTCCCAGAGGTCTCTTAGGCTGTCTTCATTTCTTTTCATTCCTTTTTCTTTATTCTGTTCTGCAGCAGTGAATTCCACCATTCTGTCTTCCAGGTCACTTATCTGTTCTTCTGCCTCAGTTATTCTGCTATTGATTCCTTCTAGTGTAGTTTTCATTTCAGTTATTGTATTGTTTATCTCTGTTTGTTTGTTCTTTAATTCTTCTAGGTCTTTGTTAAACATTTCTTGCATCTTCTCGATATTTGCCTCTATTGTTTTTCCGAGGTCCTGGATCATCTTCACTATCGTTATTCTGAGTTCTTTCTCTGGAAGGTTGCCTATCTCCACTTCATTTAGTTGTTTTTCTGGCATTTTATCTTGTTCCTTCATCTGGTACATAGCCCTCTGCCTTTTCATCTTGTCTATCTTTCTGTGAATGTGGTTGTTTTTCCACAGGCTGCAGGATTGTAGTTCTTCTTGCTTCTGCTGTCTGCCCTCTGGTGGATGAGGCTATCTAAGAGGCTTGATGGGAGGGACTGGTCTCTATCTACTTCTTAACCACAGCTGGGAAACTGACTCCTTGTAGGTATCTCAAGCATATGACTGGTTAATATATTTGCCTTTCTCTTGTTGTCATAAAGTTGAATCATATAAAAATATTTTTGCCAACACAAAGGGATCAAATTTTGGGAGTTTCATGTGGGTCAACCTATTATATTTGTTTCTAGTCCCTCATCTTGTTTTGTGAAAGACATGGTCCTTCCTGACAGTACAAAGGGTTTTAGACAGTATCTGTATGTGTAATCAGTATCCTAATATCTATGAGAATTTTAAAATTATTTTTACCTGGTTTCCAGAAAAGTTTATTATATAAAGAGGGGTTTATGTCAATGATATGGGGAGAGATTGTATTTCTGCTACCTTCTAGTGCTTTGAATATATGAAATATTCTGGGTTGAATATATCTGAAGCACTTTCTATTTCCAAGACACAATATAATACTCAATAATTAACATTAGTGAAACCTTTGTTTTAGGATTTTATGTAATACACTGTTCAATGTACAGCCTATTTATTGTGCACATACCATTTGATTCTATTTGCTTTTTTGACGGAAAGACTATCAAATACAGGAAAACTACTTCTCTAGCAGTTTTTTAAGAGAAATATAAATTTATGTGCAACAGTGACTACCCAATTAAATACTGACTTTAATAAGCTCTAAGTACATTTTCCTAATATTCTCCCTAAGGAATGTTTCATTACAAGGTTTGATTCTTTTATATGTCCATTTTGGCCACAGGTCATTAATTGCTGATAGTTATTATTGTATTTTACAATTTTGTGGTAACGTTTCATTTCCTAAGAATACTCTTCTTTCTAAAACAATGTGATATCCTTGACAAACTGAAGTATTTCTGTGTATATCATGAAAAAATATATAAATGCTGAAGTATGCTTTAATGCAGCTGCATGTAATGAAAACTGAAATTAAACTTTAACTTAATAAAGTAGATGGTTTTTTAATTGAATGTCTTTCCCCCTCAATTGGGAGTATTCCAATTTTAATTTTATTTCATTAAAAAGAAAGAAAATAAAAATCTATTTTCTGACAGCTAATAGAAAACAATATTTCCCACAAAATGTTTATAGAATTTTCTGATAAAATCAATTAGAATAATTTGAAATTGACCAATTTTAATTTAAAGTTTATAATTTATAAATTGACTTCTGTGCCAGACCATGAGACATAAACATA
The DNA here is from genome assembly GCF_965194805.1 of Balaenoptera borealis. Taxonomy (NCBI): domain Eukaryota; kingdom Metazoa; phylum Chordata; class Mammalia; order Artiodactyla; family Balaenopteridae; genus Balaenoptera; species Balaenoptera borealis. The sequence goes on from NC_138866.1 coordinate 50,769,733, forward strand.
ATTTTAGTATGACTAAAAGTTTGTTGAGAAGCTCTTAGGATATTTGGATTGAATATGGATGGGGAAAAAAAGGGGAAAATGTAAATGTTTTCTGAATTGATATTGCTTTATATTTTTACAACACATTAACTTATTGAATTAAAAAAATAGTATATCAAATTTTAAAATGAATTTTATAAGTAATATTTACTATTGCTAATGAGTTTCAGATAAGATAAAAGATGAAGGAAATAAAATCAGACAAGTGTAACTGATGGTCTGGTTCAGGAATAATATTTTTCTGGCTTTGCATCAGCAAATTTAGGATACTACATACCTAATCTAAGACATGTTGTGCTTGAGGTAGGTAGGCCTCTAGACATCCAAGTGGAGATCTAGAATAAGCAGTTGGCTATAGTAACATAATGTCATAATAATAGTAATGACAACAATAACAACCACCACATTTATTTAGTACTCCCCCTCAACTGTGTCTTAAAGTTTTATTTGCATTATCTCAACTGTACCTATGAGGTAGGTACTATTATTATCCCCGTTTTACAGATGAAAAGACTGAGACACAGATAAGCAGTTTTCTTCATGGTCACACTGAGCTGAGATTTGAACCAAGTCAGTTGGACTCCACAGCCTACACTTTTACACGATATGCAGCTAATTCTTGTAGGGGGAGGAGATTTCAGTGGAGATATTTTTGAATAGACATTGATTGATTTACTATTGTACCCATGTACCTTCCTTTTTTTCCTGTTGAAATTAGTGAAACTCTCTGTGTGCCCATGGAAGAAAATGTTTTCCACTTGATCAACTTGGTCATTAGATTCTTTGCTTGTGACCTACTCAAGGATTTTGCTTCTGTAGTTATAGCTTATTTCTTTTCACAATCAATTTAATCTCTTTTATCTGAAAATTCCCATCAAAATAAAAAATCATAGTATCTCCCTCTTAAAAAATTCTAGTCCTCACAATTTTCCTCTAACTCCTACCCCATTTCTCTGCTCTTTTTCACACACATATTCTAGACACACTATTTCCTCCTTCGCTTTTCAATCCACTTCAGTTAAACTTTTTGCCCATGATCTACTGAAATTGCTTTTGTCAAAGTTACCAATGTCTTCCATCTTGATAAGTCCAGTGGTCAATCCTTGTTTCTCAATTTAGAAATTCTCAGCAGTATTTTCATGTCCACACCCTCTCCTTATACAATCTGATGTAGTCCTGTGATTTTTAATACTGTCTTATGTTCATGACTATCAAGTTTATATATCCAGCCCCAATCTCTGAGCTTAAGAATGATATACCTATTTTACCTTTTCAAAAGCTCCACATAGATGTATAGTAGGTATTCTTTTTTTTTTTTTTTTTTATAGTAGGTATTCTAAATTTCATTTGTTTCAAAGAGAACTGTCACTTTTGGCTCCATCCCTTACTTCCCGTCATCCTGGTCCTGTTTCAGCCTTCTACATCTCAGTTAGTGATGCTGCCTATATATAAAAGGTACATATAGGAGTGGCAATTGTCTTCCTTTTTCTGTACATCTAATACATCAGCAATTCCTGTCAACCTTACTTTCAGTATATTTCCCAAGCATCAATACTTTTCACCTTTTTCATGATTACTACTTCCATCATTATTAGCCTTCTAAATGATCTGTTTGTCTCTAATCTTACCTATTAATTATTTTGAAACATGTAGCTCTACTGCTTAAAATCTTCTAAGTGTTTTCCATCATGCTAAAAGAAATCCAAATTACCTCCTATAGCCTATGCACTCATAAATTATCTGGCCCTTGCCTATTCTCATACCTCTTCTCATACTGTGCTCTATCCTGTTTCCTCTTCCTTGTCCACTTTAGTTTTCTCATTTTCCACGAACAATATAAGCTTATTATCAGCTTAGACATTTACATTTGTTCTTATCTCTCGACCTCTGTTTTCATTGGATCCCAAGGCTGGATTAGTTTCATCTTTCAACTTCCAGTTGAAATGATACTTCCTTCATAGGGCCTACATTGACTAAAGTAACCTACCCAGCCTAAGTAACTTTCTGTTTCCTACATCTTCCTGTTTATTTCTTTTTTGGCCTGTAATAATTGTCCTGTGTTTTTATTGACTGATCAATTCATTCATTCAATTATCACTTGTTTTCTTGCAACTAGACTTCCTGCTAACTTTCCTGCTTGTTTTCCTGCAATTCTTAGCTCTAAGAATATAGGTGCTTGGTCAGGGACATAGAATATGCTCAATAAACATTTGCAGAAGGAATTAATTATACTTTAGAATTGACAGAGGATTTTATGTATAGAAACTCGTTATCTGATTAACTATTATCAGCAAGGAATGCAGTATATTTCCTCCCATCTTAGAGGCCTGACATAAACATGGCTTAAAAGATCACCTATTCCGATTCTGTTCCTCTGCTACCATGATGAAAACCTCTTTTTAGAGAGATTTAATTGACTTGTATAAATTATAAGAAAGGATTGAGATGGTTTACCCCTAAACAACCTAATGTCAAATTATTCAATACCTGCCTTATACCCCTCTTTTGACAGTTTAGTGTTTGACATATTTTAGAAAATAGACTGATAGCATCTACAAATTAACCTCTTTAAGTAAATCTAAATATACTCTATATTAAACTTGACAAGATTAACATCTGAAGAAGTCACCTTCTTGAAGAAATAATAGATAAATGTATGACTTTCTAGAATAGGGTGTTTCTCAGTCTCTATCTCTGAGATTTAAAAAAAGGTAAACAAATTAATCCAGTGGTACCAGCATATCTTCCACCAGTTATCAAGGTGATGAGAATGTATCTATATTCAGATTTAACCAATAAGTACTGAATAAATATTATGCATTAGGTATTGTGCTGATTACTTTTGCCTGTGTTATCTCATTTAATTCGCACAATCATTTGGTAATTATTTTCATAATTTTTTTTTAAAGAATTCCTTTTTTATTTTTATTTTATTTTTATTTATTTATTTATTTTTGGCTGTGTTGGGTCTTCGTTTCTGTGTGAGGGCTTTCTCTAGTTGCAGCAAGTGGGGGCCACTCTTCACCGCAATGCGCGGGCTTCTCACTGTCGCGGCCTCTCCCGTTGCGGAGCACAGGCTCTAGACGCGCAGGCTTAGTAATTGTGGCTCACGGGCCTAGTTGCTCCAGGGCATGTGGGGTCTTCCCAAACCAGGGCTCGAACCCGTGTCCCCTGCATTGGCAGGCAGATTCTCAACCACTGTGCCACCAGGAAGCCCTTTCATAATTTTTAGTTTGAGAGAAAGCCTTGTACAGCAAGTAAGCTACCAAAGTCCTCTGACTCATAATTAATTGCTCCTTACATTGTATTTTACTGTCTCTACACTGTTAGAAAAATATCTGTGCAATATAATTAGTGGGAAAAATTTGGCATCTTGACAACGGTATTGTAATGTACCACGTTATACCAGTGCTCATCTTCTCAAGCCCCAAACCCTGGATTTTCCTTTATTTCTCCCTTTCCTTCATGCCCATCCCTCTATTTAATTCATCAATGGATCATGATCGTTCTGTCTCTAATTTGTGTCTTGAATTGGTTCACTTCTTTCCATCTCCACTGCCATTGTGCTGGTCCAAATCTATGTCATCTTTAAACTGTAATAACTGATATTTCTATTCCTGTTGTTGTTGCTTACAAACCATTCTTCGTAGGCTACAACTAAAACTGTCTTTTAAAAACTGAAATCAGGTCATAGCTTTCTGTTAAACAAAACATAAATATCAGCCAAAAATAAAACAACAACAACAGCAACAATAACAACTCTGTAATGGCTTATTATCGTATTTATGATCAAAACCAAACTCTTACCTTGGTCTACAAGATCACATGCTCAGAGTCACATGGTCTGACTCTCACCTACTCCATCTTCTACTAGTCACTTCTTCTTTTTCTAGGTTCCAGCTACAGGGGCTTTCTTTCTCTTACTCAAACATGCCAAGGTCTTTTTTGTCTTGTGGCCTTCGCATTCGTTACACCCTTTTCCTTCAATGATTCACAATCATTTTTTTCATAGCTGGTTCATTTTCATAATTTTGGTCTTGCAAATATTTTTTAAGGAGAACTTTGGTGATCATTTCATTTTATACAGTGTGCCCCTTCTCCCTTGTACCTACTTAGTCACACTTAACTATACCACATTGTTATTTAAAAAAAATTACTGATCACATTTTAGGATTGTCTTTATTTCTTTACTTGTCTATTTTTCGAGTTTCCTCACAGAAGAACATAAGCTCTTTGAATCAGGATCTTCCCTGAATTATTTACCATTGTGTTGTCATGCTCCAGGATAGTGCTGAATACCTGTTTCTGGAATGAATTAATGAAGATGAGAAGGATACAAGTAGAATTAAGAAAAAATGACAGAATCTTTAATCTTCACTTCATTTCAACTCAACGCATAAGACTGAGTCTTTATTATACAATAGACAATGAAGAGAAAAACAAAATGATTCCTAAGGAGTAATTTTTGTACTTATAAGAGAACTATGCATTAATTGGAAAATAGCAATCATCCACTTAGCAATGCTTGTAGAAACGTTTCTAAAGACTTTCTTTGTATTAATTCAATAATAATGTGATTGATCTTCCATATAATAATGGAATAAATTCCATTATTGTGAAAATGACTCATATTGGTAATCTAGCCAGATATATCTCTCACGGTATATAACTAAATTGACAATCTAATTTCAAATCACTTTAAATCCAATTGTATGGAATTTAAAATATATAATTTTTTTCATGAAGAGATAGTAGCAAAGATAAGCTAAAACCAGAGCTGATGATTTGAAAATATTATTAAACTACCCTCTTGTAAGAATGATTAAAAAGAAAGAATAATCAAGATTTCAAAAAGTATCTGCACCCTCGTGTGCATTGCAACATTACCTACAATAGCCAAGATATGGAAACAACCCAGATGTCCATCAACAGATGAATGGATAAAGAAAATGTGATATACATATACAATGGAATATTATTCAGCCTTAAAAAGCAGAAGGGAATCCTACATTTGTGACAACATGGATGAACCTGGAGGATATTATGCTAAGAAAAATAAGCCAGTCACAGAAGGACAAATACTGTATGATTCCACTTACAAAAGGTATCTAAAATAACCAAACTTATAGAAGCAGAGAATAGAATGATGATTTTCTGGGAAAAGGGAAGGGGAGATATAGGAAGTTATTGCTTAATGGATATATGTTTCAGTTATACAAGATGAATAAATTCTAGAGATATGCTGTATAACATAGTGCCTATAGTTAATAATACAGTATTGTGTGCTTCAGAATTTGTTAAGAGAATACATCTCATGTTAAGTGTCCTTAACACACACACACACACAATCACACAAGGAAATTTTTGGAGGTGATGGATATATTTAGCATCTTGATTGTAGTGATATGCATATGTCCAATCTCATCACAATGTTAAATCTGTGCAATGTTTTTGGATATCAGTTATATCTCAATAGAGCTTAAAAAAAGAAAGAAGATGCAAAAGGCAGTATTAGTTATAAAAATTGGATACAGATTATATTACATTATACATGTTCAAAATATCAACAAAAATGAACATATTAATAAAGTTGAAAAATTAGATGAAATAGATAATTTTCTGAAAAACACTTAAAGTATTAAAATGGCCTCAAGAAGTAAAAATCTTAAGAGACCTATAACTACTAAAGAAATTGAAACAGTGTTCTCTTTTCTGCTCCCCCCTCTCAAAGTCCTAAATTTAGAAGAATTTACAGGGTCATTTCACAAAACCTTAAAGAAAAGATAATGTCATTGTAGTATACTACTCTAAAGACTACAGAGCAATAGGTCTTCCAAATCATTCTGAAAAACTATCTCAAAACCACACAAGAACAGTAAGAAAAAGAAAAATTATAGATCAATATTTATGAACATAGAGACAAAATTCTAAAAACAAGTAGCAAAATATATAAAGTAACACATAGATAAAATACAGCAGAGTCAAGTAGAATTTAATCCCCAAATGCAAGGCTTGTTGAATAGTTGAAAAAATATTTTAATGGTACAAATGCCCAAACAAATGATAATTAAGACATAAGTACTAGAAACATTCAATTTAAGGTGAAGAATAATCAAGGATTCCAGCTATAATGGCTTCTATCTAATGGCTTCACTTATGGGGCTCAATAAGGTAAGATTTTTTTTTTTTAAAGGGAAAATTATAGCAAAGGAAAAATAAAACTTCACTGTTTGCTGATAAAATGATTGCTGATGTGAAAAAATTTAAAAACATCAGCATAAAAAGTAGTACAAAGAACAATTTTCTATGCACCAACTCGTTAAAAATATTTTTCACAATAGCAACTAACCCCATAAGGCATTTAGAAATAGAGGCTATACACCAAGTGTAAGATCTGTATAGGAAAAGAAATGTGTGTGTTTCTATATATATATATATGTACATATGTATATAATCACTAAAGGACATAAAGAAATGTAAAATAAGTGAAAATGTATCTCATCCTTGTGTATGGGGGATGAAATATTGCAAAAATGCCATTTTTCTAATAATAATTTATATATTCAAAGCAATTTCGTCAAAAATTTCAACAGGGTCACTTCTGGTAATTTATAATCGGAAGACTAAAGTGGTTTAAAAGAGCCAAGAAAAAAATTTTAAATAGTTTTTAAAAATCAAAATATAATATAGAAATATGTACAGATTATTAAAGCTTAATGCATTGTCACTAAATGAACTAACTCATGAAATTACTACACAGATTAAGAGACAAAACATAATTTGCACATCATTAGCCATCTTCACATTCTCCTCCTCCATTAGCGACATCTCCCAAAGGTAACCACTTTCTAACTTCTAACACCACATTTTAGTTTTGACTGCTTTTTTTGAACTATATTTAAAAGGTATAATAAACAATGCATTATTCTATATTTGACTTCTTTTCCTCAACATTGTGCCTGTGAAATTCACCCATTTCTTTAGGTATGACAGTATTTCATTTATTTTCAATGCTATAGAGTATATAGTTTCCTCTCATTTGTCTACTTTTTTGTTAGTATGCCACAATTTATCCATTTTACTACTAATGGATGTATGTCTTGTTTCATGTTTGGGGTTATTACAGACAACATTACTAAATGATTTTGTGCTTGTCTTTGGCACACACACGCACATATGCATATCCCACACCCTTCTTTTGTGTACATATCCAAGGATGGGATGGGGTTTTAGTGTCATAAGATGTGTGTACGTTCAGCTTCAGTAGGTACTGCCAAACACATAGCCAAAGTGGTTACCCAAATTATATTCCCAGTTGCAGCATTTCCATTGTTCACAACCTCCTCAACACTTGATATTGTCAACCCCTTTAATGATAGCCATTCTGGAGGGGCTGTAATGGTAGATCATTATGGTTTACTTTGCATTTCCTGATGACTAGTAGAGTTGCTAACTTTTTATTTATTGACTACTTAGATATGCTATTTTATGGAGTTCCTCTCCAAGTCTTTTTGTCCATTTTCTATTAGGTTGCCTGTTTTTATATCTTAGTGATTTTTATATTTTTTCCTGGATACAAATCTTTCTTCTTTAATTCCTAGCCTTCTTTTGCATTTTCTTAATGTCTTTTGATGAATATACATTCTTAATTTTAATAAAGTCTAATTTATCAAATTTTCCTTTATGATTAGTACTTTTTTTCATGACCAGTTTGGGCAATCTTTGTCTGTCCTATGCGTATTTACTTCCTGTAGCTGTTGTAACAAATTGCCAACAACTTGGTGGCTTAAAAGAACAATTTATTCTCTCATAGTTGTGGAACCAGAAGTCCAAAATTAGTATCACTGGGCTGAAATCAAGGTGTTGGTACGGCTGTGATCCCTCTGGAGGCATTATGAGAAAATCCCTTTTATGCCTCTTCCAGCTTTTGGTGGCTGCCGACAATCTTTGGTTTGTGGCTGCATGACTGCAGCATCTGCTTCTTTACATTGCCTTCGCCTCTTCTGTATGGTCACATCTCCCTCTGCCTTCCTTTTAGAAGGATACACGTGATTGTATTTCAGGTATCCTGGGTAATTTCCCCAACTAAAGATTCTTAATCACACCTGAAAAGTTGCTTTTTCCAAATAAGATGACATTTACAGGATTCAGAGATTAGGAGGCCATTAACTCAGCCTAGTACACCAAGCTAAGGAAGATCTTCTCCTATTATATTTTCCAGTTGCTTTGTTCTTCACATTTCCATTTGCAGCCTATCTGGAATTGATGTGTATGTGTGTGAGGGTGGAAGGTGCAGGAAGGATACAAGGTTTTTCCACATTAATACTTTTTGAAATATAATATCAGTACCATCTCTGTCATAAGTTAAATGGTCATACATGTATGGTTCTGTTTCTGAAATTTCCATGGCTTCCATTGGCTTTTTGTTTTCTTTTACATCAATAGAATTCTGTCTTAATAATTGTAAGGCTAACATAAGCCTTTATATCTGGTATACGTCCTCTATGTTATTCCTCCTCAACACTGTCTTTTGTCTTTGATATTTTTGGCACAATCAGTTTATCAGTATCCCTCCCTGGAACTTCCCCCTCCCCCCAAAAAACCTTGCTGAGCTTTAGATTGGGATTGTATTGTACTGAATCTGAAGAAGAATTTTGGGAGGAATTTTCCATTTTATGATACCAAATCTTCAAATTCTTGAATGTCATTTCTTCCATTTATTTTGCCCTTTGATTTCTTTCAATATTTCATAGTTTCTGTGAAGAGGACTTAAAAATCTTTTATTAGATTTTACCAGAGCACTTAATGTTTTTTTATATATCATAAAATGTATGAATGAATTTTATATTTCATTTTCTAATTTTCAGGTTTTTTTATATTTAAATACAATTGATTTTTACATGTTGATCTTGTGTCTATAGACCTTGTTAAATAATAGTAAGTTGTAGATATTTTTGATTTTCTATGAACACAAACATGTCATTTGTGAATAATAATATATTTAGTTCTTCCTTGGAACTTTCTTAAACTGTTCCCATGTATTGTTCTGGATAGGAACTCTAGTATAGCATTAAAAGAAGTTAGACATGCACTGCTGTCATAGGTGGTCTATCTTGTTTCAAATCTGCATGCACCTGAGTCAAATAGGCCCCATGGGTCCTCACCACAAGCTCACAAGCAGGAGCATTATGATCAGCTTCAGAATGTCATCTCCATAAAAAGCACTGACATTATCACTTTTAAGAGCCATGAGCATGTATATTCAAAGCAAAAATGCAGTGTACCATCAACTACTTATTAAAGTCCTTGTTCATTCCAGTAAAATTAAATTATGGCTAGTTTCTGACAAAAGGCTTTTAAACCTGACTGGTTTAAAAATATTTCACCTGAAATCTGATTTTATTGCCCATTACTCTGCCTTGTAATTTAACTGCACATTCATGCCCTTTTCCAATTTTTCTATTCATGTATTGTTTTTTTTTTCATTTTGGAATTTAAGCACTAAATTTGCACTATTTTTAAACCTTTACATTATGAAAAATTTTAAACATAGAATACAGAACAGTATAAAAACCCATATGCCCATCAACCAACTTAAATATGACCCATCTTGTATCGTCTATATCTCCCCACACTTACGCCCATCAAAACTACTCTCTCCACCCCCTTAGAGTTAATTTAAAGCAAATCAAAGGAATCATATTACTTTATTTACAAATATTTCAGAACATATATCTAAAAAGCTACTTTTAATACAACCACAGTGTTATCATCTTCAAAAATGAGTTGAATTTGTTCTTCTTTTTCTAACTTCTTGAGATGGGTTTTATCAGACTTCTTGAGAAGTTTTATCAGACTTCTTTTCTGATATTTACATTTAATGCTGAACATTTACCAACAAGAATGGTTTTAGCTGCATCCTTCTAGCTGGGAAATGTCATATTTTCATTATATTCAGTTCAAAATATGATTAATTTCCACTTTATATCTAACCCATTCTTTGACACTTGAGTTATTTAGATGTATATGCTTAATAGCCTAACATATGGGAATTTTTTTTGTGTGGTTATAGTTTTGTTTTTAATTTCTAGCTTATTCCACTGTGGTCAGAGAACATATTCTATAAGTTCGGTCCTTTGAACTTTGTAGAAATGTGCTTCATTGTGTGCAAGTATTTAAATGATATAGTTAAATCAATATGGGTAAATGTTCTGAAAGCCCTTAAAAAAATGTTCTGCAGTCGTTAGGTGCAGTGATCTACTAATACCAATTAATAGTCAATAGTGTTACTACTATACATAAAATAAACAACAAGGACCTACTGTATAGCACAGGGAACTGTAATAACTGAATCACTTTGCTGTACACCTGAAACTAACACAACTTTGTAAATCAACTATACTCCTATAAAAAAAAATGTCAATAGTGTTAATCATGTTGTTCCAGTCACTTATGTACTACTGATTTTGGTTTTTGCTGGTTTCATCCGTGTTTGAGATATATATATGTTAAAATCTTCCATTGTGGTAGATGCTGTAATATGCCACTCAAATTTTCCTCAGAAATGAGGATTTAGTACCACATCTGCAGAGAGGGCTATAGGCAGACAGCTTTTACCTGACAGCACCCTTCAGAGACCTTTCTGGAGTTTCCTATACCCAATAACTGATCCATGCAGGGATATAAAAGCCTGGCTTCCTTATCCCAATTTGGAAAAAATTCAAAGGATCATCTCATCTTCAGAACTCCCCTAAGGGTAGGCTAAAACTTTCACAGAGACAGCATTAGATCTCAACATTTCTTTCTGACCAGTTTTGCCTTTTTCTCTTTCTTCTATAGCTGCTGATCCCAGGAGTACTCCTCAACAAATCTGCAACATGGTAATCTCCAGCTCCATATCTGCTTCCAGAGAACCCAACCTGTAGCAGTTGATGGAAGGAATGGCCCAAGAAATTAGCCATGGGGATGGAATTTTGGAGCTGGATCATTTGCCACCCAGCTAACAGTGAGGACTGCCATCCTTGGTGTAGGAGGTAGGTGAAGACTAGATACTTCTGCAAGGTAGGTGTCCAACTGTTAGACTTCCACAGGTATTAGACTGCAATGATATTCTTGTATAAGGGAATGATTTTGCTGACAACATAGATCGGACCTCTGAGAAATATGGAGAAAAATTTAACTATAAGGGCAACGAAATTGGGATGTAACTGTTCAACTCAGTTGATATTTAGAAAAATTAATCTTTCTAGGAAGCTGGGAGTAATTCATCATTTATAAGCTAAGTTGAGAAAGCAAAGAGGACTCCTTGGTTGCATACCGAGAGCGCTTATCTCCTGCAGTTTGGAGAGCAGAGAAAGCTGAGGATGAGGCTCAGGACTTAATTGTAAAAGTAGCCACGATCTAAATATTAAATTCACAGCCAAGACAAGTCTTCTATGTCAAGGTTGGGAGCCTGACTGGAAAAGAATAGGAAGCCCCAAATCATGAATCCTTGGATTGCCTCAAACTTTCTGAGCCTTCACAAGTAGAAAATTCAGAGGCATGTCCACTCAGGATCTGTCTGCACTGCCCCTCTGGTCTACTAGGATAGTAACTAGGGTTAAGTCATAACTCAGCTGGGGACACCTGGGTCTGATAAAAGAGGAAAGGGCCTATGCTCAAAAGAGTGTACAGCAAGAGTTAGCCTGTGTGTTCTGGCAGGAGCTGAGAGATTAAGCATGGGACTAGATTTCTGAGAATTCTTGATCAAGGGGCTGAAACACAAAATTGGATAAGGGAGAGATTATTCATTTGGGAGTACTCTCATAGGACCCAGGATTCAACACCTTGACAAGGACCCCAGAAGATGTTACAAACATGCTACTAAGATGACTTCTAGAAGCATGGAAAAAGCAATCACTAACATTTAGTGTGGTAGAATTGCCAGAATGCCATGACAGATAGTGAAGGAAGGGATTAAAAGGCTTGGATAAGTAGGGATGCTGGAGTGAATATACAGTGTAAGGCAAAAACCTCCATCAAATGATTATGTTCCATGAACAGCCCAGAGGATACATTATTTACTAATGCAAAAATGAGTGCGTTAGTGAGAAGGTAGTTAGGGTCACTAAGAAATTCAGTGGTGGGTCTCTTTTGTATGCAAAGGCTTATGATGGGAGATGACATTGCAGATATGGGCTCACTGATGGCAACTGGGCAGGTAGGAGAGATTATTAATCATCAGAAGCTAGATGGACAAAATTACCACAATGAGTGGCAAGGTCAAAGGATTCTTTCTCTGCTCTTTTCTGGGACACCAATTACATGTAAATTAGTCTTGTCACTGTGTCACCTTTCTTACATTAGTTTTTAAAATTTCCATTCTTTTTAAAACACTGTATTTCCTTCTGTATATTTTTTTCTGACCTATATTCTGGTTAGCAATTCACTGATTAACATTGCCTAATATGCTATTAAACCCATCTTCAGAGATCTTAATTTGGTTATTTTATTTTTTTCTATTCATTTATATATTCTACTTTTAAAGTTCTAGGTTTTGTCTTTTATATTCTTTAACTTATTTAACAGTTATTTTAAAGCCTGCATCTGATATTCTATTATCCAGTTCCTCTGTGCATCTATTTCTATTGCGTATTTTTCAATTTGTTGTATTTATGTTCTTTTATTTCCTCATTGTCCTGATATTTTTTATTGGGTGATATTTGCTGCTTATTACTTTTTAATCATATGATGCCTAGGATAATATTATGTTCATTCAGAGAGGATTTGCATATGCTTCTGGCAGAACACTAGGACACTAGCAATCTTGGATTACTTGTAAACAATTCTAAGGAACTAATAGTATTTGAACTTTAACTTCAGTCCCCTTGAGAATGAGACTATTCCCTGGGCACACTTACTCCTTGGATGTGGTCCCTAAAGCACGAAGGATTTATCAGGACTTGGCTTGTTAGCAGGTCTGAACTGCAACTTTCATTCCTCTAGTAACATGACACTTGTCATGAAGTCTAACACTGACATTACATTATCATCAAGGCACAGTTTCTCAGGCTAAGTGACCTTTTCCAGAATCTGCAATAGTCCCCAGAGAAATAGCTGCTCCATGAGCGAGGCTCATGTCTCTGAGTTTCCTTCTTCTGAATTTGGTTTTGCAGATATTCACTACCTTGATAGCTGCCTTATATCAAGTGTGTGTGTGTGTATGTGTGTGTACAGGTTTTCTACTTTTCTTTAGTGGGAGTGTAGTTAACATTATCTAGTTTGTGACATTTAATATTCTAGGAATGTTTCCTTTATTATTTCTTCATATTTTTTGTGTCAAGGCATGTTTTATTATTTCAGATAAACATTAAAGTCAATTAGGAAAGCTACCCAAAAAAGTTGCAGTGGGATTTTTTTTTATTGAGGTATAACTGACATATAACATTATATATTAGTTTTAAGTATACAACATAATGATCTGATATTTGTATATATTATGAAATGATCACCACAATAAATCTAGTTAACATCCATTGATATATAACATTACTACATGATGAGAACTTTTAAGATCTATTATTTAACAACTTTCAAATATATAATAAATATACAATACAGTTTTATTAACTATAGTCACCATGCTATACATTATATACCCATGACTTATTTATTTTATAACTGGAAATTTGTATCTTTTGATACCATTCATTCATTTTCCTCACCTCTTACCCTCCTTCTGCCAGCTACCAATCTGTTCTCTGTATCTATGAACATTTAAAAAATTCCACCTATAAGTGAGATCATCCAGTATTTGTCTTTCTCTGTCTGACTTCTTTTACTTAGCATAATGACCTCAAGGTAAATCCATGTTGTCCCAAATGGCAAGATTTCCATCTTATTTATGGCTGAATAATGTTCCATTGTGTGTATGTATCACATATTATTTATCCACTGATCCATCAATGGACACTTAGGTTATTTCCAATCCTGGCTAGTGTAAACAATGCTGCAATGAATATGGGGGTGCAGATATCTTTTCAAGTTATTGATTTCGGTTTCTTCAGATAAATACCCAGAAGTGGAACTGCTGGATCATGTGGTAGTTCTGTTCTTAATTTTTTTGAGAAAACTCCCTACTGTTTTCCATAGTGACTATAACAGTTTATATTCCCAACAACAGTGCAAAAGTGTTTTCTTTTCTCTACATTCTCATCAACACTTGTTATTTCTTATCTTTGATTATACCCCATTCTAACAGGTGTGAGGTGATATTTCTTTCTAGTTTTGATTTGCATTTCCCTGATGATTAGTGATGATTGAGTGCCTTTTCTTATACCTGTTGGTCATCTGTATGTCTTCTTTGGAAAATGCCTATTCAGATCCTCTGCCCAATTTTAATCAAATTGTTTATTTATTAATTTACTTTTTGTTGTTGAGTTGAATTAGTTCTTTATATATTTTGATATTAACCCTTTATCAGATATATGATTTGCAAATAATTTTTCCCATCTGGTAGGTTGCCTTTTTATTTTATAGATGGTTTCCTATGCTGTGCAGAAGCTTTTTAGTTTGAAGTAGTGTCACTAGTTTATTTTTGATTTTGTTACCTTTGCTTTTGGTGTCTAGTCCAAAAAAATCATCATCAAAACCAATATCCAGGTTACACTGGTTACAACCTATGTTTTCTTCTAGGAGTTTTATGATTACAGGTTTTATATTGAAGTCTGTGATCCATTTTGAGTTAATTTGTATATAGTGTAAGAAACAGGTGTAGTTTCATTCTTTTGCATGTGGCTGTCCATTTTTCCCAGCAACAGTTATTGAACAGACTGCTCTTGTATTTTCTTGGCTTCTTTGTCATAAATTAATTGACCATATATGTGTGGGTTTATTTATTGCCTCTGTTCTATTCCATTGATCTATGTGTCTGTTTTTATGCCTATAATACCATATTGTTTTGATTACTATGGCTTTGTAATATAGTTTGAAATCGGGGAGTGTGATGCCTCCAGCTTTGCTCTTCTCTCTCAAGATTGCTTTGGCTATTAAGGGTCGTTTGTGGTTCTAACTAATTTTAGGATTGTTTGTTCTCTTTCTGGGAAAAATGCCATTGGAATTTTGATAGTGATTGCATTGAATCTATAGATTGCTTTGGGTAGGATGGACATTTTAAAAATATTAATCCAGAAAATGATCATGGAATATCTTTTCACTTATTTGTATCTTCTTCAATTTCTTTCATTGATATCTTAAAGTTTTCAGTGTACAGGTCTTTCACCTCATTGGTTAAATTTATTCCTAGGTATTTTATTCTTTTTGATGAAAATAAAAATGGGATTGTTTTCTTAATTTCTTCTTCTGATAGTTTATTATGAATACATAGAAATGTGACTGATTTTTGTATACAGATTTTGTATTCTGCAACTTTACTGATTTTGTTTATTGGTTCTACAAGTTTTTTGGTGGAGTATTTAGAGTTTTTCGGTGTAATATCATGTCATCTGCAAATGGCTACTCTTGTACTACTTCTTCTCTGATTTGGATGCCTTTTATTTCTTTTCCTTGCCTAACTGCTCTGGCTGGGACTTCCAGTACAATGTTAAATAAATATTCAACAAGGCAAGAGTAAGCATCCTTGTCTTGTTCCTGATTTTTAGAGGAAAAACTTTCAGCTTTACACCATGAGTATCATGTCAGCTGTGAGCTTTTCATATATGGCCTTTATTATTTTGAGGTATGTTCCTTATATACACACTTTGTTGAGAGTTGTTAACATAAATTGATGTTAAATTTTGTCAGATATTTTCCTGCATCTATTAGATGATCACGATTTTTATCCTTCATTTTGTTAACATGGTGTATCCCATTGATTGATTTGCAGATACTGAACCATCCTTACATCCTGGGAATAAATACCACTTGATCGTGGTGTATGATCCTTTTAATGTATTCTTGAATGTTGTTTGTTACCATTTTGCTAGGGATTTTTTCACCTATGTCCTTCAGGGATATTGGCTGTAATTTTCTTTTCTTGTGGTGGTCCTTGTCTGGTTTTGGGTATCAGGGTAATGCTAGCCTCATAAAATGAGTTTGAAAGTATTCCCTCCTCTTCAAATTTTTGGAAGAATTTCAGAAGGATTGGTATTCATTCTTCTTTAAGTGTTTGATAGAATTCATCAGTGAAGCCATCTGGTTCTGGACTTTTTTTGTTGGCAAATTTTTGATTACTGATTCAGTGTCTTAACTAGTAATAGTTCTGTCCATATTTTGTTTCTTCATGATTTAGTCTTGGTAGGTTGTATTTGCCTGGAAATTTATCCATTTCTTCTAGGTTGTCCAAATTGTTGGTGTATATTTATTCATAGTAGCCTTTTACAATCCTTTGTATATCTCTGATATGTATTGAATACTTTATCAAGTAAATCACTTATCTCTATTTTGTTAAGATATGTTTTTAAGGTTTTATCTTGTTCTTTTGTTTGGAACATATTTCTCTGTTACTTCATTTTCCTTGACTCTCTGTGTTGGTTTCTATGCTTTAAATAAACAGCTACCTCTCCCATTCTTGAAAAAGTAGACTTGTGTAAGAGATGAACCTTATCATTAATCCTTGCACTAGCTCTTGTTTGTCTCTCAAACCTTTGTGATTATACAAGCAGCCTACTTTTAGTGGATCCTAGTGGTTGACCATGTGCCAAGACTTGTCAGTGTCCCAAAAGAGAGGATCTCAGTCAGCATCTAGATTCAGGTTGATTGAAAGCCAGACACTCAGGAAGTAGCTTTGAAAAAAAAATACACACACACACACAAACACACACATATATATATACAGTCCTATGGGCCCATAAGGATAAGTCCCCCTGGCTATCAAAGACAGGCGATCAACTGGCATCCCTGGGTGGCAGCCACAAGAACTGGGGCAGCAGATACAAAATCCCGTCCAGGTGATACTGATACCCTGGAAGGAGGCGGTGGGAAAGTACAGAGTTAGCACCCACCCTCTGAGGTCTCTGGAGAAGATTATAGGTGGCCCTAAGAAGTATGTTTAATTAGAAGCCTGCCTCTCAGGCCATAGCTATGAAGATGAACTAATAGACCTCTTTTACAGAAAGACTAGGCACCTCATTCTGTTGCTTCTTGATGTGCCCTAGGAATGGTAGCTGGTTAAGAATGTCTCCATTGATTACAGTCCCCCTGGACCCATAAGTGTAAGTCCCACTGGCCACCAGAGCCAGGTGAGCTAGAGGTGTCCCTTGGGAGGCAGCTGAAAAAATCAGGTGCCAGACAGGGGTATAAGCTCTTTTCCAAGAGATGCTAGTGACTTCCAGTGAGGCAGAGGGAGAATGCATAGATACCATTTACTGACCTCCATCCCTGGAGTCCCTAGAGAGCATCTCAGTAGGATCCTACATGTGTGCCAGACCAGAAGCTGGTCCCTCAGGCTCCAGAACAAGCAAATAGACCTCTTTCACAGAAAGACTGAGGATGTGCTTTAGTCTATTGCCTGTGCTGTGTCCTGGGAGTGGTAATTGCCGAAGGACTGTTCCATGGGACACAGGAATGCAAGCCCTGCTGGCCACCAGAACCAGGTGGTCAAGGGACATCCTCTGGGTGGCAGCCACAAAAACTGGGATGCTAGATGAGGATACAAACTCCTTTCTGAGAGATACTGGTGAGCTGGAGCAAGGCAGAGGGAGGGAACAAAGATGGCAGCCACCAGTCTCCATCCCTGGAGAGTATTTCAGGAGACCCATAGATGTGTGTTAAATTATATGCCTGCCCCTTTAAAGGTCATTGCTTTAAAATAAGCAAATAAGACTCTTTCATGGAAAGTCTGGGCTCTTTGCAGTTGGTTGATGCTGTGCTGGGCTCTGGGGTGTGTGGGTTTATGTGCATGAGCCCTTTAAGAAATGTTTCTCAGTTTGCTGTAGCTTTGTTGGTATCCTGAACACATGTCCCATTGGCTTTCAAAGCTAGATTTTTTGGGGGCTTGTGTCTCAGGTGCAGGTCTTAAAAGTTGGGTAGCTCAAGGAGAAACTTGGGGTTTTGAGTTTCCTCCAAGGTGTGGGTTCCTGTGCTAGAGTTAGGATTTATGGTGAAGTGGTATCTGACCCTTGTCTATGTACTTCAATATGGATTTTTTCCCCCACATTCACTTGATGTGTATGAGTCACTCAAATAATATTGGGTTTTCTTCAAAGGAAATTGTTCCATATGTAGCTGTAAATTGGGCGTGTCTGCGGCAGGAGAGGGGTTCAGGATTTTCCTCCATCACCATCTTTAACTGGAGCTGCATTGGGATTTTGATTGGAATGTAATTAAATTGAAAATTTATTTTTCAGTAATAGACATCTTAATATTTCATATTGACAGAATACTTTATGTCAAAATATGATAAAACATCCCATGCATCCACAGTGTCTCTTTTATCCCTAAAGTAGATTTATATTTTTAGCTGTAAAGGCCAGGCAGGCTTATTTTTTTCAATGGTATTTTTTTTTTTAACATCTTTATTGGAGTATAATTGATCTACAATGGTGTGTTAGTTTCTGCTTTATAACAAAGTGAATCAGCTATACATATACATATATCCCAATATCTCCTCCCTCTTGCATATCCCTCCCAGCCTCTCTATCCCACCCCTCCAGATGGTCAAAAAGCACCGAGCTGATCTCCCTGTGCTATGTGGCTGCTTCCCACTAGCTATCTATTTTACATTTGGAAGTATATATAAGTCCATGCCACTCTCTCACTTCGTCCCAGCTTACCCATCCCCCTCCCCGTGACCTCAAGTCCATTCTCTACACCTGCATCTTTATTCCTGTCCTGCACCTAGGTTCTTCAGAACATTTTTTTTTTTTTTTTTTAGATTCCATATGTATGGGTTAGCATACGGTATTTGTTTTTTCCTTTCTGATTGACTTCACTCAGTATGACAGACTCTAGGTCCATCCACCTCACTACAAATAACTCAATTTTGTTTCTTTTTATGGCTGAGTAATATTCCATAGTATATATGTGCTACATCTTCTTCATCCATTCATCTGTTGATGGACACTTAGGTCGCTTCCATGTCCTGGCTATTGTAAATAGAGCTGCAATGAACATTGTGGTACATGACTTTTTTTGAATTATGGTTTTCTCAGGGTATATGCCCAGTGGTGGGATTGCTGGGTCATATGGTAGTTCTATTTTTAGTTTTTTAAGGAACCTCCATATTGTTCTCCATAGTGACTGTATCAATTTACATTCCCACCAACAGTGAAAGAGGGTTCCCTTTTCTCCACACCTTCTCCAGCATTTATTGTTTGTAGATTTTTTGATGATGGCCATTCTGACTCGTGTGAGGTGATACCTCCTTGTAGTTTTGATTTGCATTTCTCTGATGATTAGTGATGTTGAGCATTCTTTCATGTGTTTGTTGGCAATCTGTATATCTTCTTTGGAGAAATGTCTATTTAGGTCTTCTGCCCATTTTTGGATTGGGTTGTTCGTTTTTTTGATATTGAGCTGCATGAGCTGCTTGTAAATTTTGAAGCTTAATCCTTTGTCAGTTGCTTCATTTGCAAATATTTTCTCTCATTCTGAGGGTTGTCTTTTCGTTTTGTTTATGGTTTCCTTTGCTGTGCAGAAGCTTTTAAGTTTCAGTAGGAACCATTTGTTTTTGTTTTTATTTCCATTTCTCTAGGAGGTGGTTAAAAAGGATCTTGCTGTGATTTATGTCATAGAGTTGTCTGCCTATATTTTCCTCTAAGAGTTTTAAAGTGTCTGGCCTTACATTTAGGTCTTTGATCCATTTTGAGTTTATTTTTGTGTATGGAGTTAGGGAGTGTTCTAATTTCATTCTTTTACATGTAGCTGTCTAGTTTTCCCAGCACCATTTATTGAAGAGGCTGTCTTTGCTCCATTGTATATTCTTGCCCGCTTTATCAAAAATAAGGTGATCATATGTGCATGGGTTTATCTCTGGGCTTTCTATCCTGTTCCATTGATCTGTATTTCAGTTTTCATGCCAGTACCATACTGTCTTGATTACTGTAGCTTTGTAGTATAGTCTGAAGTCCGGGAGCCTGATTCCTCCAGCTCCATTTTTTTTTCTCTACATTGCTTTGGCTATTCGGGGTCTTTTGTGTTTCTGTACAAACTGTGAAATTTTTTGTTCTAATTCTTTGAAAAATGCCATTGGTAGTTTGATAGGGATTGCATTGAATCTGTAGATTGCTTTGGGTAGTAGAGTCATTTTCACAATGTTGATTCTTCCAATCCAAGAACATGGTATATCTCTCCATCTGTGTGTACCATCTTTAATTTCTTTCATCAGTGTCTTACAGTTTTCTGCCTATAGGTCTTTTGTCTCCTTACGTAGATTTATTCCTAGGTATTTTATTCTTTTGGTTGCGATGGCAAATGGGAGTGTTTCCTTAATTTCTCCTTCTGATTTTTCATCATCAGTGTAAAGGAATGCAAGAGATTTCTGTGGTTTAATTTTGTATCCTGCTACTTTACCAAATTAATTGATTAGCTCTAGTAGGTTTCTGGTAACATCTTTAGGATTCTCTAAGTATAGTATCATGTCATCTGTAAACAGTGACATCTTTACTTCTTTTCTGATTTGGATTCCTTTTATTTCTTTTTCTTCTCTGATTGCTGTGGCTAAAACTTCCAAAACTATGTTGAATAATAGTGGTGAGAGTGGACAACATTGTCTTGCTCCTGATCTTAGTGGAAATGGTTTCAGCTTTTCACCATTGAGAACGATGTTGGCTATGGGTTTGTCATATGTGGGCTCTATTATGTTGAGGTAAGTTCCTTCTATGCCTACTTTCTGGAGGGTTTTTATCATAAATGAGTGTCAAATTTTGTCAAAAGATTTTTCTGCATCTATTGAGATGATTATATGGTTTTTCTCCTTCAATTTGTTAATATGGTGTATCACATTGATTGATTTGCATATATTGAAGAATCCTTGCATTCCTGGGGTAAACACCACTTGATCTTGGTGTGTGATCCTTTTAATGTGCTGTTGGATTCTGTTTGCTAGTATTTTGTTGAGGATTTTTGCATCTATGTTCATCAGTGATATTGGCCTGTAGTTTTCTTTCTTTGTGACATCTTTGTCTGGTTTTGGTATCAGGGTGATGGTGGCCTCGTAGAATGAGTTTGGGACTGTTCCTCCCTCTGCTATATTTTGGAAGAGTTTGAGAAGGATAGGTGTTAGCTCTTCTCTAAAAATTTGATAGAATTCACTTGTGAAGCCATCTGGTCCTGGGCTTTTGTTTGTTGGAAGATTTTTAATCACAGTTTCAATTTCAGTGCTTGTGATTGGTCTGTTTATATTTTCTATTTCTTCCTGGTTCCATCTCAGAAGTTTGTGCTTTTCTATGAATTTGTCCATTTCTTCTAGGTTGTCTATTTTATTGACATATAGTTGCTTGTAGTAATCTCTCATGGTCCTTTGTATTTGTGCAGTGTCAGTTGTTACTTCTCCTTTTTCATTTCTATTTATTTGAGTGTTCTCCCTTTTTTTCTTGATGAGTCTGGCTAATGGTTTATCAATTTTGTTTATTTTCTCAAAGATCCAGGTTTTAGTTTTATTAATCTTTGCTATTCCTTTCTTTTTCATTATTTCTGATCTGATCTTTATGATTTCTTTCCTTCTGCTAACTTTGGGGGTTTTTTGTTCTTCTTTACCTAATTGCTTTAGGTATAAGGTTAGGTTGCTTATTTGAGTTGTTTCTTGTTTCTTGAGTTAGGATTGTATTGCTATAAACTTCCCTCTTAGAACTGCTTTTGCTGCATCCCATACGTTTTGCGTTGTCATGTTTTCATTGTCATTTGTTTCTAGGTTTTTTTAATATTTCCTTTTTGATTTCTTCAGTGATCTCTTAGTTATTAAGTAGTGTATTGTTTAGCCTCCATTTGTTTGTATTTTTTACAGACTTTTTCCTGTAATTGATATCTAGTTTCATACTGTTGTGGTCTGAAAAGATACTTGATATGATTTCAGTTTCCTTAAATTTACAAAGGCTTGATTTATGACCAAAGATATGATCTATGCTGGAGAATGTTGCATGAGCACTTGTGAAGAAAGTGTATTCTGTTGTTTTTGGATGGAATGTCCTATAAATATCAATTAAGTCCGTCTTGTTTAATGTATCATCTAAAGCTTCTGTTTCCTTATTTATTTTCATTTCGGATGATCTGTCCATTGGTGAAAGTGGGGTGTTAAAGTCCCCTGCTATGATTGTGTTACTGTAAATTTCCCCTTTTATGGCTGTTAGCATTTGCCTTATGTATTGAAGTGCTCCTATGTTGGGTGCATAAATATTTACAATTGTTTTATCTTCTTGGATTGATCCCTTGATCATTATGTAGTGTCCTTCATTGTCTCTTATAATAGTCTTTATTTTGAAGTCTATTTTTTCTGATATGAGAATTGCTACTCCAGCTTTCTTCTGATTTCCATTTGCATGGAATATCTTTTTCCATCCCCTCACTTTCAGTCTGTATGTGTCCCTAGGTCTGAAGTGGGTCTCTTGTAGACAGCCTATATATGCGTCTTGTTTTTGTGTCCATTCAGCCAGTCTATGTCTTTTGGTTGGAGCATTTAATCCATTGACATTTAAGGTAATTATCGATATGTATGTTCCTATTACCATTTTCTGAATTGTTTTGGGTTTGTTATTGTAGGTCTTTTCCTTCTCTTGTGTTTCCTGCCTAGAGAAGTTCCTTTAGCATTTGTTGTAAAGTGGGTTTGCTGGTGCTGAACTCTCTTAGATTTTGCTTGTCTGTAAGGGTTTTAATTTCTCCATTGATTCTGGATCAGATCCTTGCTGCGTAGTGTAATATTGGTTGTAGGTTTTTACCTTTCATCACTTTAAATATGTGCTGCCACTCCCTTCTGGCTTCAGAGTTTCTGCTGAAAGATTAGCTGTTAACCTTATGAGGATTCCCTTGTATGTTATTTGTTGTTTTTCCCTTGTTGCTTTTAATATTCTTTCTTTGTATTTAATTTTTGATAGTTTGATTAATATGTGTCTTGGCGTTTCTCCTTGGATTTATCCTGTATTGGACTCTCTGCACTTCCTGGACTTGATTAACTATATCCTTTCCCATATTACTGAAGTTTTCAACTATAATCTCTTCAAATATTTTCTCATTCCCTTTCTTTTTTTCTTCTGGGACCCCTATAATTAGAATGTTGGTGCTTTTAATGTTGTCCCAGAGGTGTCTGAGACTGTCCTCAATTCTTTTCATTCTTTTTTCTTTATTCTTCTCTGCAGTAGTTATTTCCACTGTTTTATCTTCCAGGTCACTTATCCATTCTTCTGCCTCATTTATTCTGCTATTGATTCCTTCTAGAGAATTTTAAATTTCATTTTTTGTGTTGTTCATCATTGTTTGTTTGCCCTTTAGTTCTTCTAGCTCCTTGTTAAACATTTCTTGTATTTTCTCCAATCTATTTCCAAGATTTTGGATCATCTTTACTATCATTATTCTGAATTCTTTTTCAGGTAGACTGTCTATTTTCTCTTCATTTGTTTGATCTGGTGGGTTTTTACCTTGCTGCTTCATCTGCTGTGTGTTTCTGTGTCTGCTTATTTTGCTTAACTTACTGTGTTTGGGGTCTCCTTTTCACAGCTGCAGGTTCGTAGTTCCCATTGTTTTTGGTGTCTGCCCCCAGTTGGTAACGTTCGTTCAGTGGGTTGTGTAAGCTTCCTGATGGAGGGGACCCACACCTGTGTTCTGGTGGACGAGGCTGTATATTGTCTTTCTGGTGGGCAGGTTTGCATCCAGTGGTGGGTTTTGTGGTGTCTGTGACCTTTTTATGATTTTACGCAGCCTCTCTGCTCATGGGTGGGGTTGTGTCCCTGTCTTGCTAGTTGTTTGGCATAGGGTGTCCATCACTGTAGCTTGCTGGTCGTTGAGTGGAGCTGGGTCTTGGCATCGAGATGGAGATCTCTGGGAGATTTTCGGAGTTTGACATTATGTGTAGATGGGAGTCCTCTGGTGGACCAATATCTTGAACTCATCTCTCCCACCTCAGAGGCAAAGGCCTGTTGCCTGGCCAGAGCACCAAGACCCTGTCATCCACACGGCACAAAATAAAAGGGAGAAAAAAAGAGAAAAAGAAAGAAAAAATAAAATAAAATTAAGTTATTAAAATAAAAACTAAAAAATAAATATTAAATTTTTTTAAGTAATAATAAAAAAAAGGAAGAAAGACAGAAAGAAAGAAGAGAGCAACCAAACTAAAAATCAAATCCACCAATGATAACAAGCACTATAAACTATACTCAAAAAAACAAAAACAAAAAACAAAAAAATGGACAGACAGAACCCTAGGACAAATGGTAAAAGCAAAGCTATACAGACAATATCACACAACGAGGCATATACATACAAACTCACAAAAAGAGAAAAAGGAAAAAATATATATATATATCATTGCTCCCAAAGTCCACCGCCTCAATTTTGGGATGATTCGTTGTCTATTCGGGTATTCCACTGATGCAGGGTACATCAAATTGATTGTGGAGATTTAATCCATTGCTCTTGAGGCTGCTGGGAGACATTCCCCTTTCTCTTCTTTGTTCACACATCTCCTGTGTTTCAGCTTTGGATTTGGCCCTGCCTGTGCGTGTAGGTCGCCTGAGAGCATCTGTTCCTGCCCAGACAGGACAGGGTTAAAGTAACAGCTGATTAGGGGGCTCTGGCTCACTCAGGCCAGGGGGAGGGAGGGTCACGGATGCGGGGCGAGCCTGCAGCAGCAGAGGCCGGCATGAAGTTGCAACAGCCTGAGGTGCGCCCTGTGTTCTCCCAGGGAAGTTGTCCCTGGATCATGGGACCCTGGCAGTGGCGGGCTGCACAGGCTCCTGGGAGGGGAGGTGTGGATAGTGACCTGTGCTCGCACACAGGCTTCTTGGTGACTGCAGCAGCAGTCTTAGCATTTCATGCCTGTCTCTGGGGTCCACGCTGATAGCCACAGCTCGTGCCCATCTCTGGAGCTCGTTTAGGCAGTGCTCTGAATCCCCTTTCCTCGTGCACCATGAAACAAGAGGCAAGAAAAAGTCTTTTGTCTCTTCGGCAGCTCCAGACATTTTCCCGGACTCCCTCCCAGCTAGCTGTGGTGCGCTAACCCCTTCAGGCTGTGTTCACACCGCCAACCCCAGTCCTCTCCCTGCGATCCGACCGAAGCCCGAGCCTCAGCTCCCAGCCCCTGCCTGCCCCAGCGGGTGAGCAGACAAGCCTCTCGGGCTGGTGAGTGCTGGTCGGTGCCGAGCCTCTGTGCGGGAATCTCTCCACTTTGCCCTCCACACCCCTGTTGCTGCGCTCTCCTCCATGGCTCTGAAGCTTCCCCCCTCCGCCACCCACAGTCTCCGCCAGTGAAGGGGCTTCCTAGTGTGTGGAAACCTTTCCTCCTTCACAGCTCCCTCCCACTGGTGCAGGTCCCATCCCTATTCTTTGTCTCTTTTTTTTTTTTTTTCTTTTGCCCTACCCAGGTACGTGGGGAGTTTCTTGCCTTTTGGGAGGTCTGAGGTCTTCTGCCAGCATTCAGTATGTGTTCTGTAGCAGTTGTTCCACATGTAGATGTATTTCTGATGAATTTGTGGGGAGGAAGGTGATCTCCACTTCTTACTCTTCCACCATCTTGAAGCTCCTCTGAAAAGAGAAAATCTTAAAAGTATCCAGAGAAAAAGCACATGTTATAATACATTTAGAGAATAACAGTAAGGATAATGGCTGACCTTGAATAAAGACGAAACCAGAAAATAATAAAATGACATTTCTGAAGAGAAGCAAGTAAAAAATAACAGAACTAGAATTTTGTATCCTGCAAATGTATCTTCCAAAAACACTGACAAGTAAAGCTATTTTCAGACAAAAAAAAAAAAAAAAAACAATTTGTCATGAGGAGATTCACACTACAAAATACTATAGAAAGTCAAAGATCCCTAAATAGCACTCTGAACTGTAGGAATAAACAAATAGTCCTGAAAAGTATGACAGAAATATAAAAGACTGATTTTTAAATTTTTAAAAGAATACTGCCTTTATATAACAATATTTTGTTATCACCATCACTTGATATCCAGGTCCCGGATCATGATTCTCTCATGATGAGATTCTGCTTGTTCTTCTCAATGTTGCTCTTTATGTGGGGATGATGATAAACTACAGCTTCTTGGGAATAAGCAGGGGAACCATAAGAGACCTCGTGAACTCAGGTTTCTTTGTGAACTCAATGATGTGGTCCACAAGGACAATAAATGGGGGAGCTCTCTACTGCTGCATGCTTGTAACTAATCTCACAGGCACCAACTTCTGCCAGAATGAACTACAGCTTCTTATGGAAACAGTTGTTGGTGTTCTTGATTTTGCCACTGCCCCCAGGCAGCATTTGGCTGGCCATGTGATTGTGGTACACATCTCTGGAGATGAGTGGCAAGAATGCGTCCAGGTATAAGGTGAAGATGCTCTCCTGGATGGATTGCCCTGATTCCCAGTTCACCTTTGTCTTTGATAAAGGTGCTGTATGCCTTGGCCCAGGAGTTGCAGTGATTAGAGGTGAGGAAGCTATGGGCTCTTTGTTCATTTGCAGTGATGAGTTACACATCTCTAGTTGCACAAAGATCTGATCTTAGGTGAGGGTTGTGATATACACCCAACTCAAAAAATTGGAAGTTGTGCACCATGGTGATATGTATGGGCAGCTTCTCCGTTTTGCTGAGACTGATGACGATATATTATGAGGTTTATAACATATGGAGAAGCTAAATATCTGACAATAATAGTACAAAGGGCAGTGGGTGAAAAAATGGGAATATACAGTTGTATATTGGCTATAAACAATTTTAATTGGTAAAATATTAACTCAAGTTGGACTACAATAAATTAAGGATACATGATGAAATCTCTAGAGTAACCAGTTAATAATTATTTTTAAAGTAAGGCTATAAAGCCAATATAAAAGATAAAGTGGAATAATAGAAACGATAGAATGGATAATAAATAATACTTGAGAAAGGCAGACTAGAGGAAAAACAAGTGAAAACGAACAGAGGGCACAAATAGAAAACAAATAGCAAAGTGGTGAACTTTAAACCAACTATATCAGTAATTAATTAGAGAAGTAATTAATTTTCAACCACCTATTAATTCATAACCACCAAAATTAATAAAGTTAATCATTGAATTTAATTAATGTTTGAATCATAAGTTATGATGTGTTTACCCAGTGCAGTACTGAGATATTTCAATGTGTAGAAGGACAACATGATATAGTGATTCTATTCTCAGGCCTTCCTTATAGGAGAAAAAAAGACTTGAAATATTACTAAATATTAGATTATCCTCAAAGTTCTTGTATGTAAAGTAAAATATTAGCCTGAAGTAGTTCTACTAAAAATTTAAAAACTCTGAGGTCATAAACTTATACTATAAAAGTTATGCAACATTATAAATAAATATTTGTACTCTAATCATGCACTCTGTACATTATATTACAGAATCTGTTGGATGCAATAATGTTGTGTGAAAAATTTTTGCCCATTCAAACTTTGTTGAAAATTACAAATAATTAAATTTACACATGCAAATTCAGAACTAAGTGTTTTTTAAAGAAAAATCACACAAGACAAAAGTGACTTTTTATTTTTGAAATATATTTGACATAAAACATTGTGTAAATTTAAGGTGTACAACATGTTATTTGACACATTTATATATTGTAATATGCTTGCCATTGTAGAGATCATTAGCACCTCTATCACTTTATATAATTATCCTTTCATTTTAGTGGTTGGAATCATTATGATCTAGTCTCTTAGCAGGTTTGATGACTAAATACAATATCGTCTATATCCATTATACTCTGCATTAGATCTCTAGGTTTTGTTTAATTTTTTTTTTTGGCTACTTTGGGTCTTCGTTGCTGCACACGGGCTTTCTCTAGTTGTGGAGAGCAGGGGCTACTCTTCATTGTGGTGTGCGGGCTTCTCATTGTGGTGGCTTCTCTTGTTGCAGAGCACGGGCTCTAGGGATGCGGGCTTCAGTAGTTGTGGCTCGCAGGCTCTAGAGTGCAGACTCAGTACCTGTGGCACACGGGCTTAGTTGCTCCACGGCATGTGGGATCTTCCTGGATCAAGGCTCGAATCCGTGTCCCCTGCGTTGGCAGGTGGATTCTTAACCATTGCGCCACCAGGGAAGCCCCTCTAGGTCTTATTTTACTACTCAGTGCAAGTTTGTACACTTAAACAACATGTTTCCTATCTTTCCACCCCTTTCCCGTGGTAACAATCATTTTACTTTGTTTTTATGAGTATGGCTTTTTTAGATTCCACATATAAGTGATGTCATATGGTTCCTTCCCTTCTGTGTCTATCTGTCTTAGCATAAAATGCTCAAGATCCATCAATGTTGTCACAAATGGAAGGATGTCCTTCTTTCTTGTGGCTGAATAATATTCCATGGTATAGATGTACCATATCTTCTTTATTCATTCATCCATTGATGAGCACTTAGGATGGTTCTGGATCTTGGCTATCATGAATAATGCTGCAATAAACATGTGAGTGCATATATCTGTTTTCATTTCCTTTGGGTATATACCCAGAAATGGAATTGCTTGATCATATGGTAGATTGATTTTTAATTTTTTAAAGACTCTCCATGTTGTTTTCCATAGTAGTTAAACCAATTTACATTTCCACCAACAGTGTACAAGGGTGCCCTATTCTCCACATTCTCACCAACACTTCTTATCTCTTGTCTTCTTGACAATAGCCATACTAATAGGTATGGGGTGATATCTCATTGTGGTTTTGATTTGCATTTTCCTGATGATTAGTGATGTTGAACATCTTTTCATGTACCTGTTGGCCATTTGGATGTCTTCTTTGGAATAATGTCTATTTAATTCCTCTGCCCATTTTTAAATTGGTTTGTTTGTGGTTATTTTTTTTTATTGAATTGTGTAAGTTCATAATGTGTTTTGAATATTAACTCCTTATCTGATACATGGTTTGCAAAAATTTTTCCCATTCTGTAGGTTGACATTTCATTTTGTGAAGTGTTTCTTTTGCTGTGCAGAAGCTTTCAAATTTGATGTAGTCATATTTGTTTATTTTTGCTTTTGTTATTTGTGCTTTTGGCATCATATCCAGAAAAACATTGCCAAGATCAATGTCGAGGAGCTTCTTTCTTACATTTTCTTCTAGGACTTATAGTATTAGGTCTTATGTTTTAAGTCTTTGATCCATTCAACTTAGTTTTTGTGAGGGATGGAATATAGGGGTCCAATTTCATTTGTCTACATATGTTTATCCAGTTTTCCCAATACCATTTGTTGAAGAGATGAAACTGTCCTTTCCACATCAGGTGTTCTTGGCTCCCTTGTTGAATGTTACTTGACTGTATATGCAGGGTTTATTTCTGGCCTCTCTATTCTGTTACATTATTCTATGTGTTTATTTTTATGCCAGTACTACACTATTTTTATTGCTATGGGTTTGTAGTATAGTTGAAATCAGGAATTGTGATACCTCCAGCTTTGTTCTTTTTCCTCAGGATTGGTTTGGCTATTTGGGGTCTTTTGTAATTTCATAAGAATTTTATGATTTTTTTTTCTATTTCTGTGAAGAATGTCCTTGGTATTTTGATGGGGATTGCATTGAATTTAAGAAGGCTTTGGGTAGAATGGACAGTTTAATAATATTGTTTTGATACATGAACATGGGATCTTTCCACTTATTTGTTTTTTAATTTCAGCAAAGTCTCATAGTTCTCATTGTACAGATCTTTCATTTCATTGGTTCATTTTATTCCTAGATATTTTACTGGTTTTGATACTGTTTTAAATGGGATTGTTTTATTTATTTTTTTCAGATATTTCATTATTATTGTATAGAAATTCAACTGATTTCTGTATATTGATTTTATATCTTGCAACTTCATTGAAATAGCTTCTTTGTCCAACAGTTTCTTGGTTAAGTCTTTGGATTTTCTATATGCAAAATCATATCATCTGCATATAGCGACAATTTTCTTCCTTTCTGATTTAGATGCATGTTTTTTCTTTGCCTTGCCTAACTGCCCTTGCTAGGACTTCCAATACTATGTTAAATAGAAATGATGAGAGTGGGCATCCTTGTCTTATTCCTGATTTTAGAGGAAAAGCTTTCAATTTTTCTCTATTGTGTATTATGTTAACTGTGGGTTTGTCATATATAGCCTTTATTATGTCGAGGCATGTCCCTTCTATACCCAGTCTGTTGAGGGTTTTTATAATGAAAGAATGTGGCATTTTGTCAAATGCTTTCTCTGCATCTATTGAGATGACCATGTGATTTTAATCTTTCATTCTATGAATGGGATGTATTACATTTATTGATTTTCATATGTTAAGCTAGCATTGCAATCTAAGGATACATTCCATTTGGTCATTGTATAGAATGTGTCCTTGAATTTCATTTGGTTTGCTAATATCTTGTTGATAATTTTTGCATCTATATTCATCAGGGTTATTGGTGTATATTTTCTGTTATGTCCTTACCTGGCTTTGGTATCATGGTGATGCTGGCCTTGTAGAATGAGTTGAAAGTGTTTCCTCCTCTTCTATTTTTTGAAGGAGTCTGTAAAGGATTGGCATTAATTATTCATTAAATGTTTACTAAAATTTGCCAATGAAGTTATCTTGTCCCAGGGTTTTCTGTGTTGGGGGATTTTTGATTACTGATTCAATCTCTTTATAGGTTTGGTATTCTCAGGTTTTCTATTTTTTTCCTGATTCAGTCTTGGTAAATTGTGAGTTTTTGAAATTTATCCATTTCTTCTAGATTATCTAATTTGTTGTCATATGGTTGCTCATAGTAATCTCTTATGACGCTATGTATTTCTGCAGTGTTAGTTGTAATGTCATTTATTTTGAGTCTTCTCCCTTTATTCTTATTCTAGCTAAAGATCCATAAATTTTGTTTTGTTTTGTTTCTTTAAAAAACAGCTCTTAGTTTTGTTGATCTTATCTATTGTTTTTCTGGTCTCTATTTCATTTATTTCTGCTCAGATCATTACTTTTTTCTTCCTTTTGCTAAATTTGAACTTAATTTGTTCTTTTTCAAGTCTTTGAAGTGTAAAGTTAGTTTACTTGAGATCTTTCCAATTTCTTATATATGCATTTATTGCTATAAACTTTCCTGTCAGAACTGCTTTTGATGCATGCCATAGGATTTGATGTGTTTATTTCCATTTTCATTTGTTGTTTTTTTGGAATTTTATTTAATTAATTTTTTAATATAGCAGGTTCTTATTAGTTATCCATTTTATACATATTAGTGTATACATGTCAATCCCAATTCATCACTCCACCACTGGCCCCCCCCCCACTTTCTCCCATTGTTGTCCATACATTTGTTCTCTACATCTGTGTCTCTATTTCTGCCATTTTCATTTGTTTTAAGATATTTATTTATTTCCCTTTTGATTTCTTCTTTGACGCATTGGTTGTTCAGAAATGTATTGTTTGGTGTACATATATTTGTAGATATTCCAGCTTTCCTCTTTTTGTTGATTTCTAGTTTCACACCACTGTGGCCAGAAAATATAGTTAGTATGATTTCAATCTTCTTAAGTTTGCTAAGATTTGTTTTGTGTCCTATCATATTATCTATCCTAGAGAATTTTCCATATGCACTTGAGTAAAATGTGTACTCTGCTGGTGTTAGATGACACGTCTTATATGTGTCTGCTAAGTTCATTTGGTCTGAAATATGGTTCACTGTCGGCATTTCTTTGTTAATTTACAATATTATATTAGTTTCAGGAGTATGACATAGTGACTCAGTATTTTTGTAGGTTATATTTCATTTAAAGTTATTATAAAATATTGGCTATATTCCCTGTGCTGTACAATATTTCCTTGTAGTTTACTTATTTTATACAGAATAAGTTGTACCTATTAATCCCCTATTCCTGTCTATCCCCTCCCACCTTCCCTCATTTTTATATATTGTTGAATTCAGTTTGATAATATTTTGTTGAGGATTTTTGCATCTATATTCATCATGGATGTTGATCTATAGTTTTCTGTTGTGTACTTCCTTACCTGACTTGGTATCAGGGTAATGGTGGCCTTTTAGAATGAATTTGGGAATGTTCCCTCTTCTTTAATTTTTTGGAAGAGTTTGAAAAGGATTGATGTTAATTCTTTTTTTAACGTTTAGTAAAATTTGCCAGTGAAGCCACCTGGTCCTTGGGTTTTCTGTGTTCGGAGTTTTTTGATCACTGATTCAGTCTCTTTTCAGGTTTTCTATTTCTTCCTGATCCAGTCTTGGAAGACTGTTTCTAGAAATTTATCCCATTTCTTCTAGGTTGTCCAGTTTGTTGGCATATTACTGTTCAGAATAGTCTCTCATGGTGCTATGTATTTCTGTAGTGTTAGTTGTAGTTTCTCCTCTTTCACTTCTTATTTTATTTGGGTCCTCTCATGATTTTTTGATTAGCCTGGCTAAAGTCATATCAACTATATTTATCTTTTCAAAAAATCAACTAATGGTTTTACTGATCTTTTCTTTTCTTTTTTTCTTTTTTTTGGTCTCTATTTCCTCTCTGAATGTTAGTATACTTGTTGTCTCAGAGGTCCCATAAACTGTTCTCATTTTCTTGTTTTTTTTTCTTTTTGCTGTTCTGATTGGATGATTTCTGTTATTCTGTCTTCCAGATCATTTATGCATTCTTCTGTAAGACCTAGTTTGATGTTAATTCCTTCTAGTTTGTTTTTCATTTCAATTATTGTATTCTTCTGTTATGACTGGTTCCTTTTTATATTTTCTATCTTAATTTTTTTATAATTCTCACTGTGTTCATCTATTCTTTTCCCCACTTTAATTAGTATTACTAATACTAATTTAATTCTTATTACTAATGCTTTGAACTCTTTATCTGGTAAATTATTTGTTCCATTAGCTGTTTTTTCAGGGGTGGCTTTTTTTTCTTCTTTCATTGAACAAATTCTTCTGTCTTCTCATTTTGCTTAACTTTCTCTGTCTCTATGAAATCAGGTGAAACAGTTGCCTATCCGTGTCTCGAAGGGGCATCATTATATGGGAGCATCCCTATTATAGTCTGCATGTCCCCAGTGGCTTTAGTTGGGGAGCTGGACCTGAAGTGAGCATG
This sequence comes from Balaenoptera borealis, assembly GCF_965194805.1. Lineage (NCBI taxonomy): Eukaryota > Metazoa > Chordata > Mammalia > Artiodactyla > Balaenopteridae > Balaenoptera > Balaenoptera borealis. Next base: position 50,802,925 of record NC_138866.1, read on the forward strand.
AGTCATGTTTTTCTCTCAGAGTGTGCTGGCTACTATCACATTAGTGGGAGGTGTGGCTTGAGATGGAGGGGCTAGAGTCAGACCTAGGTGTGAACCATTGCTTCTCCTCTGCTCAATGGCCACCACCACCTTTGGGGGGGGGGTAGAGTCACATCCTAAATTGCTGGAATAGAAGCCCTGAGGGTCTGGTCTAAGCTGGCTCCATTCCCTCTAAGTGTGTGCTATCCCCCCTCCTAGCAGTGGCATCTTGGTCCCAGAAGGAAGCAGTGCTAGAGCAAGAGGGGCCATGGTGGGTGCCTTGTGTGGTCTGGGGCACATGCTGGTGCAGTCCCAGCACACCAGAGTTCCAAACCACTCCCAGCTTGCCACCCCCATGATTGCCAGTAATGGCTGCCTTCATCCCATTCAGTTGCTAATACAGGATCCAAGCTGGCTCCATTCCCCACAACTGCACACTCTCCTTGGCAGGGACCTTCACCCTAGTGTGGAGCTGTGCTGCAGAACAAGAGGGGCCAGAGCATGTGCTTAGTATGGGCCAGTACATGCACAAGAGTGGTCATAGGGACCCAGTCACAGGAACCCAGCCAGGCTCCTGGGCAGCTTCAGTCTGCTTCTTCTGCCTTGTTTTGGAAGTAAGCAAGCATGTGTGTGCTCTTCACAAGCAGAGTCAAGGTTTCTTACAGCCCTACTGTTAGTCTCACTGGTTTTCAAACCAACAAAGGGGACTCAACTTCCTGGTGTCAGACCCTAAGGCTAGGGTGCCAAATTATGTGGTTCAAACCACTCACTCCCCAGGGAGGATCTCTGAGCATGTGTAATTCTCCTCCTCTTCTGTGCCCTGTCCTAGGGGTGCAGGTCTTGACCCTATCACTTCTCTTTCCTTTTTACCTGACTCAGTGTGGATCATTTTTACAGCCTTGGTTGTGTAAGAGTCTTTCTGCTAGTCTTCAGTTTGTTTTCAGTGAGAATTACTCCACTTGTAGATGTATTTTTGATGTGCTCATGGGGGAAGATGAGCTCTGAGTCTTCCACTCTGCCATCTTGATCTTCTCCTTCCTTGTTGATTTTCTGTCTGGATGATCTATCCATTGCTGACAGTAGGGTATGGAAGTTCCCTACCATTATTTTATTGTTTTCTATTTCTCCCTTCAGTTATGTTAGTATTTGCTTAATATATTTAGGTGCTCTGAGGCTGGGTGTGCATATATTTATGATTGTACTATCTTCTTGATGTATTGACCCCTTTATCATTATGTAAGTATATTCTCTGTCTCTGTTTTTGTCTTGAAGACTAGTTTGTCTGTTATAAGTATGGCTACCTGCTTTCTTTTGGTTTCCACTTGCATGGACTATCTTCTTCCCCCTCTTAACTTTGAGCCTATGTGTGTCTATATGGCTGAAATGAGTTCCTTGTAGGTAGCATAGTTGGGTTTTGTTTTTGTTATCCAGACAGCCACACTGTCCCTTTAGATTGGTAAACTCAATCCATTTATATTTAGAGTGATTATTGATATGTAAGGACTTAACTGCTGCCATCTTATTTACCTTCTGTTTTGTATCTCCATTCTTTCTTTTTCCTTCTGTTTCTGTCTACCTTTGTTGGTTAGTGGTTTTCTATTGTGATATGCTCAGTCTCCCCTTTTTATATGTTTCTGAATCTACTCTAGATTTTTTTTTTTTTTTGCCTTGTGGTTAACATGAGGCTTACATAAAACATCTCACAGGTAAAAGTCCATTTTATGCTGATAGCAACTTATTTTCATTCTTCAATAAAGATTCCACCCCCTTACTCCTCCCCTTTTATATTTTTAATGTCACAATTCTTTTTACATTGTGAATTCATTTAAAAAATTATAGTAGCTGTAGTTATTTTTAATGCTCTTTTCCTTAAGCTTTATACTATAGTAAATGGGTTAATACCCTATTCTGAATGTTTATTTTTCACCTTTACCTTTGTTGTGTTCTTTTATATGTTTTTATGTCCCTGATTAGCTTCTTTTCAGTTCACCTTGCAGAACTCCTTTCAGCAGTTCTTGCAAGAAAGGTCTAGTAGTAGTGATTTCTCTCAGCTTTTGTTTATTTTTCCCTCATATCTGAAGGATAACTCTGCAGGATAAAGTATTTTTGGCTGGCACTCTGAATATGTCATTCCATTCTCTTTTGGCCTGTAGAGTTTCTGCTTGGAAATCTGATGCTAGCCTAATGGGGGTTCTTCTGTAGACGATTTTATTTCTTTTCCCTAACTACTTTTAAGATTCTTGATCATTGATTTTTGACAATTTCATTATAAGGTGTCTTGGAGAAGATCTTTTTGCATTGAGATAATAGTGTTCTATCAGCTTTATGAACTTGAATGTCCAATTCCTTCCCATGGTTTGGGAAGTTCTCAGCTATTATTTCTTTAAATACACTCTCTGTCCCTTTCTCCCTCTTTTCTTTTTCTGGTGTAGCAATTATTCTTATATTTGCCTTTGTGGTCAAATCTGATAGCTCTTATAGGGTTTGCTCACTTTAAAAAAAATCTAAGTTCACCTTTTGTAACTGAATTATTTCTATATTTCTGTCCTCCAAGTCATTATTCTTTCCTCCATCTGGTCTGCCCTGTTACCTATGGTCCCAGTGTACCCTTCATTTATTGAATTCCTTAGCTCCAGAATGTCTGTTTGCTTCTTTTTGATAATTTTAATCTCTTTGGTAAATAACTCCTTCTGCTCATTAATGTTATTCCTGAGTTTTCTTGTAGCTCACTGAATTTCTTCATAACAGCTATTTCAAATTTTTTTTTTATCAATTAGATTACAATATTCCATGCCTTTGAGTTTGGTTACTGGAGAATTTTTTTCTCTGTGATATCATATTTCCCTGATTTTTCAATGGTGTTTGACGGTATATGCTTCTGTTTTCTCACATAAAGTAGCAGACTACTTTCTTAGTTAAGATCTTATGTTTACTTTGTTTTGTTTCTTACAATTCAACAGGCTGGTAATTAGAATCTTTTCTTTTGTGTTCTAGAAGGTGGTGCTACAGCTCAAGTTTGTGTTTTCTCCTACCAGAGCTAGAGCTCTCTGAGCACACAGAACTGACAGCAGAGTGAGGGGAGGTATGGGCTCAGCACATGAGGCTTTGGGGATTGCCCATGAGTCTAGTAGAGGGATCTTCCAGTAGGACACTCCCAGAGGTCCATGGGCAGACCTCCTGCTGAAACCTCAAAGGAGAGAATGCATTCCTTCAGTGCCCTTTGACAGTCTTGTCTGAGTCTCTCTATTTCTCACCAGCCCCCCCCACCAGTCACTGAGTGCCCTCCTGGTGAAGAGAAATAGGTCCCTCCACCTGCATCCAGAACAACTGGGGCAGCTGGATGGTCACTCAACACTTTCACTTTCTACCTCCACTGCCAAAGAGGTGGCCTCTAATGTCACCTGGGGGAGAGGTGCTGACTTAGTTCCTCTGTGTCCTCTGCCTCAAAACTTGTCTTTATTCTTCAACAGCATGCCAGAGTCCCCTATCAGGCAGGCAGGGCCTCCACCAATTGTCTGTCATCTGTGGATATCCACCCAGTTTTGCTCTCTCCCAGTTCCCTTTTCCCTGATGGACATGAGTGGAGCTAGGGCAGGCTCACTGACTCCCAGGATCCATCATCCCCACTGAGGTCTTATCTGCCCAGCTTTGGAGGCACAGGTGGGTAGAAAATCCTGGCTGTCCTGTTATAAAAGGCAGAGGCACTTGGGTTTGGTTATGTATGTCCAATTAGCTGCAAATCAAGAAGAGAAAAAAAGGCAAATGATGCAGGCTGCCATCATGCTGCAGACAAAAGTGACTTGTCTTTGAATTTTAAGACACAATATTTTCTTCACTTTGTATAATGGAAAAACATGAGAGAAAAAACTAAATTAATTTTCTTATTATATAAAACAAGAGGACTTCAAAGGTAAAGGCAGCAGGTGACAAGTTTGCTCTATAATATAAATGAATCTCCCTCAAGTTTTTTAACACTTGATGGAAAAGTACGTGCCAGCAAAATCCTTCTTTAAAACATCCCTTGCCTTGAGTGATCAGAAACTGGATTTGAATGAGATTCAGCCAGAATGAACTAGCTAAGTTCAGAATGGTAAGGAGACAGAGAGGTCGTGAGAGGTCTGAAAGCAAGGAAAGTAACACCTGGCTGCCACCGTGTAGAATGGAGCAAGAGCAGCCCCACAGCAAGACAGCACCATGTTTACCAAATGGTGAACTCAATAACTTCTCCAAGAAAACCACTTCTGTGATCGGGAGTGACTCCTTTGTTAAGTACCCTGTGGGTTTCCCCCTTTGCTGCTGAGTTCAGATGCCCTGAATAGATTATAGGAAAATAAAAACTGTTTCTAAAACTAACATTGTCCCTATGCTGAGAATAGACAAGCTGATAGAGTTTTGGGGATATATACGTATTTTTCTTATTAATTTATGAAAGTGGTGCTGAAATTAATAAAATAACTGGAGAACAAAAAATAAATTAACTTAGAGGACCCAACGTATTGCTAACAAGGCCACACTAGTCTATAGTGAAGTGAAATAAATGATAAACCTCTGAAGTCTCACAACTATTAAGACTTGCCACAGCCATTTTGATGGGATGTTTTCTCTAGATATTTATGTTTACCTGATATTTTATGTCATTTTCCAATAATGAAGTGCTCTATAAACTGGTAATGAATTATAAGCTTATGATAATTTTTATAAATGGCACTTGACGTTAATACCAGAACAATGGTTGGAGCTCACCAGGCCTGTGTGACATGGACATGTTGTTGCATTTGATGCTCAAGTGTTTCCAACAATAGTTCTCTTAATGACAAAGACATTTTCTAGTTCTTTCATTTGATAAATGTTTTTGAGCAGTTACCATGTCTGGGGTATGGTGTTACACTCTGTCTTCACTGCAGTTGGTTAATGGTCATGGTTAGAGGAAATGACTTTAAACTCCTCCTGTAAACCTTTCATTGCATAGTTGAATTCCAAAGGTAGTGAGTTGACAGCTTCGTATTGTCTTTCACTAGGATGAAGACTTTGAATATTTATTCTGACCGTTACTGACTAATTGCTTCTTAATACTTTTGTAAATTCCCACTTCTGGATTTGACAAGCGGCTTCTCTAAGAAGCTATGATACATGATTATTACAATTATGAAAAATCAATGTTGTTCTCATCCACTTGTAATCGTGATAATGTTCTAAACTACACCAAAGTGCTTTTCTCCTTTGGCATTTTATGTGATTAAACTTTTCTTTATTTGACCTAGAATTTTTATCTGCCTTGGGGTTGGTTGGTTGTTAAAGGTTGAGGTGAAAAATGCAGTTGTTATGGGAAAATGCAAAAATAAAGAGAAAATAAATATCAAGTTTTGTTATTTAAAGCAGGATTTTGCAGAATTTGTGAAGAAAGACAGGCTTTCCTAAATTCTCTTAGATTTCTTTTAATATCTCATGAATCGAGATTAAAAGAAACTGTACTTTGAATTCTTCAAAATGTTGAGAGGATATCTCTCTGTTCATGAAAACTAAATTTGTTGTACTAGATAAAATAAGGTAATAATGCTGAGGATGTAAGAAACCTGAAGCTTGACCCTTCAGTTTCTAGTGGCTTGTAGGAAAAAGTAAACAGGAGAGGAAAGAGGAAGGAGATCAAATGGGTAAGGCACCAGTCTCTCTAGGAACTGAACCTCAAGTTGGTGGGGACACTTCAAAGATATCCAGATTATCCAGATTAGTATGGGGATGAGGAGTGAGAATATCTGCCCTCTGGCATGCTTGAGTCTAGGAGATGCCCTATCCATAGGGCGATTGGCAGTATGGCCTGCAATAATAGACAACACCTATCCAAAGGAGCCAGAATCACCATTTGTCCCTGGGGCCTCTACCCCATAGGTAAGCAAGCCACAGGTCTCCACATGCCCCATGTAGAGACTCAGTATCTGAGAGGGCTGGTGGCCTAGGTGGAGGTGAGGCAGAAAACTTGAGATTGTAGGAAATGACTGGAGACATGGACTTCAGTGATGAGCCCCAACCCGGCTATACCTAACACTCAGGCGGGACCAGTTGCATCCCAGCGCTCAGATGAGACCAGTTGCATTTCAACATTTGCACATCTACCACTAACACTCAGGTGGAACCGAATACATCTCAGCAGTCACCAATCCAACTACTAATTCAAAATAGAGATGAGAGAAACTACAGGAGAGCAGTAAATAGATCCAAGTACATCTTCTCTCAAGCAATGAGGCTCCGTGAAACAAAATCCTATTCCAAATACTCAAGTCAATTTTGGAGAAGTGAAAGGAATTGGCCTAGAAATCTAAATATTGAACATTTCTGCTAAAGAAACCCAATTAAGATTACAATTTTGGACTCTATTTTTGTCCTCTCTGTCTTCAACTCCATCCTGAAGATTGAAGACTCATACAATAGTTTAGAAGCAATACAGAACCAGATAATTATAATTTTGTTGCCCATTTGAGAAAATTTATAACTTTTCTATAAGCATTTATAAAAATCTCTGTGAAAAATATCCTATAATTAATTTTATAGTGATATATTTTATATCTAAACTACATATAGTATATATACATACTATAAATACATTTATATTTAATATATTTATATGTTATAAATACATTTATATTTTATATTTACATATTATAAATGCATTTATATTTTAATATTTACATAATTTACATTAATTTATATTTTATATATTTACCAAGATTTTATATATATTATATATATTATATAAATATATGAGTTCCAGAAAATGGCTAACATCAAACATTAAAATAATATCTGGAACATTTTTTAAAGTTCCTTTTGTTTCAAAGAATAGACTAAGTGAAATTACTTTCCAAATGGAACTGAAGGTAGATTTCAAAATGAATGCCTAATATTGCCCAGTTTTGGTATGGATTATGGGGTCTGTGGGGTGGGGAGTTAGAAACAATGATATATTTTTCTCTGTCACCAGGTGACATTGTATGAAGGTGGCAAAATGAGTCATGGAAGAAACTAGACGCATAATTGTTAAATCTTAGAGAACTACTGCATACAACTATAGGATGTCAAAGGAGCAAATGACTAAAAGTAATAGAAACATGAGTTGACAAAATTGATAATAATATTTCATTTGTATTCCAATGAAAACCAGAAGTAACTATTCCTATTTAATTTATATTTTCTTCTAACTTGTGGCTTCCCCTATCAACGTTTTACTCACCAACTAAGCCATAACCTCAGGGAAATCTTCCCACTAACTTTTCAGTTATGGGGGAGAAATCAGAAATCTGTATCTTCTGCTTATCTAGGACAAGATGAAGTATCTCTTTAAGGAGAGTTTGTATGTTTCTAAAATAATGCTTATATAAAATAAGTCTGTGTACAGTAAATATACAAATCATTATGCTACAATTTCTTATACTAGGTTAGATATTCAATAAATATTTGTTGATAATAAGAAAATTCAAGGTTACTTGATTCTCAGCCACATAAATTTTATGGTATTTAATGTCTAGATAACACAGAATTCTGACTGTACTTGAGAATGAATAGTCACTGAATTTTCTTACATAGATGTTAGTAATCTATCTCTTATTATAGGATTTGCAAGGTTATCATTTTGTACATAAAGAGGCTTAAAAACAATGACAATGAAAATTTAAATTAAACGCCCAAAAGAGATGGCTTTTGGTGATCTGTGTGGGTGTAAAATCCACTATAAAAATATTCTCTATTTAATTTCATTTTATAGAAGTGAGATTTCATTTTTCTCTTGCCTCTTGTGTTTTATAAGCAATTTGCATTGTTTAAAGACAAAAAGAGAAGATTAGGAATTGTTTTTTTTTTTTTTTGAGATTCAAGACAGGTATATACCTTATCTATAATGAAAACATTTAGCATTTACTGTAAGTTCATTCCACTTATAATATTTTAAACAAAACCTTTTGCTTTTTCATACATGAAACCAGCTTAAGTAGGAGGCAAATCAATGCAATATATTATATATTCTGAATGTACCAACATTCTAGAAATAACAGCTGCAATGAGAGAAAGAAAAAGATGCAGCCATTCATATTTTGTGACAGGCATATCTCTGTTAGCTTATAAGGCCTAAAGTGAACAACTACTGCAAAAGAGATTTGGACTGATGAATCTAAAATCTGCGAGTACTTGACATGCCTGGGAAGGCAGCCATGTGAAAGATTAAAATAGCCCACTCTGATTTCAGATCCATTGAAGAGTAGCAGAATCAGTCATGGAGGATCATCCAGAGGTGCATTTATTTCACTGCAATATTATTGCCACACAGGTTCCATTTATTTGCTAATAAAATTATTCCTAAATTTATAATTTCACTCTTGTAATACTTGCATTATGCTTTTTTTATGATCTGTCTGTAAATAATGTAGTCTAATTTAGGTAAAGAGTTCTGTGCATTGGGTTCCACCCAGTGCTATGATGAAAAGGTTTATATTGGGGAATTCTTTTGAGTTTTTCTTAGTTTGGTTTTTACTTCCTATAAGTTTGGTTTACCCCTATCACTCAAACATGCGAGACTGGTGTTTACTGACCCTTCATGCTAAGAATGGATTGCCAGGCAAAACTTTTAACATAGAGTACAATGTTCACAAAGGAAGAAAAAAATCGTTAGCAAACTCAAAGAAGACACAGCATACAGGAAATGAGATACTGTCCAGGTGGAGGGTTGCAGGACAAAACAATGGGCACGTGTTTTGATTTTTAGGGTAGAAGATAATACATAATTGCTGGTAAAGTTGCTTTTAAATTTTTCATTTATTAGATATCAAATTATGTTTTAGATATGTAACGGTTGAAAATACTTTGAATTCCTGTAGCGCTGTACCAGAGAAGTAAAAATTGAGACTATCCTAATAAAAATTTTCCTTTTATTTTCACTAACCAGATCAATATTTGAAAGCACAAATTTTGGTGCGACTGTAAGGAAACAAGCACTCTCTTACATTGCTGGTGAAGATTCAAATTTGTACAATCTCTAGGGAGGGAAATTTGGCAATATCTAACTTAACTATATATGTGTTTACCCTCTTTAAATTTATTTATTTATTTATTTATGGCTGTGTTGGGTCTTCGTTTCCATGCGAGGGCTTTCTCCAGTTGCGGCGAGTGGGGGCCACTCTTCATCGCGGTGCGCGGGCCTCTCATTATTGCGGCCTCTCTTGTTGTGGAGCACGGGCTCCAGATGCACAGACTCAGTAGTTGTGGCTCATGGGCCTAGTTGCTCCGTGGCATGTGGGATCCTCCCAGACCAGGGCTCGAACCCGTGTCCCCTGCATTGGCAGGCAGACTCTCAACCTCTGCGCCACCAGGGAAGCCCCTGTGTTTACCCTCTTTATACAGCAACCCCATTTCTAGAAATTTGCCTTAAGGATATGCCCAACAATATAAAAATTTATGCACATTTATTCATTGCAGCACTATTTGTAATTGTTTGCAATCTCCTATATTACCTCATATTGGAGAGAGGTTGAAAAGCTGGTTCAGCCACACAGTGGAGTACTACATTTCTGTTTAAGAAAAAGAAGAATGAGAAAGATTCTATAAACCAATATAGAGTGATGTCTAGGATATACTAAGTATTAGGTGAAAAAGCAAAGTAAAAAAGAGCATCTTTAGTATTGTGTGCAGTTCTGACTTTTTTGTTGGTTCACAACCCCAGGAGCTTCCAGGGTGGAATCTGAAACAGTCTCCCATATGGGGAGGGCAGGGAGAGACCAAAGAAAGAGGCCAATCACTCCAGATTGGTAGGTGGAAGGTTTAATAAGCAAGGCGACTTATGAGGCTTGTCTTGGGCAGCTACAAAATGAATAGATCTCTGCATCCACCTGCCAGAATCTTAAAAGTTTACAGAGAGGCCTTAACTGGGTTCAGTCATGTGTACCGTCCAGATGGTCTCAACAACACCTTACTATCTCAAGGCTGTATCTTCCTTGGGCAGCTTCTAGCATGGGGAAGGCAAGCACAATACACATTCCTAGGACAGGGGAAGGGGTGAGGAGCCTCCCATTGCCCAGGTCCATTTCAGGGTCAGCCAGAGGTCATGTCTTCTCATGACCTCCTCCAACACTTTTAGAATCATGTTAGTGTTTTCATACACTCAAAAATAATTTTTAAAAAATCAAATAGTTTGGGTAAATACCCTAAAAACACAAAAACAAATGAATTAAACATTAACTATGAATCCTCACTGAAGGGGAGAGAAAAAGAAACCAAGTTTTTTTTGGTTTTTATTTTTTAATTTAATTATAGTTGATTACAGTGTTTCAGGCATACAGCAAAGTGATTCAGTTATACAAATATATATATATATATATACTTTTTCCATTATAGGTTATTACAAGATATTGAATATAGTTCCCTGTGCTATAAGTAGGTCCTTGTTGTTTATCTATTTTATATATAGTGTCTATATCTTTTAATCCCAAATTCCAAATTTACACCTACCCCACTTTCCCCTTTGGTAACCATGAGTTTGTTTTCTATGTCTGTGAGTATAATTCTGTTCTGTAAATAAGTTCATTTGTATCTTTTTTTTTTTAGATTCCATGTGTAAGTGATATCATATGATACTTGTCTTTCTCTGTCTGACCTGACTTAGTGTGATATCTCTAGGTCCATCCATGTTGCTGCAAATAGCATTATTTCAATTTTTTATGGCTGAGTAATATCCCATTGTATATATGTACCACATCTTCTTTATCCATTCATTTGTCGATGGACACTTAGGTTGTTTCCATGTCTTGGCTATTATAAATAGTGCTGTTATGAACATTGGGATACATGTATCTTTTAGAATTAGAGTTTTCATCTTTTCTGGATAGGATATATGCTCAGGAATGGGATTGCTGGATCATAGGGTAGTTCTATTTTTAGTTTTTTAAGGAACCTCCATACTGTTCTCCCCAAGTGACTGTACCAATTTACATTCCCACCAGTAGTGTAGGAGGGTTCTCTTTTCTCCACACCCTCTCCAGCATTTATTATTTGTAGACTTGTTGATGATGAACATTCTGACTTGTGTGAGGTGATACTTCATTGTATTATAGTTTTGATTTGCATTTCTCTAATAATTAGCTGTTGAGCATCTTTTCATGCGCCTGTTGGCCATTTGTATGTCTTCTTTGGAGAAATGTTTATTTCAGTCTGCTGCCCATTTTTTGATTGGGTTGTTTTTTTTTTGATATTAAGCTGTATGAGCTGTTTGTATATTTTGGAAATTACGCCCTTGTCAGTTGCACCATTTGCAAATATTTTCTCCCATTCCGTAGGTTGTCTTTTCATTTTGTTTATGGTTTCCCTTGCTGTGCAAAAGCTTTTAAGTTTAATTAGGTCCCATTTGTTTATTTTTGTTTCCGTTACTCTAGGAGACAGATCCAAAAAATTATGTCTGCGATTTATGTCAAAGAGTGTCCTGCCTATGTTTTCCTCTAGGAGTTTTACAGTATCTAATCTTACATTTAGGTATTTAGTCCATCTGGAGTTGATTTTTGTATATGGCATTAGAATTAGATTAGAATGTTCTAATTTCATTCTTTTGCATGCAGCTATCCAGTTTTCCCAGCACCATATGTTGAAAAGACTGTCTTTCTTTTCTTGTATATCCTTGCCCCCTTTGTTGTAGATTCATTAAACATAAGTGCGTGGATTTATTTATGGCTTTCTATCCTGTTCCACTGATCTGTGTGTGTGTTTTTGTACCAGTACCATATTGTTTTGATTACTGTAGCTTTGTAGTATAGTCTGAAGGTAGGGAGCATTATTCCTCCAGCTCCATTTTTCTTAAGATTGATTTGGCTATTCAGGGCCATTTGTGTTTCAACACAAATGCAAAAATTTTTTGTTCCAGTTCTGAGAAAAATACTGTTGGTAATTTTATAGGGATTGCATTGAATCTGTAGATTGCCTTGAGTAGTATGGTCATTCTAATAATATTAATTCTTCTAATCCAAGAACATGGTATATCTTTCCATCTGTTGGTGTGGTCTTCAATTTCTTTCATCACAGTCTTATAGTTTTTGGAGCACAGATATTTTGTTTACTTAGGTAGGTTTATTCCTAAGTATATATATATATTTTTTGATGGATGGTAAATGGGAGTGTTTCCTTAACTTCTCTTTCTGATAGTTTGTTCTTAGTGTAGAGAAATGCAACAGATTTGTGTGTATTAATTTTGTATCCTGCAACTTTACCAAATTCAATGATGAGCTCTAGTAGTTTTCTGGTGGCACCTTTAAGATTTTACATGTATAGTATCATGTCATCTGCAAACAGTGACAGTTTTACTTCTTCCTTTCCAATTTGGATTCCTTTTATCTCTTTTTCTTCTCTGATTGCTGTGGCTAGGACTTCCAAAGCTATGTTGAATAAAAGTGGTGAGAGTGGACATCCTTGTCTTGCTCCTGATCTTAGAGGAAATACTTTCAGCTTTTCACTGTTGAGTATGATAGCTGTGGGTTTGTCATATATGGCCTTTATTATGTTGAGGTATGTTGCCTCTTTGCCCACTTTCTGGAGAGTTTTATTTTTTTATCATAAATGGATATTGAATTTTATCAAAAGCTTTTTCTGCATCTATTGAAATTACACCATGGTTTTTGTTATTCCATTTGTTAATGTGGTGTATCACACTGATTGATTTGTGGATATTGAAAAATCTGTGCATCCCTGGGATAAATCTCACTTGATCATGGTGTCTGATCCTTTTAATGTAGTGTTGGTATTTTGTTGAGGATTTTTACATCTATGTTCATCAGTGATATTGGCCTGTAATTTTCTTTTTTTGTGGTATCTTTGTTTGCTTTTGGTACTAGGGGGATGGTGGCCTCATAGAATGGGTTTGGAAGTGTTCTTTCCTCTGCAACTTTTTGGAATCGTTTCAGAAACATAGGTGTTAACTCGTCTCTAAATGTTTGGTAGAATTCAACTTTGAAGCCATCTGGTCCTGGACTTTTGTTGGAAGTTTTAAAATTACTGATTCAATTTCAGTACTGGTAATTGATATGTTCATATTTTTTATTTCTTCCTGGTTCAGTCTTGGGAGATTGTACCTTTCTAAAAAATTGTCCATTTCTTCTAGGTTGTCCATTTTATTGGTGTATAGTTATTTGCAGGAATCTCTTATGATCTTTTGTATTTCTGTGGTGTCGATTGTAACTTCTTTTTCATTTCTGATTTTATTGATTTGGACCCTTTCCCTTTTTTCTTAATGACTCTTGCTAAAGGTTTATCAATTTTATCTTTTCAAAGAACCAGCTTTTAGTTTCATTGATCTTTTCTATTGCTTTTTTAGTCTCTGTGTCATTTATTTCTGCCCTGATCTTTATGATTTATTTCCTTCTACTAACTTTGGGTTTTGTTAGTTCTTCTTTCTCTAGTTGCTTTATGTGTAAAGTTAGGTTGTTTATTTGAGATTTTTCTTGTTTCCTGAGGTTAGCTTGCATTGCTGTAAACTTCCCCTTTAGAACTGCCTTTGCTGTGTCCCATAGGTTTTGGATAATTGTGCTTTCATTTTCATTTGTCTATAGGTATTTTTTGATTTCCTCATTGATTTCTTTAGTGATCCATTGGTTGTTTAGTATAGCCTATTTTTCCCCCTCCATGTGTTTGTGTTTTTTGCAGTTTTTTCTTGTAGTTGATTTCTGTTCTCATAACATTGTGCTTGGAAAAGATGCTTGATATGATTTCAATTTTGTTAAATTTACCAAACCTTTTTTTGTGGCCTACCATGTGATATATCCTGGAGAATGGTCCATGTGCTCTTGAAAAGAATGTGTATTCTGCAGCTTTCAGATGGAATGTTCTATAAATATCAATAAAGTCCATTTGGTCTAATGTGTTATTTAAGGCCTGTGTTTCCTTATTGATTTTCTGTCTGGATGATCTGTCCATTGATGTAAGTGGTGTGGCAAAGACTCCCACTATTATTGTTTTACTGTTAATTTCTCCTTTCATGGTTGTTAGCATTTGTCTTATATATTGAGTTGCTCCTATGTTGGGTGCATATATATTTACAATTGTTATATCTTCTTCTTGGATTGATCTCTTGATCATTATGTAGTGTCCTTCTTTGTCTCTTGTAACAGTCTTTATTTTAAAGTCTATTTTTTTCTGATATGAGTATTGCTATTCTGGCTTTCTTTTGGTTTCCATTTTGGTAGTATACTTTTTTCCATTCCCTCACTTTCAGTCTGTGTATATCTCTAGATCTGAACTAAATCTCTTGTAGGCAGCAAATATATGGGTCTTGTTTTTGTATCCATTCAGCCAGTCTGTGTCTTTTGGTTGGAGCATTTAGTCTGTTTACCTTTAAGGTAATTATTGATATGTATGTTCTTATTGTCATTTCATTAATTATTTTGGATTTGTTTTTTTAGGTCTTTTTTTACCCTTTTGTCTTTGTTCTCCTATGTTTTGATGACTAATGATATTTTTGGATTCCTTTTTCCTTTTTGTGTGTATATCTATTCCAGATTTTTGGTGTGCAGTTACCTTGATGTTTTTGTGTAGCAGTCTATATATATATACATGATTATTCTAAGTCGCTGATCTCTTAATTTCAAATGCATTTTAAATACCCTGCATTTGTACTCTCCTCTCCTCATGATTACTGTTTTTGATATCATATTTTACGTCTAATTGTTTTGTGTATCCCTTAACTGCTTATTGTGGCTACAGATGATTTTACTACTTTTGCCTTTTAACATCCCTACTAGCTTTGTGTGTGGACAATTTCCTACCTTTACTGTATGTTTGCCTTTACCAGTGAGCTTTTTCATTTCATATTTTTCTTGTTTCTAGTGTGGACTTTTCTTTTTCACCTAGAGAAGTTCCTTTAACATTTGTTTTAAAACTTATCTGATGGTGCTGAATTTTTAGCTTTTGCTTGTTTGTAAAGCTTTTGATTTCTCCATCAAATTTGAATGAGAGCCTTGCTGAGTAGAGTATTATTGGTTGTAGATTTTTTCTCTTTCATCACTTTGAATATATCTTGCAACTCCCTCTGGCCTATAGAGTTTCTGCTGAAAAAAATCAGGTGATAGTCTTATGGGAGTTGCCTTGTATATTATTTGTTGCTTTTTTTTTAACATCTTTATTGGAGTATAATTGCTTTACAATGGTGTGTTAGTTTCTGTTGTATAACAAAGTGAATCAGCTATACATATACATATATCCCCATATCTCCTCCCTCTTGCATCTCCCTCCCACCCTCCCTATCCTACCCTTCTAGGTGGTCACAAAGTGCTGAGCTGATCTCCCTGTGCTATGCAGCTGCTTTTTGTATTCTTTCTTTATCTTTAATTTTTGTCATTTTGATTACAATGTGTCTTGGTGTGTTCCTCTTTGGACTCTCTGCACTTCCTGGACTTAGGGGACTATTTCCTTTCCTCGGTTAGGGAAGTTTTCAGCTGTTATGTCTTCAAATATTTTCTTGGGCCCTTTCTCTCTCTCTTGCTCTTCTAGGACCTGTATAATGCAAATACTAGTGTGCTTTATGTTGTTCCAGAAGTCTCTTAAACTGTCTTTATTTCTTTTCATTTTTTTCTGTTCAGTGGCAGTGATTGCCATTGCTCTGTCTTCCAGCTCACTGATCTGTTCTTCTGAATCATTTAGTCTACTACTGATTCCTTCCATTGTATTTTTCATTTCAGTCATTGTATTCTTCATCTGTGTTTGGTTGTTCTTTATATTTTCTAGCTATTTCTTAAAAACTTCTAACTTCTTGTTCTGTGCATCCATTCTTCTCTCGAGTTCTTTGATCATCTTTACTATCATTGCTCTGAACTCTTTCTCAGGTAGATTGCCTATCTCCACTTCCCTTAGTTCTTCTTCTTGGGTTTTATCTTGTTCCTTTTTCTGGAACATGTTCCTCTGCTGCATCATTTTGGCTAAATTGCTATTTGTATTTCTATGTATGTAGTAGGTTATTTATGTCTCCTGACCTTGGAGAAGTGGCCCTCTGTAGGAGGAATCCTATGCATCCCAGGAGTGCACTCCCTCTTGTCACCCAAGCTATATGCTTTAGGGTTTCACCCTAAGGGGGCTACGTTGGTCTTTTTGTGGTGGGATGTGTGGGTGGTCTAATAGGCCCCTAGTTGTTTAGTTGCCAGGCCCTGCCTTGTGTGGCTGCTCCTGGCTGCTATTTAGTGGGGCCTGGTCACCAGGTTGCTGGTTGTGGAGCCCTAGGGCGCTCTCAGGTCTACTGCTGGCTCTCTGGTGGGCAGATTCAGGGTCCCAAAGACTCTGGAGCTGTTGCCCACCCACTGGCAGGCAAAGCCAAATCCCATGGTTAGTGCCAGTCTACTGGCAGACAGAGCTGATTACTGGAGTCTGGCTGCAGGGCCCAGGGTTCCCAGAGCTTGTTTTAGATCATTGGGGTGTGTGTGTCAGTTCCTGACACAGTTGGGTATGGGGTCTTGGGTGTCCCGAAGATTGTGTTGATCTGCTCTTGGGCCAGACTAGGGCCCTGCTGGTCCCAAGGAAAGGTTTGGGCTGCACTGCGGGATCATAGTTTTCTTGCTACTGGTGTCTGCCCCTGGTGGATGAGGTTAGTCTAGAGGTTTGGTCTGGCTTCCTGGTGGGAGGGGCTGGTGCCTGTCTACTGGTGGGTGGAGCTGGGTCTTGGAGCAAGCCCAGAGGCAGCTGTGGGCTTTTTAGCCTTTAGGCAGCCTGTCTACTGATGGGTAGGGCTCTGTCCCCACCTAGTTAGTTGTTTGGCCTGAGGCATACCACCATTGTCACCTGCAGACTGTTGGGTGGGGCCAGATCTTGGAGATACTGAGCCAAGATGTCAGCTGCCAACAATGTTCCCCAATATGTCTACCCCTGGTGTCTATGTCCCCAGGTGAGCTGCAGCCACACACAGCCCCCACCCACCACCATCTTTCCAGTAGATTCTCCAAGAGCAGCAGCTCCTATCAATCAAATTACTTCTCTTGCCCTGTGTCCTGGTGCACTTGAGATTTTTCTGGGCACCTTTTAAGAGTGATGTCTCTATTTTCCCCAGGCCTGTGGGGTTCCTGCAATTAGGCCCCACTGGCCTTCAAAGCCAAATGCTCTGAGAGTTCATCTTCCTGGGCTGGGGAGCCTGACTTGGAGGTCAGAATTCTTGCTCCTGTGGGAGAACCTCTGCAATATAATTGTTCTCAGTCTTGTTGTGTTTCCTTCTTTATGTCTTTAGCTGTAGAAGATCTTTTATTGTAGATTCCAGTCATTTTTATCGATGGTTGTTTTTCAGATAGTTGTAATTTTGGTGTGCTCATGAGAAGAGTTGAGCTCAGGGTCTTTTTACTCTGCCATCTTTTATAGATCAAGGAACTTTTTTTTTTAGAAATTAACCTTTGGATATAATATTTATACAATCATAAACAAATACTGAACTTTAGTTGTAGTAGGTATGCTTTTTCAGTGGTATAGTTTAGCAATTCTCAAACTACTTTCTATATATTCTAGGATTAAGCTAGTTAGTAACTATATTATAGATGTCTGAATTTACTCTTAAAGGGTTCAAAATAAAGATTATAAGTGTACCTGTGTTTTAAGGGTAAATACAAATTAAAAATAAGAGATTTAAATTTCCCTGTGGAAAATAAGGGAAGAAACTTCCCTTCTCGCTTTTCTTAGAGCATATCCTTTAGACAACTTGTATTATAAGCACATTCTCAATGTCTTTAAAATGTGTGTAAACCTTTTTAGAAGCTAAATAAGCCTCTTGTTAGCTTTAAGACCCAGGAACCATCTCTTTATAATGTGGTCACCTAAGAAGATAGTGCCCAGTTTCCAATTCTCTGTGCGAGGGTAGGAACCTAATTTGGGCGAGTCCCTCATTCCAGGTTGCAAATGGATTGTATCTGCTAGGTTATACAAAAGGGTGTTTTTTTTTTTTTTCCCTCTAGGCAGTCTCTTAGCAGATTGCCTGTAAAGAGCATCGAATTCTGGATTAATGCTTATTCAGTAATACAGCTTTCTTTCCCTTACACCTTTGTGAAGAGGTTTTCTGGGTTGAAAGAAGATTTTATTTGTAATTATATTTCCTCAACAGTAGAGAAAGGAAGAGAGCATAAGGAAGAGAGAGGGAAAGAGAAAGAGAAAGAAAAGCAAATGTGACAATGTTAATATTTGGGGAATTTGGATAAAGATTATAGGGAATTCTTTGTACTGTTCTTTCACCACTTCAGTAAGTCTGAAATTATGTCAAAATAAAAAGGTAAAAGAAAAGAAAGAATGAATAAAACAGAGTAAATAGTAGGAGGGTACAGAAAAAATGCTGAGCATTAAACTCACCAACCTCTGGTTAGTTTTATTCAGGAAATCCAGGGCCTTGGCACCTCTTTCAGAATCTTGTTCCACTAGTCACCACTAACGAGATCTCAAGACTGACCTGTAGCAAATTTACGCACCTCACCAATTTATCACTTAGGAACTTTTCAGAACTATGTAACTCTTAGCTCCTAGCACTATAATCGGAAACATTTTCTCAATTTTGTGACAGATCAAGATGCAACTAAATTTCTAAAAATGACTGAGAAGTTATCATATTTTATTTGCAAATGTGGAAATGCATTATGCAATAAATATTTAGCAAATTCAACAAATCTGTTATTTCTAAAGGCAAAAAATATTTGTAAGTCACTCAATATAATAAACAACAAAAATTATAATATACACAAGGAGAAATCAACCATGCCTAAAAATTAGAGAAGCTCTTCATAGCTTATAATCAGCCTTTTGATGTTAAAAACAACTATATTGAGCTTCAATGGAAGAGAAGCAGCTGTATTGTTTCTGTGAACTATCAGAAAGGGAAATGCCTCAGTAAATTATAAAAAAAATTAAAAGCAACTACTTATATCTACATTTATTTTCTACATTTAGAAATAAACTACATTTATTTTCATATCTTTCTATATGTCATTTCTGTAAATTCTCTATTCCAAGTTTATGTGCCCATTGGTATTATGGAATGGATAATCTCTTAAATGTTGTGTATTCCTCACCACTATAATGGTGTTACAGATTTCTTTTTGTCTAAATAGTTTATCTTGTAATTCAAAGTGTCTCTACTTACTAAAATGATAGGAAAAGCAAAATATTGAGTGTCAAAAAAACCAAAAGCTACAACTTGTACTATTTTCCATTTCTTATAATCCTATTATCCTTTTGCCAAATTTTCTTTCAGTACTGTAATACTAGCTTCATTAATTGCATTGGCCAAAGAAATTCTAAAAGTATACAAATAATAGTTATAAAATAGTAATAGCTAATGTGTCATAAGAACTTACTACATATCATGCACCATGTTATGCACTTAGACATTTATTTCTTACAACAATTCCAAGAGTCTTATTATTTCCAGCTTATAAATGAGCTAACTGAAGCTCAGAAAGATTAAGTAACTTTTCCAAGGACACAAAGCTAGTAAATGTGTAGATCAGCTTAAATATAAGACTGTCTGATTTCAAAAGTCTAGAAAAAGCATCTGTAACAACAGTATTTCTCAACCTGGATTCATCATCTGAACTACAGAATACAAGAAAAAAATTATTTGAATGACGATTTCCTCAATTTTCCCAAGAGAAGTTAATTCACTAGCCTCTATTCATTAGTGATTGGTATGTTCTGGATAACGTGCCATGCACTGTACATTGATTCACTTAATACTCAAAGCCACCTGAGGGAAACATGGCATTATCTCAAGTTTCCATGCTGGGAACTTTATACTTAGAATGGAGAGTGAATTGACTGAGTTCATGTAGACATTAAGTGGTGATAAAGAGAACAAATAACAAGCATGTTATTTTAGTTGATCCTGATGCACTACTTAGAACTTACTGGCAAGTGGAACTCCAGTTAATGAATGGGTTATTTACATCATTTGTTTTCAGATTTGACTGTACAATGTGCCTGAATTCCACCCCAAGAAATTCTAATATGATTGAGCTGGGGTAGTCCCAGGGCATCAAGATTTTGAAAGCTCCTCAGATGACTCTAAGGTACAGTCAAGTTTTACATAGTCTCAAAAATCAAGTCCTCTTCCTCCTCTTCTTTCTCCTTCTTGTCCTCCACCTCCTCCTTATTCTTTATCATCATTTCCCTCTCCAATAAACTGACCAATTTCCTTAGGTACTACAAAGATATACCAGGCTATATTTCAAAGAGAAGCAAAAAGGTTACCTGATTGATTTCACATGATGCTATCTCTAAATCAGCCAAGCCAGGAAAAAGTATAAACTTTTACCACAAAGAACTATTTCCTACCTACTTTTCATATAATAGCATATGATCTCCATCAGGAAGTCTGTCTTCAGAAGGAAATTCAGTTGTTGTAATGTAGGTTATCTAGTAATTTGCTGTATTGATCGTTATCATCATCATTACTTTATGAACAGAAGGCTTATCTGTGCTTTGCAAAATCTGAGAGGTAAGAGGCAGACCAAGCACATATTGAAATTACCTGAAAAGTCCTGACACAGGGAATTGTGGGAAATAGTATAGATTAAAAGAATCAGAAACTGAAAGATCACTCATCTTACAGATAAACTAACAGAAAAATGCAGTGAATGGGCCATGACTTCATAAATGAATATTGATGTTCCCACCAGTAATGAAGCACCACCACTACAGAAAAAAACAGTTTTTGTTTGTGTGGCTCTCTATGGTTGGATCTACTTTTTCAGCTTTGTTCTTCTTGCCTCCCTCACCCAAAGCTCATACAGAAGAAAGCAGATGGACAAATAAGGCACTCTCAAAGAAAAATAACTTAAAAGGAGAAACGAGAAAGTCATTGGTATCAAGGATACCATACGCATTCTTACTCCTACACTTATTAGTTATGAGACATTTGGCAGGTAAACAATCTTGAGCAAGAACAAAGCTGGAGGTATCACACTTCCTGATTTCAAACTAAATCACAAAGCTACAGTGATCAAAACAGTGTGGTATTGACATAAAAACAAACACATAGATTAATGGAACAGAATAGAGTGTCCAGAAATAACCCACTCATAAATGGTCAGTTGATTTTTGTCAAAGGAGCCAAGAATATACAGTGGAGAAAGGATAGTCTTTCCCATAAATGGTGTTGGGAAAGCTGGACAGCCACATGCAAAAGAAAGAAATTGGACCCCTATCTTACACAATAGACAAAAATCAACTCACAATGGATTAAAGACTTGAATGTAAGACCTGAAATTGTAAAACTCCTAGAAGGAAACATAAGCGATAGGCTCCTTGACATTGATTTTGGCAATGATTTTTTAAATTTGGTAACAAAAGCAAAAATAAAGAAGCAGGACACCATCAAACTAAAAAGCTTATGCTCAGCAAAGGAAGTTATTAACTAAATGAGAAGGCAAACTATGGAATGAGAGGGAATATTTTCAAACCACATATTTGGTAAGGTGTTAATAGCTAAAATATATAAGGAACCCATACAACTTAATAGTAAAAAACCAAAATAACTTAATTGAAAAATGGGCTAAGGATCTGAATAGACATTTTTCCAAAGAAGACATACAAATGGCCAATAGGTACATGAAAATTGCTCAACATCATTAATCATCAGGGAAATGCAAATCAAAATCACAATCAGATAGCACCTTACACCTGTTGGGACAGTGCTTATCAAAAAGACAAGAGATAAATGCTGGTGAGGATATGGAGAAAAGGGAACACTTGTGCACAGTTGACTGGAATGTAATCTGGTGCAGCCACTGTGGAAAACAGTATGTAGGTTCCTCAAGAAATTAAAAATAGAACTACCATGTTATCCAGCAATCCCATTCTGGGTATATATCAAAGAAAACAAAACCATTATCTCAAAGAGATATTTGTACTCCCATGTTGCTTGAAGCATTATTCACAGTAGCCACCATCTGAAAATAACCTAAGTGTCTATCAGTGGATGAATGTATTAAGAAACTGTGATACACCACACACACACACACAAATGGAATATAATTTAACCTCAAAACAGAAGGAAATCCTGTCATTTGTGGTAACATGGATAAACTTGGAGGGCATTATGCTAAGTGCAATAAATTAGAGAAAGAAAAATATTGTATGGTATCACTTATACATGAAATATTTTTAAAAAGTCAAATTTATAGAAGTTGAAAGTAGAGAAAATAGGGAGAAGTTAGTAAAGGGGTGCAAGGTTTGTTATGGGTTGAGTAAGGAACACTGTGCTGTAGCATTGAAATTTGCTAAGAAAGTAGAACATAAATGTTCTCACCAAGTGAGGGGATCTATATATGTGAGGTGATGGATGTGTTAACATGATGGGGGAAACCTTTTCACAATGTGTACACATATCAAATCATCACTTTTTATTCTTTAAATATATTACAACTTTGTTAATTATACCTTCATAAAGCTGGAAAAAAAGGTTGTATGAAGACGGGAATTTTGTTTTATTTGCTACTTTAGACCTACTTTTTATAATACGGCCTGGAACATGGTAGAAATTAGTATTCTTTTTCCATTTCTCCAGTTGTAGTTTGTCATCATCTCTAGGTGCCCTGCACTTAATTTTCTCTTACTCTGCTTTCATTTTTGACCAACTATCTTTCTTTTTGAGATTTCTGTTCTGTTTTGTTTACTACTTTCTGGCTTGGGGTAATTTGCTAAAATTAAATCCTTTCTGAGTTTTTATCTGCTTTATGTCTTCATTCACTGACATTGTCTTGCATTTTAATTTGAATACTATGGTTACTTCAGAAATGTTCATTTTACGTTACTTTTCCTAGTTAAAAAATATTAAGCAGTACATTTTCAATACTAAGTATATCCTTGTTGTTTTTATATACTGTAGAGGATACAAAAACATTTTAAGAAAAAGTAGCTTTCTTCATTGAGCTAAAAATATAGTTGGGAAGAAAAAATTCCAGAAGAAATACAAAAATATATACCTCAAAGTGGTAGTTCTGTTATTACACACAACATAGGTTGAGAAGAGAAAGCTTGGTGTAGGCTGATTTAGTTTCTCTGTGCCTTTGAGGTAAAGACATACTTTTCTCCTTACTCTGCCTTCTCTTTTATACAAAAGATAATTTTGCTGCCATTTTTTTTGTTTTAAATTATTATTATAGAAAATTGAAATATTTACAAAAGAAGAAAAATCCTATAGTGAACCTCAAGGACCCATCACCTAATTTTTGGTTTTCTTTTTTAACATTTTTATTGGAGTAAATTGCTTTACAATGGTGTGTTAGTTTATGAGGTATAACAAAGTGAATCAGCTATACATATACATATATCCCCATATCTCCTCCCTCTTGCATCTCCCTCCCACCCTCCCTATCCCACCCCTCTAGGTGGACACAAAGCATTGAGTTGATATCCCTGTGCTATGCGGCTGCTTCCCACTAGCTATTTATTTTACATTTGGTAGTGTATATATGTCCATGACACTCTCTCACTTCGTCCCAGCTTACCCTTCCCCCTCCCCATGTCCTCAAGTCCATTCTCTAGTAGGTCTGCATCTTTATTCCTGTCAGGACCCTAGGTTCTTCAGAACCATTTTTTTTTTTTTAGATTCCATATATATGTGTTAGCATACAGTATTTGTTTTTCTCTTTCTGACTTACTTCACTCTGTATGACAGTCTCTAGGTCCATCCACCTCACTATGAATAACTCAATTTTATTTCTTTTTATGGCTGAGTAATATTCCATTGTATATGTATGCCACATCTTCTTTATCCATTCATCTGTCAATGGACACTTAGGTTGCTTCCATGTCCTAGCTATTGTAAATAGAGCTACAATGAACATTGTGGTGCATGACTTTTTGAATTATGGTTTTCTCAGTGTATATACCCAGCAGTGGGATTGCTGGGTCATATGGTAGTTCTATTTTTAATGTTTTAAGGAACCTCCATACTGTTCTCCATAGTGGCTGTATCAATTTACTTTCCCACCAACAGTGCAAGAGGGTTCCCTTTTCTCCACACCCTCTCCAGCATTTATTGTTTCTAGATTTTTTTGATGATGGCCATTCTGACCAGTGTGAGGTGACACCTCATTGTAGTTTTGATTTGCATTTCTCTAATAATTAGTGATGCTGAGCATCCTTTCATGTGTTTGTTGGCAATCTGTATAACTTCTTTGAAGAAATGTCTATTTAGGTCTTCTGCCTATTTTTGGATTGTGTTGTTTGTTTTTTTTTTGATATTGAGCTGCATGAGCTGCTTGTATATTTTGGAGATTAATCCTTTGTCAGTTGCTTCATTTGCAAATATTTCCTCCCGTTCTGAGGGTTGTCTTTTCATCTTGGTTATGGTTTCCTTTGCTGTGCAAAAGCTGTTAAGTTTCATTAGGTCCCATTTGTTTATTTTTGTTTTTATTTCCATTTCTCTAGGAGGTGGATCAAAAAGGATCTTGCTGTGATTTATGTCATAGAGTATTCTGCCTATGTTTTCCTCTAAGAGTTTTACAGTGTCTGGCCTTACCTTTAGGTCTTTAAATTCCATCCATTCCATTTTGAGTGTGTTTTTGTGTATGGTGTTAGGGAGTGTTCTAATTTCATTCTTTTTCATGTAGCTGTCCAGTTTTCCCAGCACCACTTATTGAAGAGGCTCTCCTTTCTCCATTGTATATTCTTGCCTCCTTTGTCAAAGATAAGGTGACCATATGTGCATGGGTTTATCTCTGGGCTTTCTATCCTGTTCCATTGATCTATATTTCTTTTTTCATGCCAGTACCATATTGTCTTGATTACTGTAGCTTTGTAGTATAGTCTGAAGTCAGGGAGCCTGATTCCTCCAGCTCCATTTCTCTTTCTCAAGATTGCTTTGGCTATTCGGGGTCTTTTGTGTTTCTGTACAAACTGTGAAATTTTTTGTTCTAGTTCTGTGAAAAATGCCATTGGTAGTTTGATAGGGATTGCATTGAATCTGTAGATTGCTTTGGGTACTAGAGTCATTTTCACAATGTTGATTCTTCCAGTCCAAGAACATGGTCTATCTCTCCATCTGTTTGTACCATCTTTAATTTCTTTCATCAGTGTCTTACAGTTTTCTGCCTATAGGTCTTTTGTCTCCTTAGGTAGGTTTATTCCTAGGTATTTTATTCTTTTTGTTGCAATGGTAAATGGGAATGTTTCCTTAATTTCTCTTTCAGATTTTTCATGATTAGTGTATAGGAATGCAAGAGATTTCTGTGCATTAATTTTATATCCTGCTACTTTACTTGATTAGCTCTAGTAGGTTTCTGGTAGCATCTTTCAGATTCTCTATGTATAGTATCATGCCATCCATAAACAGTGACAGTTTTTTACTTCTTCTTTTCCAATTTGGATTCCTTTTATTTCTTTTTCTTTTCTGATTGCTGTGGCTAAAAATTCCAAAACTATGTTGAATAATAGTGTTGAGAGTGGGCAACCTTGTCTTGTTCCTGATCTTAGTGGAAATGGTTTCAGTTTTTCACCATCCATCACCTAGTTTTAACAATTATTGCCTGAACACCAATCTTTTTTCATTTATATATGCTCTTAACTCCTCCCATCCCCTTACTTTACCATTGTGAAGCCAATCCCAAATGATTTTATTTGTAAATATGTCCGTGTGAATCACTAAACAAATGGACCATTCTAAAACATTGCAACAGTGTTATTATCGCACTTACATAACAGAAACAATAATTTCTTAATAACATCAGAATTTACTCAGTATTCATATTGTCCCAGTTGTCATTTTTTTTTAGTATTTTTTTTTACTTGAATCAAAATATTAAAAAGTTCTTTATATTTGCAATTAATATCTCTTTAAGAGTATTCTTTGTTGACACATGTTGAGTTTCTAAAGCTAGAAATTTATTCCTTTAATTGTAAAATCTTTTGTCTGTCTAAGCTTAGGCTGGAGAAATATTTATTTGATGTCAGCTATAACACTAGGAAGGAAGTTGAGATATCAGAGAGTAATTTCTATGAGAAATTATTCCTGCTTCACTGGCTTGAGGATGAGAGCTTGAACTAAGCAGCCTAGAACTTCCTACTAATCAATCACTGTCTCATACATTGTAGTGGTCACCCTAATTGTGTTACCTCTAAGCGTGCATAGCCCCCTACCTAAAGTAATAATGAGTGATTCTCATGTCATAAGAATTCTTGGGCCGCTTTTTTATCAGCATGGACTGTTGTTCAATAGGAAGTTACTCTATGTAAATGTTAATATTTATTCAATTTCTGCTGCCATAGCCTTATGTGATTTTTTTTCTGTAATGAAAAGAAGTGTAGCACACTGTAACAGCAATGATTGGAAATAACTCTTGAAATGTCAAGGACTTTTTCTTTAAACAATAATTAGCAGATTAAATGCCAACAAGTACATTGAATAACCATGATATTTTGCATTTGGACCACAGCCAACATCATCAGTAAACGTAGTCCCTTAAGGATCACATAGCATTCTGATCTTGAATTGAAATGTTATTTATTAAGGTATATTTTCATTATTCAACAGTAACCTTGACTATATAAGGTATGTATAGCAAGTCTGAAATGTTACACTGTACACAGTTTACTAAATTACAGGAAAGTATTTGAGAGTAAATTCCATGTCATTTTAGCTTTTCCCTTAAATTTTTTGATATAATTTTATAGCCCTACCGTATTCAAGTTTTCTGAATTCATATACAATGGTTTAGAAAATATGAACACTAAATTAAATAGTTAATCCAATGAATATTTATTTAATGCCTATTTATACCTACTCCTTAGAATAGTATCTGGCATATAAAGCAGAGACTAAAACAAAAAAAATCCCTGCCTTCATAGAGCCTCCTTTAAATAACCCTCACAAAAGGAAATAGGAAGAGTTCTCATGATATTTCTGGAAAACAAGTATGAGTGAGTGTACTTATTAAATATCCAACATGTTCCAGGCACTGGGCTAAGTAGCAGGGACAACAAAAGGAGTTGGAAACATTCCTTCCCTCCAGAGTGGTGTGAGAAGGTAATAGAGCATAGTCAGTCATAAGTAGCAGACTAGGCAAAATAAAATCACGTGAAGACTAAAAGCAACACTGGTAGATGAGAATATTAGTGGGAGATGATAATGAAAGAGAAGGAAATAGAACATGAGAGGATATGGAATTTTCCCACCTTATTTTGATGGTAGATTCTTGGACAGAGATAAAATTGATTTAGATTTTAGTTTGCCATAGATTGAACTATACGACAAGCTGTTAAGAGTAACAACTTCAGATTGCTGAGTGTGGGAGCTGAAATGCACTTTAATAACTAGGTAAGTCAAAGCAACAAAATATGTTGAAATAAAAAAAGTTTACTCACTCAAGTTGATTCATCATTTGAACTAAATCAGAATTTACAAGGCTTTTAGGGATGGATATCTGATCCTATAATTGAAAGTTTATGAAAATTAACAAGATTCTTTCTCTCATAATTTTTTTTCTATTAAAAAAATTGGCATTGAAATCAGAAAAAAAAGTTTTCTTTGGGTACCTTTTGAATTTTGTCATCTTATTTTTTTGTCTCTCATAAGGGGCCACTTTCTCTTCAGTAGAATTACTGCTGACATAGGATTGCTGAAAATGAAAGGTCTCTCTGTTCACTATTTTCTAATCGATACTTCTCTAGAACCAGTACTCCAAATTGTTTGTATGCTTTGTATATAGAAAGGCAAGTGCACAAAATCTCTAAAGAAGCCAATCAGAAAACCATCAGTGTCCTAAAAAATCATCAGTAGAAGAATGGTTTAAGTAGAAGAATGGTTTAGAGTAGATAATCCTCCACAATATAAAGTCATTTAAAAATACAACAATAGTGAAAAGGTCTAAAGAGTGAGTCAAAATAAAGAAGATGTTACCCCTTACTGGACTAATAGGCCTCATAGTCCCAGTGATAAAGAGTGATAAAGGTACTTAAATTTCAAAGATTTTAGCACTGGTAAGTAGTTTAAAAACTTCACAGACTTGCTCAGTTAGATTCTGTGCTTAGATTTGTACTGATTTGGAAAGCATGTTGAGATGCTGATGCTCTGTTCCAGGTGCAGCATGAAGCAGTTGGGCTCTGACAAAGAGCCTTTTGGAAGCAAAGATAAATACACAATGGACAATGAACACCTTCTCAATGGGTCTTTATGCATTCGCCTGTAAGTGTGGTTTTTAATCATCTGTCTTCACTGACCTTGTCAGTTGGACTATGAGGAGATTAAGAGCCATAAAGCACAAATTTTAGAAACTTCTTTAAAGGACAAACAAAAGTAAAAGTGAAAACCAGAGAAGTAAAGGAAGAAGGAAAAACCTTGCCTTCTGAGGGACATGTGATTTAAGCCAGGTCCTGGCAGAACAAATCACCAGACAAAGGATCATCTGCACACATATTCCTGCTTAAATATTGCTTTTCCTTTTTAAAGAAATATTTTGCTTTATGACCCTTGCAGAAATTTTGCCACTCTACTGTGATTGTTGTTTTTCTGTTCGTACAGGTACATTAAAAAGTAGGCAATGGGGAGCTAAGACTTTCAAGTAAAGATCAAACTTGTATACAGTAAAACAATAAATAAGAACCAAAGGATATAAGTTTTAAAAAGCTAAGATGGCAAAAGTAATCAGATCTATTCCCAGTTCAGGAAAAATTGAGGATTACATCTTGCAAATATCTGTCAGTTAAATGTAGCTGTGCTTAAAAGGTATTTCTCTACACAATTAAATGATATGAGGGCAGATGCTGAGATGCAGTTTTCAAGCCAATAATCCAAGTTCTAAGAGTACTTAGATATAAAAGCATAGATGAATAAATGCAATGAAAAATAATCTTCTGCACCTACCCCCCCATAGAATATAGTAGTAAGAAATACACTTTTAAAAATTATTGTTATTACCAGGGCACATGAACAATATATTGTAGTACGCACATGGATGAAGACGAATACAAAAGATTCATTTCACTGATAAATAATTATACTAAGATTATTGCAATTAGTCCACATAGGTTTCCAACCTCCAAGAAATATTGGAATCAGTGTCTCCTACAGGGACGTTGCTAACTCATCGTCTCCTCTGTGAGAATTGGGGGGAAAAAAAGACTTTCCTTCCTTGGGGCAGGCTTAGCCCAGGACCAGGGTCATGGTTCTGCAACACTCACCCAGTTAGGCTAGCACCCTTATGCAAGACAGCCTTATAATCTGGCTCCTGGTCATGATGAAGTATTTCCAATGCTGCCTTCAGGTATAATGTAGACAAAGCTTTCATTGTACCTGACAAAGGTCCTGTACCTATAAAGGAATTTAATTTCTTATATTTAAGATGGTCTACTGTAAATGCTATTTGAGAAACTTGCAAATACATTCCAGGTAAATGGACCAACTAAAATCAGTTTAGTATTGTTATTATTATTATTATTATCAGCCTTTGAAATGACGATGAAAAGTGAGATGTAATGTTTAGTTAATTAATAAGGCCAGAATATACTTCTATGGTCAAGAAATGATTTGTCTTCCTAAGACACATTTGACAAGGGACTAAAAAATTAACTACATTTGTGAGAGTTTTTTAGTTTAGAAAAGTAAAAACGACAAGTATACATCACCTTAAACACACATTTCTAGTTATCTTCAATAAGTATCTTCTCCACACACAAGGGCATTATTTACACACTTATCTAGTCATGAAATGAAAACATATATAGACAATAGAAATTCTGTTGATCAACCCATTTGAAACCCAGGCAAAGCAGAGAATCATAAAAATGTATAGGTACATAATGTAAACATTTTAATTTTAACCTAAAACCTAATGTATATTAATTTATCATATATATATTTTATATATGGTATATAATCAATAAAATTTGGTTTGCATTAATCATATTAAGTTTTATTCTCTTTTATAAATATAGAAAATATACTTACTTACTTTAAAAACTGTGGGCAGAATCCTTGTAGAAGTTAACCAGTATTTGCAGTCAGTATAATTAGTTTCAGCCACTCATTGGTATAATTTTCCACTATGGAATGAATGTTTATGTCCCCCGAATTCCATATGTTTAAATCTTAATGCTCAATGTGATTGTATTAGGAGGTGGAGCCTTTGGGAGATAATTAGGTCATGAGGGTAGAGCCCTCACGAATGGGATAGAACACTAGCTATTTCCCTATCTCTGTCTATATCTCTATCCCTTCCCCACGCCTCTTCCCACTCTCATGTGAAGGTACAGGGAGAAGATGGCTGTCTGCAAACCAGGAAGAGGATACTCACTAGATACCAGATCTGCCAGAGCCTTGATCTTCAACTTCCCAGCCTACAGAACAGTGAGAAATAAATTTCTTTTAAGTCACCCAGCCTATATAATTTGTTATAGCCACCTGAACTGAGTAAGACAATTACCTATATCAGGGTTTTTCTTTTCCATAACACTCAACTAGCCTTTATTAACATAAATGTTTACAAACATATTTCATATAATAATGCTTAAATGCTTAATTAAATTTCATAACTAGATTTCAAAATGCAGTTGGCATAATCTATTTAAGAAACACACAGATGAGTCTTTTTGATTTTATCATTCAGGTAGTGGAGTAAAACTAACTACAGGAATGCAAAACAAATAGACAACAGTAACAGACAAAATAACAATGACAAAAAGTAGCATCTTCCAGCTACCTCACTCTAATGGCAGACTCATATTTAATGTGTGAAGTTTAAGTAGGGAGACTATTAATACTTCCAACATACTACTTTTTTTTCCATTTTAAGTATTTCTTCTCTAAGATCCAAGTTACTTTGTTGCAGAAAAATGTAGACCAGCACTCATGAAAAGCCTAAAAATATGGTTATCCTATCCTTCATGCTTAGTAAGTCATGTACAATTTGTGCAAAGTGTAGAACTACTGTTGTCTTGTATCTGTTGCTGTTCTGTTTTTTTTTTCTTTTAAGAGTTATCTAATATGTCATTGGAAATATTACTTGGCAGATTGGGTATTCATTCACAGTCTGAAAAACACCTTGGTTCTAGCCTTATTTATCTGTCCCATGTCACTAAAAAATGTATACCTTTCTTAACTCACTTGACTTGTATAGCAAACCCTTGAAGCTATGATTTGAGTCCCATGATTTGGGAGAAAATTTTCTATTTCTTTATAATTTTTTAAGATGAAAGTGGGTAGGAAAACAAGGAGTTGGTTAAATATAGTATAAATGTAAAGCATCAGACATACTCATTGAAATTAACATTAAAATGCTGAGTTTATGGCATTTGCAATTTCTCACTTCAATGAAGGACTTTTATCCATATGCCAATAGTGTAAATTTGCATCAGTCTCAAAATTATATGCTTAGAATACAACATTATGTATTTTGGTGAAGGAGTATTTGAATCTAATTGCACTCTAAAATTTTATAATTAATTTATTCTATATGAGGGCTATCAATTGCATATATTTATAGATAATCATAGCCATAAATTGACTCTTCTATGCTTTTCATAGTTGACAGAGATTTTTAATGAATGAAAGGCAAAAATCAAGTATGCAATTGGTTGCTCTGTTTATGCCCCATTAAATGACTAGGGTTCTCATTTTCCATTGGCTAATACTTGTGAGAAGGTAGAGTCTTTCCACATAAAATTCCTACATTAAGAAAAATGAAAGGAAAGAGAAGAAAACCTAAGGCACTCAGTATCTAGCTGTCTATAGGAACATGTCAAGTCTGTTAAAAAGATTAAGTGGTATTCTATATGATCAACTGTTCTTTTTTCTTCTAAGAGATAAAAATGTGCTTTATTAATTTTTTCTTCTTGACCCTTTAGAATTCCACAGTGTTTTCTTTTATTGTCTTTTTCTGTGTGTATTTTGGGGAAATATAATGGGTTTCTGGAACCTCTAAGAGACCCTTCCTCCAATGGGATCTGGATAAAACAAGACCCAAGTACATGCTGCCTACAAAGGATTCACCTCAGCTTTAAGGATACACAGATACTGAAAGTAAAAGATGGAAAAAAAGACATTCCATGCAAATGAAAACCAAAAGAAAGCTAGGGTTGCTATACTTATATCAGACAAAAACTTTAAGGACTGTAATAAGAGAAAAAGAAGGTCATTGTATAATGATAAAGGGGTCAGTCCACAAAGAGGATATAATATTTGTATATATTTATGCATCTAACATATAAACACCTAATATATAAAGCAAATATTAACAGACATAAAGAAAACAGTGATACAAAAATAGTAGGGGACTTCAATACCACACTTTCATCAATGAATAGATCATCCAGCAGAAAATGAATAAGTAAACATGAAAGTTAAATGACAGGTTAAACCCTAAGGACTTGAAGAACATTTGCTGACAGTTCCATCAATAAGCAATAGGATACAAATCCTTCTCAAGCACACATGGAGCATTCTCTAGGACAGATCATATGTTAGTTTTAGGACACAAAACAAGTCTCAATAAACTTAAGAAGACTGAAATCATATCAAGCATCTTTTACAACCACAGTGGTGTGAAAATAGAAATCAATTACGAGAAGAAAACTGGAAAATTCACAAATATTTGGAGATTAAACCACATGCTACTGAACCAAATGGGTCAAAGAAAAAAATCAAAAGTGAAATCAAAAAATATCTTGAGACAAATGAATGCAAAATGCAACATACCATAACCTATGGGATGCAGCAAAACAGTTCTAAGAGGGCATTTCCTAGCCATAAATGCCTATATAAAAACAAGCACAATCTCAAATAAACAATCTAACTTTTCACCTCAAGAAACTAGGCAAAAATAACAAACTAAGCCCAAAGTTAGTAGAAGAAAAAAAATTACAGATTAGAGCAGAAGTAAATGAAATAGAAACAAAAGACAATAGAAAAAAGATCAATGAAACTGAGCTGTTCTTTTTTCAAAAGATAAATTTGAAAAATGTTTAGCAAGATTTATAAAGAAAACAGAGAACTCAAAATCAGAAAAGAAAGAGGAGATTTAACAATTGATAGCCTAGGTTTACAAAGGATCATCAGATAATACTATGAACAATTTTATGCCAACAGAATGGACAGCCTATAAGAAATGAATATCTTCCTAGAAACATACAACCTACAAAGAATATATCATGAATAAATAGAAAATCTAAATAGAACAGTTACTAGGAAGCAGATTGAATCAGTAATCAAAACACTGTCAACAAATAAAAGTCAAGGACCAGATGGCTTCACCAGTGATTTCTATTAAACATTTAAAGAAAAATTAATACCAATCCCTCTCAAACTCTTCCAAAAACTAGGAGAGGAGGGAACACTTTCAAACTCATTTTATGAATCTAACATTTAACCTGGTACCAAAGCCAAACAATGACACTACAAGAAAAGAAAATTACAGGTCAATATCCCTGATGAACACAGATGCAAAAGTTTTCAACAAAATATTGGCAAACCAAATTCAACAGTATGTTAAAAAGATCATACACCATGATCAAGTGGTATGTATTTCAGTGATGCAAAGACAGTTTGACATCTGCAAATCAATATGATGATATATCACATTATAAGATGAAGGATAAAAATTATACACAACCATACAAAATCTATGGGATGCAATAAAAGCAGTTCTTAGAGGGAAGTTCATACTGATACAGGCCTTCCTCAAAAAAACAAGAAAAATCTCAAACAACCTAACCTACCACTTAAAACAATTAGAAAAAGAAGAACAAATAAAACCTAAAGTCAGCCAAAGGAAGGAAATAATAAAGATCAGAGAGGAAATAAATAAAACAGAGATTAAAAAACAATAGAAAAAAAATCAATAAAACCAAGAGCTGGTTCTTTGAAAGGGTAAACAAGATTTATAATCCTCTGGCCAGGTTCACCAAGAAGAAAAGAGAGAGAACCCAAATAAAATAAGAAATGAAAAAGGAGACATAACAACCGATACCACAGAAATACAAAAAACCATAAGGGAATACTATGAACAATTATATGCCAACAAATTTGACAACATAGAAGAAATGGACAAGTTTCTAGAAATATACAGCCCACCAAAAATGAATCAAGAAGAAATAGATAATTTGAACAGACCAATTACTAGAGGTGAAATAGAATCTATGATTTAAAAACTCCCTACAAACAAAAGTCCAGGACCAGATGGCTTCATAGATGAATTCTCCTAAACATAGAAAGAAGAACTTTTATACCAATCCTTCTCAAACTCTTCCAAAAAATTGAAGAGGAGGGAATACTCCCAAAGACATTCTATGAAGCCACCATCACCCTGATACCAAAAACAGACAAAGACACTACTAAAAAAGATTAGAGGTCGCTATTTTTGATGAATATAGATGCAAAAATTCTCAACAAAATATTAGCAAACCAAATCCAATAACACATAAAAAAGATCATACACCATGACCAAGTGGGATTCATCCCAAGTTTACAAGGATGTTTCAACATACCGAATCAATCAATGTGATACACCACATTAAAAAAAAAAACACAAATGATCATCTCAATAGATGCAGAAAAAGCATTTGACAAAATTAAACATCCATTCATAATAAAAACTCTTAGCAAAGTGGGTATAGAGGGAACATATCTCAACATAATAAAAGCCATTTATGACAAACCCACAGCCAATATAATACTCAATGGTGAAAAGCTAAAAGCCTTTCCACTAAAATCTGGAACAAGATAAGTATGCCCACTCTCACCTCTTCTATTCAACATAGTATTGGAAGTCCTGGCCACAGCAATCACAGAAGAAAAAGAAATAAAATGTAGGGAAGGGAAGAGGTAAAATTGTCATTATATGCAGAAGACATGATTCTGTATATAGAAAACCTGAAAGACTCCACACTAAAACTACTGGAATGAATTCAGCAAGTTAGCAGGATACAAGATTAACATAGAAATTGGTTGCATTTGATTATACTAACAATGAAATATCAGGGAATGTAAAAAAATAATACCCTTCAAAATCACACCCCCAAAAGTAAAATACTTAAGAAAGACTTATACACTGAGAACTATAAAACATTAATAAAGGAAATTGAAGATGATTCAAAGAAATGGAAAGATATCCCACACTCTTGGATTAGAAAAATTAATATTGTTAAAATGGCCATAGTATGCAAAGCAATCTACCGATTTAATGCAATACCTATCAAAGTACCTATGACATTTTTCACAGAACTAGAACAAATAATCCTAAAATTTATATGGAACAATAAAAGACACAGGATTGCCAAAGCAATCCTGAAGAAAAAGAACAAAGCAGGAGGCATAACCCTCCTGGACATCAGGCAATACTACAAACCTACAGCAAACAAAACAGTGTGATGTTGGCACAGAAATAGACATGTGGATCAATGGAACAGAATAGAAAGCCCAGAAATAAACTCACCCAGCTACGGTCAATTAATCTTCAACAAAGGAGGCAAGAATATACAACAGGAAAAAGACAGTCCCTTCAGCAAGTGGTGTTGGGAAAGCTAGACAGCCACATTTAAATTATGAAGTTAGAACACACCCTCTCAGCATACACAAAAATAAATTCAAAATGGGTTAAAGACTTAAACATAAGACATGACACCATAAAACTCCTAGAAGAGATCATAGACAAAACATTCTCTGACATAAATCGTAACAATGATTTCTTAGGTCAGTCTCCCCAGGCAATAGAAATAAAAGCAAAATAAACAAATGGGACCTAATCAAACTTACAAGCTTTTGCACAACAAAGGAAACCATAAACAAAATGAAAAGACAACCTACAGAATGGGAGAAAATATTTGCAAACAATGTGAACGACAAGGGCTTAATTTCCAAAATATACAAACAGCTCATACAACTCAACAACAAACAACCCAATCTAAAAACAGGCAGAAGACCTAAACAGACATTTCTCCAAAAAAGAAATACAAATGGCCAAGAGGCACATGAAAAGATGCTCAACATCACTAATTATTAGAGAAAAGCAAATCAAAACTACAATGAGGTACCACCTCACGCTGGTCAGAATGGCCATCATTAAAAAGTCTACAAATAACAAATGGTGGAGAGGACTTGGAGAAAAGGGAACCCTCCTACACTGTTCGTGGGAAGGTAAGTTGGTATAGCCACTATGGAAAACAGTATGGAGGTTACTTAAAAAACTAAAAATAGAATTACCATATGATCCAGCAATCTCATTGCTGGGCATATATCCAGACAAAAAGATACAGGCACCCCTATGTTCATAGCAGCACTATTCACAATAACCAAGATATGGAAACAACCTAAGTGATCATCGACAGATGAATGGATAAAGAAGATGTGGTACATATATACAATGGAATACTACTTAGCCATAGAAAAGAATGAAATAATGCCATTTTCAGCAACATGGATGCAACTAGAGAATATCATACTAAGTGAAGTAAGTCAGAAAGAGAAAGACAAATAACATATATCACTTATATGTGGAATCTAATATATGACACAAACGAACCTATCTACAAAACAGAAAGAGACTCACAGAGATAGAGAACAAACTTGTGGTTGCCAAGGGGAGGGATTTGGGGGAGGGATAGAGTGGGAAGTTGGAGTTAGCTGATGTAAGCTATTATATATGGAATGGATAAACAACAAGGTCATAATATATAGCACAGAGAGCTATATGGGAAAGAACGTAAAAAAAGAATGTATATATATATATGTATTACTGAATCACTTTGCTGTACAGGAGAAATTAACAGAACATTGTAAATTTACTATACTTCAATAAAAAACATTTTTTAATTATATGAATGCCTCAACAGATGTAGAAAAAGCATTTGACAGCATTCAACATCCTTTCATGATAAAAACTCTCAACAATCTGGGTATAGAGGGAATATACCTCAACATAATAAAGGCCATATATGACAAGCTCAAAGCTAATATCATACTCAGTGGTGAAAAATGGAAAGCTTTTCCTATAATATCAGAAGGAAGACAAGGATGCCCATTCTCACCATTTTTATTCATCATAGTACTGAAAGTCCTAGCCAGAGAGATTAGACAAGAAAATGAAATAAAAGGCACCTGAATCCAAAAGGAAGAAGTAACGCTATCTCTATTTGCAGATGATATAATATTATATATATAGAAAGCCCTAGAAACCTGACCAAAAAACCTGTTAGTACTAATCAATGAATTCAATAAAGTTGCAGGATACCAAAGCAATATACAAAAATCTGTTTCAGTCCCATACATTAATAACAAACTGTCAGAGAATTTAAGAACACATTCTATTTACAATTGTGTTAAAAAATACTTAGAAACAAATTTAGCCAAGGAGGTGAAAGACCTGTATACTGAAAGCTATAAGACATTGATGAAAAAATTGAAGAAGATACAAATAAATGGAAAGATATTCCATGCTCACTGACTGGAAGAATTAAAATGTTTAAATGTCCATACTACTTAGAGCAATCTACAGATTCAATGCAATTCCTATCAAAATTCCAATGACTTTTTTCTTTTTTATATAACAAACAATCCTAAAACCACTAAAGACTTCAAATAGCCAAAACAATCTTGAGTAAGAATAAAGCTGCAGGCATCACATTTCCTGATTTCAAACTATATTACAAATCTATAGTAATTATAGTGTGGAATGGGTATTAAAATACACACATAGATCAGTGGAGAAGAATAGAAAGCCCAGAAATACACCCACCATATATGGTCAATTAATTTATGACAAAGGGGCCAAGAATACACAATGGGGAAAGGGTAATAAATGGTGTTGGTAAAACTGACCCCTATCTTACACCATACACAAAAACTAACTCAAAATGAATTAAAGACTTGATGCAAGGCCTGAAATCATAAAACTACTAGAGGAGAAGATAGGAAGTGAGCTCTTTGGCATTGGCCTTGGCAAAGATTTTTTTGGATTTGACACCAAAAGCAATGGCAACAAAAGCAAAAATAAACTAGTGTGAAGACATCACTCTCTCTACCACTCTCATATCCCAGTACAATGGGAGGTGGGATAATGATTATTAGAGTATCCTTTTGTTCTGTGGCATAAATGGATTTGTAAGTATATAAAGAGATTGAATATTTTAAAAATTGAGGGGAAATTAGAAACTCTAATTGTTACAAAAGCAAAATCACAGATGATGAAGTAATTTAAGTGTGTGTTTCCATTATTGTAACATAAAATGAATCCTTGAGATAGTGACTTGTTATCATTGGTAAGCTATTTCAAATGATTTAATTCAAGTAATAGAAATGTTATTTGAAGGAAAGAGGTGCTGCATTTCTTTGTTGGGTGGCTTCTATGAGCCAAATGTATGTTAGGACCTAGAAGAAGTTGTGACAAAGTGGTCAACAAGCCTTCTGGCCTCTGGGCCAGCAGCCATAACGTTGCCCATAAGCCTGACTAAAGATTGCACTCTACCAGAGTGCTGAAGAAAAGAAAATCTCTTGAGATCTTACTGAGAAATGGGATACTGAAGCAGTGTAGTTTTCACATTTTTTCCTTGTTCTAAATTCCCTGATGGCCTCTCAGTTCTAGAGGCAGCGACATAAGCAAAGACTACTGGCCTGTCCCAATGACCTTCACAAAGCCCCAGACAACCATTTTTTGGGGGTAGATTTCCCACCCAACTTCTCACACATCATGAGTGAGGACTTATTAGATTCACAATAACAATTTGTCGAAATACTATGCAAAGCAATTTACAGATTCAATGCAATCCCTTTTAAAATCCCAGTGGCAGTTTTATAGAAATAGAAGAAAATATTAAAATTTAAAAAAAAGTTCTTCCTTCAGAAATAACTTACTGTCTTGATCTTCCAAATATTTTTTTGTATTTTGTGTCTAAAGGACCCAAGACTTGTGTGAATTAAAGTAGGTCACATCAGGTCATCACATAAGGTCCTTTGAGGCATTTTTCTACAGAAACACGGAGAAGTGTTTTTGTTTTCCTTGGAGAGATAAAAAGAATGAAGGTGATATCAGCCTTCATACAAGCGGTTCTGCTTATATAGGAAACCCCAAGAGCCAATGCTCAAACTTGGCAGACAATAATATCCCATCATATATTTTTTTGCTTTGTTTATTTCCTTTACTTTTTAGATTATTGCTTAACTTTAAATAACTTTGTAAAATTGCTTACTTTAAATCAGTTAAATCCCCGCCATAACAAGTTCTAGTCTCCTACTTCATCTTCAAGTAACTGACTCTTCTAAATAATTATAAATATGCTCTGTTAATAGCCATTTTTAATCAGGAATTCTGTCCTTCAGTGAAATGTTACCAACATTTTACCATATTTTGAAATATCATGGGGAGTAATGTCAGTAAGATGATAGAGTAGGAAGGACCAGAACCCCTTTTCCCCTGACAATCACACTGATTTAGCAACAATTCAAAAACAAATTCCTTTCCTGATATATCAGAAAATAATTGAAAGGCTCCAAACCCTGGGAGAATGCAAAACTAGACTCACTGAAGCTGGTAAGGGGATTTGGGACACCTTGTTGACAGTGACCCTTCCCCTGGCACAGTGCCATATAATCAAGGGGAGACCCCCTAGCTCCCAACCTCACCTAGGGGAGGGAGGGATTAGATCAAATGTTTAGTTACCTAAACATGTCTGAGGGGGCTCTTCAGAGGTCTGGCTTCTGAGCTGCCAGTTTTGGAGTTCTGACAGATCCAGCACATCCTAGCTGCCCAGGGGAAAGGCAGAAGCTTAGGCTGGAAGATGCCATTGATCCTGTCCCCTGGCTCAGCACACAATGAGTGGACAATACAACAGTTGCCTACTTCTCCATGGTGAGGGAAAGAGTAGAGGCCCTCGGAATCTCAGGCTGCAATGATTGGTAAGGATCTTCCCCTGTATGAGGCTGGCCCATGAAGACATAGAGTGGCTGAATGGATTAAAGAAATCAAATAAACAAACAAAAAAGAGACCCAACTATATGCCCTCTGCAACAAACTTACCTTAGATTTAAGAACACACATAGACTGAAAGTGAAGAGATGGAAAAAGATATCCCTTGCAAATGGTAACCAAAAGAAAACAGTGGTGGCTATACTTATATCACACAAAATAGACTTTAGAGTTCAAAACTGAAACAGGAGAAAAAGAAAGACATTATGTAAAGATAAAGGAGTTAATTCCCAGGAAGATGTAACAATTATAATTATATATGAACCCAATGTAATAAGCACCTAAATATATAAGGCAGGCAAAAACAGATATGAAGGAAGAAATATACAGCAATAAAATAATAATAGGAGACTTCAATACCCCTTTCAATAATGAAAAGAACATCCAGACAGAATATCAATAAAGAAACAAAGGACTTGAATAACACTACAGACCAGTGGACCTATAAGACATATATAGAACATTCCACTCAACAGCAGCAGAATACACAACTCTACTTAAGCACACACATCTCTCTCTAGAACAGATCACAAGTTAGATCACAAAACAAGTTTTAAAAATTTAAGAAAATTGAAATTATACCAGTTATTTTTTCTGACCACAGTGGAATGAAACTTAGAATTCTAAGTCAAAATGGAAAATTCACAAATGCGTGGAAATTAAGCAGTATGCTCTTAAACAACCATTGGGTTAAAGAAGAAATTAAAAAACTAGAAAATACCTTGAGACACACAAGAACAACAAAAAGATACACCAAAAGTTATGGTATGCAGCAAAAGCAGCACTAAGAAGAAAGTTCATAGTGATAAACATCTACACTAAAAAAGAAGAAAGATCTCAAATCAATTAACATAACATTATATCAGGAACTAGAGAAAAAGAACAAACTAAATGCCAAATTAGCAGAAAGGAGGAAATAAAGATTAGAGCAAAAATAAATAAAAATAAACTAAAAAAAGAAAAAAATGAAATGAGTTGTGGTTTTTAAAAAAAAAAAAACAAAAAAAACAAAACTGGCCAACCCTCAGATAGACTAACACAAAGAGAGAAGACTTAATAAATCAGAAGTAAAAGCAGACTGATACTACAAAAATAAGAGTCATAAGAGACTGCTATGAGCAATTATATGCTAACAAACTGAATAACCTAGGTGAAATGGATACATTCCTAGAAACATAAAACCTACTAAATCTAAATTGGGAAGAAATAGAAAGTCTGAAAAAACCCATAACTAGTATGGAGATTAAATAAGTTACCAAAACTACTCAAAGAAAAGCTGAGACCTGGATGGTTTCATTGGTGAATTCTATCAAATATTTAAAGAATATTGAACACCAATCCTTCTGAAACTCTTCTGAAGAAATTAAAGAGGAGAGAACACTTCCAAACTTATTTTATGAGGCAAACATTATCCTGATACTGAAGCTAGACAAAACACCACAAGAAAAGAAAACTACAGACCATATCCCTGATCAATACAGATGAAAAATCTTCAAAAAATATCAGGAACCAGAATCCAACAGCATAATAAAAAGATCATA
The DNA here is from genome assembly GCF_965194805.1 of Balaenoptera borealis. Taxonomy (NCBI): domain Eukaryota; kingdom Metazoa; phylum Chordata; class Mammalia; order Artiodactyla; family Balaenopteridae; genus Balaenoptera; species Balaenoptera borealis. The sequence continues at coordinate 50,844,398 of NC_138866.1, forward strand.
CACCATAACCAAGTGGGACTTATTGCTGGGAGGCAAGAACAGCTAAATATATGAATATCTAGTAATATGATACACTACATTAATAGCATAAAGGATAAGAATCACATGATTATCACAATAAATGTCAAAAAAACCTATCTGACAAAATTCAACACCCTTTCATGATAAAAACTCAACAACCAAGAATAGAAAGCTATTTCCCCAATCTAATAAAGACTATATTTGAAGAACCTACAGATAACATCATACTCAACAGAAAATAACTGAAAGTTTTTCCTCTAAGACCAGGAGAAAGGCAAGGATGTACACCATCACTACTTCTATTTAATGTAGTACTGGAAGCCCTCATCAGAGCAATTAGGCAAGATAAAGAAATAAAAGGCATTCAAATTAGAAAGGTAGTAGTAAATTTTTAGATGTCACTGTTTTTAGATGATATGATCTAATATATAGGAAACTATAAAGACTCCATAAAAACTGCTAGAACTAATAAGTAAATTCAGTGTAGTTTCAGGATATAAAATCAACATACAAAAATCAGTTGCTTTTCTATACACTAAAAATGAACTATACAAAAAGAAATTAGGAAAACAATTTCATTTACAACAGCACCAAAATGAATAAAATACTTAGGAATAAACTTAACTAAGGAAGTGAAAGACTTGAATACTAAAAACTACAAAATATTGGTGAAAGAAATTAACTAGACACAAACAAATGGAAAGATGTCTCATGTTCATGGATTGGAAGACCTGATATTCTTAAGATGTCCATACTATCCAAAGCAATCTACAGATTCAATGCAATCCCTATCAAAATCCCAGTGGTAGTTTTATAGAAATAGAAAAAATATTAAAATTAAAAAAAAAGAAGTTACAATAACCAGAATAGTATGGTACTGGCACACAAACAAACTTATAGACCAATAGAACAGAATAGAGAACACAGAAATAAACCCATGCATCCCATGCATAAAATGTCAAATGATATTTCACAAAAACACACAATGGGGAAAGGACAGTCTTCAGCAAATGGCGCTGGGAAAACTTAATAACCACATGCAAAAAAAAAGGAAGAAAAAAAGAAAGAAATTGGACCCTTATCTTATACCTTACACAAAAATAAAATCAAAGTGGGATTAAAGACTTAAAATATAAGACCTAGAACTTTAACCCCCATAGAAGAAAACATAGGAAAAAAACTTTCATGATATAAGTCTTGGCAAAGATTTGATGGATATGACACCAAAAGCACAGGCAATAAAAATAAAAATAAACAAGTGGAACTACATCAAACTAAAGAGCTTCTGCACAGCGAAGGAAATAAGCAACAAAGCAAAAAGGCAACCCACAGAATGGGAGAAACTATTTGCAAACCATGTATATGATGAGGGGGTAATATCCAAAATATATAAGGAATTCCTATAACTTAATAGTTAAAAAAAACCCTGATAACCCAATTTAAAAATAGGCTAAGGACATATATAAATTTTCTGCAAAGAAAACTTAAAACTGGCCTACCTATATTAAAAAAATGCTCAATGTCACTAATAATCAGGGAAATGTAAATCACAACCATAATGAGCTGTCACCTCACACCTGTCAGTATGATTATTATCAAAAAGTAAAAGACAAAAGAAAAACAAACTGAAACTAAAGTTAGCAGAAGGAAGGAAATAATACAGATTAGAGCAGAAATAAATGAAATAGAGATAAGGAAAACAATAGAAAAGATTAAACTGTTTGTTCTCTGAAAAGATAAAATTGAAAAATCATTAGCTAGACTAACCAGGGAGAAAAGAGGGAGGACCCAAATGAACAAAACAATAAATGAAAAAAGAGACAAGTGATACCACAGAAATACAAAGGATCATAAGAGGCTACTCTGAACAACTATATGCCAACAAACTGGACAACCTAGAAAACGGAAAATTTCTTAGAAACATATAAACTACCAAGACTAAATCAGGAATAAATAGAAAATCTGATTAGCCAATTACTAGAAAAGAGATTGAATCAGTAATCAAAAATTCTCCAACACAGAGAAGCCCAGAATCAAATGGCTTCGTTGGTGAATTTTACCAAACATTTAAAGGGGAATTAATGCCAACCTTTCTCAAATATATAAACAATTCATACAACTTAATAGGAAAACCCCAAATATCCAGGTAAAAATGGCAGGACAGGAATAAAGACGCAGATGTAGAGAATGAACTTGAAGACATGGTGGGGGAAGGGAGGGGAAGCTGGGACAAAGTGAGACAGTAGCACTGACATATATACACTACCAAAGGTAAAACTGAAAGCTAGTGGGAAGCAGCTGCATAGCACAGGGAGATTAGCTAGGAGCTTTGTGACCACCTAGAGGGGTGGGATAGGGAGGGTGGAAGAGAGGCTCAAGAGGGAGGGGGTATGGGGATATATGTATACGTGTAGCTGATTCACTTTGTTATACAGCAGAAAGTAACACAACATTGTAAAGCAATTATATTCCAATAAAGATGTTAAAAAAAAAATGGACAAAGGACCTGAATAGACATTTTTCAGAAAAAGAGGTATACAAATGACCAATAGGTACTTGAAAGATGCTCAACATCACTAGTCATTAGAGAAATGCAAATAAAAACCAGAACGAGATATCACTTCACACCTGTTACAAAGGCCATAATCAAAAAGACAATAGATAGCAAATGCCGGTGAGGATGTGGAGAAAAGGAAACCTTTTGCATTGTTGGTGAGATTATAAACTGGTACAGCTACTATGGAAAACAGTATGGAGCCTCCTCAAAAAATTAAAAATAGAACTACCGTATGACTCAGCATTTCTACTCCTGGGTACATATCAGAAGAAATGAAAATACTAATTTAAAAACATACAGGCACCCCTATGTTCATTGCAGCATAATTTACATTAGCCAATATATGGAAGCAATCTGTGCCCACCAACAGATGAATGAATAAAGAAGATACACACACACACACAAATATTATTTAGCCTTAAAAATGAGGAAATCCTGCCATTTGTGACAATATGGATGGACCTTGAGAACATTATACTAAGTGAAACAAGTCAGACAGAGAAAGACACATACAGTATGATCTCAGTTATATGTGGAATCTTAAAAAAAGAAGACCAGACTTGTGGTTACCAGAGGATGGGGATGGGAGTGGAAGAAAGTAATCAAAAGTTACAACCTTCCAGTTTTAAAATATATAAGTACTCGGTATGTAATGTACAACATGATGACTATAGTTCACACTGCTGTATGATACATATGAAAGTTGTTAAGAGAGTAAATCTGAAGAGTTCTCATCACAAGGAGACTTTTTTTTTCTTTTTATTGTATCTATATGAGAGGATGGATATTAACTAAACTTATAGTTATCCTTTCACAATGTATATAACTCAAATCATTATGATGTACATTTTAAAGTAATACAGTGTTGTATGTAAATTATATGTCAATAAAAGTGGAAAAATCCCCAAAGACAACAAATATTTAAGGATGTGCAGAAATTGGAACCCTGGTACACTCTTGGTGGGAATGCAAAATGGTGTAGCCACTATGGAAAACAGTATGGAGGCTTCTCAAGAAATTACAAATAGAACTATCATATGATCCAGCAATCCCACTCTAGGGCATACATCCAGACAAAATTCTAATCCAAAAAGATACATGCACCCCTATGTTCATAGCAGCACTATTCACAATAACCAAGATAAGGAAACAACCTAAATGTCCATCGACAGATGAATGGATAAAGAAGACGTAGTACATATAAACAATGGAATACTACTTAGCCATAAAAAAGAATGAAATAATGCCATTTTCAGCAACATGGATGCAACTAGAGATGATCATACTAAGTGAAGTAAGTCAGAAAGAGAAAGAAAAATACCATATATCACTTATATGTGGAATCTAATGTATGACACAAACAAACCTATCTACAGAACAGAAAGAGACTCACAGAGATAGGAGAACAAACTTGTGGTTGCCAAGGGGAGGGGTTTGGGGGAGGGATGGAGTGGGAAGTTGGAATTAGCTGATGTAAGCTATTATATACGGAATGGATAAACAACAAGGTCATAATATATAGCACAGAGAGCTATATTCACTATCCTAAGATAAACCATAATGGGAAAGAACATTTAAAAAAAAAATATATATATATATATTACTGAATCACTTTGCTGTACAGGAGAAATTAACACAACATTGTAAATTAACTATACTTCAATAAAAATTTTTTAAAAATTATATGAATGCCTCAACAGATGTAGAAAAAGCATTTGACAGCATTCAACATCCTTTCATGATAAAAACTCTCAACAATCTGGGTATTGAGGGAATATACCTCAACATAATTGAAATTGGAATCAGGAACTCAAAGAAATATCTGTACTCCCATGTTTACTGCAACACAGTTTACAATAGCCAATACATAGAAACAACCTAAATGTCCATTGAAGGATGAATGGATGAAGAAACTGTCACCTATACGGTTGACCAGGGTTGAACTGCACGGGTCTATTTATACAATAATTTTTTTTCAATAGATACCTACTGCAGTACTAAATGATTGGTGATTGGTTGAGCCCTCAGCTGCAGAACTGCACTGCTGATACAGAGGGCTAACTGTAAAGCTATACTCAGATTTTCAGCTGCATATGTGGTCAGTGCCCCTAACCCCCTAAGTTGCTCAAGGGTCAACTGTACAAACAATGAAATAATATTCAGCCTTTAAAAAAAAAGGAAATTCTGCAAAATTCAACTGCATGTGTGAAACCTGAAGGCATTATGCTAAGAGAAATAAGCCAATCGCAGAAATACAAATACTGCGTGATTCCACTTTTATGAGGTATCTAAAAGAGTCAAATTTATAGAATCAAAGAGTGGGATGGTGGTTGCCAGTGACTGGGGATTGAGGAGAAACAGGGAGTTACCAATCAAGGTGCATGAAGTTTCAGTCAAGCAAGATGAACAAGCTCTAGGGATCTGCTATAAAACATTGTACCTATAGTCTGCAATAACATATTGTACATTTAAATATTTTTAAGAGGGTAGATTTCATGTTATATTCTTCCAAAATAAAACAAAATAATATAGGACAATCCCTGTTTCTTCTTTTGGTATCCATAAAGCAAAGATGCATTTCCTTACTTCTTTACCTAAAAAAAGGGAGGAGCACTTGGATCTCTCTTGATACCTGTCAGGAGTCCCTCAAAAGATGGGTAAGATACATTTAAAGGCTGAATGATATAGTTTACACTATGCAAAGGCCTCAATTCATTCTATACTCCTTGGCTTAAAATCCAAATTGTTAATTCTGATTAAGATTGTCCCCAGAATTAAATCAAATCATTAATTTAAGAGGAAAATACAAAAAAAAGAGTCAGAAATAGTTTGCCATCTTTTTTTTATTACTCAAAAATATAGTTGAATCACTGAAGCTCCAAGAAATCCTAACTTTTAAAATGTATGATCTTATCATAAGAGCAATGGAGAATTAACTTTGCCTGGTTTAACTTCTGATGTTAATAAGTGTGTTGTGAGATTTTTGAAGTTTTGCTGGAAGACATTTTCCAATCCCTTGACAACTTTATAGTCTTCCTGTTTGAGACAAATAACATAATATTTTAAAGTTTATGGTTCCCAATAATGACAATGAAGAATATAATTTAATATAAAAAGTATCCATTGTCCACAGTGCCCAACACATTGTTATACATACAGGGGGCTATTTTTTTTTTTTTTTTGGTTTTGTTGATTTCTTTAGTAGTGGCACCTTTGAATAGCAGATGATCAGAGGGAGACTGCCCCCCTGGCCCCCCCAAAAAATCAAAGGTAAACCAGATTTACTATTAGCACTAAAGTATTCTCACATGCTTTTTTACTTTCAAAGATCTAGGACTTGAGTGTGTTACTGTCTTTGAAGTCTTAACAGAAACATAACAGGTAAATTGCATATTTAGAATCACAGAATATCAAATATAGAATTGAACTCAGAAGTCACATAGGTTAAAAATTATATAGATAAACTGGAATCTAGCAAAGAGAGCAGATGGCCTCAGGTCATAGAGTTACATTCTTGACAGAAGGAGGAATAGATTTAAGGACTCCTGACTTCCAGGTCAGAGCCTTCACCTGAATATCACTTGTGTCAAGATTTCCCAAGGTGACCCTCAGTTTCAGTTATTCACTAGAAAGACCTGCACAACTCAGAAATTCAGTTACCATTTATTACAGTGAAAGGATTAGAGATTAAAATCAGCAAAGGAAAAAGGTAAATAGGGCATAGTCCAGAAGAGACCAGCCATAAGCTTCCAGTTGTCCTCTCCCAGTGAAGTCGTACGGACAGTGCTTAATTCTCCCAACAATGACATGTGACAGCATGCATGAAGTACTGCCCACAAGGGAAGCTCACCTGAGCTGTGGTGTACAGAGATTTTTCACATGGGTGGGAAGGGTTAGTCGCGTAGGCATGGAACACCAGCATGCCTCATCTGAATTACTCAATCTCTAACCCCTCCAGAGATCAAACTAATACATCCTGGCCCAAGGCCCCCATCACAAAGCACATTGTTAATATAGACTCTCCAGCATGGCGCATGGCTCCACTGTACAAAGATACTCTCATGATGCAGGATATTCCAAGGGTTGAGATAATCTCCCAGAACCTGGTCAAGAGCCAATCCTTTCTTTAGAATATATGAGGTTTGAGCTGCCTAATTCCATTGAGTTAACCCTCTACTGCACAGTGGGCACCCACACCCTGCTGGGTTAACTCTTTCCTGCATACCTCCTAACATAATTGTTGGTATTAAGAGACAGCATTCACAAGGGTCCAGGAGCCCTTGGTTTAGATGGTATGCTTTAGTAGAGATTTAATTTTCTTAAGATTCTCACCCAATCATCTAAAAAGGTTATGAGGCAATTACAGGGAGAAATGGGCTTCTACTATTAAGAGTTTTGATCCTTGTAGGCCTAAATGAACACTAATTCTTCGGACTTACTACCTCTGGTATCCAGAGCATCTTGGCATTAGGTAAGGAAAGATAGAAATGTTAAAGTGATGGCAGGTTGGAAGTAGGACTCAGGAAGGTCATCATCCACAGTTTTTAAACACAGAAAAAGAGCAGAAGTAGGATCTCTGGAATCTCACCAAGCACAATGTGCTTGCTTTAAATTGTGCCTTTAAAAATTGTACACTCCAATCTTCACTTCTTAGGATATTGCCAGTGGTATGCTAGTAAATTTAATAAGCAGCTCTCCAGGGGAGAGAAAGCTCTGATTTGAGGTATTTGCTGATTTCTGAGGTGCAAATATTCCCACCATGGCTGATTTCAAGCAACTAACATAAGGTCACTGAATGTGGAATTGGAAAGAAATGTGCATAATAGGTTCTTGCAAACCCATAGGAATCTCCTCCAGCGTACCACTGGATATTATCGAGTAAGTTAGGCATAGCTGTGTCTACGGTTCTGGTGTTTCATTATCCGATGTAGACTAAATATTTCCTATAGCAAGTCTAGCTACTTCTTGACCTGCATTTATGACAAAAAAATGTATCCTCAACTATCATTAAAATTCTTATTATATTTTGGACTTTTATTCTCACCTGCACAATAAAATGTGCTTTGGCTCAGATATGTTCCAATTGTTCTTCCTTTAAAATTTAATTTTCTTTTTATTAATGCTATATTTTAAAAGGACAAGTAGATTTAAAAAATTATGAAAAATAATCCAAGTTCAAATTTGACCTTTGGAATGTGGTTTATCTGTGGGTCATTGTTGTCATCATGTCTAAAAGGAGTTAGAATAAATGTCACAGGCAAAGAAAAAGTTTGCTTCCAAAGACATTAAAGGATGAGAGTAATAGAAATACAATTTTAGAGCAGTATATTCAAAAGACCATTTGTACTATCAAATTAGTTAAGTAAATGGAGCTAGTCTCTGAGGGAATCTTTGTATCCAGCACAGAAATTTAATTCCCTAGAAAAGAAGGTAACTAAACATAAAAGGACAAATGTGAAACCCAGAAAACTATAAAAAAGAAGAGCTATTTGGGACCAAGGATAGGACTCATTATCTTTTCATTTGCTGATATCTCTAATGAGTTTTCCAATTCTTTAATAAGGAAAGATCGGTGATTAAACAAAGGCTTCACATAATTGCAAACATTATAATCAGTTTTACATCTACCAAATAGTACAATACGTTCATAAGTACTATAACTATTATACTCGCTTTTTTTCTTATTTAGTTCCTTTCTTTCTACCTTTCTAATAAAATAATTCCATCCAGGTGTTAATTTGAAATCACCTAAAGTGAAAAAAGCAACTGCTGCTTGGGTGCCAATAAAAGACTCTCCAAAACACTATAGGCATACCTCGGAGATATTGCATGTTCAGTTCCAGGCCACAAGAATAAAGCAACTACCGCAATAAAGCGAGTCACATACATTTTTTTTAGTTTCCCAGTGTGTGTAAAGGTTATGTTTATACTATACTGTGGTCTCTTAAGTATGCAATAGCATTATGTCTAAAAAAAACAATGTATGCACCTTAGTTAAAAAATACTTTATTGTTAAAAAATGCTAACCAACTGAGCCTTCAACAAGTCCTAATCTTTTTGCTGGTGGAGGGTGTTGCATCGATGTTGATGGCTGCTGACTGACCAGGGTGGTGTTAGCTAAAGGTTAGGGTGGCTGCAGCAGTTTCTTAAAATAAGACAACAATGAAGTTTACCTCATCAACTGACTCTTCCTTTCATGAACGATTCCTCTGTAGCATGTGATGCTGTTTGATAGTGTTTTACCCACAGTAGAATTTCTTTCAAAATTGGGAGTCAATTTTCTGAAATCCTGTCACTCCTTTATCAACTAAGTTTATGTAATATTCTAAATCCTTTGTTGTCATTTCAGCAATCTTCACAGCGTTTCATCAGGAGTAGATTTGATCTCAAGAAACCACTTTCTTTGACCATTCGTAAGAAGCAACTTATCATCTGTTAAAGTTTTATCATGAGATTGCAGCAATTCAGTCACATCTTCAGACTCCGCTTCTAATTCTAGTTCTCATGCTATTTCCACCACATCTAGTTACTTCCTCTGCTGAAGTCTTGAACCTCTCCAAGTCATCCATGAGGGTTGGAATCAACTTCTTCCAAATTCCTGTTGATCTTTTGACCTATTTCCATGAATTACAAATGTTTTTAATGGCATATAGAATGGTAAGTCTTTTCCAGAAGTCTTCAATTTACTTTGCCCAGATCCATCAGAGGAATGACTGTCTATGGCAGCTATAGCCTTACAAATGTATTTCTTAAATAATAGGACTTGAAAGTCGAAATCACCCCTTGATCCATGGGCTGAAGGAGGATATTGTGTTAGCAGGCATGAAAAAAACATGAATATCATTGTACATCTACCTCCATCAGAGCTTTTGGGTGACAAGGTGAACTGTCAATGATTGGTAATACTTTGAAAGGAATCATTTTTTCTGAGCAGTAGGTCTCAACAGGGCTTAAAATATTCAGTAAACCATGCTGTAGACAGAAGTGCTGTCCTCCAGGCTTTGTTTTTCCATTTACAGAACACAAGCAGAGTAGATTTAGGATAATTCTAAAAGGCCCTAGATTTTTGGAATGGTAAATAATCATTGGTCTCAACTTAAAGTCACCAGCTGCATTTGTTCCTAACAAGAGAGTCAGTAGATCCTTTGAAGATTTGAAGCCAGGCACTAACTTCTCCTCTCTAGCTATGAAAGTCCTAGATGACACCTTCTTCCAGTATAAGGCTGTCCTGTCTACACTGAAAACCTATTGTTTAGTGTAGCCACCTTCATTAATGATCTTAGCTAGATTTTCTGTATAACTTGTTGCAGCTTCTATTAGCAGCACTTGTTGCTTCACCTTGCACTTTTACGTTATAGAGACAGCTTCTTTCCTTAAACCTCATGAAACAACCTCTGCTAGCTTCCTACTTTTCTTCTGCAGCTTCCTCATCTCTTTCAGCCTTCACAGAACTGAAGAGACTTAGGGCCTTGCTCTGGATTAGGCTTAGGTTTAAGGGAATGCTGTGGCTGGTTTGATCTTGTATCCAGATCACTAAAACTTTCTCCTTATCAGCAATAAGACTGTTTTGCTTTCACAATGTTCCTGTGTTCACGGGAGTAGCACTTTTAATTTCCTTCAAGAAGTTTTCCTTTGCATTCAAAGCTTGGCTGTTTGCTGCAAAAGGCCTAGTTTTTGGTCTGTCTCAACTTTCAACATGTCTTCCTCACTAAGCTTAATCATTTCTAGCTTTTCATTTAGAGAGAGAGAATTGCATCTCTTCCTTTCACTTGAACACTTAAGGCCACTATAGGCTTATTAATTGGCCTAACTTCAATATTATTGTGCCTCAGGGAATAGGGAGGCCCAAAGAGAGGGATTGTGGTGGGGGGAATGGCTGGGTGGTGGAACAGTCAGAACACACACAACATTTATCAATTAAGTTTGCCATCTTGGGGGTGGTTCATGGCACACCTTAACAATTACAATAGTAACATCAAAGATCACTGATCATAGATTGCCAAAACAAAAATAATAATAATGAAAAAGTTTAAAATATTGTGAGAGTTACCAAAATGTGACAAACTTAATATTAAATTGCATATTTAATAGCTCACAAGCAATGAACATTTCTGTAGTTAAGAATAATGGTGGTTAAATGAGACTGAAACTTAATACTTTATGTGATATGTGATTAAATTTTATTCATGTTGTGCTAAGTGAGATATTTTCAAATAATTCTGTGCTTTAAAGTCCAAAATAAAAAGTGCCAATCCACCACTCTCCTGAATATTCTGGAAATTTTTAATATAAAATATTGCTATCTCTATATTCCATTTAAAGGTCTCCTAGTTATGAAGAATTTCACAAATGTATTAAGCAACAAAATTTGCTTCATCTATTTTTTCCACACTCAAGAAGAGAGCTATACACCATGATTTCTTCTGTGTGATTATTATACTACAAAGGTATTATCAAATATTTTCTGATGAAACACTATTCTAAATAACAGGTGATAAAGTACATACAATATTACTTGTGTCAGGTGATATACAATTTTAATGTATTCTATATACTTCGGTCATTAAGTCAACATAAAATAACTTGTTTTGACAAAGTAGAATCTAATTCTGATAACAGTCGAAGTTGTGTAGAAGTAATAAATTCTGCTACTAGAAACGTGAATTAAAGCTCTCTCCTCAATCAAAGTCATAAAAAATAAGGTATTTGAGTTTTTAGTATTTAGAACAAAGTAGTTCTAATGGGGGCAAAATGCATGGTACTCAGCCTTTCAATAGTACCTTCAGCTGGAAAGTTAGAATACTCCACTGTACCACATAGTTGTATTTATCGCCAAAATAAAAAAAAAAAAAAAAAGGAACTTTGAGTGAATTAAGTTCAATGTATCTCACATTTTTATTAAGGAGTATTATGGCTGGAGTTAGCTGGAGAGTAGCAGTTGTTCCAAAGCAAATACAATGTTACGATTACTGTAGGACTCTAATGAAGTGACTTTCTCAATCATCTAGTTATTTCACAAACGACAGAAGCAATGGCAGCTGCTTTTCTTAGGGAATATTTACCGTATTTCAGGAAATATGCTAAGTACTTGCAATGTATTGCAAGCTAATTGTATTGCTCAATGTATTGCTCAGCTAATCTCCACCTAGGTAGGAGGCTCCACGAGGGCAGGTGTTTGATCCTCCTCATTGTGAAGGTGTCTCTAACACCTAAAACAGTGTCATGAATATAGTAGGATCTCAATAAATATTTCTAAATAAGCAAATGAATGAATCCATATAACAAAATTACCAGAGTACTACTAATATAATTCTCATTTCATAGACACAGCCAGTGAATGTGAAAGTTGGAATCCAAAATTAGGGTTGCCTTCCCTCAAAGCTAACCACTAGGCTATACATATATCTATATAAAACATCATGGTGTATTTTACTGTGTTTTGAATTTTGGTGCAGTAGTATATGGAAGACTGATTTTACACTCAGACCAGGCACTTGATTTTTGCATAGAACTTTCTATTTGAGGAAAAAAACAGGGAATTTTTAATCAAATCTTTTTCTGAAGTTCATAGTATTTGATTAACATCTTATTAAATGAGAAGATAAATGATACAATCTGGAATTCTTATATTTCCATTGATGTTTAAACAGGGATGTAATTCACCCCTCAATTTCAATTGACAATATTTTCCATTTATAATAAAATAAAAATAAGAGAAATTCAGAGAGGGTAGGGGGAAAAAAGACATATTCCTTTGATATTCTGCAGCAGAGTCAAGAGTTTGGGGTTTCTGGTCTACTACAATTGATATGTCCCGGTTTCACCAATTCAGGTACAAGTAAAGTCACACTTACTTTGATAAGCCAAGTTATCTCACTCAGAGCCCTTACCTGCCAAATGAAGAAAGGTCCACTCAGCCCCTAATATCCTTCTCTTCAGTGTGTGCAGCTTCCAGACACCTGCCTGAGATTCTGACCTGCCTGTACTGCCTGTTTGCAAGTGAAGCAGGACTGGATCTGTTCCTCTCAGTCAAGAGTTCTCAAATGCTCTTTTCAGGACCACTCTGGAAGAGGGCTGCTGTCCACTGCCTTCTCTAATAGCATTTACGAATTTTGGGGCTACCTTTCTTGATCCAGTGCCCCGTTTACTGTCTCCTGGACTCCAGAGACTCTGTGCTGTTCTTGCTGAAGCCCAGGAATCTGATGAAATGTGGCCTTTGTTGTGCCACTTGCTCTAGCTCTTCCCAGCACCCTTGTTTATACAGCCACCAGTTCAGGCTCTGGTTAACTGTCCCAGAAAACTGTGTTTCCTCAGGAACTAGTAGAAAACATTCCTTTCTTCAGTATTCCTTTTAGCGTAGGATACTCCATGACTAAACGTCCATGTGCAGGATTCCCACATGTGGCCAACCCCTAAGACCACCATATATTCATTCTCCTCTTCTTTCATAACAGAAAGCTACTTTTTAATCACTTTAAACATTGGCACCAGTTAGAATACTATACTTCTCTGACTTCCTTCTAAGCGTGACCATGTGATTAAGTTCTTATCAATGAGATATACGCAGAGGAATTTGTAAATAGTCTCCCTAAAAGGGAGAGGATGTACACTTTCCTCCCCTTCCTCCTTCATACTGAGCAGAATGAAGACATGAAGTGTGGAGTTCAAGCAACCATCTTAAGCCTTTAAGTGAAGGTCACATGTTAAGAGGAGCACAGCACCAAAAAAAAAAAAAAAAAAAAAGGAAAGAAAAAAACATTTTCCTGGATCTCTGAGGAAAGTGGACCTTTAGCTGTTACGTGGACCTAGAACCAGAACCAAATGTTTATGCCCTTTTAAAAAATTATTATAGGGGGCTTCCCTGGTGGCGCAGTGGTTGAGAATCTGCCTGCCAATGCAGGGGACACGGGTTCGAGCCCTCGTCTGGGAAGATCCCACATGCCGCGGAGCAACTAGGCCCATGAGCCACAACTACTGAGTCTGTGCATCTGGAGCGTATGCTCCGCAACAAGAGAGGCCGCGATAGTGAGAGGCCCGCGCACCGCGATGAAGAGTGGCCCCCGCTCGCCGCAACTAGAGAAAGCCCGCGCACAGAAACGAACACCCAACACAGCCATAAATAAATAAATAAATAAAAATTAAAAAAAAAAATTATCAGTGTTACTTTTGTCATCCTACCAACAATAACAAAATTAAATGCCTTATAGTATTTTCTTTATATTACAATTGTGAAATATGTATAGTCACCCCTCTTTTTCTTCCAGTTTTACTAGGATATAATTCACATACACCACTGTGTAAATTGAAGGTGTACAGCATAACGATGTGACTTACATACATCATGAAATGATTATGACAATAAGCGTAATGAGCATTCATCATCTCATATAGATACAAAGTTAAAGAAATAGAAAAAATTTTTTTCTTGTGTTGAGAACTCAGGATTTACTACTCTCTTACCAGCTTTCATGTATAACATACACCAGTGTTAATTTTATTTATTATTTTGTACATTACAGCCCTAGTACTTACTTATAAACTGAAAGTTTATACCTTTTGACTGCCTTCATTCAGTTCCCCCTCCCCCTACCCCACCGGTAACCACAAATCTGTTTTTCTATGAGTATGTTTGTTTGTTTTCAAAGTATAATTGACCTACAACCTTATGTTAGTTCCTGTTACACAACATAGCTATTTGGTATTTCTATACATTTCAAAATGATCACCACGATGAGTCTAGTTATGATATGTCACCATACCAAGGCACTACATAGTTATTGACTGTATTCTCCACACTGTATGTTACATACCTGTGACTCACTCATTTTGCAATTGGAAGTTTGTACCTCTTAATATCTCTCACCTATTTGTATAGTCTCCTTAAACAATCAACTCAGTTTTTAGAACATGGTAAAGTCATGAATATATATATTTGCATAATGCATACATACTGACATTTAAATAACTGTGATTGCATTTGTTATCTCCACTAGATTATGAGTTTATTTGGGGCAGGGATTATGTCATATTCTCTCTAATATAATATAGTGCTTAGGGACATGATAAATTAAACTGAAAAACCAGGAACAATAAAAAGGATAACAAAATGTCCTTGAAAATTGAAAATTGGGGGATATAAACATGTGATTCAGTAAGCAAATGCTATTCTCATTGAGCGGCACAGGCATACAACTCTCAAAGCAGCTATTACCTATAAATGTCTGTCCTATCTTGCCTGGTCCCTGAAAGCTGATATTTTTCTTTCACTAAATTATTTTATAAAACAAGTCATCATGTTTCTTTTTATTTATATAAATACAGATACAGAAGTAGAATGAGATCAAGGACAGTTGGCCATGTCAAGCATTTAGAAGACAACCAATGAATATTTGTTTTGTGTAGAAAAGGATTTCAGTCTTCAAGAAAGTATTACTGAAGAGGTGAATTAAGCCCCGTAGTACGCTGGTAAATGTTTAAGAGCAACTTTCTAGACACAAAGAAAGCAAAATGAAACAACACTTTACTCCCACAACAGAAAGAAAGAGAGAGAGAGAGAGGCCCTGACTGGTAGTTTTCCAGATTCTGTGGTGTAGTTACAGACTTCGTGGCAAATTTCAAGATACAAACTACCTTACCACTGGCTCATAAAATTCCTGAAAAATTAACAACCTCCTCTTACCAGCAGGAAGAGGAGTTAAAGCACACTTCCTTTCTATAAGGAGGACTGTGGCTTGTGCCTCCTATAAATTTCTCTGGTGAAAATAAACCTGCTTTTAAAGGCTTTAATTTAATTTCTAAAAAATTTCTTAAAATAATATTTGCTGTGCTCCTTCATATCTGGAAATAGTCCCCATGTTGCATGACTTAGTTGTCAATGTTTACAGAACTATTCTTTGTTTTGAGTTGAAGAATACAGCCTCAAACCCAGATTTGATCAAGTCACCCCATGAACCCACAGCAAAGCTAAGAAGCAAACCTCCATCTGTATGTGATATTCTCTCAGAGACCTTTGCTATTTCAGAGACAGAAGACTCGAGTATTCTTAAACCAGCAAAAGTTCTGTTTAAGCAGGAAGAGTTCCCATTTATTTAAATCACCAGACAGGTATTCTGAAGAGATTTAACAAGCCTTTACAGTCTGCACATCATTTATAGCACTCAAGTTCCTAGGTCATTTTTACATTGAAACCAGCCTTAGTTATGTGTTTGCTTCATACACAGGCAGCTTTCCTGATGCTCCAGATAAGATCTGTCAATCAGATTCTGGGTCAAAACCTAGCAACTCTATTTTCATACCTTAATACAAATGATTACTAGTTGCTAGTTATTAGTGATTACTGAATACAAGTTTCCAAGGAAACTAATAAAGGAAGACAGTAATCCTAAAGGAGAGTGTTAAGTGTAGCAAAATACTATAATGAGTCTTCATTGTTTTTAATATCAACTTGAAGGGTGTTTTATACATCATAAATACAATCTATGCTATAAAGAAATAATCACAACAAAATAATTACACTGAAGAAGAGTACAGTACTTGCCAGTTTTCAAGGCACTAGCACAAAGATTTTCTCATTTTGATTGTCACAATAACCCCTGTAAGATGGATAGGGAAGAAGTAATATTTCCATGTAAAGAATGTTATAATATATACTTAAGTTGCAAATTATGTGATTGTTCCAATTCTGTTTAGAAGGAAGTTCACAAGCCATACATTTCTTCTTTCTATATCAGGGCATGATAGGGTTTATTAGGCAGTGTTCTTTGTATAGTTGAATTGCTTACTTCTCAGAAGCTTTGTTTGAAATTCACTCATATACTGACTGTCAGAAAGTATCTTCCATAAAATTTGGAAGATTTAGTACAGACTCATTGATTTTTTATAATTTACAGAGAGGAGAGGAAGTTTTACATTTAATGTTTTAATAAGAGAGCTCTGTACATGATTGATAGTAATAAAATAAGTTCAATATATTTTATATAGTGCTATGGACCTTGGCTACTCTGACGGCTTTATTTCTCTTTTTTCTGTACCATGTGTCTTTATCATCTATTCCATATTTACCCACAACTCAAGATATTTTTTAAAGGATCATAGCAGATTTCTGGGGATAAATGTACAGCTCAACAGCTATTACCAAAAGGTCTACTATTCATAATTAAACACGGTCATTTGGTTCACAGTTTCTATTAATATTACAATGCTTTAAAACTAATATAAATATTAGTATTAAAATGTTTGTTATAAATATAAGGCATTTATTTCTCTCATGAAATAATTTTGGGAAAAACCCAACCCTGATTATTTGACAGTTTCAAATGCCTTTTGAGTTTTCCGAAGAAATGTAAAATTCCAACTGGAAGGAAGCATTCTTCTAGAAAAATAAAACTTAATGTGTACACTTTAAAAAATAGTACACATTGAATGTTTCTTCAAAAGCATCCATTATCCTCCTCTAGAATATATATGAAAAAAATCAAAGCCATTCTAGACATTTACAATTTTCAAGTTTTAGGCATATGTCAGGAAAAGTGAAAATATTCCTGTTTGCATCCATGGAATATGTATGGATGCTCTACTAGCAGTACAATCCGTGATTAATCGTACAAATGTAAAAGGATATAAGGTTTTGCACAATAACAATGAGTAGTTTGATGCAGATGATTAATGAGGTGTTTTTCCTCTCATCTTTCAAAGACAAGTTTTCTTTAAAAGGAAATATTTTGTTGCATTACCTATTTAGTTGTATGAATTTTTGAAGGTATGTTGATAAGTGTATATCATCCAAATATGAAGTGTCTAGCATTATGCTCTAATTGGTGTCTTAGTCTTTGATATCTTTTAGGTCTTACAATGCCACATTAAATGGCAGATAACAATGTCAAAAATCATTTCTGTCATACCTATATCACAAAGCACAAAAAAGAAGAGCTTCAGAGCCAAAAGGCCAGTTTCTGCTTTGAATACATTGCAAATTAATCAGCGGTTATGAAATAAAGAGTAAAGGGACCCCTGGAATTTGGCCAGTGTATTTCCTTCATCAGAGTAGACCATTCTTTCTGAAATCACTGCATCAGAACCATGAAGGTGGCAAAAATGCATGAAGAGTCTTCATTAAATTGTCAAGAATCTCAGCGCTTGAGTCTTTCAATGTTTTATGGTTAAAATTCCCTTTTCTACTTGCAGCTGGAGGAAAGTGACTTATAAACCAAGGAGTGAGGGAGAAATGATGAATCACGTTTGCTAGAGCTATTAGTTTTGAAATGCTTTCCACTGCTGCTCCAAAAATAAAAAAATGCATTCAAAGATAAGAAATTTCAGATATTAGTCTTTGATTCTACACAAGAGTTTTCCTGGCTTGAATTAAAAGGATCTTATCTGCAAGCCAAATACCACATTTCAGAATATCAAATGGCCCAAACCTAATTATCACCTTTTTAATTATGTGTGAAATATCTTTATGGATTCCTACCACTTAATTCAAGAAGAGAGTTCACCATACAGTTAAAGATTTAAATATTTTACTTTCATTATAGCATATACATTGGTCTGACAGGAAACTTTGCAAAAGCATTTCTGGTGTCCAAACACTAGACATGCATAAGAAGTAACATTTTGCAGAGGCTGCATGAGCCTGTGAGTTTTGGTCTTTCGCTAGGCCTCACTTCATTCTTTATGGGAAAGAGAATGGAATAACGGAAGTTGAAAATCTATAATTCTATAGAATGGAAAACTATATGATACACACCCACCCCCACCCCCCCGACACACACACAAATTAGCCCTCTTTTATCCTTTGGAATTTTAGGATTTCTTTTTATTGGCCATTTTATCCCATCACCATTGTAAAAAGACATTTAGATTGCCTTGTGACCTATTTCTACTCAACTGTGTAATTTAGAAAAACATGTCCACCCTTCTGGGAACATTGCTTGGTAAGAAGAATGCAGTTTGAATTTCAGTCTTCAGCTACTCCCTTGGTTAGGTCTCTTTGAGCAGAGCACAAACTGCTACAACTGTGTATGGCAACCTGGCTATCAGTGAGGTGGTCACAAGGAAGTAGACATAGATTGAGAGAGAAAAGAATTTAATAGAAGAATTGGAGCATGAGGCAATAAGGTGAGTTTTACTGCATTACTAAGACTTCATCTACTTGAACAGAGGCTAATTCTGAGTGCTATTTGGAGAAAAGGGCAGCAATAAATAGAAATGGTATTAAAAAGTACATTCTGAGAGATGAACTAAGATGTCAGCCCTTAGCCTCACAGGACACATGGTAATGCTTTTTCCTTGTGGTCACCTTAGACTTGGGTGAAAGAATCCTGGGCAGTATGATGGGAGGTGTTCAGAAAATGCTATCTCAAGATTTTCTAGAATAAAAACTTTAATTACTCTCTATTTGGATTTAGAATCCCAACTGTACATAAAAAAGATGTAGCTTCTGGCAGTTTTGAGACATTTGTCTCTCTGAAAACTTTGGAATGTGTATTCCATAGGAAATATTTGCTGTCAACCACCAACACCAATGTGTAGTCACATTATTCTCTGTCTCCCAGGTGCATATTGATTTAACCTGGAGGCTGAAGAAACAGAGACAAAGAAGGTTATGTAACTTGCCCAAGATCACACAGATAGAAATATTGAAGCTCAAATTTTAATCAGGAAATCTGTATCTACCATGTTTGAGAGATACTTTCCATGATTTCACTGAGCCTCTTCTCCCAAAACGCCAGCTCCAATATAGACATGTGCCCCTGGGTAGCTCAAATGGCACTGGGAGTCTGAGATCCAACACAGGCACAGATGTCACAAGAGACAATAGGGACTGTTAACACACCATCATCACATGGACTCAAATCCCAAAGCCTTGGTGAGCCTGCCTATCATCCTTCCATTTGCTCACACACCCACACATATATACTGTTTGTTTGTTTACTTAGAAATATTACACACTTACGTGCACACACACAGCCTATAAGATTGCCTGCAAGGAAAAGAGTATGGGGAATATTACAGAAGACATTATAGAGTTCTTGAAATAAAATCATGGTATATTTTGGAAATGTCAAGCATTTTACATATATGCCAAGAAAACTGTAAAATGTTTATTTGATTTACAAAATGGGGGCTTTAACTCTCCAGCTTAGATGATGAGGGTCTTTCTCTTTATATGGCAAAACCCCAGTAATCTGTAGGGAGTTCCAAACCCCTTGGAAAGCAATATAAGTTATAGGTTTCTTCACAAAGCTGTGCCAGCATGGAGTTGCTTAGGTTTGACTCAGGATAGAAAACAAATGAAACATTTGCTGTTTTACTCTTGTTGCCTGTTACTCAAAACATACAGTTGTGAATTACTGAGCATCTAACAAGGCTTAGGGAAAGAGATGCATTAGCAGTGAATCACCTGCTATTGGTTTTTACCTATAGGAAGTAGAAAATATGCTTGTTTTCTTTTTTTATGGGTACCAGTGTCTCTTTAATCACTATGTGGTGTAACTCAACAACCTCATGCCTACTGTTTTCATTATTGCCAAATAAATAAACTCTGGTGCAGTATATTAATCCAATCCCAGACTTATTTCTCTGTAGTTGAAGAATGCTATAGCCGTTGAATGTAGTGTTTCAATTACATGAGAGAGCTATAAAGACTAAGTAAAAATCAAAATAACATATCAAAATATTTTAAAGCTATTATTTAATTATTTAATTCTCATTCCAGAATTTTCAATCTATTTCTAGTTTTTCAGATACACTACCATATATTTAAAAAATCATGCATGTAAAGAAAGAAAAAAAAAGTTTAGAGAGAAAAGGTCTAGATGTAATCTGGTGAACCATTTCATTACACAAGGTAAAGCAAACTAACTTTTGCAAGATACTGTTGTTCTAATAAATTTATTATCAATCATAAAAGCATGTTGCTTTTTGGCTATATCTTGATCTGATTTCTTCTTTCATTCTATGCCCTATTCTATACTTCTCATGTATAATGTCCCTCAAAGTCATCTTATTAGCTAAATGTAGCTGATACTTAATTCGTTCAGGAGTTCTGTACTTGAAGACTGACAATTTGTGCTTTCATTAAGTACTAGATCTACATTGAAAAAAATATACTTTAAATGTATATTGAACATTGATAGATCGACTATTTTTTATAAAACAGCTTATTAGGTCTGAAGTTAAAATGTTTTTGACAATTGCTGATTATAATTTTGTATGCCATATGGTTAAATCTTTGCTCTAGACATAAGAAATTATCAACGGATTCATGAACTGGTAAAGTGAATTAAGGCAAGTATTTATGTTGTTCTGGCACAAATATGATTTTAGATAAAAGGTAATATACAGTAGAAAGAGCAAAAGACTAAGAATTAGAAGTGTTGGTTCTAGACATCTATTATTAGACAGTTGGGTGACTTTGGCCAGGCATTCAACTACTCACAGATCTCATTTTCCTTATCTACAAGGTAACAAGTTACATATCCATAATAGGCCTTCTGATTCCAAAATTTACTGATTTATGAATTATATGTCATATATTTCCAAATTTGTTTCACTTAGGTAGATGAAGCTTTAGTCCACTGTTTAACTGCATACTTTATAACACGCTCTTTTACTATGTGATTGATTGAGTAGTGGTTATATGGAAGCAAAATGTTGGATCGTATTAAGACTTGTAGGAAAGCATTAACTTTTTAAATTAATTTTCCATAAAAGCTAAATAGATAAACTCAATTATCAATATACTTGTAGCTAGTATGTTGAGCATATTTATACAGGCAAGGCTTCTCATTCTATTAACCCAGGTTGACTTGAAATTAAAGAAATAATACTATTATACTATTTAGCAGGGTAATGATTTAGAAACTGATAATATGAGTATATTTTGAGCTCATAGAATCAGAATCCCAGCAAACTAACTACTTGGAATAGTTTTAGGAATCCATAACAAATAAAAAACTAATAAGGAAAAAGGTTTTAACAGAGACCATTCATCATTTTGCTTGAGATAATAGCTGTGTCAACCAAAGGCCAGAATTTATTGACTCAGTCATATACATTATTCATGAATCTTTTCATGCATTTAATATTTTTATTAACTGCTAATTACTATACTAGTTTACTGAGATTCAATACATAAACTCAGTCTTCATTGAGATTATATTTTAGAAGGAGAGAAAAAACACTATCTGACAAATTTTAAATTAAATTTAACTTTTGTTAAAAAGTTAACAAAACTTTTTCAGTTTTGTTTTGTTTTTAGATTACACATATAAATGAGATCATACTTTTTTTTATTGTCTTTTTCTGATTTATTTCACTTAGCATGATGCCCTCAAGGTCCACCCATGTTATTGCTAACAGCAAGATTTCCTTCTTTTTTTAATGGCTGAAGGAAACTGTTGATTTAAAGGAGAAAAATATTCTTAATCTTTCTGTTAAAAGAGAGCATACAGCGTACTCATAATTCACATGTTATGCACTTATGGCTAAAAGGAAAAAATGAGATTTTAACTTTTTTGAAAAAAAATTACAAAAGCTTATACTTTTAGAAAAACACAGATGTTAATATAAGTATTATTTCTTGGCCAAGATTTAACAAGTAAAGTGACTAATGAGGAAAAACAGACTTTTAAGAGTTACTGTTATACTGTATAGGACAAAGAAATTATTTCTGGTGTCCAGGTATCTAAAAAGATCTTCTTTTAACCAATAAAACTTTCAAGGGCAAAATTAACAGAAAACAGAATACAGGTACACATTTTGCACACATGCTGCCCTGAATAGAACATGTAGATTAATCCATTGATCTCAATTTATGACTTTATAATAACTAGTTTGATGACACAGAACGGGGTCTGTTTTTTTTCCCTAGTGGTAAGGAAAAGAAATATTTTTGACTTGTTTTTCTGAGACTTTTTGTTGACAGCTGCTTAAGAAAAGAAAACAAGTAATAAAGGACTGATGAAAACTGTTACGAATGTAATATGAAGTATATATTATCTTGCTTCTACTAGGTACAGGTCTGTAGCTCAAAGGAGAGGACTTATCTGGAGATTTGCACTGAAAGTCATTTGTAGAAATGGTCCAGATGCTGAAGCATAAGTGGCATCTTTCTGGAAAACACTATAGTGTGAAAACAGAGAGGAGCCTAAGACAAATGACTTCCCAATTCTCTATCCAGATTTTTGGGAGAGTGACAATGCAAATTGTGCCCTCTGGGCTGTCTTGTGGGCTGGGTTCCTGATGGACTCAGCAAAAACAGCAGCTTCCACAAGAGATTTGAGGGCAGTAAGAGAGAAAATCCTGGGCATTTCTTTTGTAAAAAATTAATACACAGAAACCTCAATTAAATAGCGTCCGGAGACGGAAGGGGGCGCTCTCAGGCCCTGCAATGATAGCAGAGCCCAAGAAGAAGAAGAAAGACTCCTCTTCTTCCTGGCAACAACTCAGCCAATGAAAAGTCATGGACTCTTTGTTCATGATAGCCTTCCCAATTTCCTCCCCGCCCCCCCCCCCCCCCATAAAAGAGTTCTCCTTCCCTTGCTGTGGTGGGACTTGCACATGACTCATCATGGTTGCAGACCTTGAACTGCAATTGTATGTTAATCCTGAATAAAACCATTTATGCTGGAGATATAACTGGCAGTCTATTTTAGGTTAACATTTTGGTGGCTTGTACAGAGATCCAGAAAAGACCCCCTACGACTCAGGGGCTGGTGAAGAAACAGGTGCGTTATCCACACTGAGTCCATTGTCAATGCTTTTCTTGATGACCCTGGAGTTGGAAGGTACATCTTTCTCCTGGATCCGAGATAATGCTCTTTTTACATTTTGAAGCTCTGTAGGCTTTATTCAGGGTCTATCCCATGGTTTTGTCCTTCCTAGTTAAGGCCTTGTTCTGTATGCAAGTACTCATTTGGCCCTTTGGTCTGATTTGAAATCACTCTGTTCCAACTGGACTGGCTCTGCCTTTGGCCCATTCCTTTGGGAACACGGACTGTTTTATTGGAACTCAGCCGGCTCAGCCTTTGGCCCATCCCTGTAGAATAGGGGCTGTTCTATGGCGACTGAGCTGAGAAGCCTACAGCCTAGTTCTTTTTGGGACCAAGCTGCTCCCTTAGAACTGGCTAGTATTAAGCCTGCAGGTTGTTTGAGCTATTTGATGTGTTTTAATTGCAAGTTGCTTGAGCTATCTGAGGTGTTTAAACTGTTTTAACCTTAAGCTGTTTAGGCTCTTTGAAAATTATTCTTTTACTCTAGAGAAAAACCTTTGAGAAATGGGATCCCAGTTGTCTAAATATTTTGATAGTGCTCCCCTCCTCTGACAGGAACTCTGGTTGATTTTTATGTTTAAAATCCATGGTCCTTCCTTATGTGCATTTCTACCTAAAATGGACTGACCTAACCATAGGCAATTTAGAATATCAATGACTATTATGGATCTTTTGATATCCCCAAACTTACTTTTCTTAAAATGAATTGGACTATCATAGCTCTAACATTTCCTGAACTGAATGGAATACCTATTTTGATTGGTATTTCGAGGCTTCCAAATGTTATCAGGAGTCTAAAATTGCCTCTCTGCAAAATAAAATTTTAAGATGAACTGAGGGAAACAATTAAAAAAAGATGAAATGGCTTCCAAAACCTCATGCTCCTCTTCCTTGTCTTCTTTGTCTCAGGCTACACCTCCCTGACATCTTGTCTCTCTCTCTTTGTTCCTCCTGCTCTAGCCCTGCCTCTGGCACCACCTTCTTCCTTCCCGTCTATACCAACTATACCTCCTCTATACTCTCAGTTCCCCCATACCAATGCTCCAGCAGACTTCCCTTTTCCTCTGAACTTGCCAGAACCTATTCCTTTAAAATTAAGTGTTCTGAGGATCCAGAGCCTAAATCCTTAATTTCTTATATTCCCTGGACTAAATCTGAACTGGGAGCCATAGTCAAAGTTTTCCCCAAAGTAACCAAAGATCCTCACAGATCAACCTGGTTTCTCTTACTTACATTAGCTGGTTCATATGCTTGTTGGGGAAGGCCAGGCCCAGCATTGGATAAAAACCACTTATTGGGAAAATCCTGAAAGGTCTCTAGTATAACAACTGGAGGACCAGCCTGCTAACTTACTGTATGGATCAGGCTTGAGCAATTGCTAGGTGACTTCACTGGGCAATTCCTAGGGCTTTTTCCAAAGCCTGTTCATTGGAACAAAATTCAGGCTTGCATAAACAAAAGTCTGATAAATCTGTTCATGACTGTTACAATTGACTTCAGATTGTTTTTAAAGAAAATTCTGATCTTCATTCAGATATCAATTCCACTTGGGCGGCTTTTAACGCTATGTTTATTAATGGGATGAACTGGGACCTTTCCCACCTAGTAGAAAGAACCAGGATGGAATGGGAAACTATGTCCACTGCAGATTTAGTCCATCTGGTTAACTAGCTTTCTTGCACTCTAGATGAGTCACCTGTAAGGAAGACCACTAAAATTCTTAATCTTCAACTCCAGTTAGTGAAACCAAAACTCTCCTAGTTTCTGCTACTATTGCAAAGAGCTAGGACAAAGAGATCATTATAAACATAAGTGTTTTAGGCACCTTTAGCTCTCTAACCAGCCTTTCCAACAACCTCCCAATTATCGATGATGGAGCTCCGAGGAACTACAGGGGCTCTTCCCAATTTTCCCTCTTAATTGGCTTGGAGAAACATTTCTCCAGATTGGGGATGAGTCACTTTAGTCCCAATCGACACTGGTCCCACATTCTGGGTGCTCAATTCCACTACTATAAAGCAGCTCCCACTTGAGTACTAAAATAGTTCAAATAGTGGGGATCTCTAATGAACCTCAAAAGGTTCCTGTCTCTGAACCTATTCCCTTTTGTTTAGGCCCTTTGAGAAATATACACCCTTTTCTTCTTATTTCCTTTGCCTCCACCATTTATTAGTCCAAGACTTCTTAGAGAAGTATCATGCTGGAATTTCTTTTTCCCAAAATGGGGATGTAATTCTAGAATTTGATGGTAATCAAAGTAACCAAACAGGTGAATTAAATGACCCTTTGATATCTTTTATTTGCTCCATCTATGACGGCACTAGAGGTGATTCTGGAAACTTAGATCATTTGTCCCCCTTGAGTCAGCTCATATGGGCAACAACACATATGGGCAAAATCTCCAACTGATATTGGCAAAATTCACAGAGCACCCCCTATCAAAATTCAAATAGATCCCTCAAAACCCCTTTCCAGAATTAATCCCTACACTATTAGTAAAGAAGCCCTTCAAGGCGTAAAGGCATAAAGACCATAATAGAAGATTATAGGGCTCAAGGCCTCTCTGTCTCTTATACTAGTCCCTGTAAATCTTTCATTTTACTGGCAAGAAAACCTAAGGGCTGAGGGTGGAGGTTTGTTCATGACCTCTGACACTCTGTTATTATTATTCATTTATTATTATTAACGCCCCTTGATATTCTGTTGTTCCTGACCCTCATACATTACTAACATCCATTTCCACTGGAAGCAAATTCTTTATAATCGATTTATGCTGTGCATTCTTTAGTATTCCAGCTGATGCAGCTAGTCAATACCATTTGGCCACCACTTGGGAAGAAAAACAATTCACCTGATCAGTAATGCCTCAGGATTTTATTGAGAGTCCTTATTTTTCACAAATACTGGAGGTTGATCGGGATGATATAAAGTTTCCTAGGGCTTCTATTTTGTTGCAACATGTGGATGATTTCCTTCTTTGTTTTCTTTTTCAAGTTTCCTCATAGGAAGACAGCATCCACTTGGTAAAGCTTTTAGCCTTAAAGAAACATTTGGTCGCCAAAGAAAAACTGCAGTTTGCCCAAACCCAGGTTCAATATTTTGGGCATCAGATATCAGAACAAGGGCTACATCTAGTCCCAGGTAGATTTCATGGCGTCCTAAGTTTCCTAAAGCCCAAACCTAAGCACCAACTGTAAAGTTATCTTTAATCAGTTATTGCTGAAACTGGATTCCAAATTTCTCTCTTCTGGCCAAAGCTCTGTATGTTTTACTAAACAATAACAACCCCACCCCAATTTTATGTGAAGACCCACTTTAAGGCATTAAAGGAGAGTTTGATGAACCCACCTGCCCTTGGGCATCCCAATTATCAGATTCCCTTTTCCCTTTTTGTATATGAAAAGGAATGGGATGCCCTTGGGGGAACTCAGCCCAAAACATGGGGACTATCATTGACCCATAGGGTATTATAGACAGCAACTGGACCCTGTGGCATAGGGATACCCCCTTGTCTTAGAACCGTTTCAACCACTGCCCTTTTGGTTAAAGCCACTGAGAAAATTGTTGTGGGATCCTATTTAACCATTTTTGTACCTCATGCAGTAGAAGCCCTCCTGAACTCTCATCACACTCAACATTTCTCAGTCGGCTGTCTTACCTCCTATGAAGACCTTTTGTTAACTGCTTCTCACATAACTCTTTTACACTGCAATAACCTTAGCCCTGCTACTCTTCTCCCCTCTGTCACCAACAAAGTCCTTCACAAATGCTTACTACTGACAGATGGCTCCTGAATCCTCATGATGGTCTGCAGGATTCTTTGAGTAACACTGACTTCTCATGGTTCACTGATGGTTCTTATTTAAAATGTGACAATGGCAAATATTGTGCTGAAGATATTATGACAACTTTTGATGCTGAGGCATCACCTTCACCTATGGTTACTTCAGCCCAACAGGTTACATTATAAGATTTTACACGGGTTTGTGTTTTAGCCAAAGACAAAACTGCCAATATTTATACTGACAGTAGATATGCTTTCAGAGTAGCTCATGATTTTGGAATGCTGTGGAAGCAACATGGCTACCTTATTTTCAGTGGAAGCAAAATAGAAATGGCCCCTATGCTTAGGAATGATTAGATCCAGTACTTTTACCTGCTGCTTTAGGTATTAAGATTCTGCAGCATTCTAAACTTGACTCTGTGGAAACTAAGGGGAATCACCTTGCTGACATTTCCACAAAGAATGCTGCCCTTAAAGGAATCAAAATCAGTCAAACCTCTGTCACCTTAGAAAAACTGGCTAAAAAAGCCCAACAATTGGTCTCAGAAAAGGAAAAACAAGATTGGAAAAACAAGATTGGAAAAACAATTGTTGGTTGCATAAAAAGAGAGAGCTCTGCTTCCAACCAAATAACAACACAGTCCTGAAGACTTTAAAATTCCCACTACTTACTACTGTACATGCATTAAACCACTGGTCTACCGACAAAATGATAGCCTTCATGAATCAATATTGGTGGGGAAACATTAACAAGGTCGCAAAAAGTGCCTACCTCACTCATCCCATTTATCTGAAATACAAACCAGGGAAGCATGTCCATACTGTTCCTGGACATTTTAAACTGCCTAATGGACCATTTAAGGTCTGGCAAATGGACTTCATACAACTTCCTCTGTCTCATGGGTATAAATATGTTTTAATCATGGTCTGTATGTTTTCACAGTGCACTGAAGCCTTCCCTTGCAGTCAGGCTACTGCATCTTCTGTGACTAAAGTCCTTTTGGAAAAGATTATCCCTGCTTGGGGAACTCCTCTTGAGCTTCTTAGTAATTGGGAGCCCACTTTACTGGTCAGGTACTTCGACAAGTGTGTGCTGTTTGGCTGGTTTTACAAGTTTCACTGCAACTTTGAATGCACTAATGGCATTATTAAGACTCAATTGGCAAGAGTTTAGAGGCCCTCCAAATACTTTGGCCAAAAGCATATCCATTGGTCCTTCTGAATCTCAGATCCACCTTTTTTGGAATTCATACCCTTGGAGATAGTCACTAGATACTCAATGCACTTGGCTCCTGCCTCTTTTGACCTACAAATGATAAAAGGAGAAATACTCCAATATTGCAAAGGCCTAGTTGGTAAAAGATGCTTAGTAGAGCAATCTTTTCACAGTGTGCTCTCACGAGACAAAGAACTTAAGCATCATACCTTGTAACCTAGAGATTTCGTCTATTAGATAAAAAGCCTCCAGAAGGACGCTCTTCATCCACTGGAGAGGTACCCTGTCAATAAATCCTTGTGCTGCCAAACTCCAGGGAGTAGATTTTTGGATTCCTGTGACACACCTAAAGACAGCACTGAACGCTGACTGGACCTGCACATCATCTGGTGACCTGAAAGTAAAGATTTCCCAGAACTGAAGCAGCCAACATCTGATGAGATAGCTTTCCCAAGATATCCACACCAGGCCTGTTGGAAGTTTTTTGCCAAACCTTTGATGGTAACATAACGCTTCAGATGATCACTAATGTCAAGATCTTGATAACATACAAACTTGAGATTCAATGTGCTTGAGAGTTCTCCTTCCTACCCCTCCCTGTTACTCAAATGTGACCTCAGTATGTTTTCAGTGCACTTCCCTATGACTTGAAACACTGCACCCAGGAAAGATTCTTTCTGGCACTGAGGGACAAAAAGCCACTGAAATGAGAAAACCTGAGTCTTATCTGCGATGCTTTCAGAGGAAGATATTTATCAAAGGGGAAATATAAAAAATAATAAACAGCAACCTCAATTAACTAGAGTCAGGGCACCAGTAGGGGGCGCTCTCATGCCCTGCAGCAATAGCAGAGCCCAACAAAAAGGACCTCTTCTTTCCTGGCAACAACTCAGCCGATAAAAGCCATGGACTCTCTGTTTACTATAGCCCCCTCAACTTCCTTTTCCTCTCTGTAAAAGATTTCTCCTTCCCTTCCTGTGCAGGGACTTGCATATAGCTCGCCATTGTTGCAGACCCTGAACTGCAATTCTTTGCTAATCCCAAGTAAACCCTTCCTGATTGGATGCCATCTCACTTCCCGCCACTCAGCACCACACATTCAAGAGTTTAAGCACACTGAATTTTATATAGAACTTCTCTATTTTTCATTGTGTTTGCAAATATGTTTCTTCTATATAAGACTGCCTACTTTTCCTTTTTATCAAATTCCTACTGATTTCTGGATGTAGCTCAAATCCCTTTCCCAGTGAACTCACCACAGATAGAGTTAGCTTATTTATCCCACAGTGCTTTATCTTTGAATGGGCAAAATAGTTCTCAAAGAAGTTGAGTCTAGCAGATAATCTAAAAGTGACTGTTTCATAGTCACTGGCCCACAAACTCCTGCTATTCCCAAGGTACTGGTTAGCTAGATGTCTTGCTCCTATTCCTTGGAGTTCTACTCTTTCCTTCTGACTGTATTTAGAATACACTGTCAGGGGAGCAAAATTTGCCACTCCAGAATGTCTCTTTGGCATGCAGATTATTTCAAGCTGAAGACAATCAAGTTTCAAAAGACTCAGGAAGAAACATTGACCTTCCCCTAAATGTCTAAAGAATGCAGATAGAGGACCTGTTCCAGGAATGGAGCTATCACCATAGATAACAATAGTATGAACTAGGTATGGCAGACAGGGAGGAACCTAGCAAAGTCTGTTAAAATCCTCTCTGTGTCCCCTTGTGTTTGCACAGCCCAGCAAACATTTCTTTACCCAACATTTTCTTTCCCATTTCCATGTCAATTGCCTTCTTCTCGTCTGAAGTCCCAACCCACTATCCTAACATTCTCTTTTGTTTTTAGCTGAAGATGGTATTTAAGGTGAAGGTTTCAACCATTTTGGTGAATTGCTTAGTTTTCCTCGGTCTCTTCCATGTATACATGTTATAAATTTTGTTTGATTTTCTCTTGTTAATCTGACTCATGTCAATGTAATTCTTAGACCAGCCAGAAGAACCTAGAAGGGTAGAGGAAAATTTCTTCCTCCAGGACAACACAATAGCATATAGTTTTCTAAAAGAAAGAGAGAGAGGGAGAAGGAGGGAGGGAGGGAGGGAAGGAGGGTGAGAACCAGAATCAACTTCTTATAAATTTTCCATATAAGCTAAAGTGATGAAAGGCACTTTGTAGGAGTTTGGAGGCAGTAATGATAAAGCATCCAGTGTGCAGCTTTTCATTCTGATGATAACTTGTTTAGCTACAAATGGATTTGGATAATAAGAAGCTGGGGTAGACATATTTTTTACATTGGCTATGAGCAGAACTTCACAGGAATATAGCTCAGGGCTTCAGTCAATGAACTTCTTAACTTTTGTTGAGAACAAAATTAAAGCTCAGTCTATTTTCTATAAAAGTATATTTGTTTCTCTTTATTAGGTCATATCAGATGTTAAGCTCTGATAATGATATTATTTGTTAGTTGATATCTAATCGCACTGTTTGCAAAAAAGTTTCATTACCAAGGGCTTTTCATAACTTTATGGAATCCATGCATTTACTACAACCTTACTGGAAACACACTTTTTTTTTCTGACACTCTCATACATGAGTTTACCAAGAACAGAGAAAAGGGACAGATAAGAATATGCAATAAGAATGATATTTAAAACAGTTTTAAGCATGGGAACTATTTTCCTAATTTAAAACTACTAAAAGTTCTTCCTTTGACAGCATTTTTTATGTAGTCCATGTTGTGTTAAACTGTGCAGAAATTAGTACTGATTTATTCATTTGGTCTGTCGAAAGAACCTGTTTGCTTTTCCTCTCAAAGTTGCAGCCAAAGGACAAACAGTCTGGTAAATGTACTTCTTTTCTCCATATTGAGCCACGTGCAAAGTACTGAAAGAGCTTCCTGCTTCTCAGAAGGTCAGGCTTTTCATTGGATACAATTATCTATCTGTTTCCCTTAAAGGAAAATTTGATCAGTTATCATGTATTATAAAATACAGAGTTATCAAATATTATATAAATACCTAAGTGAATTCTAAATCATTTGTCTCTTTAGGAATACAAACATGATATAATTAAAAGAGGTAAAAATTCTTCACCAAATCAATATTGGTATTTTCACTACAGTGTCATGCTTAAAGAAACTCAAATATTTGGGGAGAAGGAGTAGGCTAATTTTACTAATATTTCATATCTGTACACATACATTCAGAACACATTATTCAAAATACTTTGCTGAAATCAACTCATTAATGTATGTAAATTCTCATTCAGGTATTAAAAATATATATATTGTATGTTAAACTTAGAAAGAGGATCACAGGGCAGTCAATTGGCTGGCACAGTTGCTGAAAAGGAAGCCAGTCCTAAAACTGAAAAATATTGATCCATAGAAGATCAGGGTTGGAAAAGGACCTAAAATTCCCTCTTCTATTTCTATCATCTTTTAGTGTTCATTTTCCTTTTTAAACAGCAATACAAATAACCAAATATATTTTATACCTGTATATCTCATTGAAAGTCACATCTATTTTTAAAATTTCTATTTATTTAAACTAAAAACAAAAACAGTTCATCCATTTCTCCTACTCCTCACCCTCCTCTGGCAACCTCCAACCTGTCCTCTGTAGTTCTTTGTATATATGAGCTGGTTTGTTTGTTTTATATTCTGCATATGAAAGAGATCAGTATTTGTCTTTATTTCTTTTTATTCTATCCATTTTTAAAAATCTATAATCTTTGTAATAGTAATTTAATCACCCTCTTACATAAGTCTATTTAGTTCCTTTGTTAGGAGCAACTTTAATAATACTTGTTTGGAAAGGAAGATTTTCCTTTAAGTGAACATCTTAAGGTTTTCTCTTCCTCATGTGAAAAGACCTGAACTAAGTAATTTTTAGCTTTTCTTGTTGCTAAGATTCTCCAAGTTCTACTTCCACTTTGGCCAGGATGGGTAAGTGGGTGGGATATTGGATTCAGGAAGGGTAAAGAAGGAAATAGCTATTAATCTGAGCCTTAAAGGATGGACAGATTTTTAACAGGTGAATTTAGAAATCAAGCCCATTCTAGGTGGAAAGGACAGCAGAAGTAAATGGCATTGAGGGGAAACAGTAGATAGCTTTATAAATAAGAATCGTCCCAGTTAGAGTGAAGCCTTGAAAATCAATCTTCTCCCAACCCCCCATCTCTCTCTCTCTGTCTTAACAAGCACTCTAGGTGAGTCTGTGGTCTACAAACCACAATGAGTGATATCGAGCAGTATGCAGAAGTTGGGAGTGAAGTAGGTCAATACCAAATTCAATACATTAGGGGAGCTCAGTAATTCACAACAGCAATAATCTCACCTCCTCTGAGAATCTCCTTTTCTTCTCCCTAGTCTTTCCCCATGATTTAAGCACTGGCTTATTATTTTAGCCTTGTTATTCTAAGTGGTTTATTATTCTTGATGAATAGTGAATTATTCTAATGGTGCTTATTATTCTATTCATTACAACTTGAGGCTGATTAGGATTGAATAGCTGCTAAGGAGGTGTTCCAATAGCCAAATTAGATTTCTACATTTTTATGGTGCTTATTTTTCAGTATCGGTAATTGTCCTGGTAGTTTCCATCGCTTAACCATCTCTTCTCTGCTTTAAACTACAGAGA
Organism: Balaenoptera borealis; assembly: GCF_965194805.1. Classification (NCBI taxonomy): domain Eukaryota; kingdom Metazoa; phylum Chordata; class Mammalia; order Artiodactyla; family Balaenopteridae; genus Balaenoptera; species Balaenoptera borealis. The sequence goes on from NC_138866.1 coordinate 50,877,382, forward strand.
TAATAGTCCAGTGATTCCAAAATAAAGAAATCTCTTTATGGAGTAAAAAGAATCATATTTTAAAATTACTTTATATTCAACTGAGTGTTTCACTTTCAAAAACTGTCTCACAACCATGCTTCTTTTCTAATCAATATGACAGAGGAGGACAAATATGTCCTCCTTCTTGCCTGCCTTCCCCCATGGACTTCTGGCTTGCTTAGCCAGTTCCTTAACGTATTATACATAATATGTGCATTATGTATGCATATACCCACACTCACGTGTGTGTATGTGTCCTACTGCTTCTCTGGCTGAGTCCTGGTTAACATCATCTTTATCCCCATGTTATTACTGTTATATTATAACATTTGCATTTTATTCTATAATAATAATTGACTTCCTAGTTTTCTCTACAAATTTCACTCAAAATTTAAAACATTGCTATTACATATGATCTCTTGTGGAATTAAGTACTGGGATTTGACACCTAAAATGGAAGATATTATTTTATGGCATTAATTATATGCTGCTCAAAGAGATCATTACTAGAAAATGTAAGGAGAAAATGGTACGAAGGGCAACATATGATAATTATGATTATTTTAATTTGCCAATTATTTTCAAGGGAGAAAGTATTCCATGCCACTGATAATGCCACATAACTGATTTTTCTGGTTTTTCAGTCCGAAACTTGTTTTCTCTTAATCACAATGGAAGGAAAGTACTTGCTTTACTCTACCCCTCTTTGTATAGAACCTCAACACTAATATAATGCAGGGTTTTGAGGACACCAGTCTTTTTCTTCCTTAAGACATTTTTATGGAGCCCTTCTGACTTCCTTACATAATTTGGACTAATTTTATTCTAGCCTGTAGCATGTCTGTCACCATAGGATTTGATCTTACTGCTGATCTGAGTCATTCTTAGATGTTCTACCCTCCTCTTTTTCGGAACACCTTTTCTTGTTGTTTTGCTCAACTAAAAACAGTAATTTCTTTTCCAGAGGACTGTGCCTACTAGGTTTTCTGAATCCTTGTATATTTAAAAAATATCTTTTAGTTGATGGTTACAATTTTTAATTGGCCATATGGCTAAATATAATAAAGTTTTATGTTTAAATAATTTTGACTCAATATTAAAGGAGTTATTTCAAATTATTCTAGTATTTTCTTGTCAGAAGTCTAACGTCATTCTCACTTATTTTCCCTTTGAAGACAATTTCATCCTTCTCTTTAGAAGTTTTGCATTCACACCAAAAATATGTGAGAGTTCCAGTTGCTTCATATTCTAACCCAAACTTAGTATTGCTATTCTAAGAATTTTTAGTTTTTTTTAGTGAGTAGGTAGAGACATATAATTTTGGTTTATATTTACATTTATCTAATGACTAATGATTTGAAGCATCTTTTTGTATGTGTTTTTGCCATGCATATCTTTGGTAAAATGTCTATTCAGACCTTTTGCTCTTTTAAAAATCAGGTTTGTTGTTGGGTTCTTGTTATTGCGTTGTAAGCATTCTTTATACTATACTGTATTAGTCCTCTCAAATTTAACAGGTCCATAATTGAACTCTTCATTATCTGCATTTTTCTCCACCAAACCTGTTCATCTTCAAATTATTTACATTTCAGTAAATAATCCAATTAACCACAATGGCTTAAACATTTCTTGTTCCTAATTTTTTTTCTTTTCTTTTTTTTTTTTATATTTATTTATTTATTTATGGCTGTGTTGGGTCTTAGTTCCTGTGCGAGGGCTTTCTCCAGTTGCAGCAAGTGGGGGCCACTCTTCATCGCGGTGCGTGGGCCTCTCACTATCGCGGCCTCTCTTGTTGCGGAGCACAGGCTCCAGGCACGCAGGCTCAGTAGTTGTGGTGCACGGGCTTAGTTGCTCCGTGGCATGTGGGATCTTCCCAGACCAGGGTTCGAACCCGTGTCCCCTGCATTGGCAGGCAGATTCTCAACCACTGCGCCACCAGGGAAGACCTTTTTTTCTTTTTTTACCCAACATCCAATTCATCCTACAATCTTTTTGGGAGAAATAATTTTTTAATCATCATCACTGAATACAACTCAGTCCAAGTCAAAATCATTTCTCAATTACCATACTGTAATTTCCTCCAAAGTGGTCTCTCTTCTTCCACTCTTCCCTTTCTACAGAAACCAGAGTGTTTTATTTTAGTCACACAATGTTTTTGCAGTAACCCCTACTCAAAGATTTTGCATTTAAATTAGACTAAATTTCAACATTAATGCCACCAACTAAATAATCACTCCTAGAGTTGTACATATACTAGTGCTAATTCAAATTTCAGGATGCATAAAAATTACCTGGAACCAGCCCTACAGATTCTAATTTGGTAGGTCTGGAGTGGGGACCAAGAATAAGCTCTCAGACAATGCTGGTGACAACAACCATGGACCATATACCTGTATCTACATGACACATGTCTTTCCAAGCTCTCCAGACCCAACCAACTATACTTCAGCCATATGAGCCTTTTTTTCTCATGAGTCTTGAATGTAGCAACATCATTTCAATCTCAGGACTTTTTTTCTGCTTTCATTCTCTTTCCATAGATTCTCATCAAACACCCCAAGACTGCCTCTTTTTCATTATTCAGGTTTTATTCATAGGTCATCTCCTTGAAAGACCCAAATCCTGGGGTCCATTCTTCAATTCAGTAACTCATTAATTATCCTTTACTTATTTTCTGATTAGTATTCATCACTATCTGAAATTATCTTATTTGGTCATTTATATGTTAATCTGTATCTTGACCCACCGCCCCCTGCCCCCCACACACACTAGAAAATAAATGTCATTAGGACAGGGACTTTGCTTTGTTCAATACTGTATCCTGCATACATGGTTTTGTATATGGTCATATATATTTGTTGAATAAGTGAGTAAATGGGAAACTTTAGGATGTCCAAGGAATAGTGTCAGGAGACAATTTCCATTAGCTAGGCAGAGATTAGTTCATTAGGGCTTTGAATCAAATACTAAGACTCATCTAATAAAGTATAATGAGGAGAAATGTCACTTCTAGATCTATTTCCATTTCTCTTCCTGGATCTTGGCTATCTCTTTCATTTGGCATTGTTTATCATCTATTGTTTAGCAGATTGTATGAGCTTGATAAACACTAACTATTTGGAAAAGATCCGGATGAATTTTAGTTAAGAAAAGAAGGTGGAGAAATATGAATACAAGAGATATTTCTTTGCCGTATCTCCAGTTGTAGACACAGAAGTGTTATGCAGGTTCCCACCATAAACCACTCTTCTATGCTTCTCTGTAACTTCCAAATCCTAGAACTACAGACTTACAATATGTTCCTCAACCTTCCTGAAAGTCTAATAATTTGGGGTTGGGTTAGCACCATGAAGTATAATGGGAGGTCATATCGTCATCAAATCCCTACTAGTCGAATAGCCAAAGGAATCCTAGACGTCAAGTTTGCTGAAACTATATGACTATGGATTTTCCCTCTGTTAACACCAGCTCACTTATACTGTTCAAAATATCCTCTTGGGAAATTATAATTACTAAGAATTTTTGAGACCTAACATTTGGAACTTCAACAATAAGTTAGTATTTGCTTGTTTGTTTGTTTTAAGCCGACAGGCAATAGGAGTCATAATTACTTTAAATCAAGTTCAGAATGGTTCCAAATGTGGATAGAAAATTTAACTGGCTAAAACTTATGTTATAATTTTGCATTAATCTGATTCAATTATTTTTTAAAATTTTTATTGGAGTTCAGTTGATTTACAATGCTGTGTTAGTTTCAGGTGTACAGCAAAGTGAATCAGTTATACATATACATATATCCACTCTTTTTTTTTTAGATTCTTTTCCCATATAGGCCATTACAGAGTACTGAGTAGAGTTCCTTGTGCTATACAGCAGGTTCTTATTAGATATCTATCTTATATATAGTAATGTGAATATGTCAATCCCAATCTCACAATTTATCCCTCCCCCTCCCCCGACTCAATTATTTTGGTCTGCTTTCCTTGGTCTCATGTCAAAGAAAATGTCACTTTTATTTATGACTGAATGACTGTTATGTTTTCAGAGTATAACAAACGTAGGCTATCAGTAAATATAGTAATTGGGCTACTGTTTTTTCGGAGAAATTAGTGCAAGACAAAACCCAATGTTGCTATGGAAACGTTTTTTCTTTCTTAAAACTTCTGGGAAGCATCAAACTAGTAATTCCCCTAGTCTTGTGAAATGGGGCAAAGAAGAACCATGGATAAATCTACAATTTTATGTATCACAGAAATGATTTAAAGTAGAGTGTATAATCAAAGACCCAGGTCTTGAGATTATTATCTCTAGTGCTCTCACTTTCATGTTAGTCATCTGAAAATTTCATACTTATAGTTTACTTCTCCCATTATCCAGTATTCCACAGGCTATTAAAAATGTCTAAGCTGATCCTCTTATAACAAACATTGATAAGATTCCATTTCAAAAATACAGGTACATATAAAAGAGAAGACAGGGTTAAATACCCAGAACTAACCTTGATAGAAATTATTTGCAATTGCATTCTCTGATTTCAACCTATGTCAACATCAGCAATCACATTCTCCCACAATCTCCTAATTTCTTTCTCTTCTCCTTGTCATAATCACACAGTCTCTTAATTTTTCTTTCAATGTATCTTGGCCCTTGTACTCTTTCCAATGACTTCCTCATAAAAATACAAAATTCCAGCATCAAAAATATCAAAGCTGTATTAAAGTGTTAAACATTTTCTTTTACTAAGGAAAGCAAATTTGGTACTTTCCTAAAGCATTGTACTCTTCCAGAGGAATTCTGAATAAATTCATCATGCTCCAAAAGCATCCATTGAGAGTTTGACTAGAATTACCTATATAATGTGAATTCAGTTTAGGGAAATTAATAGTTTTATAGTGTTAGGTGTCTTCCCAGAATATTATGTTTTTCCAATCATTCAGGCCTTATTTGATGGGATTTTAGTTCTCCGACCAGAGATTGAACCCAAGCCCTCGTCAATGAATGCAGAATCCTAACCACTGGATCTGGACCGCCAGGGAATTCGCTAAATATAACAGTTTTCTTTATTTGGATGTTGCACACTTATGGTTAAGTTTATTTTCAGTGATTAAGCATGAAGTAACCTTTTGTAACACATTAATTTCTGCTAGTATAAAGATATACAAATTATTGTATTTACTATATATTTATAGTTTTTTTCTGAGGAGCCCAGTTTTAGGACACAAATCTTATATGTGATCTTTAAGTCCTGGTCATAAGCAATTAAAAGGTTCTTCCCGGCATGTTTCTTGGGGGTTTGCTGCCCTCCCCACACCAGACATGATACACAGCCAGTGCATGACAGTTTTCTGGAGGAAGTTCAGTCAAGGGCTGAGATCCCCCTCTCCAGTCCAACCATGCTCATACATATAGCTGCATTCTGAGCCAAGGCACTTCTATTCAAGGTCTTCCTTATTTGGGTTTTGGCTGAGGCACTTCCCAGGTGTCCCCTCTTTACTGGAGACCTCAGCTGAGGCATTTTTCTCCACTTTGACTCAGTACTTTCCCACTTTTATTCCTTTTCTCTCTTCCTTCTCCCTTGGTCCATGAGTCCATAATAGGCAGGGGTCTTTTGTTAGGGGTCCTTGGCAGGGGGACCGTTCTTCCTAGCTGAGCTGTATCTTTCAGACTCTTGCCCAGTGTCATTCTGTGAAGGAAAATGGAACACTGAGGAGCCAGTGCCTCTTTTGGCCTCTTGTGTGCATTGTCACACTACGTGAATAAAGGCCTGATTGTTACTTTCAGTTGGACTCGTTTTCCTAACTGACCATCTCAACATTGCTCAACAGTATCCAGCAATTTGATTGCACTTATTTACTTTTCATTCTAATATTTTAATAGTTTTCTGGTTTATGTTCTTGGACATGTTTTATAGAAAGACATTTCTATTGCCCAGAGAGAATGATAATATTGTCTCTTCCATTGTAGTATGTATACCTCATTTTTTTTCCTGTGTGTCCAAATGCTTTCACACATTTTGTACAATGATGAATAACAGTGTGGTGGTGGATATTCCTTTGTAAGTCATGACTTTGAAGGAAATACTAGAATTTGTTCCCATTTAATATTTCATTTCTATTTCTTACAGATGCAATTGAAAAAGATTATAGGTCTTGTACATATCAATTTCCTACTATTTGCAGCTTATAAATAACTTTTACATATATCAACTCATATCCATGTGTAACACTCTCTTCATCCACTATTAGAAAAACAAATTCACTGCAGTATTTGATCAACAAATCAATCATATGTGATTTCAGAAATTGAAGTTTAAACATGTTAGTTTATAAAGCAGTTTTGAGTAGAAAATTAAAATTCTATCAAGTAAAAATCATAGATTAAATGACTACATGCTAAGTGAAAAACTACTGATATAAAAGAGAATCATTAGATTTTTAAATTCCACAAAGCAGTTAAGTACTATACTATCTAATAAAAAGGATTGTAACTTAATATGATTTGAAATCAGTAGGCAGGTACATAACTATTATGATAAATAATATAAATACTACATTAATGCTACCATATATACACATACATGTGTTGAGGCACACATTACTTAGACTATATGTATATATTTATTTTAAAAAATGAGTAAGTCTGCTAGAATGGAGAGCCAAATCCTCTTTATTTTTCTCTCACTGTATAGAGAGCATATAATTTAGGAATTCTGTATTTCTTTTAAACTCATCAGAATAAAATTTAAACCTTCTGAAAAATAATGAAAAAGAAGAAAAATTAAATTGAATATGGAATTTAAAAAATATATTTGCTCTACAGATTGCTGTTTTTTTTTTTTTTTTTTTTAAGGTCTTTTTTTTTGTTTTGTTCTGTTTTTAATTTTATAGCTACTTTATTTATTTATTTATTTATTTATTTTTGGCTGTGCTGGGTCTTCGGTTCGTGCGAGGGCTTTTAGTTGCGGCAAGCGGGGGCCACTCTTTCATCGCGGTGCGGGGACCGCTCTTCATCGCGGTGCGCGGGCCTTTCACTATCGCGGCCCCTCCCGTTGCGGGGCACAGGCTCCAGACGCGCAGGCTCAGCAGTTGTGGCTCACGGGCCCAGCTGCTCCGTGGCATGTGGGATCTTCCCAGACCAGGGCTCGAACACGTGTCCCCTGCATTAGCAGGCAGATTCTCAACCACTGCGCCACCAGGGAAGCCCTGCTGGTTTTTTTAATTAAAACTTTTGTTTGTATATTCTTGGGCTTAACCAATCTGCAAATCATTTCACAGTTGCAGACTTTTCAGCAAACTAGCCCTGACATACTGTGAGACTCATCAAAAGAAGTTCCTTTAGCTCAAGATTCTCAGAATTGGAAGGGACCTCGGAAATTGACTGATTCTTCTCACTCCAATTCTTCTCACTCTACAACACATTCATGATTCCCTCTATGACATCTATGCTAATGATCATTTAGCATCCAGTTGAATGCCACTCATGATGAAAAACTCACTAGCTGCTAAGTTATTGCATCCCATATTTGAATTATTGTGAATAATTTGTTCATCAACTTGTGAAAGACAAATATGATTCTTTATAATTTTATCAAATGAAGATTAAAAAAAATAATACATTCCACATATCTGAAAAAAACTTCAAAAGTGTGAAAATATTTCTTCAGATTAAACATCTCAACTACTCCTCAATGGAATCCTTTTTAATTCTGTTCACCACTTATAGTATATTTTTCTGGGCACTATTTATTCCATTTTCATTAATAACATAAATTTGCACATAGAGTTAATTACCCACAGCTGGAGTTAGTCTATTTATAATATCTTATAGTATTTAACATAAATGAAAGCTTCCTCTGTTATATACTATACTTAACTGCACACTGAATTTCTATTAAGGCAATATTAATTTATTTTTTTCATTCTTTGGAAAACCATTCCATATTACTAAGTCTCACTGAGATTCTAGTAACCTAAAACTTTGAAATAGCTTTTCTGTACTATTAGGAAAGCACCACTCTTCATTTACTGCTTCAGCAGATGCTTCTCATTAAAAAAAAAATAGTGACCTTAATGTGCCCTTATTGTTAATACTGTTAAAGTTAATATTTTAGTAGAAAGTTAATAAAGTCCCCTGAAACATTCATGAATCCTTATTCTATCAATAAAATAATCCCCATCCCTTCTGTATTGTAAATACTGCCAGTGTTATCTTAATAAAAATGTTGACCAATTGAAGATAAAGAATAGTGCCTTGTGGCATGTCCTACTAAAACTCCCTCTGTAAACTGTCTTATTTACTACTGTTTCTCTAGCACCTAGAAGAGTGCCTGACATATATAGGCATTCAATAAATATTTTTTTAGAGGATGGCTTTAGAAATCACTCATACTGGGTTTACATAGATCATATCAACACTCGTGAGATACTATCATTTACCAGCTACTCATTCATCAGTTTTTCTAGGGTATTCCTCAAATACCTAGTAGGTACCCCTAACTTCACAACAATCCATGCTAACCCTTATCCAGTCAACCAAAAGCAGAACTTAATTTTACATTTTGATTTCTCCATATTCATATCCTTAATATACTTTCATACACATATGCATAACATGCAAATATTTTATCTTACAACAATGGGATCATATTAAATACCTTGTAGAAATTCTTCCAAGTCAAATAATAAAGTATTCCTTTAATAACTGCATAATATTTTATTGTGTGAGTGTTCTGTAATCAGACTGCTTGTTATTAATGGGTATTTTTTTTTTCAGAACAATACTACAGTAATTGTCCTTGGACAAAAACATAGCAAACTGATGTGGTTTTATTTCCATGCAGTAGATTCCTTGAGAGATTACTTGACAAAGAGTATGTGTATTCTTCAGTTTAATCAATGTTGATAGACTGTTTTTCACAATGGCTTTACTAATTCACATTTTTACCAGGAATTAAGAATTAACCATTGACAGGTTTCAAGATGGTGGTGTAGGAAGATCCTCAACTCACCTCCACCCACAGATAAAACAAATCTATAACTACATATGGAATAATTCCCTCAAAAAGGGAGCTGCAAACTGGATAAACAGAGCCTCCACAACAAAGGGTAAAAGGACAGCACTGAGACAGATAGAAGAGGCAGAGATATGGTCTCAACAAGGAAATATCCACACCCCAGCCACAGCAAACCACAATTGGGAGGGGTCACAAAGGTAAGGATCTTTTCCCTGAGGTATGAGGGATTTAGCTCCACATTAGGCACTCCAACCCTTAGATCCTGCACAGGAGAGATGAGCCCCCAAAACACCTGTCTGTGAAAACCAATGAGGAATGTGCCCAGGAAAACTACAGAACTTCAGAGAACAGAAAACCTGCTCTTAAAGGGCTGGTGTGCAGACCCACCTGACTTGAAAACCAGCATAAAAACACCGTATTGAAAAGTGCATGGACCAGATGTGAAAGGGATCCACTTAGTAATCTTAAAGCCTCTGCCAGAGAGGCAGAAAATAGTTGGGATGCTGTTTGGGGACTGAAACACTGGTGGGAGCCATTTTTGTGGTCTCAGGCTGCTTGAATGTCAACACTGGTGTATGACATCTTGGAATTCTCCATCTAACCTCATTAGCACCAGTTGGTGCACCCTGCAGAGAGCCCCACCTACCTCTGAGCCCTGGCCAAGCCTCACAGCTGGTCAAGAAATAGCCCTGCCCACCAGCATGCCACAGCAGCTGCTGCTGGGCTCCACAGCTCATCCAGGGACCAACCCTGCCCATCAGGACTGTGCAGCTGTGCTACTGCCACAACAGAAGGGAGCAGGCAGCCCACATAGGAGCCACCCTGTGAGTGCCTGGCTCTGGTGGCCAGGTAGGATTGTGCTTCTGAGCTCCACAGGACATCTTCTAAACAAGGTCACTCCTTCAAGACTAGAAGTGATAACTGCTTTACCTAACACATGGTAACAACACAAAGAATGGTAAACAAACACAAAGAATTGGACAAAATGAGAAAACAGAGAAATATATTCCAATGAAAAGAACGAGAGAAAACCTCAGAAAAAGAACAAAACAGATAAGTAATCTACTTGATAGAGAGTTTAAAATAACAATCATAAAGATGTTCTGTGAACCCAGGGGAAAAATGGATGAACACAATGAAAACTTAAACAGATAAAAAATGTAAGGAAGTACAAAATAGAATGTATACTAAACTGAAAAATATACTAAAGGGGTTCAGCAGCAGACTAGATAAGGGAGAAGAATGAATAAGTGAGCTGGAAGACAAAACAATGGAACTAACTCAGAGCAGCAAAATACAAGAAGAATTTTAAAAAGTAAAGATACCTTAACATCAAGCGGAATAGCATCTTCATTATAGGGGTCCCAGAAGGAGAAGAAAGAGAGAAAAGTCCAGAAAACTTATTTGAATAAATAGTGGCTAAAAACTTCCCTACTATGGAGAAGGAAAGAGACATCCATGTCCAGGAATCCCAGAGAGTTCCAAATAAGATGAACCCAAAGAGACACACACCAAGACACATTATAATTAAAATGGAAAATGTTACGGATAAAGAGAGAATCTTAAAAGCAGCAAGAGAAAAACAATCTGTTATGTACAAAGGAAACCCCATAATGCTACCAGCAGATTTTTCAGCAGAAACTTTCAAGCCAGAAGAAAGTGGCTTAACATATTCAAAGAGCTGAGGAGAAAAAAACCCAAAAAATCCAACCAAGAATTCTCTACCTAACAAGGCTACCATTCAAAATTGGAGAAGGGATCAAGATTTTCCCATATAAGCAAAAGCTAAAGGGGTCCATCACTACTAAGTCCTACAAGAAATATTAAAGTGACTTCTTTAAGCTGAAAAGAAATGCCACAAATTAACAAGAAAACATAAAGAAGTAAAAATCTCATTGAAAAAGGTAAATATATCATAAAGGTAGTTGATCAATCATTTATAAAGCAAGCACAAAGATTAAAAGACAAAAGTAGTAAAAAGTAGCTAAATGAAATAAAATTACAATTATTAAAGGATGCACAAAATAAATAGATGAAAAATGTGTCATCAAAAGTATAAAATGTGTGGGGAGGAGTAAAAAGATAAAGACTCAGAATGTGTTCAAATTTAAGTCACTACCCACTCAAAACTGGCTACTACTTACATAGCATGTTATATGTGAACCTCACAGTAACTGCAAGGAAAAAACTTATGGTAGATACATAAAAGAAAATGAGAAAGAATCTAAATATAACATTAAAGAAAACCACCAACACAGGACAAGAAAAACAAAAAAGGAACAGAGGGGAACCACAAAAACATTGAGAAAAACAATTATCAAAATGGCAATAAGTACATATCTACTAATAATTATATACCTATTAATGATTATATTTACTTTAAATGTAAATGGGAAAATTTGCTAATCAAAAGACACAGAGTGGCTGAATGGATACAAAACAAGACCCATCTATATACTATCTATAAGCGACTCAGTTTAGAAGAAAGGACAGAAAATGACAAGGTGAAGGGATGGAAAAAGATAATCCATGCAAATAGAAATGAAAAGAAGCTGTAATAGCTATATTCATTATCAGACAAAATAGACTTAAAACAATGACTGTATTAAAACACAGGGAAGGGCATTACATAATTATGAAGGGGTTAATCCTGCAAGAAGATGTAGTATTTATAAATGTATATGCACCTAACAGAGGAGCACCAAGATATATAAAACTAATATTAACAGACTTAAAGAAAAAAAAGAAAGCAATGCAATTATACTAAGGAATTTTAACACCCCTCTACAACAGTGAATAGGTCAACCAGACAGAAAATCAACAACAACAACAACAACAACAAAAATGGACTTAAACAACACATTAGACCCATGGATTTAATAGATATATATAGGACATTCCACCCCAAAGCAGCAGAATGCACATTCTTCTCAAGTGCACATAAAATATTCTCCATAAAAGATCACATGTTAGGTCACAAAACAAGTCTCAATAAGTTCAAGAAGCTTGAAATCATATCAAGCGTCTTCTCCAACCACAATGCTATGAAACTAGAAATCAATCACAAAAAAGGGAAAAATCACAGTTATGTGGAGATTAAACCACAAGCTCCTGAACAACCAATGGATCATCAAAGGACCTAGAAACAAATGAAAACAGAAATATAACATACCAAAATCTATGTGATGCAGCAAAAGCAGTTCTACGAGGGGAGTTCATAGAAATACAAGGCCTACCTCAAGAAACAAGAAAAATTTCAAATATGCAATTTGATTTTATACCTAAGGGAATAAAAAAAAAAAAAGAACAAAGCCCAAAATTAGTAGAAGGGAGGAAATAATAAAGATCAGAAAAGAAATAAATGAGATAAAGACTAAAACATATAGGAAAGACCAATGAAACTAAGAGCTGATTCTTTGGAAAGAAAAACACGATCAACAAAAACTTAGCTAGAATAACCAAGAAAAAAAGAAAGAGGACTCAATAAATAAAATCAGAGATGAAAGATAAGTTACAACTAATACCAAAGAAATGCAAAAGATCAAGAGAGACTACTACTAACAATTATATGACAACAAATGGGACAACATAGAAGAAATGGATAAATGCCTAGAAACATACAATCGTCTTAGAATGAATCACGAAGAAATAGAAAATGTGAATAGACCAATTACTAGTAAGGAGATTGAAATAGTAAACAAAAATCACCCAACAAACAAAACCCTAGGACCAGAAGGCTTCACTGGTAAATTTTACAAAATATTCAAGAAGATTTAATACCTATCCTACTCAAATTCTTCCCAAAAAGAGAAAAAAACTGAATACTTTCAAACACATTTTATGAGGCCAGCATTACCCTGATACCAAAACTAGATAAGGACAGGACACTACAAAAAAAAAGAGAGAGAGAGAGAGAGAAGAAAAGAAAGAAAGAAAGAATATTACATGTTAATATCCTTGATGAGCCTAGATGTAAACATCCTCAACAAAATATTAGCAAATCAATCCAACAATATACTAAAAGGATCATACAGCACAATCAAGTAGGATTTATTCCAGGGATACAAGGATGGCTCAACATCTGCAAATCAATCAATGTGATACATCATATTAACAAAATAAATTATAAAAAACATATGATCATCTCAATACATGCAGATAAAGTATTTTTTTTTTTGCTGTTTTTCTCTGTCTTTTAGTCTTTTACAGTTTTCCTAAATAAACCAAAGAAGTAAAGGAGATACATGTACATATAGATATATAGATATCATACATATATTATCTCAACCCATCATGGATTGCTTTGTATTTCTGTGTTTTACTACTAACTATATTTTCCTAAATCTTTCAGTAAAATTGATTCTCTAGGTAGATATACAAATTTCATCCTGGAGTTTCTATAATTCCTTGGCACATTATTATGGATCCAATAAAGTATAAGAACTCCAAGTAGATATGGTATTGCATATCCATCCCTGTGTCTTGAATCCAAGTTCCTAATGTACCTCACTTTTTTCATTTAGAGTTTTTGTAGTTAATGAATGCTGAACCACTTTAAATAGTTTCTGGCTGAGTTTACTATGCTCTTCTCCTTTAACTGTCATTTGTGGGACTGGTAGAAATGTACATGAGTAATTGAACCCATAATTACCAAAATCCACACATAGTTGGGCATTCAAAAGGAATCTGAAAGCTTTTTATCTTTTACACCACTTGCTTTTTCAACCTTTAATTTATCCTGTATTATGCATGTAAACTTAGAAAATACTTTTTAAAAAAACAACAAAAAAAGACTAATTCAGGGTTAATGACTTTCCAATTAAGATAGAGAGCAAGACAGCAGGAGAGATCTTTTTTATTCTTCTAGTTAATCTTTATTCAGCCTTCAAAACTCAGTTAATGTTATCTTACCAAATAAAAGCTTTCCAGGATATCACCCTATGTGCTACTCCCTGTCTAGACTAGGTACTACTTTAAGCTCTCAGTATACTTTCTACTTATTTCTATCATAACATTTATCACATGTTTATAAGGTAAATCTCTCGTTGCAGATCTACTCCCTAGAGAGTGAGCTTTCTTAGTTCTGGACCATGTCTATCACTTCTGAAACTCTAATGTCCTACCCTGTGTTTAACATGTGTTTGGTAAATAATAATTAAGGACTTGATACATTTAAAACCATCAATTCTCTGTCCTTCATTCCATTTTTATTCCTTTTGATCATTTTAAATGGATTTGGACCAGAACCCCATTTCAAAGTACTGTTTTTATTCTCAGCGAGGGTTCTCATTTGGCCTTTACTGGTGGGTTTTACTAGATTTCCACTCATCTCCCAGGTTAAGGATATTCTCCACAGACAAACTTGTCTTTAGATTCAGAGCAATATCTCTGTTTATGATGCAGTGATCCATTCAAACTGTAATTCAGGAAGAGAGGCTACATCTTGCATAGGATGAAGTTCATCTCTGATAGATGGCTTTAGGCAGCTTAGGAAGGATCCCTATCAGAATCTGCTTCCTGTGAGTCCAACACTGGCCAGTCCATTTTTTGGTTTTACACATTGAACTTGAGAAATCTAACCCATTGTCAGCTATTAGTAATGGAATCTTGGTGTGAATTTATTTTACTGCTTTTTTCTAACATCTAGCTGAAATCAACTATCTTAAAGAGTAAGGTTTTACTAGAACAGAAATAAAGGATAAAGGGTTCATTCAGGAGCCTGTGACACACTTCCTGGGAGAGAAGACCAGGGACAGTACCTCATTAGCAGTCTGTACAAGGCCAGAGAGTAGAAGATGCCACTGGATCTGAGAGGTAACAATGGAAATACCTATTGCTTGTAGGCAACTGCACTGAGGCATTAAGGGAACATGGAGCGGGTGCAGGGACAGAAGACAAATTTCATCAACTCTAAAATGTGTGTGGCCTGTGCGATACCTCTTTTTAAAGAAAGTGACAGAGGAGAGAGAAACAAGTGGCTAATTTCACTCTCCCGACTCTAACCCTATTCTTCTCTGGATTCTGTAAGTACTTCTGCAATACAGTATTTTGGCAACATGTCTTCACATAGAGTAGATGTGCAATCACTCGAGGAATGAATGCAATCATTTTCATTTGATTGGATTGGATTCATGCAAAGTGAAATTTTGCATTACAGAAATAATCCTTCATATAGAATATCCTCATAAGGATGCTTCAGACTTAAAGTTCACCCTCTCACTCTACCAGAGTCTACCAAATACTAAATAGTGTCAGTATATCCTTTCAGCTAGAATCACTTATACAAATACCTAACTGGCATTCTGCTGCTGATACTATTATTTCACTTTAAACTGACAATAAAAATGCTGCTGGACAGTTTATGATATGCAATCAGATCAATGTCACCAGAAGGATGAGGAACACTGTGTAACTCAGATTCTAGGAAAGTCATGGGCTTTTTCTGGGTTACAGAGGGCTCTAAAGGAAACGCTGTTGATATTAAAGATACAAAGAAGGACTACCAGTTAACTAATACAAAATCCCTTCCTTCTAGACTCTACCATAAACAAAAACATTTCACAACTTAATTACTTATTTGGGTCTCACAACTACCTTGAAAAGTAATCTTAATTATATTTATCTTAATTGCACAGGGCTGAGACAAATGTTGCATAACTAGTTATTAGGAATTAATTATAAATTAATTATATAAAATTATAAAAAACATATGATCATCTCAATACATGCAGATAAAGTATTTGACAAAAGTTAACATCCATTTATGACAAAAACTCTCAAGAAAATGGATATAGAGGGAACATACCTCAACATAATAAAGGACATATATGAAAAACCCACAGCTAATATCACACTCAACAGTAAAAAGCTGAATGCTTTTCCTCTAAGATCAGGAATGAGACAAGGATGCCCTCTCTTGCCACGTTTATTGAACATAGTTTTGGAAGTTGAAGCCACAGTAATTAGGCAAGAAAAAAATAAAAGACATACAAATCAGAAAGGAAGAAGTAAATCTGTCACTATTTGCCAATGACAAGATATTAATACTATATATATAAAACCCCAAAGTCTTCATCAAATGACTTAGAACTAGTAAATGAAATCAGTGAAGTCGCAGGATACAAAATCAGTATACAGAAATCTGTAGTGTTTCTATACACTAATAACAAGCTATCAGAAAGAGAAATTAAGAAAACAATCCCATTTACAATTGCATAAAAAATAATAAAACACCTAGGAATAAGTTTAACCAAGGAGGTGAAAGACCTGTACACTGAAAACTATGACACTAATTAAAGAAACTGAAGAAGATACAAATACATAGAAAGATATTTAATGCTCATGGATTGGAAGAATTGACATTGTTTAAATGTCCATCTTACCCAAAGCAATCTACAGATTTAATGCAATCCCTATCAAAATTCCAATGGCATATTTTACAGAACTAGAAGAAATCTAAACTTTGTAGGTAACTACAAAAAATCCTGAATAAGAAAACAGTTTTGAGAAAGAAGTACAAAGCTGGTGGTATCATGCGCCCTGATTTCAAACTATACTACAAAGCTATCATAATCAGAATAGTATGGTATCGGCACAGCAGTAGACACATGGACCAATGGAACAGAATTGAGAGCCCAGAAATAAACCTATGCATATATAGACAATTTCTGACTAGGAGCAGAGAACATACAATGGAGAAAGGTAAATCTCTCCAATAAATGGTGATGGAAAAACTAGACAGCCCATGAAAAGGAATGACACTAGACCACTATCTTAAACCATACACAAAAATTAACTCAAAATGGATTAAAGAGTTGAATGTAAGACCTGAAACCATAAAATTCTCAGAGAAAACACAGGTGGCAACTTCATTGACATCAGGTTAGCAATGTTTTTGTGGCTCTGATTCCAAAGGCAAGGGAATCAAAAGCAATAAGTGGGAGAAGATATTTTCAAACCATGTATCTGATAATGGGTTAACATCCAAAATATGTAAAGAACTGATACAACTCAACAACAGAAAACAAACAACCTGATTAAAAAATGGGCAGACAATATGAATAGACATTTTCTCCAAAGAAGAAATATAAATGGTCAATAGGCATATTAAAAGATACTCAGCATCACTAATTATTAGGGAAATGCAAATCAAAACCCCAATAAGATATCACCTCACTCATGTTGAGAGTGGCTATTATTGAAAAGACAAGAAATAATAAGTGTTGGAGAGGATGTGGAGAAAAGGGGCCCTTGTAAACTGCTGGTGGGACTGTAAATTGGTACAGCTATGATGGAAAACAGTATGTGGATTCCCCAAAAAATTAAGAATTGAACTACCATATGACCCAGGAATTCCACTTCTGGGCATTTTTCCAAAGTAAACAAAAACACTACTTCAGAAAGACATATGCACCCCTATGTTCATTGCAGCATTATTTACAATAGCCAAGATATGGAAACAACTTAAGTGTCCATCAATGAATGAATGGATAAAAAAGATGTGAGTTCACACACACACACACACACACACACACACACACACACACACACTAGAATACTAGTCAGCCTTAAAAAAGTATGAAATCCTGCCATTTCTGACAACATGGATGGACCTTAAAGGTATGCTTAGTGAAATAAGTCAGACAGAGAAAGAAAATACTGCATCGTTTCACTCCGATGTAGAATCTTAAAAAATAAAACAAGCAAAACAAAAACAAACCCATATATAAAGAGAAGAGATTAGTGGTGACCAGAGGGGAAAAGAATTGAAGGGTGGGTAAAATGGATGTCAACTATACAGTGAAGGATGATAATTAGACTTGTAGTGGTGATCACTTTTATTATACATAGGCGTTGAATTATAATGTTGTACACCTGAAACATAATGAAAAGTGTAAACCTGTTAATAAATCATGTAATATGCAACAAAAGAATTAACAGTGATACATTTCTACAAACATACATTCCCAGGAAGACTGAATCATGAAGAAACAGAAATCTGAAAGGGCCAAGTTAATGAAAAGGATGTTGAATCAATAACCCAAAATTGTCCAGTTAAAAAGTCCAGAACCAAAATGGCTTCACTGGTGAGTTCTACTAAACATTTAAAAAATAATTAAAACCAATTTTCCTGAAACTCCTCTGAAATATTGAAGAGGAGAAACACTTGCAAGTTATTTATGAGGCCAGCATTAACTTGATACCAAAGTGAGACAAAGACACTACAAGAAAATAAAAATACAGGCCAATATCCTTGATAAACCTAGGTGCAAAAATCTTCAAATGTTAGCAAAGCAAATTCAGCAGCACATTAAAAGGATCATACACCATGATAATGTGGAATTTATCCCTGGGATGCAAAGATGGCTCAACATACATGAATCAATAACTGTGATACACCACATTAAAAGAAAGAAGGATAAGAATCATATCATTTCAATATATGTAGAAAAAATATTTGACAAAATTCAACATCCTTTCATGATAAAAATCTCAAAAATTAGGTATAAAATGAATGTGTCTCAGCAGAATAAAGGCCATATATGACAAGCCCACAGCCAAAATCATACTCAGCAGTGTAAAGCTGACAACATTTCCTCTAAAATCATGTACAAGCCATGAACGCACATTCTTGCCACTTCTATTTAACACAGTACTGAAGGTTCTAACTAGAGTAATCAGGCAAGAAAAAGAAATAAAAACATCCAAATCAGAAAGGAAAAAGTAAAATTGCCTCTGTTTGCATATGACACAACATTATATATAGAAAACCCTAAAGACGCTACCAAAAAACTGTTAGAGCTGATAAACAAAATCAGTAAAATTGCAGGATGTAAAATCAACATACAAAAATCAGTTGCATTCCTATATAGTAACAATAAATTATCCAAAAAAAAAATTAAGGAAAAAAAACTCACTTACAATATCATCAAAAAGAATAAAATAATTAGGAATAAATTTAACCAATGAGGGGCTTCCCTGGTGGCACAGTGGTTGAGAATCTGCCTGCCAATGCAGGGGACATGGTTCGAGCCCTGGTCTGGGAAGGTCCCACATGCCGCGGAGCAGCTGGGCCCGTGAGCCACAATTACTGAGCCTGCGCGTCCGGAGCCTGTGCTCCGCAACAAGAGAGGCTGCGATAGTGAGAGGCCCACACACCACGATGAGGAGTGGCCCCCGCTTGCCGCAACTAGAGAAAGCCCTCGCACAGAAACGAAGACCCAACACAGCCATAAATAAATAAAATTAAAAAAATAATATCTAGCATATATATTAAAAAAAATAATTTAACCAATGAGGTAAAATATCATACACTGAAAGCTATAAAACAATGAAGAAAATGGAAGAAGACACAAAATAATGGAAAGATATCCTGTGTTCATGGATCAGAAAAATTAATATTAAAATTAATATTAAATTAATATTGTTCAAATGTCCATACTACCCAAAGAAATCTACAGATTCAATGCAATACCTATCAAAATTCCAATGGGATTTTCCATAAAAATAGAAACAGGAATTCTGAAATTCATATGGAAGCTCAAAAGACCCTTCATAGCTTAAAGTAATCTTGAGCAAAAATAGCAAAGCTGGAGGCATCACACTTCAAAGCTAATCAGAACAATATTGCCATAAAACAGACAGAAAGATCAATGAACAGAAAAGAGAGCCCAGAAATCAACCCAGGCATATATGGTCAACTAATTTTCCACAAAAGTACCAAGACTACACAACAGGGAAAGGATAGTCTTTTCAATAAATGGTGATGGGAACACTGGATATCCACATACAAAAGAATGAAATTGGACCTTTATCCTACACCATACACAAAAAAATCCCCAACTTAAATTTAAGACGTAAAACCATAAAACTCCTAGAAGAAAACACAGGGAAAGCTCCTTGACATTGGTCTTGATGATGATTTTTTGGATTTATTGCCAAAAGCACAGGCAACAAAAGCAAAATTAAAAAAATAAGTGGGACTACATAAAATTTAAAATGTTTCTTCATAGGAAAAAACTGATCAACAAGATGAAAAGGCAACCTATGGAATGGGAGAAAATATTTGCTAACCATATATCTGATAAGGGGTTAATATCAAAAATATATAAGGAATTTTTACAAGTCAGTAGCAAAATAACCCAAATAAACTGATGCAAAAAAGGAGAAAGGACCTAAATAGACATTTTTCCAAAGAAGGCTGACAAATGACCAACAGACACATGAAAAGAAACTCAACATCACTAACTGTCAGAGAAATGCAAATCAAAATCGCAATGAGATATCACCTCTCATCTCTTAGAATTTCTATAATCGAATAGATAACAGCAGATGTTGGTGAGGATGTGGAGAAAATGGATCCCTTGTGCACTGTTGGTGGGAGTGTAAATTGTTATAGTCATATGGAAAACAGCATGGGTGTTCCTTTAAAAACTAAATATAGAACTACCATATGATCCAGCAATCCCACTCCTGGATCACTGGAGTGGGAAATGAAATCACCATCTTGAAGAGATATCTGTACTCCTGATTTTATTGTAGTTTTATTCACAATAGCTAAGATATGGAAACAACCTAAGCGTCTGTTGAAGAATAATTGGATAAAAAATAATACAACACACACACACACACACACACACACACACACAGAGGAATATTATTTGGCCATAATAAAGAAGGAAATCTTGCCGTCTGTTATAACATAGAGGAACTTGCCGGGCATTATGCTAAGTAAAATAAGCGAGACAGAGAAAATAAATACTGTTTGTGTCACCTATATGTGGACTCTTAAAAAAAAAAAAAAAAAAAGTCAAACTCAGAAACAGAGAATAGAGTGGTGGTTGCCAGAGGCTGAGGGATTGGGAGATATTGGTCAAAAGGTACAAACTCTCAATTACAAAATGAATAAATTCTGAGGATCTAATGTACAGCATGGTGATATAGTTAATAATAATGTACTGTATACTTGAAATTTGCTGAGTAGATCTTAAGCCTCTCACCAAAAAATAAATAAATAAATGAAAAAAAGGTAGTTGTGAGGTGATGGATGTGTTTATTAACTTAATGTTAACTTAATTAATGGATGTGTTAATTAACTTTGTAAAGACAATGAAATTAATAAACCTTTGGCCAGACTGATTGGGAAAAAGATAATGAGGAAGACAAAAATTATCAATATAAGAAATGAGAGAGGTACATCACTACAGATCCTATAGACACATATACTTGGCTAATATTGTGAGCAATTTTGTACCAATAGGCACAACAACTTAGATTAAATGAACAAACATCTTTAATGATATATGACACTAAAGCGTACTTAAGAAGAAGTAGATATCATAAATAATCTATATGGGTTAAACATATATAATTTGTAGTTAAAACATGCCCACTGAGAAAATTCTGGGCCCAGATGACTTCACTGCTCCATTTGCCACAAACTCTGATAATAGAAAAGGAGAGACCACTTCTCCATGCATTTTATGAGTCCAGCATTACCCTGATATCAAAATCATAGACACTAAAATAATTGGATTCCTGTGTCTCTCATGAACATAGATACAAGAGCCTTTAACAAAATTTTAGCAAAATGAATCGTCATACATAAAAATATTAATATTTCAGGATCATATGTGATTTATATCAGGGATGCAAGATACAAGGTTGGATTAATATTAAAAAAACAAACAACATAATTTGTCATATCGACAGACTAAAGAGAAAGGCCAATGATCATCCATAAATTCAGAAAAATCTTTTGATAAATTTCAAGAATCACATTGTAAAAAAAACTCTCAGCAAACTAGGAATATAAGGAAACCATTAACAAATAACATCTATAAAACCCCTACAGCTAAAATGATGAAATACTGAATATTTTTCAGTATTTCAGACAAGAGTGTCTGCTTCACCACATATTACTAGAGGTTCCTGGTCAGTAGCCAAAAACATAAATATAAAATGCAAAGAAAAGAAAGCAAGAAGGAAAGGAAAAGAAATATGGATTTGAAAGGAAGAAACAAAACTGTATTTATTATCAAATGATATAATTTTCTACATAGATAAAACTACCAAATATACCAAAAACTATAATAACTAGTAAGTTAATTTGGTAGAATCACAAGATACAAGGACTATGCAAAATACCATTCCATTTCTGTATATTAGCAACAGACAATTAACAACTGAAATTTAAAACATAAAATTTACGTTAGCAGCAAGAAATAGGAAACATTCAGGGATAAATTTAAAAACATATATACAAGATATTTACACTGAAAATATAATCTATTGCTAAAAGGAATTAATTAAGATCTAAAGGAGAGAGATACCAATAATTTTTAAAATGGTAAATTTTAAAATGGTAACAATAATTTTAAAAATGTCAGCAACTTACTGACATCCAAAAACATCCTCAGAAAAGTAGGCATGCATACTTGCTTGAGCAAAAAACTAGTAGAACAGGTATTATCATGAATTGTAAAATTATTATAAGTGAAACAATCCAGACACAAACATTACATAACTATTATAATACTTTGATGTGAAATTCTAGAAAAATTATAATGGTAGAAAGCAGCTCAGTAGTTGCCAGGGTTCAGGAAAAGGAAAGCAGATCAAACACAAAGTGGCATGAGGCAACTTTTTAGGGTGACAGAAATTTTTGATATCATTTGGTGATGGTTATGTGACTGCAAATTTGTCTCATTACATCAAATTGTACACTTAAAATTGGTTAATTGTATTGTGCATAAATTAAACCTCAATAAAACGACTACAAACACAAGTTTTGCCCTGCCCCTAACCCTGAGTTTGCTGTTTCTATATCATAGTCTTCTAGAATTTCAATACTTAGTAACTTTGGTCTATGTTTAGTGGAAACCATTAAAAGAAGTGTTATACAGAAACAGAGTTAAGATTTTCATTTATTAGCTGATTCTAAAACTTTATCTTTTCTGTGCTGCTGTTTATTTGTGCCAAGCGAAATATGCCAACTCAAGCTTTTGTCTTAATTTAATGATTAAATATCCATCAGCCCTAAAATACTCTACAGATACAGATGCTCTGTACTGTTTAACAGTTTCAATAATGAAATGATAAAAACAAAAAAATGCAAAATTTAATCATGTTCAGTTGTGGTCCACATTCATCTTTTAAAAGGATCCCTTACTTCCCACTGACAGGAGAATGAATTAAAAATTTTTCCAGTCCTTTTTTATAAGTAAAGAAATGTCCACTGGTCAAATGTACAAACTAACTTATTTCCCTTTTTAATGAACCTCATTTTTTAGTTTTTTTTAAAATACAGGTTTCAAGGACAAATTTTCATATCCCAATTTTTAAGTGAATGCATGATTCAGATAATACTGTATTTTAAAATATTTTGTTAAAGAAAGTATCTTTCTGGCCCTCTTGGGATAATATGTAGGAAGTGGACAATAAGTTTCATATAAGAAACTTATTACAATTTTCTTATCTCCTAAGTATTTTGATTCCTTCCTTTACAGGTTACCTAGAAATTTCTGCCATTCCAATTTCACTTAGCATACTAGCTCTGAGTTCGTGTTTCAGCAAACTAGCCAAGCAAAAAACTGGGGCTATTCTCATCTTCTTGAGCTAAAAGTGAAGTCCAGGTCTTCCTCTGAGCCTAGCCTCACCAGTGAGTTTCACTCAGCTTAAAAATATGTCCCTTCCACCGTGTTGCAGCAAACTAGGAATCAATTCCTACATATATTCCCAAGTATTTACAATAAAAAGTCTTGCTAATCTTTTGTTCCCTAGATGATGCTTTCTCCTTGTTTTCCCAGGATGGTATAGGTCTAGTTATAGGTAATATGGTAAAAAAGCAAGCAGGGGATATACTGTCACATCACCTTGCAAAGTGTACCTCAGGTAAGATAATTATAGGGCTTTACAGAAGGTTAAGACCAGCCTCATAAGAAAGCAAAGGAGAATCAACTCCTGTAGCAAGATATTCTCAATGTGAGCTTTTCAGTCTCTGCACAATAGAAGCACTCTGGTACATAGGTAAAAATGGAGCTGAATTGAAATCCACTGTATTCAGCAGTGACAACAAATTTAAGGATCTCTTTTATCTCTATGAATTATTTTCACCTGTGATGTTTTACCCATAATGCAACCAACATGGATTATTTTAAAGTCTCCAACGATCTATTACATTATCTAACATGTTCTTCCTTTCTGGTACTCCATTCTAGGCAGAAATAGAAGGGGTATCACCTTACTTTAAGTTCCCTTATGCCTCATCTTTACATATTCTGAATAACTCTAAGCTTAACATATTACAAAAGTAACATTTTTTTGCAATATAAATGATTTGAAATTTTAAATGATACCTCATTTAACATCAGATCACTATATTCCTTTAAACCAATGAGATAATACTATCCATAAGGCAAAAATGGGTCATTTTTAAATGTTAATTTTAATTTTATATACCTTTTTTTTCCTTCTCAAATTGGTTGCTTGTCACTGCTTAAACCTAGAGAATGTGGAGAGTTTTGACTTCTATCAGGCAAGTGCTATCTATACACTTTTAGGACATATCAAATGTAAAATATGAATGTTTAAATAGTTTGAAGGAATACACATAATGGCAACAGATAGAATTAAATTACTCTGTTCTCCATTAAAAAAATCTGTTTATGCATTGGGCCTTTTTATTTTAACAGTCTATCAAGTTCATTATGCTAAACAATATTTTTCTTTTAAAGAACCAAATATTTTGAGTTGATAAAAAAGCTTTTATCAGTCTGTCCAAGGACTAACAATGAAAAGAAATATCATTCTGACCTAGCTGCTAACAGTATCACACTCAGCCTTTATTGTGTATTTATTTGGTAAGATTTTATTTATTCAACATTGAAAAAAGAGGTGTAAAAGCCAATGTTTCACCTAAACAGTCTGCTAATCTAACAAGCAAACTAGAAGCTCAAGATCTTGATAGCTCCCTAATCACACTATATTGAGCTCGATGTATTCCAGTAAAGACTAAGGATTTCTCTCCCATCTGAATTGTTATAAAGGACACCACCTTTGCTCTGAGGAATAAATAAAAATATAGTTTAGAAATCAATTGATAGAAATTTGTAGAAATGTACTGGTAAGAAGAAGGAGAGTGATGGGTCCTCGAAATGTTGCAGGGAATATCAAAATAGATAAAAGTTTTATAGAATAGACCCTGGTTGCCATATCCATCATGCTTCCAGCTAAATGCCACAATGCTGACTGTTACAAGTAAAGGCATTTCTACCTTAGAAACATTCCCAGTTTTTGTGCTAGCCTGGGTGTTTCATAGAGATCCCTGTTGAGCAAGACCCATAATCCATGGGTCAGGTTGTATACTTTGAATTCATGCCAATCTCGGATGCCCTCCCCCCTTCCCCACCCCACCCCCCCAGTGTAAATTCAGGCAAAGACATTTTTACAGATTAAACTTATTCTTTTTTCCTGCATGCCTTAATTTTTAAAAGGGACAAAAATATTTTCATCACTAACCTTAATTTTGAGTTTTGCTTTTTCATGAATATGTATGGTCTCCAAAGCTGTCCCCAAGATCTCCCTGCTCACTGGTCTCTGACTGTACCTCGGAATTCCTTGCTTCATGAAAGTAGTTGTGGTAGTAGTTATAGTAATGGGCAGTTTAACATGTGACAAGCACTGTTGTAAGATTTTTTCGCTTATTACTAATTTAATTCTTTCAACTTTCCCATTTTATAGATGAAAAAACTGAGGCAAAAAGAGTTTAAGTAACTTGTTCAAGATGACAGTACTAGTATGTGGCTGAGTTGGAATTTCAATCTAAACAGTATAACTCAAAAGTCTTGGATTTTAGCATTACAATATTTCAGCAGAAAAATAGAAAAGAAAGCAGTTTTCCCAGTCTCTCATGTCATGCTTCATGCCCCAGACATTAGACTTGACTAGTTCTTGTCAGTTCTGTGGCATTAAACTACATGTGCCACATTCCTCTTTCGAAGTTACATGAAATATTAACCCATCAAAAAGTAAGATGCGATTTGCTGGGGATTTTTTAGTGACATATAAAGTGGAAATTTTCTTTTCTTTTCTTTTTTTATAATATGTTTTAGAGAAATAAAACACCATTATTATATTTAGTTTAACAACCATCGTTTTTGGAGGAGGTAGAAAATTTTCCATTGTAATATTCCTCTTCTCATTAAGGTAATGTATTCACTCATAACCTGGTGAAGCAAGTGATGAAAGTCAAGGCAAAGAGAGAGAGAAGTTGAATAGAAGCAAGTGTTCTTCCATTACATCCTTTTATTGATTGCTGTAATTAACCACAGTCTTCTCAGATTTAAAAGTGTTCAGGTTCCAGTGAAGTTAAATCATAGCACCATTCTACTTAAAAAAAACCCTACATTCTGATTTTTCTCTCTTGCATCTATGAAATAGAAGAAACAGTGAATTTCAAGTGGATAAACTTTATAAGTCACTGAGCTCAAGTTACACTTAAAAATTGTACTTATGAAACCTTGGTATGAAACACTTCTGTTTCAAAATAATAGCAATGCTTTCAATCACTAGTTAAAAACCCTAAGAAGTGGCCCATACCTAGAGCTTCTCATCAGCATGTGTTCCATTTCTATCTAACCACATAACCTACAAGTAAAGCTTTATTTTTTGGCCTAGCTACACATCTTCTGAGAAGGCGGGTGATCCTGTTAACATTGCCAACTTCCAGCATCACTAAAAAAATCCTTTAACTCGGGATGAGATGCCACAAGCTGCTTCTCAGTGATCCCTTAATGTTTTGTCCTTGTTTATATTTTCTCAGTATATAGAAAATGCAACATAAGAAATAGGTCAAGATGTAGAAACTGGAATGAAATAAAAACAAGTTAAACCAGTAGTAGACAGAATTGATATGCTCTTCTCCACAGGCAGACTTCAAATTATTCCTGTTTCAGCCAGCAGGTGTCTATAGGTGTAGGCCTGCAGGTACCATCAGCTGGCAAGGCATGAAGAGTCAGGGATATCAGAGTAATTGCCATGGAAGGATAAATTAGCCTAAGTGCTACTTGCCAGGAGAAGTCTGTTGGAAATCTCTCTTCCACCCATTCTGGATCTAATATACCAATTAAGTTTAGTTCTTCCTATGAAGAAAAACTTTAAAGTAACAGCAAAGCTCTATTTGCAAGTAAGGAGAGAGGGAAAAAACCCTTTCTCTCTGAAGAGTTATACCTGTTGTAATTCCTATCGTCATTTCAGCTCTTATGTTTCTAGAGTCATCTTATTTATAAATTAACAATATTTTTAAGGGAACAATTTTTTATGCTTAGAATAAATTTTTATGAATTGAGCACTTATGCTAAAAGTTATGGAAATAACTTTTCTAGCCTAAATTGCAATAAGTAGTAAGCTTCATAAAGAAAATCATTGTTGATGAGGTATTACATACACACACACACACATTACCTAATGGGCCATAACTAAAAACTTGGAGAAAGTAATTATTTTACAGTAGAAATATATACAATACTTAAGATTTTCCCCAAATTGTTAATTAATATGTTACTAGGTCATTGCATATTGCAAAATTTGGGCAAGGGTCTCGCTCAGTGGAAAAACGGAGTCGTATTTGAATACACTCTTCTGATTCTAAAGATCATGCCTTTCTATTCATGTTTATCACATTCCTTAGATTCTGATATTTTCTTGATTTCAAGTAACTTTATTATTTCAAGAAAGGTACTTCATTAAATATGGACATAAATGTGTTTTGTTATAATATATTGGAAAATTTCAGGGAATATAGTCTATAGTAAAAATTCTATATTACAAAGCTATGGTAATCAAAACAGTATGGTACTGGCACAGAAATAGACACATAGATCAATGGAACAGGAGAGAAAACCCAGAAATAAACCCATGCACTTATGGACAAAGGAGGCAAGAATATACAATGAAGAAAAGATAGTCTCTTCAATAAATGGTGCTAGGAAGATTGGACAGCAACATGTAAAATAATGAAATTAGAATATTCTCTAACACCATATACAAAAATAAACTCAAAATGGATAAAACACCAAAATGTAAGACTGGATACTCTAGAAATCCTAGAGGAAAACATAGGCAGAACACTCTGACATAAATTAGAGCAATATCTTTTTGGATCCATCTCCTAGAGTAATGGAAATAAAAACAAAAATAAACAAATGAGACCTAACTAAACTTAAAAGCTTTTCCACAGCAAAGGAAACCATCAGCAAAATGAAAAGACAACCTATGGAACGGGAGAAAATATGTACAACAATGCAACCAACAGGGATTAATTTCCAAAATATACGATCAGCTCATACAGCTTAATATCAAAAACAAAAAACAATCCAATCAAAAATGAGCAGAAGACCTAAATAGACATTTCTCCAAAGAAGACATACAGATGGCCAACAGGCACATGAAAATGTTCTCAATATCACTAATTATTAAAGAAATACAAATCAAAACTACAATGAGTTCTCACCTCTTACCAGACAGAATGGCCATCACCAAAATGTCTACAAATAATAAATGCTGGAGAGGGTGTGGAGAAAAAGGAACCCTCCTACACTGTTGGTGGGAATGTAAATTGGTACAGCCACTACAGAGAACAGTATGGAGATTCCTTAAAAAACTAAAACTAGTTACCATATGATCCTACAATCCCACTCCTGGCATATATCCAAGAAAACCTCTAACTCGAAAAGATAACTGCACCCCAATATTCATAGCAGCACTATTTACTATAGTGAAGACATGGAAGTAACCTAAAAGTCCATCAACAGATGAATGAATAAAGAAGATGCATTGTATATATATTATATGTATATATATAATATATATATATACTATGGAATATGATATATATATGGAATATTACATATATGTGGAATATTACTAAGCCATAAAAAAGAATGACATAATGTCATTTGCAGCAATATGGATGGACCTAGAGATTACTATATTAAGTGAAATAAGTCAGAAAGAGAAAGACAAATATCATATAATATCACTTATATGTGGAATCTAAAAAAATGATACAAATGAACTTATTTACAAAACAGCAACAGACTCACAGACAGAGAAAACAAACTTATGGTTACCAAAGGCAGAAGGGAGGGAGGGATAAATTAGGAGTTTGGGATTAACAAATACACATTACTATATATAAAATAGATAAACAACAAGGACCTATTGTATAGCACAGGGAACTGGACACAATATCTTATAATAAACTATAATGGAAAAGAATCTGAAAAAGAACATATATAGATATAATCGAATCACTTTTCTGTAAACTTGAAACTAGTACAACATTGTAAATTAACTCTACTTCAATTAAAAGAAAAAAGAAAAATAATCCATTGTAATAATGCGTGTCTTGATGTTAATGGAAAGTAAGGTATTTTTAGTTATATACTTTGACTTTGTAATGAAAGAAGGTAATATTTTTTAGGTAAAAACTATTTAACAAGCACTGTACACAAATTCTCTCATTAATCCTAAAAACAACCCAGTGAATCAGACCCAATATCAACCCAACTTAAGATAAAAATCATAGGGATTTTCAAAGCTATATAATCACTATCCAACTATGTGGTAAATAGTAGATCTGGGAATTGAGTCCAAGTCTACTGAGCTCCAAAGGTTTTGTGCTTTCCACTATACCATGCTGCCTGAAATGGAATGTTCCCCCTACCTTAAATTTTCTGCCAAACATTTCTGATCTTCACCATAATATCGTTATAATTATAATGAATGCAAAACTCCTATCCAGTATTAATTTTCAAATTTGCATTTTTCTTACTTTTTAGTTCTGTATTTGATGCTTTATTAACCATTTTAAAACTGGATATATTTATTAATATATAATCTCTCCAGTTTCACTCCCATATTGGGATATTAAAAGTAAATTTTCTAAGCAAATGATGTGAAAAATAAAGATATATATCATTAATTAAGATGTTATGACTTTTTGAATCACAAAGGGAATAAAGCAAATTCTTGGCTTGAAAATTTAAAGTGGTGTTTTCTATTAAGAACAAGTTAAAAGTTATTTGCACTTTACTCAGATGGAAATTTTTACTCCTAGACCTAAATAATTCCTATTTTGAGTCTCCTTTATTGGAAAATATGACTATTTTCCACTGAAGTCATTTTACCTATTTCTACTTTTCCTTTCACCAAACCAAATAATGGTGTGCTTTAAAGTATGAGGATTCTGAGATAAAACAAGATAGTAAACACAAACAAAATGATGATCTATTTATTCTCTTTCAAGAAAACATTAACCAATTTTTGACAATATTAAGAGTTAAACCATAATTCTTTAATTAACACATCAGAGGTAAATCATGTGGCAGGAACAGCCTGCACCTGTATTCCAAAACCAGCTGTTCCTGCTAAAATTAATGTCTGTAGAATCCTGGCTGACAGTAGACGATTGAGCCATTAATCAAAAATGTACAAGTTTACTGGGGTTTCAAGGTTTGGCACAATTGTAATTTACTCATCACCAGTTTCCTAAGAAATATAGATAGAAGAAAAGAATTAGGTAAAATTCTTGATTAAACAATGTCATATTTTTCTAATACTAACTTGATTCATTGGATCCTTCTTTAGTTATAGAAAGAATCTCTCTCTTTGTCATGCATGCAATGTTTCCCACTTGTTTACCATACACTAGTGGAAGGAAGGAAGGAAGGAAGGAAGAAAGGAAGGAAGGAAGGAAGGAAGGAAGGAAGGAAGAAAGGTAGGAAGACTGACTCAGGAATATAAAATGAAATCAAAAGAATCTGAAGCAAACATATAGACACCACTCCTTGATCTATGATCTTAAAATATATCCCTCACTTCATGTAAGTTTAAATTGATCTACTATTCATTTACAAAATACAATTTAAAACTTTACACTTTGTTCTACTTCCAGCCAAGATGTAAAATCAGGGACCAGATTTCCCTTTTGCTGGAAAAATTTTTTTAAAACTGGAAAAATATATGAAACAACAGTTTTCAAAATTTTGGACGTCAGTCATTCCTGAAAGATAGAAACAAAGTAGGTGAGCACTATGATTGTTCCACCTTACAGTTTAGAGACAGTTTCCAAGCTTAGGACAAGGAGAGAGTACCAAAGTAGAGTTTGGCAGTCTCTCTATTGAGGAGAATGAGCTGAGAGCATGAGGAGTCAAAGGAGGATAAAGCGTGCCAAACAGAGTCCCTGAGAGAAGAGAACTGTGCAGAGTTACCATCAGGTTTTCAATGAAGTCCTAATGAGCACAGGCACACAAGGAAACTATTGCAGTCTGAAAAAGAAGCAATGAGAGTATAGTGCACAGTCTCTGAAGCTCACACAAGGCTGAAAATATTTACTATTTCTAATAGTAAAGGCAGAGTAGAAAAACCACATAATTCAGAGCAATGGGTAAAGTGTTCAGAAGGGTATTCCCTCAGAAGTGGAGTAATATTAACCCTAAATTGATTCTGTTCTAGAATTGCTTAAGAAAGCTTAAAAGAAACAAACTGTTTCTATATAACTTAATCATATTGCATAACACAGCAGAATAATATTTTCAGTAATACATAAATATTTCAACAAGCTGAAATAAAATGGTACTTTCTCAGTCTGATAAATTTCAGCTATGGAAAACCTACAGCTAACATCACAGTTAAAGACTGTATGTTTCAATAATAATAATAATGCAGTAAGACTATCTACTCTTACCCAGTTCTATTAACATTTTAGAGGAGGTACTAGTCTAAGAAGTATGGCAAGGAAAACAAAGTAAAAGATATTCATATTGGAAAGGAAGACGTAAAACTCTCTCTATCCATGGATGCCATAATCACCTACAGAGAAAATCTGATGGAATCTACCAAAAAAGCTACTAGAATAAATGAGTTTACCGAGGTTGCAGATACAAGATCAATATACAAAAATCAACTATATTTCTATTACTAACAATGAACAACCAAAAATTGAATTTTAAAATAATATTATTTACATTAACATCAAAAATATAAAGTGCTTAGGGATAAATCTGACAAAATGTATACAAAACCCATATTTTGAAAATGATAAAGTAGATACAATAATTAAACAAGACCTAAATAAGTAGAGAGATATACAATGTTCATGGATTGGAAGATGAAATATTTACCAAGATGTCAATTCTTCCTAACTTGATAATAAATTCAACCAAATATCAATCAAGATCCCAGCAGGCTTTTTACACAGAAACTGATAAGCTGATTATAAATTTAAATATAAATGCAAAGAACCTAGAATAGTAAAGGAAATTTGAAATAAAAGAGGAAAGTTAGAGGACTTATGTTACCTGACAAATATATATTATAAATTTACAGTAATCAAGACCATGTGATATTCATGTAGAGATAGACATATAGATAAACAGGGAAAACAGAAAGTCCAGAAAAGACTCACACATATATGGTCAATTAATTTTTGACAAAGATGCCAAGACAATTAAGTGGATAAAGAATAGTCTTTTCAACAAATTGTGCTGGAACAATTGTATATCCATATGCAAAAAATAAACCTTGATCCATACCTCAAACCACTGACAAATACTGACTCAAATTATATTATGAATGTAAATTTAAAGTCTAAAGCTATAAACTTCCAGAAGAAAACAGAAGAAAATCTTCATAATCTTGGTTGGGTTAGGCAATGATTTCTTAGATATGGCGCCAAAAGCAATCCGTACAGGAAAAAAAAAATCAATAAAATCAAGAACTCTGGCTCTTTAAGAAATGCCTACTTATATAATAAAGGCAAGGTACAGGCTGGAAAGAAATATTTGCAAATTATTTGTTTGAAAGAGAACTGCTATCCAGAAAATAATAGGAATTCTCAGAACTCAGCAAAAAGAAAACGAACACCTCATTTATCAAAATGGGCAAAATATTTAAATAAAATTTCAAACAATATATATGGATGGAAAATAAGCACAAAAAAATGACCAATATTATTGGTTATTGGGGAAATGCTAATTAATAGCATGATGAAATATCACTACAAGCCTATTAGGATGGCAACAAAGAAAAAGATTGACCATACCAGCTGTTGGTGGGATGTGGAACAAATGCAACTCTTATAAGTACATTGCTGGTGGGAATTTAAAATGGCGCTACTATTTTGGAAAGTAGCTTGGCAGTTTTGTAAAAACTTAAGCATATACCTACCACATGACCCAGGCTTTCTACTTCTAAGTATTTACCTAGAAAATGGAAAGCCTATATCTATGTAAAGACTTGTTTATGAATTTTCATAGCAGCTTTATTTGTAATAGCCAAAAACTTAAAACAACCTGAAAGTCCATCATTAATAGGCAAATGGATGAACAAATTGTGGTATATCCATACAACAAACTAATACTCTGCAATAAAAAAGGTAATAATACATGGAACAGCATGGGTAAATCTTTAATTATCCTGAGTGAAAGAAGCCAGACAAAAATGTACACATAAAATATGATTCCATTTATATACAATTCTAGAAAATGCAAACTAATATAAAGTTAAAGCTTATCAGTGGTTTCCTGGGGAAAGGGGGTAAAAAGAGACAAGAAGGAGAATTACCAAGGGATATCTGGCAACTTTTAGAGGAATAGATATGTTCATTGCCTTCACTGTGATTGTTTGAAGATATATACATATGTCCAAACTTACCAAACTGTACATTTTAAATATGTGAAGTTTATTGTATATCAGTGATACCCCAATAATCTCACGTTTTAAATAATTTAAAAATTTAAATAATTTCCGAATTCTGATCTCAATTTTGACTTGAAAGAATTTCAAAGTCTTAGGAAGTCAACAGTCATGAAGGATCTAGTGTTTGGTTGGAAGATCCAAGTGTCAAGTTTTTCTTCTGATACCCAATAACTTTTCTATTATG
This sequence comes from Balaenoptera borealis, assembly GCF_965194805.1. Classification (NCBI taxonomy): domain Eukaryota; kingdom Metazoa; phylum Chordata; class Mammalia; order Artiodactyla; family Balaenopteridae; genus Balaenoptera; species Balaenoptera borealis. Next base: position 50,911,359 of record NC_138866.1, read on the forward strand.
CGTATTAAAATTCAAGCCACAGGGCTTCCCTGGTGGCACAGTGGTTGACACTCTGCCTGCTAATGCAGGGGACACGGGTTCGAGCCCTGGTCTGGGAAGATCCCACATGCCGCGGAGCAACTAGGCCCGTGAGCCAGAATTACTGAGCCTGCGCGTCTGGAGCCTGTGCTCCGCAGCAAGAGAGGCCACGATAATAAGAGGCCCGCGCACCGCGATGAAGAGTGGCCCCCCGCTCACCGCAGCTAGAGAAAGCCCTCGCACAGAAACGAAGACCCAACACAGCCAAAAATAAATAAATTAATTAATTAATTAAAAAAAAAAATTCAAGCCACAACTTGGTGCCTAGTGTCACTGTTTAATATCATTAAATTATAGCATGTCTACACTCAGTAAACATTCCCACTGGATTATGACTAAATTCTTAGCAATGTCTGCACTTTAGGCATCTTGTCTGTTTTTAAGATCTACTTCAATGCCTAGCAAATTGTACAGCTTTAACAAAGAGCTGTTGAGTGATTGAGTGAGTAAATACAAGAAAAATTTCCAACATTTTACTACTGTGACACATCAACCATTCGTGGTTACCTAGGAGATTATAATTTGGGGGCAACAAAAACAATAGTAATCATGATTACTGCATTCTTACTTTGGATCATCCATAGATTTAAGCATTTCTTCTTAATTCCTCAAGCAACCATACTGATACTTCCGTTTTATTGTCTTGGCAGATAAATTTCACTACAGATGAATAATATTTTATATCAGGCTCATATTCACTTACAGGATTTCTATGAAGTACTTGTTTCAGAAAAAAGTCCTTTAATAAAAGAAGATATTTTATTGATATTAATTTGGCTTGAAAATTGCATTTGCACATCTCTAATTTTAAGTACAACTCCTTCAATAATCTTTCCCATTCTTTACATCTTTCCTGTTTCATGTGGCAAAACTAAACCCTTACCTAAAAAATCAAGCAGGGGTCCTTTAATAACAATACAAATAGAGAACAAAGTATATTTCCTTTATGATTTCATTGATTCATAAATCTTAAGTGTATTAATTATGACCAGATATTGGGACTTCCCTGGTAGTCCAGTGGTTAAGACTCCATTCTCCCAGTGCAGGGGGTCTGGGTTGGATCCCTGGTCAGGGAACTAGATCCCACATGCTGTAACTAAGAGTTCACATGATGCAACTAAAAATCCTGCATGCAACTAAAGATCCCGCATGCCACAACTAAAAGATCCCACATGCCACAACTAAAAGATCCCACATGCCACAACTAAAGATCCCACATGCCTCAACTAAAGATCCCACATGCTGCAACTAAAGATTCCACATGCCACAACGAAGACGAGCTCAGCTAAATAAACAAACAAATAAATATTAAGAAAAATCATGACTAGATATTTGCAAAACAATTATAATGATAAGATTATTAGTAATAATAATGAGAAACAGTGGTAAAGGGGAGATTATGAATTGAATAGAGAAAGTCCTTAGAGTAATCATAGTTGACAGGTTAAAAAATATTTTGTATAAGACCAAATCTTTTTTTTTTCCCCTTGCTAATTGCTAATTTCAATGACCATGGAAAATACAAGCCATCTGGCTTTTTGGAAATTTGGAAACTGTAAATATACCTGTGGAATATATATATATATATATATATATATATATATATATATATATATACACACACACACACACACACACACCTAAGGCTTTACTTTTTCTAACTATAAAATGTTCTCTGATTTTTATTTTCCCAATAAAGTGATAATACCTAAACTCCGCACATTCCTAAGAAAACTTATTCAAAATTGCTGTCTTAAAAACACCAAACTACTTTCTCAAAATTTTTCTTGCCATATTTATTCTGTTACAGCTAATTAGTTGTATTATGCTAATAGTTTTTCATAAGCAACTGATGTTAGTTTTCTGATTATTAAAGCCAAAGTATATGTCTCTAATTTAAGGCATGATGCTGATCCTACACATATTTTAAATAATATAAATATGATGATAAATACAGTGGAAACACACTAAACTAGTTTTAACATAACCAAATAAAAACAGGCAAAAATTATTGCCCAGACTCATAAAATAAATTTTAAAGCAGTAATATTTTATGTGGTAAATATATACAATGGAATATTATTCAGCCATAAAAAGGAACAGAATTGTGCCATTTGCAGAGATGTGGATGGACCTAGAGACTGTCATACAGAGTGAAGTAAGAAAAGGAAAAACAGATATCATATATTAACGCATATATGTGGAATCTAGAAAAATGGTATAGATGAACTTATTTGCAAAGCAGAAATAGAGACACAGACATAGAGAACAAACGTATGGATACCAAGGGGGGAAGGGGGGGGTGGGATGGATTGGGAGATTGGGATTAACATATATACACTACCATGTATAAAACAGATAATTAATGAGAACCGACTATATAGCACAGGGAACTCTACTCAGTGCTCTGTGGTGACCTAAATGGGAAGGAAATCCAAAAAAGAGGGGGTATGTGTATATATATATAGCTGGTTCACTTTGCTGTACAGCAGAAACTAACAACATTGTAAAGCAAGTATACTCCAATATATAAAAATGCTGACCTAGATATTTCTTAACCAAAATCTTCAGCTAATCATTTAATAAAATGACCTAGAATAAAAAATATTTTTATTATTTAAGATAAAGTTTGTAAACTATATTTAAAAAGTCAAAGTCCTGAACATGTCCATCTCTCAGATACATTACAGGAGCTTATATCAATAAAAGTAACAATAGTGACAGTCAAAGAGAAAATGTTTGAAATGGCAGGATGAATACCTATACATATCATTAATATAGTCTACCTTTTTTAAACTCAGAAAGGTAAAAAAAAAAAAAATCATACCATTAATATTTTCTCAAAACCTAGAATAAATGGACCTCATTATCTTGGAACTAAGCAATACTCAAATGCTTCTGTAAAAAAAAAAATGGTTTTCTCAGCTAGGGGCTATCATTTCATTATTTCCTTAAAATCAATAGACACTTAAAAAAAAAATCTATTCCCAGTATTCTCAAACTAGGTATTTAAAAATTCTATTTCCCCCTTTTTTGTTGTTATTCTTTCTCTCTTTCCTCAAACAGTAAGCAATAATCTGACCACTACTGATGAGCCTGAATTTAATGGTTTCACTTCTTTCTCCTCACCAGAGTAGTGATTTCATCCGGTAATTGCCTTTTTCTCTTCTGTCAAGTCTTCTGCAACATAATCCATCAAGCCCTTTCTTGAATTGTCTCTACTTATTTCTCTTCTCCAAGTGCAGTGAAACTCTTCCTCTTTGAGATCACGTTTAAATATAAAAGATATACATGCACACACAGACATGCATTGGTTCATGTTAATCCTTTTTATTTAAATATACTCCATGTTCTTATAATAAAACCTATACTGAGTCATGCTTTTACTAATTTACCCCAATAGCAACACATACTAGAGGAAGAAAAGGATATTATCTTAGAAATTCTAAAGGAACTGGATGGTAGTCCTGGATTTCCTATTAACAGCGTGACTTTGGAAACTATTTGCTTGTTTTGTACTTGTTTCTAGACCACTGAGCAGGCTCTCTCTCAGTTATCTAATTTGTTGTGATTATTTAGATTTCTTCTCTTGCTACCATTTCCACCAAAAAATAAGAAGACATTAAATGGATTGAAAAACAATTGTCAGATCAAATTCCTGTTGGCAAAGGCATTGGTGATCAACAGGTGAAACTAATGCCTGAGTTGAAAAGTAGGATTTCATTTATCTCTATTTCTCTAGAGATTCTGTATAATTAAGAGTTGACTGTATCTGTTTCCTACTTATCGATACTTCAGTGACCTTGAGAAACTAAGTAAATTCCTCCATGGACTTTCTTGAAAAAGTTGCATCTCTTTCACATTTCTTCTCTCTTTAACAATAGTAATCGTATAAATTTCAGGTGTTTAGCTACCATAAATTTTTGTTCACATAGAGTAGAAAGGAAATCTAAATGGCTACTCACAGTGCATTCATTCCTCCAAAATTTCTACTCACCAGGCACATTCCTAGTACTAAATTTGATTAAATAATTATTTTAAGTGATCTTTATTCAGGGTACACACAAATTTGAGATAAAAGCTAGAGTGAATTTCAAGCTGCAATTTTATTTCCTGACTGCTTTTTCTTTATACCTAGAATTGCTGGAAACCTGTTTCATTTGATAAACTATAACCATTTGACAACTTTTGTCTAAAGTTATTGACATATTACTCTTCTACAGTAAAAAAATCTACTGGGTTCAAAGTGATGTGATAAATTCATTTAGGGAGTGAATATTTGATCTGAAATATGAAGTCACCAAAACTTATAAAACTGAAATTTAGAGATTTTCTGAGGCAGTATTTAATCAATTGTTCAATGAATTTTTACTTACAATTATTTCATTAAATGAGTTACTTTCAATATTTCTTTCTAAAAAGTCATTACAATGACATTTTAAAACTACTTCCTCCCCCCACCAAAAAAAAAAAAAAAAGAAAATGTATACTTTGGTTTACAGATTAGGGCAAAATTCTATGAAGTGCTTCCACGTAAAGCACTAACTGTTCTAGGTTACTTCAAGTCTTTGAAATCGGCGGTATTAACATCAGTCGCTCAATTCCTTTTATAGATAGGTTCTGACACTTCCTGCCTTACTCTAAATACAGAGAAAGACACTTTGGTTTAGTCTGATGTAAACAAAAGCACAGATATGAACTCTGTGGATTATTATTTAATATAGGCTGTATATCTATTGTGAATAAACCTTTATTATATTTTCGATCGCCATTTTTACTGACTTAAGCTTATGACCAAACAGCGACTAAGAAATAAAAGTTACAGCAAAAAACCCAGTAATTTTAAACATATATGTCAGCATTCACACATGAGAACAAATGCTCCTTCCCCTTCAGACTTGTCACATCTGGAAGCTATTTGCCTATTCCAATTATCTTAAACCTACCTGAAACACATCATTAATGTATATTTCTAAAATACAAATAAGAAAAGATATTAACTATATAAATATCATAAAAGACACAAAAATAAGTGATTAAAACTGTACACTTTAATAGAATTTAGTAATTTTACTCAACTTTCAAGAATGAAAAGTCAGTCTCTAGACATGAGATTTTTAAGTATGAAAAGGGAATTAAAATCTCTCACTTCATCGTTCACCATTCTCTAAATCATTCACTTGGTTCCACACTAAATTCAATAAACAAGTCAAGCTGGTGTCACCATCAGAGCCCTGAATTTATTGCTTCCTCTATCTGAAGCTCACTCTAGATTTTTGCACGTCAAACTCCTTAGATTCACTTGGGTCTCAGCTCAGAGATTGCACTCATTACAATATTTTAAGTTGCCTCCCCTTCCCAAAGTCACTTTCTATTTTACTATTCTGTTCTGCTTGCTATGAAATACGACTATCTGAAAATTATCTTATATTCTTACTTATTCTATTTTCTATTTTTCTTTATACCCTCCCTTAATGGACTGTAAGCTCCAGGAGACTAAAGACCTCACTAACTAAAATACATCCACTGGTTAGCATAGTACTAGCATGTGTTAGGCCCATGGGGGCTGAGGGGAATAACTCCATGAATAAATGAGATATTTGTGGATATGTATATAAAGCGTAAGAAATGTTGCTAAATATCAGGATGATTGGATCTTAGACTAACTATTATTTCCAGTTTGACTTTGCTTATACAAGTTATTTCACATTCTGTGCCTTGAATCCAATGCTCTCACAATAAAGATTAGGACACAATAATTTCTCCTTATCCTTTACCTTATGATATCAATACTATAGTCCTCATTACTTACATTTCAAAACAATATTACACACAAACATATTTAATAAATGCTGAATAACAGAGGAATAAATGATGTGACCATGGGCTAAACTAAAATGACATAATTAAAATAATAATCCTCAATACACAGACAAAAAAATACATAGAAAAACAGGAAAGCAAAGCTGAGCAAACTGGTTGTCAGCAGATACACTCTGAAATTTCCTATCTTCAAGCAGATGTAAAAATGATTCCTGTTGAAAGCATTGAAATGTAAGAAGAAAGAGGATTAAAACAAAGCATAAGTATGTGAGTAAATATTGATCAAACAAAACAATAATAATAGTCTTAGGTGGCTTAAATTATGTGGAGAATTAAACATATGACAAAAATGGCACAGAATGTTGAAATACATCTTTAAAAGAGCAAAGTGGTGAGCCAAAGACTGAATGTATATGCATTTTACATAATGTGACAAAAGGCTTTATGTAGGACACATACAGAACTCTTATAAATCAATAAGAAAATGACCGTCAACTTGATTTTAAAATATGGGCAAAAAAGTATACAGGCACTTTAAATGAGGTAATTCAGATGGTCAGTAAGCATAGGAAATGTTCTCAACCTCATTGGTCATCAGAGCAATGCAAATTAAAACCACAATAAGACAGTTGAGTTTATACCTCAGCTAAAAGAGCTCAAGTTTAAAGGACTAAAAATAAATATTGGTAAAGATATAGGGCAACTGCAACTGCTGAAAACTAAAGATGAAGAAAAAATCACAACCAAAGCTAGAGAAAGCAGCTAGAGGCAAATAATGGTATAAATAAATGCAGGAACAATAAAGAAAAATAAATAATGAAACATGTGCTGAAAGAAAAAGTATATCCAGAATCCTATAACCTAAAAAAAAATGTTTCAGAATGAAATGTAGAATAAAACCTGAGTTTGTAGGATGGAATAAAAGAACCTGAAATGTTATGCAGGTAGCTAAACATAAAATATCTTTCTTAATTTTGTTAAAATAAGAAATTTAAATCAAGAATTAATATTTATTGTAGGTTTTGTAATTTATGTAGATGTGATATATGACAGTAGCATAAAAGATGAAGGAAGATAAATCGTATTCAAAGTTCTTAGATGTTACATATAGTAATGTTAAAGCAGACAGTTAGCTAGATATGAGCAGAGAAAGTGGGGCATGGGCCAAATGGCAGGAAACCACACAGCTTGTAAACAACAGGGGTCCTTGAGCAAAGAAAAGCAGGAACTTCCAGGCTGACAGGAAACCACACATTCTGGGGTGATAAGTGTCCTGAAGTCAGACAAAGAAAATGGCAGGAATCTCCTATGTGTGAATGTAACCTTTTGCTCATTATGCTCTCATTACAATAAAATTAGCCTTGCAAATAAGAAGTTCCCATCATGCACCGATGCCATGACACTTCCAGTCAAGACTAAATAAGGACATAAATCTCTCTCATTGGGAAGGTGGAGCTGGGATGAAAATTAGGGAATATGACCCCCAAACCCCTCCCTTCCCAATGAATATTGCACTCCTTCATTTCTACACCCCACTAACCAGCTTGACAAAGAAACTCAGGGCAGCTACTCACCTGAGACTGCCCGCTCTCCCCTTGAGAGTGTACTATTGTTTAATAAATCCTCACTTTACTTTCTTTTCTCTGAATTCTTTCTGCAATGAGACAAGAACCTGCTCTCCAGTATCAGTAATGCAATATTAAGCATGTATACTTTAATAACTATTGAAACCACAAAATATAATGCAAAGAGTTATAGCTAAAGGGCCAATAGAGAAATTAAAACATGTAATAAAAGATACATAATTAAGTCAAAAAGGCAGTAAAGAAGAAACAGAAAAAATAAGAAAAAGATGAGACAAATAACTTGTGAAATGAGACATAAATCTAAACATAATAATTGCATTAAACATAAATGGACAAAATCTCACAACATACACAAAAATTATTTAAAGATGATCATACACTTAAAGCCAAAAATATAAGGTGTAAGGAAGAAAATTGAAGGGTATCACTGTGATCTAGACAAAAGTTTTTATACGTGACATAGCATTAGCCTTGAAATCAAAAAAATTAAAAATCAGACATCTTCAAAATTAAAAACTTCTGTTCAGTAAAATACATCATTAAGAAAATAAATAGGCAAGCCCAAGATTGGGAGAAAATATTTAGAACACACATATATGGGAAAACATTTAAGTAAAACATATGCTAAAAATTCCTACAACTCAATAATAAAAAAGGCAAACCAGTAAATTAGAAAAAAAAATCATATGTTTAAATTTTGTTTTTAAAAACACAAGAAGTGGCAGTGTAAAAATATGAGGTAATAAACACTGTGCCTACACTCTGAAAATGAACAATTCAAAAGGTGCCATACACTTTATACTTAGGTATGTTTTATTTTTTTTAATGAATTTATACTAATGTGCCCATTAAATTATTGGCTAATCCAGAATGATGGGACAAATACTCTGGTGTCATTTTTTTCAAACAAATACGAAGGAAGGAGAAAAGAAAGATGAGAAGGAAATCACAACGTATCAGTTAGCCAGGCTCAAAAACAACTACTGTATATATTATAGTGTTCAAGCAGACTGAAAGTTGGAAATCAATAAACAACTTGATTGAAATGGAATGAATGACCACAATATAATGGCATAAATATGAGTCTATTAGCTAACAGGTGAATTCCTGAGCTGGATTTCCACGATCTTCCGTAACACTGAACAGGCCCCTCATACGTAGTCAACCTTAGTGCCACACACAAATTCTCTGCTTCAGTCAAATCATTATCCCTCCTGCCTCTTCCACACACCTTATCAGTTCCTACCACTGTACCTGTACTTATGTTGGCCTCCTACTAAAAAACTCTTTAACTTTTCCTCTAAGCCACATCTATCCTTTGATATTCACTTCCTCCTTGGAATTATCCTAAGCTACTATTTTATCAGGAAGATGATGATTTTTATTTCTACAGTAGGATGACACTGGAGAAAGTTCAGACAAAAGGGGAGGCAAGAGAATTCTAGAAATACCTTTTGTAGGCACTCAGCCATATCTTCAGCATATAGATTTATTAATTACTGAGGTATTCAAATTACCAAACAGTATAGATATATTTTTCATCAAACCATGTGTTTATACCACATTTAGTCATTTTGTAGTGTCTTTATCAGTTTTCACTCCTGTCTCCCAACAATTAAATATGTAAGTAACATATAATCTCTTTAGGGCAGAAAGCATTTTGTATTCATTATACACTTAGCTTTGAGCTAGACACATCATCCTGATTGTATCTTGCCCTTCTATCCACTCTCATACTTAATTCATCATCTCTTGCCTGGACAATATCAGCAGTTTACTAACTAATCTCTCTGCTTCCTGGCTTTCTACACTAATCCATCCTTCATATGCCTAGGGAATGACATTTTTCTTTTCTTTTTTTTTCTTTTTAAAGACACATGTACCCTCTTTCTTTTCTAATCTTTTTTTTTTAAATATATTTATTTTTTATTTATTTACTTTTGGCTGCACTGGGTCTTTGTTGCTGTGCACGGGCTTTCTCTAGTTGTGGCGAGCAGGGGCTATTCTTCGTTGCGGTGTGCGGGCTTCTCATTGTGGTGACTTCTCTTGTTGCGGAGCACGGGCTCTAGGTGCATGGACTTCAGTAGTTGTGTCACGCAGCCTCAGTAGTTTTGACACGTGGGCTCAGTAGTTGTGGCGCATGGGCTCAGTTGCTCCGCGGCATGTGGGATCTTCCCAGACCAGGGGTTGAACCTCGTGTCCCCTGCATTGGCAGGTGGATTCTTAACCACTGCGCCACCAGGGAAGTCCCAGGAATGACATTTCTTAAACACACAAATTGCCTACTTAAAACCCTGCTGTGCTTGCTCACCTGCTGAAAGATAAAGTCCCGAGTCCTTTACACAGCCTATAAAGCCCTCTATTATATACCCATTCTCCCGTTTCACTTGCTCCTCTCTCACTCTAAAATGTGAGCTCCGCTCTTCTGCACCTCTCAAAGTTCCCATTTGTGTTTTTTCGAGCTTCCTTAGACTCTTCTGTCTCCCCCTAACACACACATATACGCCCCTACCTGAAATCATTCCCTGATCTTCCTGGTAAGTATCTACTTTCTCTCAAATGCCTCCTCAAATATTTCCTCCTCTCCGAGGATTCCCCGGACCCTCCCAGTTCTATCTCCCTATGACATTAGCTTCTTATGTATCTGCATTGCAAGAACAAGAGCAGGAAAAGTCAGGGTATTTATGTGTGTGTTTCCAGGATCTGGTTCACGGTAAATGATGTATATAAGTTTGTTGACTCGACAAATGGAATTGTCCTCAATAAAAGGTTTTTGTGTGTTACATACCAGACATATTTTGGTTACAGGTATCTGTAACTCTAACATAAGCATAAAGAAAACTTTATGAGATTATCTAGCCATGGAGAGCAAAGGGATCTGGCTGAGCTTGAAAAACAAATAAGACCAAATTATGTATTCCAACGTATAAATATATGCACCAAATTTGTAAAAGTGTCCTACAAATAAGTATAGAACACCCCAGAAATGTATTAAAGGTACACAGCAGTCCTCAGTCTTCAAGAGTTTCTCAATTCATCCAATCACTTCAAAGTTATTAAAATTTCAGTGTTAAGACTTAGCATCAAGACGGGAATAAAGACACAGACCTACTAGAGAATAGACTTGAGGATATGGGGAGGGGGTGGGGGAGGGGTAAGCTGTGACAAAGTGAGAGAGTGGCATGGATATATATACACTACCAAACGTAAAATAGATAGCTAGTGGGAAGCAACCGCATAGCACAGGGAGATCAGCTCTGTGCTTTGTGACCACCTAGAGGGGTGGGATAGGGAGGATGGGAGGGAGGGAGAAGCAAGAGGGAAGAGATATGGGAACATATGTATATGTATATGTATAACTGATTCACTTTGTTATAAAGCAGAAACTAACACACCATTGTAAAGCAATTATACTGCAATAAAGATGTTAAAAAAAAAAAAAGACTTAGCATCTCTACATTTCAGAAGGCAACACAGCCCTCTGTAATACATCAATCTGTGCCATCTTCTCTAACTAAGAACAAGGTAAAATCTTCCCACTTCACTTCACTATGTGAACACAGGAATTATGTATCCAACTATACCCAGAAGAATTAACCAACTAAATTCAGTGAGAGATTACATATATAATTTAGAAGAAGTCAATCATCTTTTTCTTCTAAGAAAGTACACAGTGGCCCTAAAATTTTCATACTTTTGAAAAAAAATCCTCTCACATAAACATAGGTAATGAAAAGAGTTCTTAGTTTTTGGTTAGCTCTAACCAACACTTTTTGAGATAATGGTGAGATATTATTTTGGTCTACTTTGAGGAAAGTGCTGCTTAATCCTATAGATAACCACAAAATATAAGACCATGTTAGAAAACGAAGCACGAGAATGAAATAGAGTTGCCAATCCTTTTAGGAGTTGCACTTTGGAATACTTGTTGGAATTTGGAGGATACAATCAAGTACTTTGCACAAGTAGGAAATGCTGTGCTTACCCATTTTTTTCTCCCTAATCCCCTTGGATTCACTGCAAGCAGCATTTCATTGTAATTGACTAAGACACCCACATAAAATGTTTCTGAGAGCTGTCATAACTCTCACTAGGCAATATGGTCAGAAAACTATTTTCATAAACTCTTGACATAATAATAGTCTTTATTGAAAATCACTACAAAGGTAAGAAGAAAAAAAGGCTTTCAATAAATATATATTCATTTAGAATAGATCACCATAAAAGGAAGATTTAATAATAGGACTAATATACTAAGACAGCTGGGATCCTTGGAGAACAAAATCTGCTGAATTGTGAGCAAGTTTCAACATTGCTATAATACAGTAGAAATGTCTTCAAGTAAAAAATTACAAAACTGTAATTTGAAAAAAACAAACTAATCAGCAATCTAACCTATCTTATGGCTATCTAATGGCTCTTGCAATTATCCCTGAGATTTCTTACCAAAAAGGAAGTCCATGGGGATCTCACGCTTTCCAGAGTTAATAATATCAGCAATTTTTCCAAGTAGAAAGTATTTTCCAGAGTGGAATCTTGAGAGCTCTTGTATATCTTGAGAATCTGAATCATTCTTAGGAAACCAGTATATCTGCTGAACAATATCTCTGTGTATCCTATCTCTGAATAATAATATTTGGCAAAAAATCCTCCTGATTCTACTGGATGTTTACCATATTAATATCTATATCAATCATTTTAATTTTTCCAATCAAATTATTCCTTTAATTATCCTAGGCAGATTGTTAATGAATTTATTTTTTTTCTATTCAGTAATATAATGGATGATTAAACATTCAATAACCCAACTTTCCAAATTATTTACACTGGAGAAAAGATGGTAAACTGACTAACATAGTATATTTTACTTCAACTTATTCTATCCACATCAAGATTAAGCACAACAAAGCATTATATATGCTTTGTTCACTTACTAGTTCATTCAGCTCACGTTACTGAGTGTGGCTTGTGTCAGGTACTGTGCTAGGTGTTATAGACTGATTAATGCAAAACAGACTCCTTGCATACCAGAAATCCAGTGTATTTGTTTCGAAAAGGGAAATCTCATGTCCATTATCCATGGGAGTTCTTATCAGTATAAAACTTCTAAACAAATAACCTCAAGGTCTCTTGATGAGCATAGAATCACAGCAAAGAATTCGACTGTCTTGAATGATATTTCATCCTGTCTACTGAGAAGCCTGATAAACTATTTCTGCCTCACAACAGAATAGATTTCCCTTGTGAATTAAATAACTGTGTCTGCCAGATTCATTTTCTCTTTCCTTTGGAATGTGTTCACTAAATACTCACAATTTCTTTTTATCTACTTTTCTATTATCTATTAATGCTTACCACATCTTTATTTCTGAAAATAAGATTATAACACAATTGAATGAGTTTCATTTTTCCCTAGTCTGTGGATACATTCAGATCCTTTTGATTGGACATGATATCACTCAAGTCTCCAGTGACAGCACTTACCAAGACATCCTCTCTTAAGTTAATCTATTACTGACACCCCTAAGTTGTCCATTTTATGAGGGTTTGTGGTTGCTTTTTACTACTATTATTCTAAGTGTATAACCCTATCTCCAAATCCTGAGGCTAGCTTTATGATTTCTACATACTGATTGAGGTTTCTGAAGTTCTATCATGCATCTTGGCTTTTATCAGAAAAGTTAATTCTGATAAAATGAAATATAATATGAAATACTGATATATATTTCATGCATAAACCTCAAAACATTATGCTAAGTGAAAGAAGCTGTTTCATATTTATATGAAATATCCAGGATAAGTCTATATAGACAGAAAGCAGTTTAGTGGTGAGTGGTTGCCAGGGGCCCGGGGAGAAGGGACTGGGGAGTAACTGCTTAATAGGTACAAGGTTTTATTTGGAGGTGATGAAAATATTTTGAATTAGAGGTGATAGTTATACAACATTGTTAATGTAGTAAATGCCACAGAAATTTTCACTTTAAAAGGGTTTATTTTTATTATATGAATTTCACCTCAATAAAAAGTGTTTAAAAAATAAAAGCATGCTAGAGATTAAAGCAGAATAAATGATACACTGCATAAAAGTAGGACATCAATGAAACAAATAATACCCAGTCACACAAATCAGACTGACTGTGTTACTCAGTTTTAACGTGAAAAAAATATGGTCATGATATGCTGATGTGATACAATTGGCAAATCTACTCAGATGTTCTTTCTAGTAGAAGAGATGTCTTTGCCATGAAGAAGGAGTGGAGATAGAGAACTGGATTTGTTTTGAGACATGTTGGTTTGAATGGTTATTGCTATTTTTAGGCAAAGGAGTAAAGCAGGTAATTGGAAATTCAAATTTGGAGTTTTTTGAAATTTACAATAGTGGCGAAAATTAGCAATATATATTTAAGGGGCCAAGAGCATATAGGTGACAGGTAAGTGAACAAGTACCCAGAAAGAAAGTATACAGACAATAAAAGCAGTACCCTAATGAATACACACTTTTGAAAGGGAAGTGTAGCAAATAGTGAAAGAGATATCAGCAAAATTAACTGAGAATATGAGGTCAGAGAACAGAACTACTTAAAAAATTAAATCAGTAATCATTATACTCCTATTTGTCCCAAGATCCAGAGATACAGCAAGGAACAGTTATGTGTGCTCAGTGAGAGCAAGTACTTTATCATCTGGTTCAATGTCGTATTCCAAGATTGTAAGCAAATATCTAGCAGATAGTAGTCTCTCTGGTGTGATACTCTGTTGTAATTAAAGTATATGAGGCAAACACACCTCACACAGAAGAGTATTTTAATAGTCTTTTTTAGATATTTGTGAGTGGTCTTCTTTAATACTACATTAAAACTCATCAAGTGGTAGTTTTCTACAGGCTCACTACAGTGTGGAATCTGAAACTATATCAATGAACTTTTAATACTCTTTTAATAATAAATTCTTTCAGTCTATCTATACTTTAAATGGACTATTTTATCCATGTGTGATGTTGTAACATTATGTTTGGTCATTTGAAAAATATTGGTTAATATACAATATAAAAATATATATTCTCTAATATTATTATCAATTTACCAGAAAATATTTAAGTATTGGGAAGTCATCAATCTACAGTGGATGGTATAAGTTGTCTAAACTCCTAATTTTCACTTAAAAGCTCACATGTTTTCATTGGCAACAAATGTCAGTTGTTTCCCTGAAATAAAAGGTCCCCTGTATTTACTTTTGTGAAAATGTCTGCCAAATACCCAAGTTGAAATAACCTCACTGTATAAGTTGTTCTTTCAAGTAAAAATGGTGTTTTGTTTAAAAAGTGGCTAGTTCAATTTATAACCCACACACATGCACACAAGTTATTTTCCCCAAGAAAAATATCATACTTTGTATGCATCAGAAGTGTTCTGTGTATATTTGCCATTGTCATCATTCAGGATATTTATAAAAATGTATATAATCAAGAGTTGAAATTTAGTATAATCAAAATGTTTTACTGCTTTATCAAGGACATTCTTAAGTTAAACTAGCATTTTGTTTTCTCCAAGTGCAGGGCAGTGAGGAGTAGAATGACTAGTATAACAGTTTTACACCTCTGCCATGATTTGTAATAAGGTACCATCAGTTCACCCACCATTGATTTTCCATCATCACTGCAAACATCAACACAGTGAAAAGGCAAAGGATATCTTAATATTATAAAAATAATTTTGACCTCAGTGACCCCTAGTTGTCCACCGACCACACTTTAAGGACTACCATGAAAGAGAATGAGAAGAAAAGTTAAGTATTGATAGATTTTTCCCCCCCTCAATTAAAGATCTTTCATCTGCTGAAAATAAATGGAGTGGGGGTGGGGTATCTAGGATAGTAGTAAATTTCCTGAAATAACTAAATAAGGTAGAGAGTTGAATAAAGTTAAAAAATTCAAATTGGTATACTAAAGCACTAGTTGAGGTTGGAAATTATAAACTGATTAATTAGCATTTGAGGGTTTTATAATTAAAAAAAAATTCAGGCATGTGGATTATCAAAGGTAGGTTAAGGTAAGGGAGGGAAAATTGAAAATATTATTTAAAAATCACAAATGCAGCCATTTTATAATTTGATTTTTATGATATTCTTGGTGGTTACAGTTACTTGTATAATGAGAAAATTATAAATTTCGTGTTCTAAGAGTAAAGAAAGGATAAAATTACATTTTATATCATTATTCTACATTTCACCATTACACTCAGTTGAAATCAGAAAACTGCCACATTCATTTGATGCGCTGTTGAATAGTACATGAATATTCAATCATTAGAAATTTCCTACCTGAGGTGTGAAAAGTTTAATTTTCAAGGTTATTAGAATAGAAGGTGCGATCTCAGCAGCACAAATGTACTTCTTTTTTTTTTCTGTAAACCTTACTTTTCAAACTGTACATACCAGAGGTGAATATTTTCTGATGTTTTGATGTACATAAAATAACCTCTAAGATTAATATAAAATATTAGCCAATTCCTGACAATTATAATCTAAATATCACTAATAAACATTAGCATTGGCAAAAGAAAAGTGAGAATCAATATTCAGTGAGCTTTCCAATAAAGGAATTACTTTCTTCACACTTAAATACTAGGAACATTTCTTAGAGTTTGAGGCCAAAGTTGCATACAAAAATTGTATGAACATTATTTTCTTAATATTTGAGCCAATTATGTTCTATAAATATTTTATATAAATTTTCATAATTGAAGGGACATTTATTCAAAACTCTCGATGAGTTATAGTTAGTCATATTCTAATCCATATTAATAAATGCATTTTTACTTCCTGTGTTAAGGCAGGAAGATACCAACTATAAAAATGTTTACTCCACTTAAACTAAGAGTTTTAAACATATAATCAATATTCCATTAGATGACATCAAACTCTATGTAACATTGTTATATTTTAAAACTATATGACAATTTTACCTATTTTATTCTCTTCCCACATTTTGGCTATGATCTTTCGTTCTCTCTTGATTAAACAAACCCATATACAACAATAGACTTTGTATGGATATGTTCTTATGAAACACCTTGGAAGTGTCTAGAGACTTTACTGAAATTGTGAATTCTTGCTGGGTTTATTTTTTGTAATATTTTGGTTAGCATATATATGTCTGTATATATGCAAAATATAAACAAATAATTTATATACTATAATGACATAAGGATAAGTATATGCCTATTTTCTAATTTTATATCTTATTTTTTCCTCTTATGTAATTGTATTGGCTGGTATCTCCATATTTGTCATAAATAATACCAGTAATAATGGACATCTTTATGTTATTAATGATTTGAATACAATTTTTCCTAGCCTTTTCTTCATTGTGCATTATAAAGAATTTAGGGTTAAGATAAATATATACTTTTAAACTTTTTAACATAATTCATACATTTACAATTTTTTTTTTATTAAGATGGCTATTTAATTTTATTGAATGTCTTTTGATCACTTTGGAGTTGCACATGTGATTTTTCTTTTTTGATTTCTTAACATGATGAATTATATTATTAGCTTCACAGATATTGAACCATTTTAACATTTAGTGAACATGTCCCATTTAGGTAATTTTAATACGCTGATTGATTTGGTTAGCTAATGTTGCATTTAACATATATTTGCATCCGTTCATAAGTGAGGTTGGTCTATAATTTTCATCTTTTGTGCCCTTCTCTTTAGGTTTTGTTATCAGTGTCATGCTCACTTCATAAAATGACATTGGACGTTGCCCCTTTTTTTCTTTGTCCTGAAACAGTTTAAGTAGCAGTGGTGTTACTGGTTCTTTAACAATTTTGTAGAATTTACCTTAAAGGATGATGGAATCTGGGCCTACTATTTTGAGATGGGTAGATTTTTGGCAATATTCCCTTTGTCTTCTTTGGTAATTTGTCTATTTAGATTTTCTCTTTCTTTTGGGGTAAATTTGATAGCTTAAACTATTTCTTTTATAAAGCATTTCTTTTGAAAAGCAACCACTATTTCAAATTCACTTCATCAAAGTAGTCTTTTATCTTTCTTTAAACATGTTCTCTGTGTTTATACTCCCTTATTTTTTATTTTATTTAATTTTAATTGGTTAGATTACATAATATATGTTTTTTCAAAAAGCCACCTCCTGAATTTATTTATTGATTCTATTATTCTTTTCCTAATTCGATCTTTCTACTTTCCATCCTACAATTTTATTTTATTTTTATTGTTTTAAATTTTTGAATTTGGTCTTTAATTGATTTATTTTCATTCTCTCTTATTTATTAGCACAATTCCTTATGGCTATAAGGTTTTCCTCTGAGCATTATTTGAACTATATCATATATGTGCTTATCTATGGTTTTTCATTATTACTTTTTAGGTATTTTTTATCTGATTTTTATTTACTCATTTCTTTAAGGTTAGTGTTTTTTCATAACAATTTGAGTTCATAAAATTAGCTTTCTTCCTTAGATAGTAAGAAGTTTTGTTGTGGTGGTTATTTTCTAATATTTTCTTTCAATTCTATTTTTAATACATTGTGATCACAGATTATATCAATATCTATATACATATACACACATATTTATACTCTTTATACTTTGTAATTATTAGTGTTCATTAAATAATTTAGGAAATCAGCAAACTTTTTTCTAGTGGGCAAGATAGCAAATGTTCTCAAGTTTGTGGTCCATACAGTCTCCCTCTCAACTATTCAGCTCTGTTATTGGCTCACAAAACCAGCCATAGACATGAAAGGATAAGCATGCCTGTGTTCCAATAAAACTTTATTTACAAAATCAGGCAGCAGACCAAATTTGGCACATAGGTCATATTGTATGGTCCTGTCCTAAAATGTGTCCTAATACACAGTCATATTTTGAATATTCCATGAAAATCTGGAAAGGACCATTGTCTATATTCAGGCACAAAATTCAATAGTTATATAAGTTCAAATGACTTTGAGTTTACTATTCCTTACCTATTATTGTGCATTTTAACAAATGTATGTTAATATCACATTCTATATCCTGCCATTTTTATTTTGTGAATGCTGGCTCACATTACTTTCACATATATTAGATCTTCATGTTGGCATACAATTTTTCCTTATGAAGGCCTGTTCTTTACCTCATTTAATACCTTTGTCCCTAAAGCAACATAATCTTAAAGTAAGAACCCCTATTTTCTCCCTTTACTGATATTTTAAATTTCATCCTTTCTACATCACTTTGTTCTAGTTATGTCTGTTGTTTACTGTTTTTACCTGGGTATTACTTTGTGATCAAATCTGAAAGTCTTAAAATTGGTGAGTTTTATCTCATTTACACTTATAGGCATGGCAGATATATATACTCTCAGTTCCTATATCCTATGTTATTTTCTTCTATTTCTACAGGATTTTATGAGAATTTCACAACATGTTTGTATTAGTTTTGCTTTTTTTCTTATATATATATATACATGCATATATATATACATATATATATATATATATATATACCAAAATACACACACACACACACACACACACATATATCTTCTGAAAATTTGGAAGAGTTATATTTTGTTCTAAGTTTGTTCTTGATTACATTTAAAGCCATAAATTTAACTAATACAATACACTTTTTGTATGTATAATAACTAAATTAGCATGTTTGTATTTCTTCTTCCTTTTCCTCCTCCCAATCTACAATCCAATTTTAGTTGATTATATCATTTTTCTTAGTGTTTTATTTTATCTTTTACTACTTTTATACCTCCATTGTTTTCTTTATTAGATTCAAATACCTTTTTTTTAACCACTAACATTAAAAGGTACTTCACTACTTCTCACCTTCTCTAGAAGTTTTTCTTCCAACTTTTGCTACATAAGTCATTCATTATGAAGGTTTGAAAGATGTATATTTGTCTTTGGAATTTTAATCTCCACATTTAATTATATTTCAGTCCTTCAGTTAAATAAAAATCATGTTCATTGTTATTCTTTTGGACATAGGTTCTCTGTTAATGCTTCTGGCATAATATTTGTACTATAGTTTTTTTTTTTTTTTGAAAAGAGATTAAAGAAACTAACGTTCATGAGTTCTTGCATGTTCAGAACATTTTTATTTTATGCCTTTGCCTTTGAACAACTTTCCAGTTGAATATACAATTTTTCCTCAAGACTCTATAAGTATTATTCAAATTCTTATAGTACCAAACATTGTGATAGAGGACTATGAAAAAACACAGATGCTTTTTATATTCATATTTAGCAATCTTTTTGCTTGCCTAACAAAGATTTGTGCTTTAATTTTGAAATTTGGAAATTTTAATAAGGCATGTCACATTGTTAAACATTATGTGTCAATTTTGCCTGGGACATATTGTGTCCTTTCAAAATACAGAATTGTTTATGACTTCTTCAATGTTTAAACAAATTAATTTTAATATTTTTATTATTTTACTTCTCTTCAAGGATGCCAATGTATATATCCAATCTACTTTGTCTTAAATGTCCATGATTTTCTCCTTGGCTAATTTCATTTCTCTCAGGTCTTCCCATCTCACCTCAATTTCTGCTCCCAACATCTTGCCCTGTCCATAGTCATGCCTTACCCAGACAATACTAACCACTCCATAACAAGTTTCCCTGCTCCAACTCTCACTTTTGCCCGATCTACTTTCTACTTCTCTTCTTCCCACTACAATAGACAATAGCCACAGGTGGCTATGGAACACTTGAAACATGGCTTATCCACATAAAATCACATGTGATTTTGAATACTTAGTATAATATATATACAATATTTTAATTAATACCTTTTTGATTGATTACATATTGAAATGATAACACTTTAGCTATATTGTATTAAATATTATTAAAAATTAATTTCACCAGTTTATTTTTACTTTTTTTAATGGGGCTATTTTAAAATTTTAAATTACATATGTGGTTGCATTTTTGGGTCATGATATATTTTATTGGACACCAGTGCTTCATACGGTAACAAAAATAACCTTGTTAAAACACAGGATCATGTCACAACGCAGACTAAAACTCTCAATTGACTTTTATGCTTGAAATCTAATCTAAACTTCTGACCATAACTTAGAAGATATTTCATTCCTTGATCTCACCTATCTGTCTAATTTCACCTTGAGCCACGTACCTTCCCGCTCATTGTAACTCTGTCATGCTAGTCTTCAGTATGTTTTTTGAGCACACAAAATTCTTTGTTGTCTCAGGACTTGGCATATGCTTTTCTTTCTTATTAAACTACATTTTCCCACATGCTCAAGTGGCAGCTCATTTCCTTCTTTTTAGTCTCAGCTCAATGTCACTTTTTGGAAAAGTATCCTTTGGTCGCTCAACATAAAATAAGTAACCCTTTGTGATTCCTTATATCATTCCTTATTAACTCATAACAATCTGCAAGTTTTATATACAATATAATAATCAGGGATAATCTGTGATGATTCTAAAGTATTTTCAAGTCCTGAAAATCTTTTTGCCCTACAGTTTGCACTTATCAAATCAATAGAAGGGAATCAGGGAAAGAACTGATGCTATTGAGAACATAGGGTTCATATCTCAACTTTCAAAGATAATTTCTTTTTAAATTCATAATGAAAAGAATAGCCATTAAAGAAACCAAAGGAAAAGATTCTTATTGTTTCACTCCTGAAACATATCAAGAGCCAGCCCTTGTGGATATGATAATATTAGAAGACAAAAGGGTTCCAACTAACCCACATTGGAAAAAGAGGTAAGGCTGTCTGGGGCACCACATGGGGCTGCAGAGTGTACAGCATCTTAAGAGCCAAAATATTGTTAATTGAATCAGCCAAAGAGAACCATCAAGCTTTGAAATTCTCCCAGAGAACTAAAGATAAGTTCAGCAGCTTTACTCACCAGAAATCAATTCAATGGATCTAGGAATTAGACTGGATCAGCACATCACAACAAGACTAGTGATGAGGCAGTGGATATCAGCTGATCCAAGGCTCCTTCTTCTACTTCTGGGAGGTCAAGAATTCCTATCCTCTACCCCAGTCACCTTCCTAGGAAGAGAGAGGAAGAAATTTGGAAAGAATGCACATTTACTGAAAAGAATGAGACAAACTACTCAAACAAAAATTGCAGAGATAAATTTGCCATTTTAAAATATCTTCACCACAGCCCAAGAAGATGGATTCATGAAGAAGTTTAGATAAATCATAGACAACAACAACACCATGTGTTGTTGGTGTGGATAAATGGATAAATGTGTTCACCCCTACACTTTTTATTCTAGCTTTCCAACCAAAATCTAAGCTCCATTGACATGAACGAAGTCTTCCTCATCAACACTATATACCCAGCAGTTAGCATAGGGTCTGGCATGAAGTAAGTGTTCAATAATATGAGGAAGGCAGGAGGGTCAGAGAGAAGAGATGCGATGACAGGAGCAGAGGTTTGAGTGATGTTCTTTGAAAATAGAGGAAAGAATCAGGAGGAAAAGAATGCAGCTTCCTCTAGAAGGTGGAAAAAACAAGAGAACAGATTTCTCCCTAGAGCCTCTAAGAGGAACACAGCTCTATCGATAACTTGATCTTAGCATGTCAGACCTATTTCAGACTTCTGACCTCCAAATTTGTAAAATAACAATTATGTGTTGTTTTAAGGCACTAAGTTTGTTATCACAGACTTGTTACAGTACAATAGGAAACTAACATACATTCTTAGTGAATGAGTAAATTAATGAATGTCTATTTTGGTGACTTCCAATAATCTAAAATATCTTAAATACTAAAATTTGCTACTGAATGAAGGTTTTTAATCATGCTACACGGTTAATAGTGTACAAACTCCAGAGCGCATTTCTATACTTTACTAGCTTAAATATTGCTAGCACATTGAATTTACATAGCTTATGCTCAGAAAATAATACCAGAAGGTAAAATTATAGCTAATCATACTCTTTAGTATTTGAGTTTGTACCAAGAGTACACTCGTATTGCTAGTATGGCTTTTATATACTCCAATAAATTGTTTTGTAACTTTATAACAGTTGTCAATCTTTTGTATTTATCACACTAAATCCTCTTTATATTTTTCAGGAAATATTTAACTAGTCATAAGGAAGAATTTCCTTAAGCTCTTGTGCTCGGTTACAAGTGCATAGTCTTGCCAAATGAGAAGATGATATGCATAATTCCAGAATAACAAGACAAATTTAGGAAGTTAATATTCACTTAATGGTTTACAAAAATATTAATTTATGTGGAAAACTGTGCAATAAAGTATTTGCTTGAAAAATCACTGGGTACATGTCAGAAGGTCTGGAGAAATAAAACTTTCAGAGTTAGACATTAATGATAATTAATTTTATCAGTATTGTTGACTGAATAATAAATAACAAATGAAAATAAATATCCAATAAATTCTAATATATGCCAATGATAAAGTATGAGTCCATTTAAAAACATGTACACACTGCTATATCTAAAATGAACCAACAAGGACCTACTGTATAGCATAGGGAACTCTGCTCAATATTATATAACAACCTAAATGGGAAAATAATTTGAAAAAGAATAGATACATGTATATGTATAACCGAACCACTTTGCTGCACACCTGAAACTAACATAACATTGTTAATCAACTATACTCCAATATAAAATAAAAAGTTAAAAATAAAATAAAATAAATTTGAAAAAAATAAAAACAACTAATTTAAAAATATCCATTAATGAACACAGGCACTGTATAAAGAGGATATTATTTCTAGTTATAGGACCATGACTCTCAACACACTGATTTCACTGTAAATAACTGAAGATGTAACCTCCCCACTTTAGAGTGCTGAAATGACTAACAAAATGATTTTTTATCCAGATAAAATTCATAGTAAGTGCTAATTGCAAACATCATCTTTATCTTCCTCAGACTTTTCATTTTTCCTTATTCTTGGATTCTAACAGTGTTCTTGCTCTCTCACTCTCTCAATTTCATCCTGCTTTAAAGTTAGTTGAGCCTAAGAACAATTGAAGATGACATAGGTATCATACAAAATGTTCCTCGTAATTTCAACTGACAATCTAATGGAGAGTCTAGCCCGCTCTTATAGGACTGTGATGAGACAAATGGATTAGTGCAGAGTTCACAGTCAATTTCTTTATTAATATTTCTCATAGGGCCAATAATTCCATAGTGTTTACATGTCAATTAACCCCAAATGTTAGCTTGCAACAATCTGTTTAGCACCTACCCTTTCTGGATAGGTGGCAGCTTTTATTCTTGAAAATAAAATGAAATAGAGTATGAAAGAAAGAACAGTAGAAAGATGGAAGAGGTAATTGAAAAGGTAGGGAAAATATCAGGTTACTCTCAACTGATTTATTGTTTTTCTGAAATGTCCTTCAGCACGGCAGATTTATAAAAGTAGGATGTTGGGCTTCCCTGGTGGCGCAGTGGTTGAGAATCTGCCTGCTAATGCAGGGGACACGGGTTCGAGCCCTGGTCTGGGAAGATCCCACATGCTGTGGAGCAACTAGGCCCGTGAGCCACAACTACCGAGCCTGCGCGTCTGGAGCCTGTGCTCCGCAACAAGAGAGGCCGCGGTATCGCGATGAAGAGTGGCTCCCGCTTGCCACAACTGGAGAAAGCCCTCGCACAGAAACGAAGACCCAACACAGCCAAAAATAAATATAAATAAATAAATTAAAAACAAAAAAGTAGGATGTTTATTACTTCAATATTAGTACGTAAGTATGATGATATTTTTCTACTAAAATAATCATATTTTCTAATTTGTCACCTATATATA
The DNA here is from genome assembly GCF_965194805.1 of Balaenoptera borealis. NCBI lineage: Eukaryota > Metazoa > Chordata > Mammalia > Artiodactyla > Balaenopteridae > Balaenoptera > Balaenoptera borealis. The sequence continues at coordinate 50,935,654 of NC_138866.1, forward strand.
GGAATATAAGGATGACAAATACTTAAAAAATTATATCTGTAAACATCTGTATAAGTGATTATAAAAGATTATCAAGTCCTCATTATTTAACTCCACTAAGCAATAACTAAGTATCCTGTTTTAGGCAGTCGATGAATGATTGTGTTCGTGTGTGTATGTGTGTTCTTTCGAAAATAAACCTATCCATTCATTAATGTATTAATTCATTCATTTAATTTAAACATTTATTGAGAGAGAAGACTCTGACTCTAATTTACATGATATGTCATGGTATAATCATTGAAAACAATTCCCAAGAAAATGATATTTTTAGGCCTACACTTACTAACATTTTACTTTCTGTATCCATGGTGATAGATTTAGAATTATATTTATCTCCAGGATCAGAAAAAAATAAAAAACATTATTAAATTCTAACTTACTAGATATTTCAAACTGTTCAAATTATGAGGCTATTTACTTGAATGCATATATTTAAGTAGTCTGTTTAAATAAATGGTGAAAAAAAGAAACTCGTTTACTTTCATAAAATAAAAATACATTAGAAAGTGACTATATAGCAGTATCCATATAAATGTAAAAGAAAATAATGATTGTATTATTAAAAATGCACTGTAAAAAAATAGTTTCATACAAGTGTTAGCACTTTTTTATGCTAGTGACAACATATTAAAAATATTTATCTAAAACAATGAATTTAAACAGGCACAAGGAAAATACAGAATTAACTGCTAACTTTGATCTAACTTTCAATCTTCTTTTATGTTTATTTTATCTTAATATGGCCTATTCACTCTATTCTTGCTTGATAAGTATGTGTTTGATTTGATAGCAGAGTGGACAGCCCAAGAATATTAGGTTTAAAATGCAACTAGACAATAAAATGACAGCTTATTTAGTAAGTATAAAAGCCCTACATACTTAGAAGTTTGGTTTTTCACTGCTAAAAGGGAATTAATTTTAAGTTGTCACTTTCTTTTGTCCCTTTATCTCAGTTCAGAAAATATGGTGAAAATATATGCAGCATTCTGTGGATTTGTTAGCAATGAGGTGAGAGGGGTGATTTTTAAAACACAAGACATTTTACTTACTAATTTTCCTTCTTAAAAATCCTTGACCTTTCAAAAATTTGCATAATACATGTAGATGTTTTTCTGGTGGTTTGTTTCCCTTTGAAATATCTCAAGAGCAATTCTCATTTCATCTGAAGATTTTCTCCTATTAATAGCTTCTCAACAACCAGAAATAGAATATGGGGAAGCCTTCCTTGATTTTAGCTGCAGTGTAACATTTTAATTCTTTTTAAAGTCTTCTATATCACCACTTGATGGAATATGTATGTCTGCATTTGACATTTTTCTATTTTTTCTTAAATTTGCTTAAAGTAAAAGTAAAAATTTTCATCCCAGCTATCCTTTTCATCCAGACTCTGTTTTCAGGTTTATTGGAAGGGTAATGTAGACATATTCTGGTAACAGCCTTCCTCTACCAAGGAAAAAAATCAACACAGATGGATTTCTTTTCTCTTTTGCCACTAAGTTTTATTCATTTTTAGATTCCTGTTTCCTCAAGCAATTTATAGTCTGTAAGCTGAATATACTCTTTTTTTTTCCCTACATTTTTCTATTAATTAAACTAACCAGGAACCTATAAGAGCTGCTGCTTTCAGGCAGAACTGGCACTACAGGAAATATCAACTACAAAATAATTTTCCATGATCAGCTCATTTTACAAAAAGCTGACACTTTAATATTTGTGTGTCCATCCTGCCCCATAAATATGGCTTGGTTACCTGCAACTCTTCTGCCACAGCATGACAATTCTCTCCTTTCTTCTTTGATCTCCCCTCCTCAGGACTATGGTAATCACTGATCTTCCAGGTTGTACACATCTCTGGCATTTACATTCTAATGACTTACTTGTCCAGTCCCTTGTGACTATCCTCACATCTCCAATAGTCCCCAGATCCAAAAGCACTTACAATAAAAGGTAAATAGTGAGAAACTGTGGTAGAGTTTATGGTTCCAGTTGTCAGGAGCATTATGGAATGCTATGGCTTTAAGTTTTTGCTTGAACTTATTAGCTAATTGTAGGCAATCAAAATTATGAATATTCCTAGATCTCTGAAGAATGCCACTGGGACAATTAAAAGTTATAATCTAAAGTATCAAAACCATCTTAAAATAACTCAAATATAAAAAGTCATGCAAGAGAGATATTTGGAATTAGTTTATTTCACTTTAATGAGTATTAAATAACTATTCTTCCAAGTACTTTTCTTACTGTCATAGTGAATACAAAGGATATGTGAGACATAGTTCCTGGACTAAAAGCTTTATATTCTAGCCAGGGACATGTGACTAACATTTAGGAGTGATTAGATTAAAATACGAGGCAGTCCATTTTTAATCCAGTTAAGACAGAGAGGTAGGTTTAATTATTAGGAATTAGAGAAATTTCTTATAGTTATGGGATGGAAGAACTGCAGAGACCATAGGAATAATCTAGTCAAGGTCCATCATTTTGCAGAGGCAGAAAATTATGTACATTGGTTAAGTGACTTGCTCAGTGATTCAGCCGAGTGGTACAGTAGGTCAAAATATGCTGTACAGACTCCTACATGAGGGCTCTTTCTAATACAGCCTGCATCCTTGTTAATTAAAATGATTTTTTAATCTTATATATTAGAATGACGATTCAAGTATTTCCTGCTGATAGTTGTCTTTTGTAAGTATAAGGCCTACATTAGTTCAATATTCCAGAATAAATCACATACAATACTTGTTTTCCTGGGATTTATAAACTGAGAAGTCTGGTGGCAAGTGGAACCCATTTGCCTAGTTGTTCCTAGAAGGCTGAGAACTGACTCATGTCTGCTCAGAAACATATTTGCCAGCAACCCCCACGGCTTCATCACTCTTCTGCTCTCGAGCTCAAATCTCCTTTGGTTTTGATGAAACCAAAACTCTCGCTGTTAAAGTCTGAAGCTACAGAGGGACTGTCAACACTTCATTATTTTGGCCTTGGAAAAGAAAAATACGCTGTACTGTCCTTGTAGTTTTTAAAAGCTATGCAAATTAAATAGGAAGCTGAATTAAATCTTCTTTTGTGCATTCCAAAACCAAAGCTCACACTAAATGTCTTGTATATTAAAATATTATATGTTTCTTGGACTAGCAACAAATGACAAACTACGATGATGTTAAGGCCATGGTGATTAAAAATCAAAACATTATTTTCTTTCTTAACAACAACTGTTCGCACAATAGGTTAGCTGTTAAAATGCTATTCCTATGTAATGTGTGAATTAACATATTTACACTTAACAATACAATGCATTCTAAGATCTACTGCAAAGAATAAATAGTTGCATAAAATTTTATATAGAGGCAATGTGAATGGATTAAAAATGAGCTTAACTGATTTAGCTGATTGTGATCAGAGCCCTGACTCCAATGTTTTCTCTTTAAAATAACTTAAGTGCCTTTAGTCTTGAAAAATATGAAACAATATAGCCCTTTTCTCTTTCATTTTGAATCAGAATTTCGAACTACTAGGGGTAGGAACCATCCAGGAATTGTTCAATGTCTGAAACTTAAGAATAATTTAAGAATAAGAATTCCATGAACCAAGAAAATTATCGCCATCAACACGTAATTGGTTTGCTTTCAAATACCAAAGTTAGTAATCTCCTATTTTGATTTACTGGTTGTGGTAGTAAGTGGAACAATGCCCCCTCCTACCCCCCCAAAGATGCTTTCATCTCGCTCAGGATCAATGAATATATTATGATACAAAGGGGAATTAAGATTACAGATAGAATTAAGGTTACTAATCAGCTGACTTTAAAATAAGGAGATTATCCCAGATTATAATAAAAAGGCAAGGAAATGGATTATTCTTGTATTAGTTTCCTATTGTTGCTGTAACAAACTCCTATAAACTTGGCAGCTTAACACAAATATATATATATACACACATGCATATGTGTATATATATGTGTATGTGTGTGTGTGTGTATATATATATATATATATATATATACACACACACATGCATATGTATGTATATATATGTGTGTGTGTGTGTGTGTGTATGTGTGTATATATATATATATATATATATACAGAGAAAGAGACAGATTTTTTTTTAAGGAATTTGCCCATGCTATTGATAGGGCTGCCAAGTATGAAATCTTCAGGGCAGGCAGGTGAGCAGGTGATGTAGGAAGAGTTGTAGCTGGAGTGGAAGGTAGTCCCCTGGCAGAATTCCCTTTCCCTAGGTGGCATCTGTCTTTATCTTAAAGACTTTATCAGTCTTATTCAAATGATTGGATGAGACCCACCCACATCATGGAGGATAATTGCCTTTACTAAAAATCTGCTGATTTAAGTGTTAATCTCACCCACAAAATACCTTCCAGTAACATCTAGATTGCCATATGATCAAATATCTAAACCCCATGGCCTAGTCAAGACGTAAAATTAACCATCACAATTATCATACATTTTGGAGGTCAGAAATCTGAACTAGGTCTCCAAAGGTGCCAAAGGGCTGCATTCCTTCTGAAGGCTCTAGAGGAGAATCTGTTTTCTTGCCTTTTCCAGGCTGCCCACCTGTCTTGGCTTGTGGCCCTCTTCCGTCATCAAAGCCAACAATGGTTGATTGTCTTTCTCACGCTACGATAATTACACACTAATTCTTCTTCTGCCTCCTGCTTCCACTTTTATGGACCATTGGGCCCACCAAAATAACCAGAATAAACTAAAATATTTAAATATTTTAGTTTAAACTAAAATAATAAACTAAAATAAATAAATATTTCAAGGTCAGGTACTTAGCAACTTGAATTCTATCTGCAAGTTCAGTTACCTTTTGCCACATAATATAACATACGCACAAATTCCAGGGATTAGAGTGTGGATATATTTGAGTGCCCATTATTCTGTCTACCACACTCTTTCAGAGTCTCCAGAAAGAAATGCAGCCCTTCAGACAACATGATTTTAGCTTAGTCTTTAGCATAGTCACACTTCCAATACCCAGAACTGTAAGCTGTTTAAGTCACTGAGTGTGTGGTAATCTATTTCAGCAGCCATACAAAACTAACACAGTTGTCTAAACTTCTCCTTTGTTCATCATGAGAACACAGTTTGTATCTAAACATTATATACATTTCCTTGGGAATTTTCAGTAAGCCAGAGGGATTCAGACATTTCATGCACTTTAAGCATGATGCTTCCAGAGTGTTAAAGCCAAGTATTAGGAAACAGAAAAAAAAATAGTGCACAATGGAAAAGAAAATTGACAGTAGACAGGGGGTAGATAGTACCCTATGTCAAGCTTCTCAAAATGTGTTCCTTAGAGTACTAGTGTTCTGTGAGATATTGATAGGTTTTCAGGCAAAAAAAAAAAAAAAAAAAAAAAATCTCCAAAATAAAATATTTCTTAAAAACTCAGGTATTTTTAACTTTAAAAACTACAAATTAAAACTCTGTGGCAACCCTGCATCAAACAAGTCTACTGGTGCCTTTTGTCCAATAGCATTTGCTCACTTTGTGTCTCTGTCATACTTTGGTAACTCTCACAGTATTTCAGACTTTTTCATTATTATTATATTTGTTATAGTGATCTGTGATCAGTGATCTTTGATGTTGCTACTATGACTCACTGAAGGCTCAGATGATGGTTAGCAGTTTTTAGCAATAAAGTCTTTTTAATTAAGGTACCTATATTTAAAAAATAATGCTGTTGCACACTTAATAGACTACAGTATAAACATAACTTTTATACTCACTGGGAAACCAAAAAATGTGTGTGACTTGCTTTACTGCAGTGGTCTAGAACTGGACCCACAATATCTCTAAGCTATACGTGTATATTGAACACTCCCCACAGGAATAGTTTCCTTCAGTTAGTGTTATAAAGAAGTAAAATGGCCCACAAAGTAGGTATAGACCCCTGTATGCCCAGGTAAAACTGGAGAACTCTTCGGTTTGGTGTATTCTGTGGTGAGAACCATGAAAATTGGTGTAAAACTAGACTTGTTCTCTCAATTCCAATCACCCACTCTTTCCTTTTGAGACATGTCTGCAGTGATGTCAGTGCTCAAGTTTCTCCCTCCTTCCTAGGCCCACTCACCCAAGGCTCTGCATCTCAGGCGTGGCCACAAAGTAAAGAAAAAAGAGGGAAGTAAACAATCATGGGAGAAAAGTTATGAGCAGGATTGAAGCAAGTGAATAGAGAAGGCATATTGATCTTTGTCTACAAACAACATAATCCAACTGTAAATATTAAATATACACATGGATTGAAAGAACATGAAGAGAGTTGTGTGATTAGAAACCAAGTACATGATTCAGATAATAAGTTCAAACAGAAACTAGGAGAAAGAGAAATGATATGGGTAAAGTGACTTGGGGTTCTGAAAACAATGATGTATTAGCTAAATCTTGTGGATTTTGGTTTTCAGGAGAAAAGAGGAAAAGGCATTTCTAGGCGAGGGGACATGAGAAAAATGCCTACATTAGAGAGAGGAATATATGCACTATTTAGTTAATCATGCCTGAAAGCACTGTGTAGAATTAGTCAAGTAGTTTCTTCTATATTTTCAGTGAACACCATTTATCACTTTCTTAAGATATCTCATTACTAATGTGTGTGTTTAGGTGTTGGAGACATGCAAGGTAACAAGGACATGAGGGTCAAAATCTAGTAAGAAAATAAAGCTCACGGAGGAAGGCCACATGGTCAGTGCAACTTCCCTTCTCAAGGCACTTGTCAGTTTTAAAGCGGCAGCTAAAAGATTAAAAGTTGAGCACAAAATAGCTGGGTGACTGAGAAGCTGAGAAGAGCTTGTGGTCATACAATGGGTTTAGGGAGACAAAGAATGGACATCTGGAGCCCAAAGTGAAGAGAGACCCAAGTAAATGCCTCAGATTTTAGGTTGCGCATTTGGAAGGCTATCTCAAGAGTAAAAGCAATGCAGAAATAGATCCACCTGTACCAAGTACAGTCATCCCTCTGTATGTGGGGGGCATTGGTTCCAGGAGCTCCCACCCCCTCATACTAAAATTAGCAGATGCTCAAGTCCCTTATATAAAATGGCATAGTACAATTAATAGTTTGCCCTCCATATCTGTGGTTCTTGCATCCACGGACATGGAGGGCCAACTATATGAAGCCTAGATTCAAATAAGTGTATTTTGTGATTGGATTAAGGTGAACTTGCTCTACTCAAAGGCCTGTCAGAAACAGAAGTAAATCCTTTCTGGAGAAAGGTAACATTATTTAGGGCCTCAAACAATTTCTAACTTTTTAAACACAATATCTAACATTTAATCAAAATTTGCCAATCGTAAAAGAAGTGACAATTACGTGACTGCAAACCAAGAGAACAAGAGAAACAGTCCAAAAAAAGATCAAAATATTGGAGCTATCAGATATGGATTTAAAATACCTGTGATTGAGATATAGAGAACAGACTTGTAGTTGATGGGGGCGGCGACTGGGGGGAAGATTGGGAGTTTGGGATTAGCAGATGCAAACTATTATATATAGGATGGATAAACAACAAGTTTCTACTATATAGCACAGGGAACTATATTCAATATCCTGTGATAAACCAAAATGGAAAAGAATATGAAAAAGAATATATATATATGCATAACTGAATCAATTTGCTGTACAGCAGAAATTAACACAACACTGTAAATAAACTATACTGCAATAAAATTAAAAAACAATGTGATTTATGGCGAACACATGCTTTCCTTCTGAAAGTCTGGAGTTTTCGTCAGGGAGTGCCTATCCCCCAGTTAAAACCTTAAAATTGTAATCTCAGACAGGTTTCCCTGGACAGAAACATTGCATACATGCTGCTGCATTTGCACTGCTGGAGAAAGAAGTATGCTCAGTGTGACCCTTCCTGGGCTGGGAGAGAGAGAGCAGAGCATTGGAAACATGTGCCTTAGTTTCTCCAAATTTTGCCTTATGTGCATTTTCCCCTTACTGATTCAGCTATTCATCCTTACTGTGTAACAATAATAAATCTTACTCATAAGTACAACTCTATGTTGAATCTTGTGAGACCTTTGAACAAAGCACCAAATATGGGATGGTCTCAGTGCTCCCTAAACAAACATCTCGTTGGAAATTCAAGAAACTCATCAACCGTAGACAACGTAAATAGAAAGGCAACTATACCTAAGCACAAAGTAGTAAAAAAATGTAGAAAAACAAAGGCAAAGAGAACACTTTAAAGGCAGCCAATGGAAAAAGACACATTATTTTCAAAGAAGCAATATGACACCCTCAGTTGGCTTCTTAGCACACACAAAGGTAGACAGAAAAAATTGGAATAAATTTTTTTAAAGTTCTATAAAAAAAGAAAAAAAGAAACTACTAACTTAGAAATGTATATTCAGATAAATACCCTTTAAAAATGTAGGGTAACTCCTTTGTGTTCTGTCTACCTGCAAAATAATACATTACATGTTGTTCCCTGAGTTAAAAGCTGTGCTGAGGCAGGTGCCTATAATGAAGGGCTGTGGCTTTTTGAACTACTGTGATTGATGGCACTTATGCTTACAACAGGAAGCAACACACCATTGCTTTCACTGTAACATCTAGGAAAGATAAGTTAAAAAAATAAAATTTAAAGACATGAGAGCCCTATAAATCAAGATAACTGAATAAAATGTAACCCCAGAGAAGGAAGAGCCCTTCCTGGGCAAGTGGAAATCACCAGCCAGTTTCTTCCTTGAAAGCATTTGCTAAGCCTGGGCAAGGGTTGACTGTCAGGCTTGACATAGTCAAAGATACTCTACTAGGAGAAGTAGAAGCCTATAAGAAGTGCATGGCAGGTCTCTCTCTCAACACATTTTCCATATTTTAAATATCTGTGAAATGTGAGGCTAAAGAGTTAGCCTCCAAACATCAAACATCCAATAGGCCAAACTTTCAACAAGGCAGAAAGAGAGAATGGCCAGACTCAAAAGCAGGAAAAGTAGCACCTTAGGGCATAAAGGCAATGTACTCTTCTACAGTCTTGCAGTTCTTAAGAAAACATGTCTCACGTAAGGGAGAGACTACAATAAATATACAGTTGATCTCACCTATGAGACTTATGAAAACAGAAGTGGGCTGAAAGTAACTGGATTTACAACCCAGGTCCAACAGGCCTCAATAAGTAATTAGATTGAAGTACAAACCTTTCACAGTATTTTCATAAAAAAGAAAATTTTCTAGAAACAAATGGCATCAACTTCTATCTCTGTGTTTTGTATAGTAGCATACTATTAAATATTATGAGACATGAGAAGTTTCATGAAATGTGACAGATAGTCAAGAAGAAAAAACAGATAGTAAAAACAAACCCAAGGATTATTCACATGCTGGGATTAATGGACAGAGACTTGAAAAAACACTATTAAAAATATATTAAACAAAATGGACAAAATGAATAAAAAGAGAATCTCAACAGATAATTATATATATATAAAATAAACATTATAAAATATGCCATAAAAATAAAAAGTATGAAATTAAAAATCCATTAGATGAATTAACAACATACTAAATGAAAACAAGATTAGTATATACTAACAGGTTAAAAAAAAAAAGAAAAAGAAATACATATTTATTTCTTTATAAATATTTATATTTATTTTAAATATGTTTATTTGTACATATTTATTTACTTATTAATAGTTTGAGTTTCAGAAAGAAAGGAGTGGAAAAAATTGAGAAGAAATTTTTTTTAAGTGATAATGGTCAATAATTTTCAAAATCTGAATTTAAAAGACTATATTCAAAAAACTGAACAAATGCAGGAAGGTAAAAGCAAAGAAAACACATCAGAATAAAAGTGTAAAAATCAAAGACAAGGAGAAAATTGTACATAGAGCTAAAGATAAAAGATCCATTACATACAAATGAACAAGAAGAGAGATGGTAGGTCTCTTTATGAAAAGCTGAAAATTATTGCCAACTTAGAACTCTACACCCAGGAAGAAAAAGAAACAAAGGAGGAATGTTGGAATGAAGAGCAGATGGGAGAAATAGAAAACAAATACTCAGACAATAGACTTTAACCTAAACATATCAAACTGAAATTAAATATAAGTAAACTAAAAATTACAATTAAAAGATAAAGATTATAGACTATGAAATAATAAAACCCAAGATGTGCCTTTACAAGAGGTACACTTCAATAAAAAGGCATAAAGTGCATGAAAGAAAAGAATGGAAAACCATATCATGCAAATACTAACAAAAATTATTGAAGCTATATTAAATTAGGCAAAGTATGTTTAAGATAAGATATATTAATAGAAACAAAAAGAAATATTTCTGATAATAAAAGAGTTAAAAGGGTCACTTCATCAGGAAGACAATAGTTCTAAGTCTGTATGCATCAAATAACGGTTTCAAAATATATGCAACTAAATTCTACAGAATCAAAAAAGAAATAGATAAATTCAGAACCACGGTTAAAAATTTTACCACTCCTTTCTCAGTAACTGAAATAAATCAGTAGGCATAAAATCATTAAGCAGACTTAAAATCAATGAGGATATAAAATATTTGATCAACACTATTCACCAAACTGACCTAACATATGTTATATATATGCTTTATACCCAATAACTGCAGAATATATATTTATCTGAAGTATTCATGTATCATTTACCAAAATGGACCATATACTGGGACACAAAGACGTCTCAATAAATCTCAAAGACTTGAAACATTTAGAGAGTATTCTCTGACCACAGAGGAATAAAATTAGAAATCAACAATAAATAGAAATATTAAAATGTTTGAAATTTAAGGAACATGGTTCTAAATAACCCATGTATCAGAGAAGAAATTGAAATTGAAATTGAAAAAACTTTGAACCACATGAAATAGAAATTAAAACATGCCATAATTGTGAAATATAATTATACCAGATCTTAAAGTGAAATATAGCTTTAAATGTGTACATTAGAAAAGTATAAAGTTTGGAAAGCAATAGTGTAAACTTCCCTATCAAGAAGCTAAATTCTAGCCTCTAGATTTCCTAACTTCAGGTGGTAATACTTCCCAAGTCTTATTATGAAGCCAACATTACTCTTATACCAAATGACAAGAACATTGCAAGGGGAAAAACAAAAAAGAATTACAGATGAAAATTTCTCATGAATCTGGACACAAAGTGGAAAGAAAAAAATAACAATCAAATTTAGTGATATATAAAAGGGAAAATATTAAATAAACAAATTGAGTTAATTCCAGTAATGCAAAGTGGGCTTGACATTAAAAAAAATCAATGGAATTCATCGCATTAACAAAATAAAGGAGAAAAACTATATGATTATTTTATTAAAACAGAAAAAGCATGATAAAATTCAATAACTATTTACCACAAAATCCTCAGCAAACTAAAAAGAGAAGTTGGTACTGCAAATTAGTGGTGAATAAACTCTCTTTTCAATAGATTGCATATCTATATAATAAAAAGAACACTGATCCCTTACCTTAAACCATACACCAAAGTCAGTTTCAAGAGTATTGTATTATCTAAATGTGAGAGGTAAAACAGTAAAGTTTCTAGAAAATAATAAAGGAAAACATCTTTAAAACCTTGGGGGTAGGCTAAGATTTCTTATCAGGTTACAAGAAATAGGAGAGTAGAGTTAGTGGGTTGAAGGGCTTTTGAGCTGCTGGTAATATCTTATTTCATGGTTGGCATGGTGGATACATGAGTTTGCCTATACATTAATTTTAGACTTAGATTTTGTGTACCTTTCAATCTATGTTATATACTGTAATTAAAAATTAGGAGATAAGTTCTTTAATGCTGTTCTAGCTATATGAAAATAGAATAAAACAGATTCTTAACTGAATAATTATAACCAATAAACATTAATTAATTGATGTGTGTTAATCTAGGCTTGTGAATCTACAAAAATGACTTGGTTAATATTTTATCAAAAAATTTAAGAAATGGTGGTAATCATTGTTAAATGACAAACCTGGGTGAAGCAAACATGTAGGAGGGTAAAATTATACCTGCTATAATCCCAACAAACAGATTTAATATTGTGCGGTTCAATATTTTAAAAATTACATTTAATATAAATAGAGGGTCTGCACTTGTTTCAAAATATATTCTAAATTAGTCCGAGCAAAGAGCAATATAGGAAGAAAGAAACAGTGTCTTAGATTCTCTGGAAGCAGACAATTAGACTGTAAGTTTGAAGTACAGGATGCTTATTAAGGATAAACATATGTGAAAAGGCAGGGTGGGGAAGGAAAGAAACAGTGTTGGGCAGAGGAAAAAAGTGAGACAAAGCCTTGGCCAACCCAGTGGGGAGTTCTGAGACAAGCATTGCCCATCAGTCATCCCTCTTTGGACGGAAATGTTGGGCCTTTATGACTTTGCTTCCCTCACTCAAAGGATGTGAGCTGCTCTGGGAAGTTCATGGCCTTGGTTAAGGCTCTTCTCTGCACCTGACTCTGATCCTGAAGGAATTAATGGCTGGAGGCTGTTTTCTGACCTCACTCTCCTCACCTGGGCAGCAGGTTGAAGAGGGATCTGAGTAGAACATTTCCATGTTTATGACACATGTGGAAAAATTGGAGCATATTCAGAAAAGAGTAACTAGGATAGTGGTTATGTCAAATATTCATGAAACTGTGTTATATATGGAATCTGTCATGTCTATCCCAGAGAAGGGAAAGAATTAGGGGGTATTTTCAAATATCTGAAAAGTTGCAGTGTAGATGAAGTTTTAAATGTTATGTATCATAGAAGAAAATTAGGAGGGAAGAGATATGGGGACATACGTGTATGTATAACTGATTCACTTTGTTATAAAGCAGAAACTAACACAACATTATAAAGCAATTATACTCCAATAAAGATGTTAAAAAAAAAAAAAAGAAGAAAATTAGGACCAACTGACAAATTATTTAAAAAGGCATATATGTGTACAATATAGTGAACAATATTAATATTATAATAGATTACTTTTGTGAGATGGTAAGCTCCCCACTTGAAGGCATCCAGGAAAACCTGGCTATCCGCTTCTCTAGAATACTATAGAGATTTAAACAACAAAGAGAAGACTTGACTACTGACATCATGGCTTATATCAGGTCTAATAGTCCGTGATTTTCAGTAGCCACTGGTCAAGAAACTTTAAAACAAAAATGTAAGTAAATTAGATGTCATGTAAATTGGAGATGACAAGTATAAGAATTATTTTTATTTTGATAAGTGGAAATATTATTAAAGAGATATACACCCCTAAATTATAGTAAAGTTTATTAATTTCAGGAGAGATCAAAGGAGAGACAGCATTGCTTGGTTAAGATTTTTGAAGTTCTATCAGAACTGGAGAATCTGGAGCAGGAAGGTCAAGCTGACTTCAGATGAAGATACGAACTATGCATGGGATATATTGTAGAACATCAAGGTGGGGAGAACAGGGAATCATGCAAAAGATGCGATGGAATCAAAAGAAAATGTCAATCTATTTTTATCTGACCTCATTCCCTGATGAATTTATAAGTTGTAGATGGAGTTGTTCTTTGTCACCCTTAGTTATGGCTGCGTGTGTACAAAGTACAAGTAACATTTAATCTAGACAATTCATTGAAAAAAAACCTCAAAGGGTTGTGAACAAACTCAATAGATTAGTCCCATCAGAACAGTAGATTTGGTAGTTTCAGGCTCTGATTTTACTTAAGATGCTGTTATTGTTAATTATTTCATCTGGGTGTGTGGCAAATCTATGTGTTCCAATCTTCAGAGGGTAGGATGGATCCAAATGTCAACTTCGTGCAAAAAAGCACCTATATGGTTTGTCTACTCCTCTGAGCTGCTGATTCCAAAATACTGCATTGCTGTGCTGTATTTTGACATCATGATTCAAATGTTATCTGCCTAGGATGGTATGTTTTAGAACTGAAAGGCTTGGAAACAACTCGTCCTCGCTTCCATGATTATCTCTCTGTCCCACCTTCCAGAGATGAATGGAATAAATATATTTTGCTGCTCTGCTAATATGCAAATTCAAGCTCCCTGCACTGAGAGTTCTGGAGTGCATATTGTTGTAACTGATGGGGAAGTAGAAGCTGGTGGAAATGCTGCTCTTGGCCTTGACATAAGAATAGATGATTAAAATAAAATTGCACTTCTCTAGTGCTGTTAAATATTGGCCAGCTGCCCAAATTCAGCAGCACTCATTCTGGTAGGCTTAGCTTCTTCCCTGACACATTGCACCACTGAGCACAGACTTTCCCTGCCTGTTACTTCAGATGTGCTAGGATTGATATATTTTTCCCGCCTCATTTCCTGTGAGTACCTAAGGCATTAAAGAAAAGATTCACCTGCAGGTATGATGAACACTGGGGACTCATATTAGATGTCACTTCGTGATGCATTACCTTTCAAAGATGGCACACACACAAGCCAGATTGAAATGGAATTTGTGCTACATAAGTAGTTAACCGTTTTCTACAGGATTAAAATTTGTGTGAATATGATGTCATATCATAAACCAAATACAGTTTGTAGATTTTATATTTATTTAATAACCACGGGCATTATAGTCAAGATATATAATGGTAGCAAAGAGTTCCATGGATTGTTCAGGGGGGGAAAAGATCTATACAAATTCTTGCTTTATGTAGTAGACCAAAAACTGAAAAGTTTTTTAAAACTAATTTAAGAAAAATTTCCCTTTTCTCACCTACACTCTCCGATGGATTAGTAGCTTGGTTACATTTTTATTCAATTATATATTGCTACATAGGATATAAATAATTATAATGTAGTGACTGAGACTGCAGACACAGAATTGCCAGAATTGTAATTGAGACTTAGGGCAGATTTCTAAACATATCCTTCATGCTGGGCATCAGTTTCCTCATCTGGTAAAAAACAACAACAACAACAAAAAAAAAAAAACAAAAAAAAAACTTAGTCACTGTCTCATAGGGTTGCTGTGAGAACTAAATGATTTAATACTTAATAAGCATTTGGTACCTGACACATAGTAGATGTATGGTCAATATCAGCTACTATGATTAAACAGGATAGACAGTGGACATACTGAATGTTCATGAAACCACGGCATGTATGAAACTGCCCATGTTTACCCAGAGAAGAGAAAAGTTGAAGGAGAGGCAATAGTTGTCTTTAAATGTCTGAGAAGTTATTAAGTGGTTAAGACTTTAAACTTAACAGAGTAGTCCCTGCTCATCTGCTGGTTTTTTTTTTGTTTTTTGTTTTTTATCTGCTGTTTTGATTTTTGCAATTTCAGAAAATATTAAATGCGAAATTCCAGAAACAATTCATACATTTTAAATTTCACTCTGTTCTGAGTAGCCTGATGAAATCTTGTGCTGTCCCAATCTGTCCCACCCAGGGATGTGAATCATCCCTTTGTCCAGCAAATCCCACCTTTAGTCATTGAGTAGCCATTTCCGTTATCAGATGACTGTTGTGGTATCGCAGTGTTTGTGTTCAGTAATCCTTATTTTATTTAATAATGGCCCCAAAGTGCTAGAGTATTGATACTGGTAATTCAAATACGCCAAAGAGAGAAGTCACAAAGTACATCCTTTAAGTGAAAAGGTAAAAGTTCTTGATTTAATAAGAAAAAAAATCTTATGCTGAGGCTGCTAAGATCTACAGTTAAAAACAAATACTCTGTCCTTGAAATTGTGAAGGAAAAAAGAAATCTGTATTAGTTTTGCTGTTGTACCTCAAACTGCAAAAGTTATGACCACAGTGCATGATAAGTGCTTAGTTAAAATGGAAAAGTTATTTAATTTGTACAATAAGATATTTTGAGAGAGAGAAAGGCCACATTCAAATAACTTTTATTATAGTATATTGTTATAATTGTTCTATTTTATTATTAGTTTTTGTTAATCTCTCACTGTGCCTAATTTATAAATTAAATTTTATCATAGGTATGTATGTATAGTAAAAACATATATATATATAGGATTCAGAACTATCTGCAGTTTTAGGCATCCACTGGAGGTCTTGGAACATAAGGATAAAAGGACTACTGTATATGCACAAGAGAGAAAAAATAATGCCAACAGGCAAAGTTTATATATATATATAAATTATATATATATATAATAAAAACAATCAAAACATATGTATATACACACACACACATACACACACACGTGTGCATGCACACACACACACTAATCACCTCTCTGGTCCCAACCAAAAGTCATGTCCCAAAAGGTCTTGAGGTAATATAAATTTGGACGTAAATCATTTGGATTGCAGCACTTAATCTGTACTTTTACACACTATATAGTCTATAAAATGGAATCAGATAATGCACAGATCTTGGTCTCTTAAGAGACTCTAAAAATATATATATTCAAGTATCCTTCCCCCAATTCCATCTTTTCTCAATGAAACAATATAGTTTCTTATAATCTGATGATGAAAGATCAAGAGGGAGAAATAGAAGAAACAAAGAAACAGACTTTTTCCTTATTACCCCGTTCTTTAATGTTACAAGCAAACCATAGTCAGGCAACTTAACCAAAATTCCTCAGTTCTAAAATTATATACACTTAATAGGAAAAAGAAGCCTTCTGTACTTTTCAAATCTATTGGTGTCTTACTAGGATGGACTAACAGAGTTCAAGAAACAGTGATTTAGTTCTGGATGCACATTAGAATCACCTGGAAGCTTGAGAAAAATGCTGATATCTAGGTTACACCCCCAGGGAGTCTGATTTTATTAATCTGGGGTAGTGACCTGGAATCAGTGTTTTTGAAAGCTCTCCAGGTGATTCTAATATGCAGCTGAGGTTGAGAACCATTGGTGGAGTCTTAAGTGTTCAACAGAGGTATTCTAATATGATTAACTAGAAGGAAATAAAACAATGAAAATTATTACACACATTTATAACCATTTAAAGCCAGGGTACCTTGTAGGAGAAGGATAGTAGGCTGGGCTCTAATTAAGTTCTCAATAAAGTTACAGTTGATATCAGGTTTCTGTGTGATTATCAATACAACTACAACACACGTAAAAACAAACCCCAGATGTATCATTGTAGTGTAGACACTAAAAAAAAAAAAAGCACAATCTGGCTCAGAAGTAGGAATATAGAGATGGCTAAAACAAGGCCTCTGCTTACAAGGAGCTCAAAGTAGAGTTGACATAAGTTAGCAGTATAGTTTGAGCATGGAGCTAACATTTATTGAGTTCTTACTATGTGCTAGATGCTGTTCTAAGCGCATCACATGGATTATCTTCTTCCCATTTTACAGATAAAGAAATGGAAGAATTTAGAGGCTGAGAAAATTATCCAAGATCATATTGCTGCTAATGGTGGGGTCAGGATTTTACCTCCTGCAATACACCTGGAGAGTTGCACTCTTAACTACCTTACACTGCTTTTCAAGCTGAAAACCTGAGTCTTTTTCACTCAATGATCTACTATGTCTTCATGTGAAAATCATACGTACTTATTACAAGAGAAGTGTTCTTTTGAAAACAGAAATTGTTTGATGCCTTGTTAAAAGCAAGATTTGAGATGTATTGCTTTGCTTTGTTTAGGGTTTTGAACAATCTCCAACAAAAATCAATTAGTGATATTTGATTGCTATCAAGGAAAAACAATGCTTGATAACTTATAACCTAGATAATTTTATAAAAGTATATAGATGAAATAACTCATAGAACTGACAGGAAACCTGAAAGAACAAACCTTAGGAAGTTCAGGTACCAAGGCAGTTCTGGCAATAAAGGGAGCAGGGACATGAAGGGTTTTTTCAGGGCCCCGTGATTAGAATAATTTCCTCTCCTTGTGTCACTTCACTAAACATACAAATTTCAGGAAGAGCCTGACTGGCTGAACTTAGGTCCCATGTCCACCTCTTGGCCATAGAGGCTTGGCACCTTGATAATTAATTCCACCAGAACCATTTTAAACAAGAGGAAATAGTTCTCCAAAGAAAATCAAGGTACTGTCACAAAAAACAAATAAACAAACAAACAAACAAAAAAGGATAAGGAAAGCAAGCAAAAGCAACAGCTGTCCAATAAATATCTACTGCTATTGAAATGAAGTGATGCAATGATTTTGAAAATCTTACAAGTCTACATGTTGATAAAAAACTGCCCTTAGAAGGGGAAGGTGGGAGGAAGGCAAAGTGTAATTCATTCACAAGATAGCTACAAGAACAATCACTATGCATCACTAAGCTTATTCAACCTCCCTTGAATTCTACCTTCCCACCCCCCTACATATTATGCTTTCAGAACAAGATCAGTCCTTTCCTAGATAATTAAGCCTGGAGCTTATGAACCCCAGAAACTGATTTAATGTGAGGTCAGGAAAAGCTCTTTTCTAATTCAGCTAAGTTAAAATTTGAGATTACTCATCTGTCTTCCCTTAATTAATTCTCTTCTGAAGACTGGATCTCACCCTCAAAGTAGAATAAGCATCTGTCCAGGGCAGGACGTTTGTGGTTAGGCACAGGCATTCTCTTGCCATCACCACTACACTTACTGTAACATTTTCCTCATCTTATTTCTGTGCTAAAGATGCTTTTGTTGCTCATAAGATAAAGTTCAAATTCCTAGTTATAGCCTATTTTTTCCAGCTGTACATCACTCCAAAACTCAAGGCTTATCTACTGTGTTATACAATTACCTCTGGAGAGTTAGGTGAGTTAAAAGAGAGAAACATAGACATCACGTAAGGAAAACCAACACATAAGGAAGACCGAGATGGAGGGCTGCCTAAGAGCAAAGTGAAATAGGATAAAATGAAGAGGTAGGTTGAGAACAAGGAGAGCTTGTATTGTAGAATAGGACATGGCAAAATGTCTAGCATGAAACAGCTACTTAATATTCAATAACTAAATAGAAAAATATAATCATGAAACAAAGTTTTTTTGTATTTATTCCTTGAATAAAGCTTGAGGATTATTGCTAACCACTCTCTTTAGGAGCATTTAAGAACATTTATGGAAAATGATAAATATAAACATGAAATCACCTAAGTGACATTTTTCAATTATGTTGAAATAGATTCCAACCGAGACCTGTTCTTTAAGTTGTGTGCATTTATTCGAATTAAATCAAGGTAGTGAATACAACATAATTTGATAATTATATACTTATTTAAGGCCTTACTCATACTTTCTTCTTTCCTAGAAAACTGCTTACAAGTAGAAAATTGCCAATTCATTGAAAGCCTTGACAACGCTATCCATCAAAGATGGAACTGCTGACTAGATCCTGTATTTAATATTGGGACGGATTCCGACTGGAGTGCTTCATAAATGCATCACGGTTTTCACTTGATGGACAACACAGAATACATTCCTGGACATATATGCAAATGTTCTAAGCATAGAAATTACCACAAATAATAAGTGAAAAAGAAAGTTTTAAATTCAATTAGTACTCTCCAAAGAAAGAACAAGGATGAAATTCATTCAAGACAAACCATTAGGGTAATCCTTCCAGATGATATTTTAAAACGTGAGAATCATGTGATTAACTTTTATAGGCCTGGCTCATTAGGGCTATTTTGTAGACTGCAGGGTATACCATTCATCAATCTGGTCAGTCAGGAGATCAAGGGGAGAACAACAGTAAATAAATAATACACTATTGTTCCATTGAAGTCATTGGAATATTTACAATTGATTCAGTTCCATAATCAAGGTCAATCTACCTAATATAGTCCATTATATTCCATTTAGAGGCCTTCATTATATAAGACCTTATCCAATATATTTTCTATTTAGCAAAATAATTTTAGTAAAGAATAGGAAAGCATAATACTTTCCTACCCAACATATATACATTATTTTAAAAATGATATTTTCAGTCATCCATAAATTCACAAATAGTTTTATTGGAATGAGTTCTTAATATAGGGCACAATTTGTCTTATTTCTAGTATGCTAATTTACCCTATCAAGTGACAGATATATTTTCTCATATGAAACTGAATGAAGGAGCATATGAATTGTGTGTCCAATAACTAGTCATCTAAGAAGCACCTTGATTAATGATGATGCTTTCACCTCTGCTCTCTTCCATTCATAGTCCATACTTCAGTAATCTAGTCCAACGCCAGAGGCTATTGTGCGGTGCTATCAGATGTACTTTCTGATGGTTGAAGGAGTCTCCTTAATCATCTTCTGTTAGAATATCAATTTAGAAATCCAAGCAGGCTAAAGCTTCTAAAGTAGTACCATAATGGTAAAATGTTCTAGTTTGCTTCGTTATGTGGTATCATTTGCCCTCAAACTGTGTGGCAGGTTATTCTTACAGTTAAGTTTTATCAAACAACCTTTTAGATTATGATTTCATGGCCTAAAAAATAATTTATGGAAGAAAAGTTTTAAGTTATTGACTGCTATCCACTGTAGATGTCACGTTTTCATCTCAATTTTGCATGTTCTACTCTTTTGGGGATTGATTAACACCCTGCCATTTCAAGCATGAAACAAAGAAGACTTTTCCCGGGTATAAAATATATACTGTGCTAAGCATGAAAATTTAAGGGCTAAGAAAACTTTTCCTTACTATGAACAAAGCTACCTATAACGTTGCCCAATACTTTTTCTTTCTGGGAATTCCTTTTCCTAGTATCCATTGACTACTCAGGTCACTCCAGCCTGACTTGTGGCACCATTCTACACAAATTATTCTTGTTAAGAGTACCATTTTATATCACTAAATCCAATGGTTATAAGTCTTTGCTCATCTCACTGGAATTATCAGAGGTATTTGATAGAGGTGTCTGTTCCCTCTTCATGGAACAACCCTTTACTTTCATGACATAATATTCCACTGGTTTTCTTCCAACTTCTCAGAGCCATTTTCATGTCATATTTGTCAGAAGCTCTTCCTCTCCCAATCCCTGAAGCTTAGCATCTTTCAGGACCAGATTAAGCACTCTGTTCTTCCCCATCTATATTCTCTCTTAGCTCATCTTATCTACCCATGTCTGACTACAATTTTATACTGAATACCAGCAAAATTATGTCTAGGGTTAAGCCTCTCCGCTGAGCACCATACCTATACTGACCACCAGATATCTTCATTTGAACATCTTATTAACAACTCAAATTTAATATACCCCCAATCCCACCACTCTGCTATCCCTCCAGTGTTTCCATCTCAGTGAATGGGACCTCTCACTAACCAGCTGTCCAAACCAGAATCCTGAGTGTCAAGACTGACCTCTCCCCACCTTCCTTCGCCTGCCAACTGCACTGCCAGTTCTTATTGATGTTAGTTACTAAGTATATTTATATTATAACCATTTTCTCTGTCCTAACTAGTTCAAGTTGCTGTCACATCTCCTTTGAGTTAGTATCATAGTCTCATGAGTGTTTTTTCTGTATTATCTCTTGCACTTTTTTTCCATGTTGACTAATTATATTACTAATGAAAAGCCTCTCATTTTTTCATATTGGAGAAAATCATACTTTTATCAAAGATTATATTACATTTATTCCATGCTTAAAATCTTTCAGTTGCTCCCAATTCAGTTTTGATAAAGTTCAAAGTCATTTCTTAGGAAAACACCACTACTGGTGGCCCAACCAACAGCCGTTCTCCTCTCTGACCAGGCTGAAAGCACCCACAGTTTGAACTGTTGTCAAAGACTTAGGGACACCATGACTAGTTTTGAGATTAAATTCCATTCGATCTGCCATTTCATCTCCCCCCACCCCATGCAGACTAACTAGTGTAGAGTTGTATATATTCAATGCTGCCACTTTCTCATCCCCCATGCATTCCTTGAGTGACTTTAGTTATGGTGGTCACTCTCCACTTTATCAGTGATTGGTGTAGAAAGCTAATGGCCCTGTGACCCATTCTGGCCAACGAGTAAAAGGGAAAATTCCTGGGTACTTATGGGAATCATTTATTTTGAAAAAGAAATACAAAGAAAATATATTATGTTTACAGCTCTGGATATTGGCATGTGAGGTTGTGATACATGAAACTGATGCAGGCAGGCATCTTGCAAACATGAGGGGGAACTACTAACATGCTGAGAATGCCATTCAAAAAATACAAGTAATTTGAATTACATATGACTTGTTGAATTAACCAACCTCAAAGCTGTCTTACCTTATGACTTATTTTTACAAAAGACAAAAAAATTCCCACTTTTGAAGCTAGTTGGGGTAAGATTTTCTGATGTCTCCCCCCAAATCCACAGCATTCTAACTGAATGCTTGATGCTAGGTATGCTCAAAGACCCATGGAGACCTGGCCCTAAATCCTTCTTTAGCATCCTTGGCTGCCGGTCTCCTCACTCCTCTCTACATGACCACCATATTGGCTCTCTTTTGGCCAATACATTGAAATGTGCTGTGCTCATATTCACCTCAGAGTTGTTTCACACGTAGTCTAGTTTACTGGGATTCTCCTGTTCCTGCTCTATTGCCTGCTCAAGTCTCAGTTGAAATGTCACTTCCTCAGTCTTTTGTTATATATGCTATAGCACAACACTTATCCTTACGCTACTCATCATACCTCTAAATGTTCAGTGAAACCCACTGCCATTTCATTTTCAACTTTATAAGAAAGCAGCTGTGTCTGTCTTATTTCATTTATTTCCCAGCACTGAGCCTAGTTCTTGGCCACAGTATGTGCTAAATACATTTTAAATAAATTAAAACAAAAGTCATAAATCAATAAAAGACTTCCAAAGTTTTATTCCTGCAAGTGTCATATTTAATTCTAGAGCTTACATACTGAGAAAAGCAAGATTTCCAGCCATATCCTGATCCTGTTAAGAAGACTACCTACATAAAGAATGGCAACAGCCAGACACAAAATCACTGGCTATGAACAGCATTCCTTACCTGGACCCCAAGACTTAAGGTAAAATAAAAGTGGAGAGGAGATAGGTAAATGCAACCCAAGGGGAAAAGGAGGCTCCAACAGAAGTTGTGTCTTCTTGTTAATAGACAGTCTATAGCAGATCCATTTGTCTATGTGATTCTCAGAAACATAAAAATAATATCAGAAGAACTGGGGTTCAGATGGATTGATTTAGTGTACCCATAGTGACCTCTCTACCAACCAAAGATGGAGGAGAAAAAAAATTGAGAACATCCTAAGCAAAATCATTTTCTTTTCTCATACTTTTTTTTTTTTTTTTTCAAATAGTATGATCTGCCCAAGAGTATGTAGCACATCCAGTACCAATTACTATTTGGAAGCTAAAGCCCATCCCACGAGGCTCCCATCCCCCTCCTACTCTGGTTATAAGCCCTATGAGTGCCAGTAACACCCTCTTTTTATTTTTCTGACCTTTCCTTTATAACATTTATGGTAATTATGTCTTATATGTGACCTCACTCTTCCATGGCATGGACTAAATCCTACAGAAGTAATGTATTATTTTTAGTAACTAGCAAATTGTGGTACACATGGTAAGCATTCAGAAAATATTTCTACTAACGTTAACTAGATGTATTGTGTTGAGCACTAAAGGATGATTGTGGATAAAAAGATAAGATGAAGTGGGGAGAATTCTCTCCTCCACAGGTAGGCTGAGGATATAATTTAAAATGTAGCTTTCCTCCCTAAGATGGATCCAGATATGTTTTTACAAATCAGACCTTTTATAAACACTATCAAGAGATCCAATTTGAAAGTGGTTTGTAAAAGTCTACATTTATTTATGTTAAAAGTACCACATTTTCACTAAAAAATATTGCTGTGTATTTTCTGATTATAAAAGTAAAAAAGACCTAAACACAAAAGGTAAAATGATAAAACTTCTGGAAGAAAATATAAGAGATAATCTTTGCAACTTGTAGGTTGGCAAAGATTTCCAGAACACAAAAAGCCTTAAATGATCAACTGGAGTTCATCAAAGGCAAAACATTCAATTTTTCAGCTTACTGTTAAGAAAATAAAAAGATGAGCTACAGGTTAGGAGAAAATGTTTGTAACACGTGCAGCTGACAATGTATTTGTTAGAGCTTTTAGAACTCAATAATAAAAGGACAAACCACACAACATTTTTTAAATGGGCAAAATCTTTGAACAGACAATTCACGAAAGAAGATATATAAATAAGCATGTGAAAAGATGGCCAGCATTTTTTTTTAATCACCAAGGAAATAAAATGTAAACTATAAAGAGACACCAGTGGGTAGCCATAAGAATAGCCAACATTTAAAAAGCTGACGATATCTAGTGTTGACAAGTATATGGAACAACAGAAACTCTCATACATTTCTGTATGAGACCACAGCCATTTCTGTACAACCACGCCGGAAAACTCTTCAGCAGTTTCTTGTAAAGTTAAACATACTTCTACCCTATGATCCAGCAGTGTTAGTGTTGGGTATATACCCAAGAGAAATAAAGCATTTGCCTATAGAACACTTGTACATGAATGTTTATAAAATTATTCATAGGAAAAATCTGTAAATAATGCAAATATCCAATAAGAGGGAAATGAAAAACCAAATTGTGGCATATTTGTATAATGTAATAATAATTGTATAACAATGTATAATGTAATCAGCAATGCCAAGGAGCCAACTACTGTGTGAATACAATACATCATGGTTGAGTCTAAAAATCAATATTGATCAAAAGAAGAGAAGTATGAAGAGGAGACTATATGATTCCATTTACATCTAAAAGAAGTAAATTAATTGAAAAATGAGATCAGTGTTTGTCTGGGGCCAAGGGTTGGGGGTGGGAGGATTGACTACAAAGATTCTAACATACTTTTTCAGAGTGATGGCTCATGTGCACACATTTCTCAAAATTCATAAAAACGTACACTTAAAATTTTACCTCAAAAAAGTGTATTATATTAGCATATTTTCACTAAAATATTTTAATGTATTTTAGTTATTTGTTATTATAAAACAAACATTAATGAAGGCATCATTCAGGAACACTGTCATCTCTTGATGCTTTGGGAGACCACCAAGGGATCCTCTTGTCCCCTAGAACATGGCCCTGAAAAACACCTGGAAACTTTGGTGAGTGAAAACAATGCAGTCCTCACAATCTTTGACCTTTCGAAGAACATTCAACCTCAAGAGAGAATCAGTAAAAGAGGCTTCCAGATGCTTGTATTCCATGGCTTCTTTTGCAAATGTGAAGTTTGAGAACCACATCCTTTCTGCAGCCAGAGAACAGAAGTCTCTCCACTGTTCTGGCCAGCTCTGATCTGACAAACTCACCTCTGCTGTTGCACACAAGCTACAGAAAAACTAGGCATAGACACTGGTGGTGGTCTGGGTACTCAGCCGGAAAGAAGGATTTCTTGCCATCTGCCACTTCAGGCTGGAACACACAGTCCAGCACACCAGGGGGGCAGAGCAGGAACAAGATAGTTTCCATTTTTCTTACCCAATGCAAGATTTTATTAGCTTTGTCTTGGTCACCAAAGAACCTGGTGAAATACTCCTCCCAGTCTCCCTCTGTGAACCCTGAGATGGCAACAAACCATGGATTCAATAACAAATTGTTACGATCTTCATTACCATAGTCTCTGGTCATTCTCAGTAAGGTAGCCATGGGAACCAAGTACTTCTTCAACAAATGGAGTATGATTCTAGCCCCGTGGGACTGCTGGTACCAGTTTGTACAGGGCGGGCTGTCGTACAAGTTGGAGGACGTAGTCATTTCTTCAAAGCTGTCAGTGACAAACAGGAGCCTCTCAGGGTGACTCCTGAACTCTTCAGTAGGGACCTGAGAGTCAGACCAGTCCCTGGAAAGCAGGCCAGCAAAGGTGGTGTTCACAATCTCTCCCACTTTATGGCAGCTGATATAGAAAACATAGGAGAATACGGGCTGAAAGAATATGCCCTCTGCCCAGTGCAGCATGACCTTCATTGCCAGGATGGTCCTCCCAACCCCTGCCATACCTTCCAAGACTATCATCAGGGGCTGGGCTCCTAACACAAACTTCTATTGGCATCAGATGGCTCTTTTTTCTTTGGTCTTTTTAAAAGAGACCTAGCAAGAGAAGTAGAAGATACTTTACATTGCAAAATGTCCCAGGGTAAGGGATGAATTATTAGATTGGGCAGAAGAGTTGGAGAAGTGTGATGCTGTCTCAGTCCACTTTGAATTCCTACAGTTTTTCCAGGGCTTACATGAGACTCAGGACGAAAACTTTGCAAGGCAGATTTTGAATCACCTCCTTGAAGCTGATCTCGACATTTATGGCTATCAGCAACTCCTGGTTTCTTCCTTTTGCCTAATGCACTGTCAAAAGTTTAGCTGAGGCTCTCTGTCAGGGGTCCAATCCTTGAAACAAAATTGACTTCTGACTTGGAAACTCTGGAGACAAGTGTTGTCAATTTTAGGATACGTCAGAGGGAGAATATTCACTCCATGTTTCGCAATGGGAACATGAGAGAGCTGGACCTGATACTTAATACTTAAGCTTAATGTATGAAGCAAGCTTAATACTTCATCTATGAAGAAACTGTTATGAGCTGAGAAATCCAAGGTGCAAACTCCAAAAACTGACATGCAAATCGGTATCTTCCATGAAGATTCTGAAGGAGCTTGTCCTTGTGCTTCATGGTAAGCACAAGCTGACCCATCTGGACCTAAGTTCTAACAACCTAGCAATTACTGTGTCCATGATAATTTTTAGAACTCTGAGCACTCAGCCTGCAACGTCAAGTATCTTTGGTTGGAATCTTGTAGCTTCACCTCTTGAGTTTGTCATCAGCTCCTTATGGAACTCAGCAAGTACTCAAGTCTGAGCTTCCTTAGCCTGGGGGACAATAATCCCTCTAATGTTGAGCTGAAAAGACTGTGGGGGCCCATCGAGACATCCAACTGTCCCCTGAAGGAGCTGTCACTGGAGAAATGCAAACTGTCGGTGGCCAACTGTCAGGACCTGGCCTTGCTTCTCACCAGCACCAAGGAAATGACTCACCTGTACCTGGGAATTAATCAGCTCCAAGGTGTTGGTGTAATGCTGCTGTGTGCTTCCCTGACTCACCCCAGGTGTGTCTTAGAGATTGGTGCTCTGGTTCTCCCAGCTTGGTGCACCCAGTTGTAGGTATTTGTCAGATGCTCTCCTCCAGAACAAGAGCTTGACACACCTGAATCTGTGGAAAAATAACCTGGGAGATGAGGGAGTGAAGTTTCTCTGTGAGGCCTTGAGTCGTCCAGATTGCAACCTGCAGTACCTGGACTTGTCAGATTGTTCTTTCATGGTGGAGGGCTGTCGAGAGCTTGCTCACTCCCTCAAGCACAATTGTAATGTGAAGATTCTGGATGTTGGGAAAACTGATGTTCAGGATGATGGGGTGAAAGAGCTGTGCAGGGTTCTGAAACATCCAAATTATGTGTTGGAGACACTTGGGTTGGAGAAATGCAATTTAACACCTGATTGCTGCCAGCATCTCTCTTCTGTTCTCAGAAGCAGTAAAAGCCTGGTTAATCTGAACCTTTTAGGAAATGACCTGAGGCTGAACACAGTCAACACGCTGTAGACATCCTTGAAAAAAATTGATGTGCAAACTACGGAAACTCAGGCTCAAAAAAGACTTGTTCTCTATAGTGAGAGCAGAGTTGGAGAAATTACAGGAGAAGCGGGGGGTGGGGGGGAGTCCTTTTTGAGAATCAGGTTTAAGTGGGATTTTAATGACCCTGAAGACAGATGGTGGTGGTGATCCAATGAAGAGATGCCACAGCTTTACCATGGAATGTCCGTGGAGTACAGCCATCAGGAAGTCCTGACCATATGTTGCTCAGATGTTACTGTTCATGGGGACAAATGAGCCACTACCTCCAGAACACTTGTTCACAGTTTACCATAGGCAGCATATCAAGTACCCAATCTCCAGAATCCTAATACTATATTTGGCCCAAGATCCTACATTGGCTTTATACCTTAAGATTTTTTTGTCCTTGGTGTAATGTTTTAAATTCTTGGGGCTATCAAGAAGATTCACTAAAGCAAAGGATATGAAAAAACAAACAAAAAAAACCAAAAAAAAAAATTAACTATAAAACTTCAAATATTATAAAAGTATAAAACATGAAAATGGAGATCTCCCATATTATTACCTCTCCCAAAGTAAAACAACTTTTAAATAGTTTAGTAATATCTTACTCTACAACTTTGTGTATGTATATATGTTTGTATGTATGCCTATATATATATGTATATATTTTTATTTTATAAAAATGGGACAAGCAACACATAACCTACTTTTCTACTTGTTTTCTTTTAAATGAATAATGTTTTTTGATGCTCTCTGTTAGTTCATTAACATTCTAATGAATGCAATCCAATTTTCTAATGAATACTGTACTAGCAGTATGGTAATTTATCTTATAGTATCACCATATTTTATTTTACCAATGATAATCGGTGGAGAAAATTCAAAATCTACTTCTAGGAACTTCCCTGGTGGTGCAGTGGTTAAAAATCCGCCTGCCAATGCAGGGAACACGGGTTCGAGCCCTGGTCCGGGAGGATCCCACATACGGCGGAGCAACTAAGCCCGTGTGTCACAACTACTGAGCGTGCGTTCTAGAGCCCGTGAGCCACAACTATTGAGCCCACGTGCTGCAACTACTGAAGCCCGCACGCCTAGAGCCCGTGCTCCACAAGAGAAGCCACCTCAATGAGAAGCCCGCGCACCATGACGAAGAGTAGCCCCGCTCTCTGCAACTAGAGAAAGCCCGCGCGCAGCAACGAAGACCCAACACAGCCAAAATTAAATAATATTAAAAAAAAAAAAATCTACTTCTAGATATTTTAAGTTGACAAAGTAAATGTGTCACTCTTTTAATATAAAGATATCTTTATTGACTGTTTTAGTAAAACAGCGCTTTGTGTAATTTAACCAGGGTCAGAATAAATTTTTATCAGTCATGCATACTCTCACAACTGATGAAAAATGCTAACAATAATAACACCACATGATAACATGTGATGTTCTTAAGAGACTATTTAGATTACATTAAAAAATGCAGCTCAGATGGATCAAGAGACATATCCCAGATCATACAGATTGTGGTTGGCAGAGCCAGCATCAGTACCAGGTCTCCTGATCTTACTGTAGTATTTTCTCCACATTTTCCTTTGTCTAATGCTCACTAACCTGGAAGAGGCTTCAACCCATCATCCTGGCATCATTGACATTGTGTCTAAACACCCAAGATCACCAGTCTTATCTGTATTTGAATAATTCAGAAAGAAGATAGAAACACTCTGATTGAGTCATGGAGGTAACATGGTGCTTATCTTTCAGGAATGATTTTTTAGTTTCACAATTTAACATACTGCAACAGCATGATGCATCTAATGATTTTTTAAAACAGCTTTCTGCTGACAGCATAAACAGAAACAAGTTTATTTTGAGTGAACAGCTGCCGGTTTTTCATCGAGGAAACGTCGCTTGCTGAAATAATGCAGCAGGCTGGCACTGCCGCGAGTGGATAAACATCTACGGGGTTTGTGAACTGGCAAACATAGGATCATTCTGCTTCTGCAGTATTAACCAATAAACCAAACAGCCCATCTCTAATTTTATGAGAATGAAAAGTTTAGCCAGTCTGCAAAACAGTTACAGAAATGGGCTGCACAGATTGTCTTCTTTTAATGAATGGATCAACTGCAGATGTCACTTTTTTTTTTTTTTTTTTGGTCACTGTATGTGGGATTTGTAAACTTATTTTCTAGACTCTGAATTAATCAATCCTTTTTTAAAATTCTCATTTCCCTTTAAATAGATGTTTATTACAAGGAAAAGTTAAGGCAAAGCTATGGAGTTTCATTAAAACAAAACTCCTTTTTGCTCTCCTTAACAATTTATTCATATATATTTACCTTTTCTCAAAGATTTTAGTGGCCTAAATTTGGTCTGAAAGAAAAAAAATTCTTGGGAAAAGACTATTGGTCGGCAAATGATCTCAAGAAAGTTGTGGATTGACAAAAACGTTGAAATGAGGGATCTCTATCTTTTGTAGTGTTTTAGAGATTTTATCAGCTCCACCTTTATTTCAGAGGTTCAGGGAAAGCTGACAAAGTCTCTGGTCTGAGATCTATTATTTATCCTCTTGATTGTACATTTTTGCAGACCTATAATTACATAACACCATCACTTGGCTGACCTCAAACATTCTGCTCAAGTTAAGTATAATAACTAATCATATGTTCTATTAAAAAGATTCTTTAAATAGAACTGCCATATGACCCAGCAATCCCACTACTGGGCATATATCCTGAGAAAACCATAATTCAAAAAGAGTCATGTACCACAATGTTCATTGCAGCTCTATTTACAATAGGCAGGACATGGAAGCAACCTAAGTGTCCATCGACAGATGAATGGATAAAGAAGATGTGGCACATATATACAATGGAATATTACTCAGCCATAAAAAGAAACAAAATTGAGTTATTTGTAGTGAGGTGGATAGACTTAGAGTCTGTCATACAGAGTGAAGTAAGTCAGAAAGAGAAAAACAAATACCATATGCTAACACATATATATGGAATCTTAAAAAAAAAAATGGTCATGAAGAACCTAGGGGCAAGACAGGAATAAAGACACAGATCTACTAGAGAATGGACTTGAGGGTGTGGGGAGGGGGAGGGGGATGGGTAAGCTGGGACGAAGTGAGAAAGTGGCATGGACATATATACACTACCAAATGTAAAATACATAGCTAGTGGGAAGCAGCTGCATAGCACAGGGAGATCAGCTCGATGATTTGTGACCACCTAGAGGGGTGGGATAGGGAGGGTGGGAGGGAGGGAGATGCAAGAGGGAAGAGATATGGGGATATATGTATATGTATAACTGATTCACTTTGTTATATAGCAGAAACTAACACGTCATTGTAAAGCAATTATACTCCAATAAAGATGTTAAAAAAATTTTTTTTTAAAAATTGAACTCACAGAAGACTTGCAAAAATAGAACAGAAAGTTCCTATGTACTCTTCACCCAGCTTCCTCTTATGTCGACATGTTACCTAATCATAGGATGTTCATCAAAACCAAAGAGTAAAGTTTTACATTAGACTTTATAATTTTTAAAAATACAATTAATATATTCAAGAATGCTGGTAAATGATAAGCATACAGTACAAGCACAAGAACCTAAGAGGAAAGGTCAAGTATGAAGACTTTCTGAGAAGGGAGAGATTACTTCCAACCAAGAGGAATACTAAAGAGTTCAAGGTTGAGCAGAACTTCCACTGGGACCTGGACGGTTTATAGGATCTGGACATGCAGCAGTGGAGCACGAGGGACACCCTTTAAATTAAAAAATAACAATAATAATAAAAGGAATGATATAGAAAGCAAAAATTTAAGAGTAAATAAAGCTATGGAAATCTGCATCCTATGAAAATTTGGAAACAGACAAGAGAAATCCAGGGCTCTTTTCAATGACTTCTCAATGTAATAATTTTGCTGTTATGTCATTAGAGGAACTACAAATATTACCTGGAACATACCAAAATTAGTAATTAAAAGAAAATCTTCAAACCTGGATCCCTTAGTAAACTGTTGAATGTGCTGCTAAATTATATAGTGAATTCTTTCTTGGCCTAATCCCAGGTAATTATAATTCTGCTCTCATATACTTTCACTTTTGCATAGTTAGTATCTCAGCAGGTGAACAGGTCAGGTCCTTAGGGTGTCAATTAATCAAATTGCAGAAACTTCATTTTCTTTAGTACTTTAAGCACATAGTCTCCTTGAGGATCACGGAAATTTGCTGAAAATGTTAAGTATTAGTAAATGCAATCAATTATTCATGTGTCGTGTTATTAATACCATTTAGGATTTATATAGCACAGATGTTTTAAAAATAGGACAAGTCCGAATTGATGTAGGTATGGGCCAGTCACAAAGGCAACAAGTTGTTAGAATAATTCCTAGGCTTGTTGGGTGAAAGAGCAATAGCCTATTGTTGCTCAGAGTAGTTGTTTCTATTGACCCTTCTACAAAGGTTATTCAGTGCCTCCTCTGGATTACTGTTTGTAGAAAGAAGTGCCACAAAAATTCTAATTCTAGAATTTTGATTTTACTCTCAAAAGGAGTGAACATCTCTCCTTATGTAGAACTTCTAGAGTCTTGAAAGCAGCTTTAGCAGAGAGAAGTATACAGAGTTGCTTTGATACTTATTCAAATCCAGCAGCAACCCTGAGTAATTCCATTACTAACCAAGAAATCAGTTCTAAAGGTCATTCTCACCTCTTCTCTGCCTATTCAAATTCTATCAATTCTACATGATTCAACATTCAACTATGTATGGCCTTAATTTAACCCCTCCTCAGAATGTTCATTTCTCCTCCATAGGTGTGTGGCATTTATGTTCTACATTTCTATTGACTCCTACTACATTGCATTTTATTATTTGTTCCTGAACCACACTTTACCTAGTCTTCTCAACTAGACTGTGATCTCCTTGAGGAAAAAAATCTAATAAACTTATCAACAATCCTTCCTATGGTAAACTTTCCTGAAATACAGGAAGCCCGATCTAAGTATTTTGTTTCTGACCTATCAGGGCCACTCTAGGTATAGATCACTACAGAAAACTATGTATCACCTAATTAACCCATTCATTTTTATTCATCAAGTCATTATTAAGGGCTCATTAAGTATAAAGCAGTGTAGGGATATACAAAGATGATTCACGAGCAGATTCTGTCTCTACAGGGCTTGTTGCTTAAGAAGAATAATTCATGTATAAATAATTATAATACAAGTGGGAAAGCCATATGCAGTTAAGAGAGTCATGGTTAAAAGGCTTCCCATGTGCTAGGGATGCACATGAAGGGCAGGAGGATTTCAGATTGAGAAGGTGTTTAGGAGACCATGCCACACAAAAGATGCTGCTGAAATCATTTCAGGAAAGTGCAAAGAATCCACAGGGATGAGAACAGAGTTAAAACTGGTAGAAGAAGTAAGTGATTCTAATTAATTTTGATAAAAGAAACCAAGTCTAAAATAATAAAGAATATTAAATGTGACATTTAGGAATTATGATTTTATTCTGAAAGCATGATTTTTTTAAAATTTGATAAAAAACATGTTTTCAGAAGATTACTTTTATATCAGAATGTAATACAGAAATGGAAGATAAGGGTCTGGAAAGCTGACATCTTTGTTGATGGTTTGGAGAACAAGCATTGGACATGGAAAGGAGGGGATAGATGAGAGATATTACAGAGTGGAATCAATAGAAGATGTAGGCATCATCTTTCAGCAAACACTCCACCTTCTTCAGGGACCCACATTGGAGGTGAAATATATGCTTTGCCTTAATGTAGAAAAGTAGATATTCAGAGTTTTCAGGGAGCAAAGAAAAATGTGAAGAATTCTTTTACCAATATCTTTCAAACAAGTTAAGAAAAAAATATACTAAAGAGGATATTGTCTTTTTTAAAAAAAAAAAAAATGGTACTGATGAACCTAGTGGCAGGGCAGGAATAAAGACATAGACATAGAAAATGGACTTGAGGACATGGGGCAGGGGAGGGAGAAGCTGGGGTGAAGTAAGAGTAGCATGGACATATATACACTACCAAATGTAAAATGGATGGCTAGTGGGAAGCAGCCGCATAGCACAGGGAGATCAGATCGGTGCTTTGTGACCACCTAGAGGGGTGGGATAGGGAGGGTGGGAGGCAGTCTCAAGAGGGAGAGGATATGGGGTACATGTATGCATACGGCTGATTCACTTTGTTGTACAACAGAAACTAGCACAACATTGGGAAGCAATGATACTCCAATAAAGATGTATTAAAAAAAAAAGAGGATATTGCTTTTACAAGGAGGGGAAAAGTGAATTTTAAAAGAAATATTTTAGAATAAAAGAGATAACGAGTTGGGGGCCTTCTCCGGCGGTCCAGTGGTTAAGACGCCGCACTCCCACTGCAGGGGGCGCGGGTTCAATCCCTGGTCGGGGAGCTAGGATCCCGCATGCCGTGTGGCACGACCAAAAAAATAAAAAAATAAAAAATAAAAATTAAAAAAAGATAAGGAGTTGAATGTATTAACAGAAATTTAAAGGAATCAAATACTATAGCAAAAGAGAACTCCACCTTAGACCAAGAAAAGGTTAAAAGATGGCAACTTGGTTGTCAGCTTTTTATTAAATTACACACTGGATGTATTGAAAAGATACTCATTTGGGTAAGGAAACTATGCAGCTAAATATCCACCAAAGGTAAACACTCTCTATGTACCAAAAGCATGTATAAGCAATTATCTCATGAGCCAAATGAGTAGTATATGCTAAAATTCAGATTATCTCTTATGTTATTTCTGTTTATTTCTTGTCTTTTTGTTTAGCAGCCAACAACATCATAATTTTAAAGAATCTCTGAGTTCAGTCTTAATACATATGATTCTGGTGTCGTAGTCCATTATTAATGACTTTGGAGAGATTAATATTTTGTTCTAGGGTAAAATGAAAAAAGGGGATTGTGAATCTAAGAACAAGGTGTTCAACTGAAAAGCAGAAGAATGTAGACTGAAAAGAAAAATCAAAGTAGGAGCCAATAATAAAAACTATCCAAAAATAAACTGTCCATAAATTAAACATACTGTTTACTTAGTAGGCTAGGACACCTATTAACTTGTATTGATCAAGGTAGTGGCATTAATCTACACAGCCAAATTTATTTTCTATGTAACATCTCTTTTCCCAACAGAATATTTTATGATAATTGGGCATGCATCTGAGGAAGCTGCTTCTTAAGCATACATGATGCAATTGGTGCTATAGGTAGGAAACTGAGTGTGGAAGGCTTGTATATCAGCAAAAGGGACATATATATTCAAGCCATTCAGCCCACTCATCACCTTTGAGACCATGCAAATATATATTTTATATTCAGTCCAACATGTTTCATATATCATGCCATTCACAGTCATTTAACTTATTTCTCAGCCATGAGACCGTACAAATATATATGTATATACATATAACACATACATATATATGTATATAAATATATTAGAGACTATATGGGTATACATGTATATAATATATTACACATTATATAATAAAATATTTTATCATAAATTATATAAAAGACTATAAGAGATCTGTCTTAAATCTCTTGATCTTAATGTTAGAGATTCCAAGAAATCAAAATCTGCTTATTGTCAATTAACCATAATTGAAAAAGACAAAAGCAGATTTAGCATGTGGCATTAATAAATATGGACAGTGCCCGAATTTTACAGATCAAAAGCATCAGAAATTTTCTTTACCTCTCATTGGTTTGTTTCTCTGCCTCCTATAAAACCGGGGAAAGACTTGGCAGAAGCCACCTACTCTTGAGAGGAAAAATTTATTTCCTTCCAGGATTCCTTAACACAGAAATAGGCATATCTTTTGTGAATTTCTTTCACAAAAAGATACCTCTATTGTATTGGGAAAAAATGAATTATTCACCATAATTAATTCATTTTATCCCCAAATCACCTAATAACATCTTGATTCAAGTTGTTCATTAATTACACCCACCATTATAATTCTGATTGGTAGTGAGATGGTTCCTCAATCATTTCTGAAAGAGTATTTTACTGGCTTAAGTACTCATGGGCAGAAACAAATACAACTCAGCATGAAATTACGTACTCCTTGTGAATAAATGATAGTGAGAAAAATTATTTCTCTTCCTTATTTACTTTTAATTATTTATGATATCAGGATAAAATTACATAATGGCTTTCAGAATCCATGTTTAATGAACATATCTCATCATCCATAAAGCAATGCACTTCTCAGGACTTCACGTTATGGAATGTAGTAAGTACAGACAAGGATGAAATGAAAGACTAATCTAACACATGCCTTCCCAGAACAACACAGAAGACAAAAATCAGAGTGGGAAAAGCAGCAAGGAAATCACAAGAAAAAGCACAATTTAACTTTTTTTTTTTTTTTTTAAATCAAGAAAAGTTGACCAAATAACTTTGAAAAATTATGGGTAACTAAAAGTTGAATTTAAATTGCCTGAAGGTCAGGATGTACGCATTTATGACTGATGAAAGGACACAGCAAGTGCCTTACACCTGGATATTTGCAGGCATCTGGAAAGGCTTATCTGTCGAGCAGTTCTTGAGATCCTTTAGCCACCCAAGACTATTTGCTGAATGCACAGTCTTTGTGGAAAACAGATGGAAGAGGTGCTCACTTGTGGATAGTAACATAATTATATTAAATCATAGTGATTTTGCCAGGAGAGGGAAAATGCATAATGCACTTGCTTAAATCTAACTGCTTTTTGCAGAGCCATGAAGATACAAGACTGTGTATGTACGCATGCAGAATCTTCCTCCACATCTGGAGCATCAAGAAAATGCTAACTTCAAATGTGCTATTACTATTCTTAGTACTGATATCAGCCGTACATTGTTCAAAACAATAGGGAAAGAACATTATGGTAGCAATTCTTATGGCCCCTAACCTTGCTTCCTGGACAATGACAGCAAGGTTAGGGGCCATGGCAATCACGGCAGTTTCTACTGGTTGTAGTGAATATACAGATATTTTTTTCCACATGAAGAAACAAGTACAGGGTAGACTTATTTTCCACCTGTGTTTTTTTTTCAGAGATGTGATATTCAGGACACTGGAATTATAGTAAAATTACTACCCCTATAAATACAAAATATTGCTGTTAATTTTCTCTGCAGTTTCTACTAAAAAAATTAAAGCCCTCTGGCTAATTACATAGATACCGATAACTTATAAAGAAGGAAATTTGTGCAGGAGCTTGAAGGCAAGCACGTTGAAAGAGGAAAGAAAATGTTTGCTGAACTAGGAGCACTAGATGCAGACTTGCTGAGCAAGAAAAAATATGTAAATGGCTTAAATTTTTCAAGAGAATCATTTTCCTTTCTTTTCTCTTCATGCTGAGAACATTTTTTTTTTTTTCAAAGATCATGGTCACTAGAGATTGAATATCCACTAGAAAGCACATTTCAGCACAATTATATGTCAAATCTTGCTAGACAGAATGTGTGCTAGTCTTTGCGGGTATTGATATCTTTGAAATAAAAATGTGTGCTAACAAACAGTCCACAGTGGTGATACAAGTTAATTGCATCATTATATTCTGATAAGGCAATGCAATTAACACATCTCACTATACAGAGTTCTCAGGATGGGCATCCAATTAACTCAGGTCACTGGGCTCCTTGCTTAGGATGGGGTTTTTAGTCTGCTCCCAAGATAACTTCACACAATTGCCTATCTCCTGAAGTGCAAGAAAACTTTGGTAAGAAATAAGGTGATTTTGAAAAGGTTAAGAGAAAACTGCTGTATCAACTTGATTCGGAATGTGCTATGCTGATAAATCTCTTCTAGCGTGTCATGGAAATATTGTTTAAAATTGAGCAGAGTGACTAAAATATGCAAAAGTTCATCATGTTATTTTCTATAAATATTTCATTCTTGATTATAACAAAGCTGAGGACATTAGAGTTGACTATAGTCTCAAAAATATCAGACAGCGTGGAAATCATTTTTGATAAAGGTATTTTTAAAACTGAGAAGATTACTCGAATATCACAGGCATGGCAAGAACATGGCATGTAATTTTAGAAAATTTGAAATGCCTTTAAAAATGTGGCAAGGAAACAGGTTTTAGATATATAAAGAAGTGTGTAATGTCATGGAGGGGTTCTTTAATTCATTTGTTACCCTGAATAACAAAGCAACACTGAGCAGAGGTGGCAAAATAATCAACATTTGTTAGTACCAGCCCCTCCAGCAGAAACTGGTAACCCCCTTTGCCACTACCTAGCATGTATTTACCATTTTTATAAACACTTGTCATATTGTAACATAATTATTTCTAAGCCTCTTCCACAATAATGTAAATTGCTTAAAAATAGATAATGTGTCCAAATTCACCTTTTCATCCCTGTCATCTATAATACAATTGGTTCTCCAATAAGTATTTGTTGACTAAACAAGGGAAAATTTTATGAACAGAAGTGTAATAAATTCCAGTTTTCATTAGGCCACACAAATATTGGTCTTTTGTAGTTATTTCAGAGAGGACCATCCTCAGCTTTATATAAAAGGGAAATAAATAGAATGGCAGCATAATGTTATGTGTTACATGAATTAAATGCTCTGGTTCATCATAATGGTCTGTAGCCAATGGGACAAACCATGAAATGGAACATAGTTACTGAAGGTGGTACAGATGCCAGGAGAAGCTCCACACTGATAGACCATACGCAACATCCAAACACACACCATGGTAATGCATTGACATTGACGTTCCTCATATGGGAAGCATGATGCCAGAAGATGATATCTGATAAGTCTATGTCAACACAATGCCTGCATTTTTAAGCTCTGTCAACAATCCCCTGACCACTGCATTGAGGTTTAGAGATAGGTGATCTCTAATTTAGACAAGGGCTTAGTCCTAAAGAGGCTGAGCTATTGATCAAAAATCAAGACAGTTTGTCTCTGGGAAAAGTATAGTTATCCAGTAGCTGGAGACAACAAGAAAAGGGGACCTGCTAAATAAATCACAAGTCCAATATAGAGCTTTAAATATAGAAGAAGATTGACTTGGAGTCTGGATAACTTAATTTTAAGCCTTAGGTTGCTTTCTTTCTTACTCTCAAAATTCAGGATTGGTTCCAGAGACAATGTTGGTCTGAACCTGCTAATGGGAGCTGAGTACCTCTACCTACCTGTGAAAAACGTATGACAAGGTAAGGAATTAGGCAGAGTCTAACACAAAGTTTGCAACTTTGGTTCTCCACCAGCAAATCCAATCCTTCACTATAGGCAAACCCATTTATGGCTTCATGAAATGAATTTAAACAGGAGGCAATTGGACACTTTTAGCCTTAAAATGGTTCTGGTTCATTGGCCCATGTTACGATCTGCAGGCTGGGATGACCCCAGATCTATTATCCATTCCTGTTTGAACTTCATTTATTTGGGACTACCCTCCAGGTTTCCTAAACCTAAATACTTAACCGCTCAAATCTTGGACTCAGTGTATTGTTTCACTTTGCTTTGGAAACATGAACATTTAGCTCATGGATCATATGTGTGTTTGGATTCAAGATTCAGTTCTGAGTAATCCTCTTGATTAGATGAAACCCACATCCCTATAGCAGTTGGCCAGATCCCTTTTGCTTCTCACTGTTCCATCCTTGAGGAAATGAGATGAGATGGCTCCACCTTTTTCCTACTAAGAGACCCTGACTGTGCAACTGCAGGATGAATGGCCAGACTCTGATTAAACTTGACTTTTTAGTTCACACCCTAAACTCTTGGATCACTGTCAAAACAGTACATATGGCCCTGTGTTATTTGTATTTCTACCCTAAGATATATCTCTTCTCTCAAAATTATAAAGAATATTTATTCCAGGTGTGAAAGCAAGGGAAGCAGATCATTGCAACTACATGGCTTCTGTTTCTGCTATTTAGAAAGATACAATCTGTGCATCTAGATGGTAGAGTTACCAAGTCCCTGGGCGTATGATACTTCTGTATGCTGCTTGCAGATAAGTGACAAACCAACATCCATATAGACCACACAGCCAGAAATGCAGCTGTGTCCTGGAAATCAAGATGTGCACACTGCAGCAAGGGGTGCTGCAACAATGGGGATGCTGGAGAGGGTCTTCTCCCCTCTACCCTTTGGGAAAATGTGTTTCCCAGGTGATAATATAGAATCAAGAAAAAATATATGTTAAATATTGAAACTTAAAGGCAACTCCACAAGAATACTTCAAAATCATAACTTTATTTCCAATCTTTTGAATATTGGCTTGCTTTTATTAAGTATATTCAAATGAAGTTACCAAGATATGTTGCTTATGCTTACGATGAAGATGCTTAAGGCATATTTAACAACTTTCTCAGTTTCTTTATAATGAGCGGTACTGTCAAACACATGACTTTAGTTATTATTTCCAGGTCTATTTTTAAATGCCCCTCAAAAATTAATAATAATTGACTGGAAAATCATGTTACACATATTGGATAAGAGAAATGAGAGGGATTTTTGTTCTCATTAAACCATCTATGTAAATTCTCAGAAGTTAGAACATCCAAGGTTGAACTGATATTTAATACTGAAAATGAACAGTAGTCAAAGAGAATGTATTTGACTTTTTATTTTCTGGTTTTTTTTTTAATTTGAAACTGATTTATAAATATTGCATCTTCTTCAAATGTTAAATTAAACAAAATTAACACTTAAACACTTAAAAAGTGTTTAAATAAACTTAAACACTTAAACAAAAGCAGAAAATAAAATCTACCTTTAAAATCTGTTTAAGTAGTGAAGGAATTTTATAAGGAAACTATCACACCATGGGATTTGATCAAGTTACCCACAGTTGCCATGCTTTCTCAATATGAAACCTGCTCCTGGTGTTTTACAAAACTTCTGAAAACTTTGTAGGAATGCCACACTTTGAGATTCTCAATAGGATGGGAATATATAAATAGTGTCTCAGTTTACTTAAATATTTAGCTACCCAAAAGGCAGCCACTTGATTGATCCTGCCCTAGAACTTTTATAAAAACCCCAAACCCTTTATGGAATGCTAGAGCAATGTCTAATATTGAAACAGACAAATTAATTAATTAATGCACTGGAAACCTTATGCAAAATTTTTCTCATAAAACTTTCCTCTTTCTGTCTTGTGCTATGGCGAAAAAGAACCTCCCTCTGCTAGAGTCTATTTCATATGGCTGTAAAAATCTTAAGAATTAAAAATCACATACATACACACTTAAACTTTTAAGAATCATTTCAAAATTGTGCCGTATGCAATAAGCGAATTGTGTAAATTGGGTTGATAAGAACCATAAAGTTTTTCCAACTGATTCCATTCCAAATAAAAGGGAATGTTATATTAATCATCATAATCATGTCCTAGATTAAAAATTCTTGCTAAATTGGGAAAAATAAGCTTCTCTCATTAACACTGAATAATTTAAAATGATCATAGTTGATCACTAACCTTTCAAATTTCACATTTTCCAAGCTCAGACCCATGTTTTCAGTAATTTGTCTTCAGACAAAGGCAGATGGCATTCATCCCTATGAATCTACATTTACAGAACCCATGAGTTATAGCACATCATATCTTACTTTCATATTTTCTATATTAATTAAAACCATCTAATGTTTCCTTGTGGGGAGGTGGGGATGGTTTTAGCTAGCATTTATCAGTAACAATTGTAGAACAATTATAAACTGTAAAGCATACATATCAATAACTATGTCTTTCCTTGGCTGCTTACAAAATAGCTATTTTTGATAATAAAAATAATTTATTTGATTAAATTTATACTGAGACATTATATATTCTCATATTCACAAATTCACTATTACTCTAATATACCTCAAACTTTATAATTGATCCTAAATATCAAAATAGATTCTCTTTGTTTTAAAAGTTTTGCTTAGGCTTTTGGCCCAAACCAATATATTTTTGACTTAAGACCTAAGATTAAGATTGCTTAGGCAGAGTGTATCTTACTCATGATTTCCTATGTAAGAGGCAGAAAGGTGAACTTTAATGCCATGGTACTTAAGCCAGTATTTTCTTTCATTTGCTACTTTGTAGGTATGAATTATGAGAAATCCAGCACTAACATTCTTTTACCACATTTTTTTCCAGGATAAATTTAAAATGAAAATAACTATGGTAACTTAAGGACATCATCACTCTTCTAGCAAGTATTTATATGGCTATTGTTCAACCATAAATCACAACATTTGATACTAGATATGAGACAAATCCAAACCTCCAAGACTAATAGAGACTCCTGGTTATCTGGGAAGAAAGAACAAGAATTCAATCAATATGACTAGATTCATCCATGAGCCTCCTGACAACCCCAGACTTCATTAACCATCTCTTCCAAATAAAAACCAAGCCCTACTTTCCCATTTATTTCCTCATTTGAAACTCCCATCCCCTTACTCTTGACTGTGAAATGGAAAGGAATTCAGCTGAGGGTTTCAGGACTTTATTTTCAGCCAGTTCCTCTTTAATGGACTCCTCAACACACCACCAAAGAAGGTATGTAGGTTCATATATTGTATGGGTTTATGTATTTATTGAGATCTTTTTTAAAAGGAAGCTCAAATTTTTACATGATAAACATGTATAACAATCTATTGTATCACCTATCATGTGAAAACTGCAGATGGATTTTAACCAAATGTGGGTGATATGACTTAAAATGTGGGTGATGTATGTATTTAGACTTCACTTTGGGGAGCCTTTAGAACTAAAGAGATCAGCAGTCGTCTCTCAGAGCAACCAGCACTGAGGTCTAAGGGAGAGGACTGCATGCAGGCCTGTCAGGAAAGACACACTACAAGAGCCAGGGACAGCGGGAAAACAACAACATAGCTGGGGCATCAAATATGAGGGCAGGCTCTCAAATGATGGGTCCTGGTTTTTAACATGCTGTATACCTCATCTGAAAATATTTCTATAGCTTACTCCAGGGGAACAATGGCAAGATTTAGTTACAGAGGAAGAGAAAGATTCCCCTGCCTCTTCTCTGTGTTTTGTAGGACATCTTACAGTACATGGAAGGTTTTCTCACCCTGGCCTCAAACACCCTAGATATTTCTGCAACTCTGATTTGGCCCCTGAGGCTCACTGACTTCCTCAACACAGAGGCCCTAAATTCAGAAGAGGTAAAGAAAAGAACTATAAA
This sequence comes from Balaenoptera borealis, assembly GCF_965194805.1. Classification (NCBI taxonomy): domain Eukaryota; kingdom Metazoa; phylum Chordata; class Mammalia; order Artiodactyla; family Balaenopteridae; genus Balaenoptera; species Balaenoptera borealis. Next base: position 50,978,401 of record NC_138866.1, read on the forward strand.
TCAGGTTTTTCATACAGTTTTTCATGTCCACTGCAAAAATAAAAGTGATATTTTCTGCCATCACTCTAGTTTTGACACCTTTGTATCAGCAATGTCTTAAAATCCCAAACCTGAAACAAATAATATTAAACACTTATGTCCATGAAGCTGGATTTAAGTAAGCAGCAGGGTAGGAAGTACCTACACACTTCATACTAGCAAATGACTTGCATTTGTCTGGCAAATAAACAAAGAAGTGAATCACCTCCTGGCCTAAAGCTGCTCATTCTTTGGACCATGATTATCACAACAGAAGAAAGAACAGTTGCTGTGTTTGCTCATGTTACAAGCAAGAGTGATAGCTAACAGAAAACATGACCAAAACATTTGGTAAATTACATTTACATTGAATAATCTATAAAATCCCATCTGCAGCTTGTCAATAGTGTATAAACCTAGATCAAGCTTTGATCAATAGCAGCAAGTGGTTATCCTGGAAAAAATCTATTTTGCCTTTTCATTTTTGGATTCTGTTGTTAAGGTGATTTACTGATTGAATTTTAGATCTCATGAACAAAGACTGAAGATTATTAGCATTCTTTGAATATAAATGAATACTCTCTTACAGGATTCAATTTCTCTCTCAATTTTAATTTTGAAGATGTTCTTTTTTTGTTTTGTTCATATTAATAAGCAGAATTTTAATCATTTTTCTGTTCCCATGGAAGTACTACAGAGTTGGAAAAAGAAGCAAATGTAGTTAGATATATAAACTACAAAGTTTCAGGTCTGTGAGGACATTGAGATCATAATATACCGGAGACAGATCTCCCATGTAAAGCAATCTCATTGTCATTTTAGTCCATAAAAATAGTGATATGATGAAAAGATGTTCACTGAATATACGGCTTTTCCTTTCCTGGTGATGACTTCTCCCAATGAACTATATAACAAGTCACCTAAACAAACTGAATGGCTTTTAGTTTGTACCCATACGAGGCAGGCCACTAACTAAGCTTGCTCAGAGACATGAAAATAAATACCAGCTTTGTCAGTTCTTCCCCAGATCAAAAGAGGATATATAATATCAGGAAGAATTTACAGAGAAAACGGGAACAGGCTGCTATCTGGGATAAATCTTTAAAGCAGATTCTATTTTCACCTTCCAGAAAGCAGACATTAAACTGTATCTCACCTTTTTCATCATCTCTCTCCCCAGATAACTGCATGAAGTATAAAATATACTGTACCACTTAAGGTTTGATTCAACAGGACAGTGTATGATTCTTAAGACCAGAATACTATCATTAGCACATAACTGAAGAAGTAGTTCCGTTTTTGTGACTCCTTGCTTCTGGGTGTCCATATATTTACCTTAATTCTAAGGGTATTTATTTACTAGCATCAGGTATTTAACACTATCAAAATTATTATTTTGCTTTTCATCAGAAATTCTTTTATTGCAAAATAACCTGTAACCTGCTGTATACAACAACTTTAAATCTCTCTGTTTAAGTAGGGACAGGTATTGGTCAGAGAGGTTTAGCTAACACTCCTTTAGGAGAAAGGATGAATTTAAGGGAAGTATAACAGTACCTGAAGATTAAAATATTGAAACAAGAAAAGATTTGTAATATGTAACTTATCCCAATTGCCTCTGAAAAATTTTGGGAAGAGGTGGTTAAATCTAGATATTCAATTTATACAAAGTATTATTTTTAAAATCAGTTTCTTTAACTAGTAGATACAAAGTAGAATCCAACCACATGGTGCACCAAGTAGCTAAGAATATACCTCCATTAACATCCAAACTAAAATATAAAATTTAAAATAAACCCAACATGTATGGCACATGGTTTACTTACACAATGACAATTTATCTAGATAATATAGAGATATATTAATTTTTTCTAATTTTTAAAAGTTTCATTTTACAATTTTTCTTGTATTTAATCTAAAATCTATACATTTTTAAATAATAAAATGTGGAGACTTATTTGTAAGGAACCTGTTCTTTTTTTTTTTTTAACATCTTTATTGAAGTATAATTGCTTTACATTGTTGTGTTAGTTGCTGCTGTATAACAAAGTGAATCAGCTATACAGATACATATATCCCCATATCTCTTCCCTCTTGTATCTCCCTCCCACCCTCCCTATCCCACCTTTCTAGCAGGACACAAAGCACTGAGCTGATGTCCCTGTGCTATGTGGCTGCTTTCCACTAGCTATCTATTTTACATTTGGTAGTGTATATATGTCCATGCCACTCTCTCACTTCCTCCCAGCTTACCCTTCCCCCTCCCTGTGTCCTCAAGTCCATTCTCTACATTTGTCTTTATTCCTGTCCTGCCCCTAGTTTTTCAGAACCATTTTTTTTTTTTAGATTCATATATGTGTGAGCATACGGTATTTGTTTTTCTCTTTCTGACTTACTTCACACTGTATGACCGTCCCTATGTCCATCCACCTTACTACAAATAACTCATTTTCGCTTCTTTTTATGGCTGAGTAATATTCCATTGTATATATGTGCCACATCTTCTTTATCCATTCATCTGTCGATGGACACTTAGGTTGCTTCCATGTCCTGGCTATTGTAAATAGAGCTGCAATGAACATTGTAGTACATGACTCTTTTTGAATTATGGTTTTCTCAGGGTATATGCCCAGTAGTGGGATTGCTGGGTCATATGGGTAGTTCTATTTTTATTTTTTTAAGGAACCTCCATACTGTTCTCCATAGTGGCTGTATCAATTTACATTCCCACCAACAGTGCTAGAGGGTTCCCTTTTCTCCACACCCTCTCCAGCATGTATTGTTTGTCAATTTTTTGATGATGGCCATTCTGACTAGTGTGAGGTGATACCTCATTGTAGTTTTGATTTGCATTTCTCTGATGATTAGTGATGTTGAGCATCCTTTCATGTGTTTGTTGGCAAACTGTACATATTCTTTGGAGAAATGTCTGTTTAGGTCTTCTGCCCATTTTTGGATTGGGTTGTCTGTTTTTTTGATATTGAACTGCATGAGCTGCTTGTATATTTTGGAGATTCATCCTTTGTCAGTTGCTTCATTTGTAAATATTTTCTCTCATTCTGAGGGTTGTCTTTTTGTCTTGTTTATGGTTTCCTCTGCTGTGCAAAAGTTTTAAGTTTCATTGGTCCTATTTGTTTATTTTTGTTTTTATTTCCATTTCTCTAGGAGGTGGGTCAAAAAGGATCTTGCTGTGATTTATGTCATAGAGTGTTCTTCCTATGTTTTCCTCTAAGAGTTTTATAGTGTCTGGCCTTACATTTAGGTCTTTAATCCATTTTGAGTTTATTTTTGTGTATGGTGTTAGGGAGTGTTCTAATTTCATACTTTTACATGTAGCTGTCCAGTTTTCCCAGCACCACTTATTGAAGACGCTGTCTTTTCTCCATTGTATATTCTTGCCTCCTTTATCAAAGATAAGGTGACCATATGTGCACAGGTTTATCTCTGGGCTTTCTATCCTGTTCCATTGATCTATATTTCTGTTTTTGTGCCAATATGTTGTCTTGATTACTGTAGCTTTGTGGTATAGTCTGAAGTCAGGGAGCCTGATTCCTCCAGCTCCATTTTTCTTTCTCAAGATTGCTTTGGCTATTCGGGGTTTATTATCACACCAAGACCCTGTCAGACACATGGCTCAGAAGAAAAGGGAGAAACGAAACAAATAAAAAAAATAAAATAAAGTTATTAGAATAAAAAATGTTAAAAAATTATTAAAATAAAAAAAAAAAAGTAATAAAATAAAAGAGAGCAACCAAACCAATAAACAAATCCACCCTTGATAACAAGGGCTAAAAACTAAACTAAGATAACCATATAAATCAGAAACTAGTCAGTTGCATACAGCAAACCCCAAGTCTATAGTTGCTCCCAAAGTCTACGTCCTCAATTTGGAATGATTTGTTGTCTATTCAGGTATTCCACAGATGCAGGTACATCAAGTTGTTTGTGGAGTTTTAATCCGCGTCTCCTGAGGCTGCTGGGAGAGATTTCCCCTTCTCTTCTTTGTTTGCACAGCTCCCGGCGTTCAACTTTGGATTTGGACCCGCCTCTCCATGTAGGTCGCCTGAGGGCGTCTGTTCTTTGCCCAGACAGGACGGGGTTAAAGGAGCAGCTGATTAAGGGGCTCTGGCTCACTCAGGCCGGGGAAAGGGAGGGGTATGGAGTGTGGGGGTAAGCCTGCGGCGGCAGAGGCCGAGGTGACGTTGCACCACCCTGAGGCGCAGTGTGTTCTCCCGGGGAAGTTGTCCCTGGATCACGGGAGCCTGGCAGTGGCGAGCTGCACCGGCTCCCGGGAGGGGCGGTGTGGAGAGTGACCTGTGCTTGCACACAGGCTTCTTGGTGGCGGCAGCAGCAGCCTTAGCATCTCATGCCCATCTCTGGGGTCCGCGCTGATCGCCACGGCTCGTGCCCGTCTCTGGAGCTGGTTTAGGCGGCTCTCTGAATCCCCTCTCCTCGCACACCCCAAAACAATGGTCTCTTGCTTCTTAGGCAGTTCCAGACTTTTTCCCGGACTCCCTCCCGGCTAGCTGTGGCGCACTAGCCCCTTCAGGCTGTGTTCACGCCGCCAACCCCAGTCCTCTCCCTGGGGTCTGACCTCCGAAACCCGAGCCTCAGCTCCCAGCCCCGCCCGCCCCGGCGGGTGAGCAGACAAGCCTCTCGGGCTGGTGAGTGCTGCTCGGCGCCGAGCCTCTGTGCGGGAATCTCTCCGCTTTGTTCTTTGCACCCCTGTGGCTGCGCTCTCCTCTGTGGCGCCAAAGCTTCCTCCCAGCCACCCCCTGTCTCGGTCAGTGAAGGGGCTTCCAATGTGTCGAAACTTTTCCTCTTTCACCGCTCCCTCTCAGAGAGGCAGGTTCCATCCCTATTCTTTGGTCTCTGCTTTTCCTTTTTTCTTTTGCCCTACCCAGGTACATAGTTTCTTGCCTTTTGGGAAGTCTGAGGTCTTCTGCCAGCGTTCAGTAGGTGTTCTGTAGGAGTTGTTGCACATGTAGATGTATTTTTGCTGTATTTGTGGGGAGGGAGGTGATTTCCACGTCTTACTCCTCCACCATCTTGAAGGTCCTCCTGTTAATTCTTTTTTGTTTTATTTTCTCACTGCTAAGAGATGATATTTCAATTTTGTGATAACTGACAGTGAGGATGTGATGATACAAGAATATCATACTGATTTTCTAAGTGTCCCTTACCCCTAAAATATTGTCTTGTCTATTTTTCTTAGAGTTTGATGAGATCTGGCCTTTTGAGTTGATGTAATTAGATGAACAGGATATGCCTTGGAAAATGAGTGCCTATTCAGGTCTTCTGAACAGGTCTTCTCCTCTACACAGGTTATTCAGTCCTCAGAAATTCATGAAATTTCTAACAAAAAATTTAAAGTGATTTCATCTTGTAAAAATTTCAATCCAGGAAGACTTCTACATTTTAAAACAAGTGAGAGTTGGACCAATCTGAAGTCCTCATGGTCAGACATAAATCACTGCTGTTCTATATTATTAGGTAAATTCTACAATTTCTTTTTAAATATATGTCCCAATTTCCTGAACTTTTTCCAGGGATTTTTATCTTCCGTAGTCTCCTCAGTACTTTGGCAATAGTGTGAGCTCCAAAAACATTTGATTTGAATTAAATATGTTGCTTTCCATTTGGGAAAAGGTCAACTTATCCCTGCTCCAGCCTTTCCTCCATCCTCTTTGTCACACCATGATAATGTTGAAATACATTCCACCAATTGTTCTTTTGTTTCAATACCATACCAAATATATATCATGCTGACACAAATTCGGACACCATGAAACACAGGATAAATCATATTGAAAGAATTTGGGGGAATTGGGATGTTTGAAAATAAGTGATTTAAAATAAAACCTTCTAGATTTTTTTAAGCTATTCTGCACTGGAAAATGTTGCTCTCTGTATTTTCTCTGTTCAGCTTCTTGAGACCATAGAGTAACCCTGCCTGTCTTCAAACATACCCTCTACAAAAACATCAAGTGGGAAATCACTGAGCCCTGCCATAGCATCTGCTTTTTCTGTGGTTCATTTTATTGGAGCACCTGTTCATGTAGATAAATGATGTCAAACTTGGATGCCAGCCTAAAAGGGACTTCGGTGAGGGAAGCCAAGCAGGAGTTGGGCCTGCATGCAGTACGCAAGTCCATCCAGCTTCTTCTGTAATCAGGCCCTGAGGGCCCACATTTGCGGCAGCTGTTTAGACCTCCTACATGTCTGCTCATCCTGCTGACTGCAGAAGAAATGTGCACCTATCAACCCAAACCTGGAGTGAACATCCATCTATGGCCATCAGTTAAAGTGGGTCCTCTAGTCTATATTCACTGTTTGGCATTTAAAGAGTCCATTTGAATGAACATGTTCTTATGTAAATAATTTGAAGTGTGGTAATTATCACAAGTGTGCACATCCAACAGGCTTTGTCTGCTTTTACTTGTTGCCAATTCTGCAACGAAGGGGATATTTCTGAGTCTAAAAACAGCACAGAGAACTGGTCAAAACTGCTCAAAGGTATTTCCTGTCAAAATATACAAACTATCTTTTGGAGCATATCTTCATCAGCCCAAAGGTGAAATAAATCTTAATGTTAATCTGGGATATTAATCAACTCTACTGGATATTAATCAACTCTACCAGTTTAGTTCCCAAATAAACACTACTGACTTTATGAAAACTAATACTATAAACACTTTACAGTTGACAAATCACTTTCATAACTATAGTTAAGTAGGACTCTACTTACTGATGTGGAAAATACTCTAGCATATATGGTTAAGTGAAAAAGGCAAAGGCAAAAACTGATGTACTGTCATTCGCAAGGATACAATAGTGAATATTTATAAACATGTAGAATATTTTGATATTATACAAGAATCTGTGAAAGTAGTTGCTCCTTGGAAGGAAAACTACATAACTGGGAGCAGAGGAAAGTGGGGGACTTTTTGGCTCTCCACTCTTTGGAACTTGTTGGATTTTATACTTTGTGTTTTTATTATAAAAGCAAAAGGAAGAGTACATTCGACTTGTTAATGCCATGGAACTATAGGAAAAGTTAGCTGTGTTGGTGGTGGTTGTTATTACCAGGGTCTTAGATAAGAACCTGACATGCATTACCTCATTCAATCCTAAGGAATTTGGATTATTAACTCTCCATTTACATGGCGAGGGGGTTAGCAAGTACAGGCTGTGCTCGATCATTGCTGTTCAATAATAAGAAAGGAACCAAGGTTTTCCTATTAGCTTCAACACCCATTTCTTCAGCTGTCATAGATATCTCACTCTGTTTGGGGATAATGAGGTGCTTATTTTGAGCTAATGAAATTGGTGGTGAGGGAGGATTGTCCACACAGTCTACATAAAAATCTGCAAAACCCACAGTCAATAAAAGTGTCATTCTGCTAGAAAATGATGTATAGTTAGTTTTCAATGGGAGGCTTTTATCCCATGGAATCTAAAACAACAGGCGACTTATTTTTTTCTGCTCTGTTGAGCCACAGTCCTACACAGAATGGTGAAGGAAGAGTTGCTAGAGATGATAGTTTCCCCACAACTCCCTGTAACTGGCCAGTCGGGATGAGAAGAGTCTCTGCTACTCTTGCATTTATGCCTACCCATTCCCACGTCCTACGACACCTCCCCTAGTGGTCCTCTTCTAAACTCTTCAGGAGCGGAGGCAATGTTGTTTAGCTATAACTCTATTCACTTTTCAGCATTATTCTTTTAGCATGAATTCTCTTCCTTGGTTCCCTTAATCCTTCCTTTCTGATTATCGAGATCCTATTTTTTATGAATTTCATTACTAATTCTCGACACGATGTATCTAATTCTGTCCAACTAGGAAAATTATCAAGTATAAGAAAGTATAAAGAATAAACTGACAAAATTTTTGTGTTTCCAGATATTATCTTCCTACACGTAGATGAAGAAACAGTTAAGTAATTCAACCAAGGTAATAATTACTAGTTTGAAAGAGAGATTCAAAACACAGATCTAATTCCAGCTCTCATGCATTAAAACACCAGTTTACATTATTTCATCCAATTCTCAAAACAAACCCATACAATAGTAGTTTCCTATTTCTGCTGTAACAAATTACCACAAATTACAACAGCTTAAGACATTACAGTTTAAAACAACAAAAAATCATTACCTTTCCTTTCTGGAGGTCAGAAGTCTCAAAGTCCTCCTTTTGGAAATTCTGAGGAGAATCTGCTTCCTTGCTGTCCACACTTTTTGTCTTGTGACTTCTTCCCCCAACCTAAAAGCCAGAAATGGCAACTCGAGTCTTTCTCGAAGCGCGTCACTTTGATACTAACCCTTCTTCCTCCTTCTTCCACATTTAAGTATGCTTGTTATTACATTGGGCCCACCTGGATAATTCAAGCTAATCTCCTTACTTAAGTACACCTGATCAGCAGCTTTACTCCCAACTGAAACGTTAATTCACCCTGGCCATGGCACATAACATTTCACAGGTTGTGGAGGTTAGAAAGTAAACATCTTTGAGGGTCAATTATTTTGCTTACCAAAAATAGGAATGAGTATCCTCGTTAACATATAAGAAAAGGGAGGTTTAAAGAAGCTGAATCATTTGCCTAACTTAACATAGATAATACACTGAAATATTGGGAGCGTTTCTACTCTTTTTGCCCAATATCTTCTGTAACCTTCAGGATTTTGGCAGGAAAGAGATGGCATATTCAAATTGGGTAATTTAAGGAGAGCTTAATAAAAGGATTATTTTAAAAGTGTGGTTTATTTAACTTAGAATAATGTTTTCCAGGTTCATCCATGTTGTCACAAATGACAGAATTTCTTTCCCTTTTAAGGCTGAATTTTTTATATATACACATCTCACATTTTCTTAATCCATTATTTGTGGATGGGCACTTGGGTTGTTTTCATATCTAGACTATTGTAAATTATGCTGCAATGAACATGGGAGTGCAGATATTTCGTCAATATTCTGATTTCAATTCTTCTGGGTATAGATCCAGAAGCAAGGTTGCTGGATAACATGGAAGTTCTGTTTTTAATGTTTTGATGAATCTTCACACTGTTTTCCATAGCAATAGCACCAGTTTATATTTTATATTCCCACAACAGTGTACAAGGGTTCCAACTTCTGCACAACCTCACCAATTCTTGCTATCGTTTTTTTTTTTAATAATAGTCATCCTAATGGGTGTGAGGAGATATTTCATTGTGATTTTGGTTTTGATTTCCCTGATAACTAAGGCTGTTGAATATCTTTTCATATACCTGTTTACCATTTGTATATCTTTTTTAGAGAAATATCTGCTCAAGTCCTTTGCCCGTTTTTTAATTAAATTATTTTTTCGCTATTGAATTGTGGTAGTTCCTTATAAATCAGATATATAGTTTGCAAAGATTTTCACCCATTCCAAATGTTGCCTTTAAATTCTGTCGTTTCCTTTTCTGTGCAGAAGCTTTTTAGTTTGATGTAGTCCCGCTTGTCTATTTTTTGCTTCTGTGGCCTGTGCTTTTGGTATTGTATTGAAGAAATCACTGCCAAGACCTATGTCATAAAGTTTCTCCTCTACGTTTTTCCCTAGGGGTTTTATAGTTTAAGGTCTTACATTTAAGTCTTTAATCTACTTTGATTTTATTTTTGTGTATGATATAAGGTAGGGGTACAATCTGATATTTTTGCATGTGGATGCCCAATTTTCCCACTATCATTTATTGAAGAAATTATGCTTTCCCCACTGTGTCTGTATAGATAGGCTGGCAGGAGTTGAGACCTTTTGTTATGAAAAACAGCCAGCCAGTGTTGACCCTGCAGAGAGGGAGCTAGGGACGAAGAACCCTGACTTCCCTCCCTTCTACCCACTGAGCTCCTCCCAAGGCTCCACATTTAAGAATCTGGCCCCAAGACAGCAGCCACCCAGGACATTTAATGAATCCAAACAGTCAACCTCTGTGGATAACAGCGTAGAGAGGGCAGTAGGGGCAACAGAAGAAACCTGGGGATTTCCTCCCATTGATGTATTAATTTATTAATTTATTGATTTCCATTAATAGTCATTGCTGCTTTCAAGATATGCTAACAAGCAGTTTTTCAACATTTAAATTTTACGAGCAACTTATATGGAGGTAGTTAGAATCTGATCTTTTCCACTACATCACCCCTTCTACAAAACTGTACTCATTTACCTGCTCTTGTTTAATTGGCTTTAAATTTCTGGATACATATACTCACTGGGAATTATTTATGGTTGAGCTTCTACTGGCTGCATTTTGAATAGATCTTTTCAGGTGTAGGCAGTCCAAAACTTCATGGGGTTGAATTATTGGAAAGGTGTCACAGGTTAAAATTACTCAAGCTGAATCTGATTTGACCATATAATAATGATATAATAATTAAGGTGTTGAACATAAAAAATACCATTAAAGCCACATTTAATCTGCTATAAATTATTCATGAGAACGGTATATGTAAATTGATTAGCATAACCTAGAATCAGCCTTATAAAAATATGTTGAATATAATGACATCGTCAAGATGGCAATGTAGGTAGTTCTTGACTTCAGTCCCCCTCACAAGAAGACCAATTGGCAACTATCCATAGATAAGAAACCACTGTGAAAAATCTCAGATCCTGAGGGTAAGGCTGAAGCACCCTGAAAATCACAGAAATCAAGAACAGTATTAGGAGAGGAAGAGGGGCAGTTTTACTTTGATTGCATTGGCCCCTCCGTAAACTGGGCACAGTGCTGTGCCAAGAGGAACCCCCCATCAGGCCTCAGTTTCTCCAGTGGGAAAAGAGAATCCAAGACGGACATCCAGCTTCCCCCATATTATGGGACACAGCTTGGGAGGCATACTCAGGTCTCACCTCACACTCAGGCACACTTAGGTCAGGGATCCCTGGGGGAAGCTTCAGGAGTGGACCATTGGGAATCACATAGAGATGGAGAAGGGGGTGGGACTTACAGCAACCAGTGCTCAGATTAGGGAGGACAATGTTGCTGCCTGTAGCAAGGCCCAATGTTCTAGCAGAGATCTCAGCCAGATGCTCTGCCCATCTGTAGAGCAAGTTGTTATCCCATTCTGACCAGGGATCTTGGTTGACAGTTCGGCCTGATTTGGGTCCCCAGCCAACAAGCCATGTTTGCTATGGAGTATGTTCTATGGCCCTGCATAGGCAGGGAAGCTAGTTCAAAGCCCTGCCCAATGGCTGAGCATAACCTACAATCCTGCCCCACTGAGAAGCATGGTTACATGTTTCCCAGCTTGGCTGGCAGCCTTGGAGCACATCCTACAGCCCAGGGAAGAAAATTCACAACCACACCCAATTGCTGAGCTTAGCCTCCAGTCTGACCTGATCAGGAGACTGACCTGAGATCCCAGGGAGCCATGAGCCCATGTTACAGCCCTCCTCTGACAGAGAGCCAAACCAGCAGCCATGCCTATCTGTTGAGCATAGCCACTGGCACCGCATAACCAGGGAGCCTGAAGAGTGATCCTGGTCAACCTGAGACCTATCTATGGTACTGCTCAGCTGTGGAGCCCATTCAACAGCCCTACTGACTGCTGAAGACAGCCTGTGACCTGACCCAGGAAGGGAGCTCAGCCAGTGACCCTGTCCAATTGCAAAGCATAGCCTGTGGTCCCCACCCAACTAGACAGCCTCGGCAGTGGTCCTGCCCAACTGCAAAGCATGGTCTCCAGGCTCACGGAACTGTTGAATACAGGTGGAGGCCCTGCCCAATGAGAGAGCCCCACCAGCAACCTCAACCATCAGAAGAGCACCTAATCACCCTACCTATTTTTGGACACAGCCTGTGGCCACACCGGATTGAAAAGCACAGCCTGAGGCTCCAGGGACTGCCAAGCCCTGCCTGTAGCCCCACCTGAACAAAGAGACCAATCAGTGGCACCATCCAATCAGGGAGCAGCCCTGCCCAACCACAGACTCCAAACAGTGGCAACACAGCCTATAACCTCACTCAATGAGAAGTGATTGCAGAGCCCATCTAGTGACCCCATCTGACCGTAGAGCCCAGCCAGCAGGCCCACACACCATGGAGTCCAGCCAATGCCAAGCCCCCAACTCAGCTCAGGAATTGCTCTGATACCAAAGCCAGATAAGGATACTACAAGAAAAAACAAAGAACAAAAACTACAGGCCAATATCCCTGATGAATATGGATGCAAAAATTCTCAATAAAATACTAGCAAACTGAATTCAACAGCATATTAAATGTGCAGACACTATTTAATAAAATACAATATAATGGTGTTCTTCATAAATCTTTTAACCCCATTATTATTCCTATGTTATTTTAAGTATTAAAATGGCAAAATATCTTAATATAAATATTAAAAACATTAAAAAGATATTTTTATAAAGTTAGTAGGATGCAAAATTTTTCCTTTCATAGACATTTTTTGAGACAACGTCTGGAAGGCATCAGAGCTATTTGATGGCTTTTTGATCAACTAGTTCAAGTGTGTCGCTTAGCTACCTCTTCTCTTCATTACAGCTTTTCTTTAACCTTTATTGTCCGTTGTCCCTTTAGTTGCATTCAAAAGGAAAATCCATTCTCCTTATTCACATCAGCAGCTTCACCTTCAACCTTGGATCTTGCAGGCACTCAAGTTTTATACCTCCAAAATACACTCATATTTACACTGGATTTTTTGTATCCTTTAGCCTCTTTCTTAATTTGTTATTCAATGTCAAAACATTACAGAATTTTGACTTGAATTGTCAGCCTCAAAGGTGCTTCTGGACACATGAAAGAGAGCCTTTCAATAGCCAAATTCCTGCCTTTCACTTCTTCTAACTCTGCCACCACTAATACACAGAAGACTGAGATAATGGAGTTAAGAAGAACAAAGCCTGGAAAGGAAATAGAAGCGAAGGGGGAAGGAAGAGGTAATTTCTTTCTGTGTCATGGCCATCACAGAGAAACCTAACAGAAGGGATTATACCAAGTTTGACCTGGGAATAGGAAAGATGAGATGTGGATCTAGGATAAATCTGGACACCAGAGAAAACTTTAGAAAGAAATCACTAAAAATACTTATTCTCAAATTCATTAGGCATACTTCCAGAGCTGTGGCGAGAAATACAGGTAACTTAGAATCCAGAAACACCTACTCTTTAGTACTGTAATCTGAAACAGGATTCAAAGTAAGTATAACAATCCATGTTCATTTCATAGCTAACACATAAGTTAAGCACTCGACTGAAAAGCAGCATATAGTTTTCCCAGTAATAGTACGATAGAACCACTACACTATAACCTCTTGATCAAAGAATATGTCTTCTGAAAACATTGATCCTGTTCAGTGACCCTGTGTCTGTTTCAGTAGATCTCTACCATCAAGACTAATCTGAAAGTTGCCACATGATGAAGACAAAATCCTTCCTTTAGTTATAAACTTAGGTTTGTCTTCTCAAGCAATGGCCTGTTTAACTGAAGATGAACTGCTTTGCTGGTTTCAAATAAACTCAGTTTGAACTTTTCCCTAATATGGTACTTTTTTTGTTTTTCATGTGCAGCATCTCTTGTAACCAGAAGAATTTTGGAAATCAAAAGAGTATGGAGTTCCCTGTCTCCTTTTTGTTTGTTTGTTTTTTGTTTTTGTTTTTTTATACTGCAGGTTCTTATTAGGCATCAATCCCTGTCTTCTAACGTGTGTTCAGCCCATGAAGACTTTAGAGTTACACAAATTAGGACAAAGAATAGAATCGTGAGTTAACTGAGAGGATTTTTTTTAATATGATTCCTTAGAAATTACAATGCTTTATGAGCAATGGAGGGAAATTATAAGATCATATCTAATCAGAGAGTGCTATTTGTGTACCAAAAATGAAGTACTACCTTTCGTTTCCAACAATGCTATGCAACTCAGAGAAAGAGACAGATTTTTGCAAAGCACATTGAAGAATATATGTTTTATATTTATATGTTGAATACGTTTAAAAAATTTAGGATACTGTGGGAGATAAATCATCCTAAAAGTTATACAATCAGAAGAAAAGATGCTAGCAGGTTAAAAATACAGTAGGTGAAACTTCTGTGCACCTCTCAGGCCTCTCACCTACCACCAGTATCAGAAACAGAGTGGGGTACAAGTGAAGAAGAAGAAGGTAAGGGAGCAGTGAAACCAAACTGAATGAAGCAAAGAGAGAAAAGGAAAGTCAGACATAGAGATGGAAAATATGTCTAATATTGATTTTTGAGCAATATAAAGGCAGGGACCAAGAGTTCTCAGCAATTTGTTTGAAAATTCAAATTCAAAATGGCATGAATATTGTAACATGGATGGCACAGAATACATGGGGCACAAAGAATTAGTGCAGAGCCAATCAGGCCAAAGAAAGCAAGTGTTGACAGTCAAACTAGACCAAGAAAGACAACATTTGCCACAAACTGCCTAAGGGTTTCACCAATTCTCTGATGAAGACAGGTTGCACACTGGCATCAGAACCAAATTGCATGTTCTTTATAATTCACTGTTCATTCATGTTTAAGCTAACTATTAGATGAACTATGAGTAATTCGTTTTAAAGTTGGGTGAAGTAAATTTTGCCATTTTCAGGTCCTAAGTTAAAGATTCCTCCCTTCCAGTGTTAAAAAAATAATGTTGAGCTGAAGTGACTCAAAAGTATGTAGCAGCCAATACTTTCATGGTGTTCAGAATGGATAGACCAAGTTAGTAACACCTGCCTCAGAATGCTTACCTAGCAAGACTTGCAACTGTCTGTGAGAACCACAGATAAAAGCCACTTACTGGAGCTCAGATCTGCTCTGAGTGTCCTTGCTCATAATGGCTTTGAAAAACATTGCCAATATCTTCTCTCCTTATTAAAAGTGGCATGCATGTTTGCAGCTGACAGTAATTATTTTAAACTATTTCTTTTTATATTACCTTTTATATATGACCTATTTTCAGTGAAAAAAATATATAAAATATTATAATTTAAACCATTAGAAGAATAGTTTTTTCCCAAATGATAATTCATCATTTGGTTCCTCTGGAGCAGGAAGATTTTTTAGAAGTTTCCCAAAGGTGATTAGAAACTTAAGTTCTGCTTTACAGCCAATGACCTAAGTTCCATCCTTCCTACAATTTAATCCCATTTCCTGCTGCCCAGACCAAGTATCTAAATGACTGGCCCTCTGGTTTGTCAGACATTTTTGATACATTTTGCTTTACTTCTCATGCCCCAAACCTTTGATTACCTGTCTTATCTTTGCAATTTGTCTTTTTTGTTCCAGTTTGCCTCCCTAGTTTCTGACCCACTGATTATTTAACTCATCTCTTCAATATTTCTGACTGTCTGGTTACAATCTACCCTGATCTACTCAATAACCCTTCAGCACATAGAATACCAATTGAAACCCAACTTTGGTTTCCATGGTGCTCACCTTTCTCTCCTATAAGATGACTCCTCCCTCAAGCTAGTGACACCACCCAATATGATCCAACTTTCCCAACTCCAGTCTTCATGTGTGTCTTCTGTCCAATATCTATGGCCAACAACTTTTTACATCCAGTCAGAAAAGGATACAAGTTCCCTGCATGGTATCATCTTAATAGAAAAATAATTGGCAAATGAGAAATATTTGAATTGTTTCTGAATTAAAAATAAAAATAATTTTAATTTTTAAATGAATCACCATTGAGAAAGACATGGACAAGCTAAATGTTCATTTTACTGCAGTCAAATGGAGAAAAAAAACAGTAGAAATCAGAAGATCTGGTTTTTACTATAGCCATATGACAAAGTGTTTTAATTCCTCTGAACTTGGTTTCTTTATCTGTAACACAAGAATGATTCTATCAGCCTTACACATGTGCAGAGGTTATAGGAGAATCAAGCAAAATTAAAATAGGTGAGAACTCCTTGAATATAGTATGAGCTCAACAATGTAGAGGAGAGTGCAGAGGAGCATGAAATTCAAAGCTAATGACCCTCTTCTATATAATATATCTTAAAATAGTTTTCTAGTTGTGGTGATGGATTTGTAAAAATATAAGCAGTATTTTTTCTATGTCAGTGAATCACTGGAATGCTCCCTAGAGTAGATGACATTGCCTTTACCACCTCAGTGACATGCATCTACCTTCCAGTGTTCACATATAGTTCCTCTGGGGATTTTTTTTTTCTGGCCAAGAGTGCCCACTTTGTTATCTGCTCAGGAAGCCAGAATTTTATATCCTCTGGTTGGAAGAACTCTTAAATGTATGCAGTCATCCTTTGGTATACACGGGGATTGAATTGTCCCAGGACCCCCTGCACATACCAAAATCCAAGATGCTCAAGTTCGTTACATAAAATGGCATAGTACTTGCATAAAACCTATGCACATCCTCCCAAGTACTTTAAATCATCTCTAGATTACTTATAATACCTAAAACAATGTAAATGCCATGTGAATAGTTATAAATACAAAGCCAATGCTATGTGAATAGTTGCTGGTATGAGGCAAATTCAAGATTTGCTTTTTGGAACTTTCTGGAATTTCTAAAAAATGTCTTCAACTTGCAGGTGGTTGAATCCATGGATGCAGAACCCATGAATATGGAGGGCCAATTGTATTTTACACTGGTTCTCAGAGTTCTCCAGTGGGATTAGTCTATAGGTACTCAAAGGGGTAAGTAGCATGACAAACCATCGGCTGCCTTGCCTTATCTGATTTACTGTTACAACACATATAGGTGGTATCCTGGGATCACCTAAAAATAAATATACAAATTTTTTTTTTTTTTTAAATAATTCTTTCTACTCAAATCTTTGCTTTAGGGTCAACTTCTAGGGAAACCTAAAACAAACAAAAAATTCCTTAAAAAACAGAATATAGGGGCTTCCCTGGTGGCGCAGTGGTTGGGAGTCTGCTTGCCAATGCAGGGCACACGGGTTTGAGCCCTGGTCTGGGAGGAACCCGCATGCCGCGGAGCAACTGGGTCCGTGAGCCACAATTACTGAGCCTGCGCATCTGGAGCCTGTGCTCCACAACAGGAGAGGCCGCCATAGTGAGAGGCCCACGCACCACGATGAAGAGTGGCCCCCACTTGCCACAACTGGAGAAAGCCCTCGCACAGAAACGAAGACCCAACACAGCCATAAATAAATAAATAAATAAATAAAATTTAAAATAAAAAACAGAATATAAAACGCATTCCTATACATAGTTTTTGATCACATGACTGACTTTAAAAGCACATCTACTTAAATCAATCATCTGTTGATGGGCACTTGGGTTGTTTCCATGTCTTGGCTATTTATTGTAAATCGTGCTGTTATGAACATTGAGATGCATGTATCTTTTTCAATTAGATTCTTCATCTTTGCCAAATATATATCCAGGAGGATTGCTGGACAGACAATTGGCTTAAGAGGATGTGATACACACACACACACACACACACACACACACACACACACACACACACATGCACACACAATGGAATGTTACTCAGCCATAAAAAAGAATAAAATATTGCCATTTGTAGCAACATGGATAGACCTACAGGATAGCATACTAAGTGAAGTAAGTCAGACAGAGAATGACAAATATTATATGATATCATTTATATTTGGAATCTAGAAAAATAATACAACAGAATCTATATCCAAACAGAAACAGACTCACAGACATAGAAAACAAACTATGGTTACCTAAGGGGGAAGAGGGAAAGAGATAAATTAGGAGTATGGGATGAAGAGATACAAGTTACTTTACATAAAATAGATAAGAAACAAGGATTTACTATATAGCACAGGAAACTATATTCAATATCTTGTAATAACCTATAATGGAAAATAGTCTTAAAAAATACATGTGTCTATATATATACACTGAATTACTTTGATGTACATCTGAAACTAGCACAATATTTTGAATCAACTATACTTCAATAAAAAAGAAATAAAAAACCTAAATAAATAAATTTATTAAAAAAAGAAAAGATGAAGGTGATAGCCTTGAAGATTCCTTTCCAGTATGTAACTCTTGAAAAGGAAGTTAAGATAATAATGAACACCACTGGCATAGACTTTGTCTATAGAAAGACAAAGATTAGTATAGAAATCCAGCCAGTGTATGGAGGCACACCTCACATAGCATCTGCATTTTATGTTTTGATTGGCTTGTTACAAACCAGTGCCTTTAGGCTTTCAACTCAGCATCACACTGCTTCCCTGTCTCTCCCCTCTGATGAGACTGTGAAAATACAGACAAGGGAGGTAAAGCTTATCAAAAACTGACATTCTCCTTTTATATGTTTAAATACTGAGAAGTGCTTCTTCAACAACCGTGTAGACCCTCCTCCTCCTTCTTAACTTTTTCTGAAGAGAGTTGTGTTAACCTGACTTAAATCACCAAGTTGCATGAGCCAGTCTACTAGAAATTATTATTTGCTTGAGAGCTGTTGAGAAATTCAGTACAGAATTTGCTGTATTTCATAATGACAAGAGGAGGAGAAATAGGGATGTTCAGAGAGGAACAAATAACTGATTTAGTAGTTCTACCATTTGTAACAGATCTTAGTCATTGCCTCTTTGTTCCTGTGCACCTACTTTAGTAAGGTTTCCATGCATAAAGAAATAAGCGTACAGTAGTTAGCCTTAGCCAGATTGAAGAGCCCAAGGTTTAATCTCAGTTGCGCACTGATGGAGTATAATTTGCAGATTCAGAGAGATGCATCTAAATTTAGAATCTGACACAATGGTGGTTGCTAGGTGCTCAAAAAGAAATCAAGGAACAAAGGGAGTGGCTTTTGAAGTGGCTGAACTCATTTACAGAAGCAGAAAGACTGTACCTTGTGATATGGCTTCTGTGCTGCTGTAGACTATTGGGATGAATGACTAAATGATAGAAGGGTAACTTGGCAAAAATGTCATGAAAGCTAGAAATCCAGGAGAGGCAGAGAGGTGACTTTCATTACAATGAGCCAGGATTCAAGTATGAAAATCACATTAACAATGCCTGAATCTCATGTCTAATTTCCTGCCTATTGAGTCAAACATTGTCTCGAGGTTTCATATAATGATAAACATAAGGTATTTTATTTGATCTTGTCCTTTTTTAAAGGCTGTATGCACAATTTCTCTAGTCACTATCCATTTTCCTCTGATTTTATTCTTTCTCTAATGATGCCACACTCATTTCCTGCGGCTTGCTTTGTTATCATTAAGATACTCTGCACAAATACTCAAGCAGGGTTAGGGGTAAATCTTGATCATGTAAAGTTATTTAATTACTTAAGTTTCTTCTGCCAGTTCTTTCTATAGTACTCCAGCTAATTCCTTCAGTTATTGAATTAGGCAGATCCAAATGGAATTCTAGGAATGATCATTTCAATTGGAATCAGCTGTTGAGTCTTCACATAGTGTTTTGGGCTATTGTTAGACAACATTTCTTGTATATTTGATGCTCAAAACTCATTCATAAGACAGCAAGTTATTATGTAACAAACCTACTGATGAAGTGAGGCAGAACACCCCACACGTTTGAAATAGGAGAAGGAGTGTGGGTTTTTGTGTTCACTAATAACAATCTTATATTCCACTAGGATCAACCCAATTCCAGAGTCTCTGTTCACATATTTCTAAGAATGGCTACATTCAAAACAAGCAGATAATCCACCAGAGACTATCGCTCCCTTCTTTCCTTGCAATCTATTTCAAGTTTATTTTAAAACTACATTTGTTTCCATACAGTCAGGAAAGCTTCCTAACAAAAAATGTTTATTTTTTCTAACAAAAGAACCATCAATCCAGCTTTCCATGCTTTTTCGACCCATCCATTTTATTTTCAACCTCTCTAGCTCATGTATCATGCCATCAAACAGGTTCAGCAAAAACAAACTGTCAGGTCCTATCTGAGTATATACACTATGTGTACATACCTGTGTTCTCTACTTAGTGATAGGTAAAGAATGTCAAGAACAAGACCCAAAATACATACCCAATTGAGGAACTTTGGCCCTGAATGAAGACATCTCAGGCACTTTTATATTTTTTGTTCTTTAATTTTAATTTTTTTAAACATCTTTATTGGAGTATAATTGCTTTACAATGGTGTGCTAGTTTCTGCTTTATAACAAACTGAATCAGCTATACATATACATATATCCCCATATCTCCTCCCTCTTGCGTCTCCCTCCCACCCTCCCTATCTCACCCCCTAGGTGGTCACAAAGCACCGAGCTGACCTCCCTGCGCTATGCAGCTGCTTCCCACTAGCTGTCTATTTTACTCACCAGTCTTTTAAAAGTATAGCCAATTTGAATTTATATTTTCTCACAGATATGCCTCTTCCAATTCTACGAACTTTTCTTCTTTCCTGCATTCCTTACTACAACTTGGTATCATGTCCTTTGCTTTAAAAACATTCTACAATATTTATTTTGGTGTTAATCAGGTGATGCTGAATTATCTGAGTTTTTGCTTATCTAAAAATGTCTTAATTTCACCTTCATTTTTGAACAATACTTTTGCTTGTCATTCTAGTCAAACTAGAATTCTAGTTTGACAGTCATTTACTTTTGCCATTTGAAGATATAATTTTATTATTTTATGGTTTCCATTATTTTTATTGATACATTAGCTATGTCACACCTTTGAAAGTAACATGCCTTTTCTCTGATTGCTTTTAACATTTTCTCAGTCTTTGATTTTCATCAGATTTATTATCATCTTTCTATGTATCATTTTATTTGTATTTATCATGCTTGGAATATGTAGCATTTCTTGAGGTTCTGACTTGATGTCTTTCATTAGTTTTGAAAACTTCTCAGCAAAGATCTTTTCAAACATTACTCCTCTCTACTTTTTCCTTTTGGACTCTAATTAAACATGTGTAAACCTTTCTACCATTTCACAAAGTGAGTGTCTCTCAGAACATTTTCTATTATTTTCCATCATTTTGTCTTTCTGTTATTGATTATGGATATTTTCTTTTGGTCTATCTTCCAATTCTCTAATTATCTTCAGTGTATATAATGTGATTACTAAGCCTAACTATTTAGTTTCAGTTATTATGTTTTTCAGTATGAGAATACCCATTTTATTCCTGACATAGTTTCTGCTTCCTGCCTGAAAATTCTCCATTTTGTCCTATAATTTTATGACAAAATTAATTACTGTTGTTTTTATATCTGTCTGTTACCTGTATTATTTGCTTCTCCTTTTAGTTTTTCTTCCTATTTCCTCTCTTTTCCTCCTTTTTTGTCAATTGATGTCCTCTTGTCTGCAATTTATAAGGTTGATTGCTATATATAAAAATGTAAAGATAATTTGAGTATCTAGATATTGATGTTTTTCAAGGCAGAATTTCCTTTTGCTTTTTTCAGACAGTTAAGGGAGAAGTAGCTCATATTAATGCAATCAAGGATTGAGGTAATTTGAAACTCTTTGCACTTAGTTATATGATTTCTCTTGTTATGGAAAGAAAACAGAAAATTGGAAATTATCTTTGTGTTGACTGAAAAAAATGCACAACTTAAAAGTTGAGAGTTATGTTTTATTCAGTGGACATTCTGAGGACTTCAAGCTCAGGACACGGCATCTCAGATAACACTGAGAAACTGCTCGAAAGAGGCAAGGTGGAGTAGGGGGGCAGAACCAGGATATATAGGAGTTTTTGCAATAAAAGGCCAGGTAGTCGGAACATCAAAAGATTACTGTTAATAAAAGAAAACCATATATCTCAAGTTAAGGGATTTAGCGCTTTTCTATGATATGGAAGATGCAAGAATCTGGGCTCACTGAAATCATTCCTTTGATATGCACCTCAGCTATCTGAGGCCAGTATCCTGTGTTTTCTCATCCTGAGTTTCCTCAGGGTGCACCCTCACAGGTGGCTGTAGTGGCTGATGTCTTGATGGCTGCAACATCATTTGTTTACTGATATGGCAGGTGGCATTTTTAGTCCACATTTGGTAACTACTTTTTTACAGTTGTTCTTTGCTTATGTTACTTCATTTGAAAAATGATAATATGTTTCTTGTAACTTCTTATATAGGATTTTTGTTAGGTAAAAAGGATTGATATGTAATTGTGGTTTGACAAAAGTAATGCTTTATATTAATGTAATGTAATATATCTGTTTTAAGTTTTCTGACAATAATATGAATTAAAGTTGTGTTTAATTTTTTTTCTCAACATTTGTAAACCAAACACAAAAAGTCTAACATCTCATAAAGATCTGAAAAAAGTGTTCATACTTATTTTAATGATGCTACTAACATTCCCTCTAGGAAAGACAGAAAAGAGAATAAAAGTTATATTTTACCTCAAATGTGTTATTCCCTCTTGTTTTGAGTTTTTATGTATAACTTTATAAAGCAATATTAATGGGAGCCTAGAATTGCTAAAAAAATAAATAAATAAAAAAAAGAGGAGGAGGAAGGAAAAGAGGAGGAATTCCTGTGTCAAAAGCAAAGAAAGGATGACAATAATAAATAACACTATAATTTAGACCCTCCTTCTCTTTTCCATTTTTGGAAACAGTAATTCCAGGCCAAATTTTAAAATTGAAATAACTCTGGATTGGTCATATACATAAGGACAAATAGTATTATGTATCTTGATCCTCATAGTTGGCTTCCAAAAGGAGTACTATGCAAAGTGAACAGGAAATTTTCCAAAGTAGCTCTGAACCAGAAGGTTAATAACCTGATGTTGCAGTAGAGGGCTCATACTCAGGAGATATCATAGTAGTCTATTCTGTACCCTGCTGATGGAAGTTTTAACTTTTGAAAACTGTGTAAGCCAAAGAAGAAAAATACAACAAGCTTATTTTAGTAACTTGGTGTGGTTAAAAGATTCTTGAAACTTTAAAAAAATTCCTGGAAGCCTTTCCACAGTCCTTATAAAGCCCCCTCAATCATTTGTAGATAACTGACACTACCTTTGAAATGATTAATCAGCTAGAGAGAATTGTATGTGATCTTTAAAGTTTATTCTAAGAGTTAACTCCTTTTTTTTTTTAATATAGTTTTTAGTGCTTGCTATCATTGGTGGATTTGTTTTTTGGTTGCTTTCTTCTTTCTTTTTTTATTTTTCTTTTCTCTTTTTTTTTTACTATTTAATTTTCTTTATTTTTAATAATTATTTTTTATTTTTATAACTTTATTTTATTATTATTATTTTTTTCTTTCTTTTTTTCTCCCTTTTCTTCTGAGCCATATGGCTGACAGAGTTTTGGTGCTCCGGCCGATGTCAGGCCTGTGCCTCTGAGGTGGGAGAGCCAAGTTCAGGACATTGGTCCAGCAGAGACCTCCTGGCTCCACATAATATCACATGGTGAAAGCTCTCCCAGAGATCTCCATCTCAAGGCTAAGACAGAGATCCACTCAACGACCAGCAAGCTACAGTGCTGGAGACCCTATGCAAAACAACTAGCAAGACAGGAACACAACCCCACCCATTAGCAGAGAGGCTGCCTAAAATCATAATAAGGTCACAGACACCCCAAAACACACCACCAGATGCGGTCCTCCCCACCAGAAAGACAAGATCCAGCCTCATCCATAGAACACAGGCACCAGTCCCCTCGAACAGAAAGCCTACACAAGCCACTGAACCAACCTTAGCCACTGGGGGCAAACACCAAAAACAATGGGAACTATGAACCTGCAGCCTGGGAAAAGGAGACCCCAAACACAGTAAGTTAAGCAAAATGAGAAGACAGAGAAACACACAGCCGATGAAGGAGCAAGGTAAAAACCCACCAGACCAAACAAATGAAGAGGAAATAGGCAGTCTACCTGAAAAAGAATTCAGAGTAATGATAGTAAAGATGATCCAAAATCTTGGAAATAGAATGGAGAAAATACAAGAAATGTTTAACAAGGACCTACAAGAACTAAAGAGCAAACAAACAATGATGAACACAATAAATGAAATTAAAATTTCTCTAGAAGGAATCAATAGCAGAATAACTGATGCAGAAAAACGGATAAGTGACCTGGAAGATAAAATAGTGGAAATAACTACCACAGAGCAGAATAAAGAAAAAAGAATGAAAAGAATTGAGGACAGTCTTAGAAACTTCTGAGACAACATTAAATGCACTAACATTCAAATTCTAGGGGTCCCAGAAGAAGAAGAGAAAAAAAAGGGACTGAGAAAATATCTGAAGAGATTATAGTTGAAAACATCCCTAAAATAGGAAAGGAAAGAGTTAATCAAGTCCAGGAAGCGCAGAGAGTCCCATACAGGATAAATGCAAGGAGAAACATGCCAAGACACATATTAATAAAACTATCAAAAATTAAATACAAAGAAAAAAAATTAAAATCAGCAAAGGGAAAACAACAAATAACATAGAAGGGAATCCCCAAAAGGGTAACAGCTGATTTTTCAGCAGAAATTCTGCAAGCCAGAAGGGAGTGGCAGGACATATTTAAAGTGATGAAAGAGAAAAACCTACAATGAAGATTACTTCACCCAGCAAGGATCTCATTCAGATTTGATGGAGAAATTAAAACATTTACAGACAAGCAAAAGCTAAGAGAATTCAGCACCACCAAACCAGCTTTACAACAAATGCTAAAGGAACTTCTCTAGGCAGGAAAAACAGGAGAAGGAAAACACCTACAATAACAAACTCAAAACAATTAAGAAAATAGTAATAGGAACATACATATCGATAATTACCTTAAATGTAAATGGATTAAATGCTCCCACCAAAAGACACAGACTGGCTGAATGGATACAAAAAAAGACCTGTGTATATTCTGTCTAAAGAGACCCACTTCAGACCTAGGGACACATACAGACCGAAAGTGAGGGGATGGAAAATATATTTCATGCAAATAGAAATCAAAAGAAAGCTGGAGAAGCAATTCTCATATCAGACAAAATAAGTTTAAAATAAAGACTATTACAAGAGACAAAGAAGGAAACTACATAATGATCAAGGGATCAATCCAAGAAGAAGATAAAACAATTGTAAATATTTATGCACCCAACATAGGAGCACCTCAATACATAAGGCAAATGCTAACAGCCATAAAAGGGGAAATCAACAGTAACACAGTCATAGTAGGGGACTTTAACACACCACTTTCACCAGTGGACAGACCATCCAAAATGAAAATAAATAAGGAAACACAAGCTTTAAATGATACATTAAACAAGATGGACTTAATTGATATTTATAGAACATTCTATCCAAAAACACAGAATACCCTTTCTTCTCAAGTGCTCATGGAACATTCTCCAGGATAGACCTTATCTTGGGTCACAAATCAAGCCTTGGCAAATATAAGAAAACTGAAATTGTATCAAGTGTCTTTTCTGAACACAACACTATGAGACTAGATATCAATTACAAGAAAAAACCTGAAAAAAATACAAACACATGGAGGCTAAACAATACACTACTTAATAACTAAGAGATCACAGAGGAAATCAAAGAGGAAATAAGAAAATACCTAGAAACAAATGACAATGAAAACACGATGACACAAAACCTATGGGGTGCAGCAAAAGCAATTCTAAGCGGGAAGTTTATAGCAATACAATCCTACCTCAAGAAACAAGAAACATCTCAAATAAACAACCTAATCTTGCACCTAAAGCAATTAGAGAAAGACGAACAAAAAAAACCCCAAAGTCAGCAGAAGGAAAGAAATGATAAAGATCAGATCAGAAATAAATGAAAAAGAAATGAAGGAAACAATAACGAAGATCAATAAAACTAAAAGCTGATTCTTTGAGAAGATAAACAAAATTGGTATACCATTAGCCAGACCCATCAAGAAAAAAAGGGAAACACTCAAATCAATAGAATTAGAAATGAAGAAGGAGAAGTAACAACTGACACTGCAGAAATACATAGGATCATGAGAGATTATTACAAGCAACTACATGCCAATAAAATGGACAACCCGGAAGAAATGGACAAATTCTTACAAAAGCAAAACCTTCCGTGACTGAACCAGGAAGAAGGAGAAAATATAAACTGACCAATCACAAGCACTGAAATTGAGAATGTGATTAAAAATCTTACAACAAACAAAAGCCCAGAACCAGATGGCTTCACAGGGGAATTCTGTCATACATTTAGAGAAGAGTTAACACCTATCCTTCTCAAACTCTTCCAAAATATAGCAGAGGGAGGAACACTCCCAAACTCATCCTGCAAGGCCACCATACCCTGATACCAAAACCAGACAAAGATGTCACAAAGAAAGAAAACATCAGGCCAGTATCACTGATGAACATAGATGCAAATATCCTCAACAAAATACTAGCAAACAGAATCCAACAGCACATTAAAAGGATCATACACCATGCTCCAGTGGGGTTTATCCCAGGAATGCAAGGATTCTTCAATATATGCAAATCAATCAATGTGATACACCATATTAATAAATTGAAGGAGAAAAACCGTATAATCATCTCAGTAGATGCAGAAAAAACTTTTGACATAATTTAATACCCATTTATTATGAAAACCCTCCAGAAAGTAGGCAAAGAGGGAACTTACCTCAACATAATAAAGCCCATTTATGACAAATTCCCAGCAACATCATTCTCAATGATGAAAAACTGAAACCATTTCAACTAAGATTAGGAACAAGACAATGTTGTCCACTCTCACCACTATTATTCAACATAGTTCTGGAATTTTTAGCCATAGCAATGAGAGAAGAAAAAGAAATAAAAGGAATCTAAATTGGAAAAGAAGAAATAAAGCTGTCACTGTTTCCAGATGACATGATACTATACATAGAGAACCCTAAAGATGCTACCAGAAAACTACTAGAACTAATCAACGAGTTTGGTAAAGTAGCAGGATAAAAAATTAATGCACAAAAATCTTTTGCATCCTTATACACTATTTATGAAAAATCTGAAAGAGGAATTAAGGAAACACTCCCATTTACCACTGCAACAAAAAGAATAAAATACCTAGGAATAAACCTACCTAAGGAGACAAAAGATCTGTATGCAGAAAACTATAAGACACTGATGAAAGAAATTAAAGATGATACCAACAGATGAAGAGATATACCATGTTCTTGGATTGAAAGAATCAACATTGTGAAAATGTCTCTACTACTCAAAGCAATCTACAGATGCAAGGCAACCTCTATCAAATTACCAATGGCATTTTTCACAGAACTAGAGCAAAATATTTCACAGTTTGTATTGAAACAAAAGACCCCGAATTGCCAGAGCAATCTTGAGAAAGAAAAACGGAGCTGGAGGAATCAGGCTCCCTGACTTGAGACTATACTACAAAGCTACAGTAATCAAGACAGTATGATACTGGCCCCAAAACAGAAATATAGATCAATGGGACAGGATAGAAAACCCAGAGATAAACCCACGCACATATGGTCACCTTATCTTTGATAAAGGAGGCAAGAATATACAGTGGAGAAAAGAGAGCCTCTTCAATAAGTGGTGCTGGGAAAACTGGACAGCTACACATAAAAGAATGAAATTAGAACACTGCCTAACACCATACACAAAAATAAACTCAGAATGGATTAAAGACCTAAATGTAAGGCCAGACACTAAAAAACTCTTAGAAGAAAATATAGGCAGGACAATCCATGACATAAATCACAGCCACATCCTTTTTGACCCACCTCCTAGAGAAATGGAAATAAAAAAAAAAACAAAAACAAATGGAACCTAATGAAAGTTAAAAGCTTTTGCACAGGAAAGGAAACCATAAACAAGACGAAAAGGCAACCCTTAGAATGAGAGAAAATAATTGGTAACGAAGCAACTGACAAAGGATTAATCTCCAAAATATACAAGTAGCTCTTGCAGCCCAATATCAAGGAAACAAAAAACCCAATCTAAAAATGGGCAGAAGACCTAAATAGACATTTCTCCGAAGAAGATATACAGATTGCCAACAAACACATGAAAGAATGCTCAACGTCACTAATCATTAGAGAAGTACAAATCAAAACTAAAATGAGGTATCACCTCACAGCAGTCAGAATGGCCATCATCAAAAAATCTACAAATAATAAATGCTCAAGAGGGTGTGGAGAAAAGGGAACCCTCTTGCAGTGTTGGTTGGAATGTAAATTGATACAGCCACTACGGAGAACAGTATGGAAGTTCCTTAAAAAACTAAACATGGAACTACCATACGACCTAGCAATCCCACTCCTGGGCATATACCTTGAGAAAACCATAATTCAAAAAGAGTCACGTACCAAAATGTTCACTGCAGCTTTATTTACAGTAGCCAAGACATGGAAGCAACCTAAGTGTTCATCAACAGATGAATGGATAAAGAAAATGTGGCACATATATACAATGGAATATTACTCAGCTGTAAAAAGAAAGAAAATTGTGTTATTTGTAGTGAGGTGGATGGACCTAGAGACTGTCATACAGAGTAAAGTAAGTTAGAAAGAGAAAAACAAATATCGCATGCTAACTCATATACACGGAATCTAAAAAAAAAAAAAAAAGGTTCTGAAGAACCTAGGGGCAGGACAGGAATAAAGACGCAGACGTAGAGAATGGACTTGAGGACACGGGACGGGGGAAGGGTAAGTTGGGACAAAGTGAGAGAGTGGCATGGACTTATATGTACTACCAAATGTAAAATAGATAGCTAGTGGGAAGCAGCTGCATAGCACAGGGAGATCAGCTCTGTGCTTTGTGACCACCTAGAGGGGTGAGATAGGGATGGTGGGAGGGAGATGCAAGAGTGAAGTGATATGGGGATATATGTATATGTATAGCTGATTCAGTTTGTTATAAAGCAGAAACTAGCACACCACTGTAAAACAATTATACTCCAATAAAGATGTTAAAAAAAAAAAAAAAGGAAAGCAAAAAAAGAAAAAAAAAGAAAAATTCTTAACAAGAATTTATTCTTGGATTAGAGTCTTGAAGGAAGAGAGAAAATGTGTTTGAATACATTTCCAATAAAACTTGGCATATTTTTTAAAATGCTGTATTGATCATTTATGAATACAGATGCTTTTATTTTTCCTGTTAAAAAAGCTCTTCCTATGTAAATTTGACAGCTGGTAGCACAGTAGAATTACTGACTTAAATCTTATCCTCAACGCAATTTTATTTCATTTTCCACCTCATCACAAGGACTTGATGTTTCATTAAGGAACATGCCCCATTTTTGCTAATCCTTTAGGTTGTCCAAGGTTACGCATTTCTTTGCTTTTTGTCCCTAATCACCACATGACTGGGTCTAAGGAAGATGATTGTATTATTGCTACTAGTACACATCACTAAAGAAGGGAATTTATTCATGCTTCAAGTTCCTATTATAATTCCATCTGCACCCCTCATTGTACCAGCACCTCTTGAAATGTAAAGTATCATAATGTACTTTGATCATTTAACCTTAAATACACATTCATACAAAGTCATTGCACATATACATTTTAACACTGAACCAAAAGAACACTATTTCAAACAGATTTATAGATAGGGATTTACAAGCATACAGATATTTTATAGGACTTTCTTTTAATAAATTGTATTATATTCATAGCACCAAAGTAGTGTTAATAGAACCTTTTTGGGGAAAGTGGAAATAGTTACAGCATAATCTGAAATGCTATGATAGTAATCATTAAAATAGAATTCCGTCTAAATTGGAGAATCACTCAAGGTACAATACTAATTATGGGTCAAATTTTCATCTTAGACAATGAAGTATGTGTTATTAGTTTGACTAAGGTAGTCAGTAGTAATCAAGAAGGATGAATTCCTTTTGAAAATGTTTTAAATAAACACTCTTTCCCAGACATCAGCATAAAATATATCTCAAGTTACTTATTTTCTCAGTGCTTATATGATGATATAAATGATATATAATGATACTTGACATAGGCCATTAAGCCATCTTGATTCACTTAAAGTAATGTCACAAATGCTTCAGTCATTGAATTTCAATCATAAACTTTGTTCAAACAACATAATTGATAGTTAACATTCTTATCTGCTTCAGGCTCACTGTAGGTTTCTTTTTTTACTTTTAATACTCTAACATCATTACCAGGAAGTGAGAGGCTAACCTCCTCTGCATTTTAGTTGATCACACTTGAGGAATGCTTTCTCAATCCAATGAAATGACAGGGAAGGCCAGTGCAAAGAACAATTGACTTAGGGTACAGGGGATTTGGATTCTATGAAATATAGATTTCAGTAAGATGCTAAATATTCTTTGTGGCTTACATATTATAAATCTGGGAAACTATTTGATTCATACCTGTATCAGCAAGAAATGATGAGAATAAATGGATTAATTTTTATGAAGTGGTTTGCACTCTTCTCAAGAAATCCTGGCACAAATTCAAAACACCAATGTTCCAAAGTAATTAGTTTCACTGTCCCCTGGAGTAAGAATATTCATGCATCATTATCAAACTAGACATTCAGAAGCTATTTAGCACTGCTATGAAAATAAGCTATGTTGACTCCAATACATCCCAAGTTCTTTTGAACCAAATTGCCTTGTGTTTTTCAAGTACTTGAATTCTGTTTTGTAAAACAGAGCTTACAGTTTTCTGTAATAATAATTAATTCTTAGAATATATTTTAAATACTTAATAAGTCTTGTTCAAGACCAAATAACTGCTTTTCAACTCTAACATACTAATGATGTATAAATATATCCTCCATAAACATATTTCCCAGGTTTTATTCTCTCTTTGAAAAAAACCTTTCTCACTGAAACTACAACTATTTTGAGTAAGCCTTCAGCCCAAGTTCCAACTTCCAACTGTTTCCACACAGTCTTTGTAACCAAAATTTAAATATCTGTATACCATTCTATTGGGTGTTTGTGCCTTTCCTTAGCCATTTTCTTACTGATAGTATGAGATTATTGCCTATTTTATCCTCTTATAGTAAGCACATAAAAGTATCTTTGTGCATAATTTTCTCATTCTTGGATTTAAGATTGTTTCCTAGGAACAGACATTTAGAAGTAGAATTTTACTGAGCCTAAGAGTGTTAAAAATTTAATGGCTTTTAAATGCATACTGCTAAACTGTTTTCCAAAAGGGTTGTACCAATTTACATGGTCACAATCAATGTATGAGAGTGCCTGTTTTACTCTACTCATATTACGCTATCAGAATCAAAACAATGAGAATACTGTCTATAAAATCAAAAACTGGTGACTCTTAGTTTATACAGAAGTATTCCAATGAAGCAATAAATGGATTATACTATCTATTCATGAGATTTGAGGTTAAACATTGTGCATTGTATATACACATTTATCTGTGCTTTTTTCCTGAAATCTGGGTAAAGTCAGAGTAAAGAAGTAATTATGGTATAAACAAAAAAAAGTCATATAGGAGATGACAGCATAGCTTTTAGAAGTTTGAAGTGGATACAAGATGGAAAGGGAATGTCAAAGGCAAGCACGATAATTCTCGCTTGAAGGGCTCTCACATTTGAAGACCAGGTATGATAGAGGTGGAATGAAACATGGACTAAAGTGAGGAGAATTAACTGAAAGTGTTTGCAAGCATCTTAACCACAGGGCCCCTTCCCAATCCTGTATAGCCAAGCATCTGCCTCTTTCACTCCTTGCAAAAGAATAGAGGTTTATTTGATGGAAAAATTGAACTAGATGCTCTATACCCAAGGACACCCAAGGCACAGTAGAAGAGGGACAGAGGCCGGCATTAAAAAAGAGCTAATAAGGGAAAGTCTAAAACCTCTTCTTACATAATAATACAAGGGAAATGTTAATGCCTTAAATCGATAACTCAACAAATAGAAGTATAACCCTATTATTTACAGCCAAGTATAACAGGAAGTTGCCAGAAAAAAATAGTTACAAAATTTAGGGGAGAGGGATTCAGAGTTAGTGAGAAATAAGGAAGGGGTCAGTTGTTTTTCCTTATAGTTAGGCTTTTAAAATGTATATATTTACTTTGATCCAAAAAATGTGTGTGGAAAATAAAGCATGGTAATAAAGGTTACCTACTTGAATGAAAGGACCAACCTTTATATTACTTTGGACAGTTTCTTATTCCTGAGTCCTAAGGGTAATGAGGAGGGCAATTTAAACAGCAAGTACCTTGGTTGCTGAACTTATCTTTTGCAACTCTGGCTCCACAGATTTCTTATGTTTTTTCCAAGTAGACAAGCCAATACATTAAAGCAGGTAAGGCAACATGAATATGTAGGGACATAATGGGTTATTTAATGCCAAAACTTACTGAATAGTCACTAAATAACAACCCAGCAATATTTGGAAAGAAGGTCTCGCTTTCTTAGGTATGCAGACTCAAGCTAACCCTTTTCTAAATCTCTCATATACATTCCCTCACACCCTCATTTTGTTCATTTATTTGTTGTTGTTGTTTGAAGCATAATTGACCCACAATGCCATGTTAGTTCAGGTGCATAACATAGTGATTAGATATTTCTATACATTACAAAATGATCCCCACAATAAGTCTAATTACCATCTGTTATCATACAAAGTTATAATGTTATTGACTATATTCCCTATGCTGTATATTTCATCCCTGTGACTCGTTTATTTTGTAACTGGAAGTTTGTACCTCTTAATCTCCCTCACCTATTCACATCACTTATCTCCTCCTCTGGAAAGCACCTGTTTTTTCTATGTATCTATAACTCTGCTTCTGTTTTGTTATGTTTGTTCATTTGATTTTTAGATTATACACATAAGTGAAATTATACAGTAAGTGTCTTTCTTTGTCTGACTTATTTTACTCAGCATAGAACCCTCTAGGTCCATCCATGTTGCCACAAATGGCAAGATTTCATTCTTTCACATGCCTGAGTAATATTCCATTGTATACATATACCACATCTTCTTTATCCATTCATCTATTGATGGATGCTTAGGTTGCTTTGATAAGTGTAAATATTGGCTATTGTAAATAAAGTTGTGATTAACATAGGGGTGCATGTATCTTTTTGAAGTAGTGTTTTTGTTTTCTTCAGAAGAACAGCCAGAAGTGGAATTGCTGGATAGTTCTATTTTTAACTTTTTGAAGAACTTCCTCCATACTGTTTTACATAGTGGCTGTACAAATTTACATTCCCTCCAACAGTACATGAGGGTTCCCTTTACTCCACATCGTTGCCAACACTTGTTATTTGTTGTCTTTTTTGATAATAGCCATTCTGATATGTATGAGGTGATTATTTCATAGTGGTTTTGATTTGCATTTCCCTAGTAATTAATGATGTTGAGCATCTTTTCATGTGCTTGTTGGCCTCTGTATGTATTCTTTGGAAAAATGTCTACTCAGGTCCTCTGCCCATGTTTTAATTGGGTTGTTCGTTTTTCTGATGGTGAGTTGTCTGAATTCTTTGTATATTTTGGATATTAACTGCTTGATGGATATATCATTTGAAAATATCTTCCCCCATTCAGTAGTTGATAGTTGATAGTTTTGTTGATAGTTTCCTTCACTGTACAAAAGCTTTTTAGTTTGATGCAGTCCCATTTGTTTATTTTTGTTTTTATTTCCCTTGCCTGAAAGGACATATCCAAAAAATATTGCTAAGATTTATGTCAAATAGCATACTGCCTACGTTCTCTTCTAGAAGTTTTATGGTTTCAGGTCTTACGTTTAAGTCTTTAATCCATTTTGAATTTATTTTGGTAATTGGTGTGAGAAGGTAGTACAGATTGATTCTTTTGCATATATCTGTCCAGTTTTCCCAACACCATTTACTGAAGAGGCTGTCTTTTCCCCGTTATGCATTTTTGCCTCCTTTGTCATAGATTAATTGCCCATATAAGTGTATGTTCACTTCTGAGCTCTCTTTTCTGTTTCATTGATCTGTGTGTCTGTTTTTGTGCCAGTTCTACACTGTTACAATTACTATTTGAATATATATATATATACTGTTTGAATAATATAGTTTGAAATCAGGAAGAGTGATACCTCCAGCTTTCTTCTTTCTCAAGATTGTTTTGGCTATTTGAGGTCTTCTGTGTCTTCATACAAATTTTAGAATTATTTGATCTAGTTCTGTAAAAAAATACCATTGGTATTTCGATAGAGATTGTACTGAATCTGTAGATTGCCTTGGGTAGTATGGTGATTTTAACAATATTACTTCTCCCAATCCATGATCATGGTATATCTTTCTGTTTGTGTCATTTTCAATTCTTTTCATCAGTGTCTTACAGTTTTCCTAGTACAGGTCTTTTACCTACTTGGTTAGATTTATTCCTAGGTATGTTACTCTTTTTGATGTAATTGTAAATGGGACTGTTAATTTCTGTTTGTGATAGTTCATTGTTAGTGAATAAAAATGCAACGAATTTATGTATATTGATTTTGTATCCTTCAACTTTACTGATGTCATTGATTTTTCTAATAGGTGTTTGGTGGCATCTTTAGGATTTTCTATATATAATATCATGTCATCTGCAAACAATGACAGTTTTACTTCTTCCTTTCCAATTTGGATTCCTTTTATTTCTTTTTCTTATCTGATTGCTGTGGTGAGGACTTCCAATACTATGCTGACTAAAAGTGGTGAGAGGAGGCATCCTTGTCTTGTTCCTGGTCTCAGAGGAAGTGCTTTCACCTTTTCACCATTAAGTAGAATGTTAGCTGTGGGCTTGTTATGTTGAGGTATATTCCCTCTATACTCACTTTGTTGAGAGGTTTTATTACAAATGGACATTGAATTTTATCTTTTTAACTTTTTCTGCATCTATTGAGATGGTCATGTTTTTTATTCTTCAATTTGTTAATGTGGTATATCACATTTATTGATTTGCTGATATTGGATCATGCCTGAATCCTTGGGATAAATCCCACTTTATCATGGTGTGTGGTCCTTTTAATGTACTGTTGAATTTAGTTTGTTAATATTTTATTGAGAATTTTTGCATCTATATTTATCAAGGATATTTGCCTGTATTTTTCTCTTTTTTTTGTGTGTGATGTCCTTATCTGGTTTTGGTATTAACCTGATGTTGACCTCATAGAATGAGTTCACAAGCATTCCCTCCTCTTCAGTTTTTTTGGAATAGTATGAGAAGAATATGTGTTAACTCATATTTATCTGTGATGCTACCTGGTCCTGAACTTTTGTTTCTTGGGAAATTTTTTTTAAATTACTGATTTAATTTCATTACTGCCAATGATTCTGTTCGTGTTTTCTATTTCTTCCTGATTCAGTCTTGGGAAATTGTACATTCCTAGGAATTTATACATTCCTTCTAGTTGTCCATTTTATTGGCATATAATTGTCTGTACTAATCTCTTACAAGGCTTTGTATTTCTGTGGTGTCAGTTGTAACTTCTTTTCTATTTCTCATTTTATTTATTTGGGCCCTCTTTCTGTTTTATGATGAGTCTGACTAAAAGGTTTATCAATTTTGTTCATCTTTTCAAAGAATCAGATCTTAGTTTTATTAATCTTTTCTATTATTTTTTCTAGTCTCTATTTCATGTATATCTGCTCTGATTTTTATTATTTCTTTCCATCTACTAACTGTGGGATTTTTTGTTCTCTTTCTTGTTCCTTTAGGTGTAAAGTTACGTGTTCATTTGAAATTTTTCTTGTTTCCTGAGGTAGGCTTATATTGCTATAAACTGCTCTCTTAGAACTCCTTTTACTGTGTCCCATATTAGACTGTTGTACTTCCATTTTCATTTGTCTCCAGGTATTTTTTAATTTTCTCTTTGATTTCTTCAGTAACCCACTGGTTGTTTAGTAGCATGTTGGCTAGCCTCCATTTTTTTTTGTTTTTTTTTTTTAGTTTTTTTCATACAGTTGATTTCTAGTCTTGTATTTTTTGTGGTTGGAAAAGATGTTTGATATAATTTCAATCTTCCTAAATTTATTGAG
This sequence comes from Balaenoptera borealis, assembly GCF_965194805.1. Lineage (NCBI taxonomy): Eukaryota > Metazoa > Chordata > Mammalia > Artiodactyla > Balaenopteridae > Balaenoptera > Balaenoptera borealis. The sequence continues at coordinate 51,014,244 of NC_138866.1, forward strand.
ACTTGTTTGTGGCCTAGTATGTAATCTATCCTGGATACTGGTCCAAGTGCACTTGAAAAGAATGTGTTTTCTGTTGCTTTTGGATAGAATGTTTTATATATATATATATATATATATATATATATATACACACACACACACACACACACACATACATACACATACATACATACACATACAAAGAGAGAGGGAGAGAGAGAGAAAGAGAGAGAAATCTCCATCTGATCTAATGTATTTTTTAAGGCCAGTGTTCTTGTATTGATTTTATGTCTGGATGATCTGTTCATTGATGTAAGTGGGGTGTTAACATCCCCTACTATTATTGCATTGCTGTCAATTTCTCCCTTTAGGCTTGTTAATATTTGCTGTATGTATTTAGGTGCTCCTATGTTGGGTGCATATATATTTACAATTATTATATCTTCTTGTTGGATTGATCCCTTTGTCATTATGTAATGTCTTTCTTTCTCTCCTATTACAGTCTTTGTTTTAAAGTCTATTTAGTCTGATATAGGTATTGCACCCCCCTCCCTCGCCTTTCTTTTTATTTCCTTTTGCATGGAATACTTTTTTCCATCCTCTCACTTTCATTCTCTGTGTATCTTTGGATCTGAAGTGAGTCTTTTTAGGCCACTTCTATATGGGTTTGTTTTTTTTTTAATCCATTCAGCTACTCTATGTCTTTTGATTGGAGCATTTATTCCATTTACACTTAAGAAATTATTGATAGGTATGTACTTATTTCCATTTTGTTAACTGCTTTTGGTAGTTTTTGTAGTTCTTTTTTGCTCCTTTCTTCTTTTGATCACTCACCTTGTGACTTAATGACTATCTTTAGTGTTATGTTTGGATTTCTTTCTCTCTTTTGTGTGTGTATCTATTATAGATTTTTGGTTTCTGGTTATCATGAGATTTAGATATAACATGTATAAATATACACATATATATGATTATTATAAGTTGATGATCTCAAGTTCATATGCATTTTAACAACCCCACATTTTTACTCCCCCTCCTCCACATTTTATTTTTTTTGACATCATATTTTACATCTTTTGGTCTGTGTATCCCTTATCTAATGGTTGTGGATATAAATGTTTTTATTGCTTTCATCTTTCAACCTTCCTACTAGATTTATAAGTGTTTGATCTCCTACCTTTACTGTATATTTGCCTTTACCAATCAGTTTTTTCCTATTTCTAGTTGTAGTCTTTTTCATATTTCTAGTTGTGGTATTTTCTGCTTAGAGAAGTCCCTTTAACATTTTTGGTAAATCCAGTTTAGTGGTGCTGAACCCTTAGTTTTGCTTGTATGTAAAACTCTTTATCTCACCTTTAAATATGAATGATAGTCTTGCCACGTAGAATATTCTTGGTTGTATTTTTTTTTTTTCTTTCATCACTTTGAATATATTGTGCCACTCCCATCAGGCCTGCAAAGTTTCTACTGAAAACTCAGCTGATAGCCTTAAGGGAGTTCTTCTGTATATAACCAGTTGCTTTTCTCTTGCTGCTTTGATATTCTCTCTTTATCTTTAATTTTTGCCATTTTAATTACAGTGAGTGTTGGTGTGGATCTCTTTGGGTTCATCTTATTTGGAACTCTGTGCCTACTGGACCTCTGTTGCCTTTCTCAGGTTAGGAAAGTTTCAGCCATTATCTCTTCGAATAAATTCTCTGCCCCTTCCTCTCTTCTCCTTCTGGGACCTTATCATGCAAATGATAGTATGGCTGATGTTGTCCCATAGATCTCTAAACCTATCCTCATTTTTAAAACTTTTTTTTACTTTTCTATATTCAGCTTTTCTGTTCCATTATTCTATGCTCCAGTTCACTCATCTGTTACTCTGTTAATTCCTTCTAGTGTATTTTTAAATTTCAGTTATTGTATTCTTCAGCTCTATTTGGTTCTTCTTTATATTTTCTAACTTTTTGTTTTATTTCTCACTGTGTTTATCCATTCTTCCCCTAAGTTTATGATCATTATCTTGAACCCTTTATGAGGGGTTCAAGTAGATTGCTTATCTCTACTTCTCTTTGTTCTTCTTCTGTGGTTTCATCTTTTTCCTTCTCTTAGAACATATTCCTCTGTTGCCTCATTTTACCAAATTCTCTGTTTTTATTCCTTTGTATTAGGTAGGTTGGTTATGTTTCCTGATCTTGAAGTGGCCTTATGTAGGAGACATCCTATGGGGCCCAGCCACACTTTTCCCTCTGGTTGCCAGAGCTATATGCCCTAGGGGTGCCCCTTATGTGCGTGATGTGGGCCCTTCTGTTGTGGCAGGGCTTACTATTGTGGGCATGCTGGTATGCATGGCTGGGTCCTGGCCTTGTTGACTGCCAGGCCCTTCCTTGCATTGAGACTGCTGGTTCCCTGTGGGCAGGGCAATGTCCCAGTATGGCTGGCTGTGTTGCAAGGAGTCCTGAGTATGGTGCTGTCCCACTGGTGGGTGGGCTGGGTCCCAAATCACCTGGCTGCTTTCCCATGCCCTCATTTTGGCTTGGTGTCAGCAGTGTTTCTCAAACAGTCTACTCAGAATAAGTAAGTCTCCTTCTGTCATTATCATTTACTTTATTTAGATGTGCTTTTCATTATGATGTCATTTTGATAAGGTGAAGGTCCTATTTCCAGGAATGGTATATATGCAAAACAGCTTTAATCTTTAATTTTCATAATGTGCTACAAGCTAGTTTTTCTTGAAGTGGTGAGAATACTAACCATTCTGCAGTTCTATCCATTTACTTTTTAAAATTATCTCTCCCCAAATTCTGACTGACCTACTTTGTTTATAATGAAATTACTAACTTAACCCATTCTAGTTCTATGAGAGAAGTTGGATGCTATTCCAAACTTTTTATAAGTAGATTCCACTTTTTAAAAAAATTCCCACTCTACACACTAAATTTGGCATTTCAGTGAAGTTTTAAAATAGGAAATAATTTATATAAGATTAAAATGGTGTATTACAGGTATCTGTCTACAGCATTCTCGTGCATTGAAGTGTACATAAGAATTCATATGAGGAGTTTATTAACAGTACAAGTGCCTGCTTCTGCCCCTCCTTTTTGATCAGTAGCCCTGGAGTAGGACCTTAAAGTGGTAGCATTTGTAACAAGTACTCTGATGCAATTAGATTGAGAACCACATTTTTAAAAACATTAGTTTAAGTGCTTTTCTTCTGTGTGTGAGGAAGTGACCTAGTATTTCCCATTCAGAAAATACTGTCATACCTAAAAACATGCAATTTATCTGAATATGTGGGGACAACCATTCCATAAGTGGACATAGAAATAAGCACTTTAGATTGTGAATTATTGAAATATAAACTTAGATGAAGAAAAAAATAACACCACTATCAGGAAACCCACTAAAATCATCTAAAATAAAGAGGAAAATAAGGATTATCTGATGTTTATTGATCAAGTTTATATCTGACTAATAAATGAAATACTGGGAATTTAAGAGAACCCAATGTAATGGACTCTTTTAGAGATAACTTTCAATAACTTTCATACGAATGTGATTAAGAGAAAAAATGGCTAGTGCTAATTAAATTTGAAGTAGTTTGAAAAATATAAAATGGAAAGAATGCATAAGTGAATTTTAATGATTAAGGATAATTTATGCCTACATGTGGAATCTAGAAGAATGGTACAGATGACTTGGTTTGCAAGGCAGAAATAGAGACACAGATGTAGAGAACAAATGTATGAACACCAAAGGGGAAAAGCAGAGGGTTGGGGGGGGTTGTGTGGTGGAGGTGGTGGGATGATTTGGGAGATTGGGATTGGTATATATATACTAATATGTATAAAATAGATAACTAATAAGAACCTACTATATAAAAATAAATTAAATTTTAAAAAAATTTAAAAAAAAGATAATTTAACATGCTGCTACTAATTGTGATGTTTATTATGCTTGGTTGAACATAGGGAATTTTTATCCATGTTCCTTACTTGTTTTTTGTATGTCTTAAAGTATCTTAACCTTCCCATGAGCCTTTCTGGCTAAATTTATAAAAATGGAGCAGAGTGATTTTGTTAATCATGCCAGCTACCTCTTTTATTCAAATGCCAGCAAAATCTATGCAGCAGCCTGGAGAAAATGACTGATACATTTGATTCTTTGCTGATTAATTCCCCAGGGCACCCTGCATCTGTCCAGAGTGGGGACTGGAAATCTTCACAGAGCCATCCAAACACTATGATTGGAGGTCAGCTTTACATATTTTTGTCTCAGCTTGAAGTCATATCAATTTCAGTTTTCTAACTGCAGGCAACTGAAATTTAGTGTTGATTTCTATTCTGTTGATATTTGTGATTTGATTTGATGTTGTGAAATACTTAATAGGCAAAGTTCTAAATTTTACTATTTAATTTCCAATGATGAAGTAAATACTCTTATGGGAAGGTGAGGTCCTAGAAGACTCATCCAAGTACCAGAAAGTGGTCTTCACCATGGAGTAAATGGGGAGTGATAAGAGTTCTGCCTGCAGAGGGAACCTGAGGTATGTTTTCTCAAGATGCTTGGCCTCCAAGCTTCTCTTACAAAGGTGTCTGAAAGCATGCCACCTGTCACATTCTTATCTTGAAGTGCATCTCTGTATTCTAGTATTATGGAATGGGAGTTTCCAAATTTGTATTGCTTTTGCTGCATCCTCAACATTTTGATCTGCTATATTTTCATTACCAGTGAATTCACAATATTTTCTAATTTCCCCTGTGATTGACTTAAAATTTTTTTTCACAAATTTGGAGATTTTCTACTTACTTTTTCCTTATTGAGCTCTAATTTAATTTTACAGTATTCAGAGAACATACACTGCTCTATTTTAAATCTTTGAAATGTGTTGAGACATGATTCATGGTCCAGAATATTCTGGTAAATGTTCCATATGCAACTGAAAAAAATTATTTTTCTACATTTGTTGGATGTAGTGTTCTGTAATCTCTATTAGGTCAAATTGGTTAATCATGTTGTTTCATTGTGCAATGACTCATTGCTTTTTCTATAAGTTACTGGGAGAAGTGTTATAAAATCTCCAACACACACTGTGGATTTGTTGGTTTCTCATTTTAGTTCTGTTACTTTTTAGTTTATATATTTTAAAGCTATGTTATTAAGTTTATATAAATTTATTAATATTATTTATTCCTGTTAAATTACCTGTCATTAGGAAATGTCTCTCTTTATCTCAGCTGTTACTCTTAACTTTAACTACTTTTGTGCTATATTAATATTATATGTTAATATAAATTAAAAATATGATATATAATATTAATACAACTACACTAGCTTTGTTTTTGCTTGCATAGCATGCTTACATAGCATGTATGTCTGTCTATTTAGAGAATAAAATATTGCTCTTTTTGTTCTATTTGTGGCATTTTTTTATTTGCCCTTTTATTTCTCCTTTCCTGGCTTTTTAAAAATTAATTGCATATGTTTTATTATTTCAACATATCATTTCTATTATCTGACTTGCTATGACTTTGATTATCATTCTTTTACTGGTTATTTCAGATATTATGAAAGACACCAAAAATACCTAGGAATAAACTTAACCAAGGAGGTAAGTGAAAGACCTATACTCTGAAAACTATAAAACACTGATGAAGGAATTTGAAAATGATACAAAGAAATGGAGAGACATATCATGTTCTTGAACTAGAAGAATAAATATTATTAAAATTTCCATACTACACAAAGCAATCATAGAAGATAACATAAGCACAACACTCTTTGACATAAATTATAGCAATATTTTTTTAGATCTGTCTCCTACGGCAAAAGAAATAAAAGCAAAAATAAATAAATGGGACCTAATTAAACTTAAAAGTTTTTGCACAGCAAAGAAAAACATCAAGAAAATGAAAAGACAAGCTACTGAATGAAAGAAAATATTTGCAAATGATAAAACCTGTAATGGATTAATATCCAAAATATATAAACAGCAATACAACTCAGTATTAAAAAAAAACAAACAGCCCAATCGAAAAATGAGCAGAAGACCTAAATAGACATTTCTTTAAAGACACATAGAGGGCCAACAGGCACATGAAAATATGCTCAACATCATTAATTATTAGAGAAATGCAAATCAAAACCACAATCAAACCCCACACCTATCAGAATGGCCATCATCAAAAACTCTACAAATAATAAATGCTGGAGATGGTGTGGAGAAAAGGAAGCCCTTCTACACTGTTGATGGGAATGTAAATTGGTGCAGCTACTATGGAAAACAATATGGAGGTTCCTTAAAAAATTAAAAATAGAGCTATCATATGATCCAGCAATCTCACTCCTGGGAATATATCTAGAAAAGATGAAAACTCTAATTTGAAAAGATACATGTACCCTAATATTCATAGCAGCACTATTTACAATAGCCAAGGCATGGAAACAACTTGAGTATCCATCAACAGATGATTGGTTTAAGAGGATGTGTGAGATATATATATATATAGAGAGAGAGAGAGAGAGAGAGACAGAGAGAGAGAGAGAGAGAAAGAGAGATGTATAGATATGTATATATCTATGTCTATAGATATATATACACACACATATAAGAAATATTATTCAGCCATAAAATAGAACGAAATTCTACCTTTTGCAACAATATGGATGTACCTAGAGAGTGCTATGATTAGTGAAATAAGTCAGACAAACATGTACCACAATGTCCACTGCAGCACTATTTACAATAGCCAGGACATGGAACCAACCTAAATGTCCATTGACAGATGAATGGATAAATAAGATGTGGCACATATATACAATGGAATATTACTCAGCCATAAATAGTAACAAAATTGAGTTATTTGTAGTGAGGTGGATGGACCTAGAGTCTGTCAAACAGAGTGAAGTAAGTCAGAAAGAGAAAAACAAATACCGTATCCTAACACATATGTATGGAATCTAAGAAAAAAAAAAAAAAAAAGGTACTGATGAACCTAGTTGCAGGGCAGGAATAAAGATGTAGACATAGAGAATGGACTTGAGGACATGGGGTGGAATGGGGAAGCTGGGGCGAAGTTAGTAGAATCAACATATATACACTATTGAATGTAAAACAGCTAGTGGGAAGCAGCAGCATAGAACAGAGAGATCAGCTCGGTGCTTTGAGATGACCTAGAGGGATGAGATAGGGAGAATGGGAGGGAGGCTCAAGATGGAGAGGACATGGGGACATATGTATGCATATGGCTGATTCATTTTGGTGTACAACAGAAACTAACACAGTATTGTGAAGCAATTATACTCCAATGAAGATCTATTTAAAAAAAAGACAAATACCATATGTTATAAGTAGAATCTAAAAAATAAAACAAATGAATATATATAACAAAACAGAAAAAAAACTCATAGAGAACAAACTAGTGGTTACCAATGATGAGAGGGAAGGGAGGAGGGGCAATATAAAGTTATGGGATTAAGAGATACAAACTACTATGTAAAAAATAGATAAGCAGCAAGGATATATTGTATAGCCCAGGGAAATATAGTCATTATTTTGTAATAAAGTTAAACAGAGTATAATCTATAAAAATATTGACTCACTATGGTGTACACCTAAAACTAATATAATATTGTAAATCAACTACTATTCAATAAAAATGAATTAAAAATATTTTAAAAGACAGCCATAACTTATTATCATATACCTTATATTAGACCAGGTCCAGTACAAGGCAAAAAATTTGAAGCAATATTTAACACTTTTTAACTCCTCTGGCTCCTTTTCCTCTATTTTTATATATTTTACATCCAGATATATTATAAACACCACAGTGATTTGTTAACATTGTAGCTTTAACCAGTTGGTAGTCTTTCATATTTATCCTTTTTGCATTTCCTTTTTATTTCTTATACCTCCATTATTCTACCTGAGATCACTTTCTTTCACCCTACTGAGCATATTTGGGAGAACTAAAACAATTACAAGAATTGTTAGTTGTGGTCACTTCTGGAGAGCTAGATTTTCACTTTTTACTTTATATCTTTCTATGAAAGAATGGCATTACAGATAGTTGTGTTATTTTCTAATACTTTTAAGTAAAATTATGAACCCCAAAGCCTAAAATATATAAATTTGAATATATTTGCATTATCAGTATTATAATAAATATTAGTGTAATTTCTGTTAATGCTATAAACCTTTTGTCTACATGATTATATAGGTGGCAACCTATTCATATGGAAGACAAATGTTAAAAAGAAATGAGGAATAACTGAGTTGGCCAATAGGAAGGCATACCTCAATGTGTGTTCATCGTTACAATTACAAAAATAAGAATATGTAAAATAAGTGTTAATAATCTCCATAGTTGAGCACAGTTGAAGGAGATAGTTCCATATATCACGTTTTTACAGGCATTAGTCAGGAAACATAGTATTAGGATTCTCTGTCAGGCTCTGTATACTTAATAGTCTTCTGGGAACTGCTTCAGACTGTATGATTATAGAACTGTCAACACCATTCTCTTGAGGATGTGTCATAACTCTACTGTAGAACAATTTCCTTTTATTCTCCCTTGTCTCGGATGAAGCATTTGATTCCTAAGGAAACCAAGGTTCTTTGCCAAGGCCCAGTTTACTCAACAATTAGAAGTCAAAACTGAATAAATTTTATTTTGATCTTGAACGCCTGCATTTCATAGACTTTCCATCTGGATGTCTCTCAAGTAACTTGACCTTAAGGGACTGAAGGTGAATTCATTATCTTCTCCATCTTACCACATTTTCGTCTTGTCTTGAACTTTCTATGCTAAGGAAGAGCATTACTATTCACTAATTTTCTAAGCCAGAAACCCTGGAGTCATCTTAGCCCTGATGCTTACTCTAATGGATCATCAAGTGCTATTTATCCATCTTCATAAATATCCCTTGTAAATATACTCTTGTTTTTACCATGTTATTGTGCCACTGAGCATCACTTTGAAGGAAAAAAAAATCCCATAGACTTATTCATTGGCTCTGCTACAATACATACAGGAGTTCTACCTTTTGTAATCCATTCTCTAATTTTAAATCTTTTTTTAAATTCCTAATTGACCTCCCTTTTCAAATCTCCAGAGGGGCCATTTCAAATTTTCACTAGTTCTTTTTTTTTTTTTTTTTTAACATCTTTATTGGAGTATAATTGCTTTACAATGGTGTGTTAGTTTCTGCTTTATAACAAAGTGAATCAGTTATACATATACATATACATATGTTCCCATATCTCTTCCCTCTTGCATCTCCCTCCCTCCCACCCTCCCTATCCCACCCCTCTAGGTGGTCACAAAACACCGAGCTGATCTCCCTGTGCTATGCGGTTGCTTCCCACTAGCTATCTATTTTACGTTTGGTAGTGTATATATGTCCATGCCACTCTCTCACTTCGTCCCAGCTTACCCTTCCCCCTCCCCATATCCTCAAGTCCATTCTCTAGTAAGTCTGTGTCTTTATTCCCGTCTTACCTCTAGGTTCTTCATGACTTTTTTTTTTTTTTCTGAGATTCCATATATATGTGTTAGCATACAGTATTTGTTTTTCTCTTTCTGACTTCGCTCTGTATGACAGACTCTAGGTCCATCCACCTCACTACAAATAATTCAATTTCGGTTTTTTTTATGGCTGAGTAATATTCCATTGTATATATGTGTCACATCTTCTTTATCCAGAACAAGACTGAAAATCAGTAGTTCCTTTGGAGAAAATACAGCATGCCCAATAAATGCTATGTTTGCTAAATTAAATTAAGCAATTAGACCTTATTATATTAGAAAACTAAAAACCAGCTTAAGTACTAATGTTTGAGATTAATAAATTTTAATATAGAAGTATAGGGTGCCTTAAAAAACAATAATTCCTGTTAAAGTATTTTTTAAAAAGTCATTGAGAGTATGAAATTACTCTTGCTTCTGATTTCATGTTGAACTCATCATGAAAATAAGGCTTAGTCAACGACTTTGAACAGAAAGGCTTAGAACTTACAAAAAGATTGCAAATCCATTTTGACTTTAAGCTATGAAATGGAGCCATTTTCTTAGCCAGTGAGTAAAGACTAATGATGGTGCCCTCTTCAGGTTAAAGTATTGACTATAACATGTCACCAACTGCCTCTATAATTATAGCTTTAACATTGACATTGAAGATATTTTTGATACTCTACAGATATGACATATAACAGTGGCACTATGTCTCACTGTTTCTTACTACAATGATTCTGACATTTGGCATGAATTACAGACATAACACTAGAGGCCTGGAGGCTTAAACCTGGAGTTGTAAGCACTTAAAAGTTTTACACTGGTAAGACATTTTGCTTGTAACTGGCTGCAGAATTGAGTTTGAGGATTTTAGAAGAACAGGATATGATTCAGTTAAAACTAGGAATTCTATCTATGAGAGCTTTGTATTGGTATGGAATTTGAAATCTATACAAATGAGAAACAGGTATACAAAACATCTTTTCACATCCACTTTTGAATGGGAAGAAATTTGACAATTACAATATTATTTTAATTATAGAGATTTGATAATTCTGTAAGGTTTAGGTTTAGAAATACAGGCTGCAAATTTCAGGTAAACTTTCTAATATTTAGGGTGAAATTTTCATTTGCCATTTTTATATCCATTTTAAGGCGTTTTCCAGTTTTGACTTTTCATTTTCAAAGGTCTCTGTAAGCAACTCTCAAGGGAGTGATGTTAAGTGAGATTATGCTAGGTATTTCAGTGGGGGTGGGATGGACAACTTAAAACACATGTGCCTTCATAAACTTCCCCCCCAAAAGCTTACTCTTTCTATTAAGGAGGTTCTAGTTCAAGGGTTACATTTAGAGGACTCCACCTGCATCTCTAATGTATGTTTCCAGTGAAAACATGGTTAGCCTTGGATACTTCCTTTTGAGGATTATCTGACAAATTTCTTGAATGCCCATTAATAGGCCTCAGAGAAGGGATCTCTCCTTTCTACCTGCACTTTCTCCATCTGAGGTAGGACACTGTTCACTGTGCCATCCTCTCTTTCCAGTTTTACTGCTGTACTCCTGCTACACCAAAGCCTTTCTCTCAGAGACTCTCCTGGTCCAATGCTTCTCTTCCCACATGCATGTCATTTAGGAAGTCATAGACAAAATAATGGTCCCCTAAGTTGTGTATGTAGTAGGAATCGTATGGTATGTAGCGTTTTTAACTTGCTTCTTTCACTTATCAATATGTATTTAAGGTTTCTCCATGTCTTTTTGTGTCTTGATAGCTCATATCTTTTTATTGATGAATAATACTCCATTGTATGGATGCACCACATTTGTTTATCCATTCATCTATTGAAGGACATCTTGGTTGCTTCCAAATTTTGGCAATTACAAGTACAGCTACGATAAATATTCATGTGCAGATTTTTGTAGAGGCCTAATTTTTAAATTCATTTGGTTAAAAACTTAGGAGAATGATTGCTGGATTGCACAGTAAGACTATTTTTAGCTTTGTAATAAACTGCCAAACTGTCCTCCAAAGCGGTTGTACTATTTTGTATTACCACCAGCATAAATAAGAGTTCCTATTGCTCCATATCCATGCCAGCATTTGGCATTATAAGTAGTTTTGATTTTACCCATTCTAATAGGTGTGTAATGATACCTCCTTGTTGTTTTAATTTGTAATTTCCTAATAACATATAATATTGAGCATGTTTTCATATGCTTATTTGCCATATATCTGTATATCTTCTTTGGTGAGGTATCTGTTCAGATCTTCTGCCCTATTTTAACTGGCTTGGTCATTTTCTTATTGTTGAGTTCTAAGAGTTCTTTGTATATTTTAGATACAAGTCTTTTATCAGATTTGTATTTTGCAAATTTTTTTTTTCAGTCTATGGCCTATCTTTTCATTGTTGTAAAAGGTTCCTTTGAAGAGCAGACATTTTTAATTTTAATGAAGTCCAACATATCTTTTTTTCATGGATTATGCTTTGGCGGTTATGTCTAAAAACTCATTGTCAAACTCCAAATTACCTATATTTTGTTCTATATTATCTTCTAGAAGTTTTATAATTTTATAGTTTACATTTGGTTCTATAATTCATTGAATTCATTTTTATGAATGGTATAATGTCAGTTCTAGAAATTTTTTGTTATACGCGTGTCCAGTTTTTTAGGACCATTTTTTCCATGGGATTGCCTTTGCTCTTTTGTCAACTATTAGTTGACAATATTTGTGTGGCTCTATTTCTTATTTATTTATTTTTTGTTGTATTATAATAGTTCTTTTTATATTCTAAATACAAGTTCTTTAACAAATATTATTTGCAACTATTTTCTTCTAATCTGTAGGTTTCATTTCATTTTATTGCTGCAGTGTCTTTTGAGGCACAAAAGTATTCAATTTTGATGAAGTCCAACTTAGCTTTTTAAAATCTTTTTAAAAATCTCTTTTGTTTTTGGCATCATATCTAAAAAAAATCATTTGCCTTTCTTAAGCTCATAAAGATTTATTTATGTTTTCTTCTAAGAGTTTTATAGTTTTAGCTTGTAAATCAAAATCTATGATCCATTTTGAAGCAATTTTTATGTATGGTGTGTAGTAGTAGTCCAACTTAAGTTGGAGAGCTTATACTATTTTATTTGAAGACATACTGTAATGATACAGAATTAAACAGCATCTATTATCAGCATAAGCCTAGACATAGAAATCAATATAACAATAGAATCTAAGAAAAGACACACATGTAAGTGATCAATTAATTTAACAAAGGTGCCATGATAATTTGGAAAGACTGTGTTTTCCATATATTTTGTGAGAACAACTGGGTATGTCTATAGAAAAAGGAATGAACTTCAGTCACTACCAAATAAAATATGTAAAATAAACCTAGAATGGATCACAGACCTAAATAAAAACCCCAAAACTATGAAATTCTAGAGGAAAACATAGTTTTACAATGAAATCATGGTCACCGTGAAGTGGGTGTAAGCAAAGTTTTCTTAGGACCAAAAAAAAAAAAAAAAAAAAAAAGAAGCAAACACTGTAAAGAAGAAAAAAAGCAATAAATTAGACTTCATTAAAAAATCCTCTTCAAAAAGCAACACTGAAAAATGAAAAAGCAAGCCAAATAATGCAGAATATAACTACACTACCTAACAATGTGAAGGGCTTATTATCAAAACATATAAAAACCTCTCATAACACAATAATTAGAAGTCAAAACTGGGTCAAAAAAAATGTTCAAGATGGTTAGTCATCAGGAAAATGCAAAATAAAACAACATAATATATATTACTACACACCCACTTGAAAAGCTAACATTTAAAAGAGTGACAATACCAAGGATTGGTGAAGACATGGAGCAGATGGAAATCTCATACATTTCTGGTAGAAATGCAAAATAGTATGGTCATTCTGAAAACTAGTTTTCCAACACCTTATAACATTAAAATACACTTATCATACAATCATACTTCCAGTTATTTTACCAAGAGAAATAAAAACATATGACTGCACAATAACTTGCATGTGTTCATATAAATTTGTTCATAAGAGCCACACTATTCATCAACAGGTAAATGAATGAACCAATTGTGGTAGATTTATTCAATGGAATACAACTTAACATTAAAAAAGAATACACTACTGATACATATAACCAAATGGATGAATCTCAGAAACTATTATGCAGACTGAATGATGGCAATAACGATAAAGTAAATATGCTATTACTCTATATACATGAAGTTCTAAAATACTCAAATGAGGAATGAGGTTGTGTTTACAAGGTTGCATGTTATTTGTCAAAATTCAGCTCTATCCACACATTTTGCTTGATTGTGTTTTACTGTAAGTAAATTATACCCAAATAAAGTGGATTTAGAAAGTAATACAGGGACTTCCCTGGTGGCACAGTGGTTAAGAATCCTCCTGCCAATGCAGGGAACACAGGTTCCATCCCTGGTCTGGGAAGATCCCACATGCCGCGGAGCAACTAAGCCTGTGCGCCACAACTACTGAGCCTGCGCTCTAGAGCCTGTGAGCCACAACTACTGAGCCCACGTGCCACAACTGCTGAAGCCCGTGTGCCTAGATCCCGTGCTCCTCAGCAAGAGAAGCCACCACAGTGAGAAGCCCACGCACCGCAACGAAGAGTAGCCCCCGCTCACCGCAACTAGAGGAAGCCCGCGTGTAGCAACAGAGACCCAACGCAGTCAAAAGTAAATAAATTTATTAAAAAAAAAAAAAAGAAAGAAAGTAATACATTCCAAAACAAAATACAGTCAAATAGAACAAAGTCAAAATCTAATAAAAAGTAGGTCTTTCTTCAGCTTACTGGCAAACATTGTAAACAGTTTAGGGTGTATTTTTCCAGAAATATTATCTGCATGTGCATAAACTCATAAGTGCATAATTGAGTTTTATTTTTACTATCAAAGGAGTATTTTTATGCATAAAAAGCACTTATAGATGTTTCTTTTTATACCAAATTTAATAAAATCATAAATTTAAGAAATCCTATTTCTTCCACCATATGAAAATAGAGGCCAATGATAATGTCGTACTAAATTTGGTTTCCTCTCTACCTCCGTTCCTTAGTCAATTCCAATACTTTGAATATAATAGCAGGTCAATACATAATCTTTAAGTTAATAGAGCATATCTGGGTCTCTTCAACCTCACTACCAACAGGATTGGGGAATATATTTTGGAAAAGGAGCATGTGAAATGTAATAATCAGAGCTTGAGAGAGAGGTGTGTTTTAAATTTGTGTAGCAACTCAGAATTTAAAAGCACACTTTGCTCTACCAAAATTTTTATAACCTAGCCACTTGATTTATAAGGATTATTTTCCCTTTAAAAATCAGTAAGCAAAGTAAAGTACCATAATTCTTCCTGCAAATTTATGTCATGCTGAAAAGTTGATCTATTCTTGGAAGATTAAACATAAACAATTTGGATAAATCATTAGTAATGAACAGATTTCACCTTGCTCTCACCCAAAATGATTTTTCAGCACTAAACCTCCTTGTTATATTCATATACATATTTAAACTGAAGGAAGGATTTAATGGTGAATATACATTGAAGAATAAAATTAGTTGTCTATTCAAAGGAAAAAGTTTTGAAATGAATGAGAGAGCAAATCATTCACATTTTATGAATGTGAGGAGTCTGAGCCATTTAAGCTAAGGATTTGTTAGATTGTGAGAGTACACTCTTTTATGTGTCTCTAGAATTTCCTTCTTATTTTCCTTGTGTATTCATGTTTTTTAACAACAAATCATGCACGTTCTGTAGGATTAATATAAATTCATAATTTAAAATAACATTTATCTAGAACTGGCAAAGTAAATAAAATCTGATTAGATATCTGATAAACCTGATGAAATCTCAACTTTTTTTTTTCTCTGTGATTTTATCAGGCAAAAACTAACAAAATTTCATATGATTCCTTTTTAAAAAAATTTTTTTGATGATTTTATAGGGGATAATTCAAGATCTGGATTCATGAAGTAACTTTCTAGAGTCACAAATTGGATTATTAATAGAGTCAGAAGTAGGTAAGTATTTCTAGTCTATCAAAATTATCTAAATTATATAATAACAGCTTGCTTCTAATATTGTACTGTCTCTTTTAGCATTACTCTGCAGTTGGGATTTTGAAAGCATCAAGGCATTACATAATATTGCCTTATAAAAGAAGCAAGTTCACTTTATATGAAAAGTATCTAAATTAAGCAGTCACTGTTGGACATCTTCAATCATTATTTTAGGGCATGTTATTGGTTGTACTTTGAAACAACTTGAATTTACTGTGTTTAGGACAGAAGCAGACACCAACCGCTAAAAGAACAAAGAATGGCTACACAACTAGAATGGGACCTATCAGGGGACACTTGGAAATTGTGGAGAAAAAGTAGGCTATGTAGAACATAGTGTGAAGAATTAATCATAGAGGAGAACACTAGAATAGAGTTTAGCCCTCCAACAGAACCAAGACACAGCCCATATATCTCAATATGAAACTCAGTGGGTACAACATCCAATGCTCTGTGTTCCATATTCACCCAGATGTTTCTTTTTTGCATCAAAGGATTGAGAAATAAAATGGAAATTGTATTTTTATCTAAAATGTGTTCATCAATAACATGTTCAGAATGATTGAACTATTTTACAGAATGAAATTAAGGACACTTTTTACATCCAATTTTGAGTAAAGTTTCCTTTTAATTGAATCTGCAATAGATTCTGTATTCATTTTCTAATTAATGGTATAGTTCAAGTTCCCATATTGCTCTGTCACAGACAGTTTATTAACATACATGGGGATCACTAAGCACACTCAACCACAATTACAGTATTCTTATATTTAAATATTTTAATGTTTTATCACATACAAGTACTCCTTTCTGAATATGGCAGAAAGAGCTACTTAACTAAAAATTCTAAAAAAAATTGAGCTTTACAACTAATGACAAATTTACCATCTAAAATAATCCATTTTAAGATTAGGGTCAACCAATAAAAAATAGTGATGACTGAACAAATATCTTCTCAAAATGATTGCCACTCTTGCTTCATGTTATAATTCAGAGAAAAATATGTTAATTTATTGAATGTAGGGCTTTTTTCCCTTAAATAATAGCACAAAGACAACTAGACCTGTTATTTTCAACAATGACTATTTTATCATTGAAAATTATTGGAAATAGACTTTTGACTCTTCTTAGAAATGAGCCCCACACTAGAACACATAAGTTAATGATTCTCAGCCCTGAGGTTGCTGTACTGCTGCCTTGGTCCTTTGCTGGCTTAACATCTAATGGTCTCCTGCTATCTGTTGTTTGCACCTTGAAGAAATAGGATTATTTATCCCAGCCTTGTAAATAAGTACACAACAATTTATCAGGACAAAATTGTTTTGTCAGCCTGTCTTATCCTATAGTTTTGCCAGTTAATGAACAATAACTTATTTTACCTCAGTAGCCTAACATAAATCACTGCTTGTTTTCAACAGATGTCAGAAGCACTACTGTCAAAGTTGATAGCAGTATAGTCTAAGCAAGTTAGAATAATATTAGCATTTATTTGCTGTTTTTTTTTTAATGTTACAGGCATTACATCTATAAATTTCTGTGTCATTTTGGACAATATAATACAAAATAACTTTTACCTGCAGTTAAATCTAACATATTGATCCCATACATTTTTTCCCTTCCTCCTTCTCAAAACCCCATACCAAAAAAAAAAAAAAAAAAAAAAAAGGTAATACAAAATAAAGAAAAGGCTTAGACCAATAAGAGATCTGCAAAAGGAGAAATAATAGCATTCTGGAAATTACAAAGAAGATGGAAAATTTACAATAGCTTAGCAAACCACAGAAAGATAAATTAAAACAGCTCTGGGGAATTGGGGTGAGGTGGAAATGCAGCAAAAACCAGGCTTATTCTGGAAATTTATATCAGGAAAGGTTCTAATGCCTACTTCTGAAGGCAGAGTACAGAGATCACAAGACAGGACAGTTTGAACAGTGTTAGACTCCTACTATAGGTGTTAGACCCTTGTATTCCTTCTTTCATAATGACTGATTACTTTCTAGAGATGTGGAACCATATCACTTCTGATTTGAGCAACCATCAGGGCTGAAGGTGGAGGTGAATTGAAAGACTAAAAAGAGTGGAGTTACATACTTATCTTCAGGATAAACATCAAAACTCTCACATTCTAGATTTTTCATTATATCCTTATTTTTTTAACAGTTACTTTGACTTGGGTATTTTCTTACTTGCAGCCAAACCATACTGACTGATATAGAAAGTTTATCAGCCATTCCAAGTTCGAGTTAGTGCTTGAAAATCTGCCTCAGCATAGTTAAATAAAGTACTCTGTTCCCATAGGGAGTGATAAATTTGATAAAGGTACCAAGGCTTAATTTAAGTCACACTGCTATTCCACCAAAGTGTATTCTTAGACTTAGGAGTGAGAAGGAGCAAGAGTATTTCTTCATGACCTTGTGCTCAAGCCTATCTGCTACTGATGATTTGGAATGTCTGAGTCTGGATATGTTAATGATCCTGGGTTCTTTGGAAAAGTGGAACATTTCTGCCTTTGGCCATTTCTCAATTTCTTGTAGATATCTATCTTAATACGTGCAATCAAATTGTATAATGAAATGCTAATACTAGTTATTTGTGTAAACAATAACTGCCCTTTCTGTCCATTTATTTGTGTAAGAACTATAAATAGACATTTCTGTAAGTATTACATACTACTTTTATCCTCTACCTTAGGTGATTATGATACTCATTCTTTTTGTGTATGTTCATACCATGTAATTTGCTCCAATCCTTAAAAAATTAAAGAATTTTTCTTTCATGACAATATTCTTGTGATTTGCAGCAGTTATTTTCAAACTGCATCCAGTCCTAGAGTTCTGCAGAGATAGGCAAAGGGCTTTCTTGGGGCTGGTGTGTGTATGTGTACATGTCTATGTATGATTGTAAGCAGATAGGATAAGGGGTCCCAGGAGAAAGAGACCCAGGAATGGCTTTCTTGACATAAGAGAAGCCATTTTTGGCCTAAGCCATTTTGTGATCTAAGCCTGGCCACAATGCTTGCCCTTGAACAATTCTCAGTAATCAATGATCTTAAGGGAACAAAAGACTGTAGGAACAAAGGACTGTTATCAGGCAAGAGAAGTAACAATAGCAAAGATAATATATCAGCTGTAAAGTCTCCAAGTTCTCTTTCAATGGTAAAGATTAGCCTGAAGTGCTCAACCACCAGACCAACTGGAACCTAAGGGGTGATGATATTGGCCTTTCCTGACCCTCCTGATTTCAATCAGCTAAAGCTTGGACTCTATAGACCACCTAAGCCCCTTCATGAATATGCATACACTGCCCAAACCCCTTCATGAATATGCATGTACCCTTAGCTTAAAATTTCCCCAATTTTGCTGTTCAGGGAGACTCTGCTTTGGGAAAGATCCCTGGTGTTCTCCCTACTTGCTGCAAGTAATAAATCCTTCCTTCTCCGATCTTTGGCTTTTGGTTGTGTCTTTTGGCTTGGTTGTGTCTTTTGGCTTGACACCCACCAAAAGGCGAACCCAGTTTTCGGGTAACATGATTGTATATGCATGTATGAAGGAGTGTGTATGTATGTGTGTGAATAAGTACGTCTGTGAATGTGTACGCATTTGTGTATGTTTGTGTGTGTGTACGTAGGAAGTTATTCAAAGGAGTGTAGCTTCAGGATCCATCTCTTGCTTTACTCAGAGGAACTGTAATTACATTTATTTTGATTTTTAAGCTTCTTATAAGTTTATATTTAGGAAAACAATGTTAAAGAAAGATTAAAATGTAAAAGGAGCTCAGCAAACAGCCAAAAATCTTTTCTACAATAATTAGGGACATACGCACTTTAAATCCACATATAATCTCACAATTTAATTTGGCGAATATAGTCACCCTTCTACCCTCCTAAACATTTATTCCCAAGTGAGATAGCTCTCCACAAATAGCCATGTTTTCATTCAGATTTCTTTCTCTTTTATTTTTTCTTTTCCCTGGATCACCCTCTGGAAGAATTATAAGAAGCAGAAAAATTGGCAAAATCCAAGGATCATAAAGAAAAAAGAAATGGAACAGGACTAGATAATCCATAAATTGCACAATAAGCTTTAGAATAATGGAATTGATTCTAGTTCAGAAATGGTTTGGCCTAAAATATTCTTCTCTGTCTGTAGTCTGCGTATTTGCATATGCTTTCATAGAAATCAAGGCCAAATCACTTGGCAGAAATATCCTTACTATATTTGTCATTTTTCTAGTGACTTTAAAGCCTTTTCTGAATTCATAGAATTTTAAAATAATTTATGCATTTCTTGGAGATTCCTGGAGAGTAGGGAACACTAGTGGAAACACAACTATGTGTATAGAAATATTGATGACTATAGGAAATATACAATTTGAATTTAAGTTTTTAGACATATGGCAACATGAAAAAATTAAACTGCCTTAATTTTTCCTATTTTCAGAATGTGACACTCTCATAAGTAATATGCACATTGTATTGTATTTTCAATTTTTGATTGTCGGCACTCCATACTGTAAGGTCTCAAACTTGGCATTAGTATTACCTCCCAGCCCTGCAATGACTCTTCTTCCCTTCAAAGTGCAGGGTCCTACTTTCTCTACTAGAAAATCTAAGTTGGTCTCTTTTATAATGACTCATAGACTGCTGCAACGCATTGCCTGGCATTTATAAGATGAAATTCAAGGTATTTATTCGGTTGGAATTTGGATGTGCCATACACACATGGAGCTCAAACTTGTGTAAACTGGTAAAAACTTGTATGGATGCCTTCTCTAATGGCATTGGTGTTCCTCAGGGCTCAGTCAGAGGTCATCTTCTATTCCCTTGTTACATGTTTTTTTATAGATGATTAAATCCATTTTCCATAGCTTTAAAAAAGTTCTGTAACTTGACAATTCCCTAATTATTATCACCAGGCCAGACATCTCCTCTAAACCCCAGATTTATATATACACTTGCTTTTTGACATTTTCACTTGAATGTCACATTGGCATCTCAATGTTTTTGTTCCCAAACTAAACTCTTGTTTTCCAATGACTGAATTTTTTTTCAGTGTTACTCATTATAGAATATGATATGGCTTAAAAAACAAACTTCTTTTCTTCCTTCTCACAGTCATGGAGGTTGGGAGGCCAAGGTCAAGGCACCAGTGCATTTTTGTCTGGTGAGAGTTCTCTTCCTGGTTTGCAGATGGACAGTTTCTCCTTATATGCTTACATGGCAGAAAGGAGAGAAGAAGCAAGCTCTCTCTCATCTCTTCTTATAAGGGTGCTAAGCCTATCATGAGGCTCCACCCTCCTGACCAAATGACCTCCCAAAGGCCCCATTTCCAAATACCATCCAAATGGCATTTATGATTTCAACACATTAATTGGGGGGGGGGGGGCGGTACACAAACATGTAGCCCATAACATAAACTCACATTCTGTCAATTTACAATTTCTCGTGTTGTCTTCTTATGCCACCTTCCTCTAAGTCAACATCACTTCTCATTAGCTTAACAGCAAATATAATTCTGAACTGAGAAATGCCTTGATAAAATTTCTTAATGCTTCTAATTGCTCCTAAAGTGAAATTCAAAATTATTACTAAGGTATTCAAAGCCCCACATAATTGACACTAACATCTATCTCCAGTCATGTTTCTTCTAATACGCCTTCTATGAAGAAATTGTCTTGTATTTCAGTGCCATGTAAATGAAAATATGTATTTTTAGGCACTAGAATTGCACTCTACATGACAAAATGCCATGTTACTGAAGGCCTTCAGAAAACGAAACTAAGGCAAGATCAGTTTCACACATCCCACCTCAGCTTCAATCTAGACTTTCTACTCCCTGCATTCAAGAGAGTATGTAATTGCCTGAACTATTTAACTGTATGCAAAGGATTCAACTCTATTTACAAACATTATGAAATTACTTTCTACTGTATTTTCCATACTTCTGTCCCTCATAGATGGTAAACTCAATGAGGGCAGGTACCATGCCTCCACTTTCAAAACTGTATTCCTAGTGCCCAATACAGTGGCTGATAAATATTACTCATTTAACAGTACCTGTCAAAATAGTGAATAAAAGTATGTTTTTGTTTGAATGACTTTCTATCCTGGTTCCCATATACTGTTATGGTATAACTAGGATATGACACATCTGAGTGATTGTCAGGGATTTTGCTATCAGGGATCTCCTGAAGATAGAAAAGGCTATGAGGTCCTGAAGAATAATTGACCAAGAGTAAAATTTTAGACATAGATTTGGATTAAGGAAGTCTTGACTCCTCTCAAAATAGTTCAAGTATTGGTTCATATTGTTGAATGTTTACTTATAGGGCAGATATGCCACAAACAAGTGGAGAGGAGAAATGTCATCTTATTCATACTTTTTCATCTAGAGCAGTGGTCTTCAACAGGAGTGATTTTCTCCTTAAGTGGACATATGGCAATGTCAGGAGGCATTTTTAATCATCACACCTGGGCGGGGGGCTGTTAATGGCATCTAGTGGGTGCAGGTTACTTGCCACTGCATGACTATCATAAACACGGGCAAGAAGAAATCAACTCAAATGTTAATGAATTGCTAAAAGGCAACAGTGGGCTTTGGGGTTGGTAAAGAATCTCTAGGATATACAGACACAAGAGGAGTTTGCAGACATTCACAGGCTTGTTTCCTTGGGCCTCCACTGGATACTCATGAGACAAAAACATTATAAGAAGTATTCTGAAGAGAACACCCTCTGTCAGCGTTACAGGAGGAGATGCCTACTGCTTTAAGAAAGGCACGAAGCCCCATGCCTTACTTGGGCTCCTTTCACAAAAGCCTTAAGCCCCTACTGAGAACAGTTAATACACTCACACCCCAGACACAAGTAAGACTCATTTTTGCTGCGGGAAGAATAGAGACTATAAAAACTATTTCTGCAAGTGAGGCTGGAAACACTCTTGAGCCCAGATTTCAGATCTAATACAATCAGAGATCTTCTATGGGCAGGAAACTCTCCCACACGAGAATGACCACAGATAAACTGTGAAATTTGGTTACCGAAAAGAGCAACAGGAACATTAAGAAATCCTTGACACTGAGACCAAGGCCCATGTGTCCTGCATAAGACTGGGGTTGGACTAGGAAAACACAGAACTCCCCTTGCCCCACAACAAGCTTAGGAACCACTGAATAGTTAGCAACATCACTCTGACTCTAAATAAAGACAAGATTCCTTCTGAAGCAGTAACTGGTAGGGTCAGCTGAAAACTGGGCATAGAGTTTTATCCCTAAGTTAAATCTTCTTCAACCCAGCCCAAACCCAAGCACAGGTACCTTCAATACTTTAGAGATATTGTTTCATCATCTCTGACTTATTTGTTTCTGGAGAGAAGTCTGCTTTGTCTCTTATCTTTGTTCCTCTGTCTGGAATATGTCTTTTTCTCTGGCTGCTTTAATAATTTTACCTTTATATTTCTTTTTTCAGCAGTTTGAATATGATGGGTCTAGGGGTGTGTGTGTGTGTGTGTGTGTGTGTGTGTGTGTGTGTATCCTGCTTCGGTTTCTCTGTTTCATAGATTTGTAATCTTTTATGATTTCATTATTTTCATGAACCTCCCAGCTATTTTATAGTCAAATATTTCTTTTGCTCTACTCCTTCTGGAATTCCAGTATACTGACCATGTGATGTTGTTTCACAGTTCTTAGGACATCCTTTTGTCCACACTTTGTGTTTCACTTTGGGTAGTATCTACTAATCTATTCTCAAGTTTATTGATTTTTTTCTTTCCTGTAGGAAGTTCACTGATAAATATGTCAAAAAAGTTATTCATGTCTCTGATATTGTATTTTTTAGCATTTCCTTTTGATTCTTTCTTGTAGTTTCTCTCTTCTGAAATTCCCCATCTGTTCATACATATTATTTACTTTTTCCACTGGACTCCTTACCATGTTAATCATTGACATTATTAAATACCTCTTTGATGGCTCCTGCATCTGAGTCTTCTCTGACTTTGGTTCTGCTAATTATTGTGTTTTCTTTTGTCTTATAACTTTTTATTGAATGCTAGGCATCCGGTCTGTGGAGGACAGAAGAGATAAAGCTAAATAGAATTTATACCCAATAATGAGCATATCTCTTCTCAGGCTATTAATGTAGGGGACTGTTTTGAAATAACTAGGGGGTAAGTTGGGTTTCGATTTTGTTGTTGCTATGTTAACTTTAGTATTTCTTAGAAACTGTAAAAAATAACATGTACACTATTCTTATAAGATATGAACTACACTTCAATTTTATAGATGAGGAAACTCAAGATCAAAAGGATAAGAAAAGGGTTCAAGTTTACACAACTTATGATAAAGCAGCTTAAAGAGCCAGGTGTACTTTAAAGCCATTGCTCTTAATGGCTACCTATATAGCCTTTAGAGTTTTAGAGCCCATGAGCATCTATGATAGGATAAAAGCTCCTACTAGGCAAGAAATTATAGGAGAGCTTCTAGCTGATCTCAGTGAGTGTAAGCCTCATGTCTCAAACTTGTTTCCTATGAGCACACTAGGAAAATCTTCAGTGGCATTTAGTGAATGAATTTTGGTCATTAAATTATCATAAAGAGGAAGGTCCTTAAAGTCTAGATAATGTAAAATATTCAGTTTTCTCAAAGGGAAATAGATGAATGTAACAAATTATAAACTCGTGAACTGATATTAATAATAATACTAGAGTAAGTTTTGAATTAGTCATTTGTTCCCCCAAGAGAAAGGCTGGATCAATGAAAAACATAATTTTTTTTCTTTCATTGTCTGTAATTTCAGGGTGAACCCCTACCCAATATTTGGTTTTGATATGAGATCAATGTGTGTGCATGCACGCGCACGCACACGCACACACACACACGCACACACACACACATACACCCCAAAAGGTTATGAAAAGGTTTATTACTCACGTAATGTGGCTTTCTGGGGAGAATGGCGTGGCTCCTAAGGAGGTCTGAAAATGGCTAGAAAGGGAAAGAAAATGTTATTGGATTGGGGTTTCTTGTGGGCAGGAGGTGGGGCTGGAATGAGGGATCTGCCATGTGGTTTGAACTTCTTGCCAGTGCTAAAGGAGAGAACACCCAGGCTTTCTTACATAGTTGTCCAGATGTGAGGCAGAGGGAAAGAGGAAGGAGTGAAAATTAAAAGCTGTCATCAGTTGAACATCAAAAATGGACCACATCCTTTATTTAAATGATGAAACTACTGATAGATGGGTAAATGATAAAGTCATTGTACATTTACCTTCTTAGAATATTTACTCTTGCTTCCCTTCCTCTTCGCCCCACCAGGTGTTTTTTGGTCCTGTCAACCAAGGATGTGTGTTAATTTCCTAACTTCGAATGTCCTGGGACCTGCAGGTAACGTGAGTTCAAACCTATAGTCACAAAGGGCCAACTCTGGTTACAGATTATCAAAGGAGATGTTTTAATTTTTCTACCCAGATCCTAGTAAATTTTCCTTATCACCTTTTGACCCTGGGCCTTTTTGAAAAATATGTACTTATTATTTAGAAAAAAACTTTACTAGGTTTGAATTAGTTTTCAGGACATCTATTTTACAATAATATTAGAAATGGACATTAATGTCTTTCTATTCCATTTTATTTCCCATTTAGACAGGTATAGCTAATTTTTAACATAGTACTTAATAATATTTATTCTGCATATAAAAGGAAACATGTTAGAGACATTATAATAGAAACAATGTTTGGATATCAAACTCAAAGTACTAATAAATTGTGCATCTCTATGTGGATATTCATGAAATATTTACTTTCCTTTATAGTTTATATAACTTGCATGATAATCTTTGATTTTTGTTTTATGAGGATTGATAAAATGCACTGTACAATAGAAGGGTAAATGCAAACATTTTGTGAGTCATAAAATTTTTTCAGATGCTTCCACATTTAGGGTATATGTGCATAGATGAGGAAAATTAGTAATATTTTATTGTTTTTTTATTTACTAATTTATTCAAGTAGTATTTGGGGGCACATACCTGTATGAGGAAGTGTTTTAAGTCCTGGGTATATAGTGGTGAAAAATAAAGTTATACAATTTAGAGATCTCATAGAATGAATAAAAATTTACAATTGAATTGTGTTTATAGAAATTAATATTTTTATGCTTATCTGCATCCTTAGAGAACTTCCCAAATGATACATGTTTTAAAGCCAAATATAATTAAAATTAGAAATATTATTTCTAATTGCATTTTTCGATAAGAAAAATGTCTTAAAATAACATTACTAAGGTCTTTCCATCATCAATGTTCAACAAACATTTTAATGACTGAGGAAATTTAATCATTAAAGTTATAAAAAACACCTTTCTGAAAAATTTTATTAACTGGTAATTCATAGAACACATCATAGGATGTACTATCCTTTATATTTTTTCAACCTAAGGCTCATTTAAAATTTTCTGTCTTAAACTTGTTAATACATTGATATTTCATCATGTCAAGGATAATTTGATGCCATTGATATAATCAGTACTGCTGATATAAAACCAACCTGGAATTCATATAGCAGGAGTCTGAAAATAGTCAACTAAATGAAATCCCCCAAGTGCTTGATGTATATTTCCTTGATTTCCCCAGAAAACGTTGGTGTGTAAAGCTTCAACTACATTATATCTTCAAAAGTTTTCATACTTTAGGGACCCACAAACAGGAAAAATAGAGTTGATTTAATTATTAATTGTACCCTACTACTTTCTAACTATAGGATCAACTCTAAGCAGTTAAAAAGGCTTAATTAAATAATTTCATTCTATTGCAGCCACCTCATAAATAATTTCATAGTTTCCAAAGGCATAAATTAAAAAATGATTATAGGAAATAGCTTTTCAGCATTTTTAAGATGCAGTAAATTATTGGAAAACTTGTAGGGTCAGTACTGTAACTGTTTAACTGCAGCATCCAAATCATACTAATTTGAACAGTTTCAGGAACACAAAGTAACATTAGATTTTGTTTTAAATGGTAATTTTATACCTACTGACATTCATCCTTTGCTATTTCAGAGTAGAACTGGAGCTTTTCTGCACATATCACTTTTGAGGCTTAATAAATGATCATATATAGTTTTATCCCTTCCCTAGAGACTTCATTTGTTTTTCTTTAAGTAATTAAGTTAGATTTTGGTTTCTTTTACTTTTTATGTACTCTTTTTTTCTCATTTGAAGTGTTATTGTCTCCACATTTTACACTTCATCAGAGCAACAGGACTATTATAGTTAATTCTCCTTAAGAGAATACTATACAGCTGTTTAATTCACAAGGTTGAGAATGAAACCATGTAAGATGAACAGAGTAACCAAAATTATCTTAAATCTCTTGCATAACATACATTTAAATTTAATTATAGGCAGTTATCCTATAGTTATCCTCAACCAGAATACTTTTGTTGTGACTCATTTAATAGTAAACATATCTTAGATCTTTACCGTATATAGAAAAATCTAAATAATTTCAGTAAAGTAGATAAAACAAACACACACACACAGAAAAGTAGAATTTCCCGACACAACTGTGCAGTGAGATGACTGTTAGTTGAGGTTTCTAAACTTGAAGGAATTACGCCCAGTGTCCTCAGAGTAACGCAAACTAGATTCTTTCTACGCAGCCCACACCTGAAATTCTATTCACATGTATTTCTCTTTATTTTATGTCAACCATTTGTTTTCCACACCTGTATTTACTATCATGCTGACTTGATGATGCAGAGAAAGCACATTTTCAATATGCAATCACAAAAAGAGGTTGACTGGTACCAACTTGTTAAAGCTACCAACTCAATTAGTTAAAAAATCTCTCTGTCTTTTTCTATCCTTAAGATTGCAAAATGTAACATTTATATGGGCTCTTTAGAGGAAATCAGCCACATAAAGGCATGGGGAATTTGTAGTTCTAAGGCAGGGCTGATCTCGTCCTATGTCAGCTGTTAACTATTGAAATGATTTTCTACTGGTTGGTGAAAAGCTCTTGCCTCCAGTCCCTGAGGGTCACTTATGCAATATGCTCACCATGACTCCTTCCTAGAGATTCTGAGGACCTTGCCTAATCCAGGGGGAATTTCTGGCACAACAAAAGGTATCCAGGATCCTGCTCTCGTATCTGTTCTGACTGGTTTGTTGTCTTTTCCATATATTTGTTAAATATGTTAAACATACATCCCTGGTGTAAGAGATACAGTCCTACTAGGAGACAAATTCTACATTACTGTTGGTCATATGATCTATTATCTGTGTATTATGCCTTACAATATAAAAATGAGAATAAAACAAAAGTTGGTAAATAAACCCAGAAACGCATTATTTGCAGATTCAGATGCTCTTTGTATAGTGAAATATATGAGGTAAAGTATGAAAAAGTCTGAATGAAATGTCTAAGTCAGAGCCAAAGATGCTTGTGTCCTTCCATCTTTCCCAATGCAGTCTTGGGTTCAGAGAGCAAATAAGGTGGTGTGAAGTGCATAGAGAGTTATTTAGCCTAACTGTTTGCAAAAGCCTAAACCACAGACAGGAAAAAATGATGTCCACCGCTTTGACACAGGGGATTTTTTCACATCCATACTGGGGCAATTCACCCTAGGAGTTGTCGTTTCAAATTTCTTAAAACCCAGATCAAGAAATAATGATCAGGGACTCTGAGCTTCCACTGCAGGGGGCATAGGTTCGATCCCTGGTTGGGGAACTAGGATCCTGCATGCCATGTGGTACAGCCAAAAAAAAAACCAAACAAATAATGATCATTACATGGAATTCTTTAGTCATCTCTCCCAGACATCCAAAGTGGAACCTATGAGTCAGGAGACAAGGATTTTATACAGAGTGAAAAGGAAGGGATACTGTAGTAAGATTCTGATCCCTCCAATTACTACTTGTGAGACTCAGAAAATAACTTCCTTGATAAAATGTGAATGCTAATACTAGTTCAAAGAATTGTTTATGAAGATTGACTATGATAATGTATGTAACAAACACATCCAGTTTAGTGCTTGGCATATTTTGAGAACTCAAAAGGTGATATTATTGT
Organism: Balaenoptera borealis; assembly: GCF_965194805.1. Taxonomy (NCBI): domain Eukaryota; kingdom Metazoa; phylum Chordata; class Mammalia; order Artiodactyla; family Balaenopteridae; genus Balaenoptera; species Balaenoptera borealis. The sequence continues at coordinate 51,042,881 of NC_138866.1, forward strand.
TCTTACGTACACTATTAATGATTATATACAATGTTAGTTTCCTTGCCATTGGAAGATTTCCATATTTTCTCCTTCTCTTATTTACGATTAAAAGTGCCAAGAGCAGAAAAATATCAAGAAAAACGAAGATGGAAGGAAGAAACTGTTAGAGAGTAAAGGGGCTGTTTATTTATTAATTTGGAGATAGTGGTATACATATGAATTATCTGCCAAAGTAACTTCCTATCTTTTTCCATCAGTGATTTCCATAAGTGAGTTTAGTCAGAGATCTCTCCATTCCCTCTCCCTGCCTCTTTCTCCTTACTTTTGGTACTTCTTCCCACATCAACACCAAGAAATATTCAAAATATTATTTAGGATCTTTTCTATTCTTGAAAGTTTTTGGTAGAAACATATGTAAGCCCTAAAAAACATCCTAAGGTGTACCAATTATTGCCTCAGCTGCATGTTTTTCATCTTTGCCAGTTTTCAGTCTGTATCTCAAAAAAGTTAGGTTCTGGGGAAAAAATGTCCCTGTAACCCAAAGCGATTCCATTGCTTTAATAGCTAGAATTCTCTTTGGCCTGACGTTACACCCTAGTTTCCACCAGGCCAAAACTGTACAGTAATGCAATTAAAACCACTCATTTCTGATTGGTAATATCTCACACAATTAATAAAATTGTTTTATGTACAACTGAATTTTATTTATAGAAATTAAGATTTTGTATGCTTATTTTCATCCTGAGTAAACTTTCCAAATAATACATTTTTAAGAACATCATATATGTTAATGAGTGTTCCATGTGCACTTAGAAGAATATGGATTTTGCTATTTTTGATAAGTGCCTTTTAAAATACATCTAAAAATATTTTTTCTGAGTTCTTACTTTTTCTGTGTATTCATAACAGCAATGTTTCTTCAGTTCTATCTATCACTTTTAGTGCATTATAAAATATACCCTTTTTAAATGGGATCTAATGAGTATCAAATTTATTAGATTCAATTAATTGTCCTTTATTGTAGAGATAAAACCTAGTTTATTGAAATTCATTATTAGGTGGCTTAGTCTGTGAGTTCCTATGATTTGTTTTTCATTCTTGTTCTTAACTGTGATTTGTCTTTTAATGATTTCCCTTTTGTGTTCTAATATTTAAGTATAAAAGATATGCCACCTTCACAAAATGAGTTGATTACATCTTTTCTGCTTCAGAATAGCTTATATGAAATGATAATTGGCTATTTCATAAAAGTAGTAAATAACTCTTCTATGAAATTATTTGGTTCCAGAAACTGTGTGGATATATTTCCTTGCTAATTTAAAAATATTCACCAAGCTTGTTGGTCTGCTCAGGATTTTATTATGTAATGAGTCAACCGTGTTCATTCATATATTTTATAATAATCTACTTCAAGTGGATAACCAGATTTGTTGTATGATTATAGCTATATTCCTTGTATTTTTAACTACTTAGCACTTAAAAATCCAACTATGTTAACTTCCTGTTTCTAGTTCTTTTTTAAATTAAAATTTCCAGGACGAATGATATTTATTTATTATATTTCTCAAAGAACTATCTTTAAACTTTTGATCAGTTCTTAAGCTTTCCTGGTTTTAGTTCACTGATATTTGCTTTTATCTCTTCCTTGTGTTGGTTTTATTTTTCCAGCTGTCTAAACTGAATGCTTAGATCAATATATTTAATTTTTTCTAACTTAATGATAACATATTTAATGCTAGGATTTTAACTTATAGATATTTTGTGGGTATAGTCTATAATTTTTAGTCTCTAGGATTTAGAAATAGATATTTGCTATAGTGTTTGCCTATTTATCTTCAAAGGGAAGTTGGCCTGCCTTCTAAGTATCTATATTCCCTGCTATGCACAGTTAATGTTCCAAGGAGTAACCATTGGACCGAAGTGAGACAATCCCTAGCCTGGACAAAAAGAACTGGACCAATTTTACATATATATGTGAATTTTATATATATATATATATATATATATACACACACACATACTATACATATATTTATAAATTTATATGTGTATATATTCATGATACATATACACATACATATATACCCTATATATGCTCATATATGTTCAGTTATGCATATATGTTTGTTATATTAATGTTATACATCTAAATTAGCATATAGGACATATTCTATATGTTATTTTAAAATTTTCTATAATCAGAGTTTGTATTTCATATTAAACTTGTGTTTTACAGATTCCAAGGGGCTAAAGTTTAAATACTGACACTTGGTTATTCATTTCTAGTGTTATAAGATTATGGTAAAAGAATGTGGTCTATATAATAGTATATTTCAGAATTTATTTTTTAAATCTATTTTTTGTTCTTTTTTTGATTCTCAAGGCTCTTTAAAATTAGTCTATATTCTGTATAGTATAATTATAACATATATACTAATCATACTTAATAAATATACTATTACTGCTTATTTTTTCTCTGTGTTATAGATTAAGACTGCATTATAGTATTCCACCAATAAGGCATTTCTATCATGTTCTTTTGATATTTTCAATTGTTTCAGTTTTATACATTCCATATTATACTAACAGATATTCAAAATTAATAATATTCATTATGAACCACAGTTTATTAATATAGAATGATGATAGTATTTTCTTGTCTTTATAATTTTTGCATTGCTTTTAAATATTAATTCTTCTATCCCTAGTATTTTATATATGTATGTTTTTCTTGTTTAAACAATCATTGTCACTTTGTTTTAGATTTGTCTTGTAAACCAAAATCGTGAACTGGCTTAATAATAGTGCCTACCTCATAATCTTATAAAGATTGAGAAAATGTATATTAAGTTTTTAATGCACATTCAGTGCATGGTATGCATGCAAAAGACCTATCTTATGTTCATTATTAAAAATTATTATTATGATCATTATCAACATATTTTATTCATTCTTGCTGTTAATTTTGTTTCTGTGATTGGTCATATGACCTATACTTTCTTTTCATTTACATCTTCCAATGATTTATAATTTAGTTTTCTTGCTTATATATATTTTATATTGCATAAAAAATAATATTTTATGTTATATTATGTTGTTATATATGATGAATAACCAAGTGTCAGTATTTAAACTTTAGCCCCTTGGAATCTGTAAAACACAAGTTTAATAAGAAATACAAACTCTGATTATAGACAATTTGAAAATAACATATAGAATATGTCCTATATGCTAATTTAGATACATAACATTAATATATATAACAACATAATATAACATAAACTGGGACCCAGGCTAAAGGAGTACGCACCATCAGGTACATACTTTTTGCATGGTGAAGAATAATAGTAAAAAGATAGAGTCAAACCATGCAGGTGCATGTAAAACTTCTGCTTGGATGATGGTGTATAAGGTCAAGTCATTTTTCATTGGCCAGCAGAAGTCACATGGCCAAACTAAAGGCCAATGGAAAAATATACTGCTCCTACAGGAAAGCATGGCACGGGCAGAGAGGGAATGATAATCTTGAATAAATACAATCAATCATAACTGTCTAGCATAAAACTCTTCTGCCAAAACTTCCTGTGTGTGTGTGTGTGTGTGTGTGTGTGTGTGTGTGTGTGTGTGTATCTTTGCTAAAGTACATCAGGCACTTGCATTTTTAAGGAGCATATACATAAGTAATATATTTTTTCACCTTTGCATCTTTGTGCTTTTAGAATGTTTTTTGGTTATTTTTCCCTTTAGTAGGTATGAACCCTTTGGGGCACTAAAATATTCCCCTTGAAACTGACTTGATGATTCTTTAGATCCAGGGAAAATAAAAGTAGATGGACAAGGGGAAAAATAACATAAGAAATACTGATATTTAAAAGAGAAAAGGAAAAGAAACATCCTTAAAATACTAAACAAAAAGAGAGTAACAGAATGAAAACTGGTAGAGTACAGGTAAAGGATTTCAGTGAACGTTTCAAAATGGTAACATAGTCAAATGCTGCTAAGAGATCACGTAGGATAATGAGAAGAAAGAATCCATTACAGTTAATAAGGATGCCATAATTTTCTCGATGAGAGCACTTTCAAGAGAGTGATAGAAAAGATGTTATTCTACAGTGGATAGATGTGTAAATGAGAAGAGAGGGAAGACAAGCAGGTGCAGACAATCCTTCTTAGCCCACTACTGTTTTCTAGGAGCACAGCACTTAGGTAAAGTTTAATTTTCTCCTACACAACTCAAGTCAGCAAAACAATATTCTGGCAGATTCTTATTTTACAGAAGAAGAAAAGGAGGCTCAAAAAGTTACTCATTTATCCAATGACACACAGCTTGGATTCAAATCCAGGTAAAACTAATTCCAAAGGCAATCTTTTCCTTAAACTTTCCTTGTTTTCCTTACTTAAAAAAGAACTCAAATTCCTCACCTAGACATAAACCGACTATGATTAGATGGCATTATTTACATCCTTCCAAGTCTAGATCATCTGTAGTTCCCATATTTAAATTCAACTCCATCAAGAATAATATTTTTTAATCATCCAATATAACTTTGCAACTTATTTATTTAGGTATTTGTTTATTGTGAATGACATTCTCACATTTAGATCAGAAGTCTAACATACTATGTTTAGGTCATTTTGAGGAGCAAAAGATCATTATAATGCTGATGCCTTAGACTATATTGTTTTTCTTTCACTTTTATTGCCTTCTAGTGACTGGTTGCAGCTTTTGAAAATTAGATGGGAAAATTAGCAGTTATTTGTGTTGAACTTCCTACAATGTAATTGCTCTTGGGCATTTCAAAAATTAATTATTTTAAATAAAGTTATTGTTTGTTGAGCATTGTTAAGAAAGTCTTTTTGTGTTTGTTATTTTATTAAAAAATTTGTGATAAAGCAGAATATGCATTTGGACATATTTGATAAAACTTTTTCTTAAGAATTAAATGTACCTACATGTGTTAATAAAGCAAAGGCTATGGGTAAATTAATCCCACTCTAGGAAAAACATATTTTCTGCCACCTATACCTTTATTCTATTTTAATCACAACCAGAAATCTTCCTGTGGTAACTTACATGTAGCCACTATTAGATTAAATCATTGAGTTATGGTTGACATTCCTCTATTTCAGTTATGTAATTTTTAAATGTTTATTGCATTATTCTGTTATTGTTGAATAATTTTAATTAGATCTTGTCTAGTTTACATTAATCAAGCTCTGGTACTGTGTAGAAATAAAAATTTTTAAATAACTTGAAAATATATTAATGCATTGCTTATGATGATGCTTAATAGAAACTACATTCATTTATCAATCAAATCATTCCAATCTTATGACATTTACTTTTGAAAACAGTAAAGCAGCAAATAGAGTTTTTAAGAAACACACAGTGATTTTTTTTTCTGGATGATAAAAATAATTTAAATATTATTGTGAAGTTATAAATAATGTTTAATACTACATATAACAGAATGAATTAATATCTATATTTCAATTATACAATCATATATCTTTTAGCTAGTATGGACAAAATTTTAATCAATGAAACCATCTACTTGTAAATAACTTGAAAAGGTAAGACTTGTCAAATGTCACTTAAATCAGTCAGAAGAAATAGTAACTACAGTGACATTTTAGTCTAACAATCAACAAAAACAAAAAATATTAAATAAGCTGCCACACTTGGAAGTTGGTTTTGGACATTTTTTAAGTAATTAATATTTGTTCATTAACACTATCTAATAAACCATAATCATGAAATTTCAAGTACAAGAGCAGATAATTATTACTGTATTCAACACCACATTATTAATGTAACCTAAAGCCCATCGATACTTTTTTGAAAATGATTTTTTAAAAATGTACTTTTAAATTATATATTTGAAATTATCAACACATTGGTATTAGAAATATGATAATATGTTTAACTTACTTATGTAACAAATAAATCTATTTAGAATCAGATAGTCTGATCCACAGTCATACAACTAATTTTTCCTGGCCAAAGAACTGGTGGCACAATCTTTTCTTATTCATACTTGTCCAGCCCCTACAACTGTGGGACTACTATCACAGTTAGAATTAAACTTATGAAGATTTGATAATGAAACATTTTTTAAAAATCAAAGTATGAGCTGTTCTGCTTATTATATAATGATTTCTCCTTAAGAAGGAACCATTTCCCTCCATAGAAGATTTTCTGGGAATCGGGGTATGTCCTACTTACTAAGATTTGATTGAAAAAAAAAAGGCTCAGAATAATCAATAAGGAATATATCTAATTTATATTACATGAATTGCTCTAAAATTTTCTTTTTCAATAAAGAATATGTTTTATAAATATGTCTGTAAATATAGGTGAACTTCATTTTGTAATGTTTACTAGCATTCTGTAATGTGTATACCATTATTTATATCTTCCCTTATTGCCAGTCATTAAGGATTTCTATTTTAAAGTATTAAATGCAATATTTAATAAATATATTCGCTTTCATATCTTTGTGAACATATAAGAGTATTTGTGTAGGTTACATTTGTAGAAGTGATTTACCAGATCATGAAGAATGCACTTATATTTTGATACTATTAAATTGCCTTCCAAAAATAGATTCTACCAATTTATAATCTGTTGTACATTAGTTTCCTTGTTTTCATAGGAAAAAGATTCTGACACAGGTTGTTTGCAGATGGGTCACTCGGTGATACTCTTAGGAACAAATCCTATAAGAGGGTGATGGAAGCAGGATTGGGCAGAGGAAGAATTTGAACACATATGCTTTTGCAACAAACACTTTAGACAATCCCACAGGGAATTCTGAATCTGGATTGGCCACTTATGAGATGTCTCCAATTGTTTCCAAAGAACTAGGCTTTTGTAATCCTCATGTTTACTAGTCACTGGAAACAAGGTGCCCTCAGGTAGGGACATAACCTTGGGTAAAGCAGCCATCTTGACTAAAGGCAGTTTCTGGGAAAGGAGTCAGACATGAACTCTCATCTGACATCACTCCTGACAGTTGGGTATTGAGTGCTTTGGTCCTGGAAGGTAGCATCTGGGTGACACATGACAGCATACACTACAATTTACCCTTTGTACCTCTCAGATCCACTTATTTACATAATAAATACACTACACCTAGTGTCAGCTTCTCCAGAATTCTGGTTGGCCTCTTTTCTTGAGAAAACTTACAAGAAGATTGTTGAGACAAACTGAATTTAGCATTTCTGCTAATCTAGGTGCCTTACCTGGTAGGGTGACCTAGCTCCTCCTCTCTAAAGAGTCTGATTCCCTGGTCATGGTGTCCTTTTCAGATCATGGCTGCACGCTTGTCCATTTACTGTTGATTTGGGGCAGGGTAGTATCTCCTAGATAGAAAACTTATTCTTTCCTGCCTTTCTTGTATAAGAGTGGCTGCTCTTTCCCTCTGATAGGGTCAATAACCTTGCCAGGATGATGGTGTCTTGCCTTGCCTATCAGTCTCTTGGCACAATAAGCCTGAAGTTACCACACTGCAGCCACCAGTTAAAGTCATTCAGAGCCACCAGCAAATGGGACTGCAGTGTGGCAGTGGTCATTTCAGTTTACACCCACATACTGAGATGTCCTGTGACAAAATTGGGACTTGTTTCTCCATCGTTAGCTGGATATACCCCCATACTGCCCACCCATAGGTATGAATTGAGGGAGTGGTGCTAGCGTAATAATGGTAGGTGACAGGGCATCTGAGCTGGTTGTTTGTACATCTTACTTGTACCCTTCTGCCCTGATCATGACAACACAGATATTATGTCCATCTAACCATGGATTGCTGCTGGCTCCTCCTTAACTTGTGATGTGTCTGAGAAAATACAGCTCATGATCGGAAGTTCTGGTTACATGGTTATGTGACATCTCATACCTTTCAGGGTACAGTAGCATGCCACAGCTGTTTCTCAAATGATATACTGATACAGTTCTCTGCTACAAATGACACGGGCTTTACTCCAGAAGTCAAGAGTCTACATTGTAGTTCTCCTATTGGACCTTGTCATAGGCCCCACATCATGTCTTTTCCCAATTAAGAACCTCTAGGTTCTTAATTTGTATGGTTCAAGCTACAGAATAGATTACACAATAGCCCAGAACTCCTGAAGGGTCCTTCAGTCCTCTGACTCACTGGACATCAGTACTCTTCCATCTCATTCACTGAAAGGATTGGAGCAGTAATCTCAAATGGAGAATATGCTTCCTCCAGAACTCAAAGAGGCCTTTCAGGTTCTGGGAGGTACAAGATGTAATAATTTGTCTTTTAGTTTGAAATTGATATTCTAGTGTGCCCCAGACCACTGTACTCCTAAAAACTTCAGTGGTGTTGCAAGCCTGTCATAGGGTTATCTTCTGTCATCTGGAACACTTGTATCTTACCAAGGACTCTAATGTACTTGTCAGCTCTTGCTCATATGTTCAGATTTACAGGATGCCATTGATATATTAGACCAATGTTATGCCTAACTGGTCCACACTCATTTGTCAAATATGATAGAAAAGTTAACTCTAGGACAGATGGTTGTTTATCTCTTGTGAATACAAAGTACTTCTGCTCTGATCCTTCTTCCTATTAGAGATAAATAAGGTATTTACTAGATGAATGACTGTCTACCATGGACCTGAGGCCATGTTACATGCTAAGCAAAGATACAACTGGTAAACAACTATAGTTGAGGTTACTACTTGGTTAAATTTGTGGTAGTACACTACACTCATACTCAAGGATTCATCTAGTTTTTGTATAAGCCGGATTGGTGAATTAAATTGGAAAAGATGAGAATCACCACACCCAATCCTTTGCAGTTTGAGGGTGACACTCATCTCTGTATTACCCTGAGGTATTTTTTTTTTGTACACTAATTTGGCTGGGGAAATTTCAGGGCCTCTATTTGGCTCTCCCCACTGTAACTCTTACCCCATAGGAATGGAGAAGACTCTTCCGATGTGAGGGTTCTGCTAAATATCAGCTAAGTCCACTTCCAAGACTAGGTGAAGTGACCACTTGGGGGTATTCTGTGGACTTCGAGGAACCAAAGGGAGTCAGATCTGGGCCAGGACTCCATTTATTAGCGGCCCCCATACCACCTCACCTTAGAAAGAATAAGAGGTGGGAGCGTACTGATGCTTTGAGGTGTCAGGTATCTGTGTCAACTCAGACCAAGGGTCCCATAGTCCTTGAAATGTCTGGGTATTATCCTTTCCCCAGTACACTATGACCTGAGTAAACTTCCATAGATCCCTGAAGAGAATAATTACTGTCTGACCTTGTAGTGTAGTTGCAGGGTTCCTCTTCCTTTGAAACAGCCTCTCCCTTCAGCCATTGGGATGCAGGTCTGAAGACAGACTTAGATTCAGAGATTAGACCAGAGATTGTGACATTTTATGGGGAAAGCTGCCCTCAGTCTCTTCAATGACTTTTGAAATTTATAGATTGAACAAATCTTTGTTTGGCTGTCATCTATCTTGCCTTTTGGAATTCTGTATTCTGTTAATCATAAGAATGATTTAATATACATGGTTTCATAGTATATTTTGAAATCTGATTAACTTTTTACAAAATTTTGTGGTATTAGTAAATATTTTCTCTTCATAATGAACATTAAATTTCTCCAAAAAATTTAGAGAAATTAATTTGCCTTTAATTGAGTATAAATTGAAAAGAAGTAACATTTTAAAAGTTTTTACAGTTAAAGTTTTATGGTTTTCTTTATACAAATATTTCTCTCTCTCTCTCTCTCTCTATTTATCTATCTTCCCAAATAATTTATAATTGTTTTAGTGAATGATGTTACTTTCTTTGCTTATTAAAGATTATTAAGAGAACTACTGAATTTCAAAGGCATATATTGTTACCTTTCTAAACCATTTTGATTCTAATAATTTAAAAATTTATTCTCCTTTCTAAGCAATACGGTATTGTCTGAATGTAAGTTTTGTTTCCCTCCTTGTTGACATTTATAGCTCTTTTTTTCTCTTACTGCATTGGATAGAACTGCCAATGCCACATTGCTTTTTATTTGATTGAAGGAAATTATATCATGGTTATTTTAAATGGTACTCTTTCTAGTATTTCACCAATAAGGATGATTGGTGTTTCGTGTTTCCAGGAAATATGTCTTAGTAATAAATATAATTTTTTCTGTTTCACCTTTTATAAATAACAGATTTTATTAATTTGAGGAGTTTAATTTTATCTAATGCTTTTTAAGCAAGATTACTGTTTCTCTTCAATTTCTTCGACCAACTAACATGCTAGATTGAACTAACATTTTTCTAATGTTGAACCATCTTTGGATTTCTGGAACAAGCTGAGGTTGGCAATGAGTTACTCTTTAAATACACATTTAACATTTAAGAACTGCAAATTCACACATATCTGTAAATAAAATTTGTCTATATTTACATTTTAAATTTCGTCATTGCTTGGTTTTAGTATGAGAGTTATCCTAACCTCATAAATGATTTAGGAAATAATCCATCATTTTCAATGTTCTGCACAGTTTATCAAGTATAGATATTGTTTGCTTTTGATAACTTTGTAGCTCTCAGAAGTCAGAGTCTAGACCTGGTAACCTTTTTTTTTTGATATTAATTCTTAAATATTTTAAAATGTTCCTATAAGTTAATTGTCTATTCTACTTCAGTTACTCTTGATTATGTCTTGTTATATACACTTTTTTACTCTACCATTCAGAGTATTTCACGGTAGCCATAATCACAAAATACATCCTTCTGAGTCTTTTATCAACATTTTGTCAGGGTATACAATTGAGTTCAGATAATCTTAGTGACTGACTTGCTTGAAATCTACACATTTGTAGATTATGCCAGAACTGCATTTCAAATCTCAGTCTTTCAAGCAGTCAATTGTTCAATTCTGGTAGGCTCTTAACATTTTGTGGGAGTAACACTGTAAGGGTAGCTGGGTGACTTCTGTTATTGACTCTGCAGCTATCAAGCAAGCCACTCAGTTGTTATGGGTTTATTTCCTCATATATATGACTAGGTACATTTTGAAAGTCCTTTCAGTCTAGGACTACTGATTATGTTTCTAATATAAAATGTTATTTCAAAATATATATAATTTTCAATCTAATGTGAGAAGGTGTTTTATAGTGGGAGAAAAACCTTCAGAATAATGATACAGTTTCTCAAGATATAAAAACTTGTAAGAAAACATCTGCTACATTGCAAAAGGAAACTGGGAAACAGTATTATAAATCCTGATTACAGTTTAATATCCTCATCTAAAAGTAGCAGAGTAAAATACAGAAAACTGGTTGATTTTTAACTCATTCAAATTAATAGATTTTTAGAATATTATTTTAGAGATATTAACAAATATATGTGAATAAAAGATGTATTTATGGTGAAAGTACTTAATTACCAGATGTTATCAATAGACTCATTATTCACAGTATCATAGATTTGCCTAAAATAATTTGTGGTAATTGAGGATTTTTTTCCCAAAGTAGTATAAAATTTGACATAATATCATACTGAGGTATGTTCACTTAATTAACTTTTTCAGTCTTCTTTAATATTTTCATTGTTTTGTCTGTTCATTATAATTTAAAGAATATATATTCTAATTTATACGGCTATGCAAATGCCTATAAAATACTAGCATTGAAGCAAATTATGTGACATGGGAATTTATGTAGCCTTCCCTGAAGAAAATATTACTACATAAAGCAAAAGTAAATTTGCATGTTTTGCTCTTTAAATCCATTCATGAGCTAATAAAAAAAAATTCAATATATAATTTATAATAAATGTATATAGGAAAGCCAGCATGAAAATAAAACATTCATTTTTAAGATTCTATCCTACAGAATGTATTAACCTATTATAGAAAATGTTTACACTTGCATGACTTGTAGAACTTAATTTTATATATGTATTATATTGTTAATTTAAAGATTTATTATTTTCAAATACAAGGGGAATTATAAGGTCATTTCCAAGAAAATTCTGTAGTGAAACAGATTATTCACATTGTATTTTCTATTTTTTTCATGTTTGTTATTTTCATCTTTTTTTGCTTGTAGGCTTTCTCAGAATCTAATTCATGTCAGAAACTTAAGTTAATGGCTTGCTGGAAGTTCAGAGTCCAGTTCTCCAAGTAAGCATTATATTAGTATTCATATGGAAAACCCTATCAGTTACATCATAAACATAAGTTATTTTTATTCATCTTGGGAGTAGAAATATGTTCCTTTCTCCATTATTGGAAATTGTAGGGTAAATGGATACAATGAATGATCCCTTGGTGTTCTTAGTGTTAAAGCAATAATCTTAGTATTAAAACAATAGTTCTGAAGTCTTTGCAAATACACTGATATCTATAATTCTGGAAAGTGAAAAATATAGGAAAATAATGAATAGATTACCAGATCACATTAATAGCAGAAAAACAATAAATCGGCTTTGCAGAAAAAAAAAAAAAAAAAACAGTAGATAGAAAGACAAACCCTTAATGGTACTTATTGGATTGGACTTGATGACAGAAGAACTTGCTCTTCCTGCAAATGGGGAATGTGTTTTGAATGTATATGTATTATCAGGGAAAAATACAGCTGTGTGTATCATAACTACAACTATTCTTATTCACCTCTTCATGTGTAGCAGAGATATAGCTAACTGTATAAGGACTTTTGTCCTTTTCAAGTCCTTGATACCATTCTGACCCAGGATAGTGAGGTAATATCTGGACAGTGTGTGTTACCTTATGGACTCTATAGTTATGCTTGTTATACCTATAAAAGGATGACATTGCTACCATTCTCCAGAGCAAATGATGTATGTAAGCCTGAAAGGTCTGAAAATTAACTATTTACCCTCTCCCCCACTAAGTTAAGTGTATTAATTTTCTATTGTTGTTATAACATATTAGCAAAGACTTAGTAGCTTAACACAACATATTTATTATCCTACAGTGGTGGAGGTCAGAAGTCTGAAATGGCTAAAACCCAGGTGTCAGCATGGTTGTGCTCCTTTCTGAAGACTCTAAGGGATAATCTATTTCCTGGTCTTTTTCAGCTTCCAGAGGCCTCCCACTTTCCTTTGCTTGTGGTCCCTTCCTCCATCTTCAAAGCCAGCAGCATCTCTAAATCTCTCTGTCTGTAATGTCCTGCCTCTCTCTTCCACATTTAAAGGACCCTTAGGATGATATCAGGTTTACCTGTAAGATCCAGGATAATCTCCTTATTTTAAAGTCTGCTAATTCACAACACTAATTCCATCTACAACCTTAATTCCCCTTGCCATGTAACTGAGCATATTCAGAGATTTTAGGGATTAGGACATGGGCATCATTGGAGGGGGTCCAGTATTCTACCTACCACATCATGTTATAATGCCTTGTCATATTATTACATTAAAAATACCTTTAGAGTCAGCCAAGGGATTATTGAGTCTACCTGCTATAAAATAATAAAAGAAATATATGAGAAGAAACATTAGGCTGGGAGTCAGAAGGTAAAAATTATAATTCTAATTCTGCCCTTAAGATATGCATTGCGTTCACAAAGTCACATTGATATCTGTGAGACTAAATTTCCAAATATGGATTGGGGAACCTCCAAATTCTCATTAAACACTATAATAAAATTGATGGTTATGCGAAAGAAAGAATGTCAAGTCAAACCAGAGGCTTATAAAATCGAAAGACTAAGTAGATAGTACTAGACCTTGAGAATTATCAGATACAAGACTCCAAAGAGGAACATAGCTGATTTTTTGACTTTCAGAATCAGCCAAAGAAGGAAAACAATCCCAAACTCTGTATTGTTTTGTCATTTTGGGGGCCATGCAGTGAGAGCTGGATAAACAGCCCTCAGTGCCTACATGGTCCACAGTCTCTGGAGGAAGAAATGTCAGCAGGTTATGCACATGCCCCCGGGAGACTCTTATATCATGGCAGAGAAAAGTTTGGGGAATTAAGTGTGTTTTCTAACCCCTCCAAAAAGCAGTGCATAATATGTGAGGAGAAGAAGTGAGGACCCAATCTTCATGGAAATGTCTCTAGTTTGGGTACAGAGAGGGTTAAAGCCCAAGCATTCAGACAAGCTCTAGGATAGTTGAGAACTTTGATGACTAAACTGTAGAGCCAGAAACATCTCACATCTCAAGGATTTTTAGATGGGTGAAGTGAATAAGCATTCGGAGGAGGGGGGAGCTTCAGATTTTCATGGAAAATTTTAATCTATCCTTCATAAACATATCATCAAATTTCTCATTATAATTTAATATAAACTTAATCTCAATATAAACTTCTTATACTATGTTCTAGCTATTTCGGAGACTTCTTGGATTAAGGAATTAACTATCAGGAAATATTATGTAAACTGACTACCCTTAGAATTTGATAAAAATAGCAAACATGAGTACATTTAAGAGTGCGTGGGTATGAGTGTGTGTGTATATTCATTAAAGTGGCATTTATCATCTCTAGCCTACATAATTAACACATGATTGAAACTGAAGATTTATTAGCCTTCTAGTGTAACAAATATTTAACTAAATTTATTCTGAGAAAATTGTAAACTTACATACTTGAATTAACGTTAGGGACATCTTACAAATAATGGACTTTTGCTGAGCTAGTGACAGTAGCGATCAAGAATGCCTTTTCTCTGTGAATGATAGGGATTAGCAAGACCGAAAATGACACAGAGTAATGAGCTGTTTTGAAAGTAGTGGAAATAGAGAATTTGGGAACATATCAGGCTATCCCTGGGCATCCATATGCATCCTGGAATAACTTCATGTCCATAGCTAGGAGTTGAAACCAGGGGTTCAGGCTGCTACTCAAAAAGTCTTAATTCTGAGATTTGCAGACAAGGTAATTCTCTCAAACATACAAACATACTTTCTAAACAACTGTGTTACCATGACTAGAGCTGAAAAATATTCTACTATATTTTCTAATGTCCAGAGAGTATAATAATATTATAAAAGAAAGAAGGAAGATTCATATTTATTTCCTTCACCTTTCAAAAGTAGTTTACAAATAAACTATTTTCCAGTATTTCCTCTACCAAATTACATCATATATCCTAAAGCAAATGCACAGAGGCATAAAAGATAAAATAACACCTGTATGCACCAGAACAGACTAATTAAAAACCATCCTGCATTTCTTGACAAGGAGACGACCTAAGGCTAGAAATAGTTGAGTTGAGTATGATAGAAAAATGAAAAACTGAGGATACTCAGATGACTCCCTCATAGGGCTATTTTATGGCATGATTTATGGACTGAGGATGGGGTAAGCCTGACTGAGTGTATATTCAATCATAGCAACAATAATTCACAACAATGCACTCACTGATGATCACTCCAGACTATGCATATACATTTTTAAAATAAAAGCCATACATATTTAAGTCAGCAATTTTCTAATGGGTCATTTTAATTACTATCACTTATGCTTAGAATTTATTTATTGTGTACCTGAGAATCACAAAGCCATTTATCAGCATACTGCTTCAATGGTTCCCACATTAATACATAATATTTAATTAACAAGGCTTGTAGACAGAGGTTTTTCTATTTGCCACTTAAGCAAGCTTCCTTTAAATAGATATTTAGCCAAATATTCCTCCTATTA
This sequence comes from Balaenoptera borealis, assembly GCF_965194805.1. Lineage (NCBI taxonomy): Eukaryota > Metazoa > Chordata > Mammalia > Artiodactyla > Balaenopteridae > Balaenoptera > Balaenoptera borealis. The sequence goes on from NC_138866.1 coordinate 51,058,504, forward strand.
GTTTAGAACAGGTTGCTAAAGGGTGACATTTGATCTCTGAATAGACCAATTTTCATCCTATACTGCAAATTTTTACTAAGCATGCCTTTAACTTAGTCTTCTAAAAATTGTATTCATAAGACATTGTTGGTGGCTCATCATAAACAGTTATTCATCATCACTGAACATAAAGTTCACTATCAGTTTTGACTAAAAACGTACCCATCATATAATTTTCATAAGTCAAAGCATATTCTTAATGTTTGTACTATATTAAATAGAGACTACTAAGAGGAAAACTATAGAAAAATTGTCAGTAAACTAAAAACTAAAGAGTATTATGTAAACTATTTGATACAATTTCAAATGGTTGTAGATTCCGATATTTTCCTTCACTAAAAACTAAGAAAGAAACTTCTACTTTTAATGTAAACTTTTACTCTTTTACTTGGCAACAAAGATAAAAATATTTAATTCTCAGTAGTGCATGCTCAACATTTCCTTTGGCACAATTTCAAAGGATTAACTAATTGACACTCTGAAAATTGCTGAATGGCACATACAATAAAATATAAGTAGATATGTTTACTGTATATTTATAACAATGACAGGTTGTTTTTGATTAATAGATGTTAAAGCTACATTATTTATGGTATATCATGCCTTCTGAACAGAAAGAAGCTCACTTTTGCTACATGATTTTCCCTCAAACAAGTGGTAGAGCTACATAGAAACAGATGGGAAAGCCAAATTGTCAACATTTGCTTCTCTTCTAAAGAGGAGATGAGATAGAATGAGGAAGGAGTTTGCTGATAAAGACTGAGCAAGAAAAGAGTAGCTTCTTGGTTTTTCATAGGAGGGTAATGTTCTGGGACACTGAGTGAAAAAACACAAAAAACAAGCTGGAATAAGGAGTGCCTTGGCCATCTGTTTGGCTGTCAGAGTTAGACATAATTCAATAAAGCTTTTATACTTAAAATTAAATAAAAATTATGGTCTCTATTTAGCTTTGTTAGTATACTACATGCAAACACACAAACTACTGTCAAACACAATCTAGTGTTTTATTCAGGCAAAGAGGAACATGTGATGATTCTCTGCCTTTTTCTGAATTGTTGGTAGGAATTTGAGTAGACTACAAGCAAAATAGATGGGGTGGTCAGACATCTGCATATAAACTGTGGATTTACTCCTCTTGTTTGTCTAACAAATTGTTATGAGACTTGCATGGATTTCTATAGGTTCTCCCTTCTAAAAACTTTATGGTAGGTAGTAAGCAGGAGCTAGATTCCACCCTAGAATGAAAATATCATATGTTCAAAAGTATCTGCATACTTATCCACTTGTTCATTTCAACAAATATTTACTGAGGGGCTACTGTGTATCCAATATTGTTCTAGGAGCTGTGGATATAGCATATTCCAGAAAGTCTGACGTGGTCAGAAAGTCCTTGGAGTCACACTAATGCAATAAAGAGAAACCACAGCCAAATAATCAGACCCATCCTGGCCCTGATGATGCGGATGCTGGATTTTACAAACCCATGCATTAAAACAGTATTATAAACATGATAAAGGATTAGAAGACAATTCTTTCAGTGATAAAAGGAAAATATGAGTGTAATAATTGAACAAATGGGGACTTTTACAAGATTAATGAAAACTATAAAAATGGAATTTCTAGAACTGAGAACTAAAATAATGAAATTTTTAAGATCCTAGATAACCTTCACATCTAACTGCAGAGAGCAGTAGAAAGATAATGAACTTGAAAACAGATAAATATAAACTTTTCAATCTGAAGAACAGAGAGAGAACACAGATTGAAAAAAAATGAACAGAACCACAGGGGCCTAAAGAACAATATCAAATAGTCTAGCAAGTATAACATTTAAGATCCAGAAGAAAAAGAGAGTGAGAATAGGGCAGAAAAATATTTCAAGATATAATGGCTGAAAATTTTCCATATTGAATGAAAACAACATAGAGATTCTAGAAGCCCTGTACCCCTAAAGCAAATGTGAAGGAAAAAAAAAAAAAAAAGATTTGTTATATCATAAATAAAGAGCAAAAAACAAAGATTTTTAAAAGAAATCTTGAAATAACTCAGACAATAAATACATGGAAATAAAAATTTAAATAACTGTTGATATATTATCAGAAACAATGAAACCAGAAGGTAGTAAAAGGATACATTTAATTGTGTGAAAGTTAAAACTCCTATATCCAAGAAAAATATCATTCAAAATGTGACTGAAATAGAGATATTTTCAGTTAATCAAAGTTGAAACAAGTTATCAACAATGGGCCTATTCCACAATAACACTAAAGGAAATTCTTCAGATTAAAACAAATTGTTACAAGGTGGAAACCAGAATCTTCAAGAAGAAATTTTTTAAAATAGTAATTTTAAATATAAAGGACTATATTAATCTTTTTCTTCTCATAATTTGCTTTAAAAGCATAAATAAAAAATAATAACACTATAAAATTCAATTGACTATACAGAGAAGAAAAAGATTATCACAAAGAATGAGTATAAGGAATAAATGACAATGCTGTTATAAAGTTATTATATTTACAAAGTGGGATGTGAGATATATGAATTGTCAAATATGAAGTGAGAAGTTGGATATGTGGAGTAGGAAGTGAGAAATGTAAGATGTAAAGTGTGAAATGGCACACTACTGACTCTAAAAAACAATAATATATTAGGGATGTCTATTATTATACAGAGAGCTACCACTAAAAATAAAAATAATACAGTGAAGTATACCTAATTGGTATAAATTAATATTCAGAGGTAATCACTCTGGTTAAAAAAGCATTAGCCAATTTCATGCTACCTTTAAAAAGCAAAATTTAAATATAAAAACACAAATAGGTTGAAAATTTAAAAATGGAAAAATATACTAGACAGACCAGATATAAAAGGGCTGGTGCGACTATATCACTATTAGAAAAAGTAGGTTTCAAGACAAGAAGCATTACAAGAGCAACACTAAATGGAGTAATTTATCATAAAGGTATTACAAACTTAATATGTATACCCTTAATAACAGAGCTTCAAAATTCATAAAGCACAAACTGACATATCTAAAGGAAGAAATAGACAATTTAAAAACATAGTTAAAAATTTGAACCTCATTTCACAGTAATTTTAATTGCCTTCTCTCAGATAGAAAAAAATGGACAAAAAAAATCATTGAGTGTAATAAAAATCTGAATAGTACTATCTGAACTCAATGGTATCTAGACAATATTATACTCAAGCCAATGATTGAAAATGCATATTCTATCAGATGTATATGGAAGATTCACCAAGATAGACTATAGTCGCCACAAATATCTCAGTTCTCTGTCTGCCATCAAAATAAATTAGAAAGAAATGCATAGAAGATACTTAGAAAGCCCCTAAATATTTATAAGTTAACTATACTACTAAATAACTCATGAATCAAAAATAAAATCACAGGGGAAATAAAATACTTAAACTAAAAGGTAGTGGAAACACAGCTTACCAACATCTGTGGCATACAGCAAATACAGTGTTTAAACTGAAATACAAAGTTTAAAGGACTACATTTTAAAAGAACTGGTTAAAATCAATGATCTCATTTCCCACACTGAGATGCTAGAAAAAAGAACAACAAATTAAACCCCAAATAATGAGAAGAATGGATGCGGTAAAGATTAGAGTAGAAATCAACGTAAGAAAACAAACAATAGATAAGTCTTACAAAGTCAAATGTTCATTCTCTGAAAATCAGAATATGTCTAAAATTGTAACAAAATTAATAAAGAAAAAAGACAAAACACACAAATACTGGGAATGAAAAAGGGGATATCATTACAAATTTTAAAGACTAAAAATGGAATATTTTGAAGAACTTTACTCCATGAAGTATGATAACTGAGATTAAGTGGACATGTTCCTTGAAAAACATAATTGACCATACTAACTCAAGAGATCAAAAAGAATTTGTTTAATGAAGAAAATTCGAGGTCTAGATAGTTTCACTGGTAAATTCTATCAAATATTTAAGGCAGGAATTATAATATTCTTATACTTACTCTTTAAGAAATTAAATGTGAAGTGAGTACTTGCCATTTAATTTTAGAGACTAGCATGACCCTGATACCACAAATCTCACAGACATTGAAAGAAAAATATAAACAAATATCCTTCATAACATAGATGGAAATATCTTCAACAAAACAATAGCAATCTAGTAATATATAAAAAACAGTAATCCATCATGACCAAATGGGATTTAGCCTATGAATGCAAGTTTAGTTTAGCATTTGAAAATAATCAATGCAATGCAACATAGTAATAGAATAAACGATAAGTAATACCCACTTACAATTTAAAAAACCCTCACCAAATTAAGAATGAAAGGAAATTTTCTCAACTAATAAAGTGTATCTATAAAAAACCATATAGCTAATGATTGAATGATTATTCCCTAAGATTGGGGACAAGCAAAAAATTTACACTTTTACTAAGTCAATCACCATGTTCTGCAGATACCAGCTCATGAAGTAAAATAAAATAAAATGAAAATGACAAATATAAAAAGGAAAAAGACTGTTCAGCTGTGTTTATCTGGTCTACATATTTGTCTCTATAAAACAATTCCTGGGCTTCCCTGGTGGCGCAGTGGTTGGGAATCTGCCTGCCAATGCAGGGGACACGGGTTTGAGCCCTGGTCTGGGAAGATCCCACATGCCGCGGAGTGACTGGGCCCGTGAGCCACAACTGCTGAGCCTGCGTGTCTGGAGCCTGCGCTCCGCAACAAGAGAGGCCGCGATACTGAGAGGCCCGCGCACCGCGATGAGGAGTAGCCCACGCTTGCCGCAACTGGAGAAAGCCCTAGCACAGAAACGAAGACCCAACATAGCAACCAATCAATCAATTAAATAAATAAATCTTAAAAAAAAAAAAAAAAAAACAATTCCTAACAAATCAATCAGAAAATTTTAACTATAAGATGTGAATTTAAGAAGATTACTAGGCTTCCCTGGTGGCGCAGTGGTTGAGAATCTGCCTGCCAATGCAGGGGACACGGGTTTGAGCCCTGGTCTGGGAAGATCCCACATGCCGCGGAGCAACTGGGCCCGTGAGCCACAATTACTGAGCCTGCGCATCTGGAGCTTGTGCTCCCCAACAAGAGAGGCCGCAATAGTGAGAGGCCCACGCACTGCGATGAAGAGTGGCCCCCGCTTGCCGCAACTAGAGAAAGCCCTCGCACAGAAACGAAGACCCAACACAGCCATAAATAAATGAATAAAATTAAAAAAAAAAAAAAAGAAATACAACCAATATATTAAAAAAAAAAAAAGAAGATTAGAGGATACAGGCCAATATACAAAGAACTTCCTTTTTTCTTTTATCTACAATTCTTATTATATATTTAGAGTTTTCTTATGGTATTTTAAAAAGACAAACATTCTATTTTTATTCATGTATTTGTTACCCAGAGTTCATAAGACATTTATTTATGTTTCCTTTTAAGTATCAGGGTCTTCAGTTTGTTAATATCCATGCATTCCTCTCTAACAAGACAAGTACCTTTCTTTGTGCTCATCTGATCTGTTTACCCTCTATGTAGATATTTTGCTTTAGATTATACTGATATTTTTAAACATTTTACTGTAGCATAATATACATACAGAAGGGTTTATATATCATAAGTGCTGGAGGAATTTTCACAATACCTTAGGTAACAAGTTCTCATCAAGAAACTGAGCACTACCAGCTGCCAAAAGCCACATCTCAGGTTCCCATGCAGTGACTGCAACTGTCTGCAACTCTTTCCTAACTTGTAACAATTTATATTAGTTTTTCCTGTTTTTGTTTTTTTTTAATATGAATATTATAATAGGGCATATGGTCTTCTGTGTCTGATTTCTTTGGTTCAAAATTATACTTGTGAGATATATCCATTTTACTTCATGTAGCTGTCAACAACTCATTCTCGTTGATGCATAAAATTCTATTGTAGTAATATATGATATTTATTTATCAATTCTATTATTAATGGACATTTGGTTTATTTTTTCCTAGTTTGTGGCTATTATGAATAAATCCTTTATGGACATTTTTATACATGTCTTTGGTGAATATACACTTATTTATCTGGGAATATAACTAGGTATGAATTGCTGGATCTGAACATATGTGTATATTCAGCTTCAGTATATACTGGTAGTTTTCCAATGTGCTACTAATAATAATCTTGCAGCCGCGTATAAGAATTTCAATTACTCCAAATTAGTGCCAAACTTTGGTGGTTTCCATCTGTTTTATTTTAGTCATTCTTGTTGGCTGATATATTTTTAATGTTTTGATCACTGTGTATTTAAAATAACAATAAATTTAACAAGAGTATTAACTCACAATTATCTCCCATATGTACTTCCTCCTGGGTTCATTTCTGTGTTAGTCTGTTAGGGCTGCCATAACAAAATACAACAGACAGTGGCTTAAGTAACAGAAATTTACTTTCTTGCAGTTCTGGAGGCTGTAAGTCCAAGACGAAGGTGCCATCAGGGTTGATTTCTGGTGTGGCTTCTCTTCCTGGCCAGTAAATGGCTTCTGTTTCTCTGTCCTCACATGACTTGTTTTCTGGGTATGTGCACACAATCTCCTGTGTCTCTTCCTCTTCTTATAAAGACACCAATCCTCTTGGGTTAGGGCCTGGTCCTAAGGACCTTGTTTAACTGATATTATTTAACCTTAATTATCTCTCTGAAGGTCCAATTTCCAAATATTGTTACTTTGGGAATTAGTGCTTCAACACATGAACTTTGCAGAGGAGAAAACAATTCAGTCCATAACATTTTCCTTTCTTGCTGAAGTACATCTCCCAAGAGATATTTCGGTAAAGCTAGTTCAGTCAGTGTTAAAATTTTATTTTACCCTTATGTTTGCATGAAATTTTACCTTGATGAACAACTCTAAATTTTAATAGACTTCACAATTTTATTCCATGGTCTTCTTGCACTTGTTAACATCTGTTTCACTCTGTTTTCCTCATACTCCATACCTCATATTTGCTATCCTCCTACTCTGTTCTATTTTTTCTTCTGTAATCTTCTAGCATATTATATAATTTACTGTGTTATTGTATCTATTGCTTATTTTATTTCTCCCTTCTAATGTAGAAACTGGAATAGGGCACAAACCTTTAATGCTCTATTCACTAATGTGTTCCATGCACCTGAGAAGAGTGTCCAACTGACTGTATGTTTTCAATAATTTCTTTTGCTGTCCTTGCTTTTTTAATTTTTTATATTTTTTTCAGGTATACATGATTTACAATATTACACTAGTTTCAGGTGTACAACATAGTGATTCAAAATCAGGTGAAGCTGAGATCAGCATCGCGGAGTAAGAGGACATGGAGCTCATCTCCTCCTACAAACATATCAAAAATACATCTACATGTGTAACAATTCTCATGGAAAACTAACTGGAAACTGGAAGAAGAACCAAAGCTGTAAGAAAGATAAATACATAATCAGGTAGGAAGGAAAGAAAAGTGATCAGGTCAGAACTTGTGTCCCCGTGAGGGGACTCCAAGGAAAAGGGATTACACAGGTAACACGTTCCCTGGGGAGTGAGCAATTCAAGCCGCAGATTGGGTGTCCTAGTCCTGGGGTCCTACATGAAGGAGACAAACCTTCTTGGCTAGTTGGAGGATGGCTGGGACAAACAGAAGTACTGTGGGAAGCCAAAACCCCCCTCATGAGGAGAACATGTACTGGCTAGCCCCTGAGGCATGACAGAGAGAGGTCTGCTCTAGCAGCTACTGGGTTTCCCACAACCACCTCTCTGCATGCCCCAGGCTAAAAGAGGCTATTATATTTGTAAATATATATGCACCCAATACAGAAGCACCTAAATAAATAAAGCATACTAACAGACATAAAGGGAAAATTTGACAATAATAGGTGACTTTAATATCCCACTTACATCAATAGACAAATCATCCAGACAGAAAATAAATAAGGTAACAGTGGTCTTAAATGACACAACAGACCAGTTGGACTTAATAGATAGCTAGAGGACATTACATCCAAAACCAGTAGAATACACATTCTTTTCAAGTGCACATGGAGCATTCTCTCAGATAGATCACATATTAGGTCACAAAACAAGTCATAACAAATTTAAGAGGACAGACATTTTATCAAGCATTTTTTCTGACCACAAAGTTATGAAACTAGAAATCAATTACAGAAAGAAAAATGGGTAAAGCACAAACACATGGAGACTAAACAATATGCTTCATTGGGTCAATGAAGAAATCAGAGGAGATCAGAAAATACAAGATCAATGAAAATGGAAACACAACACTCCAAATCTATGGGATGCAACGAAAGCAGTTCTAAGAGGGAAGTTTATGGCAATACAGACCTTCCTCAAGAAACAAGAAAAATCTCAAATAAACAGCGTGAACTACCACCTAAAGGAATTAAAAAAAGAACAAACGAAGCCTAAAGTCAGCAGAAGGAAGGAGATAATAAACATCAGAGAGGGAATAAATAAAATAGAGATTAAAAAACAATAGAAATGATCAGTGAAACCAAGAGCCGTTTTTTTGGAAAGATAAATAAAATTGATAAACCTTTGGCCAGGCTCATGAGGAAATAAAGAGAGAGGACCCAAGTAAACAAGATAAGAAATGAAAGAGGAGAAATAACAACTAATACCACAGAGATAAAGAAAAGTCATAAAAGAACACTACCACCAGTTATATGCCAACAAATTGGACAACCTAAAAGAAATGGACAACTTTCTAGAAACATACAAGCTGCTAAGACTGAATCAAGAAGAAACAGACAATTTGAACAGACTGATCATTAGCATCACTAGCAATGAGACTGAATTTGTAATTAAAACAAACAAACAAACAAAAACTTCCCAGCAAACAGAAGTCTAGGACTGGATGGCTTCACAGAGGAACCCCAAACATATAGAGAAGAAAACCTATCCTTCTCAAAATATTCCAAAATATTGAAGAGGAGGGAACACACCCAAATTCATTCTAAGCCAACATTACCTTGATATCAAAACCAGAGAAAGACACTACCAAAAAAAGAAAATTACAGGCTAATATCTTTGATGAATATAGATGCAAAATTCCTCAACAAAATATTAGCAAACCAAATCCAACAACACATAAAAAAGATCATACACCATGATCAAGTTGGAGTCATCCCAGGGTCACAAAGATGTTTCAACATACACAAATCAATCAATGTGATACACCACATAAACAAAAGACAAAACCCACATGATCATCTCAATAGATGAAGAAAAAGCATTTGATAAAATTCAGTATCTATTCATGATAAAAACTCTTGGGTATAGAGGGAACATATCTCAACATAATAAAAGCCATTTATGACAAACCCACAGCCAACATAATACTAAACAGTAAAAAGCTGAAAGTCTTCCTGCTAAATTCTGGAGCAAGACAAGGATGCCCACTCTCACCACTTCTATTCAACATTGTATTAGAAGTTCTAGCCACAACAATCAGACAAGAAAAAAAAAAAATAAAAGGTATACAAATCAGAAGGGATGTGGTAAAATTATCATTATATGCAGATGACATGATACTCTATATAGAAAACCCTAAAAACTCCACACAAAAACTATTATAACTGATAAATGAATTCAGCAAAGTTGAAGGGTACAAGATTAATAGATAGTAATCTGTGGCTTTTCTATACACTAACAAATGTTCTCTTTCTATCAGAAAGAGAAAGTAAAACCAAAAAATTCCATTTAAAATCACATCAAAAAGAATAAAACACCTAGGAATAAACTTAATCAAGGAGGTGAAATACCTATGCCCTGAAACCTATACAATATTGATGAAGGAAACTGAAGGTGATACAAAGAAATGGAAAGATATATTGTGCTTTTAGATAGGAAAAATTAATATTGTTAAAATGTCCATACAACCCAAAGTAATCTACAGATTTTAATGCAATCCCTAGATAATACCCAAGACATTTTTCACAGAAGTAGAACAAATAATCCTAAAATTTACATGGAATCACAAAAGACCCTAAATTGCCAAGCAATTTTGAGAAAAAAGAGCAAATGACTATTATTCCATAAAAAAATAATGAAATTCTGCCATTTCTATCAACATGGATGGACCTAGAGAATATTATGCTTAGTGAAATAAGTCAAACTGAGAAAGACAAATATTGTATGATACCACTTATATGTGGAATTAAAAAAAATAATACAAATATATGTATACAGCTAAACAGATACAGAAAACAAACTAGTGGTTACTAGAGGGAAGAGAGAAGGGGGAGGGGCAAGTTAGGGGTATGGGATTAAGAGAGACAAATTACTATTTATGAAATAGGTAAGCAACAAGGATATGTTGTATAGAACAGGGAATTATAAACATTGTCTTTAATGACTTTTAATGTAGTATAATCTGTAAAAATACTGAATCACTATGCTGTACATCTGAAAATAATATAATATTGTAATTCAACTATACTTCACTAAAAATAAATCAATAAGTATTTTTTTTTAATGAATTTTTTTAAAAATGGACTTATCTGCTAACTTGTCTTTCAATGTATACTGGAGGGAAAACAGTCAAGTACAGGAAAGTGCAGTTTGTATTTATCAAGGTGAATTTAGGGAACAGAGGATCACACCTCATGGTAAAAAGTCCTCGTGTGGCAATCTGGAGCTAAGACTTCTTTTTTGCCTAGTACCTGCCTTTCAGTGAACATTGCCTTGTCACCAATCAGAATAACACATTCTTCCAGGGGTTGCCTAGCTCCTGGATTCAACTGGAAGGCAAGGATCTGCTTGCCAGCCATATAAGGTATTACCTCTAACCACCACCCTTTTCCCCTATCATCACCACCACTAATGCTTCTAGATGATGTTAGGCTAAGTCTCCTGTTTAGCATAGAGTGGAGCAAGAAATTATTTGCTGATGAAAATGTAGGCTACCTGTCCCACATTCATGATACATTACAGTTTTTCACTTTATCTGCAGCATCTACTTCCATCCCTACATACACCCATACAGACATAAACAGAACCAGCAACCTTCTTTTACCTCAAATAATTATCTTAGTTTTTATGGCTGGGGAAAGAATCCAAAAGCCCACGTTAATTTGCCATTTTCCATAGCAAACTTCCAAATAGCAAAAAAGTGACCAGAAAAAAATGTGCTCATAGCTTCAAATTTCTGATGGGAAATAACTGTTACTGAAGAATTCCAGATCAAAGTAAGCCATTCCCCAGATTGAGGGCAATATATGTGAAGACATTTAAAAGACTGCAAGTTTAGTATTTATAAAAGCTCACCAAAAAAAAACATGGAAAGATAAACTTCAGGGAGAAGAAAACTGAATACAAAAGTAGTACTAGTAAAAGCCACAGAGAGCAAAGTAACAGAAATATATTTTGGCAAATCACTTGTCATTTTCATATATCCAAATTTGAGGATGTGTTAAAAATAAGTTGAGCCTAGTATACTAGACAAAAATAACAAGATGAAAAGGTAGGCAATTTATAAACCATCCTAACTGATGAGAAAAATAAAGATATTAATTAAATTTAGATTTTATTAAAATATAAGGGCAACCATTAAGATAATATAAAATACATATTATTTTAATCACAATTGCAGGAGCAAGGAGATAGAGAAAGAAAAAGAAAACTATAAACCCAAAGGAAAATGGGAGAAAAAATAGACACTCAGGTAAAGGTTATAAATTGCAAAATAAGATTTCAGAATTAATTGCCCCAATAAATACAGAGGAATTAAACTTACTTAAAGGGAGAGTTTACCCAATTGAATTTCAAAAGCCAAAATAATAACAGATATATGTTGATCAGAAAAGCTTAAGAGAAAATTTGTCAAATCTTCAAAAATGGAAGATTTTTCTACTTTAACAAAAAATTCTTCCTTGAACATATAAATAGACCCCATAGCTATCCTCTTTATCAAATTCCATTTTTTTCAAAGCATGTATCACTCTGATTTTAGTTATTTGTTTACTTCCTTAGAGTCTGCTCCCCCTCACTGGAATATAGTCTTCTTATAGGCTTAGTCATTATCTTATTTAATACTGAGTTCCTGTGATGAAACAATAACTTGTAAATAACACACAATTAAAACACAGAATTATTTTTCCCCAAGTTATCACAAATGATAATTTTCATTAATTAATTGCTTATTAGCACAAAGAAATTTTAAAAATTCTAAAGAATTAATATCATGTAGGATATAATTTCTAGACACAGTACACTTATATTGGGAAGCAAACAATTTAGAATTATGGGTGAAACAAGTATTTTGAATATCTTTAAATAAAGTACCGATGAAATATTATACATTAAAATTGAGAGTTACAGTAAACTGATATTTAGAGAAAAATTTCAGACTTAACTACATTTATTAAAAAAAACAAGGTAATAAAGGAGATTATTATTTAATTCAAAAGTCTGGGATGAAAGAAAATAAAAAGAATGAAATAATAACTTAAAAGGAGGAGAAATTAATGAAATAGAAAAAAAATAACCAAAAGTAGAATTTAACAAAACCTAAGGAGGAACTTTTGAGGATCTTCATTGCAGGCAGAATGGTGAATTAAGCCTCCTGAACAGTATTACTAAAAACAAGTAAAATAAAGGATAACATAGTATAAAAATAATCTCCTAGCTATATCACTAAGCAGATAGGAAAGGCATCCCAAGAGGATGAAAATAGAGTGAAATGGTAACACAGGCAAGCTCACAAGCTTCAAAGCTAGTGTTCACTCAGAGTATGTTTACTGAACTCTGGTGCATTTCAACCTCCATATTTGTTATATACAAAAATTTATCTACAAAACTCAATATTTTCTGTCACTCTAAAAAAACAACAATAAAATATGAAAATAAATAAAACTGAAAACATATCTGGGAAAAACAATTTCAGAAATATAAGACTATAGAGGAAACTTTAAAACTCGAATAAATCAGTCTCCCAGACTTCAGACTATACTACAAAGCTACAGTAATCAAGAGAGTATGGTACTGGCACAAAAACAGAAATATAGATCAATGGAACAGGATAGAAAGCCCAGAGATAACCCACGCACATATGGTCACCTTATTTTTGATAAAGGAGACAAGAATATACAATGGAGAAAAGACAGCCTCTTCAATAAGTGGTGCTGGGAAAACTGGACAGCTACATGTAAAAGAATGAAATTAGAACACTCCCTAACACCATACACAAAAATAAACTCAGAATGGATTAAAGACCTAAATGTAGGGCCAGACACTATCAAACTCTTAGAGGAAAACATAGACAGAACACTGTATGACATATATCACAGGAAGATCCTTTTTGATCCCCCTGCTAGAGAAAGGGAAATAAAAACAAAAATAAATAAATGGGACCTAATGAAACTTAAAAGCTTTTGCACAGCAAAGGAACCCATAAACAAGACAAAAACACAACCCTCAGAATGGGAGAAAATATTTGCAAATGAAACAACTGACAAAGGATTAATCTCCAAAATTTACAAGCAGCTCATGTGCTCAGTATCAAAAAAACAAACAACCCAATCCAAAAATGGGCAGAAGACCTAAATAGACATTTCTCCAAAGAAGATATATAGATTGGCAACAAACACATGAAAGAATGCTCAACGTCACTAATCATTAGAGAAATGCAAATCAAAAGTACAATGAGGTATCACCTCACACCAGTCAGAATGGCCATCATCAAAAAATCTACAAACAATAAATTCTGGAGAGGGTGTGGAGAAAAGGGAACCCTCTGGCACTGTTGGTGGGAATGTAAATTGATACAGCCACTATGGAGAACAGTATGGAGGCTCCTCAAAAAACTAAAAATAGAACTACCATACGACCCAGCAATCCCACTACTGAGCATATACCCTGAGAAAACCATAATTCAAAAAGAGTCATGTACCACAATGTTCATTGTAGCTGTATTTACAATATCCAGGACATGGAAGTGACCTAAGTGTCCATCGACAGATGAATGGATAAAGAAGATGTGGCACATATATACAATGGAATATTACTCAGCAATAAAAAGAAATGAAATTGAGTTATTTGTAGTGAGGTTGATGGACCTAGAGTCTGTCATACAGAGTGAAGTAAGTCAGAAAGAGAAAAACAAATACCGCATACTAACACATATAGATGGAATCATAAAAAAAAAAAAAAGGTTCTGAAGAACCTAGGGGCAGGACAGGAATAAAGATGCAGATGTAGAGAATGGACTTCAGGACATGGGAAGGGGGAAGGGTAAGCTGGGACGAAGTGAGAGAGTGGCACTGACATATATACACTACCAAATATAAAACAGATAGGTAGTGGGAGGCAGCCACATAGCACAGGGAGATAAGCTCTGTGCTTTGTGACCACCTAGAGGGGTAGGATAGGGAGGATGGGAGGGAAACACAAGAGGGAGGAGACATGGGAACATATGTATATGTATAGCTGATTCACTTTGTTATAAAGCAGAAACTAACAGACCATTGTAAAGCAATTTTACTCCAATAAAGATGTTAAAAAAAAAAACCTCTAATAAAGAACATATAAAATAATTGGGATAAATTAAGAGATATTCTATGCCTTCATATGGGATGGCAGAATATCATGAATATATCAACTTTCTTCCATTTTATCCATAAATTCAAGGCCATCCTCCTTAAAACTGCATTGGTATTTGAATAGCCCAAGAAATTTATTCTAAAAATCATGTGGAGGATGAAGGTCCAGACAGAGCTAAGTAAGATTTAAAATGAGGACTAAGGAAAGTAAATTTGCTTTCTGTAGTCATAGTTAAAAAACAAACACCATATATTAATAATAAAAAAAATAAGGCCAACGCAGTACAATAGTCAACACAGAGATAGAATCCCATATTAATGGAATTTAAATCAATAATAAAGGAAAGAATGCTTATTGGATATTTTTTGGAAAATTGGCTTACTAGGAGGAAACAGTAAATCTGAGTTTCTGCCTAACACCATTTAGAAAGGTAGACTTCATATAGATTAAACACCTAAATGTGAAAGGTAAAAATATGAACTTAGAAGAAAAAGAAGGAGAATATCTTAGTGACCTAGAGGCAAAAAGTGACATCATAAAAATATTTTTGAATAAGGAATACACATCAGAGTTATAGCTTCCCTGGTAGAACCCAGAACACAACAATAGTTTAAAGTTAAAATATTTTAGTATCTCAGATTATAGAAACATTAGACATTAAATCATTATATTGCTTACATTTATATATAACAAAATTGAAGGCTAAGAAGTCTGAGAAAGCAGGTTGCTGGGTGTGGCAAGAGGAAGAAGTATGTGTAGGAATATGAACACTTACTTTGGATCCAAGTTCTATTATCTAGTAACTATATATGCACAAACTAGTCATTCACTGCTTTTCCCACCTATATCTAAGTGATAAAACGTACACTAAAACCTGTTGTGAGATTAGAGAAAACGTAAGGTAAGTTATCTAAAACACAGAGTAGCTAAGAGTATAAGATCAACAACTGGAGTGTTTTTATTTTTGTTGCATACTCATCCCCTGGCACAGTGCTCAGTAAGGGTTTTAGAAAATAAATGATTCATCTATTAAGAAGAAATGCCAGGGCTTCCCTGGTGGTGCAGTGGTTAAGAATCCACCTGCCAATGCAGGGGACACAGGTTCGAGCCCTGGTCCAGGAAGATCCCACATGCTGCAGAGCAACTAAGCCTGTGTGCCACAACTACTGAGCCAGCATGCCACAACTACTGAGCCTGTGTGCCACAACTACTGAAGCCTGTGTGCCTAGAGCCCGTGCTGCACAACAAGAGAAGCCACCACAATGAGAAGCACGTGCACTGGACGGAAGAGTAGCCCCCACTCGCCGCAACTAGAGAAAGCCCGGGCGCAGCAACGAAGACCCAACACAGCCAAAAATAAAGTAAATAAAAAAATAAATAAGTTTAAAAAAAGAAATAAAAAATAAAACACTAAAAAATAGAGCTACTCATATTAAAAAAAAAAAAAGAAATGCCAGCTGCCACTAGCTGATGCTTTTGAAATCCAGCTAGAGGTGGCACTTATATCCACAACTGAGAGGAAGAGAGAATCATGTTTTATAGACTATTGCTCCTAAGGAGGAGTTTTTTGAACATCCTTTGATCACTTGATTAGGTTAAAATGAATCTTATAAAGGTATGGATTTAAATGATTCTGAGATTCCTAGCAGAGGATATGGATCATTAACAGTTTACTTTAAAAATTACTGAAACCTTGAATCTACGCAGAAAGTCATCTACCAGTAGTTTAGAAAATAACATATTCTTATGATAATCTTCTAACTCGTACCTCCTATGTATTTTTAGTATAAGAAA
The DNA here is from genome assembly GCF_965194805.1 of Balaenoptera borealis. Classification (NCBI taxonomy): domain Eukaryota; kingdom Metazoa; phylum Chordata; class Mammalia; order Artiodactyla; family Balaenopteridae; genus Balaenoptera; species Balaenoptera borealis. The sequence goes on from NC_138866.1 coordinate 51,074,917, forward strand.
TTATTGCTTGTCAGATCTTTGGCCTTTTGGGCTCAGCTATAATAGATTAATAAGTACCTACTCCAAATTAACAGACTAAATCTATAGCATATTTGTGAAGATTTTTACAATTGATGGCATTTATTCTAGAGGGCCCATTTACCCCTAAAACAGAATGTTTCTTGGATAATAGCTATCAGACTCTTCATTTTTATTAAAGTTAGGATTATTCTGCACTTGATAATTTCAGACAACATTTTTGTGTTTTGGTATAAACAGGTCAAAGGGATTATTAACTTTTCTTTTCACAGAGTAGTGTGTGGTTTAAACTGACAGATAAACAGTGGGTTCAAGAGGGAAATGCCCAAAGGGAAGGAGGAACTAGCGTAAGGTGAAAATCAGGAGCAGAAGAAATACAACAATTCAGAAATAACTTGTCCAGCATAAAGAATACAGACAAACGGTGGTGTGGTATTCCTGAGTACAAATGCTTTATGTGTGAAAAGAACAGTACTGAAAAAGCTGCAAATATAGATTTGGAATCAGAACTGAACTTGTGGAAGTTGAATTTCTGCAAGGAAGGCTTTTTCACAAGCATTCGTTACTCAAGAGTCTCATAAGTAGTGATTAGGCTACTAGAGCAATAATCACTTCACCAAGAATGGTAAAGGAATAGAACAATTCACAATTTCATATTTGAATTTATTCTTTACAGTGTTCATTTTGAATGTAGCTGTATAAATCACTTCCTCATGCCTGTAATTTTCTGATTCTGCACCACACGTTCAGCCCAAAATGTATGTGTGGTTCTTTGGTATGGTTCTTATTTCATTCATTTAATTTACCATTATATGTCCAGTATTCTGTACTTTTTTAGTATTATTTTCAAATGCCTTCATATCTTAAGCCAAGTTCCAAATCGACCTGCCAGAGAAAATGACTGCCAGGGATTATAACAGAATGTACGCTCCACCTTCATTAAGTCCTTTGGAGAATATTTCGCTAAAAATAAATGATCTTTTTCCACCTTCTATATCTATTTTTATACCCATATTAAGCAAAGTTCAAGAGGAAGAAAATATAAATTTTCCTTCAAATAATATTTATGTATTTTGTTTGTAATAACATATTTCCTAGAGGCTAAGAAATATAGAGGAAAAATTTATTTTCCCTATTCATAGAAAAAGTACCTAATCAGTGTGTTTCCTTTGTAGTGTTTCATAACATTATCACACAAAAGCAAGATAATATGTTCCTGGTTGGAACTGTTGTATACTTTTGTCTTATTTATCTGATCACTGTTTCAAATATTTAACAGTAAAATTAATGTTGGAAAAGCATTATCAAGTAAGTAAATATATTTTTAATATACATTAAAATAAATCACCATACAACCTCTTGAAGAGATGCTTTTTTGTTAGACAATAGTTTCTATAAAAGTTAACAATAAATGCAGAAGTTATTTCTAATCCTATAGAATAGCAATATAGTTATTATGGATAACATTCTAATGAAACAAATGTTATTAGCCAATTCCTTACCCTAAACTCACAGACCCAACCACAGTCTATGTTATAGAGTATTTTTTCAGTATTTTTTCATACTCTCTGCTCCCCTAACTCCCATGTTCTCCAAACTCTCATTGGCTAACATTCAGCATGTCTAGAGAAATTACATAATAAGTTAAAGTGAGCAATGTTGGTAACATCTACCCAAATTGTTATCATTTTTAGAAATACTAAGATTCATGCTAACATTGTGATTATCTATTTCACATATTAGAAAATTTGACCAAATGTAATTGTGTACTTTTGGTTAATTCTGGGATGGGAGAATCTGAGCAACTCAGTGTGTTTCTATAGTATCCCAATTTGATCATATAAAAACTCCAGTTATCACAGAGGGTATTTAGGACAGTGAAAATACTCTATATAATACCAAAATAATGGATACATGTCATTATATATTTGTCCAAAACCATAAAATGTGCAACACCAAGAGTGAACCATACTGTAAACTATGGACTTTGGGTGATTATGACGTGTGCATGTAGGTTCATCAGTTGTAACAAATATAACACTCTGGTGGGAAATGTTGATAATGGGGGAGGCCATGCATATGTAAGGGCAGGGGACATATAGGAAATACCTATACCTTCTCAATTTTGCTGTGAACCTTAAACCACTCTAAAAAATAAAGTCTTAAAAAAAACACCAAAAACCTCCAATTATCACACGTCATGCCCTAGAATATGACAGGCACAATTCTAACCAATCTCATCTCTTAATTACTATCCCCTTTGTTTACTCTACCTCAAACCATATTAACCTCTTAACTGTTACTCAAACAAACCAGGTCTGCTCCTCGAATTTTGCATTTGCTGTTTCCATTGCTGAAATGCTTTTCTCCCAGATACTCATATGATTCCCTCACTCAAGTTTCCACTCAGATGTAAACTTCACAAGGAGGCCTTCCATCTCTAATACTATACATGTCCCTCAAAAAGCTGTCTTATCGGGCTTCTCTGTTGGCGCAGTGGTTGAGAATCTGCCTGCCAATACAGGGGACATGGGTTCGAGCCCTGGTCTGGGAGGATCCCACATGCCGCGGAGCAACTAGGCCTGTGAGGCACAACTACTGAGCCTGCGCGTCTGGAGCCTGTGCTCCACAACAAGAGAGGCCGCAATAGTGAGAGGCCCGTGCACTGCGATGAAGAGTGGCCCCCACTTGCCGCAACTAGAGAAAGCCCTCGCACAGAAACGAAGACCCAACACAGCAAAAATAAATAAATTAATTTAAAAAAAAAACCTGTCTTATCCTATTTCCTTACTTTCCTTTTCTCCTTAGAAATTATCAATAAATTCTATAATATATATTTTACCTGTATATTTTGTTTACTGTTTATATAATCGAATAAAAAGCAGATTTGTAAGGACAGAAAATATTTCATCTGTTTTGATAACTTCTCTATACTCACTACTTAGAACAGAGCCTTTTAACAACAAAGTTATCAAATATTTGATGTGTGAAATAATTAATGAATAATAAGAATTTTCATCGGTGTTGCTAGAGCACTTTTAATATCTCTTTATATATAACGGTTTTTAATAAAGAAAATCTGAATTTGAAAAGTTCTGAACATGCTTGAAAAAGCAATTTTCGTTTAAAACGACTGTTTTGTTTCTTCTGAAACATTAATAATCATCATTTTATTTTAACCTTCAATTTTAAGATTTTAAAGTATTAAATGATAGCACCATTAGAAAGATGATGAATTGTATAAGACAAATCACCCAGTAAAAAGAAACCATTAATACTGATAACATCACAAATGGATAGTGTCAGCTATAGAAAAGAGGTGTCACAAAGTCGATTTATGCTGCAGCTTTTAGCAATGGCCCCTTGATAACTTGCACTTAGTTTTTGGAAAGATAAGCAGAACCTAAAGTTTCCTTGATTCACATAAAATTCCTTAGACTTTTCCCATTATCTTAGTACCTCTTTTTAGATTAAAGACTAGTTTGAAAGTATTATTTTTATTAGGAAAGACTCCTTAATAACAAAAAATAGTAAACTAGATTCAACACGTTTAGCCTACATCTTGGAATATGTGAACCAAAAATAAAACAAAAAACAAAAAAAGATTTCCCCTGTTCCCATTTTTAAACACTATTTTTCAGTAAACTAGAACACTGTGCCCTAGGAAACTGAACTAGACCTTTCTCAATTCTCTCTCTTCACTGGCTATCTCTGCTTAGTTTTAAACGGCAATTAAAAAATAATGGAGATGTGACGTTATCATCATGGTAGGGTTAATGATTGCCCCCAATTCTATATTTTTTGGAACTATTATTCTTATTAGTGTTTAAGCAACTGTGTCCTTACAATGCTTTATTTCTCAAAAACCAATAAAAACTAAATATCTATAAGATCATTTGATCATTTTTCTATTATTTTATTTATACCTATCTTGTTGTAGAAAGATTAAGTCTATAACACTAATTGTATAAATGGGTTGTAAGACTACATACATAACAAAAACTAAAATAAGTGGATGCACCCAATGTTCATTGCAGCACTGTTTACAATAGCCAAGACATGGAAACAACCTAAATGTCCATCAACAGATGAATGGATAAAGATGATGTGGTATGTTTATAAAATGGAATATTACTCAGCCATAAAAAAGAATGAAATAATGCAATTTGCAGCAACATGGATGGACCTAGAGATTATCATACTAAGTGAAGTAAGCCAGACAAAGACAAATATCATGTGATTTCACTTATACATGGAATTTTAAAAAAATGATACAAATGAACTTATATACAAAACAGAAATAGGTTCTCAGACATAGAAAACAATCTTATGATTACCAAAGGGAAAAGAGTGGGGGAGGGATAAATTAGGAGTTTGGGATTAACATATACACACTGCTATATATAAAACAGATAAACAACAAAGACCTACTGTACAGCACAGGGAACTATACTCGATATTTTGTAATAACTTGTAAGGGAAAACAATCTTAAAAAAATAGATATATATGTATGTATAACTGAGTCACTTTGCTGTAAACCTGAAACTAACACAACACTGTAAGTTAATTATACTTCAATAAAAATAAATACATAAAATAAAACAAAACAAAAAGATAAGTGGGTACAGAAATCCAGAACAGAGTAAAAATGAGCAGAGGATAGATAAGATAAAGGTAGGAATAAGGCCAGTACCCAAAATACACACCAAAAAATGTATACAGTTTCCCATTGCAGGCTGAAATCTTGTCTCTATACTTTCTAGAAGCCAAAACAAAGAGGAAAACACAATGAGTTTTATGATATACAAAGTCCTTAATATAAAAGTCCAGTAATTTAGAATGAAAAACTATATGCCTGACATTGAGTCAAGAGAAAGGTTTTCCTTGTGAGATCTGAGAAAGAGCCCACTATATTATAAATAACTATATTATTATAGTAAATTCAGCCATGTATTTCATTGGTTTGTTTTTAAATAATGTTTCATATGGGCTAATCACAAAATGTATATGTAGACAATATAATAGAATGAGTTAATTTGGAGTTTAACATTGTCATTTTTTTTTCATTCATTCACCAAGTGAGCCTCTGCATTAAACACTGGCATTACAACAATGAACAAAAGAATTCATAGTTCATATGAAGTTCATAGCGTAGGTGGAGAGGAAGATATTAAACAAAAAATTACATGAATAATTAATTTTATAGTAAGTGTTCAGAAAGAAAATTCATAATATGCAGCAAGAGTTAATACAAGAGGATCATAATCTAGTCTAAAGGAAGAGGGATGTGAATAATAGATCTATAATATATCTCAGTCATAGAAATTATCTATTCATCAGTAATAAGTATGATTTTAAAATAGCTGATCTCCAGCATTTTGAAACAAGGAGTAGGGATTAGACTACATGGGAAATTATAGTACATAATTAGATGGTAGATTTCGGCAGAGAACTAACCAATGCATAGAATATATTCTCTCTGGATAGAGAGGGGACAAGACCTCGTTTAAGCAAATATGGCTCCAAATTACAAATTATTTAACTATCATTTACATAGAATAGGAGGCAGGTCTAGAAAACATCTGTTTGCTATCTGTTTGGTCAAAATATCACTTCTACTAGCCCTATGGAAAAAATCTATTAAGGATCAGATTTTATATATTTTTAGTGGTTTCATAAAACTTAATTCATAACCCATGTTGCATGCTCAGAAAATTTAAAGAAATGTTATTACATGTTTCAAATCATAATCACATACTGATTTCTCAACAAGTTGATAAAATTACATAGTATGTCAACAGTAGAATAACACTTTCAAAAGCTTGGGAAATCTCAGCTTTTAATTATCCAGAAGGAAAGTGGTGTAAGTTTTGTTAGATGTTTCATAAGAAATTTCCTAATGATCTATAATTGAAAGGTATTAAAGGCCTGTTCTTTGAAAACTGATATTTACCACTCCTAAAATTCAACCAGATAGAATTATTTATTTGTAGTTTCAAAAGGATTTTTAAAGAGTGCAAGGATCAAATCCCACCCTTTAAAAAGGAAACAATTCATCAGAATCACCCTGGATGGTTGTAAAAATGCTGATTGCCTGTCCCCTCCCTCACCTAATGATTTTGAATCTGTACTTTAGGATGATTCTTAGGTATATCAAAATTTGATAACCACTTCTTTAGGAAAATAACTTACCACTTCTAAAGACATAAATCTTCCTCCAGGGCTTTATTTTCTTTGGACTGTTTAATTAACTGCATGATATGATGGGAGTGTTGACTATACTCAATGAGAAAATGGATGCAAATATGAGAGAAGTTAATTCTTGGGAAAATGTTTGCCATATGTCCACTGATATTTTAGATGATGCAATCTCTCTCTCTCTCTCTCTCTCACACACACACACACACACACACACACACACACACACACACACACACAAAGCATAGTCATACCATTAGAAACTATAGCTCAGAATCTACCTAGTCAGTTCTGAGAATACAAGTTCCATGAAAGCAAAGTCCTTATCTATTTACTACATTTTTTTATCCCCATTGTTCATAAAGATGTGTGGTACATTTATCAACACCAAAAATCAATTTTGAATGAGTGAAAGAATGAGAGTCTCATTGACGTACCTTTACACGAATTCATATATCCAATTTTAAGGAAATGCATTTATAATAATAAATGTATAATAGTAATAATAATTTGAGTGAAAAATCTAATTTTTATTTTTTATGGCAATGGCTAGTTTTAAAACAAAAATTCGTAATGATTATCTTTTAAATACAAAAATCTATTAAAAGGAAAAACAATGAGCTATGTTAATATCACTCAGATAACAATACATCCCTTTGGTGGGTTTATTCTTTCAAGGATATCAATTATTGTAATATTGGATCAAATACTTTTTGAAAACTACATTGTACTGTGTGTTATGCTAGGCACATATAATATACTGATTGGTAAAATCTTTATGAGATTATTTCAATGTAACCTCCATATCTCCATCTTTTCTCTAATTACGACTTCGTTATTTTCTGCTGCTTCTGATCCCTTCCTTTATGTCATGTATTTATGGTATACTTGCTCTTTCAATTATGTCAAATTATGCTATTTCAGATGTATTTACTCATTCTTTCTGGTATTGCATTATTATATTGATTCTTGTTTTTCCCTTATTTCTGCAACTTCCCTTTATGTATCATTTTGTTGTTTTATAATCCTCTCCTTGACATCTTATTTTAATATAGTAATGTTATTGTTAAAATCTACTATAGCATGAATCACTTGTAGGAAATTTTATTCATTTTTTAAACTGTAATTTAAAAATCTATCAAAATAATTATTCACCTGACTTTTGCCTTATCTGTTCCTTTCCCTTTTTCCTCCTTTACTTTCTTTTTCTTCCTCCCCCTACTCTTTCTCCTTCTTTTTCACTTCATTATTTTTTACATATTTGCTATGTCATTTCTTTTCATCTAATACATAGTCAGTGTGTGAAACTATATTGAAGCGGCTGGCCTACTAATATTGAATTGTGAATTATATGTGATTCCTTCAATACAAAAGATTTGTTTGTTTTCCTCTTGTATATTTTTGTGTTATATCTGATTATTATTCAACTTATATATATTTCTGCTATCAGTTCACATGCAAGGATAGCAAAGAGAGAGAAATTTGTGATTAACTTGTAACTCTTTTGCCATTAAAATACATCCATATTGAGTTTGGTTCTGAACCCAACTTTTGCAGGAACTACTGTGGGAGTAAAAATAGGGACCTAAATACTGTATGTGAAATTTGGAAGTTGCAAATCAAACTGAAAAAAAGGAAACTTTCAAAAAAATGTTCTTCCCTGCTAGCTTGGCATTATAATTTCATAATGACACATACAGGAAAATATGGTAGTTTATAATGGTAGTTTGTATGTATTGGAAAATTTGTTATAATGTCAAAGATAACTGAATGTCTTTATTGTTGGTCATGTCTAGGTATTCTGAGGATGATCTAATGATGTTCAGATGTGTAATAAAGACAAGCATAAATGATAAATCATTATATATTTCATTTCATATTTTTTTCTTTATTTCAGCAATATCACTAATTATGTTTTCATAACCAAAGCTCCAGTACAATGTTAAGTAAAAGTGATGAAAGTAGACACCCTTGTCTTTCTGATCTTAGGGGGAAAGCTTTTAGTTTATACTATAAGTATCATGTTACCTACAGGTTATTCATAGATGCCTATATCAAGTAGATGAACTTTACTTCTCCTGAACTCTGCTGAAAGATTTTAATCAGGAATAGATGCTGGATTTTGTCAAATGCTTTCTCTGTTTCTATGGAGATGATGTATGATTTCTTTTAAGTTTGTGAATGTAGTAAGTTGCATTTATTGATTATTGACTATTAAATCAACCTTGTATTCCTGTGATAAACTCCAGTTGTCCAGGTTGTATTATCTTTTTCATATATTGTTGGATTTAATATATTAAACTTTGTTCAGTTTTAACATATCAGGTTTGTTTCTTGATTAAACTGATATTTTATGTCTTCCACACAAATTTTCCATTTAATCTAAGTAGTTCCTCATCAATCTGACTAAATGTTAATTAATTTCATTGATCTCAAAGAAACATTTTTATTTCATTGGTTTTCTTGAATTTTCCCTTTTCTATTTTCTATTCCATTAATTTCCAGTATGAGCTTTACTTTTTCCCTTTCTTATGCTTATTTGTATTTAAGGTTTTTTCCCCCCAAGTTTTTAAAGATGTAAGATAAGTCCTTTTTATTTTCCCTAATAAATGATATTTTAATGCTACAAGTTTCCTCAAAAGTATTGATTCAGCAGTATACTATACATTTTGATACCATGTTTCCATCTACATTCAGTTTACGTATTTCTAATTTTCCTTCAGTTTCTACTTTGACCCATTCATTATTAAGAAGTGTTAGCCGCCATATATTTGAGGATTTTCCAGATATTCTTCTAGTATTAATTTCTAACTTAATTAAATGAAGAGGAAGCAATTATTTTTGACTCATCTAACTTAATTCAACTGTGGTAAAACAACATTCTCTTTATGATATGAATCCTTCTGAATTTATGGAGGTATTATTTATGGGCCAGAATCCAGTTTGTTTTTAGTAAATGTTTCATCTTTGCACTTGAATGTATAATCTGCTGCTGTTGGAGGAGTGTTATATAAATGCAAATTGACTGATAGCATTTATTCAAGTTTTCTGTATTCTCATATTTTCACTCCAATTGTCCTTGCAATTTTTGAGAGAGAGTGGTTGAAATCACGTTAAAATTCTAAACAACCCAATTCAAAAATGGGCAGAAGACCTAAACAGACATTTCTCCAGAGAAGATATACAGATTGCCAACAAACACATGAAAGAATGCTGAACATCACTAATCATTAGAGAAATGCAAATCAAAACTACAATGAGGTATCACCTCACACCAGTCAGAATGGCCATCATGAAAAAAAAATCTACAAACAATAAATGCTGGAGAGGGTGTGGAGAAAAGGGAACCCTGTTGCACTGTTGGTGGGAATGTAAATTGATACAGTCACTATGGAGAACAGTATGGAGGTTCCTTAAAAAACTAAAAAGAGAACTACCATACGACCCAGCAATCCCACTACTGGGCATATACCCTGAGAAAACCATAATTCAAAAAGAGTCATGTACCAAAATGTTCACTGCAGCACTATTTACAATAGCCAGGACATGGAAGCAACCTAAGTGTCCATCGACAGATGAATGGATAAAGAAGATGTGGCACATATATACAATGGAATATTACTCAGCCAAACAAAGGAACGAAATTGAGTTATTTGTAGTGAGCTGGATGGACTTAGGGTCTACCATACAGAGTGAAGTAAGTCAGAAAGAGAAAAACAAATACTGTGTGCTAACACATATATATGGAATCTTAAAAAAATGGTTATGAAAAACCTAGGGGCAGAACAGGAATAAAGACACAGATGTAGAGACTGGACTTGAGGACACGGGGAGTGGGAAGGGTAAGCTGGGATGAAGTGAGAGAGTGGCATGGACTTATATACACTACCAAATGTAAAATAGATAGCTAGTGGGAAGCAGCCTCATAGCACAGGGAGATCAGCTTGGTGCTCTGTGACCACCTAGAGGGGTGGGATAGGGAGGGTGGGAGGGAGACACAAGAGGGAGGAGATATGGGGATATATGTATACGTATAGCTGATTCACTTTGTTATAAAGAGGAAACTAACACACCGTTGTAAAGCAATTACACACCAATAAAGATGTTAAAAAAAAAATTCTATGACTGTGGATTTGTCTATTTCTTTTTGCAGCGCTCTCAGTTTTTGATTCATATCTTTTCAAACTCTTCTCTTAGGTATATAAACACTTAAGATTGTTATGTCTCCCTTAATCCTTTATTATTATGAAATTAACTTATATAACTGGGATAGTACACTTTTTTCTGAAATCTATTCTCTCTGATATTTATATAGACACTCCCACTTTACTTTGATTATCATTTGCATGATTTATCTTTTCCTATTCTTTTACCTTTAACTTAGTCCTGTTTTTATATTGTTTTTATTTATAGATAGCATATAATAAAATATCTGCTTTTTAATTAGGATGTTTAGACCATGTATGTTTTATGTGATTACATTATGATTGGGTTTAATCTACTATCTTTCTATTTGTTTTCTATTTGTTCTATCAATTCTTTGGTCCATTTTTCTTTTTCTTGAAATTTCTTAATTCACCATTTATCCCCTTTGTTAATGTATTAGTTATAAATTTTGAATTATTTTAAAAATTTTAGTGGTTGCCTTATGGTCTATAGTATGTATCTTACACACCAGATCTACCTTTTAGAGATATTATAGCACTTCAACTACAGTGTAAGAACCTTACAATGGTATACTTCTATTTCTCCCCTCATGGCCTTGGTTCTGTTATTGTCATACATTTTACTTCTACACGTTATCAACCTAACACTATGCTGTTACCATGTTTGTTTAAATGTCAATTATCTATTTAAACAATTTATGTATTTAAGCAATAAGAAAAAATAATCAATTTACTCACATGGTTACCATTTTCAGTGTTCTTCTTTCCTTTTTGAAGTTTCATATTTCCATCTAAAACAACTTTCCTCTGTCTAAAGGATTTCCTTTTATTTCACAGTTTGTGTCTTCCAGAGATGACCTCTTTCCACTTTCATAAGTCTTCAAAACTCTTTGTCTTTCCTTCTTGTTTTGAAAGATATTTTTGCTGGCTATAGGACTGTAAATTGACAGGGTTTTGTTTTTTTTTTTTCTTTCAGTACTTTATCCTGTTGTTCTTGCTGGCATTTTTTCCAATCTGATGGTATTTTTATATTTGTTAATTTATTGCATCTTTGTCTTTTTTTTTCTGACTTATTTAAGATTTTCTCTTTATAATTGACTCCAAGGGATTGATCTATTGTCCTTCAAGTTGGTTTCTTCTGTGTTCCTTTGTATTTTTAGTTTGATGAGTTTTTTGCGATGTGTGGGTTTATAGTTTAATCAGCTTTGGGAAACTATTGTCTATAATTTCTTCAAACATTTTTTCTTTTGTCCTCTTTCTCATCTTTGAGAACTAAGATTAATTGAATATCTTGAAGTTATCAAACAATTTGCTAATTAATTGCTAATTTTTTAAATTCTTCTCTTCATTTTTGATTTGGGTCATTTCTATTGAGATATGTTCAAATTCACTAATGTTTTCTTCTGCAGTGTTTAATGTGCCATTAATGCCATCCAGTGAATTTTGCATATCACAAATTATAATTTTTATTTTGTAAAGTTTAATTTGTCTCCTTATCTCTACTACCACACTCATTTCTCTCTAGCTTTTCCAATATATAAAATATAGTTACGGGGCTTCCCTGGTGGCGCAGTGGTTGAGAGTCTGCCTGCTAATGCAGGGGACACGGGTTCGAGCCCTGGTCTGGGGGGATCCCGCATGCCGTGGAGCGGCTGGGCCCGTGAGCCACGGCTGCTGAGCCTGCGCGTCTGGAGCCTGTGCTCCGCAGCAGGAGAGGCCGTGATGGTGAGAGGCCCGCACACTGCGATGAAGAGTGGCCCCCGCTTGCCACAACTGGAGAAAGCCCTCGCACAGAAACGAAGACCCAACACAGCCAAAAAAAAAAAAAAAAAAAAAAAATATATAGTTAGAAAAACACTTGTTTTTCTCTATCAATTCTAACATTGGTTATATTTCTTTGTCAGTTTTGACTGACATGATTTTAATCTCTCTAGGTGTTGTATTTCTTTGTATACTGATAAAATTTTATTGAATACCAGATCTTTTGCATTTCACCTTGTTGCATATTGGACATTTTTATATTCCTATAATTTTTCTTAAGTTTGTTTTTAAGACATGTTGCTTAAACATAGTTTAATCCTCTCACAGTTGCTTTTAATATTTATCTGGAAGGAGCAGAGAAGCATTTAGTTTAAGGATGATTCTTTCCAACTATATAGGCAAAATATTTCTGATTATTTTACCCAGTGCCCTGCAAGACTAGAAAATATCATTATTCATATATTTAGTGTGGATGCTTAGATGTTTCAAGTAGGAAAGTAAATCTGGTATTTGTTACTTGATTTTGGCTCATAGAGAAATCATAACATTAATTTTGATATTATATTTTGCTAAAAGACACTTTGAATGGAAATATAATTGAAATAATATTAGCAGAATTCCCTGGTGGTGCAGTGGTTAAGAATCTGCCTGCCAGTGCGGGGGACATGGGTTCGATCCCTGGTCCAGGAAGATCCCACATGTCATGGAGCAACTAAGCCCCTGAGCCACAACTACTGAGCCTGCACTCTAGAGTCCGTGAGCCACAACTACTGAGCCCATGTGCCACAACTACTGAAGCCCATGTGCCTAGAGCCTGTGCCCCTCAAAAGAGAAGCCACCATAATGAGAAGCCTGCACACTGCAATGAAGAATATCCCCTGCTCGCCGCAACAAGAGAAAGCCCATGCGCAGCAACAAAGACCCAACACAGCAAAAATAAATAAATGAATTTATAAAAAAAAATGAGGACTTGAAATTTTGTTTTTTTTTAAAAAGAAATAATATTAGCAATGGCATTGCATAGAGATATATGTGACTCTTGGGTAAACCATTTTATTGGCCAATTATATATTAATTATTTCCTTCAACTTAGATCCTTTAAATAAGAACTGGAATATGACATATTATTAATGCATATTTAAACTTTGAAATCTACTTATTACATAATGCGTTTTTCAAATAAGGCAGTTAGAAAACTTACATGTCAAATGAAGGAAAAGTTAGACAATAAATAACATCAAACAGTTGAAGCAGTTTGCCAAATTTTTGTTTATCTCCTTTATTATATATATTCTGTACATATTTCATCTTTAGGGTTTATAAGCACACACTCATCAGTTTGCAAATTGTTTATATTATTAAATAGATTTTCAAAATTATTCAAAATGCCTGTGTTATTCTAATAGGAAATAGTAATGTGATTATAGATATTTCTCAGCAATTTATTTTGGCTTTGGCATGAATATCCCAGAAACATAGGCTTTGGAGACCAAAACCTAGGTTTAAATTCTAGATTTGCTAATTTTTTGCTCTGTGTCTCTGAGGAAATTAGCATGTATCTTTTTTCCTTAATGAATGTAATTTTAATCTCACAGGTTTGTTGTGAGGACAAAATGAGAGGACTGCAAAGAGCATAGGGTATAGCAGGAGTATTGTAAAATATAATTCCCCTGTCTAAAATTGCTAGCATCAATTTAGCAGCAAGGTTGATGGTCTGAGTTCAGACCTGATATCATTTAACTAAAATTATTACCAATTTAGGTCTGATATATGAGATCAAGATGACTAATATGTTTCAGTTCACATGCTCATGCTGATTGATTTGTTGTGGCTTCCAGGAGTACTATATTGAAAAGCATTCAAAGCTGCGTCCAGCTGAGTTCAGTGAGAAAGAGTTTAGTGATTGATTAGTGGTTTCCCACCAGGAAATATTTGTTACTTCTTGTACAAAACAAGAATGAGTCATAAAATTGTGGATACAGTTGGCATAATTTTGGTTGCCCCAAATCTACTTTAGCTAGGCTTATTAGAAATTTTTAGGCATAAAGGATAAGAAACATATTTCTGGCAAATTATAAAAGCAAGGATTTAATATACAAATTGGATGCCCTTATTTCTTGCAAGCAAAAATGCTTTGTTTTGAACTTTCTGGCCTATACCTTCAATTCTATACAATTTTCTACATGTTTAGACAGAATTATATATTATTAATACATTATAGAAACTCTAGGAATAACAGAGAATAACAAAACAAGGTAATATGCATTTGTACTGTATATGTTGAACTTTAAATAATAAGGTAAATTTAAATGGATATTGAGAGCAGATGCTTCTCCCATCAAACAAAGAAATTTGGAATATTAAAAAATATATATATGACCAACAAAAAAAGAAAACAGAGCCCTAGGTGCAATAAATGACAAGGATAAGCAAGTCTGAGAATGGTAAGAGGGATACGAATCTTTAGTGGTGTCCCCAGGGGAATCAGACCAAAGAGGTTGATGGCTAGAGTTTAATGTCCATGCCAAAGCAGACAGAGAGGTAAAATAAAGCTCGCTACACAACGTAGGGTACTATGAGGGGGCCCTCTTATCACTGAAACAAGAAACTGAAAACATTCCACCCACCAGTCTGGGTAATCAATAAGGAAAATATGTGATGGGAAGAAAATAATAAAAGACAGATAACTAAACAAATAATAAATAAATAGCAGTAGATTTTTTAGGTATATAATCATTAAAATTTAAATAAACATTTTAAATAAAAGAGTGGGCATATCTGAAAGAATAATTGATAACATTATTGACAAATCTGAGCAAATCACCAAGAAATCAGGAGGAATGAAGATATGTAAAATATTAAACAGCCATTAAGAACCATTGAGGATAACATGAGAAGGATAGAAACTAATTGTACTTTTGGCATTATAGAATGGAGAAAAAGGAAGTTCTATATGAAAAAAAAATTGTGGTAAATTTTTCAGACCTTAAAAAGAAATCCTGAGTCCTTAGATAAAAGCAACAGAAAAGTTCCTGAACAAGAGAAAAACAAATCTGGGCCCACATACACCATTCTGAAACTATAGATCATAAAATGTGCAGAAAAATCTTAAGAGATACAAAGGAAAAAGCATGAAATGAACAAAAAATAGTCTGAAAACAAACATCTCATCAATAATAATGAACGCCTTTAGACAACAGATTAATACCACAGAAGTACTAACTGGTATATCTGTCCATCCAAGAATAATTCTATACTCAACTAAGCTATCATTCAAAATTTATTGCAAAATACAAATACTATAAAACAAAACATTAAAAAAAGGTGAAACAATTTCCTACTCATATACTCTCCCTAAAATCTAGCCTCTACCAAAAACCAAACTTCTCAGTAAGAAGGAAGGAGTGAGATGGCAGGATAAAGAAGAATGACCATAGGAATCTGTAAACATTTAGGTAAATAAAACAACTGATTACATAGTAAGGTTAAAAAGAAGTTATAAATATTTGGTAAATTCTGAGAGTTTTAAAAATTATAAAAGAAGCCTGTACATACTGATTTACTTTAGACATAGGAAAGCTAAGTATGCCTCTAAAATTTCTAAAATAATAAAAGTAGAATATATAACTTCCAAAGAAGCAAGTGTGTAAAAAAGGAGGGGAAAAGAAAATGCAATAAATGATTTAAAAAGAAGGTGCAAAGAAAGTACATGGTCAATAGGAAATACCAGATAAAATAGTAAATATACATCAATGTTTATAAATACTCACAAAATATGTTAAACAGATTAAACTTCCCTGAAAATAGATACTTTTCAGTTGGGTTAAAAATATGTTTCCATGTGCTCTTCGAAAAAGCTACACCTTTTGATAATTTATGTTTTTCTAGAATATTTTTATTCAGTGTAGCTAAAATAATTGTGTTGAATAACATGTAAAGTTGAAAAAGATAGAAAATGACATGCCAGGAAAATGACCATGAAATAAAAACACAGCAATATTAACATCAGAGAAGTATATTTTAAGACAAAAATCAAAATTAAGCAAAAATTGCTTACTGTTGAAGTGAAAATTTAAGAAACTATAAAAATTATTATTCTATATTTCATATTAATAAGAAATAGAAATATAAAATTGATAGAAATAGATGCATTCAAAATCATGTGGTCAATTTTAATTCAATTTAATGAGTAAGATAGATAACAAATATTAGTAAGGATAATGTATGCTAACAACACAATTAATCCACATACTTCAAACTCTGTACTGTGAAAGTAGATGCATTTTCTTTTTCCTGGTACATGTAGGACATATATAACATTAGATCATGTACTAGGCCACAGAGCAAATATCTACAAAAAAAATAAATATTCAATGAAATACATTCTATGGCCAAAATTAGAAATCAATTACAAAAAGACAGACAAGAAATTCCTACTTGTTTGAAAATTAAAGCAAGACAAAAATAATTAATAAAACATAAAGAGCTTCTTAACAAGTTCAAAGAAGAAATTATTATGGTAATGTTTGGAACTAAATGGCAACAGTGCCACTATAAATCAAAACCTGTGGGAAAATCTCTAGAATGGTATCTATAAGTTAACTTATAATGCACATTTCAAAATAAGAATCACTAAGAAATATTAATTAAACTAAGGTCATTAGCGCAGCTTTTCAAATATTTCCAGTTTTTATTTCTTTCTAGGCATATGACAGGATTTTACTTCCTTTCCCCTAGAATTTAGTATAACCATTTGACATTTTGTGGCCAGGGAATTTTGAGAGTCACAATTCAGTGTGTCATGATTGGGTGGAAATTTTAAGCACCATATCTGAGACACCATATCCCCTTTCTTCTACTTCAGTGATTGTAGAAATTGATGTCAAGATAAGGCCTTCGTCAGCCTGAATCCAAAGAAGCATAAGTAAACACCCTGTAAATCAACACTGAACATGCAGCATGAGTCACATGAGTAAGAAATAATTTTCTGTGTATATTTCACCAAGATTTTAGAGTTGATAGGCATAATCTAGACTACGCTATCTTGTACAGGCATCACTGAACTTAAGAAATTAGCAACAGAAAAAAAGTCATTGAAAAGATTAATAGAATAGATAAATCTTAAGCAAGATTTTTCAAGGAAAAAGTAAATCAGATGCAAATTAAGAACAGTAAAATTTAAAAACCGACCAATTTGCACATGGAACAGAGGATGAACACATCACAATGGGATACTATAAGACATTTTATACCAAATATTTTGAGATAAATTGAAGCAAAATATTCTAAAAAAATATATAAAACACCAAAATCGACTTAAAAAAACACAAGAATCAAACCGTGGCCTTTAAAGAAACTGAATTAAGTTTCAAAATATCCTCCCAAAATGCATCAGGCCTAGAGATTTATAAATTAACCAAACTTTCAAGTAAGAGATACCCTCTATCTTATTCAAGGTATTTCAGATTATGAGAAGTTTCCCAGTTCAATTTATAAAACCAATCTAATCTTGTTACCCAAAAAGTGGTAAGAGAACCCTATCAAAATAAAAATTATGGGGCATTGATTACTTTTGAAAATTATTAAAATTT
The DNA here is from genome assembly GCF_965194805.1 of Balaenoptera borealis. Taxonomy (NCBI): domain Eukaryota; kingdom Metazoa; phylum Chordata; class Mammalia; order Artiodactyla; family Balaenopteridae; genus Balaenoptera; species Balaenoptera borealis. Next base: position 51,092,652 of record NC_138866.1, read on the forward strand.
TTCTAAATAGTTAGCCTGGGCATACATTTTCTAGGTGGCAGAATCCAAGCACTCCTTATGTATATTCCAACTAAATTAGAGTTATGCTGAAATACTGATCCACTCAGGCACCAAACAGCTGGGCAGCAATGGGAGGGTGAACCTTGGAGAGGGCTCTTGCATCCAGCTTTGGACAGCTCAGTTGTTTTTCCAAAGTGGTTTCCTTTGTGTGCCACATGTTAAAAAGAGTTGGGATCACTGCCCATTTGTCTTACACCTACTCCAATTCATGTATTTGCTATTTGCCACTTCCCCATGAACATTCTAGTTTGTAATCATGGAGTGTCTGAGACCTAATTTTAGTTTCACTTAACTGAAAAAAAATATAGTCGATAATAAGAATAAAATAATGTCGGGTGCCGCCTTTGGGTATAATTAATACAGTAACTCTAGGTTATACAACTTTAGGTTAAATTTCCAGTACGTTATAAATTCAAATACATGATAAAAGAGACATGATATTATTGGAGCTTTATCTTATTATTTTAATTTGTCTATTGTTCTTTTAGTTTTTTACATGAAATATGCTACGTTTTACTCCACAGACCATAGCCCTAATCCTAGTAAGCTATTGAGTCCCAGTTGAATTGGCTGCAAGGAGGAGTCCCTGAAATCATTATTGTGACAACAAAATGAAAGGTCAAATACTACCCATAAGGAATTGGTAGTTATCTTTGTATATAAATGAGAGAATGTTAGCTATATGTTAAATTTTATATAAGCACGAAATATCTTCTTAATGGTTTTTCAGGAATTTCTGTGATAGCTTCAATTTCATACTGAGGTAAATATATGATAGAAGTTTTCCACATATACCAATTCTTGAAAGCAGTATACATCTAATTCTGCTGTAATATCCAGTTGTTTTCTTATTCTGCTTTGTGATTTCTACTTTATTTTTATCATGATAGTTGTATAAAAATTTTCTCCCAAAGCTCTTTTCTTTAAACATCTTTATTGTATTTGTTTTGCTGTTTTCCTCAGTATGAATAATTACTTGATTTGAATATTATTCTCCTAAACAAAACATAACTTTGTGCATTTAAATTCTTCTAGAGTATTTTAAAATCCATCACCTGTTATCATGTGAGTTTTGTGTCCACTGCCACATGTTTTATAAAGCCAACCTGATTTCTCTTATAAAAATGTGGTAGCATAAAATAGGTGAATCATATTCTTACTGAGTGCTTGTTGTTTGGTATTTTTTATTCTAATGAAGAAAAAATATTTTTATTTAGAGTTAGAAGGTGATAAAAGGCATTTTTAACCACTTATACCATTTTTAGCAAAATTCACATTTTGGAACTAGAAATGAAAAAAATGAAATAAGTATAAAGATTGACTCTATCATATATAAAATTTTTTCTAGCTTGTTTATGGAAAAATATTCTGCCATTATGGTAATAAAAAAGCAGGACTTACCCCACTCTCAATACAAAATTCCTACATTTTAAAAAAATGACATATCACTGGCAGTGGAATTGTGATGTGTGACTTATCACAAAACTAACAAATATTTAGAGATCATTTGTCATTACTGCCATCTAATTGGTCTTGCACAGTGCCAGACAGCATGCAATTCACATAATAAATATTCAGCAAATATTTAATTCATGAACAAATAGAATTGATGTTCCAATTTATAATTGAAACATCAAAAACCCATGTTGTGTTTGCTTCTCCCATTCATTATGTTTTGCTCTCCTGGCATTCTATCCTTCACGTACAAAACAGAGATAACTGATTCTTCACTCTTTACATGACTTGAAATGTCACCATTTTTAAAACAATCTTTATTGGACACTGTCTCTGATTGAAATTAAGATAGGAGATATTTTAATGAAACTCATTAGAGTTAGTTTTCAGTAATATACCCACTAAATAATTTATCCACAGGGAAGAAGTTTATAGGCAACAGCCCTCTCATTGTTTCCCACGTCACACTTTCATGTAGCCTGCCACTCTGGTTTTATCTTGTCTTCCTGGATTGATTTTATGCCAGTTCTTGTGTATTCCTTGTGGCTATGACCACATTTTGGTCAATTTTTTTTGTCATCTTCTAACCCTACCTTGATCCATGAGATACTCAGTTCTTTATACAAACTGGACTAGTTCTGTGTATACAATGTTTTCAATGCCAAGTCCAGCTCCATGGGATGGGTACTCCTCATAGATCAATCTAGTCTTTCTCTCAGAGGAGGAATCAGTTGGAAAATATTGAATGCAGTAAGCTTCTGTTTGTTAGATGATTTATTTTTTCAAATAGTTTGCACAGTAATTAAATTTATAAGTCCAAAAGATTTAGAGTGTGTGCATAAAATCTCAGGTAGAATTTTCTACTCTCATTTTCAAGTAGTATTTTCAGTGTATAACTTACCCAGTTAAATTTGGGGTGCAAGTTGTCAAACATTTTAACAACATGAGCTATATTTATATTTGTCAAATAAACACTGTTCATTACTATTGACCTTAATAGTCTATGTGAATCTTCATACTGTAGACTCAGTATCACAGTTGTCGTTTAACTGAGAAACTTCTTTAAATGCATTGTGTCCCATTTAATTTATATTATGTTTAGACAAAGAATCCCAGATGGAGAAAATACACATTTAACATATGAGTACTTTTATTTTAGGTATAGGAATACCTAAATAGGAATTTCTATTTTAATAGAGGATTTTTAAAACTTTACATCTCAGGAAAGATTCAGATTTTAAGCCATCATCTTATATCCTTATTTTTAAAAAGGTTTGTTCAAAGCTGATACCATACTGGATAAATATTTTCACTTATCTCCAAACTAGGTTTGTTACTAATTTTCAAGGTCAATAATGATAATGGAAACCTTTCACATTTCCTATTTAATAGTATCAGTTGCCTTTATTTTATGCTATTAAGAGTAGGAATAGTAGGAATTTTCATTTTGAGCAGTGAGAAGCTCATTATTTTATTTATGTATTCATGCATGTATGCATGTATCATGTATGTATGCATGCATGTATGTATTTATGTATGTATGTATATATGTATGTTTATCCACCTTCCTACCTATTTATTTATTTATGGAATTGGCAGAGAACAAGTCTAAATCAGATTTAGTTCAATTTCAAATCAATGTATATTGGCAGAAAAATCACTACAGATGTTGTAATTCTATCAGCTAAGAGCTGATTAGAGTTCCAGCTCACTCAACACATTTAGTGGGGTAATTATCAATAGCTTTGATACAGATTCATATTTAGTTACATGGGTTTCTCCATACAAGTTTTATTCAGAAGTTGATTTGTCCTCTCCAAAGCATAAAACCATGTAAAACAATTTAAACTAAATGTGAATCTAGCAAGTTGGGAAGATTGACAATTTCAGAAGTGAAGTAATTAGACGCTTTCACAGGTCACATTGTTTTGTTGCACTCCCTGTCCAGCACTCCAAATGCATTGTGCTCAAAGGTATTAGTATGGTAAGTACACAAAATGAATAAGCGGGCTTCCCTGGTGGCGCAGTGGTTAGGAGTCCACCTGCCAATGCAGGGGACACGGGTTCGAGCCCTGGTCCGGGAAGATCCCACATGCCACGTAGCAGCTAAACCAGTGTGACACAACTACTGAGCCTGTGCTCTAGAGCCTGCAAGGCACAACTATTGAGCCCACGTGCTGCAACTACTGAAGCCCACGCGCCTAGAGCCCGTGCTCTGCAACAAGAGAAGCCACCGCAATGAGAAGCCTGTGCACCACAACGAAGAGTAGCCCCCACTCACCGCAGCTAGGGAGAAGCCCATGCGCAGCAACGGAGACCCAACGCATCCAAAAATAAATAAATAAAATAAATAAATTTATAAACAAACAAACAAACAAAAAAAACGAATAAGCTTCTCTGTGGCTTTATTTTATTTTCATTATTTTAAGTGAAAATGCCATATAATGTACTATACATATTTCTATACAAACTAATATGCATAATATAAAATATACTCTGAAATTAATTTCAAAATGTTCATCTCTAGGGAACTGTTAACCTTGAACCAGTGTGGTTAAAGGTACCATATAATCTAATTAAGATATTCAGTATGAGGACAGCTTGAAATTTTTATAATGTGTCGACACTGGATATTTTTTCCTCTTATTTTGTGTTTAGATTGTTTCTTTATTACTGAATTCATAGGGGTTTGTTTTGTTTTGTTTTTATTTAAGCATTTGTCAAACTATATTGAGTCATTTTATTTCACATACACTCTTTTCTATTGCTGTCTCATGGCTACCCCCACTACCACAGGTAATAAATATTAACTCATTGATGTATATTCTTGCATATTGAATGCCATGGTCATAACTATATACAAAAGCATTCACATATAAACATACATGTTTATATTCAGTTACACATCTATATATATTTATTTTCCATTTTAAAAATAGTTCTATATTATGTACATTTTTCTGCATTTTGCTTTGTCAGTTTTTGGTATGTCATGAAAATCTAAGTCAGTTGTTATATCTAACATATAGTTTTTAGTATCAGTACAGTGTTCTGTGTTTGGATAAATTACGGCTTATTCAACCCTCCATCTGTTGATGAGATTCCTTTTGTTTCTAGTATTTAACTCTATAAAAAAGGATTCAATAAATATCTTTATGTGTGGGTAATTTTATTCAAATGAAATGCATTCCTACGAATGGATTTTAAAGTCAAAGGATATGGGCATTTTAATAACTATTTGAATATGGCTTTCCAAAAATGCATACCCATCATTAATATATAAAGTATATTTAATAAAAGCCTATCATATATCCACCACTAAAATAAGAGTACATATCCTCTGACTATCACCATTGGCAGAAGCGTTTGGAATCATTCCTTTTAAAATTTTTAATCTGATGGGTATAAAATGATTACTAATTATCATTTAATTTATATTTTTTGACTGCTTGGGAAATTGATAACTTTTCATATATTTACTATCATATGATTTACTTTTCTGTGAATCATTTATTCATATCTTTACCTAGTCATATCTTTACATATGTGCTTTAATTCTTTCTCTTGCTCTTCTAATTCTTGTAAATAGTAACTGGTAAAAGTTTGGAGTTTAAAGACGTTCTTTAGAGCACATCTGCTTTTAGCTTTCTTTCCTCTGGGAATGATTTTATCTCACCTTTATTCCTGAAGTATATTTTCACTGGATATAGAATACTGGGCAGACAGTTATTTTCTTTCAGTACTTAAAAAAATGTGCCTCTTTTCTTATGGTCTCTATGATTTCTGATGAGAAATCTGCTGCCTTTGTTGTTCCTCATGGTTAATGTATAGTTTCTCTCTGTCTGATTTCAAGATTTTTCTTTGTCTTTAATTTTCAGAAATTTGATCAAGAAATGTCTAGGCATAGATTTCTTTGATGTTATCCTGTTTTCATTTGTTCAACTTGTTTAATCTGTAGGTTTATGTTTTGCTCTTCACCAAATTTGGGGAGTTTTTAGCCATTGGTTTCTTCAAATATTTTCAGTTCCATAAGTTCTTCTTTTTCTGACTCTGATGAACAATTATTTTATTAGATCTTTTGTTATTGTCTCACAACTCTCTGAGGATCAATTTCTTTCTTTTTCAATATATTTTCTCCTTGTTGTTCAGACTGTATAATTTCTATTGCTCTATCTTCAAATTCATTGATTGTTTCTTCTGCTGTTTCCATTCTTACATTGAGCTTATCCAATTATTATTATTTTTAATTTGGCTATTGTATTTTTTAATTCAAAAATTTTCATTGCCTTTTCTTTATGTCTTCTATTTCTTTGCTGAGATTTTTGACAGTTTAAATGTTTCAAGAACGTTTGCAATTTCTCATTACAGTATTTTTAACATCAGCTGCTTTGAAATCCATGCCAGAGAATTCCAACACCTGTGTCATCTTAGTGTTAGTGTTCATTTATTGCCTTTTCTCATTCAAATTGAGATTTGTTTGGTATGGTGATCATTTAGATGTATTAATTTGACTGGAGGATAATCCCCAGTTATTCAATCAAACACTAATCTAGTTTTTCTGTGAATATAGTTTGTAAGTGTAATCAAAGTTCACAAACAGTTTATTTTAAATAAGGCATATTGTAGATAATCTAGGTCAGTCTGAGTCAATCAGTTGAAAGGGCTTAAAAACTTAGATGAGACATCCTTACAGAAGAAATTTTCTCTTGAGAATAGCAGCTTCAGTCCATACTCAATACCTCCAGTCTCTTCTTCCTGACTGCCTGTCCTATGAATTTTAGACTTAACTAGCCAGCCTCCAATCAGGTAAGCCAATTCCTAGCAATAAACCTCTTAATATAAATCTCCTACAGGTTCTTGTTTGGTTAAATCTTTCCTGATATACCTGATTCTTAGAATGACAAGTAATTTTGCATTGTACCCTGAACATATTATGTGTTATAAGACTATTCCTCTGTAAATATTCTATTTCAGTTGGTAGCTAACATGCTTAGGTTCAGAATGCTTTTCCTGGCCAACTTCTGTGGGTTATGGTTCAAATGTGGGTGGACTGCCATCTCAGTACCAAGAGGGGTGGAAGTCACAATACCTTTCATAGGATCTGCTGGGTAGGGGCAGGCAGAAAATAAATTATAAGGAAATATAAAACATTAAGAATTAAGAAAGAGAAATGGAAAGGATAAATATATAATAGACTATCCTCTTCTTGATATTTAAAAATTATGTTTGAGAGTTAAAAGCAAAAATAATTATAAAATGGTTTAATCTGGTTCTCAGTGTAATGAAAAGGTAATATTTCAGATAACCATATCATAAAGGAAAGAGGGTAAAGGAATGAAAATGGTGATGAGATTTCTGCATTCCACTTGAAGTTGTAATCTACAGTCTTAGCAGTCACACTCCTAGGTATTTACATATGTAAATTTAAAACTTATGTTCACACAAAAACCTATACATGGATTATTATAACAGTCTAATTTATAATCTCTAAAAACTGGAAGTAACTAAGATTTCCTTCAACATGTGAATGTTTTATGGAATAGTATCCCAAACTATTCAGGGATAAAAGAGAATGAAAAATTGATGCAGGTAACAATATGGATGAATCTTAAAGATTTTTTGCTAAAAGGAAAAAGCCATACCCCAAAGTCTACTTGTTATATGATTCCATGTACATGACATCCTGGAAAAAGTGAAAATGTTGGGAAGGAAAATAGTTCAATGGTCTTTTTTGGATTTTGGAGAGAGTAAAGGGTTTACTACAAAAGAAATATGCAGGGAAATGTTGAGGGTTATGTAACTCTTCCGTATGACAATGGGTTGGTGGATGCATGACATTTTGCATTTGTCAACATATGTATAACTTTATATCACAAAGTATGAAATTTAAAGAAAAAATATTTTAAATCAACCAGAATGTTGGAGAATCTCAGAATGGATTACAGACTGTTACAAATATGGTGTGTGTTAGAGAGGATCTAGAAGCAGTGACATCTTAGTAGAAATAAGCACAACCAGCACTTAGATTTTAGTTTAAAATACCCATTCTCCAGGAAAAGGAATCAGATATTCTTGAAAAAATTACTAATACCAGGCCTGAAGCAGGGAAAAAAAAATACACTATGAGCTGGAACACTTTACAGTCTTAAAAGTTTTTATGTGCTGAAACAGAGAAAAAAGAGAGATAGATGCATGTCAAGAAAGCAAAAAAGAAAAGAAAGAAAGAAAGAAAGAAAGAAAGAAAGAAAGAAAGAAAGAAAGAAAGAAAGAAAGAGAAAAAGAATGAATCATGGAGGGCACTGTGAAAGAGCTCCCAATGGCCAAAGCTGGAACAATTGAGCATCGTAAATTGAGTTATTTATATAACATAGTATTAGAATATAACACAAATCATTAAATATCAGTGAGTCCATACGGACATACATAAATAATTGTGTAAATAAATAAATGGCATAGAAAGGACAAATCTTTAAAGAATTCCAAATAATGTATGCAGATACTCCCTCCGACAGAAGGTACAATTTACTTTTCCTCCCTGTGTGGGCTGGATTTACTAATGTCCAAAGAACAGAGTACAGAAAGGAAAACAGAGTAACTTTACATGAAGTCTGGCAGCTTCAGCTTAAACAAGTGATCAAGGTAACCATCACTAACAATAGTCATGTCAAAATCAAGTGATAGTATAAGAAGGCAACCTCCCCTCTGTGGTATTCTTCAAAATCCCTAACTCCAGTTCAAACATGAGAAAATATCACTCAAACCCAAATAAAAGGACATTCTACAAAATATCTGGCAAATAGTCTTCAAAAGTATCAAGATCTTGAAAAACAAGCAGAGTGAAAAACCAACACTGACACACATTGTTACTGTTCCCAGAGGACTTTGTAGTCTTTTTATAACTAAATTGCCTCAGTTAAGAACCCTTACCAGGGGCTTCCCTGGTGGCGCAGTGGTTGAGAATCTGCCTGCTAATGCAGGGGACACGGGTTCGAGCCCTGGTCTGGGAAGATCCCACATGCCACAGAGCAACTGGGCCCGTGAGCCACAGCTACTGAGCCTGCGCGTCTGGAGCCTGTGCTCCGCAACAAGAGAGGCCGCAATAGTGAGAGGCCCGCGCACCGCGATGAAGAGTGGCCCCCGCTCGCCGCAACTAGAGAAAGCCCACGCACAGAAACGAAGACCCAACACAGCCAAAAATAAATATTAAAATAAATAAATAAATAAGACCTGGTGCAACCAAATAAATATTAAAAAAAAAAAAAAAAAGAAAGAAAACAAAGAATACCCTCCTCCCCAGTGTCCCTGGCTGACTACCACCCGGTCTCCCTTCTAAAAAAAAAAAAAAAGAACCCTTACCAGCTGAGTTAATTTTGTCAGGAAACATTTTTGTATTCCTTATGCCTAGTGCAGGGCCTGGCACAATTATTTTTTGTTTTAAATTAATGTATTAATTGCTTTCAATAATCAAAATTACATATTTGCTACTGGTTTTGCATTCAGTCTCTATATACTTCTTTCTCTCAATTTACCACCATTAACCTTCATCTTGCTACTTGGAATTCCACAACCTAATGCTATAATTCTTTCAACATGCATTAATATTATATAGGCTTAGTAGAAAAGAACATGGAGTACACTAGGCATCCAAAAAAAAAAAAACCCCACATACAAACTTTAGTATTCTCCCCATTGCCTTTTCATCACTAGATTTTGACAATTACCTTAAGGCAGAATCGTTTGAATGCCTTGGGCATCTGCATATAGACTCTCCTTCAATTCCTTCCATTATTCCAATTAATCATTTGTTAACATCTTCACTAATCCCTAATCTGTATTGCCCACAGGCTTTTATGATCCTTTAGATTCATTTCTGTTACAAAAATGCAATTTAGAAACTTCAAAAACAAACTACTATCAAGGTTCTAGAAAATCAAGAGAATAAAAATATGTAGAAAAATGCCATTTGCAGCAATATGGATGGACCTAGAGACTGTCATACAGAGTGAAGTAAGTCAGAAAGAGAAAGACAAATAACTTATGATACCACTTATATGTAGAATCTAAAATATGGCACAAATGAACCTATCTACAAAACAAAAACAGACTCACAGACATAGAGAACAGACTTATGGTTGCCAAGGGAGAGAGGGAGTGGGGGAAGGATGGATTGGGTGTTTGGCATTAGCAGATGCAAACTACTGTATATAGAATGGATAAACAACAAGGTCCTACTGTATAGCACAGGGAACTATATTCAATATCCTGTGACAAACCACAATGGAAAATAATATGAAAAAGAAGGTACATATATGTACAATTGAATCACTTTGCTGTACAGCAGAAATTAACACATTGTAAACCAACTATACTTCAATTAAAAAATGTAGAAAAATGATTTTTTTCTGGAAAATATTGACATCAAAATTGTTATTTTTTTGGTCTTTTTGGGAAGAAGGTTTTTGTATAATACATTTAAACTTGGGCAAGTTGTTTCCTATAGATATAAGTTTGAGATACTGTATTAATCAATGGTGTGCTGGTAAGCCCGCTCTCTAAAACAAACCAAAAAAAGAAATGAACTGATTTGCAGCATTTGCTGATGTTCATGATGTAAATACTCCACCATGACCAAATTCAAGCAAAAAATATGTTATCACTGAATTAGAAAGAAAAGCACTAAGTCAACTATCATGAGCCACTATGAATCAACTACAGTGCAGTGGGGCACTGCTCCCGGTATTGTCTGGACATCACAGAAATAGTATAATTTCCCATGTTATCTATGAAGCCCAAGGAGACTGTGTTTTAACATGAAAGGATCTCAGGCCCTTTTTTCAGCAGTTTGGAGAAAGTTTGTTCTTCAATTAAGCCTGAAGCTGGGCACTGTCAAGCAATCAGATTTTCCAACCAGATGTTCTAGGTGAAAGCATTAAATGTTAAATTAAATTTAACCAAAATTAATTTTGAATTTTTAAAATTTTAAAATGCCTTTGGAAAACCAAAGATATAACCAGGTTTTGCAAAACATATTCAATAACTTTAAAACAAAGTATTAGACTTTATTTCTCCAAGAACTTTTAGGTTTGCATATAAATAGAATGGAAAGTGCAAAAAGTTCTGATGTACCCCTCACTACCACCAACTTTTCACACACCTACACACACACACAATACACACACAATTTCTCTGATTATTAGTATCTTATAAGTAGTGTGGTGCACTTGTTACCATTGATGAGCCAATATTGATATATTAACTAAAATCTATAGTTTACATTAGGATTCACTCTTGGTGCTGTACATTGTATGGCTTTTGAAAAAAGTATAATAATATATATCCATCATTATGGTATCAGACAGAATAGCTTCACTGCCCTAAAAGTCCCCTGTGCTCCATCTATTCATTCCTCCCTCTCCCAAACTCTTGGCAAACACTGATCATTTTATTGTCTCTAATTTTTCCTTTTCCAGAATGTTATATAGTAGAATCCTACAGCCTTTTCAGATTGGCTTCTTTCACTTAGTAATATGCATTTTTCTCCACGTCTTTTTATGGCTTGACAGCTCATTTCTTTTTAGTGCTGAATATCTCTTTGTATGGGCGCACTACAGTCTATCTATCTATTCACCTACCTAAGGACAACTTCGTTGCTTCCAAGTTTTGCCAATTATGAATTAAGCTGCTATAAACATCCATGTGCATGTTTTCGTATGGACATGTTTTCAGCTCCTTTGGGTGAATACCAGTTAGTATGATTGCTGGATCATATGATAAGAGTATGATCCACATTCTCACCAGCATTTGGTGTCATCAGTGTTTGGGATTTTAGCCAATAGAATTAGTAGTGTCTCATTATTTTAATTTGCAATTCCCTGATGACATGCGACGTTGATAATCATTTCATATGCTTGTTTGCCATATGTATATTTTCTTAACTATTTTTGAAGCAAGAATTTATTATGGATTTACATCAGTCTAAGTGTTGGGAATAAATGGAAAGCAAGATCAATAAATGTTCGGAGTTAGCATCAGGTTGGTGCAAGTACAACTGCTGAGGAAGTTCACATGAAGGACATCTAAGTGTTTTATGAACCCAGGACAGAAAGGTCACTTTTTATTGATCTTAAGTCAGAATCTAAGAGAACATATGCTTAATATATCAAAGGCACAGTGGAAGAGTAAAACCAGACAGGCGCTTTTATCCTGCAATATTATAATGAATGTTTATTCCCTCCCATTTGTCAGCAATGGTCATTAACATGATAACTCATAACAAAGGTAAATAAAGCAGTTCCTGAATCCATCTTATCTAGGGCAATTCAAACACTTTTCATTGTCTAATTCCACAAATATGTTTGAAATTTGCACTAAAAGTGCTAGATAATTTAATTTTTTTCCTATTTGTAAATTAGTGAGGTTAAATCCTATCATACACCTAAAGGGAAATATAGTTATTCTAAAACATCCATTGTAGCAACAGAGAATAAAAAGGAACACCATGAAAGCCACTGTGGAATTGTCTGCTATTCAAAGCCATTGTGGATATGATATGAGAAAGTAAGTCCTGGGGCAGACTCATATTTCACTTGCCCCTCCAGTTCTATTTGAATAAATGATTTGTGTAGGATGCTTTCTATTCTACACTTTAAAAATAATTAATTCAAAAGAGTATGTATAGGCAGTCATAAAAGTATAGTAATATTAAAATAGACACAAGAATATATAAAAGTGAAAGCTAAATACGAAATACCTTGCATAAACTTGAGGAGGATTGTCAAAAAGAAAATACGACACAAGACTATTTCCACAGGAAAGAAGGTCAACGAGTGAGCAAACTAGTAAAAGTTACGGAAGCATCAACTTCCCTATAATGTCCATGTGGAGCCGTGATATGGGTTTCCCAGAAAGCTGTGAGTACATCTCTAGGAAAAGCTGTAAAAAATACATGATCATCGTCCAGTCTGTTATCTAAGACAGACATTTACTCAGAGTCACACAGAAATCCAAGTCACTTTTTGATACAAATATAGGAGAATTAAAATAGTACTAAGAACTGAATCAGAAATTTCAGGTTGATACATTTGTTGAAAGTCTATGTTGAGGAAAATAGTGCATTGGAAAATAGTCTTTCAAATATGTCAACAATGTAGTCATTGAGAAGGGAAAAACCTGTTTATTCTAACTATCCATGATTATCTGTAAAAATGAAAATACAAAACTGCACGCAGTGAATTTCTTCTAAATATGGGAATTATGTTTGTGATCGAAGGATCAACAATACTTACATTGCTTGCAAATCATGTTAGTTTTAAAGAACACAATATTCAGTGTTCCCATGAGCATGACATTATAAATATTTCACAAGCAAACATAGTAATAAGATGATGTGGTAAAATTTTCACAAAGGGCTACAATAGACTCTATATCCTGGTGTATTTTGTAGGCCTATTTATTACACTAATCATAATAGGACTTCTCTTGGAAACAATCCTATAAAGTCTTACTATTTTGCTTTCTAAATAAATTCACCATAATGGTAATTACCATGTCATACTGGTGTACTGATCTAAGACTTCCCTCTTAAAAATGTATTTATTTATTATTACATTTGATTATTTGCAATACAACAATACAGGATAGAGACAAAGAATTATATTGTTATTTATTGTTTAAATATAAGCACACTGGGAGAAAAAGGACAAAGTATAATCTATTCTAACTAGTATGTAGTCTTAGAGTTAATTATTGATCATAATTTAAGGGTAACCCATCATGTCTAAGCTGGCCTAGGAATGTGTGTTTGTCTGGTCCTTCTCTAGTGGGGACTCTAGCCTCTTCTCCTCTACACTGACTTAGTGAATCTTGCACCTGCCTGTGACAAACTTTCTGCTTCTTGATCTTGGCCAGCTGCTTCCTGATATTAATGCCAATATATTAACTCCAGAAAGCTCCAGTGCTCTGTTTCCAAACCTTCAGATTTCAAACATGATTTCAGAGTTATATTGTTCATGGTCAATTTTAAATTTAATAGTTAAATTCTTAACTCAGTAAAATTACAGAAAGGCAAGAATATCAGTTAGTACCTCTCTAACTTCACATTAATTTAAATGTTCTTTTAAAAAATTCAATGAGAAAAGAAAAAGGGATTAAATTTCATATCTATTGGAAAAGAGGGCCTCAGTCTTCAGTATTACACCTTGGCTGCCTACCTAAAAAGAAAAAAAAAATAAGTACACCTTCTGAAAAATTATTAGGAAAGACTTGGAAGTTTGTAAAAGTAGCCTATTGTAAGATACTTAAAGGCTTTCCCACATAACAACAATGACCAGTAATGAAGACCCTGAAGGTTTAGTATCAAACAGTTTGAGTTTGAACCAATAGACACAACAAGAGACAGCTCATGCATTCTTTGAAAATCAAAACATTTTAGGTTTCATGTGACAAAGAAAATAATTGCACAGACTGTACACAGTAATTTAGTTGTTAATTTCACCAATGCCATTATTTTACCTAAAAGTTGGTGTGACTTACATGCTATCTAGGAATTATGACTCAGGAATTCCCGTAGAGGCAGCATCTCTTAAGAACAGATGTAAAGCACTTTTTGATAATAAAACTTAATTTTTTCATTCTAAATAATTTTAATAGACAAAGTATTTTAATATTAATCAAGGAACATATAGAGAATCTGGCATAGGTTAAACCATCTAGACAAGTTCATCAATACTGATGCTTGTACTATGAGGGCAAGATGGAGATCATGTTATATACAGGAGATACAATAAATATTTATTCTAATTAGGCAGAGGCACAGACTTCTAACTGTCTCCTAAATCTGATTTCTCCTCTTCCATAGCATTAGATATTTAGCTGTCTACATGGCTTCCCAGAGAAAAAAATTTCCTTTCCCAGTCTCTTTGCAGCTAGTATTAAGTCCTACTCAATGATGTAAAATAGACGTGTTACTTGAAAGCTTCTGGGAAACTTCCATCCTGGAATAGAGGTGGTTCTAACCTACTGACACACACTCTAAAACCAGACTGCTTAGAATTAAACAATGATTTCCCCACTCCTAAATCTGTGATCTTTTTTTGTTGCTTAACATCTTTATATATTAGTTTCTTCGAGTTTAAAATGGGGATATTAGCGTGAACTTCCTCACAGTATTGTTGCAAATAACACATGCAGAGTCCTAGTATAATGGCTGGCACATACTTAGTGCTTAGTAAATTTAGTTACTATACTGTAAAGGCATGCTTTCTCACTTTTGATGAATTTGATATATTTTTAGATGTTTAAATAGTTCAGACTTTATAAGAGTTGTAACATTACTATCCTTACAGAACCATGATACAAAGTGGTCAGGTTATTCAAAGAAAACAAACAAAAAAACCAAAACCAAAACTAAACCAAACCAAACTTCTATTCCACTGCCCTCCCTCCAATCTTTGTTAGAAGTCTTGAGGGCAGAAGGATAATAAATGGCTACATGTGTGCAAAATGGCATTCCTTCAGTGTTTCAATCCCAGCCATGTGAGTTAGAATGTCTAAGTTAAAAAACAACAACAACAAAAACAAAACAAAAACAAAGCAAACAACAGCAACAATATAGAGCCCTATATTAAAAACCTTGTACTTGGGAAAAGTGAAGAATTTCTCCATCTTCTAATCTGATGTATTTAAATTTAGCTTTAGAAATTTTTAATGTTTGGCATGCACAGCAAAGTCCCTTGCTCAAGTGTAATCATCCGAAATTGGATTATTTTAAGCTTATTTCTATGAAAACTTTTCCTTATGCAAAACGCTTTCCTAAACTTAACTGTCTTCCTGGGAAACATTTTCCTGTGTTGCTGGACAGAACCCTCTTTAGACTAAACAGAGAGTGTATTCTCTTCCAGGGCTTGACTTTCTGTATCCACCTCAAGCCACAACCTTGTTGTAAAATTGGCCAACCTAGGGCATCCCCCAGCCTGTCACCAGTTCTTCATTAGGTTCTTCCCTGAGATGCTCCCTCACTGTCCTTCGATTAGCATTTTCACTTCCAGTCACCTCTCTCTACCTTTCTGTGCCCTGAGACATGGGACCATTCTATAACTTCCCTGACATACAGAAGCACTATGATGCCAGGCTCAAACCAGACTGTCCTGAACACAATGCACAGTCCTTCTTTATTGTGCTCATGCCATGCCTCTAGGTATCAGCTTGTGAGACAAGATGTCCTCACAACATCCAGGACTCTACTAGGGAAATAGACGCTTTCCTTCATAATCAGCCACCCGCTCTACTCTCTTTTCTCATTCATACTTTCTTGTCTTCCTATGAAAGAAAGAGAATATTCTCCGGCCTCCCTAGAGCAAGGTTTCTCAACCTTGGCACTCTTGACATTTGGGGCTGGATAATTCTTCTCTGGGGTGGAAGGGCTGTCTTGTGCATTGTAGTATGTTTACCGTCATCCCTTGTCTCTGCCCACTAGATGCCAGCAGCACCACCCATCCTACTTCGTGGTGACATTCAAAAATGCCTCCAGATTTTGCCAAATGTTACTCAGGGGCGCAAAATTGCTCCAGGATGAGAAACACTGCTCCAGAAGAAAGACACAATCCTCAAATCTCACTCTCCCAAACATCTAAATATACCATAGGCCCAGTGAATTTTTTAAAGGGGCTTAGTGTTTTGGAAACAAAAGTAACAACTTACAGAGTGTTTTCTATTTTCCATCTAACTCATATCCCTTACCCCAAGATAATGATTCCAAATCTGCTTAATTGAATGAAACAGTGGAGGGGAGTAGAAAAAAAAGAGCAATTTCAGGAGTAAAACATCAACTAATATTACAAAAATATTGCTGTCATGTATATCTGTTATTTTTTCAAGTCCAGTCTTCTGTATTAATAAGAAAATAAATGGTCTTTAAATTATTCTCAGAAGGAAGTAGGAAATCAAAGCGATTTCCTCATTAATATAATTCTCCCATTAGCACACACAGCATATTTCCTCTGAATATTACTGTGCATTAGTTCCTGCCTTTTATCACGGGTTACAGTGTCCTTCTCTTTTTTCTGCACTCCTTTCTTCCATTTCAGGGACTCTTCATTCTTAAGGCTCACCTTTAAATGGGACTCCTCTAGCTATCATTCTCACTGTTCCTATTCCTCTAGCTGCAAATACAGCTGAAGCACCTGATTGTAGAACAATTTTTGCTTCAAATCTGACATCATTAATGCATGTGGGCTGTTGTATATATAAGACCGCAATTTAACTTCTCCTTTCCATTGACCAGAGGGGTTATTTTATCTTACCTTCTCTTTTACAACTTGTGAGGTTTTTCTCTTAGCTTACTTACTCCTCTATTTCTACTCTCACCTTCCTCTTACTTTTTATAGTTTTTAAATATAATTTTTGTTCCTCAGTTTAATGTTTTTATTTACTTATTTTTGTTCCTGTGAAAATCATCTGAGGTTGTCCACAATTTTAATTCTTATGTCCTATGGAGGATGGTTCTGTTTTAGGATTCTTATAAAATTTGATTTATAGTACCTTGTTCCCGCTCAAATCAATTTTTTTCCTAAATTTGTTCTTAAGAATCCATAGGATAATTTTGCTCAGGAGAAACATGTTAGAGTCATTTCTGATTCTTTTTTCTCTCACAACCTACGTTCAATCTGTCAGAGAATTCTGATGGCTCTACCTTCAAAATATATCCACAAGCCAACGACTCTCCATTCTCTGACACTTCACAAGTGCTGTACCAGTGTCTGGAAATAGTAGTTGCTCAATAATATATGTTGAATGAATGAATATAGGGATGAAAATAAAGATGTTATTATCCACGTACACTACTCAGTTCACATATGTAATAAGCAAGTGTACGTAAAATCAAGAGCAATGTCAATTATGCAAGAATTTATTTTGACTATAAGAAATAACAAAAATAATATAGTCATATTAACCACCATTTTATTGTTTGATAAAAAATACTGGAAATATCATCAGATAATTGGTAGTTATGGTTATGAATTCAAATATTTCCTTATCTCTTAATTTAAAAAATCTTAGTTGTACACTGGTGAGTACATCAAATTGGGTAACTGCTGCTATAAAAACACAATTTATCACATTTTCCTCTAGGATTGTTTTTTATTAGGTTAAATGGAAGTGATCATTGTCCTTTCCGATATATATTTTTTGCTTTAAATATAAAAAGTGAGCAATTAATTTCTTACCATTTTTCTTATGACTTCATACATTTTCTCA
The DNA here is from genome assembly GCF_965194805.1 of Balaenoptera borealis. Taxonomy (NCBI): domain Eukaryota; kingdom Metazoa; phylum Chordata; class Mammalia; order Artiodactyla; family Balaenopteridae; genus Balaenoptera; species Balaenoptera borealis. The sequence continues at coordinate 51,110,421 of NC_138866.1, forward strand.
GAGTTACTTAACTTTTTTTTCCTATTGTTTGTATTTATTAGTTAAAAATTTAAACTGATTGGAGAATTTTTTTTAAAACTAAACTGATTTCTTTAGTCATTTTTTAAACTTTTCCCTCAGAAAACATGTATTTTGTTAAATAAATAACAAATCAGTACAATATATAATTGACAATTCAAAATTACATATTTGTAGATTTCCAGATTCTTTGATTCTATTTTCCCTTTTACATATTTATATCTGAAAACTTTTATGCATGAAAGCTTTTATACATATTTATACATATTTTATGTATTTATACATATTTTAATATGTTATGAATGAAGGGCACATTTCTTCTTTAAATAAAGCAAAACACTTTTCTATACCTGGGTGTATTTCTTTCTGCATAGTTTTGTCCTTTTCAGTGTCAAGGTCACTTACTCCTAGGGACTCACCCCATCAGTTGCATTTGGCCTAATAGCTGTTTTGGTCAGGGTATGGTCCAATTTATCAGATTCCCTTGACATTTACCTTGTATATAGAGAATAACTGGTCAAAAAACTTAATCAAGTATCAGCTAGGTAAGCTTACTGTAGCTGCATGAGAGTCCTGGCAGATGTTTAAGTGGGTTAAGTACTCATTTAGTAGTCTTGTGTTTGTACCAATATTGAGAACTGCATATGGAAATTATCATCTATTTATATCATTAAGCCAGATGGCTTATCATATATTCCTCAATTGTTGCTATGCGTCTTACTCTTTCTTTTTATTCTCTGCAAAATGGAAAATTTGTCTCATTAGTTCTATTTGCTTAGAAAGCTAGGCACCTGTTAGATTTCCTTCCATATTTTCTACTCTCATTAAGAAACAGTTTGATCTAAATTTGTACTGTTTCCTGTCCTGTTTAAGTTATGAAGGTATTCTCAGTAGCTATAGCTTTAGCTTGGCTCACAAGTAAATACTAAGCTAAATTAAAAACAATTAAGTTTGCATTAGTAATAACTTTTAATGAAAATTTCTTTCATACAAATATATATGTATATACATATATTAATCATAAAAATAAGAGAAAAAATGGTCAAATACCCTTTAGAATTAAAAATGTGCTAATATTAATTATAGTCCTTAGGTGGTGAGGGAATTTAATCAACCAAGTGCTAGAGAGGAAAAAAAAATATGCCTGGAGTAATTTTCCCATCATTTTGTAGTTAGAAATCATTTAAATAAGCAAGTATATAAAATGTAATCAAAATAGTTTAATAAATGCTTTGATAGTACTGTGAAAATTAGTGACTTCGATGAGAACCGATTATCTAACTTGCTTTTTCAAATACGTAAAATAACGTTTTGTTCTGCATCTTCCAAATTCTAGTTACTATTAAACTACTTCATTAATAATGTTAAATAAAGTTCAGCTTCTGTATGGTGATTAAAATACCCAGATATATTTCCTAATATAGAAATACAAAGACCTGGTTACAAAAAAAGAAAATAGGCTTCGATATAGGCATATTATAGTACAGAGTTGGTTCCAACCCAACTGGAGCATAATTTTATGTTTTTTTTCCTTAAAATGAGACTGGCTTCCAAAAGAAAGATACTTAAGGAGTAGAAATCTTAAAGGTGAAAATGTTAAGGTTAGTATAATAACCAAGCACAAAAAGAATCAGAAGTAAAAATAAATAATTATTTGATAGTGGTTCTTCATTAAGATGCTAGCAGTTCCCCTTGTGTTAATACCTACTTAACACATGGCTGAATGATACTGCATTTTGATTGTAAATCTCTATTTACTAAAACACACACAGGTGCTTATAAAGTCTTCTGTATTTAATCATTATTTCATGCAATGATATATATTTAGAGCTTTATTTGTTGAAGTGATTTTCACTTCTGATCTTCAGTTTTTTTAAAGGACATTCTTTTTAAAGGGTTTTAGTAATTAACGTTTCTCTAGATATTCTAGTTTGGTTCTTTCTGACAGGAGACACAACTGACAGGAGATGCTTCCTCAAAATATCAAGGATGAATTAAGAGAATTTAATTTCAATAAATATGAAAAAGATTAAAATCTACATCAATTTAAAAGGAAATTAAAATAAAATTGTCCAAATGATTCAGAGCAAAACAAGACTGCTATCAAAAAAGTTTTGTTATCATTTTTGCTCATGTATTAATTTTATTGAATTGATGGTTTTACATTAGTTATACATATGCAATAAATATATCATGCTTGTAAAGTCAAATTTGCTTCCCTGCTACAGTCACCTCATACACTTCTGGAGATTATATGAAATAGTGATTTGGTTAACTTTATATTTTGAAAACAAAAGAGGAATATGTAATTAGCATTCTACATAATACAAAGAGAAGGTAGAAAAATATTCCTTTAAAAAGCATCTATAAGAAAGTTTTTAAATGTTCAAAAATTATAAAGACCATAAGATACATTGCAAAATCAGTTTTTCTTTTTCCTCATGCTTTAGCTTCCAAAGTCTTTTACACATAAAACAGAATGCTACCTCTGGTATAGGAAAGAATTTATTTTCTATGAAAGTTTTGCTTAAAATTAAATTATCACCATATATTGAATGTCTTAATTACTTGGATTTTGACACGTGTTTTCACAATCTGAGGGCAATTGAGAATAGATTCTGGAACACAGTAATGAAAGGGAAAATTATATATTTCTGACATGACAACTCACCACAAACACACTTTCCTGAAGTGGCAGTGGTGGTGGGATGGGAAGAGGTGGGAAACTAAGTTATAAGCTTTAAGACTAGCTAGGAGTGTATTTTATGGTATATCTGTGTGTGTATCTGTGTGTGTGTATGTGAGTGTGCATGCGTGTTAGTGGAATTTGGCTCCAAATCCGTTTTATAAGTTTTCATACATAAAGACAAGGATCCAACAGTTTAGCTATAGGACATAAAGCTATATATTTTCAGGCAAGAAGAGCACTAAAAGTAAAATTATGTGAATATTGTTGGAAGAGGACTTTATTTCTTTAATTGCTTTTCATAAGTAGACCACTTAAATGTTATACAGTCATATAAATGTATAGGGCAATGTTGAAATATTAACTTCTCATACTATTAGCTGGGAAACACTGCTATGGTTTCCTGAATAGAGAAGAAGAGCTGCCAAATTAACTACAAAGTTCACAGAAAATATTTTGTAAACTTGAGCTTGTGTTATCAAACTGTTTTGAGGGGCTAAGAGCCTGGATGTAGAATAAGAAAATCCAACTTGCAACTGACTTTCTGAAAATTGAGAGCTGTATGATTTTTAGGAGATGAAGCAGTTCATATGATTTTGGTTTTAAAATTTGAAGCAGGTTTTAGCCTGCTTCAAACCTTATTATGCTAGATTTACAATAAAACTTCCTTCAATAATTTTACAATCAGGGAAGTAAGGCTCCTTTTGATAATTAACATAAAATATACCTATTTTCCATTTATGGTAATTTGCATATACAGCTCCCACTTATAATAATGGCAGAATTATTTGTTATAGAACCAATTCATCCACTAACAAAAGCTAGGAAAGCTCAACAAACTTTAAAACAAATTAACAAACAACACCTGTTTCAAATAATCAGTGAGCTAACTACCAAGCCAGTTTTTTCAAAACTGGGTGAAAAAAAAATTGGATTTCAGAGACTGACAAAGTGGGACCCTTATATCATGCATATTTCAGTAAGGACTTTAGAAACACAATTACCAATGAAGTTAGAGCAAAAGCAGAAATTGGCCAGCTCTCACAAAGAAAGAAGCTTACCTTCAAACTACGTAAATCCCATATTATATTAAATTTATATGCAACTGTTCTAATTTCCTATCATGAAGAAAAAGAAAATCCTCTCTGTTACAAGATAACACCAGACAGATCTCCAAATGAGACCTAAAAATTTTTATACACAAAGTCAGGAATTAAATAGAAACATATGAGAAATATCATAAAAAACAGCACTAAATGATTAAAACCTAAGTGAAAAAACAGAGACAGTAAAACAGACATATAAATGATTTGGAATGGGAGTAATCAGAGGAAGACTTTAAGTATCTTGATAATCGTTCAAGTTAATGATAAGTAATTTCTCCAGATATTGCAATCTATGAGAAAGTATAGTTAAATGGAAATTCTATAATGTACAAATGCAATAAATGAAATTAAGAATACAATAGGTAAATTTAACAGTAGTTGAGGCATAGCTGAAGACAGGGTTTGCTAACTGGAAGATGAGAAATACAAAAATTTCACTGAAGCATGGAGAAAGAAAAAAGTATTCAGAAATGAGCATAATAGACATAAGAGGCATAGTGAAAAATCAAAAACAGTTAAGACTAACAGAAAAACATGAGAGAGTGAGGTAAACTTGAAATTTGAAGGGATACATGGAGAATTTTCCAAAAACTATAAACAACTTCAAGCCTCAGATTCCAGAAATTCTATGAATTCAAGTAGGGTAAAATAAACATACATACAAACACACACACATTCCTTCAAGTCTGACATCTGACTTTTGAAAGAAAATATAGAGGCTAGAATAAAATGAGATATATATATCAGTGCTTAAATAAAACAACTACCAATCAATAATTCTAAATCCAATGGAAAAATGTAAATATAAAAATGAAATGAACTTTAAAACAAGCAAAAACTAAGAGAAGAAATCACCAATAAATCATATTGACACAAATGTTATAGGGGGTTCTTTAGGCAGAAGAAAAATAAACCAGATGGATAACAAAATAGTAAAAAGGAATGAAGAATAACAATAAAACATAAATATAAGAGTAAATTTAAGTGAATACCAACAATTTAAAATAGTCATAATAATCTTCGAGGATTGAAGTACATGTAGAATTAAACACATGAAAATAATAATAAAATGTAATTGGTATTAGAGTGTTTTCAAGGTTCTTCCAGTGTTTGAGAAGCAGTAAATATACCAACGTATATACTAATTTATATCAGACTTTAACAAAGCAAGAATGTATGTTGTAACCACTGGAGTTAGCATATAAAAGAAGAAAAAAATGTATAGTTAATATACTAAGGAAGTGGAGGAAAATGACAAAATAAAACTGATTTATTGAAAAAGCCAGAAAGGAGAATATAATGAACAGAAGTCAGTTAGTATGCATAGAAATCTAATAGTAAAATAGTACATTTAAACCCAATACATCAGTAATTATATTAAAGATAAATACATTAGATATTCCAAATTAAGGAAATGTTATTTTGTGGAAATTGAGAAGCTGGGGTTTTAGAATTGATATGAGAAAGAAAGGGGGCACACATAACCATCACAATTTTGAAATATATAAAAACAAATTCAGAGTATTTATAGCAGCAACAATTGAGACTCATTAAAATTTACAGCAATTAAGAAAGTGTGTTAAGGAACAATGATAGAAAACTTGAGCAATGAGAGAGAACAGAATCCAGAAAATAATCCTCATGTGTAGGGAAGCTTGATTCAGGCATTGTAGCACAGGGAGTAAGAGATAGTTTTGCCTTGTTTTTCCAAAAAATGGTTCTGTATCAACTGAAATCATACAGAAAAGAAATGAATCTTAACTTCCTACCTCATAACATACATAAAAATCAATTCCAAATGGCTTGTGGATCTAATGAAGAATACTGTAAATGATAATATAGAAGAAAAATTTTTGCTCAAACATAGAGAAATGCCATTTTGTAAACTGGGCACAGAAAGCATTAGCCATAAATGAAAGGACTGAAAACTCAAACTAAAGAAAAGAATTTCTGTCTATCAAAACACACTTTGAGACTGAAAATATTATCCCCAGAACTAGAAATATTATTTGCAATACAAATAACTGACAATAACTTGTATTCAAAATAAATAAAGAAGTCCTACAAATTTATAAGCAAATGAGAAACAACCCTATCAAAAACTGGAGAAAGATTTTTAAAGTGTATTTTTCATAAAAGAGAATATTAAAACTTTGTGTGAACCTATCAAAAGGTCTACATCATCATTTGTAAGAGAAATGCAAATTAAACCATAAAGAGTTACTAAAAGGACTAAGATTTTAAAAGGTTGGCAATAGTGTTTAGAGAACCCAGACCTGTCACATATTATTAGTGAAAGAGTCCATTGATACCTTAGATATTAGAAAACTGACAGTATTTACTAAAGCTGATAATACCTATATCTTATGACAACAATTCCAATCCTAGGTATATACTCAATAGAAATATGTATATATGTGAACCATAAAGGTGAAAAAATGCTTATAGCAAAACTATTAATAATATCCAATAAGTGGTAATTGCCAACTGTCCTTCAACGATGAAAAAGAATAAATACATTTTGATATACTTATATAATGGCATTCAAAACTGCATTAACATGAACGAACTATTGCTCCATACACATAAATGGATCTCACAAAAATAATTTTGAGCAAGTATAGTTAGACTCCAAACAACAAAACTAATTTATTGAAGTATTGTGTTGGCCAAAAGTTCGTTCAGGTTTTTCCATAACATCGTACAGAAAACCCCGAACGAACTTTTTGGCCAAGCCAATAGAAATTGGTATTTGTGGTTTTCAAGATTATATTGAAGCAGTACAGAACGGGAGCATGAAGAGGACTTCTGGGGAGATGGAAATCTTAAATCTATTGATCTAGAGGTGGTTACATCAGTGCATCCATTTTGCGAAAATTCATGGTCTGTGTATTTATGATTTTTGTACTTTTGTGTATGCATGCTATACTTTAACACATAGGTTTTATTTTTAAAGATAGACATTTGATTAACAGAAAGGCAAGGAGCCGTACAAGATCCTCTTAGACGTAATGATGCCAGGGAACTACATCATTGGATTGTTGACAGTCATGAATAGAAGAACAGCAAGAAAGAATCATATATTAATGCTCATCTATGCTAATAGGAATGGCCTTGGAAAAGCCTCCAGGATTTAAGGTAATGGACTCTAGTATGGGCAGTACTTAACCTTCATGCAGAGATGAAGACATAAAGTTAACCCTGTCTTATATCATTAAACCTTTGGTACCTTATTTACCTTTTACAAATTCATGTTTACCAACAAATTTGATTATGATTTTACTTCCGACACAAATCTCAGATACATACCAGACAAGTATATTGCCTAGGCGTACCTGTCCTGCCTGAAAGTTTCCCATCCATTAAGCATATCTGTTTCATCTGAAAGTCTAACTGCTCATTCTAAATTAATACATTGATATTTTGGTTTTTAAATTAACCTCAGAAACGGACACTAATTTGAGGGTACTACTTGGAACCCATTTTACATTCATGCTAATGATCTCAGTTTTCTGAGTCCACAAGACCAAAGTAAGAATTTTAACTGCTCTCTATTCATCAAGGTCATGGGAGGCCCAGGAGGCTTCTAGGTGCACAGACATCAAGCTGTCTCCAGTGAATCATACCATCAAAACTTCATGTGACAAGAGAGTTTTCGTGTGTTTCTGGAGTTGCTGCCCACAAAATCAGTGTGAGAAAAAAATGAGTAAAATATAAAAATACAAGATCTCTCCCATCACTCCAATTTCTCATCTCCTTCTACTTTCACCCATGCAACTTGGCTCCAGCCACACAGATCTCCTTTTAGTCTCTTAAATTTACCACTTCTGCCTGAGAATTTTAGTACTCCTATTACCTTAATTTGAAATACTTTCCTCCAGATACCCACCTGGCTCTCTCCTTCTCACCTCCTTCAACTATTTGTTCAAATGTCACATTCTCATGAGGAGATATACACTATTTGAATTGTAATCCAACATTCCAAGATTTCTGGTACTCTTTACCTGACTGTATGTGGTGGGGTTTTTTCCCCCATAGCATCTATTACCTTTTGCCCTAAAATATGGCTTATTTATTATTTATTAATTTATTTTTTGTTTGGCTTACCTGACTAGAATGTAAGCTTTTGAGGTGAGGGGTTTTTATTTTTTTGTTTGGTGATGTATCTCTAGGGCCTAGAAGAATGTTTGGCAGACATCTTAGTAGATGTTAGATAAGTACTTTGTGAATAGTGAGGATACTATGAATATTGTAAAGCTTTACAGAAATATATTCTAAAATAATAATAATATAAATAATAATAATATTGAAATATATAGTTCCAGCTTTTGCATGAATTCCTTAATTAGTCTCAAGCTACTTAAGAGAAGCAAAAAACAATGAAAGCATCAAAAGACAAATACTGAATGATGTCACTTGTATGTGGAATCTAAAATAGTCAGACTCATAGAACTGAGAGTAGGAAGGTGGTTGTCAGGGGCTAAAGGGTGGGGGACATGGGTAGGTTATGGTCAAAGTGTATAACATTTCATTATGCAAGACAAATAAGTTCTGAAGATCTAGTATACATCATAGTATCTGTAGCTAACAATATTTTATACTTAAAAGTTGCTAAAAGGGCAGAAGTCATGTTAAATGTTTTTACCACAAAAATTATAATTATAATAAGGGAGTGGGAGAAAACTTTGAGAGACTATGTTTATGGCTTTAATGGTGGTGATGGCTTCACAGGTGTATACTTATCCTCTAACTCATCAAGTTGTATACATTAAATATGTACAGCTTTTTACATGTCAATTATACCTCAATAAAGTGGTAAAAAACAAAGCCTCAAATAATTACTCATATGGGAACATTGATGTTTCAAAAATAGACTATTTTTAGAGTATTGTATAGGCTCAAAGCAAAATTAAGCAGAAAGTACAGAGTTTTCCCATATATTTCCCTGTCCCCAGATAATCACGGCCTCTCCTACTATCAACTTCTCTCATCAAGATGGTATATTTGTTACAATCAGCCAACCTAAACTGACTCACCATTATCACCTAAAGTCCATAGTTTATATCAGAGTTCATGCTTGATGCTGTATGTTACATGGCTTTTGAGGAATGTATAATGACATGAATCCACCATTATAGTATCATACAGAATAGTTTTACTGCCTTAAAAATCCTCTGCTCTGCCTATTCATCCCTCAGCTCCTGGCAACCACTGATCTTATTCCTGTCTCCGTAATTTTACTTATTCCAGAACATCATATTGTTTTAATCCTACAGTATGTAGTCTTTTCAGATTGGCTTCTTTTAGTTAGTAGTATGCATTTAAGTTTCATCTATATCCTTTCATGGTGTGATAGCTCATTTCTTTTTAGTGCTGAATAGTATTTCATTGTCTGGATGTGCCACAGTTTATTCATCCATTCACCTACTGAAGGACATCTTTGTTCCTTTCAAGTTTTGGAAATTATGAATAAAGCTGCTATAAATATCCATGTGCAGGATTTTTAGTGGACATAAAACCACTTGGGTAAAATTTTATTTGGGTAAATACCAAGGAATATGGTTGTTGGATTGTATGGTAAGAGTATGTTTAGTTTTGTAAGAAACTGCCAAACTGTTTTCAAAATTGACTATATTATCTTGAATTCCCACCAGGAATAAATGAGAGTTCTTGTTGTTCCACATCCACACCAGCATTTGGTGTTGTCCGTGTTTTGGGTTTTAGCCAATGTAATAAGGGCTTGGTGGTATCTCAGGTTTGTTGCAATTCCCAAATGACATAAGACATTGATCATTTTTTCATATGTACATCTTCTCTGGTGAGGTGTCTCTTCAGATTTTGCCCATTTTCTAATCAAGTTATTAGTTTTCTTACTGTTAAGTTTTAAGAGTTCTTTGTATATTTTAGATAACAGTTTTTACCAGATATGTCCTTTGCAAATATTTACTCCCAGGCTTCCATTCTCTTGACAGTGTCTTTCACACAGCAAAACTTTTAAAGAAAAAAACCTTTCTTTTAATTAATTTATTTTATTTACTTATTTTTGGCTTCCTTGGGTCTTCGTTGCTGTGCGCAGGCTTTCTCCAGTTGCGGTGTGCGGGGGCTACTCTTCGTTGCAGTGCGCGGGCTTCTCATTGCAATGGCTTCTCTTGTTGTGGAGCACGGGCTCTAGGTGTGCAGGCTTCAGTAGTTGTGGCACGCGGGCTCAGTAGTTGTGGCTCGCGGGCTCTAGAGCGCAGGCTCAGTAGTTGTGGCACATGGGCTTAGTTGCTCCATGGCATGTGGGCTCTTCCCGGACCGGGGCTCAAACCCATGTCCCCTGCATTGGCAGGCAGATTCTTAACCACTGAGCCACCAGGGAAGTCCTTTAAAGAAAATTTTAATGATGTACAACTTATCAATTTTTTCTTTCAGAGATCATGTTGTTAGTGTTATATCTAAAAAGACAGTGCCATGCCCAAGGTCTTGTAGATTTTCTCTTATCACCTAGGAGTTTTATATCTTTCTGTTTTACATTTAGGTTTCTGATCCATACAGAGTTGATTTCTGTGATGATTGTAAGGTCTTTGTCTAGATATATTTTTTTGTATGTGGCTTTCTAGTTGTTCCAGCACCATTTGTAGGAAAAGAGTACTTTTCCCATTGTATTGTCTTTGCTCCTTTGTCAAAGATCAGTTGACTGTATTTCTGTTAGTCTGTTTCTGGGCTCACTATTCTGTTCCATTGGTCCACTTGGCTATTTTGATGCCGATTCTGCAGTTCTTGATTACTGCTTCTATGTAAATAGTCTTGAAGTTGAATAGTGTCAGTCCTCCAACTTCGTTCTTCTTCAATATTATGTTGGATATTCTAGGTCTTTTGACTCTCCATATAAATTTTAGATTTGAGTTTCTGATCTATATCATTTTCCTTCTTCTAAAGAAGTTCAAAAATATATTTCTTGTAAATCTGATCTATGGCTACAAATTCCTTCAATTTTATTTGTCTTTGAAAGTCTTTATTTCTCCTTAATTTTTGAAGGATAATTTTGCAAGATACAGAATTCTATGTTGATGGGTTTTTTCTCTCAACACTTTAAATATTTCACTCCACTCTCTTCTTGTTTACATATTTTCTGAGGAGTCAGATGTAATTTTTATATTTGCTCCTCTATAGGAAAGGTGTTTCTTTTTCTCTGTCTTCTTTCAAGGTATCTTTTTTTCTTTTTCTTTAATTTTCTGCAGTTTGAATACAATATTCATAGGTATTGGGGGTTATTTCCCATTTATACTGGTTTTTGTTCTCTAAGCATTCCAGGTCTGTTATTTGGCATGTTCCATTAATTTGGGGGAAATCTCAGTGATTATTGCTTCATGTATTGCTTCTATTCCTTTCCTCTTTCTTCTTCTGGTACTACCTTTATGTATATGTTGCACCTTTGTAGTTGTCCCACAGTTCTTTGGTATTTTGTTCTATTATTTTCAGCCTTTTTTTTTTTTTTTCTTTTTGCTTTTCAGGTTTGGAACCTTGTACTGACATATCCTCAAACTCAGAAATTATTTCTTTGGCTGTATCTAATCTACTAGTGCACCCATCAGAAGCATTCTACATTTCTGTTACAGGCTTTTTGATCGCTAGCATTTCTTTCTTAGAATTTCCATCTTTTGGCATACATTGCCCATATGTTCTTACATGTTGTCTACTTATTCCATCAGAGAGCCCCTAGAGTGTTAACCATAGTTGTTTAAATTCCTGGTCTGATTATTCCAACATCCCTGCCATATCTGAGTCTGGTTCGATGCTTGCTGTGTCTTCAGACTGTGTTTTTTGCCTTTTTATTATTTCTTTAATCTATTGGTTAAAGTTGGACATGATGTACTGAGTAAAATGACTCTAGTAAATAGAGCTTTAGTGGTGTAGTGGTAAGGTGTGGGGAGAGGGGAAGCATTCTATAGTCATACGATTAGGTCTCAGACTTTTGGTGAGTCTGTGCCCTTGGGCTGTGAAATTCACAAGTGCTTTTTAGCTTTTTCCTTCCCCTTTGGTGGTACAGGATGGTTAGTGGGGCTGGAGTTGGGTATTTACATTCCCGTACAACAATTAGGCTCTGATGAAACCTTTAGAGGTTAGGTTCTGATAAAATCATTTCTGTTGAAGGCAGGACTTATTAAGAAGAACTGAATGTTCTAGCATATTTCAATATAGTTCCTTCTGTCCTCCCCTCATTGGAAGCACAAGGGGCTTTTTCTCTCTGAGAACCTGGTAGAGATCCCAAAGATAAAAGTGCAGAGATAACGCTGTGACTGGACCCCCTTGGAGTTTTTAACTCTTAGTCTTATCCACACTGAGCCTCCAAGAATTCATCAGTTAAAATTTAGGTTTTCCCACCCCAGTATTTGTTCCCATGGATGTTTCTGCTCATGAATTTCTGCTCTAGTGGGTTATGATGCTATTTACCCACCTGTCTGTTTCTCCATTTTGGGGGTAGAAGTTTGCCCTGTGATGTCACTTCTCTGATGGATCTAAGAAGATACATTGATTTTTAAGCTTGTTAAGCTTTTTACTTGTTGTTAGGAAGGAGTGATGACTTCCAAGCTCCTTATATGCCAGACTGGAAAGCAGAAGTCCACTTGTTTTTAATAAAATTGAAGTCCTATGTTCTCAGAAGAAAAGTCATTGATAAATAAGTTGCCCTCTTTTTCCTTCTATGTTCATTTCCATCTTTGTTCATAGGAATAGTGAACTGAATGCCATTTATAACTAAATAGGTTACCAACATTTGGTAATCATTCTAGAAAAGAGGAAACATAATGAAATGGAATGATGGGGGGAAGAAATTTAAATAATACCATGATTTTCCCTTTTCTCTTTGGGATGGTCAATGAAAAATATCTATGGGTACTGTTTGCTATTTAGGGGCAGGGATAGGGACAGGTACCATAGGTGGAAGTCAAGGAAGACTATTAAAGAATCCCTAAGAGTTGTAGAAGCTAGAGGTAACATGCCCTTTGATGTATTACTAGACCTGATCACCACATGGCCAATTTGCAATTCCTTGTTATAAGAAAGTGATGGGAATTGTTGACCCTTAGGTAAGTACTCATCATTAAGTAGCATATAGTCCACCCTGGGTTTTCAGTATTCAACAAAGTTTTAGAATCTTTGACTCCTCCTACAAGCTTTCCTATTTTATTAAGTTTCCATTTTCATTCATTAGCACAGATTTCATCATGAATTTAGCATATTGAAGAATGAACTTCGTGTCACTGGAATAAAATGAGTCATCTCTTTAAAATTTGGTTGGGATATGGAACCACGGTGGGAGAAAAAAAAACTCATTTAAAAGTCCAGTGAATCTTTATGATGCAAAATAATTATGGCAACTCACTTCTTTAATGATGTGGGCAAAAATTTATGGAAAATACATTCATTTAAACAAGTTTTGAAACAATATAGTAACGATTAAGTTTTACTAATCTTTTTTCAATATTTGGGTTAGGTTATAATACCTTATTTTTGCTTCTACTTGCTTTCTTTATTCAACACATACAACAGTTTAGTTTGATTTTTTTCCTTCGTTAACTCTCCTACCAGTGCCTTCCAAGGGTCAGCTGATAGAGATGTATGCCACAACCTGCTCACTCCAGCATTTCTCTAAATAGAAGGTGAAGTTTGTGTACACTTTGTTTTTCTCTCCTGAGTAAGCGATTTATCTTTTCAAGGGCAAGGGTACATTTACTGAAGTGCTGACTTTAATTAAATATTAATATTGACTTGTTCCAAGAAAAGAATCATGCCCCAGTTTAATAGGAATAAGAACTATTTCAAGCCTCTATACAATTTTCAAATTGTGGAAATAAGTTTTTTAAACAGAAAATATCAGGATTTTATATATAATAGTATGTGCCACAGTGTGAAGTTCTAGATGTTAACACAAATTCTGAATTTAAACAATATATGTTAAAAGTATATATAAATGTATACACATATATATATATGTAATATATTTCACCATTAATCTTAATTTTCAATGAAGGATTTTAAAATAATACTTAAACATTATAGCCTATAAAATATATGTAATGAGCATTTGTTTATTCTCTATCATTTCAATATAATTACTCTATATTCATATAAAGAGTTAAACTATTACTGATTATATTTTTATAGCTATAAATTATACATATGTACATATGCATGCATATATTTATGTGTGTATGATCCCATTAGTGGTTTTATAACTTTTTTAATAAAAAGTTACTTTATCATAATAATGTTTTCCCTCAGAATCCATTGAAATTGCATAATAATTCTCTGCAATCTACTTTGCATGCTGAAATAAAAGGTAGATTATTTTTTAAATGCCTTCATGATCTTTTGTCTTATTCTTTTAGTTGAGCTTTATTTTCAGATCATATTTGCTATTCTACAGTGCTACATTTATAGTCCATAAAAATATTAAGGTCATTACTTATATATTTGCAATTCTTCCCAATGGAAAATTAATTTTTTTGGAATAAAATGGAAAGAATATGTCATTGTTAGCTCTGAATATGTTTGTAATTATATCAGAATACCTGATAGAATCTTTTTAGAAAAAGCAAAAGAAAAAGTTAATTCAAATGTTTGTAAATTATCCCAGGGTTAAAAAGATCTGCAAAAGCAAGATTCATGCCAGAGTAAACATCAACATTTGAATGACTAACATACTGAAAGTTACACTTCAAAATAGCAAGATGATTAGAACAAAAAAGGTTATTTTAATTAGTTTCTAAAAGAGTATTTTTAAAATGTTTTTGCAATTAATTTTATTGCAAATTTTGAAGTCCAGATTTTAATTCCCCCCCCCAAAAAGTATGAAATACAGACAGAAAGAAATCTTCAGAAATATTTTACTCAAGTAATATCTTAAAATTAAAAAAAAAAATTACTCATGTAGGTAATTGTTCTACACCACAAATTTCTTATTGTGTGGTTTATAATACTTTGGGTTTGTAAACTGAAATTCAGAGAAACTAATATTAGATCATCTTATCAGAGGAGCACCAAGTAATAAACATTTAAGTGATTTACAGTACCTAAAACACTCAATATTTCATAAGGCAGAAATTCAAGGATAGACCTAAAATGTCTTTATTAATAAGGTATCTATCTCTGTTCAATAACATGTTATCTATAATGTGATTAACAGTACAGTGGAAATATATTTGGCTATATCCCATTCTAATTTCCTTATAAGAGAGTGAGTTGGACATTAATTCATCAATGTATCTATAATTTAATAATTAATTTTAATAATTAGGGGCTATTTTCAGTGTGCTCAGATGGTAAAAAATGATCACGTTTTGAAAGTTGTCCGTGAACTGTGCACATAAGAGCTAGTATTCCCAGGCACTCAATTTGTTATAGTGTAAGAAAATATTCTGAACTCAGTGGTGAATCTACACATAAGTTGATTTATGTTGAATATACACAATTAGTTCACTTAACCCATCTTTTAAAGGTATTATGTATTAATCCACCTCTAATAACCTTTACATAATCTTACTCTTTCTGCCCTAAATTAAACTACAAAAATTTGGAACCCAAGTATATTTAATATGCTAACATAAACACAAATAAAAGATCCAATCTTTCTCAGTTGTTGAAAGAAGAATGAGCACTTTTGGTTAGATAACAAAGTTTCTTTTTGTGCCACTATAAAGAAGGACATTTTGTTGTTATCTTTTGTTTTTACATACATAATGGCTGAAGTTTCTAATTCTAGTGTGGAAAAGGGTTTAATTTTTGTTTCTTCAAATTTTTAAAAATTAAAAATGTACAGAGGGATTTTAAATATATATGGATTTGCATATGATTGTAAAGTTGAAAATCAGTTGCTTATTTTAGAACTTCATCCCAATCTGTACATCAACATATTTTATATAAATCAAAGCAAAGAAAGAATTAAATGAAACCATTCAGCTTCTTCTTTGATCATCATAGAGTGTAAGAGTAGAATATTTGGGGAATTCTTTCCTGTAAGATTACTGTAAGTAATCTCTTTTTGTTAATATTAATAGGTAAGTAACAAAGAGTTGGTAAATGTGAGTTTGAATGGTTAACTGATTTAGACTACACCTATTGATATTCTTCTTCTCACTTTTTTTGTTAACTCATTTTCCTTGACTTTAGCTGTAAACTCTGGAGATGGTCAGGGTAAGCATTAGATTCTCTTTATATCTCACTTTCTTCTTTCTCGACTCTCGGCCTCTTACACGGTTTAGGATCTCATCTATTTCCATGACTTTCCTTACTGTCAGTATCTCAGGCATAATAGTGCACAAATACAGTTTTATAATTCAAAAAATCTCAGTAATTCTTTGTCTACTTCCTCTTCCTTTTTCCACGTATTTAACCTAATACGGCTGTTAATTCTACTTTCAAAATCTCTCTTACATTTGTCCTTTTTTCTTGATCTCCACTGCTATAATTCTAATCCAAACTACATTCACCTTTTTCTTGAACTGTAGCAATAGCTCCTAAATAACTTTTTTATAATGGTTAAAAACACATAACAAAGTTTATCATCTTAACCATTTTTAAGTGTACAGTGCAGTAGTGTCAAGTATATTCACATTGATGTGAAACAGATCTCCAGAACTTTTTCATCTTGCAAATCTGAAACTGTATATCCTTTAAACCACAACTCCCCTATCCGTCCTTCCCCTGAGACCCTAGAAACTACAATTCTACTTTCTGTTTCTATGAATTTGACTACTTTAGATATCTCATATAAGTGGAATCATACAGTATTTGTCTTTTATGGTTGGCCTATTTCACTTAGCCTAATATCCTCAAGGTTCATCTATGTTGAAGCACGTGACAGGATTTCCTTCCTTTCTAAGACTGAATAATTGTATGTATATACTACATTTTGTTTATTTATCCATCCCTTGATGGACATTTGTGTTGCTTCTACATCTTAGTTATTATGAATGGTATTGCTACAAACATGGGTATACAAATATCTCCTCAAGACCTGTTTTAGGTTATTTTATATTTATACCTAGAAGTGGGATTGCTGTGACACATTGTAGTTTTTTTTTATTTTTATTTTTTAAGAACTTCCAAACTGTTTTCCATAGCAGTTGCACCATTTTACATTCCCACCAACAGTGCCAAGTGTTTCAATTTCTCCACATCCTCACCAGGACTTGTTTTCATTTCCTTTTAATAGTAACCATTTGAACGGGTATGAGGTGATATCTCATTGTGGTGTTGATTTATATTTCTCTGATAATTAGTGATGGTAACCACAACTTCATACGCTTCTTGGCCATTTGTGTACCATCTTCAGAGAAATGTCTATTTTTTGTTCATTTCTTAATAGGGTTATTTCACTTTTTTGTTGTTGAGTTATAGAAGTTCCAGATATTAACGCTTATAGATATAGATTTGCAAATATTTTCTCCTATCCCTTAGATTGCCTTTTCACTGTTGACTGTGTCCTTTGATCTAACTGATTTTTAGTAGCTGCTTTATAACCCCCAGTTCATTATCCATAGTCTTTCTTGAAAATTAGTTATAAAGCCTAAATATGATCATGTCATTTCGTAACTTTATAGTCATTCATGTCTTCCCAAAGATCTCAGGATAAATTCAAAATGCTTAAGATTGTTCTATATAATCTGACATCTATCTACCTCACCAATATATTTATACACCTCTATTCACCCCTTACTTTCTGCCCCTGGTTTTCTCATACTTCATCTAATGAGCCAGGCTCCTCCTTATTTTAGGTCTTTTGTGCTTTTCACTTTCTTTTCTTTTTCTCCTTATTCTTTGAAAAGTAAACTATATTTTTTGAGCCTCTGATTAAATGTCATTTATACAGTGAAATTTTCTCTGACTTACCAGCATAGGACAGGTTTCTAGTTACATGATATAAATGCTCTATGAGCTTATTTGTAGTATTTATCAAAATTACAATCGAATAATTAATTGTGTAATTGTGTAATTACACTATTATTTATTTCATATCTGTCTCCTGAAATAGAATGTAAGATCCATGAATTAAAAACCACTCATTCCAATTCACCATTGTGTCTCCTAGCAGAGTTCCCTGACTATTGAAATGTTCAATAAATAATTTTATGATGAGTAAAAGAAAAAATGAAGGAATAAATTAACTATCTGATTTCTGTAGAACAGTCTCAGCTTGGGCACCAGCCAATGATGTCTGTTTGGGAGATACAGTGCCTGGATCTGAGACTTGGGTGTTATATTCTAGTTGATATATAGGAATAAAATATTAAGCCAAAAATCTACTAGATTTAAGGGTACAGCCAGTGAAGGGAGGAGAAGAATCACAATGGAATATAAACCAGGAGTCAGGGACCAGGTAAAACTCAAAATTGATTTAGGAGTAAGGCTAATAAAAAAAGTGACAAGGTCCTAGGAAATCTGTATGAATGAAATTGAAGGAGGTTTGCTTGAGTTTGCTGGCCTTGAGACACATAGGATAGCTGAGTTGGATAAAGTGTGGTTTCAAGGGGAATAACTGTTAACATGATCAAACACATGGACCAAGACAAGGACACAACTACTTATTCTTTTCTTCAAAATTTAAATACCTGCTTTGAATTATATTAGTTACATATAACCGCCTACTATATTTTGTTTTCCCTATGAGTGGCACACTATATGTATTACTTTACAACAGGTATTCCTAATACTTCTAGGAATGTATTAAAAGTAAAGCATGTAGAGTGAAGCAATTTAGAATACTTTATTGGACTAAGAGAATCCTGCTAGTTTTAATTAGAGGTCTAGTGCTTCCAACTAAAAATGTATGCAGTTACCTGCCAGAAACCATCTCTCCCTATGAGCAAGGAAGTTGGCTTGTTTTTTCTCTCTCTAAATGTTGCAATTTAATCATAGTACATTGTTTATTGCTCTGATCTTAACAATAACCTTCTGCTAATTATTCTGTAGTCATTTAGATCAGGAATATGACGATATTAACTTCAAATGGCAGTTTTACTTTCTGATTGTGACTATCATTTTTATTTCTATATCTCTAAGAAAGAACAGTACTTCTTCATATATAGAAAGAGAAATTTTAATACTCTTTTCTAGGTGATATTTAATACATTATTGTACATGAAGAGATTTTTGTCTTGATTGTTTCATAAAGATGTCTTTTACCCTTTGAAATGCCAGCACCTGACAGTTGTGAACTCCTTACTTTGTTGAACAAGCTCTAACCCAGGGAAAATACCAAGAGAATACCAGTGACTGACATTTAAACAAGCCTTGCCTTGTATTGGAATGTTTAAGTCTCTGTTGCTGAGCTCCTCTCAAAGGATTTTTTTCTATTATAGATTTTCATACAAGTAATACTTAGTTTTTGAACTTTCAACTAATGTTACATTCTGTTTATATCAAAGTATCAGACTAAGATGTAACACCTCGAGTGCCCAGACTGTTACATCATCACTTAGTCATCTTGTGGATACTATGGGTTTGTTTGTTTTTTTTCTTCTCTTTCCAGTGGTGTTTCTTGTTTTGGTCAATATTAGGTGTATATAAAAGCAAATTGACAAATTCTATGCCTTATACTTCTTTTATTTTATCCACAACACCGATTAAGTATGCATGCTTTTAAACAAATCAGTTTCCTTCTGTGTCCCAGCTTACTGTCTGTAAAGTGAAGTGTTTTTAATAACAGCTTGTTGAGATTCCTTCCACTGCTGTCACTCTATATTATGTATTCTCACTGGAGATGATTTTAATCTCCAAGGTGTGAAAATTGTTTCTTTGGGCGTTGGCATCTTAGATATTATAATAGTTTGTGGTTCTCCAAAGGGCCACCATATGTAAACAGACACACAGTAAATCTGGGTATTAAAATTCCATGGAAGGAAAGGAGTGATTAAGAAGAGTATGTCTAGAAAGGCTCCTTAAGAGGTAATAGTTTAAAAAAAAAAGAGTTGAGAAACACTGCTTCTGGCATTTATGCACTTCTCAATTCATGGGCTCAGCCTAAATCATTATTACAACTCTTTTTAGTCCTTTTCCATTGATACCATAGAATCATTATGTGGGTCATAAACACAGGTGTTCATAGTGATTATTTTCTGTCCGATGCTTGTTTGCATGTAGACATTGTTTGTATCTTTCAATCTTTCAGGCCTATATTTCTAGGTCATTATTTCCAAGAAAGGACTTGAACCCTAAAGAAAATTCCCCTCAGGAAAAAGTTTATACAGTGAAGAGAAAAATTTCTAGCTTCATAATAAATATTTTCTTTATGCTGATAATTATTGGACTATGTTAGTTCTGAATTATAAGGCATGATTTAAAAATAGAGCAAAAAGTTGAGCATGATTCAAGTTACTCTATAAATAAATATTTAGTAGTTTCTTCTATTTTTAAATATTATATATAAAGAATACCAGTACAATGAGTGCTCTTTCTCATGTTTAAATCCAACATTTTGGAGACAAAATAAGCATATATGCTTGTTTAAATAATTTTAACACAGAAAATTTTTTTCTTTTAATTTCCCTTTGCTTTTCAGGAAACAAATCAAAAAGCAAAAAAGCAAAGTAAACGTAAGCAAGTGACCCAGGATAATAACAGACTTGCTATCAAAAGCTAATCAGTTTTCACAAAGGCTTACAAAATTATTACCAGTGTGGTTCCAAAGAGCCTGGGAGAGTGAATAAGCCTCTACTGGTTGCACACCGCAACCTGCAGATACTAAGTAATATGGTCCATGCCAACTGTCACTTTCCCAATTCTGCAGGGAGCCTTAATTGCAGTCCTCACACTGTCTCACATCAGTTTACTGACCAAATGGCAATTTCCAACAAAAACTAACTCATCCATGGTTAGTTAGGTAACATTTTCTAAATTTCAGACTACCAAACAAAAATGTCTAAGGTAGAGTCAATTAAATGGATAATTACATTTCTCATTATATTGTGATATTATTTTGCACACACATATACTTACACACATACAGGTATAAAATACCCAATATAAATACATAATGAGTGTGGTAGGCAGAATAATGGTCTCCCAAAGATGTGTATGTCCTAATCCCTGCACCTGTGAATATGTTATGTTACACAGCAAGGGGGAATATAGGGTGCAGATGAAATTGAGGTTGCTGACCAACTGACCTTAAGATAAAGAGATTACCCTGGATTATCTGGTGGGCCCAGTGTAATCACAAGGGTCCATAAATGGAGAAGAGGGAGATAGGAGAATTAGAATTTGAGAGATAGCATCATGAGAAAGACTCAACTGGCCACTGCTGGCTTTGAAGATGAAAAGAAGCTACAGCCAAGGACCAAGGGCAGCCTCTAGAAGCTGGAAAAGGCAAGAAAGTGAATTCTCTCCTAGAGCCTCCAGAAAGGAGTACAGCCTGGCCAGTTTGATTTTAGCCCAGTGAGAGTATTTCAGACTTCCGGGCTCCAGAAGTAAGATTTTATATATATATATATATATATATATATATATATATATATATATATATATATATATATACATATATATGTGTGTGTATATATATATATATATATAAACTGTTATAACCAAATAGGAAACTAATACAATAAAGTAAAATATTCAAAGATTAGAAATGTATTACTAAGGGCAAATAAATACCAAAAAAAAATCAGAAATTATGCTTATGACTTCAAAAACATTATTTCTATAGAAACACAGTACAGTAAAGTAGTTCAGAGCGTTTCTAGAAGTAACCTACTTCATTTTAGATCCTAGCTCTATCACGTTCTAAGCTGGTAACCCTAACCAGTTGCTTAATATCTGTGACTCCATTTTCTCATCTTTATGGTGGACGAAATAATAATTTTACCTCAAAAATTAGACTAAATAAATACATCTGATATTATAATCAGTAATACCTAGCACAGAGCAAACCCTATATGTATCTTTCCTATTATTTTTACTATATTTATTATTTGCTATTTGTGCTATTATTATTCTGAGATATAGCACTGAAGCATACAGTTTAGTTTTTGTATTATACCTTATATAATCATAATTATTTTGTATTCAGTATTATACCTCAAAGAAATGATATAAAGTTTTAGACCTTTATTTTTATAGATCTATAGAGGGAGATTTTTAAAGGGATAGTTTGTAACAGTCTCATTATCATAGGTGAAGCATGAACTATCCCAGATATCCTACATGGTCTGACTTACTAACATAAGTATCTTAAGCATGAATTTTGTATATCAGAAATAAATATGGGAAACGATAATTTTTAAACCGTTTAGTGGTGAGCATTTTACAGGTAAATTAGCTCATCTCAAGGATCTTGTTCTTTCTCTGCAAATATATAATGATTTTATATACTTCTATATGTCTGCATGTACTGAACACTTAAAATTTACCAAATGTTTGCTTTCTTTGTGTTATATTTTTATTAAATAGGGCTATTGGGAAAAATAAACTGCTTATTTTTTCATGCAATGGTTTGTGTAAAGAGGACAATGTACCACATAAGATAAACTTCTCTTTTATTTATCCTCTCCTTATATGAAAGTGCTGATGTTAACAATTTTTTTACCAGTGAAACATCGTTCCCCTTAATATATTTGTGCCACCACAAATTCACTTATATCAGACAACCTCAAGGAAAGGAGAACATATTGTACATTGCTCAAAGCTACACAAAACCACTGAGATGTAAAAAGTTATCTAATGACAGCTTTATTTTAAAAATGAAATTACTATTTTACAGAGGAAAAAAAAGAAACCCAAGCACTGCAAAATCTTAGTGTTTTTTTTTTCTACTTCTGTAAAATGAAATTAGATTAAACATTCCTAGCTTCATCTCGTTTTTTGAAGCCTGTTTTTACTGTATATGATGGAAGGATGTTTTGCAGTTATAAGCACGTCAAACAGTGAAAGGTGATACTTTGAGACACTCAGCAACTCATGGAGCTGGAAGGATTTTGAAAGTCATCAAATCCATACACACTCAGCTAAAATTCGACGATATATTGAACAAACCGTTAAAATTTATATTACTTTTCATGTTCAGGATATTAGAGATCTCATATATTTGTGCTATGACATAAGCCCTTTTAGTTTGTCTATTTATAGTTGAAGTGAAAAATACTAGATTGGTTTGCTTTGTTTTTCAAATAAAATTTCATGGGCTTGAAGACTATTTTAAAGCTTGCCTTTTTCTGTTCCTTTTTTAATTAGATAAGAGGAATACTTTTATTCTTTGTTCCTTATGTTACAGTGTCCAACATCTGGTCTTTCCCAACACAGTCTTTAAGTTTACTCTAAGTTTCTAAAGAATATGTTGACTATAATATCCTTGATTTATTTTAAAGGCAAAACATGTGCTTGTATTCTCATTAGATATCACCACTTTACAACGAATATGATAAATCAATCTTGTCCTCACTGAATGCACCTGACATTCGACATCCAAGCCTAATAAAAACAATGATCTAATGAAGATGAGAAAAAGAAAATTTTCTGTTTTCTTTCTACTGATAAAACTAGTCAAACCACAACTGAGTTGCTCATTTATAGAAGGAGTAAAACCTGTTTATTATCAGAAACTGAGTTGTCACAGCTGAATTTCTCTGTTCCTGAATTCCTTTGGGATATTTTTTAAAAGTAAAGTTGATTTCAAAGGCAAAAAAAAAAAAAAAAAAAAAAAAATCAACTCTCCTTAAATATAGTTTAGCTGGAGAGATCAAGGAAGCACAGCTGAATATCACTTTGAAAATTCTCAAGTATTATCTCAGAAAATAGGGTATGACAATGTTCTTTCAAAAGAAAAATACAAATATTTCTATTCTTGCAATCTTAGGAATAGAAAATGGGAAGGAGAGGGAGAAGGCAGTGTAAACTGAAAAAAGATGTGTTAAAACCTTTGTGTCCTGAAAGCTGGGGGCTAGAGATATCTGTCTCCTAAACAAAATGATACTGATTCGGCTTTAATGTGGATGTATATGATATAGGTTTTTAAAAGACATCCATTTGGAAGATTCAACATTGTGAAAATGACTCTACTACCCAAAGCAATCTACAGATTCAATGCAATCCCTATCAAACTACCATTGGCATTTTTCACAGAACTAGAACAAAAAATTTCACAATTTGTATGGAGACACAAAACACCCCGAATAGCCAAAGCAATCTTGAGAACGAAAAATGGAGCTGGAGGAATCAGGCTCCCTGACTTCAGACTATATTACAAAGCTACAGTAATCAAGACAGTTTGGTATTGGCACAAAAACAGAAATATAGATCAATGGAACAGGATAGAAAGCCCAGAGATAAACCCACGCACATATGGTCACCTTATCTTCGATAAAGGAGGCAAGCATATACAGTGGAGAAAAGACAGCCTCTTCAATAAGTGGTGCTGGGAAAATTGGACAGGTACATGTAAAAGTATGAAATTAGAATACTCCCTGACACCATACACAAAAATAAACTCAAAATGGATTAAAGACCTAAGTGTAAGGCCAGACACTATCAAACTCTTAGAGGAAAACATAGGCAGAACACTCTATGACATAAATCACAGCAAGACCCTTTTTGACCCAGCCCCTAGAGAAATGGAAATGAAAACACAAATAAAAAAATGGGACCTAATGAAACTTAAAAGCTTTTGCACAGCAAAGGAAACCATAAACAAGACCAAAAGACAACCCTCAGAATGGGAGAAAATATTTGCAAATGAAGCAACTGACAAAGGATTAATCTCCAAGATTTACAAGCAGCTCATGCAGCTCAATAACAAAAAAACAAACAACCCAATCCAAAAATGGGCAGAAGACCTAAATAGACATTTCTCCAAAGAAGATATACAGATGGCCAACAGACACATGAAAGAATGCTCAACATCATTAATCATTAGAGAAATGCAAATCAAAACTACAATGAGGTATCATCTCACACCGGTCAGAATGGCCATCATCAAAAAATCTAGAAACAATAAATGCTGGAGAGGGTGTGGAGAAAAGGGAACACTCTTGCACTGTTGGTGGGAATGTAATTGATACAGCCACTATGGAGAACAGTATGGAGGTTCCTTAAAAAACTAAAAATAGAACTACCATTCGACCTGGCAATCCCACTGCTGGGCTGGGCATATACCCTGAGAAAACCATAATTCAAAAAGAGTCATGTGCCAAAATGTTCATTGCAGCTCTATTTACAATAGCCAGGACATGGAAGCAACCTAAGTGTCCATCATCGGATGAATGGATAAAGAAGATGTGGCACATATATACAATGGAATATTACTCAGCCATAAAAAGAAATGAAATGGAGGTATTTGTAATGAGGTGGATGGAGTTAGAGTCTGTCATACAGAGTGATGTAAGTCAGAAAGAGAAAAACAAACACAGTATGCTAACACATATATATGGAATCTAAGGGAAAAAAAAAAAAAAGGTCATGAAGAACCTAGTGGCAAGATGGGAATAAAGACACAGACCTACTAGAGAATGGACTTGAGGATATGGGGAGGGGGAGGGGTGAGATGTGACAGGGTGAGAGAGTGTCATGGACATATATACACTACCAAATGTAAAATAGATAGCTAGTGGAAAGCAGCCGCATAGCACAGGGAGATCAGCTTGGTGCTTTGTGACCACCTAGAGGGTTGGGATAGGGAGGGTGGGAGGGAGGGAGATGCAAGAGGGAAGAGATATGGGAACATATGTATATGTATAACTGATTCACTTTGTTATAAAGCAGAAACTAGCACACCATTGTAAAGCAATTATACTCCAATAAAGATGTTTAAAAAAAAAAAAAAGACATCCATGATAATAATTTAAAACATAGAGAAGAATGTAAAGTAGCAAATAACTTTATTAGAATTTCTCTATTTGTTGTCCTGTTTGAAAATACAGCACTAAAAAACGTGTGTGTGTGTGTTAGGATAATGTATTATATATAGTTTTTTTTTTTTTATTAAAGTGAAATTTGACAATTAACATGAAAGTCATAATGTTCCCTTTTATTCAGGGTAATCACCAATTCAAAGAGTATATTTTAATATTCATCTTTATATTATTGAGGCTATCAGATGCATCCTTCAGGGATTATTATGTCTTTTATTAAAAAGTGGTAGGGACATCTAACAATAATTCTTTTGGACACCATGGAGAATAAACAATAAAATAAAGCATTATTTTGAAATGCCTTAATAACAATGATTATAAAATAACTATAAACTAAGTAAGCCTTCCTTGAGTGGTATGTTTTTCTTAAATTTATTGTAAAATTTTAGTGAAACAATGCCAAACAGGCACTTACAAACGCTTAAATTCACTATCCCTAAAATGGGAACTGGAATTATTGTCTGTAATTTGGAAACACCTACTGGCTAATTCATTTGAAAAAGTCTTATTTGCAGATTTTTAAGAAAGACAATAATATGACACTAAGTAAGCATCAACATGCCCAATGTATTACGGCCAAAAAAATCTGTTACGCTCAGTCAAAACAGATGTCAAACACCACTTCACAGTGATTTTTTCCCAAAAAATTCGTTGGGAAATTATGTACCCGCATATGTTATAATCTGACATTTCTTTAAATGGTTCACATCCGGAAAGGCTTTCGAGATAGGAACAAATCTTTTATTACTATTCTCTGTGTTCCACTTTTCAAATATGTTTACTCTAGTCAGAGTTAGTACAGGGAAGAAGAAAATTAAAGTAATAATACCGTATCTAAATTGATCTCTCAACTATATCTGAAAAAAGGTCATTACACCCATTACAAAGGTCCTAATAACTGAAAGAACTCGCAAGCCTCCACAGGAGGCACTGACAAAAAGCTTTTAAAAAAAGTAAAGAGTGCGGTACAGCAGGAGAAAGAAAGAACGTACCATCATAGAGGGTTTAACATTTCCAGATGCAGCCCATTGCAGAACATCTGCAATTTGTCTCTCAATTGCAAATGTTCTCTGTCTTCAGATTATAAACCAACAAGACATGTGTAAGGCATCTTGTTTTCAGGGTTACTCAAAAGTTTACAGCAGTGTTTTTTTTACACCCTACTGGTTACATAGCTCTGTAGGTTGAAACAAGTATAAACCATCAATCCATCTCCAAACAATATAGACAATTTGGCACTGGGCACCTGTATGAGAGATTCAAACTGTAAACTGCCCTTTATCAATAACTAACACATCTTCGTTCTTATCAGATGTCAGCACCAGACTTCCAGACATTCCTGGAGATAAGCACAGAGCTGACCAACTGCAGCTGAAAGATAACCATATCTTACACACGACTGGTAGTATCTTCATTTCATTAAAGAGAAAACAAAGAGGTAGAACCAATAATCCAGTTTATTGTTGAGAGAGAATTGGGACCCATCAATTGACACCTAGACCTGAATCTCCTAATGGAACACACAATCTCTTAGGAAAACGAAGTGTTATATTTTACGTTTGGCTAAACGTAAACAGCCTTTAGATTCAGCATTCTTTTGGCCAGAGTAATAAATATTTGCAAAAAGTTGAGGGCCTTTGTGCTTTTTCCATTCTGAGAGCACTAGGCAGGCAAAGAAACAGACACAAGAAAGAAGGAGAGGAGAAAAAGAGATTGAAGAACAGAATGAGGAAGAGAGAGAGAGAGAGGAGGAGAGGAAGGGGAAGAGGAAGAAGAATCTAATTTATGCAAAATTGTAAATGCCCAATAAAAATGTTTCTCCTTTGGCAATCTCCCCAGGTGCATTCATGTCAAAATGGGAAACAATCTCATAAGTTCCAGGAATGATTTACTAAAGGTAGAATATGAATCATCAAAAAAAAAAAAACCAATAGTTTTCATTGGGGCTAAAACAATAGTAGGAATCTCAATTTACAATTGCACTTAACTTTGCCTGTGTGGAGCTTATACTTTAAGAGGGTAAGAGGGTATAGTGTCCATATAGGTACTTAGCAAACAGACAGTTCTTGTGTTTGGGGGGGGGGGGCGGGGGGAAAGGGGAGTCTGCACAACTTAGAACTCACTGGCCTAAAACTGGATTCTTAATTTTTCCAAAGGAAAAAAAAAAAAGGTCAAATCATGGTATCAAGGAAACAAAATATCTGCTAATTGTAAATGAATAATCCCTATAGCAATTATGTAAGCCAGGTAGAGAAAATATCTTTCCAGACCCTGTCCACAGCTTCTACTTTTCCATTTTCCATTGTCTTATCCAAATAACACATTGTGCTTCCACCATAAAGCCATTTGTTCCTTGCTTTTAAACATTGGAGGCCTTCTTTGTTCTTGATCTCAACTTTACAGACAAAGAAATGCACTCTCTGTGGCAGGTTTCTGGGTCACTGAGGGTCTACAGTATTCCTTGAGCAAAAACTGAAAAGAAAAAATATTTTTACTCTAAGATTGAGAAAAATGTAACTGGTAATATACAAAGTTGTCTTTTGCTTTTCCACTTGTTATTTTGTTAGTTGAATTAAAATATCCTTCTTATCATTTTAAGATATATACATCATCACATGATGGTATTGCAGTAGTGTAACCATTTACATTTGCTCTGGGAAATGGCCTGGCCTGACATGCTTCTCATCTTGTAATTTTAAAATGAGTTGGAATAATTCGTGTGAAGTATCCCTCTTAATTAAAAGAAACTCATTACAGAGAAGAGGTAGCTTTCTCATCATTTATTCAGTAAAGACATCTTCCTTAAATCCTTATTTAAAAGATGCATTCAAAGTATGATAAGGAATCAGAAATGTGGCATTCTGAAGCGGATACTTATCACAATGCTAGTCTTCTTTCTTTGGCTATCTGAAGGCCAGTTTACTACTTCTGGAAGTGTTTTGAGTGCTTACCATTTCTCTCCTTTCCTTTCTGTTTTTAGTTCTCACCACTGAGGAGGGTAAAGAACATCAAACTTATTGACTCTTCTCCTGGGTATTATAGATCTTGAGGAAATCTCAGTTTCTTCTGGCTAACTCACAGTAGAGTGGCTATTAATATTAAGATTAATAATAAGATTAATAATAATATTATTAATATTATTATCTTTTTATTAGTAAGATTATAAGATTAATATTATTATTATTAGGAATAATAATAATAAGAAGAAGAATCCTAAGAATGCTCTCTTACATTGACGCAGGGTCTGCTATATACAAGATTAGATTATCTTGGATCACTGTGATAATTCACAATTTCTATTCTTGTTAGTAGTAAATCTTAAAATAGACGTTCCTGTGTATTTCAGCTAACCACGGGCTCATCTGTCTAAATCGAGATGTCAAGAAACTTCAGAGCATCAGAAGCAAAAGATGCCAAGAAAAGAGACCCTCCAAGGGCCCAACTCTTACACATCAAGACGTCTTAAGGGTGTAAGATCATATTACCTGATATCAATTCTCTTGTTCATCTATCCATTCAACATATATTTATTTAGTGTCCACTATGTGGCAGGCACTATTAGGTACTGGATATATACTGTGTCCTCATGGAGCTTATATTCTGGTGGTGGGAAAAGCAACTATACCCCAATTAAAAAAATACATATATAAATAAAACTAGTGTGAATAATTGTAGAGAAAAGTAAAGTAGAGAAGAGAACTAGAAAGAATTAAGTTGGAGGATTATTAGTTATTGAACAGGAAAGGCTTTTTGAGAAGACCACAATTAATAAAGTATCTGGTCCATGAGGACCAAGGTTTGTGTTTTGGGGCGAGAAGAACATTCATACAAAGGGAGCAACAAGACAACTTGGCTTGTCTCAAAGCTTAAAGTTTCTTGGCATTGTTGCTTTGCCTAAGTCAGCAATAGCATAGCTATATAAAAGCTTGACAAAGTTGTTCATCGGAGTTCTGCATTTTTCTCAATTTTTAATCTTTTAAAACTATTTGGAAAAAACCAAAATCATATTTTAAAACTATTATCACTGTGAAGCAATTCAAATCTTAAAATAAATAGAATAAGCCAAATATCCATAAACTAACCACCTAGGTTTAAATTTAATCTTACATGTTGCCATTTTTTTTTTCCAAAATTATTTTAAGGAAGTTAAGCATCAGATCAAAAAATGAAGACATTTGTGTACCTGTGTTATTTAAGGTTTATTGTTGCAAGTAACAGAAAATAGTATGACCCGACTGTTGGCTGATGCTAGCACCAAGAATGAGAATGTGGATCTTAGCACAGAAAAGATCCATCACTGAGTAGAAACACCCACTCCAGGGTCAGTAGAAGAGAGTTTCCACGGTGAAAAGGACAAAGCCACCAGGGAGGGGGAACTCTGGAAAAGAGTTTTGAATTGCTAGGTATTCAACTTGCTACACAGGTAATCCACAAAGGCACAGATCTAGCAAGGAGCAAAGACTACAAAGTTTGCTGTGTTCTCTGATGACAGAATGAGACGCAAACACACAAAGGAGAACCTCATCCAAAAAATGGTGCTCAGGTAGTAAACAGTACAGAAGGCCACAGAGATTCACTGGGAGAAATGTCCTGTGAGCACCTACATGAGTACATGGAAAGTAACTGAGCTGATCAAGAATATATAAACTTCTTCCAACGAAGAGACCATGTAGAATAAAGAAGGACATACTTGGCCAGCAATACATGGAACCAGTGTTTGCTGCCCTAATCAGCACATAGTAGGTGAGCAGAATGCAAAAGATAGCCATCCCTTCATTATCTCAGAATACAGCCACAGATCAGGAGATACATTCAGGTATTATAGCAATTATGGAAGCAGCAAGGGGCCCAGCCCCCATCCTCGAGCTCTTTGAAGAGGTTAATACTTGATGATGAAAGTGAAGGAAGAGAAAAGAGAGGCCAGGGACATACAGATATTCTGAATGTTGATTATATATAATGTGGATAAGATGAAGTACATGGTAACTTGCAGCAGAGATAATCATTTAAGCCTAGGTAAACTGTCCCTCCAATGACTTGTTCCAAATAGTACCAGTCCTGGCCACCAAACCAGTTACAGAAATGATAAAACCCCTCCTCAACCAGGAACAGGGTAGTCCAATAATTGAAGTACAGATAAAACTTGTGGATAACATTTTCAAATCTCAGGACACCAAAGAAATAGGTGAAGAAAGATAACACAGTGATCACTGACAGAATGAAAAACTTCACAAGGGTGTCCTGCTTCTCATAGGACAACCACAAAAATCTCAGCTAAGTCACCTTGACATCAATGGCTGGCAACAGATGACACTCAAATAAATAGTTGCACAGCATTCCTCAGGAATCTGGTCGTCTAGAACAGGAATTTTGAAAATGCATTATTAATTAAAGTTTCAAGTGGCAAAGTACATTTAATTGGGTAAAGTGAACTTAATAAATAAGAGGTCCATGATTATTAAAATAAGTAAGAAAACATAGTGGGGAAATTTATGAATGTAATGAAATACTTTCCACTGGTTCTAGAGCCTTGTATCAGTCTTCGAACTTCAGCACCACTGACCCACAGGGGAGAAGAAAATTAGACTGTCTAGATTCCTTAGAGAGCAACAGCCTAAAGAACCAACACTTTCCAACTCAACTCTGCCTCTGTGCTTTTTTCATGTAATGCTTTCAAAATCGTTTAACCTGTTTTTTAAAATCCAAAGTAGCGATGTTATTAAAAAGTGAAATCTAATTGTCACTAGACTACTTTACCCAGTTGAGATTTCATATCTTCTTATATATGATCAGAATGGATGATGAGACAAATAATTTTTTAAAAGTTGGAATTGCCTTTGATTCATTACTATAATCAGACTCTAAAATGGTTTCTCAAACTTTGATATGCATATAAATTACTTGGGAAACTTGTTAAAATGCAGATTATGTTTCAATAGGATTAAAAGCAAACTGGGTCTGAGAGTCTGC
Organism: Balaenoptera borealis; assembly: GCF_965194805.1. Taxonomy (NCBI): domain Eukaryota; kingdom Metazoa; phylum Chordata; class Mammalia; order Artiodactyla; family Balaenopteridae; genus Balaenoptera; species Balaenoptera borealis. The sequence goes on from NC_138866.1 coordinate 51,142,085, forward strand.
ATTTCCAACAAGCTCCCAGGTGATACTGATACCGTTGATCCAAGGATCATACTCAGTGAACAACAAGGACATAGATTTGACTTTTACCATTCCAATTCAAAGCTTGTCCAGCTGATAGTTTTCAAATTAGTAAGTGAAGTCAGGCCTGTAGACAATGTCAGAAACAAATATGAGATATTATAATAGTTTTTAAATAAACATCTCATGCCCTAAACAAATTGAAAAAATTTTCCCAAATAGTGTTTTTCTTGCAGCCAAATTGTTAGCTCTGTGGAGATGTAAATAGGTAGTTCTTTGCATGCCAGAAGCTCGTCTTAAATACTTTGTAATGTTTTTTAATTAATGTGTAGCAAGAAATAGGCCTCTGAAAGTTAAGAACCACAAAACAATAAAAGAAGTAAACCTTTTCGTTGAAAAGCTCCAATTCCCATATTAACGTCTCATTCACAGCCTAATTGGAACCCAATTAGGAAAATTAAGATAAGAAGAAACAGCTGGAACAGAAACAGAGTGAAGTGAAACCTCTGCACTCATTATTTGATGGAGATCATTACCCAACTCTACACATAGTGCATGATATTTAATATGATTGGACTAATTTATATCTGAAAAGAATAAGAACACCTTATGGATATAATGGGTAACTAATAAGAACCTGCTGTATAAAAAAATAAATAAAATTAAAAAAAAAAAAAAGGAACACCTTACGTAAAAAAATGAACTGGTCCATTAGCTCTGACTCTTTAACAGTCTATTATCTGATGTTTCAAGTGCAGTCATGTGAAAAACCTAGGAAATATTGCTAGTCCTCTTTTAATCTCTCTCCACAGCATTCCCCTTCTACCTTTTGATCATGGCATTATATTCATCCCATGAGTACTGCAACCAAAAATGCACAGTTGATAACTCTGAGACGTCCAGTGTTCACTTTTATGTGTGGTTAGTGTTAAAAAGAGAATAAAGGCTTGCTTTGATTTTTACATTGGCAATTACATAACTATAGTCTTGCAGTTCAAGGAACTCATATAATGCATTGAAAAAAAATCCCACATTGTTATAGCATGTTGTTTAAGAACACAAGTTAGGCATCACAAGGAGAATTTTTTTCTTTTATTGTGTTTAAATGAATAAAGGTTAACTAAACCTATTATGGTGATCATTTCACAATATATGTAAATCAAACTATCATGATGTACACCTTAAACTTACATAAAGATATATGTCAGTTATTTCTCAATAAAACTGAGAAAAAAGAATCCAAGTTACGCAGTTAAAAGTAATGACTTAAGTTCTCTAAGACTTACTTTCCTCATGCACAAATAATGGGCAGTAACAGTGTACAGTGCTGTTGAGACGATTAAATGAACTTAATTCATGTAAAACATGGATTCTGCCTGACCTATGTAACTACTCAGTAAATATTAGCTATCTTTATGTATGGGGACCCAACACTTCGATTACTATGATTCATAATCTCTCTCCTTCAAGATCAACTCCTAGACAAGTTAAGTACATTGTCATTTATAGATTGTCTAGTGTGTATATATGGGACATCTCACCATCCCAGGAGGCCCATCTGAAGTTATGCTGTGGAGTCCATGAAAACAGGTAAAATAAATGACAGGAAGAGATAATACTTTTGATAGGTAAATCAGCAAAGTAAATATAAACTAAAGTATTAATGGAGACACTTTCAAATTCTTTTGATGAGAAAGAATTTCTGATTCTTTTGATGAGAAAGAATTTTGATGTGTTTCCATTTTTTTTCTTCTTTTTTTTGGCTTATAGATAACCATAGTTTGTCATTCCTTTTTTAAATTTTTATTGCAGTGTAGTTGATTTATAATACAACTTACAAGTTATACATATACATATATCCATTCATTTTTTTTTTTAAGATGCTTTTCCCATCTAAGCCATTACAGAGTATTGAGTAGGGTTCCTTGTGCTATACAGCAGGTTCTTATTAGTTATCTATTTAATATATAGTAGTGTGTATATATCAATCTCAATCTCCCAATTTATCCCTGTTTCCCCTCTTATCCCCTGGTAACCATAAATGTGTTTTCTATATCCATGACTCTATTTCTGCTTTGTAAATAAGTTCATTTGTACCCATTTTTTTTAAGATTCCACATATAAGTGATATCATATTAAATGGAAACCCCAAAACATTACATTTTCTTGCCTGACATCATGTTTAGTTTTCATTTTGAGTGGATAGAGTAGTACAATATAATATATGATATAAGGTCTACAAAATCCTGCCCCCCTCCACACACACAGACACACACAAATACCACACATCCGAATACATATTTATTGGAAATATGACCAAATAAAAAAGGGCCCTGAGTAAAGTCTGGTAAATTTGAACTTTGTCTATACAATATCAGCATGACTCTTCAATCTGCTCAAGATTGAAAATATCATAGGAGATCAATATCATAGGAGATATCATAGGAGATATGATATCTCAATATCAACAATATCATAGGAGATCAGGTTGCTTCATGGAATCAGCCAGTGATTCACTGAGTTCACTGATCAATTCAATCAACTTGTTTGTTGTGAAATCCCTGGAGAGGCAGCCTGCCAGGGTCAGTAGCATCAAGCACTGCTCTGGTTTACACTGGAATGATAGTCTAACCATTTCAGAGTTGGAGAGAGTTCTCAGATTCTATAAGAAAATGAGCTACTGGTTATATTTTGTAATACCAGAAAAAAGAAGCAAAAAAAGATGAGCTCCCTGGTACGCATGTGATGTGTTATATCAGCAGGATAAATGGGCTAAAATTCATTTCTGATATATCAACCTCAGATCCAGAAGAATAAAAATAATATATGCATGACTGTGACTGGATTTGCATTAACATAGCTAAAGGTAAAATTTTACCCCTTATATCTATGCTTCTAAACAATCTGGTACTTAATTTTGGGGGGAATTTCTACTCCCAATATCCCCAGGGGATATGCATATATAGAAGTGTTCAGCTACTTAAAACTGACATGGAAGCAATTCTGCATATATTTCATGACTAATGAAAACACACACACACACACACAAAATCAGTTCCTAACTAGCTAAGCCTGACAAGTTTAGATTTATACCACCAGCCTGATTATTTATAGTCCATTTATTTCCATACTAATTATAGAACAACAAAATAGTCAATGAAATTTTACTGTTATTTTGAAGACTGGTAACCAAATTAGTTTGCACATTTTGTTTGGACTGGTTTTTTTTTTTCCCAAGAGAGTTATTATTTTTTTAAGAATCTAAAGAAAATGAATTGAACATGCACAGTATTAAGAATAAATACAGTTCTTAAGGAAGAACAATTTCAAATAACATTAATGAATTTGAAAATAATAGGTGCTTAGCCATTGAATATATAAATTCATCATTATTAAGATAATATAAAATTATTAAGAAAAAAACATAAATTCTCTGTCAGAGAGTGTTTTCATAGCAGCTCTAAAGGAAATACACCCAAACTTGTAAAAACTCTCCTGGCTCCCTGACTTCCACTAGTGTACCGCTCCTCCCTGCCCAGCCTGGAGTTGCTTGGTCCTACCTCCATCTCCAAAAGCCAGTCTGGGGTCTGGGGTCTGGGGACTGGAAATGAGTTGGGGCTGGTGGGAGCATCGTGAACACTGTGGAAGAGCTTCAATGTGTTGGGAGAAGCTTTCACTGCTGCTTTCTGTTCATGATTGACAGGAAAAATTTAGATAGCATGACTGCAGCATTTCCTGATGAAAAGACCCACTGTAAATCTTGCTATGGAAAGAAGAATGGGCCAAAAGGCTTAAGTGCAGCAGGGGCGCTGGCATGTTCCAGACGGACGGTGGTGAGAGGCCGGGCATCCAAACTTACAGGACTACAACAATTCCAAGTACCTCTAAAAATGCTCATAAATAAGGAGGTGATGAGAAGTGTTCCAGATATGGGGATTTCACATATGCTGCAGAGTAGCTAACTGGAGCTGGAAAGTCCAGGCACAAATGTGTTTCTATGTGCCAAGTGTGGGAAGAGTCTTGTATCAACAACCCTGACTAGGAAGGAAGGTGAAATCTACTGTAACAGATGCTATGCAAAGAACTTTGGGCCAAAGGATTTGAGCACAAGCCCTCCTTCATGCTCAGTAAAGGTGCAAACTCAGAACCCAGATTACACGCTGAGAATCTCTACATAATCTAGGCTCAAGTCCTCTAACTAAACTACTGTAAAATCCTACCAGCACTTAAATATTGTATGTTACCCTGTACTTGGATTGACTAGCTGAAAGAGAGCACTGTATCCTTCTGCTTTATTCATCAGCATTTTCAAGAACCATTTCTTTTACATTTTAAATAAAACTTCAGCTTGAAAAAAAAACAACTTCTCTATGCAATATTTACTAGTCAAATATTGTAATTCAGAAGTGTATACATTAATATTCAATAAATGTAATATGATACAACTTTTATTCCCTTAAATTTCAAATTTATTCCTTCCTTGCACTGCTTTGCCATTGGGACTAGACCATTAATTTCCCTAAAGCTCTTAACATCTGTAAATTTTATCTGGCTTAATTTTCCTGTCCACTTTTTAAAATACATGTAGACTATAAAAGGCACGAAGACAAAACTCTACAGATTTTCTAAGAGGTCAAAAGCTGTATTTGAGGAATTCTCACAGACTACAATTGCCACAGGCTATGGAAAGGAGTCGGAAGGGTAATGCAGAGCTTCCCAAGGAGCATATGCTCTCTAGGAAAAGTAGCATCTGATCCCCTTTCCAACATATGTTTGACATTTCCTTCAGTCCATATTCCCTCAACAATTCCACCAGTTTTGCTCATGTCGTCAATATGTGGTTAAAAACCTATTCTTTGAGCAGATTTCTCTGCTGATTGTATCAAACCTGAGTCACTAATTTTGTGTTTTATCCCCCAGCGATGGACTTTGAAATCTCTCTGTTCCTTTGCTTTTGATACCTCTCTTTGTTTAGAACGCTCCTCACTTCCATTCTTATTATTAACTCCTATGCATTCTTTTAGATTGTTTTGATCTTACTTCATGTAAGTCAGGATAGCTAGGTTACGCTGCAGTAGCAAACAATCCCTAAATCTCATGGCTAAAAGTATTAAATGTTTATTTTTCATTCATACCAGATGTTTGTTGTGGGTTGGCAGGAGGTTCTGTTAACTGCAGGTCTTCAAGGCTGGCAGAGGCCCTATCTTATCCTTTCAGGATTGCTATGACGATTAACAGGGAAGGAAATACCAGCACACCATGCACTGATTCTTCAGGCATCCACTCAAAAGGTGAAACAACACCTCTGTATCACATTTCATAAACTGAAGCAAGTCACCTGAACATACCTAACTCAAACAGGGGAATTAGGACTGCACTCCTACAGGGTGCCCAAAAGAAGGGCTAGCATTTGTGATCATTGCTAATATCATCAAGGGAATAAAAATTGTGGCATATTTATCATGACATGCCCAGAATCTGTTAGATCCTGTATATCCTGAGTGCCTATTCTATGTCTAACAATTTATAAGTTATTTATTATTAATAAGTATAACACATTATCCTTGCTCTTGAGAACAGGAAATCAACATTTAACCATAAGTTAATTAATCATTCCATCTCTAACTTGCAAAACCAAAACATGCTTAAAAAATCAATAGGCTTTTAAGATGATTTTTTTCCCTTTCTTTTTTGAAACTTTGAGGTAAAACATTCAGCAAATAGTGAGCTTTTATAGTCAAGGGTAAAACAGCGTTAAAAATAAGTGGTAAAATTGAGCACAGGGTGAGGAAAGGTCTATTGCCTGCTTAATTAGCCTTCCATTTTCTAAGGCAGGGAAATATTCAGTCAATTTGAAAAGCTTATCATAACATTGAGAAGAAACCTAAATTTTCACACAAGATCATATAAAGCATAAATGAGATCCCAGAAATAATTTCCATTTTATTTTTGACTAGGGCATAGCAAAACACTTAGATTCCCGCATAAGAGAAAAACACTCTCTTCTCTGCCCAAATATAGAAGACTGTGGAGGTGTTAATGACAGATCTGATTATGCACCAAGCAAATAGCAACATCTGCACATGGGCAAAGATTCCCAAAGGCTGACTGACAAGTCTGCTTTAGCACATAGTTCTTGGAAGGGAAAAATGAGTTTCTGTTATCACTTTTCACCGCTTCTCTAATGAACACGGTCTGGATCTGACTGGCAATGTCCCCCAGCTGTACCCAAATAAGGTTATACAATAGTGCTTAGGAAAACATCTGTCTTTTGTGCTGGTGCCATATCTGTGCCCAGCATACAGGTCCTTTTTTCCTGGGTGCTAGTCATGTGATCACACGATTTTCTTGGACTTTCAAGTGCATTATTTTGCAATTGATTTTATGTTTGATTATTTAGCATGTTTCCTAAAGCTCACAGTGTCTGTAAGTTTTTATCTAACTTAATCTTCCTGTTCACTTCTTTAAATATATGAGAAATGCTCTTAGGTTAATGGAGCTAGAGGGACATAGGGCAGAACCACTTTGCAGAAAGATAAATTAGGACTATTAGAAAAGCAAAATCACGTTTTCATTTGCATAACAAGGAAGAGGGTCCTGAGCTCTTCTTTAATAAAATTTAAAATACAATTTAAAATTTTTTAAATTAATCTAATTAAGATACTTATCTATTACAATTCCCTTAGCATCTTAGCATCTTGAGGGTAGTAGATTCTGTGTAAATATTGCTTCATGAGAATAATGATCATAATTCAGTGCATGGTGATAATAAAGTCCAGATAATTAAGCAGTGCTGTAGGCTGTTCAGGCCCATCCTACTACCCAATGAGAACCTGATGAGAATAGACATTAGGACAAAATTATGGGGTGGAAAAGTATTTCCCACTCTGGTCCACTTTAGACATTTGCAGAAGCTCATTTTTAATGTTTTTCTAGCCTTGTGTACCAGGTTGCTATTTCTTTTACCAAAAAATACACCACACCGTGGGATATCTCCTTCCCTTAGGCTTTTATGCTAATACCATTTCCACCATTGTCTTTTATTTACATGGAGCAAATAAGAGTTGTTTTGACAATCATAGCAAGACAGGAAAATTGACTTCCAATTTTTCACTTCTTTTGGTCTTCATCATAGGGTTTAGCTAGCAATTGAATTGCTTTTTCAGAATAATAATAATATTTGTATAACTATAAAAGACCATTCCTGTAAAAGTTAAAAAAGAGAGCAGTCAATGATGGACGCTATAATTTTAAAGATTTGTGCTCTGATTTGAAAAAATATTCCCTTTTCTTGCAACATTTGCAGAGGTAAAACCCACGATGCTAGTGTCTCTGAATTTTGGTAGATGTACAAATCTGATCAATAGAAAAATAATAACTATGTTTTATTTGCTGGCACAGGTTCATATTAAGTAGACAGTTTTAGCATTTGCATGTTTATTTCTTTTGAAAAAAGTAAAAAAGACAATTACTCTTTGTTAACCATTCACAAGTAAGTACATATATCCATAATACTATAGGAACTATGTAATACACTATGGATGAAGTAGTAAACAGTGGCATGGATCTTAGCATTCTCTGAAAGATACAGAAAAGCAAATCACAGTTACCATAGAGGGAGATGAGTGACATAGTGGAGCAGCAGAGATACCCTGTGATTAGGACTAGCTATGGAATGGAGTGTGGCAAGGCAGAGAAAATAATGTTGAAACAGAAATCTACAGATTGAATAGAATTTTAACAAAGGGTTGGGGATGGAGTGCAAATGTTTGAGTTGTGCATGTGCATGTGTGTACGTGTGTGTGTGTGTGTGTGTGTGTGTGTGTTTTCAGACAGAAAGAGCAATATGAGTGGCTGACAAGACAGAGAAAATGGACCTAGTTATGAAAGTCTTATAAGCTTTAGTAAGATATGAAAATTTTACCTAAGAGCAGGATTGGCTCCATAATGTGTGGGGAACGGTGCAAAATGAGACTATACGGCTTTGTGTTCAAAAATTATTAAGAATTTCAAGATGGTAGAGTGAGTACCAAACCAAGATGGGGCCCTTCGAAGAGTAGGACCCTGTGTAATTGCTCATGCCACACGCCCATGAAGTTAGTCCCATCTAAGACTAAGAAGAAACTATGAAAGGTTTTAAGTATGAGAATTCTAAAAGGTCATTTGAGTGTTAAAAATATTCTTCTGCCTCCATTATAGAGCATAGCTTGGAAGGGAAGCCATATTTGAAGCAGGGAGACTCACCTGAAGGCTCTACAGATAATTCAGACGACAGACAATATTGGCATGAACTGTGGTAATGGGTATAAAAATGGAGCGAATTACAAAATTTCAGGATGTATTTAGAAGAAAGAACACAAGAATTATGACAGGTTGATGGCAGAGATACAGAGACAAATTCAAGAATGTATTTCAAGACTTATGTTTGAGGATAAGGAATACAAGAAATGGAAAAAGATTAGGGCATAAAGTGTTTTCCCCACCTAATTGAAAATTACAGTAATTAGTTGTATGCTATGAAATAAAACGAGATCTATACTAAAAATAGAAGCTAGAAAATCATTGGTATTTATAAAAAGCCTACATGTGCATCAACAGAGGAATGGATAAAGAAGATGTGGTACATATACACAATGGAATATTACTCAGTCATAAAAAAGAATGAAATAGTGCCATTTGTGGCAACGTGGCACTCAAGTTTAGTATCTTGAGTTGGAAAGATATTCCTGGATTTTCTGGATGGGCTCAATGTATATTCTAAGAGGGTTCTTCTAAGAAGACAGGAGTGTCAGAATCAGAGAAAAAGATAGGAGGTTGGAAGCAGAGACTGGAATCACGATTGCTTTCTGGGGTCCACAAGTGAAGAAATCCAGGTATCCTCTAAAATTTGGAAAAGACAAGGAAACAGAATCTCTTTTAAAGCCTCCATGAGGAACAGAGCCCTGTTGACACCTTAATTTTAGCCCTCGAAGATCAATTTCTGACTTCCAGAACTATAATATAATAAATTTGTCTTGTTCTAAACCACTAAAGTTGTGGTAATTTGTTACAGTAGCAATAAGAAAACAATATAGAAGGTATCAGTACAAAAAGAGTAAAGTACGGTAAAAGAGAGGAAATCAATAGTGGGATAGTCCTGAGAAACAGAAGATGGAATCTGAAGCCAGCGAGGAGTATTGAGCCTGGGCAAAAGGAATGGAACCAGAAGTGAGGGTGCAGAAAAGCCTGCTTATGGGTTTAGGTTTAGGAGGCTAGAAGAAGTTATCAGAATGTGAAAAGAGGAAAGTGTCATATGGAAAGTTTGCGAAGAGAAACAGAGGTTTGAAGTAATTGGAGAATGGGTTAGAAGGAAGCCTTGGAAAATATAAAGAATTTCCAGGGAGTATTAAAAGCCTTGTAGAGACGGTAGTGTACACGTATAGAGCAGCACCTGTCTGCTTGGTTATGTGATTTTATTTGTTATTGCTCATTAGTTCAGATTCAGAAAAGCCAGAGGTATGGATTGATTTTTAGATGGAACATTAGGGCAAAGGAAATAATACCATTGGAAAGAATGTGGCTAAAACATGGGTTCTAAATCTACTTGTTCTAAACTGCTGCTGAGAGAAGTTGAGACATTTACTCAAGAAAACACAGCGAGCAGGAAAGGCCAGTCTTACACTCATAAACCCCCATTCATCATATAGAGAATTAACATCAATGCTAAATAATTATGATTTAATTTCCCAATTAATAACCTTACCAACATTTATTCTAATAAGGAAGAATAGCAACTACTACATATGGCTTTGTCAGAAAAAACTCTCCAGTCTCTATGACCTAAAGATCCTTAGGATTTTGAGAATTTACATGAGACAAATTTATTGGTTGCTGATCTGTGGTGTAGCTGACTTCCATCTTCAGTGATTGTTCTTGTCACTGAGAGACGATAGTTGGAAATACAGTAGAGTACAGTGCTATGAATAATGCCAGACAGGATATGTGATATGCAGCTATATCACTTGTAATATGGAAAATATAGTTTATGTGGGAAAAGTTATACTAGTTAAGAAAACACAGAAACACACACATACACACACATACACTAATAAAACAACAAGGAAAGTTCAGTCTAAAATTTTTTTCCTAAGAGTTTAGTAGGCAAAGGCATTAGGTCATTTCCTGAAGGAGCTTTTATCTATACATTCTCCTCTGCATTTACTTATTGCAATTATATGGGTTTGTGTTTATATTTATTATCACTATTAATAATTTTCTAAAATAATTTAATTTGCAATAATTAATTATATTTGATAATTGTCATCTGTGAACATTAAAAATAACTAGTCTATTTTTCTATTTATTTTCAAATTTACATTTCATCAAGCTTTAACTAGATGCATGATATCTCCACTGAGGAAAGTAAGCAACTAATTTTGGTTATCAAATATGGACTTATATTATCCAGTATAACTTCTATTCTGTTATTTTCCTACTCACTTACAATCATTGAACAGGCATGAATAAACAGATGTTCCCTTACTGTTTGTAAATCAGTTCTAAAGGAATAAATATTTCTTATTTAACAAAGAAAAAAGTATGTAAACTGAAGAGATCCTTCTGGCCACCTAACCTGGCCACTGCAGCCTAGAAGGCAGCATTTATCTCAATGAATTCACCACTGTCTGAAAGCTGGTAAAGACTTTTATATACACAGACTAATTTGGGGGGCACATCTTAAAGGTATCCATATCTCCGAGTTGGATACACATTAAGCTCAAACAGACTGATTGAGGAAAGCCAAATGCTAATATGCTAATTTACAATACAGCTGCAAATGTGACAAGAATGCTAAAGTTAGTGCTTTTCCTTCCTGCAGCCTGAGTAACATGTAAAGTCAAATTATAATCTAAAGAATACTTTATAAAATGTGTAATGATATGAAATATGACTCATATCCTCTCTCACTGAAGGCAAGTTATATCAGGCACCACATTATCAAAAGTTTGTTTGGTAAATATGGACACGGAACACAGGAATTAGTAGATATTAAGAAGTCTCCTTTAGCTAGTTAGCAACAAATACTCTCCACCACTTTGGAAAGCCTTGATAGAGTAATATGAATGTTGGGTTCTAGGTATCCGCAAGCCCCTTCTCCACCACCAACCCCAGAGAGCTTACTTCTATTTATATTCCACTTCAATGTGCCCTGCTGTTCTCAGGAGGCCTTCCTTAGTGTGAAACTAAATTACGTCTCTTTTATAACACTGGAAGAGTTACTTCATAGCATCTAGCAAAATTTTGAATTTAAATTAATTTAAATAATTACTTAGTCAATGTGGATTGAATTGCAAGCTCCAGGAAGTCAGGGTTCTTACTTGTTTTGATCATTATTTTATATACAATGTTTCACACATAGTAAGCATTTGGTAAATATTTTTTGTATGTTACAAATAACAGAGGCTTCAGTCTCTAAACTTGGCTTGTGCTATGGTCTGAATATTTCCCCCCCAAATTCAGATGTTGAAATCCTAATGTCCATTGTGGTGGTATTAGGAGGTAGGTCCTTTGAGAGGTGATTTGTCATCAGGGGGATTCAGCCAGCTAGTTTTATAAGAACTTGTGTTCTTATAAAAGAGACCCTACAGAGATTCAGAGAGAAGGCACAGGTTATGGACCTGGAAGTGGGCCCTACTGCCCGCTCTACTGCCTCGATCTTGGACATCCCAGCCCCCAGAACTGTGAGAAATAAAATTCTGTTGTTTATAAGCTACCCACTCTGTGGTATTTTGTTATAGCAACACTAATGGACTAAAACAGTTTGATATACGCTTGATCAAATTTTGATTTATTAAATTCACATTGGGCTTCCCTAATATCACTCTCAGGATTACTGTGATTTGAATTCTGAGTCCTCTTACACATGTATGATCTGATTGTTTACTCTCACACATGGCTAAATTTATGGAATGCAAATTTCCTAGTAAACCATCAGGACAATCATACATTTTGAAGTTATTGGATGGCCCTTCCTATTAGTCCAATCCAATTTCCTCTGAAGACCTAAATTCTAGGACAGGAAACCTTTTGTTTGAATGTACACACTTACAGCAGTTCTTTTTCTTATTGTTTATATTTGATGAGTTGTTGGAATGTACTTTTATTCTATTAATTATGAATGTCAAAACATCTAGTGAGTCCATATAGGAACGTATATATAAAGGGATATATATATATATGCATTTCTGGGCAAATAAGACTCTAGTTTTCTATCTGAAGGCCTAAAAACACAAAGTCCATGTATCTCATTCAGTTTGAGTTCTCCCAAATGAATGAATAAATAGATGAACAAACAAACCATGGAGAGATGTTATAGTCAGTGTAGTTAGTTAAATGGCCATACCTTATGAAGCTGTGAAGAACTATTACTGATTTGATAACAATTTTGTTTGTGGTATATTTCAACTTATGTGTTTCTAAGTCAGTTTGCTATATAACAGGGACAATTTTTTCATTAAACTAACTCATTCTGAGGTTTATCCAGACTAAAGGCACAGAAGCTCTCAAATTACAATATTTTGTACAGAAAATGCTCAAATTTACCCAATGTAATTTTTATCAGAGCAAACATTTTAGTATTTTGTGGGAACACATCTCCAAAACGATAATTCCTAAACTTAATTCAAAACACAAATTGTTATTTTTGCATGTTTTTAAGAATAGAGCAAATAAAACAAAAAGTCAAGGTTAATTTTTAAAAGACAGAAAGAAAATAGAAAGTGGTAGATATTTATATAGTACTATCAAATTTCACTTTAATGGAATTTGGTCTATACAAGACAAATAGTGGTGTAGTGATATGCAAATAGTTAATAACAAGAGATAAACAGATATTGCCACATAAGAAACAAAAGGCAGGGCTTCCCTGGTGGCGCAGTGGTTGAGAATCTGCCTGCTAATGCAGGAGACACGGGTTCGAGCCCTGGTCTGGGAAGATCCCACATGCCGCGGAGCAACTAGGCCCGTGAGCCACAACTACTGAGCCTGCGCGTCTGGAGCCTGTGCTCCGCAACAAGAGAGGCTGCAATAGTGAGAGGCCCGCGCACCGCGATGAAGAGTGGCCCCTGCTTGCCACAACTAGAGAAAGCCCTAGCACAGAAACGAAGACCCAACATAGCAATCAATCAATCAATCAATCAATCTTTAAAAAAAAAAAAACGAAAAAAACAAGATACTGTGTTCTTTAAGAAAAAAAGAAACAAAAGGCATTGATGAGCTCATAGACTACTAGATAAATACTGATGACTATCAAGAACCACGAAGGATCTGAAATTTTAACCTACTCACGAGCAAACAATTTAGCCTGTCATCACTATATAGCTGCTGGTAAAAGACACACAACTCCTAGGCTAGAGAAAAAGGAGAGTTGATAAAGCAATAGCAGTAACCAAAATTTCATCACTTTGCATCAGCTGCCAAGCCCCAGTTCTCACATGGTCATGAAAACAGGGCCTGGTGATAACTGCACAAGTATCATGTTTCATTACAAAAGAAGAACCCTGAGCATAGGCAACTTCAATCATTTTTAGTGCTTCAGAGGGAGACACCATCACTGTTTCCCAAGGTTGTTTCCTATACAGACATCCTTGAAAAGAATCTGGAAAAAAGGGCAGTTAGTGCCTTGTTAGCAAGACAGGCAGAAACATGAGAGATCCATGAAGAACTGTCTTCCAAAAATCCTCTTTAAAATAATTGAACAAGGATCATCACTGGGCATCTGAACAATAAATTTAGATTCTGGATTAATCAATATACCTGCACTTATACTTTTGGGAAATGGAGAGTTACCATTGTGAAGCATACCCACGCATTTCTAGATCTCTTTTTACCGGCCACTGTCTTAACAAATCTTTCATCCATTCTCTAGAATGATTTATTATTTTCAAAATAAAAACAGAGTTTAAAGGTTTTGGACACCAAGAAAGGAATAAATCTATAAAGTGGTAAAGGGAGATTAATTAATTTAGAGTTAAAAGCATAGTAGCATCTCTGAAATGGATTTAAAAGAAATCCTATAAGAAAACAGAAAGTCCATTGATGTAACTATCTCCACCCCCATCACATGTGCTATGTGATTAAATCAAAACATGGATTTAGTGTACAGAATGTGGCTCCAGTTACTCTTTTAAGAAACATGAGATGTTTCCAAAAATGGTAAGAAAATGGAATTTTAAAAATTAGAATTTCTGAAGTAAAAAATTAGCTCTTTTGGACCTTCCAAGTCTCACTTCTGAGACTCCTCTTGCCCATGTTCTGCACTATTAGCTGTCTCTGTTGACATCCTAGAAATAGCAACGTCTTCATTATCACACTTATAAAGATTAATCCTTATGAAAATTGTAACAAGCTTTTGAATTTTGGGTATCACAGTCTCTTTTTTCTAACATTTGTATTTCCTTTACTGATGATCCTGGGAAATGACATATCCACTGACTCGTTCTTTAACAAATCATTATTGAGTACCTACTACGTGCAAGTGACGCTTCTAGGCAAGAGAGCTTTAGGTCTCATCTTGTCAGGGTAGACAAGACCCTTATTCCGACTGAATTTAAATTTAAATGGAAAAGAAAAATAATATTATAACATATTTTGAAATAAAATGAATAAACAAGATGATGTGATGGAATCATGGGGAAGGGTTTTACATTGTGTGAAAATGAAGAGCTTCTCTACAGATGAGACATGAGCTGAGAGACAAGAAACACAAAGGAATCAATACTGTGAGGTCCCTAAGAAAACATTCCAGGCAAAGAATAGAAAGGGCAAGAACTAGGGCACTGAAGCAAGAAAGAGGAACAAAAAGAGCCTGTATGATATGATTGTAGGATAGTGAATGAGAAGAGTTCAGAATCAGGTGAGACAGCTGGTAGGCCTAAAGGCTGTAGTAAGAAGTTTGGATTTTATGCTTTTAAAAATGCGAAGTCATTGAGGAATTTTATAGCTGAAAAGAGGCATTATTTGATTGGATTTTAAAAAAATACTGTCATTCTAAATACTGTATGAAAAAACTGATTGAATGGGGCCCAGAAATTGCGGCGGGAAAATTGGTATATTTGGAAATGTTTGAGTTATTCCTAAAAGCACGTAATGATGGGTTGGATGACGAAAACACGAGTGAGAAAAATAAAGTGTGTTTCCAAGTTGGGGGCTCTGCAGTGTTATTTACTGAGAGGGGGACTCCTGGGAAGGGATACAAGATGTAATGCATATTGGACATGCTAAATTTGAGATGCCTATTACATATCCAACTAAAGATGTATAATAAATTATTGAATTAGCCATCTGAACATATAAACTGAATAATCATCACATAAAAATATTATTTATAGCCTTGGTATTGGATGTAATCACTGGGGTGGAGGGTAGATAGAAAAGAATGAAAGTCCTCCAGCTTAACCTCTGGGGCACATTTAAGTAGGTATATCCTGAGAAGAGGGCCTAGGAAAGAGGGAAAAGGAGAGAGAAGAGGAAAGTCAGGAATGTGTGATATGAAAGAATCCAAGACAGGACTCATCCCAGAAAGAAGGGGGTATCAATGAGATTTCAAGTAAGATGAGGCTAAAGAAATATTGGTAAGTTTGGCAATGTGTTGTTTTTTTATCACCTAGGTTAGTATAGTCTCAGTAGTTGTGGGGACAGAAGCACAACTAAAATTGGTTGACAAGTAAACAGAAAATGAGAAAATCAGACACAAATTGTAGAAGATGCTTTGAATATTTTCTCTATGAAGAGGAATAGAAAATGACCCATCACTGGAGGGGTTGTGTCATGAAGGATGAATTTGTTTGTTTGTTTGTTTGTTGTACAGTGGAGTTATAATTCATTTAGTAGGAGACACTAGATCAGCTAATGTTAATAATCCAGTGGAGCAGGATAATTTGATGATTTAGAAGAGAGTGATGAATAGAGAATAAGCTAAACTTTTGACTAAAATCAAATGAATATTATCCAGAACCAAGGAAAAAGAAGGGATTTAGATAAAAGTAAGGGAATAAGAGAGGAGACAGATGGAAGATACAAAATTGTGTTGGATTATAGATGTATTAGTAGAAAAAATTGTTCTTTTTCAGTGTTAGATTTTATTTTCTCAATGAAACATGGAGTGAAATCATTACATGAGAGTGAAGGATGGTGGGAAAGAGAGGTGGTAAAAACTTGAAAGATAAAGGAAAATGTACCAACAAAAAATAGTAGGTTTACTTGGTAGTGCTAGTATTTGTTTGCAGTTGTGAATTACTAGTGAAACAGAACACCATGTTTGTGATATCTCCCCCCAGCTACAGCCAGCAGTTTTGTGGCACGTGCAGAGATGGAGGACCCTGCTTTCAAAGATGATGGAGGTTGAGTGGGAAAGGGAATTGTGAATGTTTTCAATGCCGTCATTTTAATGATAGCTCAATGTATATAAATTGAGTGAAAATGGAAGTGCAGGAAAGATGGTGTTGATGAAGGAAGAAAATAAATATGGTAGAATAAATAAAATGAATCAATAAGAAGCGTAGTAGAAAAGTGAAATGCTTAAAATAAAGCTTTTAAAAATTGAGGACATCCTATCTACCTCCTAGATCTGAGGGGTGCAGGCAAAGCATTATCCTCAGCAGAGAGTTTAATTTTAGATAAGGTCAGGAGGTGAGCATAAGTAAAAGACTGAAGATTTATGGGTTGCTAATTACTGGCTCAGAGATTCCAAGGGCACGGTGCTTTAATCTTGGCCTTCACAAAGGGGATAAAAAATGGGAACAGATTCGATATCCAAGATGGTAAGGAAATTAGAGTTCAGGTGATAATGCATTAACTAGGATGCTTGGTTTCTGGAAATTACAAATATTTCCCACAATAAGTAATGGTAAACAGTCGGATTTGAAATGACTGTGTCATTGAGCAAAATGGGCCATTAGTTCAAACTTGTTGTTATGGGTTCCTGGAACCATTAGTCTGTTTTATAGCTAGGAATGATATAACACGGTTGAGTAGGGATGTGATAGCAGAAGTGTTCCCCTTAGATCCTAAGGCAATGTGGTTAAAATTATAACCACTATAGTTATACTGATATACTATATCAGAAGTAAAATAGACACAGCTTCAAATCCTAGTTACATAATTTAATTGCTAGGAGAATCACATAACTTTAAGCCAAGAATTTTTCATTTGTTAAGAAAGAAATATAAAGAAAAAAATAGAGAAGATAGGTAGTCACACCTGTCTCAGTGGGGTGATGTAAAGGTTAAAGACTAAGTGAAATGAGGTATAGGAAAGTACCTTCAGAATGTCTGAATGTTATTTTCCTCTCCTACCTTTCTTCTTATGGGACCTGTGTCCCCCTATCCCTCTCCCTCATCCTACTACCTCATTAGTATGCAATGCACTGTTAAGTAATAATGACAATTTTAATAATTGAAAGAGGTGGTATTCATTTTATTCGATAGCCTGGCTCACAGTAAGTTCCCTAAATATTTATCTATTGAATTACCAAAATGTGTAAGCTGTGAACATATTAAATCTTCAGATCTAATAATTGCAACTTGAGTACTGAAGAGTTACCAATATCATTTTTATAATTTAGAAAGATGTTAAACCCCTTTGACATTTTGCATAGACATAACTGTTGGTACTTTAGGTACTTCTTTTTCTTTAAAGGGAACTTTGCAGAGTAATGTGATTAGAAATTCAAGATAGAATTATCCATCTATCAAAGAAGGCAACTTGCACTTGAAACAGGGTCACCAAAATAAGAAAGACAGCCACATGTAGCCCATATTTTAAATGCCAGGGCTACTACAATTTTTATCGTATGTCACAAATAGGTGGATGATACTGTTTTTCTCCTTTGTAAATTCTCATCAGCTCCCTTGATTAATGTTTACTGAACTCCCACAAAGAACATGATGCCAAACCTGGCATTGAATTTATTAATTTCTTCAAACTGATGAATCAGCACTATTGGATGAAAGGATGACCTAAAACATGAGTACTCTACAAAAAAAAAATCTTTCAACCAAGATAATTCATCTTTCTCCTTTTCAATGCTTTTGTCTTTAAAGATGCAGGCAATCAGACATTGTCTTTGCTTTGCCTCACTTCATAAAATGCTTCCTTAGCACTACTGGTAACATTCTTGCTATTTAACTTTTGCTGCCTTTACTTAGAAATCATAAGTCGATTATTTTTCTACAAAGAAGAAGGTTGATTCTGTCCTATTGTTTCAAAGGAAAAACTGGTAACCTTATAGTATTTTTATTAAAAATTTTTGGAATTAAGTCCTTTCTAAATCCTTTCCCAAAATTCAAGTGGGAAATTGCTTTAAAAGTTAGATCACAAAATATTAGCTCATGTCTTCATTTTAATGTTTTACACAAATTTGATCATCCCTCTTTCTGCTAGCTACTTGACATATACCTGAATTCATATCAATTATGTTTTAAAAAATAAAATTGATATCATCTGCAACCTTTTCTTGCTAATGTAATCCCAAATATTTTCCTGCCTGAAACAGACTTTGGATTCATCACAATCTGCTTTCCTGTAAAGGGTTGGAGCCATGAAAAATAAAATTGGCTAAGATTGCATGACTGGCATTTTCTTCTTGACTTTTCCCTTGGATCCTCAATTGTCAAAATTGCAATGTCAAGAGACTTGGTAACATAGATATGCTTCCTTCTAATTAAGGATTCAGGAATTAACCTAGCTTCAGATAGGCAGAAGCAGAATATCCAATCATGGTTTGATTTTTAAGCCCTTTTCTAAAATTTTGTGCTTGCCTTTGCATAAGGAAGGTTCATTTAATTGTCTTTGAGTCCAAATTCTAACACACAACTCAAATTCCTAGTACTCTGCTTCTGCTACCATCACTTTTATCTTTAAACAATTTCTGATTTGCATTTTCTCTTGCTGCATTAATTTTTGGGCTTTTATCCAGAGGTCTTTTTGTTCCTGTTCTCAGATATAAGTTTTCTCATTTACCAGCTGCCCCTCAGAGCTTTAGGAACCTCTTGACTTGCCTTCAGATTGAAGGCCCCAAAAATTGTGTCATGTCCTTAAGATGCATTGCTTTACCTACAGTGAAGAGTTGCCACAAAAGCAAATTTTGTTCCAAGTCCAGTAGTTTCTTTGCTCTATCTTTATGGTCCACTCTGATACTTCCAATGGTTTTTTTTTTTTTTTTTTTAACATCTTATTGGAGTATAATTGCTTTACAACGGTGTGTTAATTTCTGCTTTATAACAAAGTGAATCAGTTATACATATACATATGTTCCCATATCTCTTCCCTCTTGCATCTCCCTCCCTCCCACCCTCCCTATCCCACCCCTCTAGGTGGTCACAAAGCACGGAGCTGATCTCCCTGTGCTATGCAGCTGCTTCCCACTAGCTATCTATTTTACATTTGGTAGTGTATATATGTCCATGCCACTCTCTCACTTTTTCACATCTTACCCTTCCCCCTCCCCATATCCTCAAGTCCATTCTCTAGTAGGTCTGTGTCTTTATTCCCATCTTGCCACAAGGTTCTTCATGACCTTTTTTTTTTTTTTCCCTTAGATTCCATATATATGTGTTAGCATACTGTATTTGTTTTTCTCTTTCTGACTTACTTCACTCTGTATGACAGACTCTAACTCCATCCACCTCACTACAAATAACTCCATTTCGTTTCTTTTTATGGCTGAGTAATATTCCATTGTATATATGTGCCACGTCTTCTTTATCCATTCATCTGATGATGGACATTTAGGTTGCTTCCATGTCCTGGCTATTGTAAATAGAGCTGCAATGAACATTTTGGTACATGACTCTTTTTGAATTATGGTTTTCTCAGGGTATATGCTCAGTAGTGGGATTGCTGGGTCGTATGGTAGTTCTATTTTTAGTTTTTTAAGGAACCTCCATACTGTTCTCCATAGTGGCTGTATCAATTTACATTCCCACCAACAGTGAAAGAGGGTTCCCTTTTCTCCACACCCTCTCCAGCATTTATTGTTTCTAGATTTTTTGATGATGGCCATTCTGACCGGTGTGAGATGATACCTCATTGTAGTTTTGATTTGCATTTCTCTAATGATTAATGATGTTGAGCATTCTTTCATGTGTTTGTTGGCAATCTGTATATCTTCTTTGGAGAAATGTCTATTTAGGTCTTCTGCCCATTTTTGGATTGGGTTGTTTGTTTTTTTGTTATTGAGCTGCATGAGCTGCTTGTAAATCTTGGAGATTAATCCTTTGTCAGTTGCTTCATTTGTAAATATTTTCTCCCATTCTGAGGGTTGTCTTTTGGTCTTGTTTATGGTTTCCTTTGCTGTGCAAAAGCTTTGAAGTTTCATTAGGTCCCATTTGTTTATTTTTGTTTTTATTTCCATTTCTCTAGGAGCTGGGTCAAAAAGGATCTTGCTGTGATTTATGTCATAGAGTTTTCTGCCTATGTTTTCCTCTAAGAGTTTGATAGTGTCTGGCCTTACACTTAGGTCTTTAATCCATTTTGAGTTTATTTTTGTGTATGGTGTTAGGGAGTGTTCTAATTTCATACTTTTACATGTACCTGTCCAGTTTTCCTTCCAATGGTTTTTGAACCTTGGACCCAGTGGTGTATGTTGTGTCTGCCTCCTCTGATTTGCTTGAAGGGAAAATTTTTGAATTTGAAATTTTGGATTAGACAAACTTACATTTGAGCTGAGTAACTTAAAGAATACAATTCCCTTGGGAAACTATAGAGACTAGAGTCTTTATTCTTTATTATTTTACACTGAAAGACAACTCCACCCCTTTTCTCATTATTGTCCTGCAGAGTACAAATATCAGCATTTAATATGCAAAATCTGCCACTCATACTCAAACTGTTGATGGCCCAGCAGAAAAATATTCTTCAACATTTAAAGTTCATTAACACTTATTGTCTCACTGTATGTGTGGTTTATCATAGGTGCTACAGAATTCTAAATTCATTAATTTCCATAAATAAGCCATTTTCTATGTTTTATCTTTTCATGACATTTCTCCTAGTATTTAATCATAGCTTATGGCACAGATCTGTTAGAACAATTATGAGACAACACATGTTTGGCAGTCTTGTCATTACCTCATAAGTTAAGAAAGGTCAGATTCTCTCAGTACTTGGATGGAAGTCTTCAAAGAAAAGACAGGTGTTTCATGGATAAGCACTGGGGAGTCACATGGGGGAACTCTGTCCTTTGAGGCAGAACAGCACACTTTTCATAAGACAGTCAGTAAATTCCCCGTCCCCTGCCCCCTACCTAGGGAAATAGCTCTGTAGTTTTCAGGGTAGAAGAAGAAAATGCCCATGAGTATATATACTAGACAGAATGGAAAATATTGAACATTAGCAACTTTTTAAAGCAAGGCTCTTCTTCTAGGAAAGTAAAATAATTGAGCCGCTAAGATGTGGCATTGTTTACACAATGTGGTAACTCATCTCTTTCCCTTCTAATCTTCACAAGGGAAGAGAAGAAACGGCAGGTATGCGTGGTGATTAATTATACACACGTGCCTCCCCCGAGTCATATCATGGTGATTGATGTCTGTGTAGTGCTGAAGTCCTCTAATTACGGCTGACTGAATTCGGTAGATTAAAATTCTAAACATTAGGCTTTGGGGAAAAACTCCAGCCCTCATTCAATTTTCATTAGCTTGGGGTCACTTCATATATTCAAAGTCATCTGAGAAATATTTATAGGTTTTCTGAGAAATATAGCTATATCCCAGGAATGCTGAATTTCACAATTATATTAAATCCTTAAGCAGACAGGATTGTTTCAGGGGCACCATCTGTGGAGGACCAATGTCTTTAAAACATTAAGATAACCGAGGGAAAACAGATAGAATATTTTCTAAATCATTGTGTTCATTTTGTTTGCTCCTTAATTTTTAAAGGCTTAACCCAGTTTTCCTAAGTTAGAGAGTCACACCGTGCTTGGATTTTTGCCTACTCTACACTTCTGAAGGAATATTCCCATTTCTTAAATATGTTAGCCTTGAATACAGTATTGGGTATAGAAAAATATCCCAAATAAATTTTCATTTTATCTGCATTTAGTTTCCAGTTTTTTAAAGAGAAAGTTTTATTTTGGTACATAACATATATAAAGAAAATAATGTAATTAGATTAGTAAAAAAATTAAAAACAATTTCAGCAGGCCACTGAGAGTTAGTAACTTATAAATTTAACTCAGTTAATAGATTTTGTAAACTTCCTTAAAATCGGGCCGTTTGGTCTCAACACTGCTTTATATTTCAAGGAAGTCATGATAGGCAATACCATCTCTAGTGGTCAATATCCATGTTTACTTATTCCTCTTCCTCGGCTTGAATTCCAGAAGAGCAAGACTGCTTAAATTAAATTCAGTAAGACTGAACGGAAGGGTTTGGATGGAGGGAAAAGACTAGGAGAGTGTCCTTAAACTAGAATCTGTACCAACCTCTAAAAATTCCCTCTGGCAAAAATCATGAACAACATTCTGACTCAGAAATGCAGATAGAGCCTCAAGCAAGGATTCCTATTATGGGACTAATCCCAGGTTTGAAGACTATCACCTGCCTGTCAGATGAAAGTTTAATGGAAAACTTCATGGGCAAAATAACGACCTAAAAGTGGGAAAAATGAAAATCAAGTCTTGAGCAAGTAACAAAATAAAATGAATAGTTTCCCCATTTTTCTAGCTGTCCACTTTACATTTGGAGGTATCCGTTATTGTTGGCATTTTTGTATTGGTTACCAGCTCTACACTTTTGTATAGCAGTGGTAGACAAGGGGAGTCTCCTCTCATGGATTTTGTTCATTTTCCCTTATGTATATGGTTGAGACAGATCAGGAATGGACATTTTTATCTGCTTCTGTTATCCTTCTGATGACTTCAGGTTAGTAGAGAAATTACTGAACTTGTTCCTGCTTATAGCATATATTTACCACTTAAAGGCATATTTATGCCATCTCTGAGCTCAAGATGATGTGGGAAGGAGATCTGAACACCAAATGGCACTAGTTAAGGTAAGAATGAAAGATGTCTCTGAGATACTAAAAGGTTTTATGCACAATTGTAGAGAAACTATGTCAGGTTGTATCTTTTGCTTGTCATTTGTATTTTGTTAAATTCTTTTATCCCCTTTTCTACCCCTTCTGCTTCTTACCATGGCCAGAAAGCCCTACAAGTCCCTTGGTTAAAATGTTCCTATTTTTTACTGCCACGTTATCATTATTCTTCAGACTTTTCAGCTACTGTTTATCCAAAAATTGAAACCTATTACAGAAATACTTTTCATTCCATTTTAAAGGATATTTAATTATTATTGGTATCAAGTAGGATTAAGCATATTTAAAAATCACAAAGACCAAGCATATCAATACCTTCAACAATATCTGCTTTTATTGTTCTCACATGTGGAAGTCTTGAGGTAAATCATCCAACTGTTTTTATGCCAATTCTTCTGTGTGACATTTCCAGAAACTCAGGTAATCTTATCCTAGGAGTGTTTTATCCCAAAGTCTTAAAGTCCAAAATGATTGCTTTGACTCCAAGCATCACACATTCAAGGAGAAAGGGGTGAAGAAGAAGGGGCAAAAAACACACATCATCATTCTGAAGTAGATACACTGAGGAAGAGTCCCATCTGCTTGCATCCCTTAGTCGTTCATTATATAGAACTGCAAGTGGGTTGGAAATCAAGGCCCAGTAAAAATTAAGAATTCTATTACTATAATAAGGGGGAAAGTAGATACTGAAGACAACAACAATCTCTGACATCTTCTACTAGAAATTAAATTTGAGAGCTCCTGCACTGCTGGCTGCACAGCTTCCAGGTGTCCACTCCTCTGGTGAGACAGACCCAGGAGACGCTCTCCTCAGCTAC
Organism: Balaenoptera borealis; assembly: GCF_965194805.1. NCBI lineage: Eukaryota > Metazoa > Chordata > Mammalia > Artiodactyla > Balaenopteridae > Balaenoptera > Balaenoptera borealis. The sequence continues at coordinate 51,165,997 of NC_138866.1, forward strand.
TTGCCTAGGTGGGCAAGTTTGGCTCTAGGGCAGGCAGAAATCCTGATGTGATGGTCCCACCAAGGTCCCCATTCAGAGTGCTGCAGCCGAGTGGAGTGGCTGCTTGGGACCACTGCTCAGGCACTGTAGAAAGCCTTCTTGGAATCTGACATGTTATCACTTTGGGACCATTGCACAGCTGCTCCTGTCTTGGCCACATGAAGGCTTAGACTGTCCCAGTCTCTGAACTGAAGAGAACCAACACTATTAGCATATCTCTCACCATCAAGAAGTCAAGGTATTTCAATGAAGAGTATCAGGAGGACATCTATAAATCCCAGACTGTCATGTGCAAGTTCTGAGGAATGGTGGAATAACCCAATGTATCTCGGTGAACTTTGGAGACAGCTGAGACAGAGTTACAACAGGGCAGTGACTGATACCTAACTCATAGCTCTTCTTCTCCAGCCGTATGGCTCACAGGGTCTTAGTACTCCGGCCGGCTGTTAGACCCAAGGCTTTGAGGTGAGAGAGCCAAATTCAGGACATTGGTCCACCAGAGACCTCCCGGCCCCAGGTAATATCAATCGGCAAGAGCTCTCCCAGAGATGTCTATCTCAACACTAAGATGCAGCTCCACTCAACAACCAGCAGGCTCCAGTGCTGGACACCCCATGCCAAACAACTAGCAAGACAGGAACACAACCCCACCCATTAGCAGAGAGGCTGCCTAAAATCATACTAAGTTCTCAGACCGCAAAACACACCACCAGATGCGGTCTTGCCCACCAGAAAGACAAGATTCAGCCTCATCCACCAGAACACAGGCACTACTCTGCTCCACCAGGAAGCCTACACAACCCACTGAACCAACCTTAGCCACTGGGGCAGACACCAAAAACAACAGGAACTATGAACCTGCAGCCTGGGAAAAGGAGACCCCAAACACAGTACGTTAAACAAAATGAGAAGACACAGAAATACACAGCAGATGAAGGAGAAAGGTGAAAACCCACCAGACCAAACAAATGAAAAGGAAATAGGCAGTCTACCTGAAAAAGAATCAGAGTAATGATAGTAAAGATGATCCAAAATATTGTAAATAGAATGGAGAAAATACAAGAAACGTTTAACAAGGACCTAGAAGAACTAAAGAGCAAACGTCAATGATGAACAACACAATAAATGAAATTAAAAATTTTCTAGAAGGAATCAATAGCAGAATAACTGAGGCAGAAGAACGGATAAGTGACCTGGAAGATAATATTCTGGAAATAACTGCCACAGAGCAGAATAAAGAATATGGAATGAAAAGAATTGAGGACAGTCTCAGAGACCTCTGTGACAACATTAAATGCACCAACATATGAATTAAAGGAGTCCCAGAAGAAGAAGAGAAAAAGAAAGGGACTGAGAAAATATTTGAAGAGATTATAGTTGAAAACTTCCCTAATATGGGAAAGGAAATAGTCAATCAAGTCCAGGAAGCACAGAGAGTCCCATACAGGATAAATCCAAGGAGAAACACGCTAAGACACATATTAATCAAACTATCAAAAATTAAATACAAAGAAAAAATATTAAAAGCAGCAAGGGAAAAACAGCAAATAACATACAGGGAATCCCCATAAGGTTAACAGCTGATCTTTCAGCAGAAACTCTGCAAGCCAGAAGGGAGTGGCAGGACATATTTAAAGTGATGAAATGGGAAAACCTACAACCAAGATTAGGATTAATCACCCCACTTTCACCAATGGACAGATCATCCAAGATGAAAATAAATAAGGAAACATAAGCTTTAAATGACACATTAAACAAGATGGACTTAATTGATATTTAGAGGACATTCCATTCAAAAACAAGAGAATACACTTTCTTCTTAAGTGCTGATGCAACATTCTCCAGGATAGATCATATCTTGGGTCACAAATCAAGTCTTGGTAAGTTTAAGAAAATTGAAATCATATCAAGTATCTTTCCGACCACAATGCTATGAGACTAGATATCAATTACAGGAAAAAAACTGTAAAAAAAATACAAACACAGGGAGGCTAAACAATACATTACTAAATAACCAAGAGATCACTGAAGAAATCAAAGAGGAAATCAAAAAGTACCTAGAAACAAATGACAATGAAAACACGACCACCCAAACCCTATGGGATGCAGCAAAAGCAGTTCTAAGATGGAAGTTTATAGCAATAAAATCCTACCTCAAGAAACAAGAAATGTCTCAAATAAACAACCTAACCTTACACCTAAAGCAATTAGAGAAAGAAGAACAAAAAAAACCCCAAACTTAGAAGAAAGAAATAAATCAGAAAGATCAGATCAGAAATAAATGAAAAAGAAATGAAGGAAATAATAACAAAGATCAATAAAACTAAAAGCTGGTTCTTTGAGAAGATAATCAAAATTGATAAACCATTAGCCAGACTCATCAAGAAAAAAATGAAAGAGACTCAAATCAACAGAATTAGAAATGAAAAAGGAGACATAACAACTGACACTGCAGAAATACAAAGGATCATGAGAGATTACTACAAGCAACTATATGCCAATAAAATGGACAACCTGAAAGAAATGGACAAATTCTTAGAAAAGCACAACCCTCCGAGACTGAACCAGGAACAAAGAGAAAATATAAACAGAAAAATCACAAGCACTGAAATTGAAACTGTGATTAAAAATCTTCCAACAAACAAAAGCCCAGAACCAGATGGCTTCACAGGTGAATTCTATCAAACATTTAGAGAAGAGCTAACACCTATCCTTCTCAAACTCTTCCAAAATATAGCGAAAGGAGGAACACTCCCAAACTCATTCTACGAGGCCACCATCACCCTGATATCAAAACCAGACAAAGATGTCACAAAGAAAGAAAACTACAGGCCAATATCCCTGAAGAACATAGATGCAAAAATCCTCAACAAAATACTAGCAAACAGAATCCAACAGCACATTAAAAGGATCATACACCATGATCAAGTGGGGTTTATCCAGGAATGCAAGGATTTTTCAATATACACAAATCAATCAATGTGATAAATGATAATAACAAACTGAAGGAGGAAAACCATATGCCCATCTCAATAGATGCAGAAAAAGCTTTCGACAAAATTCAACACCCATTTATGATAAAAACCCTCCACAGAGTAGGCATAGAGGGAACTTACCTCAACATAATGAAGGCCATATATGACAAACCCACAGCCAACATCGTTCTCAATGGTGAAAAACTGAATCCATTTCCTCTAAGATCAGGAACAAGACAAGGTTGCCCACTCTCACCACTATTATGCCACATAGTTTTGGAAGTTTTAGCCATAGCAATCAGAGAAGAACAAGAAATAAAAGGAATCCAAATCGGACAAGAAGAAGTAAAACTGTCACTTTGCAGATGACATGATACTATACATAGAGACTCCTAAAGATGTCACCAAAAAACTACTAGAGTTAATCAGTGAATCTGGTAAAGTAGCATGATACAAAATTAATGCACAGAAATCTATTGCATTCTTATACACTAATGATGAAAAATCTGAAAAAGATCTTAAGGAAACACTCCCATTTACCACTGCAACAAAAAAATAAAAAATAAAATACCTAGGAATAAACCTACCTAAGGAGACAAAAGACCTGTATGCAGAAAACTATAAGACACTGATGAAAGAAATTAAAGATGATACAAAAAAGATGACTATACTACCCAAAGCAATCTACAGATTCAATGCAATCCCTATCAAACTACCACCAGCATTTTTCACAGTACTAGAACAAAAAATTTCACAATTTGTATGGAAACACAAAAGACCTTGAATAGCCAAAGCAATCTTGAGAAAGAAAAATGGAGCTGGAGGAATCAGGCTCCCGGACTTCAGACTATATTACAAAGCTACAGTAATCAAGACAGTATGGTACTGGCACAAAAACAGAAATATAGATCAATGGAACAGGATAGAAAGCCCAGAGATAAACCCACGCACATATGGTCACCTTATCTTTGATAAAGGAGGCAAGAATATACAATGGAGAATAGACAGCCTCTTCAATAAGTGGTGCTGGGAAAACTGGACAGCTACATGTAAAAGAAGGAAATTAAAACACTCCCTAACACCACACACAAAAATAAACTCGAAATGGATTAAAGACCTAAATGTAAGGCCAGACACTCTAAAACTCTTAGAGGAAAACATAGGCAGAACACTGTATGACATAAATCACAGCACGATCCTTTTTGACCCACCTCCTAGAGAAATGGAAATAAAAGCAAAAATAAATAAATGGGACCTAATGAAACTTAAAAGCTTTTGCACAGCAAAGGAAACCATAAACAAGATGAAAAGACAACCCTCAGAATGGGAGAAAATGTTTACAAATGAAGCAACTGACAAAGGATTAATCTCTAAAATATACAAGTAGCTCATGCAGCTCAATATCAAAAAAACAATCAACCCAATCCAAAAATGGACAGAGGACCTAAATAGACATTTCTCCAAAGAAGATATACAGATTGCCAACAAGCACATGAAAGGAGGCTCAATATCACTAATCATCAGAGAAATGCAAATCAAAACTACAATGAGGTATCACCTCACACCAGTCAGAATGGCCATCATCAAAAAGTCTACAAACAATAAATGCTGGAGAGGGTGTGGAGAAAAGGGAACCCTCTTGTACTGTTGGTGGGAATGTAAATTGATACAGCCACTGTGGAGAACAGTATGAAGGATCCTTAAAAAACTAAAAATAGGACTACCATACAACCCAGCAATCGCACTACTGGGCACATACCCTGAAAAAACCATAATTTAAAAGAGTCATGTACCACTATGTTCACTGCAGCACTATTTACAATAGCCAGGACATGGAAGCAACCTCAGTGTCCATGGACAGATGAATGGATAAAGAAGATATGGCACATATATACAATGGAATATTACTCAGCCATAAAAGGAAACGAAATGGAGTTATTTGTAGTGAGGTGGATGGACCTAGAGTCTGTTATACAGAGTGATGTAAGTCAGAAAGAGAAAAACAAATACTGTATGCTGTCACATATGTATGGAATCTAAAAAAAAAAAAAGTTTCTGAAGAACCTAGGGGCAGGACAGCAATAAACATGCAGATGTGGAGAGTGGCCTTGAGGACACGGGGAGGTGGAAGTGTGGGCTGGGACGAGGTGAGAGAGTGGCATGGACATATATACACTACCAAATGTAGAATGGGAAGCAGTTGGTGGCTGCTGGTGGGGAGAAGCTGCATAGTACAGGGAGATCAGCTCGGTGCTTTGTGACCACCTGGAAGAGTGGGATAGGGAGGGTGGGAGGGAGACGCAAGAGGGAGGGGATATGGGGATATGTGTATATGTATGGCTGATTCACTTTGTTATATAGCAGAAGCTAACATACCATTGTAGAGCAATTATACTCCAATAAAGATGTTGAAAAAAAAAAGAAATTAAATTTGTTAAATCTAAGAAACTTGCAAGTAGCAGATAATACATGCTTTGGCTTCTGACTTTACTTTTAACTAGACCTGTTTTAAAAAATAAAAGTTAACTAACCAATCTAAGCTTTAGAATACTTAACAGTAAAATGGGGAAAATATTGACATCATTCTGAGAAGATTATTGTGAGAATTGATCATATATAAAAGGAATAGGATAAAGTCCCTTACATAATATGTATTTAATAAGTGTTATCCTCCCTTTCTTTTAACTTATTTCCTTGTAAGCTAGCTTGCAAGTCATACAGGAGATTTACAGGACCATCACTGTCCAACAGAAAAATCAAATGAGCCACAAATGTGAGTATGATTCAGTATATATCTTCTAGTATCCACATTAAAAAAAAATAAGGATCGGATGAAATTAGTTTAATACCATATTTTATTTAAACTTATATAGTTAAAATGTTATTTCAGTATAAAATATAAAGTCATTAAGATAATTTTCATTCCTTTTTTATGTACTAAATTTTCAAAATTGCTATGCATTTTACACATATATCCCATCTCAATTTGGACTAGCCACATTTTGAGTTTCAATTGTCACATATGGCTAGTGACTACTATATTGGACAGCCCAATCTATACCCTTTTACTTGAAGCAAAAAAAATGCTGATGCACATGACATTTTTTTTCAGACATACTGAATATTTACAAGGCAATATCTAAAATACTCCAAATTTTAAAAAAAGTTTTCTGATTATATATACAATAGAGAAACAACGTGCTCTTTTATGAGTTAGAACAGGCAAAAAAGGAATAATGGGTATACATTTGAAGATGAAAAGATTTTTGTACAGGAAATGGACAGCAAATTTTTAAAACACTGAATGTAGTGATGTGTATTTGTGTATGTTCCATATATTGAATTACCAACTGAGATATCCTTAATTTATTTAGCATATGTCAGCTTTTATATTCAAATATAGATGCAAACTTGTTTTACTTCATTAATAATAAGAAAAAAACAATGAGATTTTAATGTTCCTCAATAAAACTTTGATTATTAGCAGCAAGTTTCTCATCTCAACATTAAGGCTGCATAGTGATGATTTTTTGTTAATATTATAAGTGAATATGTAAACAAGGTCACAGAATCAATGGTACTGAACATAATCCAATTGTACTACTGAATAGGAAGAGTTGAATCAACACTTGATTTTGCCACTGCTAACAAAATCCATGTGTTTGAATCATTGTACTACCTCTTAATGAAAGGAGATAAATACATTGAATGTAGGCAATTAAAATGCAGACAGTGGACTTCCCTGGTGGCGCAATGGTTAAAAATCTGCCTGCCAATGCAGGGGATATGGGTTCGAGCCCTGGTCTGGGAAAATCCCACATGCCGCGGAGCAGCTAAGCCCATGCGCCACAACTACTGAGCCTGCGCTCTAGAGCCCGCCAGCCACCACTACTGAAGGCCGCGTGCCTGGAGCCCGTGCTCCGCAACAAGAGAAGCCCCACTCGCCGCAACTAGAGAAAGCCCACACACAGCAACGAAGACCCAATGCAGCCAAAAATAATAAATTAACTAATTTTTTAAAAAAAAGAATGGATACCTAAAACATCTAAAATTTAAAAATTAAATAAATAAAATTTAAAAAAATAAAATGCAGACAGGTAACTAATGGATCACTGTGGCAGTAATTAAACAAAATTGACCAACTCTATACATATGCTTTTATTGATCTATTTAATAATTTTATACCAAAGTTCACTGATTTTATGTTTTAAATATATCAGGAAATTACAGTGAGATTATTTTAGAACAAAAAGGTTTTTTTCTCCTATCTGAAATCCCTCATTTTGTGTATGAAAAAAACTAAGTCTCAAGGAATGTGAGTTAATTCACCTCTAGATAACTAGTTTGTGTCAGAGGTACTACAATTAAGTCCTAAAACTAAATAAAAAATGTATATGAATGTCGAGGATTGTAACTTTCAAGAAATGTATAAAAGACAAATTTTCCTCCCAAGTTGCAATTGTGCTCTAGGATATGTGCCACAATCCTGCTTTTTATTCTGCACACTCCTGCTCAACCCCTTAAAATGCACACTTGCACTGATAGTTTTCAGTCTCCTTAGGGCATTCACAAGAACCAACTGCAATTAGTGAAGTCAGAGGCAGCACTTTTATTCTAGAAATTTAAATTCGCTGTATTGCCTTAAAACAATGGAAATTTATTCTCTCACATTTCTGGAGTCCAGCAGCCCAAAGTCAAGGTGTTAGCAGGGCCATACTCCATCTGAAGACTCTAGCAAATAATCTTTCCTAACCTCCTCCAGTTCCTGGTAGTTTCTCAGCTTGTGGCAAAATAACTCCAATCCCTGCCTCTGCCTTCACATGGCTTTTTCCCTGTGTGTCTGTGTGTCCTTTTCTGTTCTTTATAAGGATATTCTCATTGGATTTAGGATCTACTCTAATCCAGTATGACTCCATCTCAATATTTACCTTAATTACATCTGCAGTTAATTACATTCACAGATACCAGGGATTATGATTTAGACATATCTTTTTTTGAGGGGGTGCACTATTCAATATAATAAAGTACTCAAAAAGTTATGTTCACACAACTTATTTTTGCAAAACAATGCCATATCTATCACAGTGACGTGATTGTAAGGCTGCTGTTTGAATAAGGTTATCATATTCCACTGTCATGTCTCATAATCCATTTGTGTTCTGGCCACTTTTAAGACTTTGAATATGGCATTTATCCATCTGGTATGTGGTATGTCTTCTGATTTATGACCTTGACTGGGATGTTTGTAGAGGGAACAACTTCAGGGATTTCAAGCTGACTTTCTCAGTAATTCTAGTTTTACAATGAGCTCCTAAGCCAGATTTTCAACAAATCTGCTCTCTGCCTGCAGGAAATAAAGATTAAATACTGGAATAAAGATCTTTTGGCCTTCATACTGTGACCCGAGTGCATAATTGGCTGATTTGAGCGTGTCCTACTCTCCTTCCTTGTGTTACCTTCCTTCCCAACAACCAACCAACTCCAGATCCTTAGGATTTTCATCCCCATCACATCTCTCAAATGCTGGGGATGCCATATAAACTACCACTTCCTCCTCTACCTACATCTCATCCCCAGTCACCACATATGAGACTCTTGTTGATGTGATGCTCTAGCATGTCAGGGTGTACCATTCCCCTAAGTACTCTCTTCAAAGGGAGTTTTCTTTCCCATTTGTCTCAAAAGTGTTCCAATTTTAGTCTCCTATTCACAGAATTTGCTTCCTAAAGCCACTTGTATAATCAAATATCCACCAGAAGCAGACATGTGACAGGATTTCAGTGCACTAAATTCATTTGAGAAGTAGAGGAAAACCTTGTAGGAAAGCTAGGGAGTCATTCAGGGTGGGAAGGGCAGCCAATAAATGTCCACTATCAAGGGATGATTAGAGTTTAACATACAGGAAATTTGGGAAACAGTAAAACACACATCTCAGCATTAACCCACCCAAGAGGCAGGGAGCCTAGGATCTTTACACACTCCTCCCAGCCACTGATTGAGGATTATGTCTTGGGCTTGCTTACCATGAGGGCTGTGTGCCCTTTCAATGTCTTCAGGGAAAAAAACAAATCTGGCCAAGAGATGCAGATGCTGGAATTAGAAGTAAGATACAGCTCACAGAAGGGATGTGAGCATGGAAATGAAGCATGTGCTACACTTACACTATAAACTTTTCATCCATGTCCCCAAAGTTTGCTCTCCATTTATGCTCATACTGTCCACAAAGACATTACAAGCTTTATTTTGTCATGGTTTTTAAATTGTGATTTTCTCTACTAAGGTGGGCGCCAGGTCAGAACTATGTTTAAGTTATTTGCATCAGTCTCAGTAACTGACAGAGTACTTGGCACAGAGTAGGCTCTCAAAAATACTAATTAAAATTTAGTGTTAAATCAAACAATGCAGTCTCATGTGATCATTTGAATGGGTGATATTTTCTACCTACCCATTATTATCTATTTATTCACACAAAGCTGGAAATCATATTTCCTATTGACACTTCAAAAATGAGAATTTATAAGGGAAAGTTTTAGATTTTTGTTTAATATATGGCTTATTTTGGGGGGAGTAAGTATTCCTACATTGATCTAGCTATTAAGAAATTACAGATAACAAACTAGTAGAACCTTTGGTATGGAAGTGGTTTGAGAAAGCTAAACAGAATTTGGGTAAGTGTGGATTGTGATACCAAAACAAAAGTGATCTACACAACACAAAGACTCTTTCTTTCTCATACTTCACACACACACACACACACACACACACACGACACCAACTGTATCTAAAACTAAAAATAAATTCTTAGAGAGAGGAGAAAAAGATATTTCTGTACCTTATCATTTTTTAGGTGACTGTACCATGTTATACATCTTCCCATGCTCTGGTACCTTTACTGCCATATGCCAGGAATTAAATAAAATTCTTACTTATTTAGATTCAGATATAATAGTTATAATAGTTCAATACATTCAAATATTATAATGTATAATGTCTAGGCATAATTAATACTCCTTAACATTTAAAGCTCATTGCAGTCCTCTCTCCTGACTCTGTTCTTAGAAAAGAGATTTAGATCTTCCATAAAGTTTAAAACTGATACATGTTAATTTGGTGTGTGTGTGTTTTTTGTTTTTTGTTTTTAAATTTTATTTATTTATTTATTTATTTATTTATTTATTTATGGCTGTGTTGGGTCTTCGTTTCTGTGTGAGGGCTTTCTCTAGTTGCGGCAAGTGGGGACCACTCTTCATCGCGGTGCGCGGGCCTCTCACTATCGTGGCCTCTCCCGTTGCGGAGCACAGGCTCCAGACGCGCAGGCTCAGCAATTGTGGCTCACGGGCTTAGTCGCTCCGCGGCATGTGGGATCTTCCCAGACCAGGGCTCGAACCCGTGTCCCCTGCATTGGCAGGCAGATTCTCAACCACTGCGCCACCAGGGAAGCCCGGTGTGTGTGTTTTAATATTAACATTTGGAGAGTGAGTCAATAAGAAAGCTTAAAGAAAATAAAAACTACTATTAAAATAGATTCCCTGCACTGAGCACAAAGACCAGCTCATAGAAGATGTCTACTAATTATTTGTTGAAAGAATTGCTCTAGATTTCTACTCAAATTTTTCTTGTAGCACAATTACAGAAAATATCTGTGACACCACAAACTTCCTGACATTACAGAGCAAAGCAGAAAAGATCTTCTGGGATATATTTTTAAATCTGAAAAGTAATAATGACCATTTTATTTTTAGGCCTTCATAGCTGCATTGAAAAAAGATAAAAGTGTATAAAACATACAACTATAGTAGATATTGTTTATTGGTAAACTAAAAATAATAACAGTTTATCTTCCTGGTATAAATGTGAAAGATGTTTCTCTAGTTAGCTAATTGTCAGAAATGTGCAGCAAATGTATCTGTAGAAGAATATTACACTACATAGAATCCATTAGGATGTTTCCTTTGATAGATCAATAATTTCCAAAGAATTCGTGATGATCTATTGAATAGACTAATGATATAACGTGTTCAGTATTGCTTGAAATGGTAATAGCTCCCTCACAGATTTAGAGAACAAACTAGTGGTTACCAGTGGGGAAGGAAAGGAGGTCGGGTCAAGATAGGGGTAAGGGATTAAGAGATATGAACTACTGTGTATGTATAAAATAGATAAGCAACAAAGATATATTGTACAGCACAGGGAAATTTATCCATTGTTTTGCAATAACTTTAAATGGAGTAAAATCTATAAAAATATTAAATCACTATGCCGTACACCTGAAACTAATATAACATTGTATATCAACTATACTTCAATAAATTTTTTAAAAAAATCTATAATAGTTCCAGTCTAAATCACTAAGTGGCTTGAATTAAAACATGATTTTTAAAAATGACTCATACATTGATCATAGAACTGATATTTGATAGATACAAACTATTTAGACTCAAAAGAAGTTTTACATGGGATAATGCTAATGGTATGGTTTAATCGTATGGTATCATAGTGATTCTAGACTTCTATTATCCTCAGCCAATAAAACCAGTTTGCTGAATCTCCCAAGGAAATACAAATAAAAGGAAAAATAAATAAACGGGACCTAATCAAACTTACAAGCTTTTTTACAGAAAAGGAAACCATAAACAAAACAAAAAGACAACCTACGGACTGCGAGAAAATATTTGTAAATGATGCTACCAACAAGGGATTAATTTCCAAAATATACATACAGCTCATACAACTCAACAACAAAAAAACAATCCAATCAAAAAATGGGCAGAAGACCTAAATAGACATTTCTCCAAAGAAGATATACAGATGGCCAATGGGCACATGAAAAGATGCTCAACATCGCTAATTATTAGAGAAATGCAAATCAAAACTACAATGAGGTATCACCTCACATAGGTCAGAATGGCCATCATCAAAAAGTCTACAAATAACAAATGCTGGAGAGGGTGTGGATAAAAGGGAACCCTCCTACACTGTTGGTGGGAATATAAATTGGTGCAGTCACTATGGTGACCATATGGAGGTTTGTCAAAAAACTAAAAATAAGAGTTGCCATATGATCCTGCAATCCCTCTCCTGGGCATATATCCGGAGAAAGCTATAATTCAAAAAGATACATGCATCCCAATGTTCATTGCAGCACTATTTACAATAGCCAAGACATAGAAACAATCTATATGTCCACCAAAAGATGAATGGATAAAGAAGATGTGTTACACATGTACAATGGAATACTACTCGGCCATAAAAAAGAATAAAATTATGCCTTTTTGCAGCAACATGGATAGACCTAGAAATTATCATAATAAGTGAAGTAAGTCAGAAAGAAAAAGACAAATACCATATGATATCACTTACATGTGGAATCTAAAATATGACACAAATGAACTTATCTACGAAACAGAAACAGAATGACAGGCATAGAGAACAGACTTGTGGTTTCCAAGGAGAAGAGGGGATAAGGGAGGGATGGAGTTAGCAGATGCAAACAATTATATGTAGAATGGATAAATAACAACGTCCTTCTGTATAGCACAGGGAACTATATTCAATGTTCTGTGATAAACCACAATGGAAAAGAATATGAAAAAGAATGTACATATATGTATAACTGAATCACTTTGCTGTACAGTAGAAATTAACACAACATAGTAAATCAACTATACTTCAACAAATTAAAAAGAAGAGTTTGTTGAAGTTAAAATTCCTTGAATCACACAGGCCACCTCCTTCAGTATTGCATGTCAATCAGACGGCTTGGGGGAGTAATCGTAATTTCCATTCCACCTCATCTTGGCTCCGCCATATTGGGAGCTCTGACTTCAGGCCAGCAGGGGAATAGGACTTGGGGTATGTGGATCTTAAGTTTGTTTACTCAAGTAGCAGAAAAAGGGTAGAGTCAATTTCCTAGGGCTATCATAAAAAACTGGGTGGCTTGATATAACAGAATTTTATTCTCTCACAGTTCTGGAAACCAGAAGCTAGAGGTATGATATCAAGGTGTCAACAGAGTCAGTTCCTTCTGGAGGCTCTAAGGGAAAATTTATTCCATGTCCCTCTATTAGCTTCTGTGGTTTCTGGCAATCCTTGGCATTACTGGCTCACATCTGCATGACTCTAATCACTGCCTCAGTCCTCACGTTGCCTTCTCTTCCATGCACTTGTCTTCTCTTCTGTCTGAAATCTTCCTTTGCTGGACTCTAATAAGGACAACTGTCATTGGATTTAGGGGCCACCTGTATAATCTAGGATGCTCTCTTCATCTTAAGGTAACATTCAGAGGTTCAAATGATTAGAATGTGGACATATCTTTTGTAGGGCCACCATTCAACCTATTGTGTTGGCCAAAATATGAAAAGTTAATGAACCAAGAATTAATACAATATAACTATCTGCAAAAACATTTTTCTTACATTGGCCGTTGAATTCATAATCATGAAAGCAGGGTTACACAGGTATTTTGAGAAAGGTGAGTTTTAGAAAAAAGTATTCTTTCAGATAGTTTGAAAATGAATATTTGTGTGTGTGTAATGTATTGGTGTATTTCTGCATATAAGTGTGTGTGTGCATATGTGTGTGTGTGTTTGTGTGTGTTTTGAGAGATATGGTTGAAAGAGGAATACTTAATAAACAGCTGACAAAGGCAAAGAGATGGATCTTGTAATAATGAGTAGATATATTCAACTATGGTCTAAAAAGTTACTTTCTTTAATTTTATAGATCGAGGGTTAAATTTGTTAGTTTGTGTCTTTAATATTGATTACAATTCAAGGAAGATGATTAAGTCTTTTTTACATTGTGAAGAAAAAATACTTGAAGAACCAATATAGGAAGTCCAAATTTTTTTAAAAGTTAGTTCCCACTTGTAAAGGCATATTTATTATCATAATAACACTAAGGTCATTACTTAAGGAAGCATTTTTATTTCAATTTATTTTATGAAACAAATACATGAACATGGTTTAAAAGTCAAATGGAGGACAGTTTAAAATGCACATTGGTAGTGTACTTTGAGCTCACTCCCAGAAAGCACACTAAAATGAGGGTAAATACAAAAAGGACAAAATATATTAGGATGAAAAGGAGAGAGAAGGTCAATAGCAGATAAAGAAGACTAGACATAACAAAATTTTGGAAAATTGAAAGTAGATGGAAAACTAATAACTGACTTAGAATGCTGGGAACTATTAAAATCTAAAGCTACAGAGTAAGGAGTCAATTAAACTTAAGGTGATCCAAGCTAAAAATCTCCCAAATTGCTCAGAAATTGGAGATAAAGAGCTGAAAATAACTTGGTTAAGTTCTTATGAAGAGGAGTTGGTCTTCTAGATACTGTTCCATCCTATTTCAGGGATGTTACTGGATACTCTGAACCAAGTCCTGCTCCAAAGGACACTGGGAAGAAGGAAGGGAATTATGTACTGCAAAAAGAAGGTTTAAGTAAAAATCTACCTGACAATTTTTTTTGTCTACACTCCTTCAGGAGGGTAGACCAGCACTAGACTTATACTCTCAAGGAAGAGATTGAGAAATTCATCTCAGGGAACCTGACAGAGCAAACAGAAAAAAAAAATGTATGGAAACCTGTATCTGGGGGTTTTACAGTAAAGTCTTTTGTTTTCAAGCCACTCCCACACATAGAGGTTCTAATATGCTTGTGAGTGCCAAAAACGGACAGATATTTGAGAAAAGTACCTAAGCTAGCAGAAAGAAACCAAAACATACAATCATAAAAGCAGACTCTGAGAAAACAGAGGCAGAGACAGTGTAAGGAACAGAAGTACATTTAGACATGAAGGAATTTAATATTTTCAGAGGAATGAAAGAAGATACTGCATTCATAAAATGAGAACAGAAGGTCATAAAACAAACAATCATAAAACAAAAAAGAACTCTTAGAAATGAAAAAATGGTGACGGTGGGTATTTATTTAAAAAATAGAAATGTTGAAAATAAAATTGAGAAAAATCTAACAAAAATGGTAACAAATCAACACAGATGAAAAATAGGAAAAATATATGCCCATAAGAAGATTAGTCTAAAGGATCTCACACTAGCTTCTGAAAAGAGAGATGAAAACTGGCATCCTTCTATTATCAAATAAATAATTTAAAACATTTTTTTTCAGGACCAAAGACTATTAGTTTCTAAATTGAAAGATTCCCCCAAGTGCCCAGAATAATAAATAAAGTACACACACACACACACACACACACACACACACACACAGGCCCATCATCCTGAAAATGAAGAACAGAAAGAACAAAAGAAAGATGCTTAAAGCTTGCATATAAGATAAAAATATCAGGAAGTGGAATGGCATCAGATTTCCTAGCATCAGCAAAAGTAGCTGGAAGACAATGCATGGATGTCTGCAGATTCAGAGAAAAAAATATTTCAAATTTAGTTACTGTCTGTCCACCGCGCTATAAGTTATGGCTGAGTTTACTGTAATATTTCCAGACCAGAAAGGACTCAAAAACCTAAGTTCTATGTATCATTTCCCAGAAAGCCTCTACAGGATATCTTCCATACAAAAGCTGTAGTAAAACAAGAAAAAGAAAAACTACAACACCCAGGAAATGAACAGGCTTTTATACAGGACAGCAATGAAAGGCAATCGTAGGGTGAAGGAAAGGAAGATACTGATATAACACTAGGCAGCAGGCCCAGAAGCAAGCAAGCCACCCAGGATCAGGGGACGCGAGGGGTAACTTCAAGGAGGTGCAGTGAGGGGGGAGAAGAAAGACGTGGCAACAGAAATTGATAGACTTCCTTTTGGGTTTGAATGTTTTATGAAAAAGTTTCCTGCTTTGTCAGAGATTTTGTAGATCAATTTCTAATGGGTTTCTTTAATTGAATTTTGTTTAGGTTGGGTTTCTCTAAGACTACAGGTCTTAATATAAATGGAAATATGTAACCAGAGTCATTGTGTTGTGATGATTGGGAAAAAAAAAATGGAATGCTCTGAATCTAGGTTGTGCAGGGGAAACAGTGAGAACAACGGCACCTCAGGGCAGGAGTTACCAGTCCTCGTTCGGCAGTAGTAAAGAAGTTTGTTAAAGAATGTCGGGGTCTCTCCTGGCTCAGACTACATGTGCAGTGAGGATCTATCCCCTGGGTTATGGTCATAAAATGCTAGAATCCTGAATGTCTGTTCTACTTGGAGAGGCCTTTACTAATGTACTGTAAGAAAAAGACAACTTTAAATCCCGATGGATCAACTAAAAGCAAATAGGGAAAAGCAGAACAATTCCATAATTCTGATAAACGACATATTTGCTGTCTGTGTTTAGTAGCCAGAAACAATCAATGGTCAGATTATCATGAATCTTCGTGAATAATTAAACTTAAATAATCTGTCATATACTAAAGTTAGTGAACTGATCAGGAATCTATACATTTTGGGAAATTTGGGATGGGGAAGAGGGGAAGTAGGGAAGAGTTAAACAGTAGAACCTGAATCTCAGATTCTTGCCAAGAACTGAATATACCCTTCTTAACAGGGCTGATAATGTCTTTCATTATTGGACCCAGCATTTATAAACCATTTACTAACTTCTGTAAACCACAAACTAACATATTCTCTAAGCCATAATATCCTTATAAACTATATTATCATCTGAAAAAATTGCATTTAGATATAATTTAATCAATAAGTACCCACAGGTATATATTTTAGAACTGATGAAACAGTGGAAATGTATGGTGTTTTCCATTGAATATTTTTTTAACATCTTTATTGGAGTATAATTGCTTTACATTGTTGTGTTCGTTTCTACTGTATGAAAAAGTGAATCAGCTATACATATACAAATATCCCCATATCCCCTCCATCTTGGTCTCCCTCCCACCCTCCCTATCCCACCCCTCTAGGTGGTCACAAAGCACTGAATTGATCTCCCTGTTCTATGCAGCTGCTTCCCACTAGCTAGCTATTTTACATTTGGTAGTGTATATATGTCAATGGTACGCACTCACTTCGTCCCAACTTACCCTTCCCCCTTCCCGTGTCCCCAGATCCATTCTCTACATCTGCGCCTTTATTACTGTCCTGCCCCTAGGTTCGTCAGAACCTTTTTTTTTTTTTTAATTCCATATATATGTATTAGCATATGGCATTTGTTTTTCTCTTTCTGACTTACTTCACTCTGTATGACAGACTCTAGGTCCATCCACCTCACTACAAATAACTCAATTTCGTTTCTTTTTATGGCTGAGGAATATTCCGTTGTATATATTGCCATCTCTTCTTTATCCATTCATCTGTCAATGGACACTTAGGTTGCTTCTATGTCCTGGCTATTGTAAATAGTGCTGCAATGAACATTGGGGAGAATGTGTCTTTTTGAATTATGGTTTTCTCAGGGTATATGCCCAGTAGTGGGATTGCTGGGTCATGTGGTAGTTTTATTTTTAGTTTTTCAGGAACCTCCATACTGTTCTCCATAGTGGCTGTATCAATTTACATTCCCACCAACATGGCAAGAGGGTCCCCTTTTCTCCACACCCTCTCCAGCATTCACTGTTTGTGGATTTTTTGATGATGGCCATCCTGACTGATGTGAGGTGATACCTCATTGTAGTGTTGATTAGCATTTCTCTAATGATTAGTGATGTTGAGCATCCTTTCATGTGTTTGTTGGCAATCTGTATATCTCCTTTGGAGAAATGTCTATTTAGGTTCTCTGTCCATTTTTGGATTGGGTTGTCTGTTTTTTTGATATTGAGCTGCATGAGCTACTTGTATATTTTGGAAATTAATCCTTTGTCAGTTGCTTCGTTGGCAAATATTTTCTCCCATTCTGAGGGTTGTCTTTTCTTCATGTTTATGGCTTCCTTTGCTGTGCAAGAGCTTTGAAGTTTCATTAGGTCCCATTCATTTATTTTTGTTTTTATTTCCATTTCTCTAGGAGGTAGGTCAAAAAGGATCTTGCTGTGATTTATGTCATAGACTGTTCTGCCTATGTCTTCCTCTAAGAGTTTTATAGTGTCTGGGCTTACATTTAGGTCTTTAATCCATTTTGAGTTTATTTTTGTGTATGGTGTTAGGGAGTGTTCCAATATCTTTCTTTTACATGTAGCTGTCCAGTTTTCCCAGAACCACTTATTGAAGAGGCTGTCTTTTCTTCATTGTATATTCTTGCCTCCTTTATCAAAAATAAGGTGACCATATGTGTGCCAGTTTATCTCTGGGCTTTCTATCCCGTCCATTGATCTATATTTCTGTTTGTGAGCCAGTACCATACTGTCTTGATTTCTGTAGCTTTGTAGTATAGTTTGAAGTCAGGGAGACTGATTCCTACAGCTCCACTTTTCTTTCTCAAGATTGCTTTGGCTATTCAGGGTCTCTTCTGTTTCCATACAAATTGTGAAATTTTTTGTTCTGGTTCTGTGAAAAATGCCACTGGTAGTTTGATAGGGATTGCATTGAATCTGTAGATTGCTTTGGGTAGTATAGTCATTTTCACAATGTTGATTCTTCTAATCCGAGAACATGGTATATCTCTCCATCTGTTTGTATTTGCTTTAATTTCCTTCATCAGTATCTTATAGTTTTCCTGCATACAGGTCTTTTGTCTCCTTAGGTAGGTTTATTCCTGTGTTTTTTATTGTTTTTGTTGCAATGGTAAATGAGGGTGTTTCCTTAATTTCTCTTTCTGATCTTTTGTTGATAGTGTATAGGAATGCAAGAGATTTCTGTGCATTAATTTTGCATCTTGCTACTTCACCAAATTCATTGAATAGCTCAAGTAGCTTTCTGGTAGCATCTTTAGGATTCTCTATGTATAGAATCATGCCATCTGCAAATAATGACAATTTTACGTCTTCTTTTCTGATTTGGATTCCTTTTATTTGTTTTCCTTCTCTGACTGCTGGGTCTAAAACTTCCAAAACTATGTTGAATAATAGTGGTGAGAGTGGGCAACCTTGTCTTTTTCCTGATCTTAGAGGAAATGGTTTCAGTTTTTCACCATTGAGGACGATGTTGGCTGTGGGTTTGTCATATGTGGCCTTTATTATGTTGACGTACGTTCCCTCTATGCCTACTTTCTGGAGAGTTTTTATCATAAATGGGTGTTTAATTTTGTCAAAAGCTTTTTCTGCATCTATTGAGATGGTCATATGGTTTTTCTCCTTCAATTTGTTAATATGGTATATCACATTGATTGATTTGCATATACTGAAGAATCCTTCCATTTCTGGAATAAACCCCACTTGATAATGGTGTATGATCCTTTTAATGTGTTGTTGGATTCTGTTTGCTAGTATTTTGTTGAGGATTTTTGCATCTATGTTCATCAGGGATATTGGCCTGTAGCTTTCTTTCTTTGTGACATCTTTGTCTGGTTTTGGTATCAGGCTGATGGTGGCCTCGTAGAATGACTTTGGGAATGTTCTGCCCTCTGATATATTTTGGAAGAGTTTGAGAAGGACAGGTGTTAAATCTTCTCTCAATGTTTGACAGAATTTGCCTGTGAAGCCATCTGGTCCTGAGCTTTTGTTTGTTGGAAGATTTTTAATCAGAGTTTCAATTTCAGTGCTTGTGATTAGTCAGTTTATATTTTCTCTTTTTTCCTGGTTCAGTCTTGGAGGGTTGTGCTTTTCTAAGAATTTGTCCGTTTCTTCCAGGTTACCCATTTTATTGGCATAGACTTGCTTGTAGTAATCCCTCATGATCCTTTGTATTTCTGCAGTGTCAGTTGTTACTTCTCCTTTCTAATTTCTAATTCTGTTGATTTGAGTCTTTTCCCTTTTTTCCTTGATGAGTCTGGCTTTGGTTTATCAATTTTTTTACCATCTCAAAGAACCAGCTTTTAGTTTTATTGATCTTTGCTACCGTTTCCTTCATTTCTTTTTCATTTATTTCTGATCTAATCTTTGTGATTTCTTTCCTTCTGCTAACTTTAGGGGTTTTGGTTCTTCTTCTTTCTCTAATTAATTTAGGTGTAAGGTTCAGTTCGTTATTTGAGATTTTTCTTGTTTTTTTGTGGTAGGATTTTGTTGCTATAAACTTCCCCCTTAGAATTGCTTTTGCTGCTTTCTATAGGTTTTGGGTCATTGTGTTTTCATTGTCCTTTTTTTCTAGGTATTTTTTGATTTCCTATTTGATTTCTTCAGTGATCTTTTGGTTATTTACCAGCGTATTGTTTAGCCTCCATGTGTTTGTATTTTTTACAGTTTTTTTTCCTGTACTTGATATCTAGTCTCATAGCGTTGTTGTCAGGAAAGATACTTGATACGATTTCAGTTTTCTTAAATTTACCAAGGTTTGATTTGTGACCCAAGATAAGATCTATCCTGGAGAATGTTGCATGAGCACTTAAGATGACAGTGTGTTCTGTAGTTTTTGGATGGAATGTCCTATAAATATCAATTAAGTCTATCTTGTTTAATGTGTCATTTGAAGCTTGTGTTTCCTTATTTATTTTCATTTTGGATGATCTGTGAATTGGTGAAAGTGAGGTGTTAAAGTCCCCTACTATTATTGTGTTACTGTCAATTCCCCCTTTTATGGCTGTTAGCATTTGCCTTGTGTACTGAGGTGCTCTATGTTGGGTGCATAAATAGTTACAATTGTTATATCTTCTTCTTGGATTGATCCCTTGATCATTATATTGTGTCCTTCTTTGCCTCTTGTAACAATCTTTATTTTAAAGTTTATTTTGTCTGATATGAGTATTGCTACTCCAGCTTTTTGTTGATTGACTTTTGCATGGAATATCTTTTTCTATCCCCTCACTTTCAGTCTGTATGTGTCTCTAGGTCTGAAGTGGGTCTCTTGTAGACAGCATATATAGGGGTCTTGTTTTTTGATCCATTCAGCCAGTCTATGTCTTTTGGTTGGAGCATTTAATCCTTTGATATTTAAGGTAATTATCTATATGTATGTTCTTATTACCATTTTCTTAATTGTTTTCGGTTTGTTTTTTAGGTCTTTTCCTTCTCCTTTTGTTTCCTGCCTAGAAAATTTCCTTTAGCATTTGTTGTAAAGCTGGTTTGGTGGTGCTGAATTCTCTTAACTTTTGCTTTTCTGTAAAGCTTTTATTTTTCCATCGAATCTGAATGAGGTCCTTGCTGGGTAGAATAATCTTCATTGTAGTTTTTTCCCTTTTAACACTTTAAATATGTCCTGCTACTCCCTTCTGGCTTGCAGAATTTCTGCTGAAAGATCAGCTGTTAACCTTATTGGGCTTCCCTTGTATGTTATTTGTTGGTTTTCCCTTGATGCTTTTAATTTTTTTCTTTATATTTAATTTTTGATAGTTTGATTGATATGTGTCTTACTGTGTTTCTCCTTGGATTTATCCTGTATGGGACTCTTTGTGCTTCCTGGACTTGATTGGCTATTTCGTTTCCCATGTGAGGGGAGTTTTCAACCATAATCTCTTCAAGTATTTTCTCAGACCCTTTCTTTCTTTTTCTCTTCTTCTGGGACCCCTATCATTTGACTGTTGGTGCATTTCATATTGTTCCAGAGGTCTCTGTGACAGTCCTCAATTCTTTTCGTTCTTTTCTTTCCATTCTGCTCTGTGGTAGTTATTTCCACTATTTTATCTTGCAGGTCACTTATCCGTTCTTCTGCCTCAGTTATTCTGCTATTGATTCCTTCTAGAGAATTTTTTTTTTTTTTTTTTTAAAACAGCCGATTATTTATTTATTTTTAGCTGTGTTGGGTCTTCGTTTCATGTGAGGGCTTTCTCTAGTTGCGGCAAGCGGGGGCCACTCTTCATCGCAGTGCGCGGGCCTTTCACTATCGCGGCCCCTCCCGTTGCGGGGCACAGGCTCCAGACGCGCAGGCTCAGCAGTTGTGGCTCACGGGCCCAGTTGCTCCGCGGCATGTGGGATCTTCCCAGACCAGGGCTCGAACCCGTGTCCCCTGCACTGGCAGGCAGACTCTCAACCACTGCGCCACCAGGGAAGCCCCCCTTCTAGAGAATTTTAAATTTCATTTATTGTGTTGTTTATCATTGTTTGTTTGCTCTTTAGTCCTTCTAGGTCCTTGTTAAACGTTTCTTGTATTTTCTCCATTCTATTTGCAAGATTTTGGATCATCTTTACTATCATTACTCTGAGTTCTTTTTCAGGTAGACTTGTCTATTTCCTCTTCATTTGTTTCGTCTGGTGGGTTTTAACCTTGCTCCTTCATCTGTTGCATATTTCTCTGTCTTCTCATTTTGTTTAACTTACCGTGTTTGGGGTCTCCTTTTTGCAGGCTGCAGGTTCATAGTTCCCATTATTTTTGGTGTCTTCCCCCAGTGGGTGAGGTTGGTTCAGTGGCTTCTGTAGGCTTCCTGGTGGAGGGGACTGGTGCCTCTGTTCTGGTGGGTGGGGCTGAATCTTGTCTTTCTGGTGGGCATGGTCACGTCCAATGTGGTGTTTTGGAGTGTCTGTGAACTTAGTGTGATTTTAGGCAGCCTCTGGGTGGGGTTGTGTTCCTGTCTTGCTAGTTGTTTGGCATGTGGCATCCAGCACCGGAGCTTGCTGGCCATTGGGTGGACCGGGGTCTTAGTGTTGAGGTGGAGATCTCTGGGTGAGTTCCCACTGATTGATATTACTTGGGGCTGGGAGGTCTCTGGTGGTCCAATGTCCTGAACTTGACTCTCCCACCTCAGAGGTTCAGGCCTGACACCCAGCCAGAGCACCAATACCCTGTCAGCCACACGGCTCAGAAGATAAGGCAGAAAAAAAGAAAGAAAAAGTTTTAAAAAAATAATTTAAAAATTATTAAAATAGGGCTTCCCTGGTGGTGCAGTGGTTGAGGATCTGCCTGCCAATGCAGGAGACACGGGTTCGAGCCCTGGTCTGGGAAGATCCCACATGCCGCAGAGTAACTAGGCCTGTGAGCCACAACTACTGAGCCTGTGCGTCTGGAGCCTGTGCTCTGCAACAAGAGAGGCCATGATAGTGAGAGCCCCGCGCACTGCAATGAAGAGTGTCTCCCGCTTGCCGCAACTAGAGAAAGCCCTCGCACAGAAACGAAGACCCAACACAGCCAAAAATAAATAAATTTTTAAAAAATTATTAAAATAAAAGAAATAATAGTAATAAAAAAAAGAAGAGAGCAACCAAATCAATAAACAAATCCACCAATGATAACACGCACTAAAAATGAAACTAAGATAAACATAAAAATCAGAAACAAATCAGTTGAGGACAGCAAACCCCAAGTCTACAGTTGCCTCCAAAGCCCACCGCCTCAATTTTGGGATGATTCATTGCCTATTCACGTATTCCACAGATGCAGGGTACATCAAGTTGATTGTGGGGATTTAATCCGTTGCTCCTGAGGCTGCTGGGAGAAACTTCCCTTTCTCTTCTTTGTTTGCACAGCTCCTGGGGTTCAGCTTTGGTTTTGGCCCCACCTCTGCATGTAGATCGCCCTCAGGCATCTCTTTCCACCCAGTTAGGATGGGGTTAAAGCAGCAGCTGATTAGGGAGCTCTGGCTCACTCAAGCCAGGGGGAGGGAGGGGTATGGTAGCTATAATTGGAATGCGGGGTGAGCCTGTGGTGGCAGAAGCCAGCATGACGTTGCAGCAGCATCCAATGCACCGTGTGTTCTCCCGGGGAAGTTGTCCCTGGATGACAGGATCCTGGCAGTGGCGTGCTGCACAGGCTCTCGGGGGATTGTGGATGGTGACCTGTGCTTGCACACAGGATTCTTGGTGGCTGCAGCAGCAGTGTTAGCATTTCATGCCCGTCTCTGTTGTCCGAGCTGATAGCTGCGGCTCTCACCATCTTTGTAGCTAGTTTAGGCGATGCTCTGAATCTCCCTCCTCATGCACCCCGAAACAATGGTATCTTGCTTCTTAGGCAGGTCCAGACTTTTTCCTGGCCACCCTCACAGCTAGCTGTGGTGCACTAGCCCCCTTCAGGCTGTTTTCATGCAGCCAACCCGTCCTCTCCCTGGGATCTGACCTCTGAAGCCCAAGCCTCAGCTCCCAGTCCCCACCTTCCCTGGCAGGTGAGCAGACAAGCCTCTCAGGCTGGTGGGTGCTGGTCAGAACAGATCCTCTGTGTGGGAATCTCTCTGCTTTGCCCTCTGCACCCCTGTTGCTGCGCTCTCCTCCATGGCTCTGAAGCTTCCCCCCTCTGCCACCTGCAGTCTCTGCCCACGAAGGGCCTTCCTAGTGTGTGGAAACTTTTCCTCCTTCACAGCTCCCTCCCAGAGGTGCAGGTGCCATCCCTATTCCTTTGTCTCTGTTTTTTCTTTTTTCTTTTGCCTGACCCAGGTATGTGGGAAGTTTCTTTCCTTTTGGTAAGTCTGAGGTGTTCTGCCAACATTCATAAAGTGTTCTGTAGGGGTTGTTCCACATGTAGATGTGTTTTTGATGTATTTGTGGGGAGGAAGGTGATCTCCACGTCTTACTCCTCTGCCATCTTGAAGGTCCCCCTCCATTGGATTTTAAGTATCTGGCCAGTGTTCTCTATATCATACCTGAGCAATATTTCCTCCCTACTGACCTTCTGTTTACATTGGCATGAGCTTTATCCTGTCTGAACTATGATCATGGATATGATCATGAATTAGGAGAATAAGCAACTTATAGCTTTATTCTTCTCAAATACCACAAATAAAAACAAATATAATGTTATAATACAAATCTCTCACAGAAAATCTCTCTAATCATATGACTTTTTCTAGTTCTGGTTCTGAACAAGATAAAAAAAAATTTAAATCTTATTTCTGATTCTGAATTAAATGTGGTCCGTTGAAAGAAGTTAATAAGATATAAAACACCTTATGACTACTAGCAGATATAAATAAGAAGCACTACTTTCAATATCAATTTAGTGCTATAATTTCATTTCTATTTATACATTACTTAATAAAATCAAGTAAAACACAAGCATATTCTTGAAATTGTTCATTAAATTGTTCATTAAGGCACTTATATCTATGACATTGAATTTATCATACGTTCTAAAGTTCTGAAGTGAATTTAGAGGGGAAAACATAACTGAGATCAACATGTGAAGGTTTGTAATTCCAAATGATTTCTGATAAGTGCAATTACCATAACCTAGAAGGTGAGTTAAAAGGTTATTCATTTTGGATCATAAGATTTTTCCTTTTGCTCTTTTATGGCAGTTTTCACTATTATTTTGTCATTTGTTATTTTGACAGATGGAAGAGATCTGTAGAAATGGCCAAGATATTTAGGGGTAATGGACATGGGTAAATTTTAATTAAGTATATGCACCACTGGTGGTCTTCCCACTACCATGGCTGTCACAGACCACAGCCTGCCCTATGGTCTATGTTGGCAATTTCTCCTGTTACAGTTAATTTACATGCAGTTAACTTTATATTCTCAAAGGATAGCTGAGATGATTTTTCTACCCTAAATCAAACATTTTTGGTTAGATAAACATTTGTTATTTTTGAAGCACTACTCTTATGGTACTGAAAAGGCATGTAACTTATCTTTAACAATCTCCGAATCTAACTAAGGAAGATGTGAAAACAGTTAATTATGGCACAGTAATGATTCATATGTACATGATTCTGAGAGCCCTTATCCCTCATGTGACTTACTGAAGATACAGTCTTTAAGGAAATGATTAAAGTTAAATGAGGTCATAAGCATAGAACACTGATCTAGTAGAACTTGTGCCCTTATAAGAAGAGGAAGAGACACTAAAGGTCCCTCTCTACCATGTGAGGGCACAGCAAGAAGGTGAAAACCAGGAAGAAAGCTTTCACTAGAACCTGGCCATGCTGGTACCCTGATCTTGGACTTCCAGCACCCAGAACTGTGAAAAACAAATTTCTGTTCTTTAAGCCACCTGGTATTTTGTTAGGGCAGCCTGGGCTGAC
Source organism: Balaenoptera borealis (assembly GCF_965194805.1). NCBI lineage: Eukaryota > Metazoa > Chordata > Mammalia > Artiodactyla > Balaenopteridae > Balaenoptera > Balaenoptera borealis. The sequence goes on from NC_138866.1 coordinate 51,191,837, forward strand.
TAATACACATGAAATGGTAAAAATTAACCCTCGGTTGGAGAATGGAGATGATATGAATCTTTACAGAGATGGTGACTTCTCTACCAGAGATGGTAGGAAAAATAATACCCCAAGATATCTGTATCTTAATCCTGCAAACTTGTGAATATGCTACCCTACATGGCAAAAGGGACTGTGCAGATGTGATTAAGTTAAAGATCTACGGTTGGGAAGATTAATCTGGATTATCCCAGCGGGCCCAATTTGAAGATGCTACACTTCAAATTGAAGACGAAGGAAGGGCCATGTACCAAGGAATACAGGTAACCCTGAGAAAATGGAAAAGACAATAGGACATATTGTCTCCTAGAGTTTCCCGATGGAATACAGCCCTTCTGAAACTTTAATTTTAGTCCCATAAGACCTATTTCAGATTTCTGACCTCCAGAACTGCAAGATAATAAATTTGTGTTGTTTTAAGCCACTGGGTTTGGGGTAACGTATTACATCAGCAATAGAAAACTAATACAGTGGCCTTTGAACTGGTTTTAGAAGGCAGAATGAACTTTCACAAGGAAATCCAAAGCTGAGCTAGAGAAAGCAGCTTTTATTGCAGAGACATCTGCATGAAAAAGAATGGAAGGGTCAGATAACTGTGAGAGATTCTGTTTGATGTAATGCAAGGTGTGAGTTGGAACCAGAGGGTAATGAAGCCTGGAAGTAGTGGCAGGGTATGGAATTTGAAGATCTGGTAGGCCTTGCAAGTTACCTGAGTTTTGCTGTGAGGAGTGAGAAGGAGGTTTTAGACAGAGGTGTCATGCTTGGATATTCATTTATCAGAAGACTAATGGAAAGGCAGTGTGAGAGACAAGAGGTGGGGATTTGGAATGGGGATAAGCCTAACAGTATGAAGGTGAGTTACAAGGCTAAGAAACAGTGACCTCAACCTGATCACCAGATACATCCTCTACTCTCCCTAAGCAGGCCCAGGGAGACACTCTTTGCTGTTTTCAATCCGTCCAACTTCTCTTGTCTATACAAAAAGTTAATAATTAAAATGTTGCATGATATAGTTAAAAGAACAATATCAACTTTTTGGTTTTTACCTGATTAAATCCCAAATGTGGATATTGAAGTTCTTATTGTCCCCAAGAACCAGCTAATTAGAATACAAGAATATAGAGGAATTCCTTTTTCAGCTATTGCTACCCTCTCCAGATCATTTACATTGTCTGCCCCAAAAGTTCAGGGAGTTACTCCTCTCTGTGCTACCATAATTCACTATGCATAATCACCACTATATATTTGCATTGTTACTTTGCATATCTATGTTTATTGGTAGACTGTGATTCCTTTAGGACAGAGATAAATTTCATTATCTTTATATCTCTGGCATTTACTAGTAAATAATAAATGCTCAATAAACGTTTATTAAAAATATGATAAATAAATGATAAAGAAAAGACAAATGCTATAGTGGCCATTTCCACATCTATTATTTTTCTGAGAAAATCATTCGAATTGTGCGAGGGGAAAAAAAAATCAATATCAAATAATATACATAAGTTCAGAATTGAGGGTGCTGAGTAACCAAGGAAGATTTCACATGAATATGAAACAGCAGGCATGAAGAGATACAGTAGCATGTGCATTCCAATCAGACCAATAACATGCAAATAAAGATGCTTCAGTGATAACCAGTCCTCCACACAACATCCAGCCAAGCCATATTATTGGGTATTGTTCATACACATTGCTCACAGCAGTTGGCTTAAAAGAAAAAGAGTCGTCAGAATGAAATGGTAACTGTTTGAAATTCTTTATTATCATAATTATTAGAATTTTTATGACTTTGACTAAATACTCATATATTAATTACTTAACTATTTTATGTATTCATATACTTGACAAAGTAATGCTATTTAATTTCTAATTAATGTACAGAATTTTACTGTTTCTAGAATCTACTCTATCAACAATAACATCAGATTTAAGAGAGCTAATCTCATTAATATTAATGGAATTTTTCACATAAATCTCATCATGTATCACTAATGGACGAGAGCTTGGTGAAAACTCTAAAAATCTCCTGTGCCAAGGACATTAGCGAAAATAGATGATAAGAAGGGAAAAAAAACCTTATTAAAGCATGACCATCTAAATTATGTCCACCAGTGTTAAGAAATAATTGTCATTATATCACAGAGAAAATGGCCTTTATTAGAGAATCGAAATAGATTCAAGATCCTCTTCCTATTCTGGGGAAAGTACTGTGGTGATACCTGCAAATGGAAAAATCACTGACTATATCTTTGAATATAAAATATTTCTGGGCTTCCCTGGTGGCGCAGTGGTTGAGAGTCTGCCTGCCGGTGCAGGGGACACAGGTTCGAGCCCTGGTCTGGGAGGATCCCACATGCCGCGGAGCAACTGGACCGGTGAGCCACAATTACTGAGCCTGCGCGTCTGGAGCCTGTGCTCCGCAACAGGAGAGGCCGCGATAATGGGGCCCGCGCACCACGATAAAGAGTGGCCCCCGCTTGCCGCAACTAGAGAAAGCCCTCGCGCAGAGACGAGGACCCAACACAGCCATAAATAAATAAATAAATAAATAAATAAATAAACCCAAAGTTTAAAAAAAAATAAAAATAAAAAAAATAAAAATAAAATAAAATATTTCTGACAGCTGTCTGATATATTTTGAAATTATATATTTTTGTTCTCTTTTAATTTATGGTTTCAATGAGGGAGAAAACCTCAATTAACTGCTTACTTTCCTAAGTAGTTCAATCTAATTCTGCATAGCTACCTTTTGCTGTGCTTAGAAAATCTCAGTATAATAGTATAGGCAGCATCTGTAGCAGCAGGGGTAATAGTGGTATTAGTACCATAGTAATAGCGATTTTCATCAACGAGCAAATTTTGCTTAAGCTGAGCAGGGCCCAGGTTTCATAAGGCAGCACCTATTTTGATTTGAGAACTATTAGCCTATTGCACAAATACTTACACCCATATATACAGGCTGAAAATATTTAATTGGCAACATACAGAAATTAACGTTGCAGCATGGGGTGATGAGATAGCCATTTCTCTTTTTTTTCTCTTTTATATATTGCTCTTCCTCTGAATCAAAGCATTTCATCTCATCTTTATTAAACATCATATCACTGCAATTTTTAATGGAAAAAGTATCTTGACAAAGGCAGGTTAGTGGAGTAAAAATGGTAAGATGGAATGAAAATTATCTATTTGCAATGACTCTGTCAACTTAATCAGAGCATATAGGATATTAATTTGAATAAGTTAAATCCATTCATTTATATTTTCAACACATTTGCCAACACATTTATTAAATACTTATAATGTATGATAACACTGTAGTAGCAGTAGATACTGGAGGTAGACATGGGAATAAAAATTCAAATAAATATTTAATAAAAAATACACTATGTTAAGAGCCAAGAAAAAATTACAGGAGCATAGGAGCATATGATGGAGAGACTTAACCTAGACACAGTGGGGAAGTGTAGAGGGCAGAAAGGGTAAGGGTTTCTTTAGAAAGTAACATTTAAGATCTGAAGGCCGAGTGAATGATATTTGCTTAGGTAAAGGATGGAGGAGGTCTGGTTGATGGAAAGGTCCAGACAGAAAGAACAGTGCCGATAATTACCTGAGTCAGAAAGAACTGTAGCAATTCTACAACTGAAAGGTCAGTGTAGCTGGAATATGAAGGTATGGAGTGAAACAAGGAGGACATAAAAATATCATGAAGGATCCTGATGTATATGTTAAGACTTTTGGCCTGTATCCTAAGAGTTATCAAAGCCACTGAATCATTTATGTAGGGTGAAGTGGTGACATGATCATATCTGATTTGTAAAACATCGCTCTAGCTTTGATATGAAAAGAAATTGGAGTGTAGAATAGATGATATTCAAGTAAATTGTGTGTTCAAAGCATTATAAAACACTTGTAGTCTTTCAGTGCTTAGAAAAACAATATACTTCTAGATGGTCAAATTCTGTTTTTTTAGCATTTAAAATATTCATAATTAAAATTCATTATTTGAGTTAAAAAAATTTTATATCAAATACTTCATATTTAATAGAATGTCATAACATGTCTATAGGTAAAATATTATAACATAAACATAATAACTTTTCATAATTAATAATTGTGGCAGATACAGCCACATATATTAAAAGATATATTAAGAGAGCTACTTTTGTAAAGTTAAACTTTTCACTAGTGTTGAGAACATATTTAAAAACAAACCTGTCTAAAGCAAAATCAACACACATTTAGCTAGACTAAGGAAAAAAAAAAAGAAGGCTCTGATAAATAAAATCACAAATAAAATAGGAGAAATAACAACAGATATATAGTCATACAAAGAATTATAAGAGAATACCATGAACAGCAATATGCCAAAAAGTTGGAAAGCCTCAACAAAATGGACAAATTCTTAGAATCATACAACTTTCCAAGGCTGAAGAAATAGAAAATCTGAATAGACCAATCACTAGTAGAGAGATTAAAACAGTAATCAAAAAGCTCCAAAAAAACAAAAGTCCAGCACCATATGACTTCACAGGTAAATTCTACCAAACATTCAAAGAAGATTTAATACCTATCCTTCTCAAACTCTTCTAAATAATTGAAGAGCAGGGAACAATTTTAAACTCATATTATGAGGCTAGCATTACCCTGATACCAAAACCAGACAAAGACACCACAAAAAAAGAAAATTATAAGCCAATATCCCTGATGAACATAGATGCAAAAATCATCAACAAAATATTAGCAAACCAAATAAAACAATGCATTAAAAGGGTCAAACACTGTGATTAAGTGGAACTTATTCCAGGGATGCAAGGATGGTTGAACATCTACAAATCAATCAACATGATACACTACATTAACAAAATGAAGGATAAAAACCATATGGTTATCTCAATAGACAAAGTATTTGATAAGATTTAATACCCATTTATGGAAAAACTGGGTAAAGAAGGAACATACCTCAACATAATAAAGGCCATATATGACAAACACATAGCTAACATCATACTCAGTGGTGAAAAACTGAAAGCTATTCCTCTCAAATCAGGAACAACACAAGAATGCCCACTCTTGCCACTCTTATTTAAAAGTATTGGAATTACTAGCCAAAGTAATTAGGTAAGAAAAAGAAATAAAAGGAACCAAAATTGGAAAGGAAGAAGCAAAACTGTCACTATTTGCATATGACATAATTTTATATATAGAAAACCCTAAAGAATCCACCAAAAAACTATTAGAAATAATAAACTAATACAGTAAAGTTGCAGGATATACAATCAACACAAAAATGGGTTGCATTTCTATATGCTAATAATAAGATGACAGAAAGACAAATTAAGAAAACAATTCCATTCACAATCACAAAAGAAAGAAAAATACCGAGGAATAAATTTAACCAAGTAGATGAAAGACCTGTATACTGAAAGCTATAAGACACCATTGAAAGAAATTGAAGAAGACACAAATAAATGGAAATATATCCTGTGCTCATGGATTGGAAGAATTAACATTGTTAAAATGTCCATATTACCTAAAGCAATCTACAGATTCAATACAATTCCTATAAAAATCCAACGACATTTTACACAGAAATAGAACAAAAAATTCTAAAATTTATGTGGAAACACAAAAGACCCTGGATGGCCTAAGCAATCCTGAGAAAAAAGAACAAAGCTGGTGGTGTTATATTCCCTGATTTCAAACTATATTACAAATCCACAGTAATCCAAAGAGTATGGTATTGGAAGAAAAACATAGACATAGATCAATGAAATAGGACTGAGATCCCAGAAATAAACCCATGCATATATGGACAATTAATATATGACAAAGGAGCAAAGAACACATAGTGGAGAAAGGATATTCTCTTCAATAAATGGTGTTGGGAAAACTGGACAGCCTCATGCAAAAAAATAAATAAGTAAAACTAGACCATTATCTTATACCATATCAAAAAATAACTCAAAATGGATTAAAGACTTGAATGTAAGACCTGAAACCATAATACTCTTAGAAGAAAACATAGGCATTGCACACTTTAACATCAATCCTAGTAATATCTTTCTAGATAGGTCTCCCCAGGCAAGGTAAACAAAAGCAAAACTAAACAAATGGGACTAAATTAAACTAAAATTCTTCTGAATAACAAAGAAAACCATCAACAAAACAAAAATACAACTTACCAAATGGGAGAAAATATTTTCAAATGATATATCTGATAAGCTGTTAATATCCAAAATATATAAAGAACTCATATAACTCAATAACAAGAAGAAAAAACAACCGAAAAAGTGGATTGAAAAGTGAATAGACATTTTTCCAAAGAAGACATACAGATGGTCAACAGATACATGAAAAGATGTTCAACATCATGAATTATTAGGGAAATGCAAATCAAAACCAAAATAAGATATCACCTCACACCTGTTAGAATGGCTATTATCAAAAAGTCAAGAAATAACAAACGTTGGCAAGGATATGGAGGAAAGGGAACCCTCATACACTGTTAGCAGGAACATAAACTGGTCCAGCCACTAGAGAAAACGAAATGGAATGTAGAAAACAAACTTATGGTTACCAGGGGGAAAAGTGGGGGAAGGGATAAATTGGGAGATTATATATATATTATATACACACTACTATATATAAAATAGATAACTAATAAGGACCTACTGCATAGAACAGGGAACTCTGCTCAATACTCTGTAATAACTTATATGGGAAAAGAATCTAAAAAAGAGTGGATATATGTATATTTATAACTGATTCACTTTGCTGTACACCTGAAACTAACACAATATCGTAAATCAACTATACCCCAATAAAATTTTTTTAATTAAAATAATGGAGATTCCTCAAAAAATTAAGAACTACCATATGCTCCAGCTATCTTACTTCTGGGTATTTTTCCAAAGAACAGAAAAACACTAATTTAAAAAGATATATGCAATCCTATGTACATCACAGCATTATTTATAATAGCCAAGATATGGAAACAACCTAAGTGTCCATCTATAGACAAATAGATAAAAGAGATGTGGAATAGCTATTTGTGACAACATGGATGAACCATGAGGGTATTATGTTGTGAATTAAATCAGGTTCAGAAAAATAAAAATCATATGATTTCACTCATATGTGGAATATAAAAAACAAAGACAAAATAAATGAACAAATCAAACCAAACAAAAATATATACATAGATACAGAGAACAGAGTAGTGGTTATCAGAGGGGAAGGGATGGGTGGGAGGGCAAAATGGGTAAAGGAGGTCAACTAGATTTTTGGTGGTGAGCATGTTGCAGGGTACATAGAGTTAGAAATATAGTGTTGTAAACATGAAACTTATATAATGTTATAAACCAATGTTACCTGAATAAAAATAGATTAAAACTAAATAATTAAATTAAAATTGAATAAAGAAATAAAAATAAAGCTATCTAACATATTAGATAATTATTTGCATCTCTTTTCAGCTGCCAAAAATTTCTGGTAATGACAGTGGAGTGCAGAAAAATTTCAGAGTTCTCATTTTCTACAAGCAAAAAGTAAGCAAACAACAAAAACTACAAGAACAACAAAAGAGCATAAATTTCTTCAGTGGCAAGCATGGGACATGTTTGTTTGTTTCTTATATATAATATATTACTTTTTTAATTTGAAATATTTGTAATACACCAAACATACCAAATAAGAGTAAAGCCTGTGGCATGGGTCACAACACTTAGATATCAGACATGTTCAAACCAGAGATCCATTGCTGACCGAGGAAAGCTGACATTTAATCTCTTTGCTTTATAAAGTTCTCTTTATTAGCTTTTGTTTGTAATGCAGTGAAGTTTGTACAATTATTCAGAACTTCCATCCTTTTGACACATTCATCAATAAAAATGTACAAGAACCTAAAATCATTTAAAATTAGTATTTAGTGACACTTACAAGTAAGGTTTTAATTGGTAGAAGGCAACTTTGCATTCAAAGTGCATATTGTATGTCACTTTTAATTTACTGCTATGGCAAGTTCCATGCTGACACTTCTGTAAAGGCAAAGTCATTATTGATTCACCTCAGACCAAGAACATAGCATTCCTTTTAATTTCCATCCTACTGTTGGTTCAATCTGAATATTTTTAGAACAGTTTTTGACATTAACTCTAGTGGTGAAAATGCAGATGTTTACTGATGAATCATATGTATACTCAAAACCTTCAGGCCATTAGTATGTTGACAACCCTGACAGGGCAAATATAAATTGATTTCGCATTCAAACAAAGAAAATTAGACATGCTATTACTAAATTTCGTCATTGACAAATTGGAAATATATTTAACAGAAAGCAAATTGAACTACTGTAGTACTTGTTAATAGCTTCTAATTTTAAACTAAAGACATAGCTATCTCTTGGAATTAATGGCTCAGTTTTCACATGATAACAAATAGATTTAACAGAGTAAAAGACTTTTAGAGCTGGTATTTTGTGGCTGGCTTGGAACAAGCTACAACATGATCTTGACTAGACTTTTAGTTTTCTTCAATTAAAAATATTAGGTATTAATATTCTCCTGAAATTATCAAAGCATTACAAAACAAGTGAGACAGAAAGTAACTTTATATATATACAAACACATATATATAATGTGAATATTGTTATATCATATAAATTTACATATAAAATGCATATTTATATGTAACGTTTTATGTATAATAAACATATTTTTCATAATCACAAATATTTTGGGGTTTGAACTCTTATGTACTTCTTAGGCTAAAATTTGTCCTCATCTTTGACTTATGTTTTTTAACAATATCAAAGATACTCCTTCAGAGTAAGTCATAGATCTGATCCTGTTGAATTTTTAAGATATATAAATATAATGGAGAATGATAGCTTATATAAAATTCTTATTACATATAATGGTAATGATGATGATATCCTGTCATCAGGACATGTATCTTTCTCACTGGTGTTGTTTCCATCAGTGACTGGAAACTTTATCTGCCAGACTCTTTGATTCTGATTCACAGCAAAGCTTTATAGGATTGTGGGGTTTTCATGGTAGTCCCTGACATTAACAAAATGACATTGGGATGGGGAGAGAATTATCCAACAGCTGAAATAACCACCATACATTTTGATTATGCCAAAAAAGAATATTATTTATTAGAACATATTTTAATACCTGTTTTCAGATATATAAAAATGAACTTATGATTATTTTATGTATGCCTGTCTTCATTCTTTGCTTTGTACCCTAATACCCTGTGTAAAATATACACTTATTAAATGATGTAATGGGAGCCTTATTTTAAAATCTGGCTTGTCTTATATAGCAGAGTTAATAATCACTTGGACAAAATTCTGTTTCAATTAATAGAATGTAAAATGGGAGACGAGAAACAGAGTCTGGCAGAGCCATAACTAATAAGATGGCATAAATACAAGAAGGAGAAGTCATGCAAGAAAACCCCTGATTACCTTTTTGTCAGAACATGGCACTAAATGAAAGGAATTCAGTAAGCATAGATTATTTTTAGGAGGGTATTTTTTGTAGCACTTCAAATATTTAATTTAATTCAAAATGAATTTGAAATGAATTCTGCTTGGATGTGTGAACACTGTTAGAAGTATCATAATCAGACAATGGTTGTGTATTCAGGGCAAGTGGGTGGTACTAGTAGTTACCATGTGGAGGAATAGGCTAAAGACTCAGGTAGAAACCACAGCATGCTTGAATCCAGAATGCATAGTCTCATATGTTTAAAAGCTATACAAGTTAGTAATAGTGTTGACATTACTTATCCTTTTAAAATTGTATTTATAGTAGCTATTGCAATCTAATTTGATAGTTTACCTGTTTCTTATTAATCTCCCCACTCACAAGATAATTTCCTTGGAAACAGGGACCTTATATTACTTATTCACAAAAGAGTAGAAGACTTCTAGAGCTGGTATTTTGTGGCTGGCTGGGAACTAGCTACAAGATGATCTAGATTAGACGTTTAGCTTTGTGCACTTAAAAATATTAGGTATAAATTTTCACCTGAAATCATCCAACAACATGTAGGTCTAACAACTTAGGCAAACATAGGAGCACATGGTAGGCATTCAGTTAAAAATTGTATGAATTACAATTCATGAATTGTAATTCATGAATGAATTACATTTTTACACTCTTCTGCATTTTAAAAATTTTATACATTTAGTGTGTATTTCTTTTATAAAGAGAACCCACAAGAAAGTTATGAAATTCTCCTATTCTTGTAGCATTTGTACTTAGAGTCTATTCATATAAGCTAAAGGATTCAGAGAACAACATAATCATCTGTCATGTCTATGCAATCAGCAGTTTTTGGAATAACTGTATTTTTATTTTTAATATTTACACACGATTTAATGATGCTGTGAGAGAGTGGAAGAAGGGCAAAATGGATTTTTAATTTTGGATTTAATGTTTATTCCACTATGTGTAAAGAAAATTTTCAGGAGTCCACAAACAGACATAAACTATTTTTAAAAATTCCAATTTAATCATTGACGTTATTCTCAATCCAAAGCTTTCAGAAAGAGCTCTTTATAATTAATTAATCTGATATCATACTGGGATATTCATTAGGAACTGAGAAAATGTTGAGGGTTTGAGGAATACAAAATGTTTCAGATTGTATTTTTAAGGATAGAGATTTCTAGTATCTAAAATAGCGGCTTGGCCATTATAGGAACACAATACTAATTTTTTAAAATAATGAACAAAGAGGGAAGAAAAGAGCACACAGTCTCTGTCCCCAAGTATTCTAGTTATTTGTAGAGGTGCCTCTACATACATATTTGTATGTAGAGGTAATTTTAATTGAATTAAATGAAAGGTGCAGCTTAAAGTGTTGCAAGCAGAGAAAGGTAGTCTCCTTAAGTTACTCATATTATAAATTATAATATGTGGAATACTTGAATAAGTTTTTTGTTTTTTTTCTTTTTGCTTAGTGTTGTTTTTATTTTTATTTATTTTTTAAAAAGCCACATTAAGTTTAGTTTTATTTACTTGCAGCCAGATGCATCCTAAGAACAAACATGATTTGTAAATGTCTTCACTCTATTATTTATATCTGTAACATGTTATTTCTTTTTTTTCTATTTTGTATTGTGGTAAAACATACATAACATAAAATTTACTATCTTAATCATTTTTAAAGTATTTATTTATTTGGTTGTGCCCGGTCTTAGTTGAGGCATGCAGGATCTTGTTTTGTAGTTGCAACATATGGGATCTTTAGTTGCAGCATGTGGGATCTAGTTCCCTGACCAGGGATCGAACTCAGCCCCCTGCATTGTCAGCGTAGAGTCTTAGTCACTGGACTACCAGGGAAGTCCCTATCTTAATCATTTTTTAAGTGCACAATTTGGTGGTATTAATTACATTCATATTGCGCAACCGTCACCATTCATCTATATACATTGTGTATTTTTATATTTTTAAAATATATTTATATTTTTAAAAATTATCAAATCAATCTCTTAATCAGAAAGTCACATCTGTGATCCACATAACAATCTACGTACATCACAGACATGAGAAGGCAGGAAGAAGAAACTATGCTGTCAGAGGTGTGCTGTTAGATGGGGAGAAAGTGGACTAATGAAATAATTAAGAGTTCCCTGGGAGGCCTAGGAGTGTCTTGAGGAGGGAGAGAACAAGAGAATGGGAAGGTCATAAATTGTGTTCAACTAGGAAGAGAATGTAGTTGGAAACAACACAGAGGGAAAATTTCAGGAGAAAGTGGAGGTGTGGCCTGAGAAGTAGAAATAGAACAGAGGCGAAAAGTCATGGAATTCAGGAAGTCAGGTAGCAAATTGAAAAGATAGAAAAATGCTGTCCTGTCTGCTTTAGGTGAGTCATGGAGGTGCCCCATCTGTGGAGAAAAGCCCCTCCTAGAGTCTAGACTCAAGGCTCTATCCAAGGGCCAGTTGCATCCATTGGCTTGTGGTGATTAAAGGGTCAGGTGCATCCACTGACTTGTGGCCTTAAATCAGCAAACAATGCTCAGATTGCTAGTCCCACCAAGTGGCACCTCAGCTGTCCCTTTGGTTGAGCTCTGCTGTGAGTCTCCAGGAAGATGCAAAGTCTGGTGGAATCTGATAAAAATGGTTCAAAGCTATAAAGAATTTATGTTCACATGCAGTCAAAACACAGGCTACATCACATAGTGATTCCTGTAACAGTAGTGAGTGCACCCAGTCTGAGGAGTTAGGGATCTTCCTCCAAGGAAATGATGCATGGGCTGATATCTGAAGGAAGAGTAGGTGCTGAGTGCACCTGATGATGAACATTTGTACTGTTTACAGTTTGGGGAAATATGAGAGTTCCAGTTGCTTTAATTCTCACCAACACTTGGAATTCTCAGGCTTTTTAGTTTTCCTTATTGTGGTTGATGTGCTGTTGTATTGTATCTCACTACATTTAATTTTCATTTCTCAGAAGAGTCATGAGGCTGAGTCTCTTTTCATGTTTATCAGTCATTTGGATATCCTCTTCTTTGAAGAGTTAGGTCTTTGCCCTTTTCTTTTTATATTGAGTTCTTTGTCTTTTCCTTATTGACATGTAGGAGTTCTTTCTGTATTCTGGATGAGTCTTTTGTTGGATATTATTATTGCAAATATCTTCTCCCAATAATTGAATAAGTTTAGTATCCTCTACATGTACAGTAAGATGAAATTTAAAGAAATCATACAAAGACATCAGTCCACCAAACATTTGAAACTTAACAAGCTAGAAAATTCAGGTAAATACTTTTTTATATAATTTATGCTTCCCACAATGAGCAGCAATCACTCTAATATGTCAGTGCCAACAAAAACAAAGATCAAAGTTGTATGTTGGCTGAATTATAGGCCAAGAAGTGTTATGGAATCATATGCGTCAAATGCTATGGAGAGTGTGGGCAGGGTAGGGGACATTCAGGAGAGAGGGCACTGGTTAAATATAGGCCTAGAGAAAAGTGAAGGGAGAGTGAAGTCAGTCATCAAAGCTTAGATAGGAGAGACTCAAAGCTAAACTGAAGCCTCTAAACCAAAACAAAGAACTCTGTTAAAAGGAGAGTTCACAAGTCTGACTATAAGCTTTGCACAAGAAATACACAGGGGAATTGATACAAAATCAAATAAGAATCAAAGTAGGAGAAAATAAAAATCTCCTAGAAGTGAGATCCAGGTAAGATGCTGATAGGTCATGGCAGAACTTCATTTAAAGACCCAGAGCTCTCACCCCTACACATCCTAAGGAGAGGGCACACTGATTCCAAGGGCTGGCAAAACTGATGCTCTTTTCTGGATTATCTAGATAATATTATTCCTTGTGTATTCATTTCCTGAGGTTGCTGTAAAAAAGAACAATAAACCGAGTAGCTTAAAACAATAGAAACTTATTGTTATAGTTTTAGGGGCTAAAAGTTCAAAATACAATATCAGCAAGGCCATATTCCCTCTGAAACCTGTAGGAGAGAATCCTTCCCTATCTTTTTCTAGCTTCTGGTGGTTTGTCAGCCATCCTTGCCTTTTTTGGCTTGCAGCTGCTACACCTCAATCTCTGCTCCCATCATCAAGTGGCTATACTCTCTGTGTGTCTGTCTCTGTGTCTCTTCTCTTCTTATAAAGAAACTAGTCATATTGGATTAAAAGTCTGCCATACTCTAGTATGACCTCATCTTAACTTAGAGCTTAATTACATCTGCAAAAACCTTATTTCCAAATAAGGTCATATTTACAGGACCAAATGGGACTTAAGCATATATTTTGGGCAACACTATTCAAGCTTTAACATGCTGTTTTTGACTAACTGAAACAGCTCTGTTGTGAATGTGAAGCTTAGGCTAAAAATGTAGAATAGTGGTTTCTGCAAGGAAACAGTCAAAGGCAAGGCGGGTTGACTGACACAATGCTAATAGCCAGTTTGAGGACTGACTCTGTAACAGACACTATTCTCCTCTCTTTATAAATATTGACACATTTTTTTCCTCACTATGATCTATGAGGTTGTAGTTTTCTGTTTATCTAAAGATGAGGAAACTAAAGCACAGAGAGATCAAATTGCTGTGATGTGTCAAGGCTGGAATTTGAACTCAGCTAGTCCTACCTGGGATCTATATGCTAAACTAGGATAATATTTCAAATCACAATCTGTTTCCTCAGATTCCTATGAATTGTTTATTATCAGCTACATGTTCCTTCTACCTTTTGATTAGCTGCATGGTGAGGTGCTAGTGGGTGGGATGAGGTTAAATGTGACTTAGGACTGGCCACAAAAGGATTACCAAGTTTACAAAATATAGCTGGCTCCAGCTTTGTATTACTGTATGCTCATACTTATATGCATGCTTAAATCTCTATTTATTCTCATTACGATACCTACTTTTATCTATCTGAGAGTGTCTGAGTGAATTACAAAGTTATATATACCCCTAATTGCCCTACACATATTTTCTATTCATCTTCTATATTAGGATAAATATTGAAGAACTGATATTTCAGCTTGCTACACTTAAATATTATTTTTATGAAAACATATCTATATAGATAGACATGCATACCTATATGAAAATAAATTAAAAAATAAAAATATATATATTATTTAAAACACTAGCCTGTATTTTTTTGTAAACCTTAGGGTTATTTTAGAGGTTGAATAGAGATTTCATCAAATCTCTTTTCCATAATTTATAATTAGTTTCTGGTATTTCACTGCAAAACACCTGTAATTGAAGTACAAAAATAATGTACTGAAAAAATGCTATTAAACTCATAGGCCAGGGCAAATGTGATAAAATATATTTCTCAAACTAACAGTTTATTGTTTTAGATTTTTTTCTTCAACATAAAACAGATCAGGAAGATATGACATCTGAAATGTGAGCATACAACACATGAAACTTTCTTTTTATTTTTCTTTTTTTGGTATTTGAAAGCTGAGTCTTGTTAAGCTTCACAGAGATGCTGCCCATTTGGGTGGACCACCAGCAAATCATGAAAATACTGTAAAATGTAAATATACGGTTCGAAGCTATGAGTAAAGCAGTTGAATTTACGTGTGCTCATCTATTGGTGTTTTGTTCTGGGGCATTTTTATTATAGTCTGTAAAATGGTGATAAGGAAGAGTGGGCACTGAGAAATCAGACTCCATCATCACCAAGGTAGATAATCTTATCCAAATTTTAGGAAATGAACTGATTTTTACTGTCTTAGTCAGGAGGCTTAAAGCATATATCCTTTTTTAAAACATATAGTCACAGTTGTACAGAACCACCATGGTTGGCTGACATACCAAACTTGTAACCACACAGGACCATATGGGGCCTTCCGGGGACAGACCCCTCCCCATATCCTTTGCTATAGCTTCTCTCTGAAGTACCTAGATAATAGTACCTCATGCTTATTTCCTGAGTTTTTCATATGCTAAAACCACCACCAAATGGAAGAAATTAACTACTTGATGACCATGAGCACATAACCCAGACCTTCTGGCACCTAAGGATTGGTAATGTTAACTCCTGTGACACCACCCTGTTACCTCACTATCAACCAATCAGAGAACCGTGCAGAAGTTGATTACATACCCACATCCCTCACTTGGCCTTTAAAAATGCGTTGCTGAAACCTTTTCGGGAAGTCAGAGTTTTAGAGCATGGGCAAGGCACCTGTTCTCCTTGTATTGGCATTTTTACAATAAACGCTGCACTTTCTTTCACCACAACCCATTGTCAGTAGATTGGCTTTACTGCGTGCGGGCAAGTAGATGGACCCAAGTTTGGTTCAGTAACATTATTTAATAGAAAAGCAAAAAGTTTTGCAGACCTTAAAGCAATTTCTACAAACCTGATGCTAGGAAACAAGGTCAGGTTCAAATTGCTCCATCTGATGCTTCCATGGGCAACTAATGGAGCAATTAAATCTGCTGCCTACAAATAACTGTAATAATGGGGATTTAAAGTTGAACTTGAAGTGAATTAAGGTGCTGGTAAGGGTACAATATTTCTACCCTTCCCAAGGAAAAAAATCCCAGATTTTCAAAGTGATACTTTTTTTGAAAATGAAGCAAAAGTCAAAAGTAAGCTTGCAAAATTATGCTAAATGTAGGAAGCTGTCATGGTCACTATCTGAACATCACATGAAAATTTGTTACTAATAAAACTGTCAGTGGAACCACCAGTGCCTATACCACTCCATCCTTATTCAGGCATAGCATCTTTCCAAATCGAGTCTTGAAAATTCTGGCCACTGCTCTTTTGTGCTGGAGCATATCTCAGTTTTAGGGACATAAAGATAACTCATTGTTGGGAAATTACATTTTCATTTTATTACAAATACTTTTCCTATTACATTTTCATTTTATTACAAATACTTTTCCTTTAAGATTTCTTCATACACTCCACATCTAACTAAACACCCTATTGTAACATGATTGCTGTTAATTGTATGAAACATTTCTTTGAGAGACGGGAAACAGTTGAGATAAAACATGGTTTTTAGTTAAAGCATTTTATAGGGAGACGAATGCAGTGTGGATTTTTGAAATACTATCTTTAACATGGCCTCACAAGGGAAATGGATAAGAGGCTTTCTTTTCTTATCAAAGTTCTTTCACTGTGAAAAGAATATTTGTGGAATATAAGACTAGAAAATACAACTCATGTGATTTTATTAACAATTCTAAACTGCGTTAAAAGGATGTGTGATTACTGAAGAATAAGCTACCTTTAAGTGAAACAAAATTCATGTTTAATTCATCAATTATGTTAATTTAAACAAACCCAAGACAATAATGACATATCTTATAAAGCCTAATTTTTAATAAGATTTGTAGATTTGGATAAGGAATAAAACATAAGAAGAAAATTTACACACTGGTATTTTATTCTACTTTTCCCTGGTCTTAATATGAATTTATTCATTTAACACATATTTATTGATCATCCACTGTAAGTTAGGTGCTTACCTGGATGCTAAGATACTATTTCTTTCTACAGCCTATCAAAGTAGTTTACTGGTCAAGACCATAAAGGGTTTCTTTAATGTTTTATCCTGAAATATTGTAAATATATACCAAAGTAGACAAAGAGTATAAAGCATCTCCATGTACACAAAATTCAGCTTCAACAAATAAGAACCCATGGCCTGTCTTCATCCATTTCCCTACCATTTTTCCAGCTCCCAGGGTATTTTGAATCAAATACCATACTTTACATCATTTTATCTGTAAGTAATTCAGTAATTATCTATAAAATATGTTTTTATAGTTATTTTTTAAAAAAACACTGCACCATTACCACACCTAAAACTTTTGACAATCTCTTAATATCATCAAATACCCATTCAGTGTTCAAGTTTTCAATTAGCTTTTAAATGTAATGAAATCAAATTTAAGGGACTTTATGACCCAAATACAGTCAACACATTGCCACTGCTCGATATGGCTCTTAAGTTTCTTTAACTCTATAGGTTCTACTTTCTTCATGTTTCTTCCCTTTCAGTTTATTTGTTGAAAAAAAAAAAAAAAACAACTCTACTTGTCCTGTAGAGTTTTCCCACTGTATGGGTTTTGCTGATTGCATCCCATGGTGCATTTTAAAATGTTTCTCTGTCCACTGTTTGATTTAGAAGCTTGATAAGATACAGGTAGGAGTATTTTGGGGATACAGTTTTGTAAGTGGTGGGTGTGTTCTGCCATCTGCAAGCAACAATATCTGGTTGTCTCATATTCTGGTTAACAGCCTTTGATGCCCAATGCCTGTATGCACTGTTATCAGAAGTTGTGAAACACTCTAATTCTAGGATTCTTTTTCATTTATTGGGTGGAGTACTTCTATAGGAAAAAACATTCTTTTATTTATTATTAAGTTTTACACTGGTAGCTTTTATAGGGAAAACAAGATACATACTTTATTTTTCTCTTAAATTGGCTATTTTAAAAATAATATATAGCTTTATTAGCAACCTCAAGTTATGGGCAACTATTTTTAATTGTTAAGAACTCATGGATTTAAATATATTTGACCTGCTTCAACCTGTTACAATTATTTTCCTTAAATAATTGTAATTGTGGAAATCACTCTGTCTTTGCCAGTGTGAGATACACTGACCCCTGAAAATTTCTGAAGATTCAAGTGATCTTGGATAGTTCTCTTGCTCTCTGTTATCACAGATGTTTTATAATCATTTGGAATCATCTACTTTCATTTTTGTGAACAGAACTACCCTCATTTTGGATTTATCTAATATTTATCATGATTAGATTAATGTGCTTCATTCCAGGTTGACAAATGTCCTAAATGATATCATGTCCGTCAAAGGAGATCACATCAGGAAGCATAAAATATCAATCTGCATCTCACTGCTGATATTAATTTTTCACCCAGACAAGGTGTTTTCCTATTTCTCTACTTTATGGTTACTAGTTTCTTCTGTGAAACTAACAAGGAAGTTGTGGGAAGATACGTTCAGACCATGTAAATATCCCATAACTCATTAAAAGTATTCTCCTGAGTTTATCAACCATTAATGATTCTTGCCTGAACCAATCTTCACTATGACAGTTACAAAATGATATTTTTCCATCTCCTGCAATCCCTTCACGTTTAGAGGCTGACAATTGACATTCTACTATGAAAAAAAAGCCCTTCAGCTCATCCTTTTATCTATATATTTATTTATCTGTTTGTTTATGATTGCTATATACTCATGGCTTTCTACTTTGCTGTTCAGATTGCCCAAGATTTGGCTAGTAGGTGTCAAAAAACTGCCTCCTGGTTCCTAGTATTATGCCCCCATATATTTATTTTATTATTATTATTATTTTAGCCTTTTCTTACTTTCTGCTATAACAAAGTTTTCAAGCTCATGTTGTGTCTATCCTAACCAGCTTTAGAGTCAAGATATTTTTATGAAACCAGAACAAACCTGACATCATAATCTGATAAGTATGTTATTAGAAAGTCAAATTAGAAGTCAATCTCTGCTATGAATATAAATGAAAAAAATCCTTAACAACATTTTAGAAAATTGAATTCTATAATATTCCTTGGTAGTTAAAGACAATGATTGCAATACAGCTACCATCTCCAAAATTTTCCTCTCCAAATCAAAAGAAAAGTGTATAATCTTTTTTATTCCTAAAAAAAACAAAAGTGAAAATTAAATTATGCAAAACTATAACTATAGCAGAATTTGAAAATAAAGAATGCTGAAACTGTAAATAACTATAAGTAAAAAAAAGAAAAGAAAAAATTTCAATGCAGAACCTCTCAGTCTACCATACTACTCTTGCCCAGGAACAAGGCTTTGTGGCAAACAAAGACAGAATGAGAAAAACTGTGGGAAAGACATAAGAGGGACACTAGCCAGAGGATCCTAAAGATGATTTGCAATGAGAATCAAACATATTAAATCCATCCTAAATCTGAAACTACTGGAAAAGTGTCTGGGCAGATCAGGGCATAATCTACAGAGAAGAGATTCTTAAGTAGATATGATTTAAAGGGGGAGCCACTATTTAAAAGGGGAGATGCCATTTTAAAGGGATAGGGGAGGGACTTCCCTGGTGGTCCAGTGGTAAAAAATCTGCCTTCCAGGGTTCCTTCCCTGGTCAGGGAACTAAGATCCCACACGCCACAGGGCAGCTAAGCTGGCATGCCACAATCACTGAGCTTGTGTGCCTCAACAAGGGAGCCCACGTGCCGCAGACTACAGAGCCCCCTGCAGTGGAAGCATGGAGTCTTAACCACTGGACCACCAGTGTCTTTAACTACCAAGGAATATTGCTGAATTCAATTTTCTAAAATGTTGTTATACAAAAAAACTGAAAATGCTACAGAGCCCACGTGCTCTGGAGCCCGTGTGCCACATCCACAGAGCCCACACACCCTGGAACCTGCGCCCTACAACTAGAGAGAGAAAAACCCACATGCCACAACTAGAGAGAAGCTCGCGTGCCGTAATGAAGAGCCTGCGTGCCGCAATGAAGACCCTGCATGGTGCAACTAAGACCCGACACGGCCAAAAATAAATTAATTAATTAAAAATTTTAAAAATATATTTATATTAAAAAAGGGATAGGGGAGATTTAAAAGGGGACTTTCAAAACGCATAGCTTCTCAGGGAGAAAAAAGGCAAAAAGTAAGGTAGAAACACCCTTTGGCAATAGGATGGTGTAGAGAAAAAGAAAAATAAGAAGGCAATTTTAGGGTTTTACAGGGTAAAAGAAAGCCATAAAACTAGAAGCCTCACAATGCTTCTCCTACCAACCAACCAAAAAGCTAACAAAACCCCTGGATTGTGCTTTACTGACTGAAGGTAGGAGGTGTTTATGCATCATGCTCTGGTGGTGTGGATAAGAATTCTTTGATTAACCCTAGGTTACAAATATTTTCTCCTATGTTTACTTTTAAAAGTTTTATAATTGTATACTTTTAGAGTTCTGAAGCATTTTGAGTTTTTTTTTTTTTTTTTTGTATAACATATAGGGTTTAGGTTGAGGTTCAGTTATTTGTTTGTTTGCATATAGGTGTAATTAAATAGCTTCTCCTTGCATTCTGTCCAGGTTTTATGGTTTCTTTTCAGTGGGAGAAACAAGGTGAAGTTGCTCACTTTATCTTTCTAAGAGTCTCCAGTATCTTCTTTAATGGAGAAACACTGGAAGCATGACTACTAAGATCAAACAGAAGATAAAGATACCCACTATGTCAACTGTTATTGTATTCATAGTATTAGCCAATGACATTAGACAGAAAAAATTAATTAGATGCATAAAAAGGGGGTAAAGAAGAAGTAAAATAGTCACTATTTTGAGATATAATAGACACCATATAACATATAATAGATACCATAATAGATATAATAGATACCATAAAACAACCAATTATAAAACTAAGTCAAATAATAAAATAATTCAATCAAGCAGCAAAATATAAAATTAATGTTAAAAAATCAATAGTCTTTCTTTTCACAAATAATAAACAGAGGACATACTGGTAGGAAAATAATCAATTTACAATGGCAACAAAAAATTAAATATTTAAGAAGAATTTAATAAGAAATATGCAAATCTTATGCAAAAAATTTTAGAATACACCTGAAGGACACTAAAGTAGAATTGAATAAAACCAACAACACAACATTAAAAAGATAACAATTATCTTTATATTAATATATAAAGTCAATATAATACCAATTAAAATGCCAACAAAGTATTCCAGGGAGTGAATCAAATTAATACTAAAATTCATACACAAGCAAGAATAGCCAGGAAAGGGTGACGTCATCAAGATGGTGTCATAGATCATTTCCGACATCAGTCTCCTTCACAAAAAGCCAACTAGCAACTATCCACAGACAAAACATCCCTGTGAAAATCCCAGAAGTAGGATGCAGCTGAAGTACCCGCCTGGACCACAGACACAGAAAAGGACTGCATTAGAAGGGTAAGAGGAGTGGTTTCACTTTGACCACATCTCCCCTCCCCCAGACCAATATAGACTTGTATCTAGAGGACCCCTCTGCATCTGTACATTCTCTAGTAGTAAAAAAGAGCCCAAAGTGAACATCCACCTCTCCCACCATTGAGGGAGACTTCTCAGGAGGCCCAGCTGGATCCTGCCTAATGGAGATCACTAAGGGAATCTGCAGACCTAGACCACTGGGAATTAGATAGGGATGGAGAGGGGGGTGGAGCGTACAGCAACTATCTCTTAGATCATGGTCAATCACATTCTTGGTTATGTCAGTGGCCAAGCAGTGTTTCCAGTCTGAACACAGATACCTGACAGCCAAAGAGCACATCCTATGTCCTTCCTGGACAGGGAAACAAATTACTGCTGCCACCACCCCCAACTGTGGAGAATAGCCTCCAATTCACCCAACCAGGAAGATTGGTCAGGCAACCCAGGCACCTATGGAGCCAATGCTACAGCCTCACTTGGGCAGGAAGCCAAGCCAGTAAACCTCTCAACTGCTGAGCATGGCCTCTGGCCCTGCCTAATCAGGGGGCCTGAACAATGACCCTGGGCAGCCTTGGAGCCCAGCCTACAGTCCTGTGCAATAGCTGAGCCCAGCCGACAGCCTTGCTCCCATTGTGGAATTCAGTCTGCCGCCTCATCCAAACAGAAAGCATAGTCACAGAACCCAATTGTGGCGTATAGCCTGCAGCCCCAAATGATCAGGAAACACAAACAGTGACACTGTCCAACCACAGAACACAGTCTCCAGCCCACTGAACTATAGGATACTGATGGAGGGCCTGCCTGACCAGAAAGCCTGGCCAGTGACCTCACCCAACAGCACAGCACAGGCAGCTACCTACCTGATGCTGAAGCCTGCAGTCCTGCCCATCTTCAAGGCAAAGCTACAGCCTGGCCTGATCTCAGCGCACAGCCCACAGCCCTGCCTGAACAGTTAGAAACATTAAGAAAAAAGGAATGGACAAGGGGGGAAAGCGGTGGGGGGGGTCGGTGTGGGGGGGGTGATGAATTGGGCGATTGGAAATGACATGTATACACTGATGTGTATAAAATTGATGACTAATAAGAACCTGCTGTATAAAAAAATAAATAAAATTAAATTTAAAAATTTAAAAAAAAAAAGAAAAAAGGAAGATCTCAAATACACAAACTAACTTTACCCATCAAGAAACTAAAAAACAAGAACAAACTAAGCCTAAAGTTAGCAGAAGGGAAGAAATAATAAAGATTAAAGCAGAAGTACACTAAATAAAATTGAGAATGGGAAAACAATAAAAGGATTAACAAAACTAAGAAATGGTTCTTTGAAAAGATAAACAAAATTCATACACCTTTAGCTAGTCTAACCAAGAGGAAAAAAGAGTGAAGTCATATAAATAAAATTATAAATGAAAGAGGAGACATTACAATTGATACAAACAGAAATACAAAGGATCATAAGAGACTACCATTAATAATGATATGCCAACAAAGTGGACAACCTAAAGTAAACGGATAAATTCCTAGAAACACACAGCCTACCTAGACTGAATCATGAAGAAATAGAAAATCTGAACATAGCAATAATGAGTAAGGAGATTTAATCAGTAATCTAAACCACCCAACAAAGAAAAGTCCAAGACTGGATGGTCTCAATGGTGAATTCTACTACATTTTAAAAGAAGAATTAATGCCAATCTTTCTCAAACTCATCAAAAAAATTGAAGAGGAGGGAATATACCTAAACTAATTTTACGAGGCCAGTGTTACTCTGATACCAAAACCAAAGAAGGGCACTACAAGGAAAGAAAACCACAGGTCAACATCCGTCATGAACATACAGGCCAAAATTCTCAACAAAATACTAGCAAATTGAAATTAATAGTACATTAAAAGGATCATACACCATGATCAAGTGGGATATAACCCTAGAATGCAAGGATGGTTCAACATACCCAAATCAATAAGCATGGTACATGACATTATAGAATAAAAAATAAAATCCTATGATCATCTCAATAAATGCAGAAGAACCATTTTGACAAAATTCAACATGCTTTCATGATTAAAACAATCCCTCAACAAATTGGGTGTAGAAGAAACACACCTCAAAATATAATGGCGGGCTTCCCTGGTGGCGCAGTGGTTGGGAGTCTGCCTGCCAATGCAGGGGACACGGGTTCGAGCCCTGGTCTGCGAGGATCCCACATGCCGCGGAGCAACTAGGCCCGTGAGCCACAACTACTGAGCCTGCGTGTCTGGAGCCTGTGCTCCCAACAAGAGAGGCCGCGATAGTGACAGGCCCACGCACCGCGATGAAGAGTGGCCCCTGCTTGCCGCAACTAGAGAAAGTCCTTGCACAGAAACGAAGACCCAACACAGCCAAAAATAAATAAATAAAATTAAAAAATATATATATATATATATATAATGGCATATAATAAATATATAACAAGCCCGTAGCTAATATCCTACTCTAAGGTGAAAGGCTGAAAGCTCTACCTCTAATTTCGGGAGCAAGACAAAGGCTCCCACTCTTACCACTCCTATTCAACATAGTACTGGACGTCCTAACCAGAGTAATCAGGCAAGAAAAAGAAAAGACATCAAATTGGAAAGGAAGAAGTAAAATTGTATCTGTTTGCAGGTGAAATGATTCTATATATAAAAAACCCTAAAGACGCCACCAAAAAACTGTTAGAACTAGCAAAGAAATTCAGTAAAGTTGCAGAATACAAAATCAACACATAAAAATCAGTTATGTTTCTATACATTATCAACAAATTATCTTAAAAAAAATAAGGGATACAATTCCATTTACAAAAGCATCAAAAACAATAAAATACCTAGGAAATGAATTTAACTAAGGAGGTGAAAGATCTGTACACTGAAAACTAGAAGACACTGATGAAAGAAGTTGAAGAAGACACAAACAAATGGAAAGATATCCCATGTTCATGGATGAGAAGAATCAATATTGTTAAAATGTTCAGACTACCCAAATCTATCTGTAGATACAATGCAATCTCCATCAAGATTTCAATGTCATGTTTTATAGAAATAGGAAAAACAGTACTAAAATTTGTATTGAACCACAAAAGACCCAAAACAGTCAAAGCAATTTTGAGAAAAAAAGAACAAAGCCAGAGGCATCACACTTCCTGACTTCAGATTATACCACACTAATGTATATAAAATAAGGATCTACTGTATAGCACAAGGAACTCTACTCAGTACTCTGTGATGACCTACATGACAAAAGAATCTAAAAAAGAGTGGATATATGTATATGTATAACTGATTCACTTTACTGTACACCTGAAACTAACACAACATTGTAAATCAACTATACTCCAATAAAAATTTTTAAAAAAAGAAGTAAACCCTTACTAAATTTATATCTTCAGTGTAATAGAAAGAAAATACTATATAAAAACAAAAAATAAATAAAATCACTAAGTCTTAACCACAATAAAAACATTATACCACAAAGATGTAATAGTCAAAATAATATGGTACTGGTATAAAAACATACACATAGACCAACGGAACAGAATGGAGAACACAGAAATAAATCCATGCATACACCATCAATTAATATTTTCTAAGGGAGCCAAGAAAACAAAAGGAGGAAAGGACAGTCTCTTCAGTGTACGCTGTTGGGAAAACTGGACAACCACATCCAAAAGAATGAAATGGGACTCCTATTTTTATCCCATATACAAAATTTAACTCAAAATGGAGTAAAGACTTAAATGTAAGTCTTGAATATATAAATCTCCTAGAAGAAAATGTAGGAAAAATGCTCCTTGACATTGGTCTTGGCAGTGATTTCTTGGCTATGATACCAAGTACAGACAACCAAGAAAAAATAAAAAACTGGTACTACATCAAATTAAATAGCTTCTGCACAGCAAAAGAAACAATCAACGAAATGAAAAGGCAACCTATGGAAAGGGAGGAAAATATTTACAAGTTACAAACTGTCTATCTGATAAGAGGTTAATATCTAAAATATATAAGGAACTCATACTACTCAAGAGCAAAGAAAAAACAAAAAACTCTGATTAAAAAATGGACAAACTGAATGGACATTTTTTCCAAAGAAGACATACAAATAGCCAACAGATACATAAAAATGTGCACAACATCACTAATCAGGGAAATGCAAACTAAAACCACAATGGGATATCACCTCACACCTGTTAGAATGGCTATTATCAAAAAGACAAGGAATATTTGGTGAGAATGTGGAGAAAAGGGAACCCTTGTGCACTGTTGGTGGGAATGTAAATCGGTGTAGCCACTGTGAAAAACTGTATGGAGGTCCCTTAAAAATTAAACATGGAACTACTGTATGATCCAGCAATACAACTTCTGGGTAAATATATGAAGGAAATCAACACAGAATATCAAAGAGATGTGTGCACTCCCATGTTCATTGCAGCAAAATTCACAATAGCCAAAGTATGCAATAACCTACATGTCCATCTTCAGATGAATTGATAAAGAAGATATTGTATATATATATATATATATATATATATATATATATATATATATATATATATATATATACACATACATACATACACACACACATACATGCAATGGAATATTATTCAGCCATAAAAGAGATGGAAATCTTGCCATTTGCAATGACAGGGATAAACCTTGAGGGCATTATGTTGATTGAAATAAGTCAGGCAAAGAAAGACAAATACTCTTTGATCTCATTAATATGTGGAATCTAAAAAAAAAACCAGGGAATTCATAAATACATAGAATAGATGGATAGTTGCCAGGAGCAAGGTAGGGGTAAGGGTGGAGAAATGGATAAATGTAGTTGAGGGGTACAAACTTCCAGTTATAAATGAATAATTCTGGTGATCTAATGTATAGCATGCTGACTAAAGTTGACAATACTGTACTATATACTTGAAAGTTGCTAAGAGAGTAGAACTTAAAAGTTCTCAGCCCACACACAAAAAAGGTAACTACATAAGTTGATGGATATGTTAACTAACCTTATTGTGGTAATCTTTTCACAATATATATGTATATGTCAGATCATCTTGTACACCTTAAATTTACACAATATTATATGTCAATTATAACTCAGTGAAGCTTGGGGCAAAATAAAACCTGACTTCTCAACTTAAAATATATAAATAAAATATAAAGTAATACTGAAAACCATAAAAAAGAAAGAATATTCAAGAATATTTGAAAAATATCTCTGAGTGGGGCTATTCTGCCCTACATTAAAACACATTAAACTACATCTAAAATTAAAGTCATGAGGTACCAGCTCACAAACACATCTTTGGACAGAAAGTCTAGAAATGAACCTCAGAACATACAGATATTTAGTATATAATAAAGGAAGTATTTTAAACCACCTGAGCAAAGATGGACTTTTTACTAAATAATTCTGGAACAACTGTGCAGCCATATATATACAATTTGACCCATATCTCACACCATACATGAGAATAAACTCTAAATGAATTAGGGATCTCAAAGTAAAAATAAAATCATACAAGTACTAGAGGAAACCTGAGTGAATTACTCTTTAACCTTGGTATGGGACAGAATTTCTAACTCTGATTCAAAATCCAGCATCAATAAAAGTGATAAATTTGATAACATTATAAAATGTATGGAAAAATTAACTGTAAACAAAGTCAAAAGACAATTGACAAGCTAGTAGATCATCTCCACAGCCTATACCACATACAAAGGACTAATAACTTTACTTATAGAGAACTCTTAAAAGTTGAAGGACAAAGTACCAAAAAAATCATATTGAGTTAAAAATTGAGCACAGGGGTTGTAAAGTGAGAGTTGGTTGATATATAAAACTATGAGATGGAATGAGATCACCCTGGAAAGGGTGTCGATAGAGGAGAGTGGGATGACTGAGCTCTGGACTATTCAAGTATAGACATGGTGGGAAGAGGAAAAGGAATAAGGAATTGGAATTGAGAAATACCAGCTAGTTGATGAATAAATAACGTACCTCTTGTGTTTTTTTCACATCTTTGTATCAAGAAATTGCTCAAAGTGAGTCCTATTAAATTACAAGGACCTAAGAGCCTGCTAATATAACAAAACAATCTATTGAGAAATTTATTGTTCAAGCCAGGTAGCTCATTGCTATTTTGTATCATTTAAACAAACTACCATTATAATTTTTGGATTGAATTAATGAGTTCAACATTTAATTAAAGTAAATTAATTTGTACATCTCTAAATTACAGTTTCTACAATGAGATGTATCAACTCTTCACTCTGTTCTACACACAGTATTCTCTATGAATATTTAAATGTCTTCTGGAACCATTTAGGAAATTGGTATTTCCCTCTGCTGTACAGAATCATGAAAATACAGTTTTCAAGGTACAAAACTTTTTTCTAGGGGATAGCAAATCCCAAAAGAACATAACTTACTAAATAAAATATTTTAATTGAGAAATGGGCATTTTCTAAAGTCATTTAAAGCAGATATGAAGTGAAGAATATAAATGCCCTGAACGTGGTTTCATCTCTGTTGCCTTGATAGCCCATGTTTAAATGCAGTGACAATAAATAGAGCCTGCTGTGTTTGACACACTATTTAGAGTAGCTATGGAGAGTAGAAGAATGTTTACTGTTTTTAATCATTAGCTTGGAATGATTGATCAGCAGTATTACTGGAGTGTTAGTCATTTAAAGATAAAAGCACTTTGAAGTTTCTAATTTTGGAAAGAAATAATTGAGTAAACAGATCATCATGGATGCCTTAGTGTCAAGACAGGCAATTCATAATTTTGAAAAACAGTAGTATGAAGTAAAAAAGAAATCTCATCAAGTTAATGTGATTTGTTTCCTAAAATGTCATTTAAGTGGAAGCTAAACATGAGTTACTTTGACACAGATTGAGTATAGCCAATAAAAGAGAGAAAGCTGACTTACTTCCAAATTTAAAGATACTTGTTACTTATACTTGTCCTTAGAAAGCAATTCATCACTTCAGAAATGTCTTCATATATATCATTCATTAAGATTTAATAATCAATTATAATAATCAAAGTATATAGTATACTGAAAGACTGGAATATTTTTATACCCAATGTTTTCTTGTTATGTTTAGATTGGAAGGTAAAAATCAGGGAAAGTGTATATTTCATCTAACGGTCAAAGAATTAAAAAGACTGGGAGAATCAAAAATGAAATTTTCAGTCATTTTTAAAACACTCTAAGAAAGTTGTGGGTGAAACCAATATTTTCATCCCCTGAGAACTTGGGGATTTTCAAGAGTGAAGACTTAGAGAGTTGTTCTAAACTTTGTTTGTAGAGATTTAAAAACTTATTTCAAAATAGTATTCTCAATACAGTACTTCAGAAGTCCTATCTCTACTTTCTGTATAGTTTCCCTTCATTTTAGGGCCTGTCTTGCCTTCATAGTCTAACTATTAACGTCTAGGAAGAAAGGAAACTCTTAAACTCACTGATGTTAAGGATCTTATATGAATATTCCTAAGGGTAAATGCTTTTTAAAAGAGGAGATAGGTTCTGCATATAAGTGATATCATATGGTATTTCTCTTTTTCTGTCTGGGGTACTTCACTCAGTATGGATTGATATGTACATACTGCTCTATTTAAAATGGATAACCAACAAGGACCTACTGTAGAGCACCGGGAGCTCTGCTCAATATTCTGTAATAACCTAATTGGGAAAAGTATTTAAAAAGAATAGATATATGTATATGTAAGAAAACGAACAAACAAAAAAAGATAAACACTAAAAAAAAAGAGGAGTTAGAATAATGAATTCTTACCCTATATAAATATAACACTTCAAAATCAGATTAGAAAAAACATCAGAATACATTATGGTAAACCCAAAACCAGATTATAATTTTGAAGGGATGTACATACAGTGAATACATAGGTTACTTATTTTTATGGAATATCATGTTAGAGAGCCTGTAGCATATTGAAAAGGCATAGTTTGGAATAACATAGTGCAGGTTTTCCCAAAATGTCTTAAAACATGAATAACCTTAAAATACTTTACAGATCTTACATAAAAATAGCCTTAGTAATAGACAATTCATTTACAGTAAAGCATCCCTAAAAACTTAAACAATGTTCTATAAATTGTATTGAATTAACCTAAATTATACTTGGAAAATAGTAAAGAAATTCCACATGAAGTATATCAATTTTTTCTAACAACAACGTCTTGTTCAAATAAGCATTTGAGGGCTTTTTTTTAATAACTTTGTGATGGTCAAGACCCCCTCACACTTCCACCACAAATATCCACCTGCACGTCCACAAGTTTATGGCTCAGCGGCCACAACACTGTGTTAGAAGCAATACACACACACGGTTTGGCCATAAACAGTAAATAAGTTACTGATGGAAAAACAGGTTGCTGACATTTTTTAAATATTGAGAGATAGAACTAAGATAGGTAATCCTTATAAGGGTGTTATTTTCCTGAAATATCAATATATCTTAAATTACTTTAGAACTTGAGGGGGGAGGGATAAATTAGGAGGTTGGGATTAACATATACACACTACTATATGTAAAACAGATAACCAACAAGGACCCACTGTATAGCACAGGGAACTGTACTCAGTAGTTTGTAATAACCTATAAGGGAAAAGAATCTGAAAAAGAATATATGTATATATATTCTGAATCACTGTACTATACACCTGAAAATAACACGACATTGTAATCAATTATACCTCAATAAATAAAATAAAATAAAATAAAAATACTTTAGAACTTGAAATCACCTTTTCATGGAAACTGTGGTGGTTAGGTTGTCACAGAGACAATTTCACTTATACTTCCGGGACAACTGATTTCTAAAATCCCACTTGGGAGGCTAGAAACACACTTTAACCCCTGCAGAAGACTGATTAATAATCTATTTTGGTAGCTGTGGAAAGAGTAAGTTGATGTATATATAAACAATAGATATTTCTGTGCCTGGTAACTTGTTTCCTTATCATTTGTATAACAAGAGGCAAGCTTCCATTTACTCCTTGGAGTTTTACACTGCATGTGTCTGTGAGGTGGATGTAAGAGGTTGCATGTTTATATCACACGCTACCTGTGTTCCAAAGTATTCTTAATTATCCTTTGTTCTTGCAGCCAGTGAAGTTTAAGTAGTTTGATCAAGTGTATACTGATTAATGTCTGTATTGAATGTTCCATGAGAGATGAAAGCCTCTGGCACTATAGATTTAAATCTTATAGTTTTCCAAATGTATAATATGTGTTCACAGAGAAACCTTTGTGTTGGTACATTTTAATTTGATAAGAAAGTATAGCCTATAGAAGTTAAGACAGAGTTCACTGTCCACAGAATTTTCCACTTGGCCTTTGTCCTCGGTTTTCTAGCAAGGGCTCTCATTAATATCAATTTTCCTGACAGCTTTCATGATGTGGACACATTAATACTAGGAACTGGCCTGTGATCCCTGACATAAACTACTGAACTGCTGTCAGAGAGCAGTGACTTCATATCATTTACAAAGGGTTTAATGTAGTGAAGAAAATTAACCTCATCAAGAATTTAGCTTGTGTTTGAAGTAAGGAATATATTTAGTACTTCCTAGTAAAAATGATTTAGAGAGAACATGCTTTCATGGTTCTAATTAATACTGAGCATCAAAACTTGGGATTTCCCTCATAATTTCTACTGATATGTATGTAACCACAGGCAAATCATTTTCTTGATTTTTCCTTTACTATCTCATCAGCAGCAACGTACATCACGACTGTTTAAACCAATGCATTTTATCATCAAGAAGACATCTCCCCTTGCGTATGAGGCTTAACGTGCATTTTCTTTCAAAGACCTAAACACTGAAACATCACTGTATTCTGAAATCAAAAACTAGGTATTTCTAAATAATCTATGAACATAAAAATGTTATAATACATGAAATATATTTTAATTTTAATTTTGTAAATGTTCTTCATTCTTCAACAACTTTTAATAGTGAATGCCAGTATGTTCTTAGCTTTCTTAGGATAATAACTCTGAAGTTCAACCTAGTGATCACTGGATCTGTTCCCACTGGATGGGCCCAGCCTCCTCTGACCATAGTAAGAGGTAGGAAGCTACTTTTAAAGTGCAAGCTACTATAATTACTAGAATTTCCAGCCCAGCCATACATACCACCAGTTCTATCTTTTCCCATTTGAAGATCCCTCTAAGGGACATACTGACAATAGGGGAGATGAAGCAGAGCAGGTTTAGAATAATTGATTTATTGGCACGAAGAATAACTAAAGCAGTAGGATTCAAAAAACAAAAAACAGGTTCCATCATTACCAATTTCATCCATAACCTAAAACCTGTTTATTATCTCAACTTCCATTTGCTACACAAACTCCTACCCACATCTTTTTCTCACATCAAGATGCCAAGATAATGTGTTACTGCTTCACCTCTGGTTACTCTTTATTTCACTTATATGAAGATTTTTCTCATTATAATTTCATTGATATGAAGGGAGGTCTACACCATCCAGATAACTAAGAGTGGCTATGTGAAGGGTAGTGATTGCCAAGGCATTGCTGCTGCTACTGATGAGGCATTATGTTCTTGGTTCATCCTACCACTTACAACTGAAGAGCTGTAGAAACATTTTAATAACATTTTTGAGTTGCTTATGTCTAGGAATAACTTCTTGATCAAGGCACTCTCATGGCTTTCTTTTGGACAAGACCATATTAACCCAACATTTCTAGATGAGTACATTTTATTTTCATTATTTCAGTATAGAAGTAAAAGTAATCTCAATCTCATTAAACTTAAAAAGACTTTTGACAGAATGCAGTAATTATTGTAATTCTGATAAATCAAAATTATACTGTCATGTATTCCTTAAACATATTATTCTTATATTAAGTAATGAAATACAATACAAAAACAAAATTCCCTTTTACATTCGATAGATCCCATCACTTTCTTTCCATGGAAAGAGTAAGTTATGATTTATTTGACCTAGACTAACACCATACCAGGCACATCTTCAAACTCACTGCCTTCCCTAAGTCACCTTTAAAATGTAGGATTCCAAGTTGGGGGGTGGAAAATAACACTTGCAGTTTCCTTTCCTTATTACCATATTGGCAAATTTCTACTCTCTTATGATTTCTAAGAAAGGAAATAGCTATATATAGTTCACCTAACTTAGAAAACTTTTTTAAAACCCTCAATATTTAAATTTATAAGAACTATCTAAAAATCAACCTCTATTTACTGAATGAGCAAAAGGTCAATCAGTAGCTCTTTTCATATATTTTTTATTTTGTTTGTCACATTAAAACTAATTAGCAAGATGCTGAATGAATATATTTTATAAAACAAAAAGATATTTCAAATTATCATTAAATGAAATAGAACTTTATGCATACATTAACATATGAATAATACCAATAATAATAATGATAATAAGCTACTTGCATTTTCTATTATTTGCAAATATGGGAGAAGTAATAGGTCAAACATGTTTGCACAGCTTCTTCTTTAAGATAGTTTCTTCACCATTTTTTGAGTTGCTGAATCAAGACTGGAAAATGGACCAATTACTACTCAGCTTAGAGTCACAAAGATAAATGTTAAATTGTTGCCTTATAATAGCAAAAATAATTAGGACATGTTGATGACTACTGTCATTTTCTGACTGAGCATGTAGTGGAAGGATTTAACAACTTTCCTATTCAGAAGGGTATCAACATCGTTCATCTGTCTTTAACAGGGAGACCCATATACACTCAGGCCACCATGCACTCTAAAATACTGTACAGGAAACTGAGAAAATGAGCACCACTAATGCAAACAGAAAAAAGAGGCTGACTACTCCTTTCCCCATGCTGCTGCTCCTCTGTCAGTGAGAACTATAATCACAGATAGCAAGACAAAACGGTCAGGGCTGAGTAGTAAATGTCATAAAGAGCAACATAAGTGGCCAGCTGCACCCGTGATGGTAGAAAAAAAACGTTCTGGCGTCCTTCCTACTTTCTAAGGGTTTGCTGCCCAAGGCATGACTGCACTGGTATTATGATATGTGTCAAGCCTAAAATTGCATGTGTAGGAGGGTGTCCTGGAAATAGGAACAAGAACCAGCCTCAGCATGGAGAGGATCTGAATGGGATTTAGAGGCCTTCTTCTCATTTGAGCTCCTCTGGATTTAAAAAGTGAAATAATGTTGTCCTTTGACAGGTGATAAGAAGGTAAGAATGTGAAAGGGAAGCAAAAAGAATTTTCTTTCCTTTTCTACCTATGGAGATCTTCTGTAGCATCCTGAGCTTGTGATGAGACTCAATTAAAATGTATATGAGTAAAAGAATTTGAGAGTTGTTTTAGTGATAAAACAATTAAGGATAAAAATCACAATATTAGAAAATTAATAAGGAAACACAAGCTTTAAATGACACAATAGACCAGATAGATTTAATTGATATATTAATAGGACATTCCATCCGAAAACAGCAGATTATAGTTTCTTCTCAAGTGCACACGGAACATTCTCCAGGATAAATAACATCTTGGGTGACAAATCAAGCTTCAGTAAATTTAAGAAAATTGAAATCATATCAAGCACCTTTTCCAACCACAACACTATGAGATTAGAAATAAATTACAGGGAAAAAAACGTAAAAAACACAAACACGTGGAGGTTAAACAATACATTACTAAATAACCAAGAGATCACTGTAAAAATCAAAGAGGAAATCAAAAAATACCTAGAGACAAATGACAATGAAAACACGACAATCCAAAACCTATGGGATGCAGCAAAAGCAGTACTAAGATGGAAGTTTATAGCAGTACAATCCTACCTGAAGAAACAAGAAAAATCTCAAATAAACAATCTAAACTCACACCTAAAGGAACTAGAGAAAGAAGAACAAACAAAACCCAAAGTTAGTAGAAGGAAAAAATCATAGAGATCAGAGCAGAAATAAATGAAACAGGAACAAAGAAAACAATAGCAAAGATCAATAAAATTAAAGCTGGTTCTCTGAGAAGATAAACAAAATTGATGAACCTTTAGCCAGACTCATCAAGAAAAAGAGGGAGAGGGCTCAAATCAATAAAATTAGAAATGAAAAAGAAGTTACAACAGACACCGCAGAAATACAAAGGATCATAAGACACTATTACAAGCAACTCTATGCCAATTAAATGGACAACCTGAAGAAATGGACAAATTCTTAGAAAGATATAACCTTCCAAGACTGAACCACTAAGAAACAGAAAATATAAACAGACCAATCACAAGTAATGAAATTGAAACTGTGATTAAAATCTTCCAACAAAGTCCAGACCAGATGGCTTCACATGTGAATTCTATCAAACACTTAGAGAAGAGCTAACACTCATCCCTCTCAAACTCTTCCATAAATTCTCAGAGGAAGGAACACTCCCAAACTCATTTTATGAGGCCACCATCATCCTAATAACAAAACCAGACAAAGATACTACAAAAACAGAAAATTACAGACCAATATCACTGAGGAATATAGATGTAAGTACCCTCAACAAAACACTAGCAAACAGAATCCAACAATACATTAAAGGTATCATACACCATGATCAAGTGGGATTTATCCCAGGATGCAAGGATACTTCAATATTCGCAAATCAATCAATGTGAAACACCATATTAACAAATTGAAGAATAAAAACCATATGATGATCTCAAAATGCAGAAAAAGCTTTTGAGAAAATTCAACACCATTTATGATAAAAAAACTCTCCAGAAAGTGGGCATAGAGGGAACCTACCTCAACATAATAAAGGCTATATATGACAAACCCACAGCAAACATCATTTGCAATGGTGAAAAACTGAAACCATTTCCTCTAACATCAGGAACAAGACAAGGATGTCCAGTCACACCACTATATTCAACATAGTTTTGGAAGTCTTAGCCACAGCAATCAGAGAAGAAAAAGAAATAAATGGAATGCAAATTGGAAAAGAAGAAGTAAAACAGTCACTGTTTGCAGATGACATGATAGTATACATAGACAATCTTAAAGATGCCACCAGAAAACTACTAGAGCTCATCAATGAATTTGGTAAGGTTGCAGGATACAAAATTAATGCACAGAAATCTCTTGCATTCGTATACACTAACAATGAAAGGTCAGAAAGAGAAATTAAGAAAACAATGCCATTTACCACTGCAACAAAAAAGAATAAAATACCTAGGAATAACCTACCTAAGGAGGTAAACGATCTGTACTCAGAAAACTATAAGACACTGATGAAAGAAATTAAAGATGGTACAAACAGATGAAGAGATATACCATCTTCTTGGACTGGAAGAACCAATATTGTCAAAATGACTATACTACCAAAAGCAATCTACAGATTCAATGCAATCCCTATCAAATTACCAATGGCAAGTTTTACAGAACTAGAACAAAAAATCTTAAAATTTGTTTGGAGACACAAAGACCCTGAATAGCCAAAGCAATCTTGAGGGAAGAAAACGGAGCTGGAGGAATCAGACTCCCTGACTTCAGACTATACTACAAAGCTACAGTAATCAAGACAATATGGTACTGGCACAAAAACAGAAATATAGATCAATGGAACAGGACAGAAAGCCCAGAGATAAACCCCTGCATCTATGGTCAACTAATCTATGACAAAGGAGGAAAGGATATACAGTGGAGAAAATACAGTCTCTTCAATAAGTGGTGCTGGGAAAACTGGACAGCTACATATAAAAGAATGAAATTAGAACACTCCCTAACACCATACACAAAAATAAACTCAAAATGGATTGAAGACCTAAATGTAAGGCCAGACACTATAAAAATCTAAGAGGAAAACACAGGCAGAACACTCTATGACATAAATCACAGCAAGATCCTTTAGACCCACCTTCTAGAGTAATGGAAATAAAAACAAAAATAAACAAATGGGACCTAATGAAAGTTAAAAGCTTTTGCACAGAAAGGAAACTATAAACAAGACTAAAAGACAACCCTCAGAATGGGAGAAAATATTTGCAAACAAATCAATGGACAAAGGATTAATCTCCTAAATATATAAACAGCTCATGCAGCTCAATATTAATAAAAAACAAACAACCCAATCAAAAAATGGGCAGAAGACCTAGATAGACATTTCTCCAAAGAAGACATACAGATGGCCAAGAGGCACATGAAAAGCTGCTCAACATCACTAATTATTAGAGAAATGCAAATCAAAGCTACAATGAGGTATCACCTCACACCAGTTAGAATGGGCATCGTCAGAAAATCTACAAACAATAAATGCTGGAGAGGGTGTGGAAAAAAAGGAACGTTCTTGCCATGTTGGTGGGAATGCAAATGGATACAGCCACTATGGAGAACAGTATGGAGATTCCTCAAAAAACCTAAAAATAGAATCACCATATGACCCAGCAATACCATTACTGGGCATATACCCAGAGAAAACCATCATTCAAAAAGACACATGTACCCCAATGTTCATTGCAGCACTATTTACAATATCCAGGTCATGGAAGCAACCTAAATGCCCATCAACAGATGAATGGACAAAGAAGATGTGGTATATATATACAATGTAATATTACTCAACCATAAAAAGGAATGAAATTGGGTCATTTGTACAGACATGGATGGACCCAGAGACTGTCATTCAGAGTGAAGTAAGTCAGAAAGAGAAAAAACAAATACTGTATATTAACGCATATATGTGGAATCTAGAAAAATGGTACAGATAAACCGGTTTGCAAGGCAGAAATAGAGACGCAGATGTAGAGAACAAATGTATGGACTCCAAGGGGGGAAAGTGGGGAGGGTGGTGGTGGTGGTGGGATGAATTAGGAGATTGGGATTGACATATGTACATCAATATGTATAAAATAGTTAACTAATAAGAACCTGCTGTATAAAAAAAAAAATCAAATCCAAAAAATTTACCAAGTTAAAAATAATTTGGAAATATATATAGGTTTATACATACACAAACACATGTGTGTATGCGTGTATATATATATACAAACACACACTCATATATTATATATTTTATATGTAATTTGGAGCAAAATAAGTTTGGCAGAATTTACTTCCTATCTGTCTAATCTCTGAGCTGCTCAAACTGCTGATCACATTAAATACCCTTGGGGCATGACAGTGATTTAGCTCTCCTGGGATTTGTTCACTACTTTATACCAGTTAGATCTGAAGGCTGGCATTGTAAGACTACTATACAGATCCAGAGAAATAGATATGAGGAAGATTTAACCAAGTTTCCCTTGCTAAAGGTTTTCCATTGCAATTAGAATAAAATCAGCCCCAAAGGTCTTTCATGGTCTTGTTTTCTCTCCCGTCTCCACATGCCCCTCTCTCTCCTACCTCACACTTTCCTACTTAGGTTCTCTCTTGCTTTCCCTGCTCCAGCCACATTGGCTTTTCTTTCTTCAAAAGGGCCACGACCCTTTTTGAATTATGGTTTTCTCAGGGTATATGACCAGTAGGGGGATTGATGGGTCATATGGTAGTTCTATTCTTAGTATTTTAAGGAACCTCCATACTGTTCTCCATAGTGGCTATACCAATTTACATTCCCACCAACAGTGAAAGAGGGTTCCCTTTTCTCCACAACCTCTCCAGCATTTATTGTTTGTAGATTTTTTGTTGATGGCCACTCTGACCAGTGTGAGATGATATCTCATTGTAGTTTTGATTTGCATTTCTCTAATGATTAATGATGTTGAGCATTCTTTCATGTGTTTGTTGGCAATCTGTATATCTTCTTTGGAGAAATGTCTATCTAGGTCTTCTGCTCATTTTTTGATTGGGTTGTTTGTTTTTTTGATATTGAGCTTCATGAGCTGCTTGTAAATTTTGGAGATTAATCCTTTGTCAGTTGCTTCATTTGTAAATATTTTCTCCCATTCTGAGGGTTGTCTTTTCCTCTTGTTTATGGTTTCCTTTGCTGTGCAAAAGCTTTTAAGTTTCATTAGGTCCCATTTGTTTATTTTTGTTTTTATTTCCATTTCTCTAGGAGGTGGGTCAAAAAGGATCTTGCTGTAATTTATGTCATGGAGTGTTCTGCCTATGCTTTCCTCTAAGAGTTTAATAGCGTCTGGCCTTACATTTAGGTCTTCAATCCATTTTGAGTTTATCTTTGTGTATAGTGTTAAGGAGTGTTCTAATTTCATTGCAGCTCTATTTACAATAGCCAGGACATAGAAGCAACCTAAGTGTCCATCAACAGATGGATAGATAAAGAAGATGTGGCACATATATACAATGGAATATTACTCAGCCATAAAAAGAAATGAAATTGAGTTATTTGTAGTGAGGTGGATGGACCTAGAGTCTGTCATACAGAGCGAAGTAAGTCAGAAAGAGAAAAACAAATACCGTATGCTAACACATATATATAGAATCAAAAAAAAAAAAAAAGGTCATGAAGAACCTAGGGGCAAGGCGGGAATAAAGATGTAGACCTACTAGAGAATGGACTTGAGGATATGGGGAGGGGGAATGGTAAGCTGTGACAAAGTGAGAGAGTGGCATGGACATATATACACTACCAAATATAAAATAGATAGCTAGTGGGAAGCAGCTGCATAGCACAGGGAGATCAGCTCCACGCTTTGTGACCACCTAGAGGGGTGGGATAGGGAGGGTGGGAGGGAGGGAGATGCAAGAGGGAAGAGATATGGGAACATATGTATATGTATAACTGATTCACTTTGTTATAAAGCAGAAACTAACACACCATTGTAAAGCAATTATACTCCAATAAAGATGTTTAAAAAAAAAGAAAAAAAAGGGCAATGACCATTCTCTCCACCTGGAATGTTCTTTAAATCGAGACATGATTACCTCTCTGTCATTCACTTCCTAGCTTCAATAGAACTTCCTCCAAGAAGGGTTCCTGAATGCTTTATCTAAAATTCCCCCAAACCTGACTACTCACTAAATATAAACTTGCTTGATTTTCGAAATAGCACTAGTCCTTGTCAGAGATATATTTTCTTATTTGTTTATTGTCTGATTTCAACTCTACATGTGAGCTCCATGAGGGAAAGACTTTGCTTATTTGTTTATCACAGGGCTGCCATAAAGTGAATTCCCAATTAATGATGAGGCAGAGATTTGATCATGTACATATCTGATATCTGCCAAAACAATTAGGTCCTAATAAGTGTTGCTCATTTTTATATAAAGAAAGTTATAGAAATAAAATTGTTAATTGCATCAGAATAATGTAATGATTTCAGAAAGGTATGGTAAATATGTGATTTTGCCATAAATCTTTTCAAATAAGATGTGATATTTCAACATATTCCAAACTGGTCTACAAATTGTCCCCTGTTAGTTTAACTCAACACAATGCCTCAGCTATTATAAATTTACCTTCACATATTTTAGAATTATTTTGAAAAAGTTTTGTTTTCCGCCAATTCCAAAAGAAATCAGCAAGGTACCATTTACTGAATTAAAGATGCCTTAATAAAATAAATGATTGATCTAATGGTTTTGTTTTTTAAAGCCAAAAACAATAGGGGAATATTACACACATACATATTCAACTGGATAAATGTAATCAGCATTGCCAGATGCAGTTTAAACATTCGCTTGATTTATTTCCATGTCAGATGGTTTATCCATATCTGTTCTATGCCTGGTGAAATGGCATGAACAATAAATTAATTGAAGTGTCTTTAAAATCTTGCCCTCTTTCACTCAGTCTAATTGCAATAGATCCCTTCCCTGTCTCTAGAACTCCAGTCTGCCCCCAACACACACCTCATTCCTTGAATATAATCCAACCACCTCAGTGACTTCAATGATGCAGAGCTGATCATATCTGTCCCTTTAGTAATATAAATCAATGGTCCCTGTCATTCGAAGGACAAATTCCTTATTGTGGTACAAAAATCTCTTCAAGACTTGAACCTCTCTCCCTCACAAGTCCTACTTCAAGCCGTATCATTCTAATGACACCTCTCTCCCTTGTCTCTATATATCTGCACATATTATTTATTCTGCCTGAAACATCCTAGCAGTTCTCACTTCTCCCAGATTTGTGTGACTAATTCCTAATCACCATTCAAGCCTCAACTCTCTTATCTCTTTTTTTTTTTTTTTTTTTTTTTTTGAGCAGCCTTCTCTGAGCCCTATAAGGACTCCTTCTAATATAATAGCCTTTGCATCCCCCGCCATGGCACACATCGCTTTGTTTTTTTAAATAATTTTCAGTTTATTTGTCTATCTGCATCATCGGACTTTGAAATTCTTGAGCAAAAGGGACATTGTCTTATATTTTATTTCTCCAGCACAGTACTTGAAACATGAAAGATGCTCAATAATATATTTCTTGAATAAATTAGTAAATATGGCAAAAGGAAGATAAATGAATGAATAATTTGAAATTAAATATAATGGCCTTTAAGTGCCATGAAGATAGATATCATGTTATCTGCTTCACTGTATCCATTGGTTCTAGCACATGGATGAAATTTAATAAATGTTAAATGAATGGACAAACTAATTTAATATTAGACAACACAAAAATGTGGTTATGTAGTTCAAGTGATTTTCTCAGTGTGGAGTGTCTACCCATTAGGATATCATAGTGGCTAAAAACAAAACTCTGGATTCAGGGCTAATTGATATCTCTAAAACTTAACTCAAGTGTTCTAAAATAGTAAGGTTTTTGAAAATTAAAGAAGGTAGTCAGTATATAGGATCCAGCATGTGCTCTGACACCTGGTGAGTGGTCAATTAATGTAAGATATTACCAGTATTATTTCTATTACTTTTCCTCCTCTCCTTCCTTCTTCTACCTGCACTGCTAGATAAGAGAGTTAGACACTTCAAAATAAGGATAAAGAAGAAACTATGTGTTTTGGTGTAAGTAACAAAGTGACACACTTTCTTAACTCCTCAGTTATTGTGCTGGTTAATTTTATGTATCAACTTGACTGGGCTAAGGTATGCTCAGATAGCGGGTAAAACATTATTTCTGGGTGTGTATATGAGGGTTTTTTTGGAAGAGATTAGCATTTGAAATATTAGACTGTATAAAGATCACCCTCACCAATATGGGTGGGTACCATCTAATCTTTGAGGTCCTGAATAGAACAAAAGGCAGAGGAAGGGCGAATTTGCTCTCTCTGCTTTAGCTGGGACTTTCATCTTCTCCTACTCTTGGACAATGGTCTCCCTATTCTCAGGTCTTTGGACTCAGACTGGGACTTAACACCATCAGCCCCCTGGTTCTCAGGCCTTTGGTTTGGCCTGGAACTACACCACCAGCTTTCCTGGGCCTCCAACTTGCAGACAACAGATCTTGGGACTTTCATGCCTCCACAATCAGGTAAACAAATCCCGCATGATAAATCTCTATATATCTATATATAGCCTATTGGTTCTGTTTCTCTAGAGAACCCTGACCGATACAGTTATTGAAGCATAACCCCTGAACACTGCATAGAGCGATGCCTTCACAAAGCCAGGAACAGTGCAAAACCCTCAAAGCTTTACAACTGCATTTTTATACATAAAGAAATTATATATTGGAATGAGTATATTTGTAGTACATCTTTACAAATGGAATAGCACTAATTTCACCCAAATCTATGTTTTATTTTTAACAGAAAGTAAATAGGAAATAAGCAGTGACAGTAGTAAATATTGAGAATATAAATTCATATGCCCGTATGAATATGAACTGCCAGGCCACCCACATGTCAGCAATGGAATCTAAGAATTCTCAAGTAATATGTTTGTTGCCTCCAGCCTCAAATTCATGACATTAATTTTCTAATTAAACATGCTTGTCTCACTGCATTTTGTGTTGCTACAATCTGATTCGGCATTAAACTAATTCAAATTGTTTTATGTTTGCAGTCTTTTGATTCATTGATATTCATTATACTACATGCTCTTTTCTTTTCCAACACGACCAGATAGAATATCCTTCATTTGTATTCCATACAGTTTGGGTAGCAATCTGGATTTTCTGGCAACGTTCCACAGTGGTATGTTTAGGAGACTCATTCTCCAGAATGCCAGAGATATTTATAGATTTGACTGGCAAGAAGGGTGGATGTGACTTTGCCAATGTTCTAACAATTGCTTGCAGTATTTACAAATGAGTCATCTCATAAGCAGCCCACCATCACAGAAGCTGATTACTCATTGTATTCACACAGTCATGATAACAAATAGCCCATATATAAAGAAAGATTAACACAAACTTTGCTGCACTCATGTAAATTGCACTACAGTATTTTGAGACACCTAAATTTGAACTGCTAGCACACTTTTTCTGTGACTCCCCCCCCACATCCAATAAATAAATAAATAAATAAATAAACCCGTTCATCATTTTTATTGAAAGAAGCAAATTCCAGATGATAACATGAGAATAAGTACTTAGGACATCTCCCAATTTCTTACCATGACTTATATGAATTCTCTATGCTGGGAAAGCAAACTGCAAGATTAAGGAAAGAGTTGGGAGAAACCCTAAACTACAGCTTAAGTCTTTTAAGTTGAAGATGATAAAGTTCTGTG
This sequence comes from Balaenoptera borealis, assembly GCF_965194805.1. Lineage (NCBI taxonomy): Eukaryota > Metazoa > Chordata > Mammalia > Artiodactyla > Balaenopteridae > Balaenoptera > Balaenoptera borealis. Next base: position 51,234,947 of record NC_138866.1, read on the forward strand.
ACCTAGAAGGTAAGTGTGTATTGGGGAGGGAATGGAGGAGGGTAACTTTGAGCCCATTAAAAAGTCTATCACCTACTTCCCTTTTTATTTCTGTATATGGAAGGTGACAGAGCTAGAAACTTTCTATCTACCACTTTTTCATCTCCTACTGTGTCCTCTTTCTCCCCTTATACCCAACTTCTTACCTCTTTATTTGCACTTTTAAATGATGGGTCTGTTTCCTTTTTTATCAGATAATTTTCAATGATATTTGAAGAGCAAACTTTGCTTGGTCTTTCTTTTGTACTGATACCAGGTGGTCTAAGAAAAAATGATAGTGAAAAACCGTAACCTCTGCTTCTGAATAAGATATAAGAAAACAGTGTTTTTACCAAAAAATGGAAGCACATTATGAGTGTAAGATGTCAAGATGAATATAGCCTACCTTATGAAAAAATAGATAAAATACTTGATACAGCAGAAAATAAAATATGTAAGCAGAGGACAAACTTGATAAATACTCCCAGCAAAGAGAAAAAAAGCTTTAAAAGGTGGAATTTATGGGAAAAGAAGTAATATATGAGGACAAATTGTATATTTTAAAACCTAGAATATATGATGTCTCAGGAAGAGAGAATCAAACAAATGAAATGATTTAAGACTTGATATGGCAAAGCTTTCCTTATACATTAAAAAAAAAAATCATGTCTGAATGATTCCAGTACATAATGTTACAATTTTATAAAAAGAGATCTATGCTTACACACGTATTTAACTTTCAAAAACAAAGACATAATCCAATAATCCTTCACTAATGCAAAGAAAAATGAACATACACAGGTACCAAACAAAATATTTTACCCAGAAAAGAATAAAAGTCAAGCTGATTGAAGACTGATGTACTGTATAACATTAAACGTTGGAAGAAAATGGAATAACCTCTAGTATTTAAAAAGCGTGGGCTGGTAAGGAAGCCACAATGTAGTTCATGTGTGAACAAACAAAAAAGCATCTGCAGATATGCAAGTATTTAGAAAATGAATGATTTTTTTCTCTGAATATTATATTTGCTTCCTTGTATATTTTTAGATTCTAGGTAGATGAATCAAAATAGGAAGTCCAATACTGGGAATTAAAAATGAAAAGAGACTAGGCACAAAGAATAAAAATATAAAGAAACAATGAATTGGGTTACAATCTTAGATGATATTATCTAAAGTGTGTGTGTGTGTGTGTGTGTGTGTGTGTGTGTGTGTGTGTGTGTGTGTGTGTGAGTATACGTGGTTGTGTGTGCATATGTGTATGCTAAATCCTTCAAGTTCTGTCTGGCAAACTGGTCCTCACTTCCTCCTCAATCTTTTCCTACCATAATCTAGCCTAGGGTCATTTCCCCTTCATTGTGTGTGTGTTAACTAGCTCCCATCAACTTGGTGTTTTCCACAGATTTGTTGAAAATTTTAGTTCATTAGTGCAACAGATTTATTTTGTCTTGGGTTTATTCACTTTTGTTCCAGAGTGATCCTATGAATGGAAAGTAGTTCCGTTTGTCAATTTTCCAGCTATTAAAAATAAACAAGGTTCCTATTTCTTATTCCCTAGAGCACATCCCTTTCTTTATATGCCTGAATTTGCAGTTAATTGCAGTATATGAAACCGATATGTATGTAAGGGATTGAAGTTTTTAATAGAAATGTAAACATATATCATTGAATAATCCTTTTTCTTTTTGCTTTACCAATTTATTGGTTATTCTATAAGAATTAATTTATATCAGCATATTTATAGTAACTGCTAGAGTTTACTCTCTAGTTATGCTGTCACAATGATGAAAATCATGTTTTAAAAATATTTTAGTTATGCTTAAGAAATATTTGAAACTAAATTGTTTCTGTATTCAAAATGAGGAAGGGCTTAGTCTTTTTATATTCTTTTTATATATTAAAAAACATTTTTTGGCCATGCCACATGGCTTGCAGGATCTTAGTTCCCCTACTAGGGATTGAATTCGGGCCCTCGACAGTGAAAGTACAGAGTCCTAAGCACTGGACCACCAGGGAATTCCCTATATATTTTTAAAAATTAGTGAAAGAAATGCTTTCATCTCTTGCAATCCTATCTGTATCACATTTATTTAACTATAACACTTTTAACTTAGCATGTTTCATAATATCTGGGTACTCAAACATGATATTTCATGGGAAAAACTGTGGCACTGGGAAAGGGAACTCTTGGGGTTTATTCACAGTTCTCCAGTTACTGAGTTGCTTGGGCATGCCTCTTAACTTCCCTATACAACAGTTTCCCAATTTATAAAATGAAGAACCTAAAGTAAATGACTTTAGGTGCTTTTCTTGTATACATTTTTCCAAAGTTTAAGAAAATAGTTTGGCAAATGTAACTTTTTTTTTAATAGGATTCTGAACAGATTTATTATGTTTTAATCAGTATTGGATTGGTTTGTATCTGTGATCATATAAAGAAGATTCTGTAAGAATAGTCACCTAAGGAAGGATACCTTAATTTAAAATTGAAACATGGAGGAGACAACAAGACATTGACAAATAACCTAAGAAATGAACTGCCTGGAAATAAAGCCTGGATTCTAGTTTTGCATCTGGACTTGATTAGCAAAGACAGGAGATACTACCAGGGGAAAGCAAATCCTATTATGTTTCATGTTCTTAATTATCAATATTTCATTCTGTTTTTTAAAAAATTTATGTATGTATTTCAGGATACCATGGAACTCAAAATAAAATTGTCATATACATGGAAGTCATAATCTGAAGGTGTTTTAGGAGGATAATATCATGAACCTCTGCATCAATTTTTTAGGAGGGAAATAAATTTTCCCCTACATTTGTTTTAGGACTTAATTTCCACTCCTAGGACATTCCATGGGTGTGGGAGGGGAGGTTGGGATTTATTCTTCAAGAAAATCTATTTAGGTGAAGTTCTTCAGTCTTTATACCCAACTTCTGGGTCTAAGAATATGTAGTCTCCAAGAGGTAAAGACTGCCATTTCAAACACACTCCAAAGAGATAAAGCATTATTATACCTTTGGGTACAGTTCCTTTTCTTCTCTCTGAAAATCAACTTTGGGTCTTTTAGAGGTTAAAGATTTAGGTTTGGGAAGTCTTCTACAGCGGAAGTGCCTCTGTAGGATGTGGTCACATAGTTATAAGCAGAATTGTGTCCTTTTAGTAAGAGCTTCTTTAGGAAAGAAAAATAATTTTCCACCTAATAAAAGCATGAAGAGTTCTTTGGGTCTAGAAAAAAGAAAGAAGTTTCTTATTTTTATAGAGTTGTGGGAGGTTGAGGTCTGAGAAGTTGCAAACATGATGTAAGAAGCAGGCCAGCAACTCAAGGAAAGAGTATTAGTTAATTTTATGGGTCAATTTGATTGGGCCACACGGTGCCCAGATGTTTGGTTAAACATTATTCTGGATGGTCTGTGAGAATTTTTCTGGATGATATTAACATTTGAATCTGTAAACTGAGTCAAGCAGATTGCCCTCCCCAGTGTGGGTGGGCCTCATCCAAACCATAGAAGGCCTGAATAGAAAAAAAGGCTGAGCAAGGGAGAATTAGTGCTCTCTGCCTGAAGGTCTTAAAGCTGGGACATTGGTCCTCTCCTGCCTTTGGACTCACCCTGGAACTGACACCATCCTCTTTCCTGGTTCTCGGGACTTGAACTGCAGATCTTGGTACTTCTAAACTTCCATAATTGTGTGAGCAAATTCCTTATAATCAACATATATATATATATATTTATACAGATATAGATACAGAAATCTCCTATTGGTTCTGTTTTTCTGAAGAATCCTAATTCAGAACCCCTTGCACAGTAGTGATATTTCTAGACCTAATTTATAAAGAACCTAAAGTAAATGTGACAAAAGTAAATTAATTTATAGTTAAGGTGACAAAATTGGGAAGAGGCCTATTCGCCTACATTTGTGCAAAACTTACCACCCACTTGGCATTCATGGTAGTGGTGGTCTTAGGCTAATTGGGAGACTTCCTCCCTGGCATTCAAGTAGGCATTCTCACAGAGGACATTGGAGGGAGCATCAGAAACCTGATAGTTTGAAGAGGAGGGCTGGTCAGAAGAATTTAAGTGGATTTGTTACTGAGGTATAAATTCAGGGACTGTCAATAATAACCAGAAGTCACTTGGAAGGCTACTTGAATCTATATGTAGTTTCAGTAATTTTTTCTACCTGTAAATGGGACTTGACTGTACCATTTTTGGACATAAGAGTTATACACAATATTCTTGCATTGGGCTGACTAACTGCCTATTCTATTCCACTCGAAATATGTGTGGCCTCCTGCCCATTCTCTGCCAATGATTCAGTCATACAAAACTTTCCCAGTGATCTTACCCTCGTTATGAAAAAGACTGAGCAGTTTTTATTTTCAGATAATTTTATTTAGTAGCCAAGTGAAGGTTGCAGACTACCTTTGGTTAACAAGATAAAAAGAAAGAAAAAAATGTTCCCTTACTTATTTGGGGATAGAGACAAATATTTGAGAACATTATTTTTATCAAGATGTTTTTTTCACCCACTACAAATGTAGCAAGTTAATCCAAAAAGCTTCCTAATTAGGAATAAAGCAATTAAAAATAACTACAATTGCATAACTGCACCACTGTTTTTAGATGGCTAATTACAGAACCTCTTCAGGATGATGGAAATGTCAGCTCATAAGCACACAGTTTTTATTATTTGAAGCAGACTACAACCAATATAAAAGGTGTCATCTTAAAGTTAGCCATTTTTCCTGACAGGCCATATGACTAAATTATTATTTCCAAGTCCCTAAATATACGATACTAATTCTGGGTGAGGTTTACTCCTTACAGGAACGACATGAAGGATAAGAAGAGAAAGTAAATCTAAGTTATGCCAAAGTCTTTAATAGGATGATTTCAAATTCATGCTTTAAGAAAAATTAACACATGCCTTCATTTTACAAAGACTGTACATTCCCTTCTACCCTGATCTATGTCATTTGAAGCTTTTCTGGTGCTTGGTAGTATTTCTAATTATGCAGCTGTTTTCTCCCACTGACAGTCTTTTAATATCTTTGGCTCTTTGGGCTTAGTGAGGATGAGTAGTATGGGCATGCATACTTAGGAAATGAAAATCTCATATTGTTTTCCATCTGAAATACACGATACATACTTTCAGATGATTTCATGAGGCTCCGTCAGTAAACCTGAAAGGCCAGTTAGAAGACAGACCGGCAGAGGCACTAAAAGGAATTCTTCTAACTGCATGGTATTCGATATTGATGCCAGCATATGCATGAGTACTTTTCTTACCATAGCTATAAGTGTGTTATTCCACTGAAATGTGCATGACCCTATCTCTCTGTGTCCCAACTGTTTGACAAAACAAATTTAGAATTTCTGTGGAAATCATTTGTTGTCAGAAAATATGGCTTCTAGTCCTTAGTTTTTCAAAATAGCTGAGGAAGATTTAGCACATCCTCCCTTCACACAGACTTGACTTATGTGATCTCTAAGGTACCTTCCAGTGTTGACATTTGATGACTTGATTTTAAGAATTTAGTCTCTCTCAGCTGTCAACAGAATGGCACTTTCCTTTTGTACTCATTAAAGTGATTTGTACTGCTACCCTCCTCTTCCATTAGTTACATTTGAAGAGCAGAGGTCTGTACTCCCTCCTAATTAAAATGAGTTCTGCATTCTCTGTAGAAGAACAAGAGGATTTTCCTTTTGTGGCATAAGTAGGAGCGAATAAATATGTATTTCCTCTGGCCATCTATAATAGCTAGTAGAATGAGTGAGTCATATCAAGATAATGTCTCAATGTGGCTAATGAGGTCTTCAGGAATATCAAATGGGAATTTTTCCTGTTGTCCTAGAACTGATGCCATAGCCCAAAGCTGAGGACAAAATTACTAAGTACCCAACAGTCTAAGGTGAAAACACCATGAGTAGGTGAGATCAGCCAATTTTCCTCAAAATTAACTGAGAGGATTAATAACTCAGCTCCTTGCTTCTGCCTCTGCCGTCAAGCTAGCATAAGTAGATGGCTGAGAAAGCTATCAGCCTCTTAGGGAGTAAAAGGTTCATGCATGAGAGGCTTAAAGCCAAGTGACCCCCCAGAATCACTTACAAAGACTAAGTGTACTTGCAAAAATTGTCATCGGCATCTTGTTCTCCAGCTTGATGCTTACTCGGACACTACTGACCCCTCTGGCATTCAGATAAGAGCGGAGGGTGTAGAAATTGTTCCTGAGAATATTCTGAGAGGTTGGCATTATGGTTTTGATACTTATTCATTCTTCTCTACCGTGGGGAAAAACACAGTGTATTTTTGAGTTAAAGAGTAGTGTCCACCTGTGGTGTGGTGAATTCTGAAGCAGTCTGTGCCAGAGTGCTAGAAAGGGAAGTGGTTTTTGTATGCCTGGGGAGAAAACAGTGGGTTGTTCACCTTGTATCTGAGGCTCAAGTTTGAGTGATCAAAATCTTCAGCTGTATCCATGACTTCACAGCTAAGAGTAGTTAGTGGGCTTAGCAGAGGGGAAGGAGCTGTGGATGGCTACTGAGCTAAGTAAAAGCATGCCCAACTTGGTGGCATCTTCCAAAGGCATAACCGCAGACCACCATATAAGCCAAGGGTTAGAGATCAATAAGAACAGATTAAATCAGAGTGAGGCCTCTACTGGCATGACAGAAGACCTTGGTTTGATCTAGCCCCTCTCCCTGCTCCTTGAGCCCCACACTGGAGCCCATGCATAGAAAAGAGAAAGGGAGGAAGTGTCCCAAACCCAAACAGATCCTTTTCTATTTCAGAGAGATATGGATAGGGAAATAGCCTGCCCTCAGGTAGGGGCAAAGATACAACTTTGAACTGCGTTTTGAGAATAAACTTTTAAAAACAAAAATAACTGAATATTTCTATGAAAATAACCAAATAACTACTGAAATGAGGCTGTTCTATTACCACAAGGTGACAGAAATTCTGAAATGGAGCCAAGATATCTTGACACCTTCCCAGATTGAAAGGAGGATTCAACAGAATGTAGTTGGAAACAGTTATTTGAAAAAAAAAAAAATATATATATATATATATACATATATATATATATATATATATATATATGTATATATATATACCCTCAAGAGTTAATACTCCTTCAAAATTCAAGAAAAGAGCCAGCCTTTCCCTTCAGTCAGCTGGGAGCACATTTGGAAAGGAACTCACTACTACTTTGGCTTTAAGCCACAGAATATGCTTTCAATTTCCCAATTTCTCACACCTGCTCCAAAGTTCTTTCTCTACATTGAAAATTCCACAGAGAAAGAATATGAAAGAGACACATATCATTTACTGAGGCATGGTAAAATTTCCTTTTTAAAAAATCTCAAAACCAGAGGTAAATAACTCCTCCTTTCAGTTTTCTAGTCATCAACTTTCATCTCCAATTTTCCTGGCAACTAGATGAAGGCACTTGGTCTGTGACCTATCTTGGAATATCAGTCTCACCTATCAGGGACCTCATCCACTGACTTACTCTCAATTACACTTGATAAACTTCAGAAGTGGACTTGCTTTCATTCTCATACTAATGTTACACAGTCTGACACCTGTGTACTTTACAGGTCATGCTCACCACCACCCTGAGACTCGTTGCTTGGTGTTTTTAAAGCACATTCTTTGGCCAAATATAATGTAACTCACTGGTCTCCACAGGGAAACAAGATTTAGGATATAGAGAAGTGACACCATTGACTGCTTCTTTAATCAGCACAGGATCTCATATACACTATTTAATTCTAATGATCATAAGAGGAAAAGCAGAAATAAGAAGGATACTATCTTAAATATAGAAAAAGCTTAGTAGAAGCTTTCTTTCTTTTTCTGTTAACTAAAATTGGAGATACGCAGGCAAACTTCAAAACTGAATTTGGTGAGAAAAAAATTCTTCATCCTAGATCAGCTACATTAATAAACTTGTAGTCATCAGATCTGAATGAAAAAAATAACTAATCTTGATAAATCCTTTTAAGATGAAAACTGTCCTATGCATTGTGGTTGTCACTACCTTGATGGAGTCAACTGAAATTTTTCATATCTCAAATGGTAAAAAGTTAAATCACAGCTCTGTCTCTTTCTAGCTGTGTGAGCTTGAACTTAGCCTCATTTCTTTCTAAATTATCTTCTAAATATTTACTACAGAATCTGGCATATAGAAAATACTCAACAAAATTAGTTGTAAATATTAGTGTGGTCATCACCAATAAGATATGATTTTAACAGATATTGATATTCACATGCACACAACTTGAACATAGGTTTCTTTCATGTTGTGCCTGTATATATAGTTTGTGGCTTCAATCAATTTTTAGAGAATATTAGAGGTAGATGGATACACATCCTATTATTTTAAAGAGGATTGAATTACTTACATTTTGCACAAACTCCTGACTCATTACAGTGCGTTCAGAAGAATTCTGTTGAAAATTGAGAGAGCGACATATAAAAAGGACATTTGGAAAAGAAGCATATTATTTTTGTACTATAAACATTATAAGCAAATATAGCAGACTACTTTTTTTGTCTGTATTTCTGACTTTATACCCTTGGCATCTCTAGCCCCGGATTATTACTAATACAGTTTGAAGTTCTATTTATATTAAGTGAACAGATTATTAACCAGTTGGCTGGTTGAGAAATTATGAAACAATAGATCCTATGTCTCTGTTGTTAAGGCCGAGGCTAGGTGGCTGTAAAAATAGACCTAAAAATTTAGTGGTTTAAACAAAAGAGCCATTTATTGCTCTCTCATGTAACCATTAGGAAGTAAGCATGCCAGCCCAGGTGAGGTGGCTTGATCATTCTCTAAGCATAGTTTTTGTATCTGAACCCAGAGGGCGTGTCCGAGTCCCATCTCCTACCCTCAAAAAGGAGGACAGAACCAGAGCAGAACACATTCAGTTCTTCTGAGGGCAATTTCCCCATTTGGCGCATATTAGTTCACAGATATTCTGAACACAGAGGTACTTAGACAAATGTAGTCCCACAATATTGTCTTTAACTGGGTGCTTAGTAGTGTTGACTTGAAGACAGAGATGGTGGAAATGTTGGCTTAAAACCTACGCTCAAATAAGTCTTGAGCTACGGTGTTTACATTCACAAACAATGAAGTGAAAACAAATAGACTGGAAAGTTTCTGAATTTTTAAAAGAATTTTATTGCCAACCATACCAGAAATTTGGCATGTAAAACCCAATGGTTCCACCTCTAAAATAACCTCAGGCCCCAAATCCACAAAAGTGTGAGACACGTGTAATATGGCAAAGGAGGTCATAATGTCCAATTCATATGTGATATGTAAAATAGTAGAAAAGGAAGATTTATCCAGATGGAAAGTCTAGGATTACAAAGGACAATGAACAAGAAAACTCCTCCCAGAGAGTGGAACTCGGATCTCAAAAAGGAACTTAACTCCACGTCCATGGCAGAAGGGCCTCACGGTTCTGCTCTGTATGTTATCAGCCAATGGCAACTATTTTAAAGCTTTCTCTTTTCTAAAGGCGAAGATTTTTTGTTTTATTTTTATTTATATTTTGCTTCTTGTTTTTACTTATGTTTTGCTTCTCTGTTTGTTTTGGTATATATCCTGTTTCTTCTCCATCATCACATATCAGGTGCAAGGCACCCAAATGATTAATTTATAAATCACTGGACTGGGAGGAACCAAATCCAGATCTGAGGGAGAGGGAGGCTGTGACTGACTAAGATTTGAAGATGGCATGGGCTCTTGATTAGCTCCAAACTGTTTAACTCTGGAAATTTATGTAGAAGATAAGTGAATGTGTATCTTGAATAAGTTACTGTATTGGAGGATCTCTTTATTATGACAGTTTAGTCCATACCTAATGATACAGTCTCCATGTTCTAAACTAAGGGACTTCAAACTATGATTCCTACAGTAAATCCTGTAACCTATTTCTGTAAAGGAAGTTTTATTGGAAGACAGTCATGCCCGTTCATTTACGTACTGTTATGGCTGCTTTTATGTTACATGTGCAGAGTTGAGTAGTTTTAACCGTATTGGCCTGTTAAATCAAAAATATTTACAATTTAATGCTTTACAGAAAAAGTTTGCTGACTCCTGATCTAAACTCTAAACAATGTAAATTGATGGGGAAAAGAATATAATTAAGATGGCTCAGATTCCTGAGTCATGAAGATCTATCTTATTTTTAAAGGGTTTCTGGCAGAAAAGTAAGGAGAAAGAAAGAGAGAAGGGCAGAGAGAAAGCTCTGTACTCTTTTTGGAGTAAAATTATGAGTTTGCTCAGGTTAATTAACATTTTTAATCTCTTTCCTGCTTCTTTATTACTGCCAAGGTCCTAAGTTTTGCCTAGGCCTTGGCCTTCTCTACTACCTCAGGAGAGAGAATCATCTCAGAGTCCCATACCCTATATAAACAGACTTTAGCATTTTCCAGGAGTAAACAACTTTGACAATTCCTAACTCTCAGGGGAAATTTTCTGGGTAAATGAAGATAATTTCCCTAACCCCAGGACTCTACCTCCGCCTTATTTTTTGTATAGTCCTTTTAGTATTCAGTGTGACCTGGGAAAATTTTCTTCAACTATTCAGCAACCTTACTAGAAACCATTGCTACATCTTGATCTGAACCTATTGAAGCCTGTTGAATCTAGCCTCTTTTAAGTTGTTTTACCTAAACTTTTACTCATCTCAGTATGGCCTTCATTGAATGTAGCTGTATCTTTTGCATATAAGAGCACACATGACCTTGAATCTTCATAATCAACCTGACTCCTTTTACCATACATGACTTCACTTCCTTTCATTTTTATGGTCATTTCAGTTACTTGCCTATCACTTTAAGAAAATCCTGCCATCTGGCCACTTTATAAAGCCAATTTAACAGTTACAGCACTATGTTAAATTTAATAAGATATTCACTTTGTCTTTTCAAATTACTGTCACATAACTAATATAACTGAGAGGAGATTCAAGAGAGTGAACTCCTTCTATAAGCATACTGAAAGTAGTAAAGGCTAACCCTTTTTAGCACTTGGGAATAATTGCTTCTCTACATTACTAGAAGAATGCTGGAAGTTGGGTTGTCTTCTTTGCAGGATGTATAATCTAATGATATTCTAAGTGGAACCCTTCTACAGATAATGAGACAATTATCTTAAAGTTCTGAGCATTTAATTCAATCACGGATAAACCGATGCTGTACTGAATTTTTATTGAAAGCTTTTAATCTATTTTTTAATAAATAGTATGCACTATCTATACTTTCTTCTGACTGAGTTGTATTTCTTCAGGCTAGCCACCTGAAGCTATCGAATACTAGGTGAAATTTTTTATCAAATAGTATAAAAAAGAATATATTGAGGTTAGTAAGCATAAAGAAAATTAATGAATGGGTAACTGGATATATATCAAGTTGTACTAAAACTAAATGTTGAATCCTTTTAATAATTAGGATAAGTAAATAAATTTTGGGGTTTTTTTTTCAAATGTTTTTAGAGCTGTTCTATGCAATTATGTACTAATACATCCTATTAAACACAAACTGATTTAGCATGCACTTTGGACAATTTTTGAATATGACATATTTTAACAAAAATATTTTAGCCTTGACTCTTTAAAGCATTAATGCATTACATTTGTGTAAGAGTTTGCAGTTTATATCTTATTTTTTCTAGAAATATTGAATACTATATGACCAGAATAGATAAAAGCCAATGATAAACAGAAATTATAAACTAAAATACATAAAAATATCTGCATTCACATTCTGACACTTGTCCTTTGAGATGTTATAGGTATGAATTTTCAATATTTCATATTAGTCTATATATGTTATTATATGTTCTACTTTTGAAATTTCCCTACATGATTAATATTTTATATATGTTAAAACAGAAATATTTTCTTTAACTTTAATCCCAATTTGGGTATTTCTGTGTGATATAAAATATTGTGATGAATTAATGAATACATTTACAGCATAAATGCTTGCTTATTTTTTTTCTGCCAACATATTTTCTTGTTTGTATATTAGTTTGCATGTTTTCTGATATAATGCCATAAGTGGAATTATGGTTAATATTAAACATTGATAAGATTATTTACATAGGATTTAAGAATGTAATCTCCTAGCAAGGAACCTGGACCTGGTACTGATAATTCTGGTATGAACCCTTAAAATGCAGAGAAAATGAAGGCTCTTTTGAAAATGGTTTTTGCAATATTTATCTAGCATCTGATTTAATATCTTAGCTGCAAAGGGCATTTTCAGAGCCTTCACTTGATCCTTTCTACAATAATACCTCTTACTTGAAATACACAGTAAGTTCTTGTGGAAAACATCTCCACTAAAGTTAAGGTCGAGGAAACTTGCACAAGCCTCTTAGATAGCCTCATCCACCAGAGGGCAGACAGCAGAAGCAAGAACTACAATCCTGCAGCCTGTGGAACAAAAACCACATTCACAGAAAGATAGACAAGATGAAAAGACAGAGGGCTATGTACCAGACGAAGGAACAGGATAAAACCCCAGAAAAACAACTAAATGAAGTGGAGATAGGCAACCTTCCAGAAAAAGAACTCAGAATAATGATAGTGAAGATGATCCAGGACCTCGGAAAAACAATGGAGGCAAAGATCAAGAAGATGCAAGAAATGTTTAACAAAGACCTAGAAGAATTAAAGAACAAACGAACAGAGATGAACAATAAAATAACTGAAATGAAAACTACACTAGAAGGAATCAATAGCAGAATCACTGAGGCAGAAGAACAGATAAGTGACCTGGAAGACAGAATGGTGGAATTCACTGCTGTGGAACAGAATAAAGAAAAAAGAATGCAAAGAAATGAAGACAGCCCAAGAGACCTCTGGGACAACATTAAACACAGTAACATTCACATCATAGGCCCCAGAAGGAGAAGAGAGAGAGAAAGGACCCGAGAAAATATTTGAAGAGATTATAGTCGAAAATTTCCCTAACATGGGAAAGGAAAGAGCTACCCAAGTCCAGGAAGCGCACCATGTCCCATACAGAATAAACCCAAGGAGAAACACACCAAGACACATCATAAACAAATTGGCAAAAATTAAAGACAAAGAAAAATTACTGAAAGCAGCATCAAGGGAAAAACGACAAATAACATACAAGGGAACTCCCATAAGGTTAACAGCTGATTTCTCAGCAGAAACTCCACAAGCCAGAAGGGAGTGGCATGATATACTTAAAGTGATGAAAGGGAAGAACCTACAACCAAGATTACTCTACCCGGCAAGGATCTCATTCAGATTCAATGGAGAAATCAAAAGCTTTACAGACGAGCAAAAGCTAAGAGAATTCAGCACCACCAAACCAGCTCTACAACAAATGCTAAAGGAACTTCTCTAAGTGGGAAACACAAGACAAGTAAAGGACCTACAAAAACAAACCCAAAACAATTAAGAAAAAGATCATAGGAACATACATATCGATAATTACCTTAAACGTGAATGGATTAAAATGCTCCAACCAAAAGACACAGGCTTGCTGAATGGATACAAAAACAACACCCATATATATGCTGTCTACAAGAGACCCACTTCAGACCTAGGGACAAATACAGACTGAAAGTGAGGGGATGGAAAAAGATATTCCATGCAAATGGAAATCAAAAGAAAGCTGGAGTAGCGATCCTAATATCAGATAAAATAGACTTTAAAACAAAGAATGTTACAAGAGACAAGGAAGGACACTACATAATGATCAAGGGATCAATCCAAGAAGAAGATATAACAATTATAAACATATATGCACCCAACATAGGAGCATCTCAATACATAAGGCAACTGCTAACAGCTCTAAAAGAGGAAATCGACAGTAACACAGTAATAGTGGGGGTCTTTAACACCTCACTTACACCAATGGACATATCATCCAAAGTGAAAATAAATAAGGAAGCAGAAGCTTTAAATGACACAATAGACCAGATATATTTAATTGATATTTATAGGACATTCCATCCAAAAACAGCAGATTACATGTTCTTCTCAAGCGCACAGCGAACATTCTCCAGGATAGGTCACATCTTGGATCACAAATAAAGCTTCAGTAAATTTAAGAAAATTGAAATCATATCAAGCACCTTTTCCAACCACAATGCTATGAGATTAGAAATGAATTATAGGGAAAAAAACGTAAAAAACACAAACATATGGAGGCTAAACAATACGTTACTAAATAACCAAGAGATCACTGAGGAAATCAAAGAGGAAATCAAAAAAAACCCAGAGACAAATGACAATGAAAACACGACGATCCAAAACCTATGTGATGCAGCAAAAGCAGTTCTAAGACGGAAGTTTATAGCTGTACAAGCCTACCTCAAGAAACAAGAAAAATCTCAAATAAACAATCTCAACTTACACCTAAAGGAACTAGAGAAAGAAGAACAAACAAAACCCAAAGTTAGCAGAAGGAAAGAAATCATAAAGATCAGAGCAGAAATAAATGAAATAGAAACAAAGAAAACAAGAGCAAAGATCAATAAAACTAAAAGCCGGTTCTTTGAGAAGATAAACAAAATTGATTAACCTTTAGCCAGACTCATCAAGAAAAAGAGGGAGAACTCAAATCAATAAAATTAGAAATGAAAAAGGAGAAGTTACAACAGACACCTCAGAAACAAAAAGCATCCTAAGAGACTACTACAAGCAACTCTATGCCAATAAAATGGACAACCTGGAAGAAATGGACAAATTCTTAGAAAGGTATAACGTTTCAAGACTGGACCAGGAAGAAATAGAAAATATGAACAGACCAATCACAAGTAATGAAATTGAAACTGTGATTTAAAATCTTCCAACAAACAAAAGTCTAGGACCAGATGGCTTCACAGGTGAATTTTATCAAATATTTAGAGAAGAGCTAACACCCATCCTTCTCAAACTCTTCCAAAAAATTGCAGAGAAAGGAAAACTCCCAAACTCATTCTATGAGTCAACCATCACCCTGATAGCATAACCAGACAAAGATACTACAAAAAAAGAAAATTACAGACCAATATCACTGATGAATATAGATGCAAAAATCCTCAACAAAATACTAGCAAACAGAATCCAACAACACATTAAAAGGATCATACACCATGATCAAGTGGGATTTATCCCAGGGATGCAAGGATTCTTCAATACACGCAAATCACTCAATGTGATACACCATATTAACAAACTGAAGAATAAAAACCATATGATCATCTCAATAGATGCAGAAAAAGCTTTTGACAAAATTCAACCCCCATTTATGATAAAAACTCTCCAGAAAGTTGGCTTAGAAGGAAACTACCTCAACATAATAAAGGCCATATATGACAAGCCCACAGCAAACATCATTCTCAATGGTGAAAAACTGAAAGCATTTCCTCTAAGATCAGGAACAAGACAGGATGTCCACCCTCACCACTATTATTCAACATAGTTTTGGAAGTCCTAGCCATGGCAATCTGAGAAGAAAAAGAAATAAAAGGAATACAAATTGGAAAAGAAGAAGTAAAACTGTCACTCTGCAGATGACATGATACTATACATAGAGGATCCTAAAGATGCTACCAGAAAACTACTAGAGCTAGTCAATGAATTTGTTAAAGTCCAGGATACAAAATTAATGCACAGAAATCTCTCACATTCCTATATACTGATGATGAAAAATCTGAAAGAGAAATTAGGAAACACTCCCATTTACCATTGCAACAAAAAGAATAATACCTAGGAATAAACCTACCTAAGGAGACAAAAGACCTGTATGCAGAAAACGATAAGACACTGATGAAAGAAATTAAAGATGATACCAACAGATGGAGAGATATACCATGTTCTTGGATTAGAAGAATCAATATTGTGAAAATGACTATACTACCCAAAGCAATCTACAGATTCAATGCAATCCATATCAAATTACCAATGGCATTTTTTACAGAACTAGAACAAAAAGATCTTAAAATTTGTATGGAGACACAAAAGACCCCGAATAGCCAAAGCAGTCATGAGGGAAAAAAGTGGAGCTGGAGGAATCAGACTCCCTGACTTCAGAATATATTACAAAGCTACAGTAATCACAACAATATGGTGCTGGCACAAAAACAGAAATATAGATCAATGGAGCAAGATAGAAAGCCCAGAGATAAACCCATGCACCTATGGTCAACTAATCTATGACAAAGGAGGCAAGGATATACAATGGAGAAAAGACAGTCTCTTCAATAAATGGTGCTGGGAAAACTGGACAGCTACATGTAAAAGAATGAAATTTGAACACTCCCTAACACCATACGCAAAAATAAACTAAAAATGGATTAGAGACCTAAATGTAAGACCAGACACTATAAAACTCTTAGAGGAAAACATAGGAACAACACTCTTTGACATAAATCACAGCAAGATCTTTTTTGATCCACCTCCTAGAGTAATGGAAATAAAAATAAAAATAAACAAATGGGACCTAATGAAACGTCAAAGCTTTTGCACAGCAAAGGAAACCATAAACAAGACGAAAAGACAACCCTCAAATTGGGAGAAAATATTTGCAAATGAATCAACGGACAAAGGATTAAATCTCCAAAATATATAAACAGCTCATGCAGCTCAATACTAAAAAAACAAACAACCCAATCCAAAAATGGGCAGAAGACCTAAATAGACATTTCTCCAAAGAAGACATACAGATGGCCAAGAAGCACATGAAAAGCTGCTCAATATCACTAATTATTAGAGAAATGCAAATCAAAACTACAATGAGGTATCACCTCACACCAGTTAGAATGAGCATCATCAGAAAATCTACAAACAACAAATGCTGGAGAGAGTGTGGAGAAAAGGGAACCCTCTTGCACTGTTGGTGGGTATGTAAATTGATAGAGCCACTATGGAGAACAGTATGGAGGTTCCTTAAAAAGATAAAAATAGAATTACCATATGACCCAGCAATCCCACTACTGGGCATATACCCAGAGAAAACCATAATTCAAAAAGACACATGCACCCCAATGTTCACTGTAGCATTATTTACAATAGCCAGGACATGGAAGCAACCTAAATGCCCATTGACAGACGAATGGATATAGAAGATGTGGTACATGTATACAATGGAATATTATTCAGCCATAAAACGGGATGAAATTGGGTTATTTGTAGAGATATGGATGGATCTAGAGACTGTCATACAGAGTGCAGTAAGTCAGAAAGAGAAAAACAAATATCGTATATTAACGTATATATTCAGAACCTAGAAAAATGGTACAGATGAACTGGTTTGCAGGGCAGAAATTGAGACACAGATGTAGAGAACAAACGTATGGACACCAAGGGGGGAAAGCAGCAGGGGGGTGGTGGTGGTGGTGTGATGAATTGGGCGATTGGAATTGACATGTATACACTGATGTGTATAAAATTGATGAGTAATAAGAACCTGCTGTATAAAAAAAATAAATTAAATAAAATTCAAAAAAAATGGAAATGAAAAAAAAAATTTTTAATAAATAAATAAAGTTAAGGTCAAATTACTGTCTTGCACTAGTGCCCACTAAAAGGCATAGCAGTATGTGAGCCTGTATGGATTTTGAAAAGCATATACTGCACTTGGGGATATTGTTCCCATCAATTTATCAGATGAATTAGAAACTTCACAATCTTGACACCTCATATTGGTCAGAATGGCTATCATCAAAAAGTCTAGAAACAGTAAATGCTGGAGAGGGTGTGGAGAAAATGGAACTCTTCTACACTGTTGGTGCGAATGTAAATTGCTACAACCATTATGGAGAACAGTATGGAATTTCCTTAAAAACTAAAAATAGAGCTACCATATGATCCAGCAATCCCACTCCTGGACTTGTATCTGGAGAAAACTAATTTGAAAAGATATATGCACACCAATATTCATACCAGCACTATTTACAACAGCCAAGACATGGAAGCAACCTAATGTCCATTGACAGATGAATGGATAAAGAAAATGTGGTACTTATATACAATGGAATGTCATTCATCCATAAAAAAGAATGAAATAATGTCTTTCTCAGCAACCTAGGGATTACCATACTAAGTGAAGTAAATTACACAGAGAAAAGACAAATATCATATGATATCATTTATATGTGGAATTTAAATAATGATACAAATGAACTTATTTACAAAAGAAAAACAGAGTCACAGATGTAGAAAACAAACTTATGGTTACTGGGGTAAAGGTGGGGCGGAGGGATAAATTGGGAGATTTGGATTGACATATACACACTACTATATATAAAGTAGATAACTAATAAGGACCTACTGTATAGCACAGGGAACTCTATGCAATACTATGTAATGATCTATTGATATATGGGAAAAGAATCTAAAAAAGAGTGGATATATGTACATGTATAACTGATTCACTTTGCTGTACACCTGAAACTAACACAACATTGTAAATCAACTATATTCCAATAAAAATTAAAAAATAAAACTTCACAATTTTGAGTGAGACTCCAATAAAGGAAGGCTTATGCAGTTAGGTCCAAGCTGTGGTGAAAGATCAAGTTCAATCGTACAAGGAATAAATATGTTTAATAAGGAATATGTGCATGGTCTCTGGCAAAACCCAATTGGATAGTCACAACACAGACATTCTAAGTTCTAGAAAATGGCCAGGGCTTATGGTTTCTACTCACTATTTGAAAACCAGTTTGTGGCATGCTACTGAGCATTAATTGAGACTGAAAGCCTGAACATTAGACTTTAAGTGACCATGTGAACAGGGCTCTTCATCATGAAATGGTTATTGCCAGATCAACCGAGTCATCATTTTGGGCAAGAGCATCAATAATCCATTGTATGATGAAAATCATACTGTCAGAATCAGACCCAAGCACTTACAGAGGGCCCCCAAAATTACATGAACAATTGGTTTAGAGCTCCATTACCCGTGTTGCAACTATCCCTCTTCCATAACTTAAGCTATGGGATAATTCAGTTAAGAGGGACAATTGCAGCAGGGGTAATGGAGCTCCCATGGCCCCATGGGAAGAATCAGGCCTGCTTCACAGAGAGGAGATAATGCCTGTTATAAAGATATATATGGGTCACTGGGTAGTACAGTTGCCTGGTCGGTCAGGACCCAGAGAAACAAAACAAAAAGATCATAGAAAAGAGATTCGGGAGTAGAAGCATGTAGATGGACCTAGTAGGAAGGATCCAACGCAGAAGGGCACTTGACAATATGGTGGACAGACGACATACCCAGTGGATGCTAGTCAGTATCTATGTCTGGCTATACCATTGCTTGTGAAATGGACTCATGAATGAAGTGGCCATGTTTGTATAGATAGAGACTACACATGCAGCCGACAACATGTGCTTCCTCTCGTCAATGCTGATCTAACTACTGCTGTATTGAATGTTTCATCAACAATGAGCCCTGAATAAGAACAACTAGCCATTTGGGGGTAAGTTGTTTACATAGATCCCTTCCACTCTGGCAAGGGCAGCAATTTTCCTTGTTGGAGCCGAGGCCTCACTCCCAATATGAATTTTCTTACCTGTTCCAAGTGTTTCTGAAGTCACCACTATCCAAGGGCTTAGTATGACTAATACGCTGACATGGAATCCCACATAACTCAGCCTCAGACCAAAGTAATCATTTTATAGTGAAGTATGTACAATAATGGGAATGGTCTAAATGATCCACTCTTTCTACCACATATCAAAATACTGGGAAATATCTGGGCTAAGATTCACATTCAGATAAGGTATCAACTTGGGGACCACCCCTGTGGATGCTATCCTCCAGGCTGTTATATATTCATCAAGGCTACATCCAATATATAGTGCTATGTCCTGTACGTATAGAAGGCATGGTCTGGGAACCGAAGGATAGAATTAAGTTTGGCTTCTTTATTGCTCTTAGTGACTCACTTGTAGAAATTGTGCTCTGCTGCCCTACAAACTGAGCTCTGCTTGTTAGGGGTCCTGTTCCCAGCAGAGCAACAATATCGTCAGAGAACACAAGTCTGAACCTGAGGTTTTGAGTAACTCTTGAAGATCAACAGGGCAAGAAAGAAGTTATAATACTGGTGGGAGTATTGGATTCTCATGATTATGAGGAGGTGGGGCTGTGGGTACATAGTAGGGGCAGAGAAATGTATGTTTGAAACTTAGAGAATTCACTGGGGAGTCTTTTGATACTTCCATAGGTGCAATAACATGAATGTGAAAATGCAGTAGCCACAGCTTGACAAGGGCAAGGCAATCAAAGCTCAGCCTCTTCAAAGATGAAGGGATGAGTTGACTAATTAGGGTGCATACATCTCAGCTCACTTGTCTTTTTATCAGTTTAAAAAAAAAGGCGTAAGTGTGGAATCTAAAAAGAAATGATACAAATGAACTTATTAACAAAACAGAAACAGAGTCACAGACTTAGAGAATGAACTTGTGGTTACCAGTGGGGAAAGGGTGGGGGGAAGGGATAATTAGGGAGTTTGAGTCTGACATATACACACTGCTGTACATAACCAACAGGGACCTACCATATAGCACTGGAACTCTGCTCAATGTTATGTGACAGCCTGGATAGGAGGGGACTTTGGGGGAGAATGGATACATGTATATATGTGGCTGAGTCACTTTGCTGTGCACCTGAAACTATCACAACACTGTTAACTGGCTATACTCCAATATAAAATAAAAAGTTAAAAAAAGTCTAATATTTTATTAAGAAAAATGAACAAAGATTTTTTGTTTTCTATAATGTAAGACATACTATGACTAAATATGATATGAATTATTTTATGGCAATATACGTATCATTCACACTTTCAACAAATAAAAAATTAGACAATTCATGTTCATGTATATCTAAAGGAGGAGTATTTGGGATTGGCTCAGATATCAGGTGATACCTAGAAGGAAATTCATTCAATACCATGGATTTTTGATTCAGTGGCACTCAAACATACTTTTATTGGTGGACATCCATCATAAAGGCCATGTCTATAATTAATGTGTAGACCATTAGGATAATCTTATTCAGATTCTCTTATTTTCCACTGCCATATGCTTTGGTGAACTTTGTGCAATGTTATCCAGTTAGACTCTCCCAAATTGCCACTTTTATTGTGTTTACATTCAGAAATAGTAAGTGGTTGGTTATCCAATTTTGAACAAATTTTAAATATTATTTCACTTGTCCATCCCAGTATCCCTCAAAATTGCTCTTCCTGCTTTACTTCCATTTATTCAGTGACTCACATCTACATATAACATCTGTCTCTCCTGAATTGTACTTGCCTGTGCTCACATCTCTATATATATTCTTGCCTCTACTACCAAACATCTATTTAAAAAAATCATAATGAAGGTTTATCTTAAATGTTACTCCATAGATTTCTTCTATGATGGCTAAATTGGAGATAATTCATTCTGGGTTTTTTTTCTGTGTCACCTATATCTTTAACTGTTCATATAGCCCTTATCACAGAGTATGTTCTTTATGCCACATTATATTAATGGCATATTCAAGGTTTTTGTTTTATATTATTTAATTTTAATTTATTTATGGTATACCAAATCCAAGAGTTCAGGTTAACAACAATGTATCATGTATTATAGATACCAATGTTTGTTTCCTCTCTCATTCAACCTGACTTCTAGATTATTAAGCTATTTGAAGGCAAGGTATTTACATTAGTTTTGTTTCAGTCTTTTGTTGCCATGAAGACTCTTCCAATTCTTATAAACACTAGCAAATCAATGTAGAATAAATGAGTCCTTAATGTTCACAGTGAGTTTCCTTTCGAAAAAGTGGTGTTAAAGCATGTTTCTATTGCTTAACATAGTCTATTAACACTGTACTAAAATATTTCTTATTACATTTTTCAAAGCTAATTAGGTGTTTGAGAGGTAGAAAAATCGTGAAGAAATTTATCATTTCTTACAGCTATTATTATATTCTTAAAACTTATATGAGAATTTAATTTATTTGTAAAAGAGTCTGTAAAAAGTAACAGTCAAAAAAAGAAGACATTAACTTATTCTTGACAACTATTTAACTGCAGAAAAGACAGAAAATTTTCATGGACCATCAAATATATGACATACATGTTTGAATAACAATATAAAACTGTTGGAATCCAGTAGTACTCAATTTGGAGTACAATTATTCATTCCAAGCTATTTGTTGCAATATAAATATGATTATGCAGAGAAAATTTATGAATGATTTAGTATTCTTTAAATGTCATAAACTGTTATTTTGAATATGATTAAATTAATCAAATTTGAAAAGCAAGCAATGCCATTTACATTGATGTAAGGTTAATGACATTAAAGGGAACAATAACTCTTTACTTAAAAATAAAACAGCAAAGTCCAGCTAAAAGGCAAATAAATGATGAATGATATAAATGCTAGGAATTTTGAAAAACTATGCAATATTTTATTAGTTTGTTGAAACATATATATTCTGAAAACTTTAAGCCATGTGTACTCTATGTGTGTGGCTGTAAATTATACTATCTAGACATAATTATTGAATTATTATCATGCCTTCTGACACTGAGATTATAATTTTTACAAAACCTTTACTATGATAAGCATGATAAATTTGAAAAAAAAGCATATTAAATTGTTTTTTACTTTATGCAATATTAATAATAGATTAACAAGGTAACATAGAAGGTATTCATGGTCACTCGCAGACTATGGATGGCCACATACAATGCTAACCAACAGAAACTAGAGCTGGTAAATAAGCCAGATATAAAAAGGTTTGCAGGTACATTAAATTAAGTAGTTCAGTGGGCAAGCACAGAAAGGACAATTAAGGGCAAAAGGCAATTACACATATTTATTCAGCACTCAGAAACAGAAAATACTGGTGAAATAGTAAAATTAGTAGGATGATAGTGTGCTCAGTGTGATATTGGCAGAGTTTGAGGAGGAGGTGACAGAATTTGAGGAGGATGGTAGGTTGAGGAGGATGCTGCAAAACACCCACGTGGAAATGTACAATAAACAACTGGATATGTGTATCTGGAGTTCAGCAGAGCTGTTTGAGATGGTCGTCAGTATCTAAATGACAATTGAAGCAAGAAGAGACAATGGAGATCAGAAAGAATGATCAGGGTGAAAAGGAAAGAGTAACTCGGTGTAAGGAGGGAAGGGGGAAGAAGAATCATCCACATTTCTCCAAGGAAGACAGGCAGATGGCCCTCAGGCACAGGAAAAGATGCTTAACATCGCTAATTATTAGAGAAATGCAAATCAAAGCTACAATGAGGTATCACCTCACATCAGTTAGAATGGCCATCATCAAAATGTCTACAAATAATAAATGCTGGAGAGGGTGTGGGGAAAAGGGAACCTTCCTACACTGTTGGTGGGAATGTAAATTGGTACAGCCACTATGGAGAACAGTATGGAGGTTCCTTACAAAACTAAAAATAGAACTACCATATGCTCCAGCAATCCCACCCCTGAGCATATATCCAGAGAAAATTCTAATTCAAAAAGATACATGCACCCCAATGTGCATAGCAGCACTATTTACAACAGCCAAGGTATGGAAGCAACTTAAATGTCCATCAACAGAGGAATGGATAAAGAAGATGTGGTATGTATATGCAGTGGAATATCACTCATCCATGAAAAAGAATGAAATAATGCCATTTGTAGCAACATGGATGGACCTGGATATTAGCATACTAAAGGAAGTAAGTCAGACAGAGAAAAATATCATATGATATTGCTTATATGTGGAATCTAAAAAGAAATGATACAAATGAACTTATTTACAAAACAAAAATAGACCCACAGACATAGAAAACAAACTTATGGTTACCAAAGGGGAAATGGGGGAGATAAAGTAGGACTTTGAAATTAACATATACATACTACTATATATAAAATAGATAACCAAGAAGGACCTACTGTATAGCACAGGGAACTATACACAATATCTCGTAATAATCTATAAGGGAAAAGCATCTGAAAAAGTGTGTTTATATATATACATTTGAATCACTTCACTGTACATCTGAAGCTAACACAACATTGTAAATCAACTACACTTCAATAAAAAAAAAAAAATCATCCACAAAGGAGATTGAATAGTAATGATCAGCCAGAGAAACAGGAAAACATATCAGGAACATGGGATATCAAGGTGACAAAGTGCTACATTTTTCAAGCATTACTCAGAGGGCAGGATACATAAAAAGTGATGAACTATGCATTGGACATAGGAATAAAAGGACATTTGTGATCTTGTCAAGAAGAACTTTACTGGAGTAGAGAGGGGCAGAAACTAGGTTTCCATGGGTTGAAACAAAACCCTGCTCAATGTAAAAAACACATAAAAGCCACACCAAGGCACACCAAATTAAAAATTTTCCAAACCACTGTAAAGAGAAAACCTTAAAAGCAGCCAGAGGAAAAAAAAGACATATTTCATATAGGACAAAGACAAAGATGATAAGCAGAGTTTTGCCATGAATACTGGAAGTGAGAAAATAGTAGAGCAACATCTTTTAAGTAGTGAAAGAAAAGACAAACCCTGACAGTGTAAAATTTATACCCTTTGTAATATCTTTCAAAATTAAGATGAAATGCATATTTTAAGGCATACAAAAATGGAAAGAATTAATCAAGGACATACCCTCACTATAAAAAAAAATGTTTAAGAACATCTTATCAGGCAGAAGGAAAATGATACCAGAAGGAAATATAGATCTACACAAATGCATGGAAAGCACTGGAAATGGCAGGGTTTTTTTTATGTTTCTGCCATTATCTCTTAGGTATTTACTCAAGAAAAAGAAAATGTGTGTCCTTACAAAGACTTATACAGGATTATTCACAGCATCTTCCTTTCTAATACTCCACAACGGTAAACATTCTAATGTCCATCAGCAGGCACATGCATAAACAACCTGGAGTATGGAATACTACGCAGCAATGAACTACTGATATATGCATCAACATAAATGAATTTCAAAATAATTATTCTAAGTAAAACAAACTAGGTGATAAATAGTATAGACTATAAAATTTCATTAAAAAAAACTCTATAAAAATCAAACTAATTTACAGTACATAAACTAATAGTTGCTCCCAGGCCCTGCATTATTGCTTTCAATATCATCTGAAGAATCATTAAAAAAAAAATTAGCAGGTGAAACACATACGCACTAATGCAAAGACAGATGTCATTAAGAGACGCCTTACAATTTGAACAGTGTAAAGTTTTGAAATTCAAAACCCAAAAGAAAAGTAAAAGACTGCCAAGGGACAATTTTCTTTTATAAAACGAGCAGTTCAACACAACACCCAAAGAAAAGAATAAGACTAAAACAAATATTTGGCTGCAGTATGTGTTTTGTAAATGATTTAATCATGTACATATATAGGTATTGAAGGCTTGAATGTGATATTACTGTGAGTTTACTTTAACCAAAATTTTACTTATTTCAGGGCTAGGAGCACTTTTCATTCACTTCCTTCACTATCTATGCTTGTTATCCAAAGGGGCCTTAAAATGACTTTTATTTCTCATTTGTCTCCACTGTACACTGAAACCAGCATGTATATCAAATGGGAAAATCATGTCTCTCTGATTAAAAAGTTGTACTTGCAAAAAGTATCAGGAAGTTATATAGTGAGAATGTAATGTCTTTAAATAAGTCATATAAAATGTGTGTTTGTCTTATGTAAAATGTGAGGGTGGCAGCTTCCCTATTACTTAGCATTTTAACTCACAAATAATAAATGATCAAATAAACATTAATTTCCTTCCACCCAATTTTAGAACATCTGAGCGATGGACCAGATCTATTTTAGATGCTTGACTGATAGTGCAGTGAAGTATAAACATTATACACTATTTTATCATTTACTAATTTTTTTTTGCCATGAGTGACTCAGGGCAGGCATATGACTCAGAATCACAAAATTATGATCCTTAATGAACTGTGGTATGTCAAAGTCCTCTTCATCCTGATATCTATTTCCTGATTTTTTTCATGCACAGGAATAAACTGCATTGATAAAACAACTTTTTATTTCTTGCTCACTCTCCAGTTTCCCTAACTTGCTATTTGGCAAAAGGGTATAGTAACTGTCTAGAGGTGAGCCTAGCCCTGTTTGTAATGGATTTACTGGTCTCAGTAGGGGTGAATCACACGATGCACAAAGATTATATAAATTAGCCAACATATTACCAGTCATTTTTACATCCTGGAAAAACAACAAAAAGTCTAGAGTGAATATTAACACTGTGGTCTTCCAGAGAAGCATGGGTGAGAAAATCTAAATTTCTTTCAACAGCATGGTTAGTTTCACTGCTAGTGCCACTCCATACACATATATGCGTGCATATATACACACCAACAATAAACACACTCAGGAAGATACCGAGAGAAGACAAATGCACATTCTATATATATTTTAATGGGGGGAAAATAAAAAGAAATCTCAAGCAGTCAGCTTTTCTGCCAAACCCAAACAAACCCTAGTATTAGAATTTTTTCTGAATTCATTTAATAAGCTACCTTCTTCACCAAAAGAAGGCCAGGCACAAGATGGTCAAGAAAGAGAGTTCACTGAGGTTTTGGGTTTAGATATATTTCATAAATTAAAGCAATTTTTTTCAGATGTTACACAAAGTAAAAATTCTGATGACAAAGCAAATTCTTTTTAGAATGCATTTAGAGCACTGCATGGTACAGGGGAGCCTTCTTGGAAACTCTCAGAATGTCACTCTGTAGATAAATGCCTATCGTCTTTATGAAGTCTCCAGGAAAGTCTGGAATTATTGTTTTTGGAATTCTGGGAAGAAATAGAAAATATGAACAGGCCAATCCCAAGTACTGAAGTTGAAACTGTGATTAAAAATCTTTCAACAAACAAAAGTCCAGGACCAGGTGCATTCACAGGCAAATTCTATCAAACATTTCAGAGAAGGGTTAACACTTACCCTTTGGAAACTCTTGCAAAAAATTGCAGAGGAAGGAATACTCCCAAAATCATTCTATGAAGCCACCATCACACAATACCAAAACCAGATAGAGATACCACAAAAAAAGAAAATTACAGGCCAATATCACTGATGAACATAGATGCAAAAATCCTCAACAAGATACTAGCAAACCAAATCCAGCAATACCTTAAAAAGGTCATTCATACACCATGATCAAGTGGGATTTATCCCAGGAGTGCAAGGATTCTTCAATATATGCAAATCAATCAATGTGATACACCACATTAACAAACTGAAGAATAAAAATCATATGATCCTCTCAATAGATGCAGAAAAAGCTTTTGACAAAATTCAACAACCATTTATGATAAAAACTTTACAGAAAGTGGGCCTAGAGGGAACCTACCTCAACATAACAAAGGCCATATATGACAAACCCACAGCAAACATCATTCTCAATGGTGAAAAACTGAAACCATTTCCTCCAAGATCAGGAACAAGACAAGGATGTCTAATCTTGCCACTTTTATTAAACATAATTTTGGAAGTCCTAGCCATGGCAATCAGAAAAGAAAAAGTATTAAAAGGAATCCAAATTGGAAAAGAAGTTAAAACTGTCACTGTTTGCGGATGACACGATACTATACATAGAAAATCCTAGAGATGCTACCAGAAAACGACTAGAGCTCATCAATGAATTCGGTAAGGTTGCAGGATACAAAATTAATACACAGAAATCTCTTGCATTTCTCTACACTAAAAACGAAAGATCAGAAAGAGAAATTAAGGAAACAATCCCATTTACCATCACATCAAAAAGAATAAAATACCTAGGAATAAACCTACCTAAGGAGGCAAAAGACCTGTACTCTGGAATTCTGAAGGGAGGTTTAAGTTCATGAAGTGTTTTTAAAAAACTCATTCAAGTAAAGCACTTTATGACACAAAATAATAAAAATTAGAATCTCAAAGTTATACAGAAAATTAAGTTTGAATTTGAAATCTTTGGAAATGTAGTAATGGAAATGTACTATGTTATCACGGTGCTATCTCACTTGAATCATAATATTCACAATTCTATGATGCTCAGTTTTAAATTTTTAAAATACCAATCTTAATGGAATAATAATAATCATTACTAAGCATGTTACTAATACCTTTGCTATTAAGGAATAAATCATAATGTAATATCGATTTTTTAAAATATTAATGATTTTCTTCAGATGAAATTGTCTCTCACATTTATGTCAAATGATTTTTACGTACCTGTTGGAGGCATAAATGAATTACTGTATTGCTACTTTTACTGATGAATTTGAAATAACAATATTTTAAAAAATAGGGATAATATCAACATAGCACTAAATCAATCTACCAATGTTTCTATTAAATTATGAGTGTTATATTCTTTTTGTCTCACTCTTTTCTAAACCAATTCTACAATAAAATGTACCAAGTTGTTAAAACAATAGTTTGAAAGAATACATCTCCAGATAAAATAAAGCAAATGATGACAAGAGTAAATAAATTTGATTCTGTCCTTGCTACAAAAGTTATCTCTAAGACCAGAAAGGCATACATTAATGACTAATTGCTTTTGTGTATTTAAACAAAAATGTTTAACAATTCAAAAGCTTGTAAAAGTCATTTTGTCTCTAACAGATAGATAGTAAAGCAGGAAGACAGTTCATTTCTATATTTTCACCACCTTGGGAAGTACTGCAAGAGAAAAGTCCAATTATTTGAATGTGCACACATTTTATCCAAATAGTTACATTCTACTGAGCTGCAGGAGTAAAACAAAAAACCAAGGAAAAATACCTCTTTAGATTCTGAGAAAACTAACACAAATTTTTCCAGGCCAGATAGTAAGGAAAATGTCTTCTTCAAATAGATATTACCAAAGATATATTACATTCAGATCAAAGGATTTCTTATAATAATATTGTCAATGTGTGAGTAGGGAATAGGAGGTACTGCTCTAAATATTGGTGAGAAAACAAATTGTTCACATTTCTGTTATAGGGGAGATATTTTATAATATATAAATCTGTAAAAATATGTGTATACTTTAATCTATCAATTTTACCCTCTGTGCATATGTCTTAAAATAATCATGGCTATGGACAATACATATCTTATACATATATTTATAGCTTAATACATATTAATGTATATATGTGTGCAGATATCAAACATTTAAAGAAATGAATGGAAAGATGGGTGGAATAAGCCAGTTACATATACTAAAAAATATCAATAAATACACACAGGTATACTGGTATTTTCAGATAAATATTTTGGAACTTTGTATGACAGGTGTTTATCAGTGGTTACTTCCTGGGGGAGGGAAGTAAAAAGATGAGCCAAGTTTCAAATTTGGGGTATGGGATGGGGAGACATTTTTAAACATATATACTTTTTATATTTTTTGAATTTTTATATGCCATCCCTTATTTTTCAAATATACTTTGTTATAAATCATATAAGAAAACCATGAAGGGTGACAAAAAGGGACAGAGAGACAGAGAAATGAAGTAAGGGAAAAAGGGCAAAGATGGAAATAGCTTCACTCTGACTCTTGGACATGCACCTGAGTGCAATAATACTGTGTGATTTGTACAGATACCACTCAAATTCCATTATGAATCTGGAAAAAAAATACTTGTTATTCTAAATAAAGAAGATGTGACCATTTCCTTCATTAGGATACTAAGCTATTTGCATTGTACATGGGTGAAGAATTTTTTTCAATCTGATACAATTATATTCTTAAAATAGCCATAAAAATACCTAGTTATAATTTTCATCATTTACCAGAAACCAAATTAATCCTAAAAAATGCTATTTCAATTCCACTTCTACGTCTCTTTAAATAGATCAGGGGATTATGCGTGAGGCTACACAGTGAAGCTTTCAGCGGCTATATGTTTTGAAAGTCCATTTTCAAGATTAAAAGACTATAGAACTGAACTATATTTGCTCATGTGCCAAAACTAGCAGTATACTTATAAAAAGAAGGGAAATTTTATAGATAGATCAAAACAGAAAGTATTCTTTCTGTAATTTCTGAATTAAATTTTGTTCTCACTTTCACAGAACAATTAAAATATTAAAACTACTGTATTCCAGAGATAAGAATTTCCTGATCTAGTCTAGAAACTGGCAGCAAATCCTAACACTAAAACAAAATAGAAATTTGTCTAGTGATTTTCTTGAGATTAAGAAGTATATTGAAAAACCTAGATATCCATTAATCTCTGATGAAAAACATACTTAATGAGATTTTCTTTCCTTTAGCCTTTGGCTTTGAGAAGTCTGTATCATCTAGTGTTCTTGACATGAATTCAATCTACTCTATTTTCTAAAAATGCTTTCCTGGGTACAATATGACAGTAAGCCATAAAATGAAAAGGGCTTTATTGTGAAAATCAGCATAAATCCATTTTCTTATTTTGCAAACACTCTTCTATTCTCCATGGCCATGAGAGGTAAAGAGACTTTGTTTATGTTAATACACTTCTCTGTTCTATCCTCTCTTGTAAAATGATGCATTGCTCCTATGAGACAAAGCAATGAGTCTTTGACTAAGAGACAAAGCATGTCTCTTAGTCAAAGACTCAAAAGTCAAAGACAATGAGACAAAGCAAATAAAGTTGCAGGTGTCAGCAAATTATGTCAATCAGATAGCAAATGCATGATGATGATTAAGACAGTATCTCTCCATGTCAGTATCTGAATATTCAAAATTCGTAAAAGGCATGTGGGGAAATAACAAACTGCTCACATATATCCTTTCTGAATTTTCACTATTAGTAGTGAGAAAAAGCTTGATGAACACTTTTATTCACCTGTATTTGTGCTACATATTTAAAGGAGGAAGTGGTTAAAAAATCCATATTTAAATCCAAAATATGATAACTGCATTTTCAAATAAGAGGCAATGTATTTTCTTAAACATTTTTTCTGAGTCATAGGAGGCATATTTTCATAATTTTCCTACAAGTTTATTGAAATATGAATTTCCCTCTGGAATAAGACTCCTTGTTTTTGTCATTCCTGGACTATTTCTCCTCATTTTTGTTCATTCTCATCATGAGTTTGTTGGATTTAGATTAATTTAATAAGAATATGTTGGGGTTCCACTGTTGCGGATTTTACTGAAATAATGTACCTAACAACAATCATTAATGCATCTTCCATAAGCCCTACTCATAAAAGTGCCCATACCTTCTTTTCATTTTGTTATTAAGAATCACTGAATAATTTTTTATTCTAACATTTAAAATTACCAAATCATCAGTACATAAAATAGTCTTTAAAAAGATCTATCTACTCTATTATAACTGCTTCCCTTATATAATATCATTTTATTTGATAATTATATTTCAAAATAAAAATGTACTTTGTGGCTTGGATTAAATATGAACTCAATAGCAACTATAATGGTAACCTAATTCAGAATAATTATTCAATGTGACACTATAAAGCAACATGGTAATGCATATATTTTAAAATTCATTCTATATGCACAAATTTGTTGCAGAGAAATATAAATGCATAATCAATACAAAGTTTGATTATAAATATATATGTATAAATTTAAATTATAAATATACATGATATATGACCAAATTCTGTGGGGGGAAATTGCCTGGAAATATGAGTCTCAGAAGCAAAAGCAATGACCATTAAAGAAATTATAATTCATGTATATTTTTAAATGAATTACATGGGAATAAAATTATCATGATATACAGATTCCATTTATTTCCTGGATATTCTGGATTAGGCATAAAGTTGCCCTCCATACTAGTTTTTATCTATTGGCAGAGATTGGAAATAAATTACATTTTTAGACTCACTTGCATCTCTTTTAATTATTTTCCAACAAGTAGATATCTTCCTATGAGATTTGGAACATGAAGTCAAGTCCCAAGACATTTTCCTACAACTCCTGGCTGATATGTCTGGTAAGTAATAGTGTCCACTCTAGCTTCCCAGATGGGAAAGGCAGTTGTATATGGAATGATTGCAGCTTCTGGTATTAGACATAGCTCTAATGGAAGCCTCCATCGAGCAATTCTGTGTTATTTTGTGAGTCATTCTTAGACGATCCAGTCTAGAACTTTCTCTTTCAGAACTCCCACTAATTTTGTAAACACCAAAAAGCCTGTTTTAATTTCTTTCCTATTTAAAGTACCCGGAATTGTTTTTAATTTTTGCTCTGACAACGATCTATGAATGATGCAGTATTTTGTACTAGAATTGAAATAAGAGGCTGTTTGTGATAAAGCTTGATTAATTAAAGAAAGAAAATGACAAGTTATAAATTTTAGCTTCTCAGCTCAAGGCAAATTCTGAGTACTAGCATTTTTTTTTTAATGGTTACCCTACAAGATCTTCCATCATTTGAAAGCTTTACTGAAAAACAACAAAATAAAAAATAGACAATAAAAGTCTGATGTAAGTACTGAATTACAATGTAAGGTGAATTCACAACCTTTCCAGTTGTACTATGTAACATTTTTATTATTTATTAGAAAGACTGAGACCTAGATAATTGTAGTGAATGCATCTTGTTGAATTCAGATGAGTCTACACATCTTAAACACAGAAGTATCTCCTTTTTCCCTACTAAGACTAATCTTATCTTGTATGAAGACATAGCAGTTACTTTACTTCAGGTATTTTCCTTGCAAAAGAACACACACTATGCCTTGCCCAATCATACTACATATTTTTGTATCCATCCCTAAATCAGAACCAGTTCTCTAATGCCCTAAGGAACAATTTCAAAGTCTGAGGAGAATTTCTATATTTTACTAACTAATATCAGAAATCTGAACAATATATGTGAGGCAGGATTCTAGCAGGGATACATAAGAGGGAAAATAAAACTATAGATTGGATCAAGATGGTGCTGATATGGACCTAATTAATTTTTTTTTTTTTTTTTTTTTTTGCCCAGTTCTATACAGTAGTGAAAGTGCAGTATTGAAGTTTCTAATTGTTATTGTTGAATTATCTAGTTCTCATTCAATACTGTCAGCTTTTGCTTCATGCATTTTTGGGCTCTGTTGTGTTATATGTTTATAACTGTTATATTTTTATAATGGATTAACACTTTTATTGTTTAAAAACATCCCTCTTTATATCTTGTACCATTTTCTGTTTTAAAATCTACTTTTTTTGATAATAGTACAAGTATTCCACCTTTTTTACAGTTGCTGTTTGTATTTCATTTTCCATCCTTTGCTTTCAATCTATTTGTATCTTTGAATCTGAAGTGTGTCTCCTGTAAACAGTTCATAGTTAGATAATATTTTTAAATCCTATGTGAAAATATTTGTATTTTGATTGGATTTTAATCCATTCACATTTAATATTATAATGGATATAGTTGGAATTTATACCTGCTACTACTTTACTTCTTGTTTTATATATGCATTGCATCTATTTTTGCTCCTCTATTCCTCCTTTATTGCTTTATTTTTCATTAAGAGATTATTTTCTAGGGTAACATTTTAATTCTTTTGATTATTTTTTCACTGTATTTTTTTTAGTTATTTTCATAGTGGTTGCTCTAGGTGTACATATACATCTTCAGTTATCAGAAACTACATTAAGTTTATATTAACTCAATTCCAGTGAGGTATTAAAATGTTGCTTCTATATAGCTCTATTCCCTCTTTACCCTTTTTGTGTTATTACTATTATACATATTACATTTATAAACATCACAAACCCAATGATACATTGCTATATTTATTACTTTATATAATTTTATGCCTTTAAAAAAGCTTAGAGAAGAAAGGAGAACATGTTTACATTTATGGAGTTTGTTTTATTAACCTTATTATTTACCACTTATTTATTTATTCATTTAATTCTGTAGATTCAAGTTACTATCTTGTATTATTTCTTTACTCTGATACAGCTTTATTCCCACCCACCCTCTTATGCTGTTGTTATGAAATATACTGCATTTCTATTTGTTATAGGACCAACAATACCACTGAATGCATAATGTTTTGTGCAACTGACTTTTAAATCAGTAGTTCCCTAGTATATGAGGATTCATTCTCTTTGTCTTTTAACATTTTTAGAATAATGTGTCTGAATGTATCTTTTTGCATTTATCCTACTCTTGAAGATTGACTGCAAAAGTGCCAAAAAATGCAGTTTTCTACCTGTCCAGAAGGGAAGGCAACATGGATATTGGTGATGAACATCTACAGTATGTATAACTCTCATATTTGTGGAGAATGAAAGAATTAAGAAATAATTCTTAATCACTGGATTAGTAATGTAACTTCAGTTGTATATAATTCTATTCACTAACTGTAACTTTACACTTATCTTTCTCTACCAAATATATGTCATAATGTTAGATTTAGGATATTAGATTTAGATTAAAACAGAGAAAGCTTTAATTTGCTTCAAATTTACAGAAATCAAATCACTCAGAAATGTTAATATGTTAGTAACTAATTGAACAAATCCTTACTTGTGACACAGTGAAAATGTGTTAGAGACATCAATGTGTTAGAACATTGAGTGTGAGGAATCTCTAGTTATTTGAAGGAATTATAAAGATATACTACAAGGTTTCTATTATTTTTTATTTTTTAAATGGAATTTATATTTTTAGGACAGTTTTAGGTTCACAGCAAAATTAAGAGGAAAGCACAGAGAGTTTCCATATACCCCCTGCCTCACACAGGCACAGACTTCCCCACTCTCAATATTCCTAATCAAAATGATACATTTGTTACAACGGTTGAGCTTACATTGATATATTATCATGCGAAGTTCATAGTTTACATTAGGGTTCACTCTTGGTGTTTTACATTCTATGGGTTTGGACAAATGTATAATGACTTGTATCCACCATTATAGTATCATACAGATGAATGTCCAGTCCCTAAAATTCACCTGTGCTTCACCTATTTACCCCTCCCTTCTCCCCAGCCCCTGGCAACCACCAGTCTTTTAAATGTATTTATAGCTTTGTCTTTTCTAGAATGCCATATATTTGTAATCACACAGAATGTAGTCTTTTCAGATCAGTTTCATTCCAGGAATGTATATTCAAGGTTCCTTCATGTCTTTTCATGGTTTGATAACTCATTCCTCTCTAGCTCTGAATAAAATGTCATTGTCTGGATGTATCACAGTTTATTTATCCATTCAACTACTGAAGGATACCTTGGTTCCTTCCAAGTTTTGGCAATTATGAATAAAGCTGCTACACACATTGGTGTGCATGTTTTTGTGTGGATATAAGTTTTCAACTAACTTAGGTAAATACCAGGGAGTGCAATTACTGGATTGTATGGCAAGAATACGTTTAGTTTCATAAGAAATTGCCAAATTGTCTTCCAAAGTGGCTCTACCATTTTGCATTTCCACAAGCCATGGATGGGAATTCCTGCTGGTCTATATCCTTGACAGCATATGTGTTATTTGTATTTTGGATTTTAATCCTTCTAACAGGTGGTATCTCATTCTCTGATGACATACAGTGTTGAGTATCTCTTCATATGCTATTTGCCATTTCTATATCTCTGTGGCTTAGGTGTCTGTTCATATCCTTTGCTTATTTTTAAATCTGTTTGATTATTTTCTTACTGTTGAGTTTTAAGAGTTCTTTATATTTTAGATAACAATTCTTTGTGAGATATGTCTTTTGCAAAGATTTTCTGCCAGACTGTGGCTTGTATTCTCATTTTCTTGAAAGTGTCTTTCACAGAGTAGAAGGTTTTTATTTTAATGAATCCAACATATCAATTGTTTATTGAATGGATTGTGCCTTTGGTATTATATATAAAATGGCATCACCAAATCCTAGATCATCTAGATTTTCTATTTTGCTATCTTCTAAGAGTTTTATATGTTTTGCATTTTACATTTATATCTATGATCCACTTTGAGTTAATTTTGATGAAGTGTGTAAGGTCTGTGTTTAGATTCATTTTTTACACATGGATGTGCAGTTATTCCAGCACTATTTGTTGAAAAGACTACTTTTCTCCATTATATTGCCTTTGTTCCTTTGTCAAAGATCAATTAATTATACTTGTGTAAGTCTATTCCTGGGCTCACTCTTCTGTTCCTTTGATCTATTTGCTTATACTTTTGCTAATACCACACTCTCTTGATTACTGTAGCTTTATATTGAATCTTGAAGTTAGGTAGTATCAGTCTTTGGGCTTTGTTTATCTTCAGTATTCTACTAACTCTTGTGTATTTTTACATCTCCATATAAACTTTATATTTGTTGATAACCACAAAATACTTGCCTGGATTTTGACAGGAATTGCACTGAGTCTACAGATCAAGTTGGGAAGAAGAGACATCCTGACAATATTGAGTCTTCCAATCCATGAACATGCTATATCTCTCCATTTATTTAGTTCTTCTTTGACTTTATTCATCAGAGTTTTATAATTTATCTCAAATGGATTTTGTATAAATTTTGTTAGAGTTACACCTAAGTATTTCATTTTGAAGGGTGTCATTGTAAATAGTATTTTTTTATGTTTAATTTCTGCTTGAACATTACAGGTCGATAGGATAGTGACTGACATTTTTATATTATCCTTATATTCTGCAAACCTGCTATAACTACTTAGTTTCAGGAGCTTTTTTGTCAGTTCTTTCGGACTTTCCATGTAGATGACTATGTCATCTGTGAACAAAGATAGTTTGTTTTCTTCCTTCCCAACTGTATACCTTTTATTTCCTTTCTTGTCTGAATGCACTAGCCAAGACATTCAGTACGAGGTTGAAAAGGAGTGGTAGGAGGGGACGACTGTGCCTTGGTCCTGATCATAGTGGAAAAGATTCTAGTTTCTTAACATTAAGTAAAATGTCACCTGTAGGTGTTTTGTAGATCTTCTTTATCAAGTTGAGAACATTCCTCTCTATTTCTAGTTTGCTGAGATTTTTAAAAAAATCATAAATCGATGTTGGATTGTGTCAAATGCTTTCCTGCATCTATTGATATAATCATGTGATTTTTCTTCTTTAGTCTATTGATGTGATGTATTACAGTAAATACTCTTAGAATTTAAAGCTGTTTTTCATAACTGGGATAAATCCCACTTAGTCATAGAGTATATATATTTTTAATATATTGTTGATTCCATTTGCTAACATATTCTTGAGAAGTTTTGCATCTATGTTCATGAGAAATATTAGTCTATAGTTTTCTTATAATGTCTTTGGTTTTGGTTTTAGATTAATGTTGAATTCATAGAATGAGTTAAAAAGTACTCCCTCTGCTTCTGTCTTTTGGAAGAAACTGTAGATAATTGGTACAATTTCTTTTTTATATGTTTAGTAGAATTCAGCAGTGAACCCATCTGGGCACAGCACTTTCTGTTTCAGAAGGTTACTAATTATTGATCAATTTTATTAATTAATACAGACCTATTTACACTATGGAAAACAGTATGGAGATTCCTCAAAAAAACTAAAACTAGAGTTGCCATATGATCCTGCAGTCCCACTCCTGGGCGTATATCCGGACAAAACTATAATTCAAAAAGATACATGCACCCTTATGTTCATTGCAGCACTATTCACAATAGCCAATACATGTAAGCAACCTACATGTCCATCGATTGATGAATGGATAAAGAACATGTGGTATATATATATATACAATGGAATACTACTCAGCCATGAAAAAAGAATGAAATAATGCCATTTACAGCAACACAGATGGAACTAGAGATTATCATACTAAGTGAAGTAAGTCAGAAAAAGAAAGAAAAATATCATACGATATCACTTATATGTGGAATCTAAAATATGACACAAATGAATTTACCTATGAAACAGAAACAGACTTACATAGAAAACAGACTTGTGGATGCCAAGGGGGAGGGGGGTGGGGGAGGGATGGATTGGGAGGTTGGGATTAGCATATGCAAACTACTATATATAGAATGGGTAAACAACAAGGTCCTACTGTATAGCACAGGGAACTATATTCAATATCCTGTGATTAAACCATAATGGAAAAGAATATTAAAAAAAGAATGCATGTATATATATAACTGAATCACTTTGCTGTACAGCAGAAATTAATACAACATTGTAAATCAACTATACTTCAAATTTAAAAAAGAGAAAAATATAGGCCTATTCAGATTGTCTATTTCTTGAGTTTTGGTAAATTACATTTTTCAGGAATTCATACATTCCACCTAAGTTATCAAATTTGTGGGCACAAATTTGTTGAGAATAACAACTTTTAATATCTATGGGATCTGTAGTGCTGTTCCCTTTTTCATTTCTGATATTAGTAAATCATGTCTTTTCTCTTTTTTCCTTAGCTAGTCTGGCTAGATAGAGTTTATTGATTTTGCAAAAACCAGCATTTGTTGTTGATTTTCTCTATTGCTTTCCTGTTTTCAATTTCTGCTCTTTTACTGTTTCTTTTCTTATGCTTACTCTGGACTTAATTTGCTCTTATTTTTCTAGATTCCAAAGGTGGAAGCTTAATATTATTGATTTTAGACCTTTCTTCTTTCCTAATATATGCATTTAATGTTATAAATTTTTTCGTAAGCACTGCTTTCACCACATCTCCCAAATTTTGACAACCTGCATTTTCATTTCATTTAGTTCAAAATATTCTAAAATTTCTCTTGAGATTTCTTCTTTGACTCATGTGTTATTTACAAGTGTGTTGTTTGATCTCCGAGTATTTTGGGATTCTCCAGCTATCTTTCTGTTATTGAATTATAGTTTAACTCCATTGTTTACTGAGAACATACATTATTTGATTTCTATTATTTAAATTTCTTAAGGTGTGTTTTAGGGTCAGAATGGATCTATCTTGGTGAATGTTCCATGTGAGCTTAAGAAGTACGTGTATTCTGCTGTTGTTGGATGAAGTAGTCTATAGATGTCCATTTTATCCAGTTAATTGAATACAATTATGTCCTTACTGATTTTCTGCCTGCTGGATCTGTTCATTTATGACAGAGGGTGTTGAAGTCTCCAACTATGACAGGGGATTAATCTACTTCTCCTTGAAGTTCTATCAGGTTTTCCCTTATGTAATTCCACATTCTGCTTTTAGGTGTGTAGATGTTAAGGATTGTTATGTCTTCTTGGAGAATTGACCTCTTTATCATTATGTAATACCTCTCTTTATCCCCATTGTATTTCCTTGCTCTGAAGTTTGTTCTGTCTGAAATTAATATAGCTACTCCAGCTTTCTTTTGATTAGTGTCAGCATGCTATACTTTTCTCCATTCATTTACTTTTAACCTATATATGTCTTTATATTTAAAGTGGGTTTCTTGTATACAACATATAATTGGATCATGTTTTTTTGATCCACTATGACAATCTCCATCTTTCAATAGGTATGTTTAGATAATTGACATTTAAAGTGATTATTGATGTGTTTGGATTAATATTTACCAAAATTAGTTACTGTTTTCTATTTGTTGCCCTTCTTATTTGTTCTAATTTATGTCCTCCACTCTGCTCTGCCTTTTGTGGATTTAAATGAACATTTTAGATGACTCAATTTTCTCTCCTTTCCTTAGTATATCAGTTATACTCTTTTGTTTTATTTTATCATTTTCAGTGATTGCCCTAGAGTTTGCAACACACATTTGCAAGTAATACAAGCACATTGTTAAATAACGCTATACTGTATTACTTCACAAGTAGTGCAAATACCTTATAATAACAAAGTATTCCTAATTCCTCCCTCCAGTCATTTGTACCATTGTTGTCACTCATTTTACTTATATATATATATATATATATATGCTACAATCACTGGATACATGGTTTCTATTACTATTTTGAACAAATCGAGAACCTGGTAGGGCTCTTGTAGTTAAAACTCACAAAATTGTGGGACACGCACCTAAGACTGGCCCTTCCTAGAGTTTTTAACTCTCTGACTTATTCCTATTGAGCCTCTAGCAGTTCATCAATTACAGTTTAGTGTTTTCTTTTACCTGGGTACTGGTTCCCACTGAGGCTTCTGCTCATGGGTTTCTGCTCTGATAAGTTGTGATTCTCAGTGGTTTGCCCTGTGACCTCAATTCTCTAATGGATATAAGAAGAGTTGTTGATTTTTAATTTGCTCAGCTTTGTACTTAGTGTTAGAATGCAGTGATGACTTCTAAACTCCTTACATGCAAAAATAATTCAGTTAATGGCTTCAAAATTAAATAAAGTTGAAGCCTATGAGAAGATTGTATTGTAATTTTGAATTATTTGTGATAACATATATAAGAATAAAAAATGCATTAAAGGATCTCTTCAGCCAGTAGTGTTTGGAAAGTTGAACAGTCACATGTAAATCAATAAAATTAGAACACTCCCTCACACCATACACAAAAATAAACTCAAAATTGTTAAAGACTTAAATATAAGACATGACACCATAAAACTCCTAGAAGAGAGCATAGGCTAACATTCTCTGACATAAATTGTGGCAATGTTTTCTTAGGTCAGTCTCCCAAGACAATAGAAATAAAAGCAAAAATAAACAAATTGGACCTAATCAAACTTATAAGCTTTTGCATGGCAACGGAAACCATAAACAAAATGAAAAGACAACCTATGGACTAGGAGAAAATATTGGTAAATGATGCGACTGACAAGGGCTTAATTTCCAAAATATACAAACAGCTCATACAACTCAATAACCAAAAAAACAAGCAACCCAATAAAAATATGGGCAGAAGACCTAAATAAACATTTCTCCAAAGAAGACATACAGATGGCCAACGGGCACATGAAAAGGTGCTCAACATTGGTAATTATTAGAGAAATGCAAATCAAAACTACAGTGAGGTATCACCTCACACTGGTCAGAATGGCCGTCATTAAAAGTCTATAAATAATAAACACTGGAGAGGGTGTGGAGAAAAGGGAACCCTCCTACAATGCTGGTGGTAATGTAAATTGGCGCAGCCACTATGTAAAACAGTATGGCGGTTTCTTAAAACACTAAAAGTAGAGCCACCATAATATCCAGCAGTCCCAATCCTGGGCATGTATCCAGAGAAAACTAATTTGAAAAGATACATGCACCCCAGTGTTCATAGCAGCACTATGCAAAATAGCCAAGAACGTGAAATCCATCTAAGTGTCCATCAACAGATGATTGGATAAAGAAGATGTGGTATATACACATATATATGTGTGTGTGTGTGTGTGTGTATATATATATAATGGAGTATTACTCAGTCATAAAAAGAATGAAATATTGCCATTTGCACTAACATGGATGGACCTAGGGATTATCATACTAAGGTGACATCAGACAGAGAAAGACAAATATCATATAATATCACTTATTTGTGGAATCTAAAAATTATCATACTGTGTAAAGTAAGTCAAACAGAGAGACAAATATTATATGATAATACTTATATGGGGAATACAAATTAACTTATTTACAATACAGAAACAGACTCACAACATAGAAAACAATCACTTTGATGTACACTTGAAACTAACACAATATCATAAATCAACGATAATTCAATAAAAAAATGTCCTGAAGGGAACCCTAATTTCCTCCTTTATTCCAACTGAGTCTCAATCATATAAAAGAAGTTAGAAATCAGAAAATGACAATTAATTGTCTTGTTCTATAGCTTACTCTCTATGGTAATATTTAAAATGTATATATAGTTTACTCTTTCCTGATAATTGATAATTATACAATCTAGAGAAATTTGTTGTTGAAAAATTTTCTTTGTAAGCTAATTTGTATTGTTTTTTATTTCTCCCTTTATAAGTTGTTGGCTATAAAATAGCACATGTCTCAATATCTGGCAGTGCATTTAATAATATAGATCACTATACACTTAATAGACCTCTATAGGCAAGTGGTAAATATGTGGTTTTATTTTATTTATTATTTATGTATATA
The DNA here is from genome assembly GCF_965194805.1 of Balaenoptera borealis. Classification (NCBI taxonomy): domain Eukaryota; kingdom Metazoa; phylum Chordata; class Mammalia; order Artiodactyla; family Balaenopteridae; genus Balaenoptera; species Balaenoptera borealis. Next base: position 51,276,897 of record NC_138866.1, read on the forward strand.
TAAAATATGTGGTGTGGTTTTTTACCAGATTTAAAGCCTACAAGGACTACAGGTAGTCCTCCATTAACTCGCATAGTCAAAACCAAAATGTTTCAAAGTGACAAAGTGTATTTACGAAGTACAAGTATATAAATACAGGCTATCAATAAACAATTCTCAACAAAAAATAAAATAAAATACTTTTTCATCTTAATAGCTATTAAAGCAACTCAAATTTTAAAAATTTTGTCAATCAAACATATATATTGCAAACTTGTGATGGCTAAGATAAAAAAGATTGAGTTTACCCTCCTTCTTTAAACAAAGTGAAAAAGTATATATGAAACAATCAGTTTAAAAATTTATAAAACTGGATCACTCATAATACAAGACATTAATCCATGACAGAAGGCAAGCTATCAAGGTAGACCCATTGAATTCTCTAGCTCACTTCCAATAGATCATCTCTAGGCCAAAGGACATGGCAATGAACACATACCAAGGTATATTGGTCTCTAATTGCTAAAAACCAGTGATAAATTGGTTTCTACCTTAAAGGCAGGAAAGGAAAAAAAGATATATACAAAAAAGAAAAGATAAGAATGGCATTAGTCTTCTTGTCAGAAACAATGCAAGCCAAAACACAATGGGGTGACACAGTCAAGGATGAACCAGGAAATCTTTTTCACATGTGAATATATAACCAGGAAAGTTATTTTCAAAAACAAAGGCAAGTTTGTCCATTTCTGCTCATAATGTATAATATTGCAGAGAATATAATTCCTACATAATAATGAGAAAAATGCAGATAAACTTCAAAATCTTAACTTTTTGGTAACCATCAAAGACCTGAAGTTGCTTAGCAACCAAATAATTTTAATTCCAAGGAAAGACAAGACCATCTGTATTAATTTATTAGGATGGTCCTAACAATATACCACAACTAGATGGCTTAAAAACAGCAGGAATTTATTGTCTCATTGTTCTGGAGTCTAAAAGCCTGAAATCAAGTTGTTGGAAGGACCATGTTACCTCTGAAGCCCCTAGGGAAGAATCTTTCTATGCTTCTTCCAGCTTCTGGTAGCCCTAGGCATTCCTTGGCTTGTGGCAGCATAACTCAAAACTGCCTGTCTTCACATGATCACCTTCCTTCTGTGCCTGTGTCTCTTCTCCTCTCTTATAAGGATACCACTTGCATTGGATTAAGGACCCACTCTACTCCAGTATGAAATTATCTTAACTTGATTACATCTATAAATACCCAATTTCCAAATAAGGTCACATTTAGGTTTTTTTTTTTTTTTTTTCTTTTTTTTTTTTAATTGGAGTAAAATTGCTTTACAATGTTGTGTTAGTTTCTGCTGTACAATGAAGCGAATCAGCTATATGTATACCTATACCTCCTCCCTCTTGTACCTCCCTCCCCCCATACCCCCCCATACCCCCCCATCTAGGTCACCACAGAGCACCAAGCTGAACTCCCTCTGCTATGCAGCAGGTTTCCACTAGCTATCTCCTTTACACATGGTAGTGTATTTATGTCAAACCTAATCTCCCAATTCGTCCCATCCTCCCCTTCCCCACCCCGTGTCCACATGTCCATTCTCAATGTCTACGTCTCTATTCCTGCCCTACAAATAGGTTCATCTGTACCATTTTTCTAGATTCCACATATATGTGTAATATATGATATTTGTTTTTCTCTTTCTGGCTTACTTCAATCTGTATGACAGACTCTAGGTCCATCCACAACTCTACAAATGACCCAATTTCGTTCCTTTTTATGGCTGAGTAATATTCCATTGTATATATGTATCACATCTTCTTTATCCATTCATCTATCATTGGACAGAATGGTCATCATCAAAAAATCTACAAATAATAAATGCTGGAGAGGGTGTGGAGAAAAGGGAACCCTCTTGCACTGTTGGTGGGAATATAAATTGATACAGCCACTATGGAAAACAGTATGGAGGTTCCTTAAAAAATTAAAAATAGGGCTTCCCTCGTGGCTCAGTTGTTAAGAATCCGCCTGCCAATGCAGGGGACACGGGTTCGAGTCCTGGGCTGGGAAGATCCCACATGCTGCAGAGCAACTAAGCCCGTGCACCACAACTACTGAGCCTGCGCTCTAGAGTCCATGAGCCACAACTACTGAAGCCTGCGTGCCACAACTACTGAAGCCTGTGTACCACAACTACTGAAGCCTGTGCACCTAGAGGCCATGCTCTACAACAAGAGAAGCCACCACAACGAGAAGCCCACACACCCCAATGAAGAGTAGCCACCGCTCGCCACAACCAGAGAAAGTCCGTGCACAGCAACAAAGAACCAGCACAGTCAAAAATAAATAAATTAATTAATTTTAAAAAAACAACCAAAAAAACCTAAAGATAGAACTACCATATGACCTAGCAATCCCACTATTGGGTATATACCCTGAGAAAACCATAATTCAAAAGGACACATGTACCACATTTAGTTTTATGAGGAGTTAGGACATATATATTTAGGCGATAATATCCAACCCATAGCACCTTCTACAATACCACGAAATCCATGAATTTTCTCACCTATGGCAGATCACAGGAGGAAAAGCTGGCTATCAGAGAAGTGGGAAAAAATAAATCAGCTAATATTTTAACACATTTTTAAGGCCAGATGTGACCTGATATTTCAAAGTGGAGAAGTTGTGGCCCCAGAGATAAGAGTAGTTCATGGAGGGAGGGTTTGGGATGGCAGCATAGGAAGACCCTGAACTCACGTCCTCCTATGGACACAACAAATCTTCAATCACATATGGAATAATTCCCTCAGAAAGGGGCCTGAAAACTGGATGAACAGAGCCTCAGCCACAAAGGGTAAAAGAACGGTATCGAGATGGGTGGGAGAGGCAGAGGTATGGTCTTGCCAAGGAAAAAAACCACATCTCAGCCACAGCGTTTCATGGTCAGGAGGGATCACAAAGTTACAGATCTTTTCCTGAGGAGCGAAGATTTGACCTCCACATCAGGCACCCCAACCCTTATATCCTGCACAGTCAAGACAAGCTCCCAAAGCTCCTGACTTTGAAAACACAGAAGGAATATGGAATATGTCCAAAAAAACTATAGAACTGCAGGAAACAGAAAACCCACTTTTAAAGGGCCCATGTGCAAATTCACTTGATGTGCAAACCAGCATAAAAACACCAAATTGAAAAGTGCATGGACCACAGGTGAAGAGGACCCACTTACTAATCTATTATGATGCGTCTGCCAGAGGGGCAGGACACAGTTGGGATACTTCCTGTGATCTGAGACACTGGCAGGGGCCATTTTTAAGATCTCAGGCTATCTCGCTGATGACAGAGCTGGCAGGCGCCGTTTTGAAATTCTCTATATAAACTGTTAGTGCCAATGGGCCACCCCACTAGTGCACACAGCTATCATGGTGGTCCTCCTAGCCAGTTCAGGAGCCAGCCCCCTACCCACCAGGATGCAGCTGCAGCAGCTGTGGCCCCACCACAACAGAAGGGTGCGCGTAGGGAACACTCCTTGAGCTCCTGTCTCTAGTGGCCAGGTGGGATTGTACCTTTGAGCCCCACAGGACATTTCTCAAATAAGGTCACTCCTTCAAGTCTGAGAGAGATTGTTAATTTACCTAATACTTAGAAACAAACACAGTGAATTAGGCAAAATGAGGGGACAGAAAAGTACGTTCCTAACAAAAAACCAAGACAAAACCCCAGAAAAAGAACTAAACAAAACAGAGATAAGCAATTTACCTGATAAAGAGTTTAAAGTAATGGTCACAGAATTTAGGAGAAGAAATGGGTGAAGGGGGTCAACTGTATGATGATGATTGGTAACAAGATTTGGGGTGGTGATCACTTTGTAATGTATACAGATGTCAAATTATAATGCTGAAATATATATTTATAATTATATAGATATAGATAAAATATCATACTTTTCCATGACCCTTGAATGGGTGGTCATGAAAAAGATTGAGGGCAGGGCAGAATTCAGATGAAAGCCACCTCTTAGAGTTGCCTGTAGTTGATTAGCACCTACTGAGAGAAAGGCATGAAGGTACACACATTCCTTTTCAATTTTCTCTCCTAAAGAAGCAGAAACAGTAAACTACCAAGGAAGGGCCAGCAATTCCTTTCATCTCAAGGGCTAGGCAAAGACCCTCTATATCTCTGCTCCAGATAGAGGGTAGGATACATCCTGGAATCAGGGATCTATACTGATAGAAAAAAGAGGTGTTCTCCTGTTGGGGAGAAGTGGGAAAATCTTGCCCCAATCCAACTAAAGATGGACAGAGTATGGCTGTCATGGGGAAAAGGAGAAGAAACACTGAGAAAGTCCCACATATTATACCCAGGTACATAGGTCATGCCTAAGACTGAGGCTGGACCAGAACAATGGAGAGCTCTCCTGACTCCACCACATGCCTAGCACCAAGTAATATGCAACAACATTCTACTACTGGCGAGGAGCAAGAGCATGGAAATATAGCTCTCTCTGCAGATACGTAGACCACTGGAAGTTGAGAATGGTGTATGAACACTAGGAAAAACATTTTTGGCACCCAGCTCCCACTCTAAGCATAAGGTAGTAGAAGGTCACCACTATGAGAACATGAACTGTAAAGAACTGAAGGTAATAATAACAACAACAGGACCCAAACCCAGATCACCTTCTAACCAGATTGACACAAGCTCCTGCACTAATAGCCTAACAGGAGAGGAGATATAAATACTATTTACCTCAATCTCTGCTGTCCTATGAAAAGATACTGTCTGGCAGTGAGAGAGTGGCATGGACATATATACACTACCAAACGTAAAATAGATAGCTAGTGGGAAGCAACCGCATAGCACGGGAGATCAGCTCTGTGTTTTGTGACCACCTAGAGAGGTGGGATAGGGAGGGTGGGAGGGAGGGAGATGCAAGAGGGAAGAGATATGGGAACATATGTATGTGTATAACTGATTCACTTCGTTATAAAGCAGAAACTAACACACCATTGTAAAGCAATTATACTCCAATAAAGATGTTAAATAAATAAATATATATATATATAATTTATTATTATAAAACAAAAATTAAAACAAAAAAATTATTAAGAGGTAAATCAACATATTCAGTGGAGCTGATTCAGTTGTTGGATCAATCACAGAGGAAAATTAAAATAACTATTATTACTATATTAATGGATCTAAGTAGAAAAGGACAACATGTCTAAGAGCAGAGAGAGGACACCATTAGAAAGACTCTAATGGAAGAACCAAAAGTAAACAATATCAATAATACCAGTAATAAAAACATCAACAATAAAAAGGATTTTTTGGTATGTTAACTGTTAGCGTGATCTACTTCCTTTCAGTAATCCAGAAAATCAAATATGTGCTCACTGAAGAATTCCTCCTGTTCACAGCATTTTAATAGTTATATTTCCTTTTTCTCTTTTACTGTATCTTCAGTGTCTTTTTTTCCCCCTAGATGGGAGGTAAGGTAAGCAAATGAACTTCCTAGTTTGCTATCTTGAATTGGAGATGGAGAAATATATGTATCTCTCTACACACACATATGCACATATTTACACATTTTCCACATATGTATCTATGCATGCAAACATGTTATATGTGTGTACATGTATATATGTGTATATGTGTGTACATATGTATTTATATTAATATGGATTCTGATTCTGACAGTTAATGTACTTGGCATCCCTTTTAGTCCCATGCCTCTCATGAATCTCTAAGCAGCTGTCTGTGATTGTATGGTTGAATAGAAATAGGCTTGAATACATATTTTGTTTTCTCTTTTTTCAGATGTGTTCCCTTGGGTAAAAGATTTAACCTCACAGAATTTACTGTATTGCCAAATAGGAGAAAAATACACTATGCAATGGAAGTGCCTAGCTTAGGGTCCAGCACATTGAAAGTGAGTGTTTGTTTTCATAAGTCATAAAAACATATTGCCATAATCTAATAGGGAGTTCCTCAAACTCTGGACTCCCATTTATATTCTTATTTTAAAAATTTAAGATCCATTTTTATTCATCAGCCTCTATTTATTACTATATAGATAATTACTATCTACAGTTGTTTTTCTTTTCCTTAAGAATTACTGAACATTCCCTTTTATTGTGTTCTCCATTTTTCTATGCTACCAAATATTGTGTATAGGATGCAGTTTATGGTTTTATTTGAATATTTATTTTCTGTCTTTTTAACCCTCTTATTTCAGTTTGAAACCCTTCTTAACTCAGACTGATGTGTTTCCTGGCAAGCTAATAATATTCCAAATGATGACAAGATGCACATTAACCCTTTTAAAAAGCCCATTCTTCTAATATTATACAGTAAAGTATTTTCCAGAAACCAAATTTAGTAGCTCTGTTATTATAAAATTAACCTGGAAGAATGAGTTGTAGTGCCATCTTGCCCTCAGATCCTTTCTTTTCCTAAGCAGGACATGAGTCATGACCAGATACTACTCCAAATCTTTCCTCCATCCCCAGCCTGCAACCCCAGAGCTATGGTTAGATTTTTCTCCTATGTGCTAATATCTTAAAATACAGTGAGGTTTTTTTTTGTTGTTATTTGTCTATGATATGGTAAACAATATCATTTTCAGAAAAAGCATCATTACTTTTAGCCTCCCTGGACTCAGATTTCTTCTTCTCTCTGTGCATGTTCTTTCACTACAGACTCTTCATATTTGATTTAATTACCTGTTTCCCCACTATCACTTTTTTTCTAGATCATTTCTTTTGATCTTCATCCTCTGTAGTCAGTCAGAGCACATAATGTTTTTCTTCACACATTCCCACTATTCTTTAAGCAACCAGACCAGTTTGCATTGAGATCACACATAATCGGTGAGTACCTTGAATAGGAAGACATTCACAGCAGGACACCCTGTGGTTTATCAGAAATATTTCTCTTAGGATCTAAACATCCTGAGTACCAGAAATAGTGTTCCTTGTGGCTCTCTCTGGCAAATTTCCTTGCAATTTATTTTAGCAAACTGATAGGTTAGCATACATTTTCACAGAAAACTCATCGGACTTAACTAACTCCTCTTAAGGCTTTGCGAGCTGATAAAATTTATGGGCGATTCATGTCAACTAAGATATTTCTGTCAAACAACCAATCAAATGCTATTTGACTTGATTTTATATGTGTATGTATGTATATATATGTGTGTGTGTGTGTGTGTGTATATACACATATAAATATATTTAACACATATACATATATGTATATGTGTATATATACATATACACACATACACAAATTAAGTCAAGTCAAAATATATGTATATGTATGTTTGCATGCATACATAAACACATATATCTTAGAAGTGGATTCTCCAGTTCGAGTCAAACATTCATGCAGTCCTGGAAAACATCATGAGAGACCCCTAACACAGAATCACCCAGCTGAAACACTCTCTAAATCCAGACTTGTAGAAATTGAGTTAGTAAATGTTTATTGTTTTAAGTTACTAAATTTTGGAATAATTTGTTATGTTAGTTGATAACCAACAGCCCAGTGCCAACTCACCACCCAATCAACATCAGTTAGAGACTTTGCATCCTTATTACAGGATGAAGATGGTTAGCACACATTTGATCCTGTTCAATTGGTCCATAAGGCATTTGGTCCATGCATAAGGACCTTGAAATTTGGTCTCATCCAAAATGTTCATAAAATATTTGGTCCATGCAAAAAGGTCCTTGAAATTTGGTTCAACGTTCTAGTCAAAACGCCTGTGAGCATTTTTGGTCCATACCAAATGGTTTTGTATTGGACCAAATATCAAGGACCTTTTGGACAGGACCAAATGTTCTACAAGGGATGGAGATAGTTCACAGACTTCTAGCTTCAGAAGTCTGGCCATATTTCTCATCCTTTGAACCTCATCCCTGAGTGCCTAGCCAGGAGCTGTGCTGGATCACGTCTCATGCTTGACAGTAAAACTTTCAACTCAGCATTTAATCTTTAGTAACTACTAGTCTTTATTTTTTTTTCCATTGATAGCATGATAGTTCAGTCAGACTCCTTTGATTTTTTCTGGCTAATATTCTCCCTTTCTCAATCACTCAAGGCACATTTTTTTTCCTACCTGGAGGTGGTATGTCAAATTTATTTGCTCATATACCAGCAATTACTGTTCTAGTCAACATTATTTTGAAGTACCTATGTATCTAAACTAAACAGATATTAAATTCTGTGTTTTCTTTATTTGACCCCCCAAGTAGTCTTTGAATAAGGACTGTATCCTGTATCTCATTTGATTTTGTATCCTCAGTGTCTACTACAAATAGTTTTATCTATCTATCTATCTATTTCTACATTCATTCAAGATCTATTTATTGAGAATAGCCTGGCAGCCCATGACTCCTCATGATTACATCTAGTAGAGAAAAACAAGCAATGAACAATTGGGAAATCAAATCTCCATCACTTCAAATTATGAATAATTATAGAGATAATGGACACAAGACTGTGATAGAGAAAAAGAAGAAAAATGAAGGTCCTAAGTAGATGGAGTGACAGGTTAACCCCTCTGAAGAAAGAATATTTAAGTAGACTTCTGAAGAGAGGGGATAATTCAGACAGATGAAGAGCTAGAGAGAAGCCAGAGATGAATAAGAATGCTGACTGCAGCTTACAGAGAAACCTCCTAAAAGATCACCAAAATTACCTGTTGATTAAGCTGACCCTTGTTGATCAACTACTGCATAAAGAGAGACACTGACAGATTCTCTATAGCACCTCTGAAGGGTGATGTTAAGGACAAGATATTTTTGATAGTTTTGTGGTCTGATTTAAGGCAGAACTTTCAATGTAGAAGCTTATTATCACAGACAAAGTTCCTTATATAAAAATGTAGGTTTGGTAGAAACAGAGAGTTGAGGATTTAAAATGAGCCTCAAAGAATAAACAGCTATGGAGAAACCCAGTTGAGTGACTATCATTCTGATAAAGGAGTCCTTTACCCTGATGAGGGCAAGTTGAGTAAACTGTTTTTTCAGTTCTAGAAGTTTTTGAAACATAAAGTTATTTTTCTTCCTGGGAAAAAATTCCCTGGATAGTAAAATCACGTTTATGGAACCAGTCTTCATCTTTTGTCCTTTTAAGCTCTTTGGCTTTAGTCTAGATGGTTTCAATTTTCACTGTAAGTTAAGGTTGGAAAAGTAAAAGGGCCAGATTCTACATAATACCCTGAAGAACATGATGAGGAATACTTGGCCAGTGCATAAAAACATCATTACTACGTTTTAATGAGAATAATGATCCTGCTTGCATTCTATAAATATCATTCTAGCTTTTGGGAAGAGAATGGATCAGAGAGCGAAAAAGAAAACAAATGTGACCTTTTGCCTTCAGTCTAGCTCTGTACTCATTTGAACACATCATGTCTCTCAACCTATGAGTTTCATATGCCTAAAAAGAAAAAGGTTTGGATTTCTAAAAGGGTTACATTTCAAGATAAACTCAGAGTGGCAGAATCTTCCAAAAAGCATTCTTGAATTACAAAGAAGTCTAAAATACTTCATAAATAACAGGAACCAGTTTTCAAGAAGCATTCTTAAAGCCATACTTCTTGAAACCAGCATAAAATAAGAATGTTTATGTATTTTGCAATTGAATATGGAATCTTTTCCTTGGAAGTAAAACACTGACCCAAACTGCGTTCAGTGAGAATTGTTGACTACCTTGAAATAACTAGAGGTATAGGTACCATTGGTTCCACTGGCTCTTTCTGCTTGGGAGACTCTGTTCTTTTCTTTTTTAAGTATAGTTCCTCTGTGTAAAATGACTTTTCTCCCTCATCATTTCAAACTTGTTTATGAGAAATTTTGATTTTTTTACAATAGAAAGAGAAATGGGGCAAAAACCAGAGAGGTTATTGCAACTGCACAGGCAAAGCGCCATCATGGTTTGGACTAGTTTGGAGAAGTGGTAATGGAAAGAATTGAATATAGCATGCTAGACATTAAAGGGTGAATAGTGAGTCTCTATTTCTACTATTATCTTCTTTGTCCATTTTTACAGATTAATGAATGCAAGGAATATTACAAATGAGCCTGGAATAATGCAGGAGTCATTCTTCCCTTTTTATTCTATTTCATTTTTACAGTGAGCAAGTTTATAAATTTTTATATCTGCAAAAGTTTTCATAGACATCACCACAGCTAAGACTTGTGTAATCCTAAAGCCCACGCCGAATTCTTTACATGCTCTTGCCTTCAGCTATTAAAAGAAAAGAAAAAAATTCAGCCTCAAAACACAGTGAGTTCCCCATCACTGTGGTTGTTCCACTAAGGCAGGATGGCTACCTGATGAAGATACTGCTCATTGAAACCCTGGAGTTCTTACGCCTCATATATTATAATAATCTACAGAAGAATAAAAATATTTTAAAAACCAACCTTCTCGGGATTTATACCATCTTTTCCTCTCTTTTATTTGCAGTTAAAAAGAGTTTAGAACAGATGGGGTGGAGTGACCTGGAGGCCATGATAACTTTGTGGGATCCAAGACCGGTATTGATTGTGCCTATGCTAGTGGCCAGGAATAGTAGAAGTAACTCCAAAAAAAGTAGTAAAGACAGAGCGGTTTGAGCTACTGCCAGAGGCTGGTTGCCAGTCCAAATGCCCTAGTGTGTCACCATCTGGCATAAGTGTTAAAGGTTGCCAACCCCTTAAGTTAGAGCAATCATGTGTATCAGCTGGTTTCCTGTCTTTTATGATAGCCAACAGATTTGTTCAGTTACTACATTTTATTAAAATATGGTGCTGAGAGACTTTATGTTGTTATGAAAATAATATTCAAAATAGCTTGTTTAATTGTCCTTGAAATTAAGTGTAACCCTCATTCATATAGTAAGTATATTCCTTTGTAAAATGTAAAGGAAGTACTGTTGCCTTCTGGTAATGATGAACTTGCTTATTATCAGTAAACAGTATAGATTTGTTAGAGGAAATTTCAAAAAACTTTGCAAAAACCCCCACTTTTTTTCTAATAACACTTTTCATTCTAATAAAACACCATTTATACAGTGAAATTAATGTGATAATAATATTCCTATAGGTATAGTTTTATATTTTTCAGGGAAAGCCATTGTCAACATTATTGAAAAGAAGTTCTGCCCTGTTTTTTTATTTGACGAAAGACTCGGTTTGAAATTTTGATAATTATATTGAAATAACTGTTAAAATAAATATCTTGTTTTCTCACAAAGAGTAAAAAAGAAATATCCTGGAATTATGACATTCAAAGGATTCATCTCTATGAATGTAAAATGAACTCTAAAAGGAGATTATGCTAAATAGGTTATGAGAAATTAGCTTCTTTTCTTGTGATATTAAAAAATACCCTTTAACTTTCTTTTCTTATTAAAAAGTATAGAATTATAAAGTTAGTGAACATTGAATGCGTTGAATAAATAATAATAAATAATGTTTTTGCCATTGCCCAATGTCCGTATGAATACTTTATTACTTTATTATTAAAATGAAGATGACTATCTTCATATTCATATTTCTCTGGCATTTAAAATTATATCATTGTAGACAAAGTTAAAATTTTTAATACAATGTTGAAAAGGACAAGGACAATCAATGAAATTGGTAAAAGAGGAAATGATTTTTTTACAGCAATTCTTCAAAAGGCTCAAGAACTAAAGAAAGGATGAGTTCACTTCATTCTTAAAATAGAAGTCTTTTGGGATTAGTTGAAAACTTTTTCTTAGATATCTGGAAATAGACCTGGAAGTAATGACAGGCCTTTATAGTAGCTGAACTCTAAGTGTGTATAACATCAATACCAGCAAGGTAATGGAAAAATAGAGCATATTACTGTAGGAAAACTTTCAGTTACCCACATAGTAAGATAAAATAATAATGATAATAATTTACATTTGTATGTTAGTTTTCTTTCAAATATTTTCCCAAGTATCTCCAGAAACCTAAAATTCTAGAGCATGAACAACCTTCTAAAGCGTAAAGGAGAAAAGTTTAAATTAAATATAAATCATTTGGAAATGTATCATTTCATATAATTATGAACTAGAACATTTACTAGAAAAATTGTTTCCCACAAAAATTATTCTCCCTAAAAATGTTTCAATAGGAAATTTTCCTGATGTATGTATCTTTGCCTTGAGTGCCTTCCTTATATATCTGGCAGAGACATACAGCTGGATAAATGTCTAAAATCACATTCCACTGATAGCTAGTATTGGAGGTTGGCATAATTTGGGGTGTTTTAATGCTCTTTTCCCTCATTTTTAGTTCCATATATGTATAGTATTAATGTTGTATTAAGCTATAATTTTCAAAAGACTAACATATCTCTCACACAAATGGACTCATAATTTATTTAACTAATTAAGTAATGAGAACGAATGTGAGATAGGCAATTTAAAAAATAAATGAACTTTTAGTATATGATTACTCCGTTAGATACAAAACTGGTTAAAGTCCAACAAGACCATAATCTATAACCATTAGGATTAGCTGTTGCACCTGACAGAAATTAATTGCAGCTTTACTGGAGAACACTTTGTAAGTTAGCATGTAGCATTACTAAGCCTGGGACTGTAAATCAGTAGTAAACAATGTCATACTAAGTCATTCTCCAAGATAATCCCTGAGTTTGTCTCTCAATGTAGAACACTGAAAAACACACTTTTTTTCCCCCTTATTTGGGTTTCAGGGGGTTTTTTGTTTTGTTTTTGTGTTTGTTTTTACCTTTTATCACATTGTGATTATAAGTAATCTCCAAAGATTATTCTTGTTCACACGAAGGTCTATGGATCTCGATTTGGCCTGATTATTTACATAGGTATTATAAGAGTACTTATTAACCATACAGGGTTTCTTGAGTTTTCTCTGTAAATCTAGAGCCATTCACATTAAGCACATACAAATGCCAGAAAATTAACATCTGCCCAGAAATTTGGATGCTGAATCTCAGATTGGGTTTGGAAAAGCCTTTGTTGTTTGCTCTTCTATTCCAAAGCTAGAAAACGAATTGCAAGAAACTTTCTCTGCCAGATTTTATGTGCAGTACTCATAAATTTAGGCAAATTCCCCTTTTCTTGAGGTCCCCCAAATATGCTAATATCCCATAATTGCCAGGAAATAACTTCTTTTATCATATGTGAAAATGGGACTCAGCAAACCAGGTATCAAATCAGAACTGTTTGAGCCAACATGGTAACATTTCTACAGGCCACATGGCAAAGTGTTTCACAAAGTCCTTGGTTGAGTATGAGCTGAAAGCACCAGCTCCATATGCCAGGTCAACCCATGTCTCTTAATAGTGGGCTTGCCATGCCTGATTAAATGAGACTCATTCTCAGATGCAATGCTTCAGGTATGGCCTTGGTTACACAATCGATTCGTCCAATTACATACTGGTAAATAGGAAGACGGAGTTTTACTGAATGGATACAAATTACTATACTGCCCTAAAATATAAGGAGGCTCAAAAAAGGTGTCTTTTTCTGAATTCTGGGTAAGGGCAAGAGGAGGAAGGAAGTCAGTGACAACCAGATACCATTAAAAATGTTTCAGTTCAGTTAAAAAAATATAGTCTACTAAATCTAGTGCTAGAGATAGTGACTTCTTCATGTATCCACAAAAATAGAATTTTAAAAATATTATCAACAATTTTCCACACAAATAATCAGAGTTAAATTTCACTCAGCAGTTGTTTTGTCCTGGGTAATCAATTCTTGTTCTGCTGGGTTGTGGGTCATTAGGTGCTTTCACAGAGTACATCTGTTTTCAAACTATAAAGAAACCTGGGTAGAGTGACTCACCAACTGGTATAGTCTGAAAATTGCCTAAGTGATGTCAGCTTGGAAGCCTGTACAAAACAGTCCTATGCTCCGAAGTGTCAGTAGTTTAAAGTACCTGACACAGTTCTTTTCATGAGGCATTGTGGTAGTACTTCTACAGTTTAATACACAAATATCAGATGCAGCTTGTAGCAGAGCCTTCAGGCAACCATCAGAGGGAAGCAAAAACCTGTTTGATAATAATACTAAATGACTGTAGTCAATTTTTTAGTCGCCAAAAATATCAGAACATAGAAGAGTAAAGTTCTTTATTGGGATACAGTGTAAAGCATAAGGATTTGATCAGTGTTTCCCATGAGAGTAAGAAGAAACAATGGAATACGAAGTCATCAACAAATCTCCCAGGTATTTATGGAGAGTATCCATCCCCAAAATATTTCTCCCAATAATATTTTAGCTCTACCATCTTGACTTAGGGTACTCTAAGCATCCTTTCTGATTTGACAATTCCTGCGCAGGCTTTACAATTGTATTGAGCTAATTTAAAAAATTTGGAGCATAACAAACAAACCTATTTCTAGTGTCCCTTTTTATAAAGTAAAAGAACAGATCTATATGACTTTCCAGGGGCTTTCTGGGAAACATAAAAGAGAGTTTCAGGTGTAAACATTTTCCTTATAATTTTTATTTTTTATAGATAAAGGGCCAGATCTTGAAACAGCAAAATCAAAAGATTTATCACAAGACATTTGGCCACTAGATTAAGATAGAAACATGGGTGCCTGGGCAACACAATTTTAAGGAAGCTTAGCTCTTTCACGTGTGAGGAAACTTTGCTCTATTTTAATAATGAAGGGCATGATAAAGTCATCTCAAAGAAGATAAAATCATTTTGGTGGGCCATGGAATCTCTGCTATCTGAGCAGATTGCACAGAAGGTAAAAAGATGATCATTTATCATTTTAACAGTGAGAAAGCCAAATTCCAGTTTGGCATTAATATTTGGCAGTTAACGCTTCCCAGCATTTTTAAAATAAACACCTCAAACTGAGCCAACTTTGGCAAAAATATTTACACAACCCTTTGTGTCTTTACAGATCCAGTATTTGCAGCTATTATAAATCAAGACAAGTAAAACCCCCCTTTCTGCATGCATTGCAAACATTGTCATAATCATTCAGGTTTTGCTTTTTACTATTTTCTTTCAAATTATGGAATAACTAGATACTTTAAGACTACTCTCTTTAATAGGTTGACTAAAAAACCCACAAATTTTATTACTTTATCTACACATTTCTGCTTCTCAATCACTATTTTCCCCAGGATAATTTGTTCATATTAATTATACCTTTATCCAAAAGAAATAACATCAATTTAAAATAAAATGCCTGGTGGTGGTTCACTGAGAAATGTCTATCATATTCAAGCATGTTAGCATTATCAAAATTTATCAAGACATATAACACAATTTTCTACTGCTACATACACTTCTTTTATATGTTTTTAAGGTGGCAAAATGAATTTTTAAGGTGGCAAAATGAATTTAAGGTGTCATCATTATTAATATGACCTAAAGTTATAGTCTCTTGAAACACATAAAAATAAGAAGCAAAATGTGTAAGTTTAAAACTATGCTCAGTAATCAATGTTTTAGTATTCACTATTATGATGAAAATAAACAGCTATCCAAATAATATTAATATATTAACTTTAATGTTTAATCACATTTTTAGATTACTTAAAATCTTAGAACTAATATTTGAGCTGATGCACAACAAATTACTGCTATAAAAGGTTTTAAAAATGTTTATCAAAATTGTTATTCAAACTCGTTGAACACTAATTCATCTTTTCAAATTCTTAAATATTATATAAATGAGTAATGTCAGCTCATTGGATAAGTAAACCTATATAAGACATTTAGGAAGTTCAGACTAAAGAGGACGCTTCATGATAAAACGAACTTAAATCTTATGATAATGTATTCTTGTACTATACTTAACAATGATAAAACAGAGAAAAGACATAATGCTGCTTCTTTTTATCTTCTTAGACCAAAATTACTAAACCATTCCAATTTAGCCAAAGATACATCTTAATTATGTTAATCTGGACTCATTAAATGTTCCTGAGAAAACAGTTTCAGTAAGAGGGATTTTGTTTTAAGTCAAACATTTTATAGTACTAAAAATTCTGTTTCCTTAATTGCTGTGAACTTTGGAAATACTCTTTATATGCCAGTATGAATAGTACTCATTTAATTTAAAAGATGTAATAATCTAACTTATTAATACACTCTAGATATGGCAAAATACTTCGCACTCATCTAAAAAAAAAAAAGGTAAAGGCTTTCCTCAATGACAGACCTGAGACATGGAGAGAGCTTATGGCTTTAGAACTGCAATTTCAGCCACAGATTAAAGATAAACCTAGTCATGACCTCAAAGAACTGCTCTCCTTGCCAGTGGGCACACAATTCTTAATTCTTTGAACTCATGAATAGACAAATGAATACACAGAGGAAAATAGATACAGACTTGATTCTCTGTCATCTTTCATGTGACAGAAGATTGTTCTCCATCATCTGACAGAGTCAACCAGAATACTCAGTTTCCAACCATGGTTCCCGCAAGTGGAAAATAACTTTTCCATCTTCATGGATCAGCAACAAACAAAAAACCCCTGTAATATCAGTTAAAAAACAAACAAACAAACCTTGAGATTCCCAGAGACAGCAAAATTAAAGTACTATTGCTCTCAGGTTTTCCTCCATAAGCCAAAAAAAAAGATGTGCTCAAGCTTAAACAGCCCTTTAAGTGAATACACTTCTCCAACAAGGCAGTTTACTTGCTCCCATCAGGTGGGGCCACTTGCATATTTCAGTGGATGATCTACAGAAGTACTAAACTCTTATTTTCAAAAGCTTCAATAACATGACTTCTACGTAAATATAAAATGAGAATGTTTTACATATTTTATTTAACTTGTTAATTAATGATGCAACCAGAAGACATTAAAATTGGCCCAAAGAGCTTTTGACAAGTCATACATAGATAGACAGATAGACAGAAAGCAAGCAAGCTAAGAAGTAATGATAGAAGTAGAGGTACAGATATACAATTTAATAAAGAAATGTTGGATAAGATAGCTGGATTAAACTCAACTATTATGGCAAATAGAACTACAAACTGTAACTTTTGGTATTATTTGTTCTACTGGATAGAATTTATTTGCATCTCTACCTGACAAAATCCTACTAGTTGAGTTGTAACTTCACTAAGTCTGGGATCCTCAATCCTTAATGCTTTGATAAACCAATATTTGGGTCAGAAATACAGCTAACGTAATACATTTTTAATGTAATGTTTTAATTCTAAATTCTAATTTCTGAAACTGTATTTTATTAGTATTCTATTGAGGCTTACCAAATTACTCAATGACTGAAAACAACATATTTTTATTATCTAACTGTTTCCATGGGTCAAGTGTCTGGGAGAAGTTAGTATGATCCTCTGCTCAGGGTCTCATAAGGCTGCAATCAAGGTGTCAGCTCGGCCACATTCTTACCTGATGTCTTCAATGGGAAAGAACTCATTTCCAAGTTCATTCAGATTATTGGCAGTATGGCGGCTGTATGTCTAAGGGCCCCCAGTTCTTATTGGCTGTTTGTTGGAAGTCACCCTCAGATGCTAGAAGTCATCCATAATTCCCTGCCATGTGGCTTTCTCCATATGTAGTTCACAAAATGGTTCTTTGCTTCTTCAAACAGAATTCTCTAACTCCTAAGAAGTCTTACCTAATACAATATACCAAGGTCATGACATCCCATTACCTTTGCTATATAATATAACCTAATTGAAGGAGTGGCATTACATCACCTTTGCCTTTTTTTGTTGCTGTTGTTAGAAATAATTTAAGTATCCTGCCAACATTCAAGGGAAGGAGATTATAAAAGAGTGTTATTCATTGATGGGTCACTTTAGAGTGTGTCTGCCACATATATGTACAGTTCTTTTAAAATCATATGACTGATAATTTTTTTAAAACTTATGCAATTTTTTAATAATTTATTATTGATTGATTGATTGGTTAGCTGGGCCCCTCAGCATGCAGGATCTTAGTTCCCTGACCAGGGATTGAACTCGCGCCCTCGGCAGTGAAAGCGTGGAGTCCTAACCACTGGAATTCCCAACTTTGATAATTTTTAAGGAATTTTTTTTTTAATTTTTATTTATTTATTTATTTATGGCTGTGTTGGGTCTTCGTTTCTGTGCGAGGGCTTTCTCTAGTTGTGGCAAGCGGGGGTCACTCTTCATCGCGGTGCGCGGGCCTCTCACTATTGCGGCCTCTCTTGTCGCGGAGCACAGGCTCCAGACGCGCAGGCTCAGTAGTTGTGGCTCACGGGCCCAGTTGCTCCGCGGCATGTGGGATCTTCCCAGACCAGGGCTCGAACCCGTGTCCCCTGCATTGGCAGGCAGATTCTCAACCACTGCGCCAACAGGGAAGCCCTTAAGGAATTTTTATGGCTGATGCTATGATGTAAAGATCAGAAGATATACAGAGAGAATAACTGACACTATAGTTACAGACATGGGTTATTGAGTTTAAAGTAATGTGGTTATTAACCATCCTCATCAACCTGGCATGAAAGTAGACTTAATTCTCAATGGTATGATTCTTTGGTTACCAATTCAGTCATCTGTTCAAATGGTGCTACTGAGTACTTAATTATATGTCAACTATCAAATGCTAACATACAAATATAAGTACAATAAGAGTCACTGCCCTCAAAAACTTAGTCTGCTAAAATATTCAAATATGTAAGAACATAATTATAATGCAATGTAATAAAACTTATAATGGAGGTGTTTTTGTGCTGGCACAAAGGAGGGGAATACTGAGCCTCCTTGGTATCAAGAAAAGCCTCACTGGAAAAGTTTATTTGGGGCTCGGTTCGTAAGGATAAATCAACATTCCACAGAAGTTAAGGAGAAGGTTGTATTGCAGTGATGAATCTTCAAACTTAGTAGAGAGAATAGGACACCAAAAGCATGGGAACAAGTCATACATTAGGATCCTTGAGAAACAGACTGAGATTAGGAATTTTGAGGAGGTATATTATTAATACTTGGAAAATGGTCCAAGATGAAGGAACGAGGTACTGGAATGAGAGAGATGATATTAGACTGCAGTAATCAAATGACTGCTGTGAGAAATAGGAGCTTGATTCTGCCAGGACCTTCTTAGGAAAAGAATAGAATGCCTCCCTGTGACCCTAGTGACAGAGATTTGCTTCAGAAATGTTTAGTCCCCTAACTCTCTGGCTATGCTTGTGTATGGGTTAAGATGGCACCCATGGCACTAGAAAAAATCTTGGAGTAAAGCATAAAGATAAGCCATTTATGATTGATGTACTGACAGTGCCAGATGAACTCTCACAAAACTGTCCATGGCATCTACAGGTGAAATTAGAAGTGGGCCAAAGGATATGAAGTGGCACCAAAGATCTCTGTTACTGATATTAATAAGGTGCATCCAAAAATCTACAAGTAATTTAGTAGTGCTGAATTACTGAGTATGAGATGTAAATAGTGTAGGAAAAGAGTTCTGAATGGCAGTCTAGTAAAATATGAAAGGACAGATAATTTGGCCCCAAAATATGAGACGGAACTAGGAGTTGAAAATTTCACTAAATAATTTACCAATATTGATATATCGGTTATTTTCTTCCAATCTGCCTCAGTATTTATGTTTCTTTATTGGTTCTAAATGTATATATAATGCACATACACACACACACACATATATATGTATGTAGTGTGATAACATAAGCAGATGTTATTTTAAATACCCTTTAAAATATTTCTAATGGTTGGTTAACATTTTTCTTCAATAAATGTCTTAATTTACTTAATTATTTTTAATTGAGTCATTCTCATTTTTTTCAGCTTTATCTATCTGAAAGACAAATGTCTCTACAAATAAATTATTTTTGATTCTTTTGGATTATTCCCTTAGAATAGGTCTCAGAAGTAGAATTTTTTTGGTGGAAGGTAATTGACGGTTTAAGAGTACTAACATTTTCTCTTGTGTTTTCCTCAATAAGATTGAAACAAGCTATAGTTAAATCAAGAACAGATGATGATAGTGAGGACCATGTGGGTGATAATAATAGTGATCATAGAGATAATAATGTTGCAGTTCTACTTTCAAGGTTACCCACCCCTCATGAATCTCACTTCCTAGTTTTCATACTTTCATATAGTTTCCTCACCTTGAATCGAGGATGGTTCTATAACTCATTTGTATAAAAGAGAATGAGGTCCACATGATATTGTGTGGCTTCCATAGCTGGTTTAAAATATTGTTATAGCTTATTCCTTGGCCTCAGGTTTCTTATCCCATGGGAAGCCAGCCTCCACTTGAGAAGCCCATCTATCCTGAGACTGCCATGTTGCAAGAAGTTCAAGCTGCCAAGGGGAAAGTTCAAATGGAGAGAGAGATGCTTGGCTAATACAGTATTCCTGACACTGTAGATGAGGAACAAGACATGTGTGAATCTAGAAGAAATCATCTTAGATGTCCATCCCAGTGTAACTTTCAAACAATTCCAGCCCAGCTGCCAACTGATTGGAGCCACACGAGGGGCTCCAAGTGGAAACTATTCCAATGAGCTCAGTCAACACACAGAACCATGAGTGATAGAAAATAAATCATTGCTTTGAGCCATCAAGTTTTGTGGTGTTTAGGTAATAGATAATCAGAAAATAATAGTAATAAAACAACATTGAAAACCAAAACGTATTGAGGACTTACTATATTCCAGGCATGATACAACAGTAAAGTATTACAAACATTAAGTTATTTAATTCCCCAGCAACCCTATGACATGTGCATCATAATTTTATCTTTAGTAAATAAGGAAATGTAGGTTCAGAAAACTTTTGTAACTTGCTAAAGGTCACACAGATGATAAGAAGTATGAACGGGCCTTTAACTCAGGTCAATCTGAATTTAGCTCTGCTTTTAATCATCTCTATTAAAATGTCTATAGTAATGTCCCTTATCAGCATTTATAGTTTGCAAACTGATTGGTGGAAAATGAATTTGCATTTTGGTTTTAGGTTTTGTACCTTTACTTTTTTTTTTTTTAATATTAATTTATTTATTTTATTTATTTTGGTTGTGTTGGGTCTTCGTTTCTGTGCGAGGGCTTTCTCTAGTTGCGGCAAGTGGGGGCCACTCTTCATTGCGGTGCGCGGGCCTCTCACTATCGCGGCCTCTCTTACTGTGGAGCACAGGCTCCAGACGCGCATGCTAAGTAATTGTGGCTCATGGGCCCAGCCGCTCTGCGGCACGTGGGATCCTCCCAGACCAGGGCTCGAACCCGTGTCCCCTGCATTGACAGGCAGATTCTCAACCACTGCACCACCAGGGAAGCCCCTGTACCTTTACTTTTTAAGTGATGCATTTTTCAGTCTAGGAAAACAGGAAATGAATCTGTAAACTAATAATATCAATAAAGTAATAATATTTATATAATTATTATGTATTTATATAATTAAGTATTTATATAAATCACTTTTCTAAATACTTTTTGATAACTTAATTCTCCCAGCACTCCTATGATAAGAACTATTATCAGCCACATTTACAGGTAGACATTTGAGACATAGAAAGATTCAGTATCTTACCCAACTGTAAGTGGCAGAGTCAGGTTCTGAACATAGGCAGGCTGCCTCTAGGGCAGTCTGTATACTTAAGTAAGCAGTGTATACTGTGCCATGTAAATATACTGTAATTTCAATATTTAAAACAAAAATTATTGCTCTCTCTCAAAACTGATTGAAACCATTACAAAATACTAGTATTAGTTTTTGAGAATTCATTAAGTCACAATAGCCAGGATATGGAAACAACCTAAATGTCCACTGTCCATCAATGGATGAAAGCATAAAGAAAATGTGATCCTGCCATATGCAACAATACGGATGAACCTTGAGGACATTATGCTAAATGAAATATGCCGGTCACAGAAGGACGGATACTGTATAATTCCACTTATATGAGATATAAAAGAGACTCATAGAAACAGAGAGTAGAATGGTGGTTGCCAAAGGCTGGGGGAAAGGGAAATGAGGAGTTGCTGTTCAACAGGTATAAAGTTTTAGTTATGCAAGATGAATAAGTTCTAGAGATCTACTGCACAACACTGTAGCTATAATTCACAATACCATGTTGTGCACTTACAAGTTTGTTAGGAAGGTAGATCTCCTGTTAATTGTTCTTACCAAAAAAAAAAAAAAAAATTAATGTAGTACTGGAGACTATATGATGCCTGGTAAGTAAAAATTAATAACACTCTCAATACCACATACCTGAGATGATAAATACAGATGATGTCATGATCACAAAGCATATCTGTATCAGTTTAACTTTTAATCATTATCTCCAAAAGTCTTGGGAGAGAAGGCTATTTTTATTTTGTTGCTGCCATTGTTATTGTTGTTTGAGTCTAAAAAGTAAACGAGCTCCTGCTAAATTTGGAGGATGTGTAACATGTATCTAAGGAGCTACAAAAATCAAGTCGTTATCGGCCTAACTCAATTTCTAGTTAGTACATGATTAAATCTATATAGTGCTTCATTGATTGTCTGCTGTGCAGGCAGCAAAGTCTCTCTATTTAGTGAATGCAGATTTATGATTGGAGATGAGGAGTGAACCAAGAGACTGAGTGATCCTTAATAGCATTAGTGTTTGGGTTTCATGTGTCCTTGGTGTCAACAAGGACAGTGATATTTCTCCAAGACTTTTATTGGTGAGGCTTAGCATTTTTTTCAAAGCCTAGTAAATGGAAGAGCAGAGGCTGAAGGAAAATACTGAATCCCATTTAGAAGATTTCATGTATAAAGACACCTGATTGCCTAAATGTTCCCTTTTCTGGCCAGTCATTTTATTTTCTATTTCAAACCAGGTTTGCCAACTGTGTGCTTATTGTGCATAAATGCAGCAGTTTATTTGAATTGTAAACTACCTTTTTAAAAAAAGAGTAATTCTAATTGTACCACAGTATTTAGCTCCAAAAGGCTACTGGATTAGTGTAGAAGGGCTTTCATAGCAAGGTACTGCAGATGAGGTGGCTTAAACAACAGAAATTCTCTTTGGCTTATAGATGGCTGTCTTCTCCCTGTGCCAGTCTTAACTTCACCTTTTCTCCCACTGCAATACTTTATTGAAGATTAATTACCTCTTTAAAGAGCCTGCCTTCAAATACCGTCACATTCAGAGGTACTGGAGGCTAAGATTTCAACATATGAAATAGCAGGGTCCGAGGGGGCAAAATTCATCCTGTAACAGCTGCCCTCCCTCCACTGTTGCTCAGTCCTGTTCACCATACGAGTTTCATGTTTCCTATAAATTAAAGAACCCGCAACTCAGGAAGCTGATCCTGTGGCAAATCCTTCTTTTCCCTTAAATCAGTGAATGCATAGATGTCAAAAGTGGCCAGAGACGAAAAATTAAGTGAAGCCATCAAATACCTTTCCAAAGGCTTCCAAAAGGTAAGACTTAGTGTAACTACCATAGAGTCCCACCATAATGATTAATCACTTCTGTGAAAATTTTCCACAATGAACAGACTCAATTTTTTAAATGATACCTGACATGATTATATTAAGGAAACAGCATGTTATTTATCAAATTAAGTAGCTGTTTTTTCATAAATATCCTCTTCCTGAATATTGTGAAAGGGAAAT
Source organism: Balaenoptera borealis (assembly GCF_965194805.1). Classification (NCBI taxonomy): domain Eukaryota; kingdom Metazoa; phylum Chordata; class Mammalia; order Artiodactyla; family Balaenopteridae; genus Balaenoptera; species Balaenoptera borealis. The sequence continues at coordinate 51,300,451 of NC_138866.1, forward strand.
ATTAAATCATTGAATGGAGTTATAGGGTTTTACAATGTCCAAAGTATGTTGAGGGAAATTACAGAATCATGGGAAATATGAAAATAATATTTGGGAAAGGCAACCAAAATAGGCTTTACAAACTTTGCAAGTTTCGTGTGGATGATAAGAGCTGATGAAAATTGCACTCGGTATCTCCTACGTGCCTGTTAATACTTCAGTGTCTATCTTTGCCCCCCATATTCAAAGAATCTATATAACCTCCTGAGGGCAAACCTGTTATGAGTACATATTAGCTCATTCTACTGCAGTTCCCTTTCTATCCTTGGCTTGAGGATATTGTCTTAGACCTTCAGCCAAGTCAATTCATATTAACCTGACATGAAATACACAAAACATATGTGTTGCTGGATAATATTCTCGAAGAACTTATTTTCTAGGGGAGGAAATATGATATACATGCAAAGTGTAATGCTACAAGGTAGAATGTGATAAGTGGAATACATTTTTAAAAAATACATAGTTTCAGAATTGTGAGAAAGGAGCTCTTCCCATTAATTGAGATATTTGGGAAGGATTTGTGATGGAGATGACAGTTGCACGGGGTTTTGTATTGTAAAATAGTTAGATTTCAATTACAAACAAACAAAATAGGATGAGAAAAACACAAAGAGGAAAATGAGTGAAGGGTCCATGAGGAGCAGTGAGATTTCTGTGGCTTAATTAAAGAGTAGACGAAAGGCAATAAGATTCAGAAATTTTGACTTAAACTTAGAAATCTGAACTTCATCTTTCATGTAAATGAGGTAATTCTGAAATGAGGCCTCTGAAGACGAAGTGAGTGCAGAAATTTTATTGCTTATTTGTGCTTTTACGTTATTATAGTGGGATAAGTGGGGTAAGTCTTTAAGATTTATTGAATTCTTATGGTGAAAAATCATGTAAAGCAAGGTAAATTCTAAGGAAAGAAGGAACTGCTGTTGGAGTCATAAGACATTCTGCCATTGTAATTGCATAGCTAATAGTTGTGATTCTTATGGTTCTCAGAAAGCACAGCTTTTAAAAGAATGGATGGATGGATACATCTTGGGTTGACATTCACTGATAAAGCAAGACAAAATGTCACTAAATATCCTTGGTGTAGAGTTACTGCAAAGAAACTTGTAACAATGGTAAGTGAAATTCAAAATGGAAGATTAACAATAAAGAGAAGTAATAGTTCTGGAATTAGTGGGTTGGCCAAAATGTTCATTCGGGTTTTCCGTAAAATCCTACGGAAAAATCCGAAGGAAATTTTTGGCCAATCCAGTACTTTAAAATATGTTAGAGCTCTGTTGTCCAATATGGTAGCCACTGGCTGTCGTGGTTAAGTGTAAAGTAACTAAACTTAAATATAAATTTCATTTCCTCAGTCACACTACCTACATGTCAAGTGCTCGGTAGCACATGTTAGAAAGAGCAAATATAAAACATTTCTATCATCACACTTTTTGAACTGTTTTGCTTTAGTACGCTTTAGTGGATTGACAAATTAATAGTGAGTAAAACAATTTGAGATTTTAAAAATATCCAGTTAAGTACAAAAATATATATCATAATTTTATTTTATTGCAATGTTGTGTTAAATAAGTTAAAGACTAAAATTTAAATATATACACCTCGGTATATTTAATTTTTTAAAAATAATACATATCTGTGAAAAGCTAATTGTATATGTCAATTACTAAATGAACATTTTTAAAAATTGTATGTTTGCCTTCAAAATGTTTGGAAAGTTCTGAATATCAAGATATTGAAAATATTCATTTTGTAAATGGGTATTTTGAGATTATACAAGCAGAAGTTCAGATGTAAAAACATCCATCCTTCAGAGTATGAAACACACATCTACAGCTTTCCTTCCACTGAAGACTGCTAGCTCAATGTATATATTATCAAGAACAGTTAAAATAAGAAGCCCATCTGGAAATTTTGTCTATAAAGTATTGCCAGAAAGGATTTGATTTATAAAGTAACAATGGCCTTACCTTATTGTAATAAGACGTTACTAGGTTGTTTTTATGGTTTCTTTGGGAAGTAAAGATCTGAGTCTTTTAAAATCCTTTTCTTCCCCCTCCTAATTAAATAAATAGTAAAGATTCCTAATTTGCTTTTTGGGCACAATTCCGCATAGATAAAATTGTTTAATAGCAAAGACTTCCATCATAGCAACTTCTAATGGAAGCAATAGGGATGCAATGAAGAATTCAGGAACAGAACATTGAAACTTTCTTTTGTAACATTTAAGTACTTTTCTTGAAATACTGGAGCAATTATTTTGGTTTGAACATTGAACATCAGAAACTGAAGGCAACAGCATGAGTACAAAGCGCTTTTGAACATCAAATTGCAACAATCAAGAAATTGTGAAAGATGTATATACTGATTTTTTAGAGGCAATGAGTTGCCTTAACACTTTTGTCACTCTATGTATGTGTCTCTGATTTTTCAAAACATCTCTTATGTTTATGCTTATTATTCTTAGGTGAAGCCTAATGTGTTTGATTTTTTTTCATATTTGTTTTCTGCAGTGGTTTTAAGTGAGTAGATTACCTGACCTCTTAGACTCACGAATGAAAATCAATTATCTTCTAATGAATTCTTCTACTTCACATATTTTTGCAGTTACAAAATTAATTGGGTGCAAATGAGCAAATTATTTATCTTACTTTAAATTTTAGTTAGAGATATAACCCAAGAAGTATTGGAAGATTCTCTGAGAATTCATATAATGGAAATTTTATAAAACCTATAATGACAGAGGACATTAAGTCCAAAAATTGCAGCTTAGCCTGAGGATGACCTTTATGAAGTCTAGTAATGAAAAAAAGATATTTCTGAAAATATGATGCTTTGGGTAACAAATGGAATTTTCTATTCTACTAGATACAAGAAAACTTATTTTCACTGTTTGTGATACAAGAATCCAAAGTGTGTACAGTATAATCCTGTATGCACTGGTGCCATGCTGAAGAAAGAATTTCTACTTTGAGGAAATTAGTGTTACCCAAAATATAGAAACTAATTAGCAGAAGCTAATGATGTTTAAAGTTCATTTCAACAATACAGCTGTTAATATTTCTAACTCTGAATTTATATATACTTATATATATATATTATTTCTCCTTAAAATATATTTCTGTGATTTGTTAAATAAAGGTAAAATGTATTACATGGACTTGAACCATAAAAAAATGCTTTGATCATGCTAAATTCATTATTTGAATTTGTAAAACTAATTAAAAAACCTTATTCTAGGGAAATATTTAAACTCATGTTTTATGGCATTGCATTTAAAACTCCAGATATAATTTTATTGCTATATTATTTGTAAAATTTATTTTATTACATGTTTTTAACTTTTAATTACAGAATTATAATCTCAAAGTTTGAATAAATCTGGATATTCATTACTCACCCACTGTATTATTCATACCTATCGCTCAACTTAGAATGAGAAACATTACTCCTAAGGTAGATTCTTTTACCTTTGGATAAGAATGAAAATTCTTTAAACTGAGCTAAAATCAGTTTATCAGTATTAATAGCCATTGGTTTTAGGCCTTCCCCACATAAATGCATTAGTTAAAAATCTCCTAAAGCAGATTTCATATTACTATGTAATTTTTTCATTCTAACATGTTTACTTCACATATGAACCAGACTCTAAGGATTTAAAGATAAAGTGGACACAGAACTTCATCTCTAGAAATTTAAAATTATTATAGTCAATTAATAATTAACCCTACATATTTTCCTTCTCAGTTTCTCATTGAGTATCTTGATCAACTCCTTTTGAGGTTTAGATATCCTCCCCCCAATTAGCATATTAATGCCTAGTTACATTTCCCTCTAGCTTCATCCTCTTTCCATTTTCCTTGTTTCCTTTTTTCCTTCTTCCCTTCCTTCCTTTCTTCCTTTCTTCTTCATTCCTACTTTCTTCCTTCCTTCCTCTGCCCAGTGATTACTGCGTATTGGGATGCATTAATTGAGTTATTTATCATTTCATTTTCCTCATGCCTTGTGTAATAATACTGATTTTCCAATTATTTTCAATCAAGATGTGGTAGTTCTTTTATTTTTAAAAATTCTCTGGCCTTTCCTAATTAAAAATATTTTATATGTTAAAAATACAGAAAAATGTATTATGAGATGATATACTCTCATTTGTATCAATGTAATTACATTTACATACTTCAAATTAAGGAATACAAACGAATTAAACTCCATTTCTGCACATTTGTGATAGTATATAAGAAATAAATAAATCTGATGTCTATAGTAACCTTGTAATTTGAGTTCCATTTGCAACTGATTACTTATGGTAGTCAAGAAAACACATTATAAGAAGACCTTGAGGTTAAAAAAAAAAGCAGTGAATATTATGTATATTCAAAAAAATTGACTAATGCAATGTAATTCTCTTTTATGGCTTAATACTCTTGGCATTATTTTAGTAAGTTTTTACAACCATATTTCTGATGGCAATTATCATTAGTGAAAGCTTGAAACTTCAGTATTAACTTGATTGAAGAGAGAGTTTAGGGAAAAATATATAATGAAATAGAAAAGTGCCAATGCCCTTGAACTGTGGTAATGAACTGAGGAAGAGTCGAAGTGTGCTAATATTGGAATATGCTAATCCTTTGAATACCACTCAGATAGGATTTTCCATTGTGGCTGATCAGCACAATGACTCCAGGAAGACCATCCTGATGTGACTGCTATTTGACTGTATGCTCCAAATTGCATCCTACATAAAATTCTTTCTCTATTCTTAGGTTAAGATCAATTTGATTTGATAATGCCACTACACATCACTCTGCAGAATTCTGCTAATCCCTCTGCAGAAGTAGGATTGGAATATCTCAATAAATAACTGACCTCTTCAGTGAAAAAAATGAAAAGAATTTGCAGTTTAAGACGTCTTAAATTTTAGAAAAAATGTCTATATTAAAATAAATGAATAATTTACAGTATATAAAATATATTACTTTGGAGAATAGCAAAGCTGGTTTGCTCTTCTTAAAGGATACATAGGAATGAGGAAATGTCACCTTTGGAGAAATCACTCAGTTGAGGTTTTCTCTGAGTTATAAACTTTTCCTTGGGAAAAGTTAAGTAAAGAAACAATAGATAGTAAGCTGACATTTTGAGAGTTTGTTTATTTCTCTGGCATAAAGAGAGTTTTACCTTTTACCTGGTAAGCAGCTGTATTTTGACCTTTGTTGGAAGAGAGAACAGTTACTAGACTTGCAAGGTTGTGAACTTGCTTCTGAGTGTCCCTGCTCTGTCCAAGGACATATCCTCCTTTGGAGCCATTAGCCCAAGGTGAGCTCAGCTAGGCTAAACATAAGAAAAAGCATAATGTTTGATCTAAAGAGGAGACTTGATATACTTTCTCCCCTGTCTCCACTTCTCTTCTTACTTCTAGGACTAAATGCATTTTTAATGTGTTACATATAAACTGGCATCCTAATACAGAGTATCAGAGATCTTCCTCATCAGTAAAAGCAAAAATATCACTCCACTGCATAATCTTCAGGGAATAAAGTCTCACAGGAACACATATGCTTGTTAGAAAAATGTGAAGTTCAGTAGCATTGTTTGTTAGACAATAAGTGAGCAACCACAATTTTTATTATGTCATTTTTGGAATTACATAAACATATGTCTGATTACTATATTAATTATAAGGCATACTTTTCTCTGATCAGCAGTGAAGTCACTGATCTTGAAATATGTTTATATTAATAGTCACTTTTTCCAAAACTCCTTGGATAAGCATGCTATTTCTGATTTTTGAGAAATAATGGGATCATTTTATTAGGGCTTTTATTTTATCTATTTTTTAAATTAATTTTATTGGATATAGTTGCTTTACAATGTTGTGTTAGCTTCTACTACACAGAAAAATGAATCAGACATACATATACATATATCCCCTCCCTTTGGGATTTCCCTCCCATTTAGGACAAACAGTGCATTAAGTAGAGTTCCCTGTGCTGTACAGTGTGTTCACCTCAGTTGTCTATTTTATCCATAGTTTCAATAGTGTATATGTGTCAATCCCAATCTCCCAATTCCTCTCACCCCACCCCTTTCCCCCTTGGTATCCATACATTTGTTCTCTACATCTGTATCTCTATTTCTGCTTTGCAAATAAGGTCATCTATACCATTTTTATAGATTCCACATATATGCATTAATATATATTTGTTTTTCTCTTTCTGACTTACTTCACTCTGTATGACACTCTCTAGGTCCATCAACATCTCCACAAATGACCCAATTTCATTCCTTTTTACGGCTGAGTAATATTCTATTGTATATATGTACCGCATCTTCTTTATCCATTCCTCCGTTGATGGACATTTAGGTTGCTTCCATACAGATGGCCAACAAACACACGAAAAGATGCTCAACATCACTAATTATTAGAGAAATGCAAATCACAACTACAGTGAGGTACCACCTCACACCAGTCAGAATGGCCATCATCAGAAAATCTATAAACAATAAATGCTGGAGTGGGTGTGGAGAAAATGGAACCCTCTTGCACTGTTGGTGGGAATGTAAATTGATACAGCCACTATGGAGAACAGTATGGAGGTTCCTTAAACAACAAAAATAGAATTACCATACGACGCAGCAATCCCACTCCTGGGCATATACCCAGAGAAAACCATAATTCAAAAAGACACATGCACCCCAGTGTTCAGAGCAGCACTATTAGGGCTTTTAGAATACAAATAGTCTAGTGTGGTGCTCCTCAAAGAAAATATATCCCTCTCCCCATTTGTACTTTTCACTCTCCCCTGCAAGGTCCACATTTGACTGATATCTGGCATTCTACTAAGAAGTCTGACTACCACATAATTGCTAGCACCTAAGAATCAGAATAGCTTTGTGAAACATCTGTTTTTGTGTTTTGTTAACAATCATTGTGGAGCTCAAGATTCTGATAGAGAACGCTTCACTCTCACATTAAAGACAAGTTTTAATGATTGTTGTCACTCACATTTTCTTTAAGAATGTTCTGAATAATTTTGTGATTGCTAAATAGCTGCCTTTCCACTGATTATTTTCAAGTTATTGTTCTGTTGTTTTCAACGGGTTTGCCCTCGGCCAATCTGTGTAGCAGTTGGATTTGAGAGTCCCTTTCTGTCAACCTCAGCTTTTCTTTCTGTGTTTAGGCTCCTCAAGGCAGCATTCTAATTGGTCTCTCTTGCTTGTAGGTATCCCACATTGACAGTGTTTTGCAACTTTTATGTTCCTATGATAAAATAGACATTTTATGTCCCCATCTCTTGGTGACATCTTGCTGCTAATGAGATGTTGGGTGGTAATAAGAATTGAATAATGGAACATATTGCATACTTTCCAAGTAGTAATATTGTATTTAACAAGGGCTTTCTGAGAGCAGCACCTTAAGTTGTGACTAATGACATACGGCTGGTCAATATAGGAGATGTCTGTGTTCAGGCTAGAAGCCTTTGTATTCTGTTTAAATCATAATATGTTGGCAGCTTCCTACTCTGCTCATTCCATTGTTTGCTGTTTTCCCTCTGAATGCTAAAAGCACTTATAAGGACTTTTCCATTAATTTTAAAAATTAAAAAACACATATATCTTAGTGGCTCCATTCAGATTTAGAAATAATACTCTTCCCCTTAAAAAAGGAAACTTTCATGTCAACCATTATGGCAAAAATTTCTGAATTTCCATTGAAATGGCCTAAAAATCAACAGGATTCTTGGTCACAACAGAAATAGTCCACATGATAATGTGACATATATTAAGAATAATTTTAAAATATACTTAAATATTGCTCAAGTTAATAAAAAAGGAGAAATGTTTTGCCACAGAATACAGCAACCTGTATTCTAGTCCCAATTTCATAAGCTAACATGAACTTCAGCAATTTATTACTGGACGTGCCCTTCCTCTTCTCATTTGTAAACTAAGTTGACTCTACCAAATGGTTTCTAAGATTCCTTTTACAATGAAAATTGTCTTTTATGTGAATTTGTAAAAAATCAGAAAACTAGACTGATAGCTTTAGAAGGCAGAAGAGTCAGTTATGACCTCCTGCCATTTGATTAGAATTTAAAAGTTGGCATTCATTAATGTTAGAAGATGTAAAGGGAGTTAAATGCAAAGAAGTCCATATTACCAGCTTCTGGCCAATTCCCTTTCCCAGTAAAGAAGTTAACAAGGAAAAGGTGGAAAATTCACTTTTGTCCTCTTCTTTTTTACTTATGAGTACTGACTAAAGTTATACGTGGGTTCGAAGAATGCAGAGCATATTTAGGGGGGAAAAATCAAACAGTTAGTTAAAATCAAGAAAAAGCCTTACTGTGGCAGGCTCTAATGCCAGCTGCGTGGTTCTACAGCAAAGCCAGGAACAGGGACAGATTTGGGAAACAATCATAACCACAGAAGGGGACTCAGGGAACCCAGCCAAAAGCAGATTACTGAAAGGGCAATTGGGCCCCTGAAAAATAATTTACAACGAGGTGGTAGAAAATGGTGCCAGGACTGGACTCTGAAATAAGGTCTTAAAGGAGCACTGATGCCAGTCTGCACCTGCCTACCCCTAGCCATCCTTCATGCACACCAGTTCCCAAAGGAGAGGCTCTGTGAGCAAGTCCAAAAGTCATCACCCTACACTGCAGCTGCAAGCCATTCCTAGCAAGGAGGATCTCAGGTGATGAAGCAGAGGAAGTAAGGAGCATTTTCCCTGGCACTTCGAAGAAATACTTCCTGACAATAGTTAGCAGGGCCGAATGGGAAAAATAGCAGAGTTGGTGTCACACCTATACAAACTGTTGGGCTGTCCATTAGGGTTGATTCTGAGACTCTGGTTTTGATAGCTTAAGCAACAATACTTTCACCATGAGTAAATATAACAAAATGTTATACCCATTGTGTATCAGGATTTGGGGACCTGGTTAGGAATAGCGTTGCGAGCAAGGACTATTTCACTACAGGGATGACATACATCAGAGGCTCACTCTAAGAAAATTAATTTGGAAACTCAGTTTGCTACCTTCATCACCTTGCATTCCTTAGTGCCTAACCCCATCCCTGAAAACTCCTTACTGCATATCAAGCAAATATGACATAAAAGGACATGTGATTTATCTATCTCTCTACTAGTGTCCAGTATGGACCCTCTCCTTCTATCAATCATTTGGTCAATGGCAAAGGATTCTCTGCCTTCTGTGGGCAGAAATGAGATTTGCTCCATTAGCTCATGGGGCAGAAGACCAGAACTGATGCCAAACATCTGCTGGGTGTCTTGAAAGAATCAAGCATTAAGAGATGGGGCAGAGGGCAAGAAAATACTATTTATTATTTGGGGCAGGCAAGAGCTCAGAACTGCAATTTTTCAGAGTTCAGGTATGAAAATGACATTGATTGCTTACCCATATTGGTGAAGACCAAGTATAGGAGCTACACACTAAAGACTGTGGTGGATCTCAAGCAGGTTTTATACGCCTTCACTTTTATGATAGTTTGGATAAGTGTAGAATTCTAGGTTTGAAATTCTTTTCCCTCAGAATTTAAGATTTATTTCTCCATTGTTTTCCTGTACCAGTGCTATGGCTGAAATTATGAAAACTAAGAAAATGAGAAGGAAACTGTGATTATGGAGATGATAATACGTACTAGCATCATTGATGCTGCAATGTTCTCATTATGAATGAAAAGTACATAGTTATCTAGTTCCTCAAATATACAAAAACAACAAAAATCAACATAATATCATCACAGTGTGTGAGCTGCAACATGGTTTAAACAGGTGGTTTGTCACCTGGAATGAGACATACCTAAGACATGAGTTGAGACTGAATTAGGATAGGCTGTAGATTGAGGCTGAATAAAGAGTCTGGGGTATGTGGGAGACCCCACAGGAGAAGTAAAACTGTGGAAGTATGTGACTTTCATGAAAAATAGAACAACTACTTTCCATCACTTTTGATAATATTCACTGCTATTCTGAGTGCCTCCAATTTAGACAAAATCTTTCATAATTACAATGACCTAAATTGACCTCAATACCCAATAAGGCTTTCATAAAGACCCTATGCCATCTGGTCATGCAGGAGTCTTTTCAGGCCTGGGACTTCCCTGGTGGCACAGTGGTTAAGAATCTGCCTGCCAATGCAGGGGACACGGGTTCGAGCCCTGGTCCGGGAAGATCCCATATGCCACAGAGCAACTAAGCCCACGAGCCACAACCACTGAGCCCACGTGCCACAACTACTGAAGCCTGCACACCTAGAGCCTGCAACACCTAGAACCCACACACCTTGTGCTCTGCAACACCTAGAGCCCGCACACCTTGTGCTCCGCAACAAGAGAAGCCACTGCAATGAGAAGCCCGCGCACCGCGACGAAGAGTGGCCCCCGCTCTACGCAACTAGAGAAAGCCTGCACACAGCAACGAAGACCCAACGCAGCCAAAAAAAAAAAAAAAAAATTTTTCAGGCCTAATATATGTGTGTCTGGGGGATTTCACCAGAGTTTCTGCTAAAGTACATGCCTATAGTGGCCACAGAGGATGTTAAATAACTCTGCAAACAGTTTCTCTCTATCCATACACATGAAAGTATTAATGACCAGCAATTGGAACAGTTGAGATATGAAGTTTAAATATCAGGGTCTCAGCCTCCCTCAGTGTCACCTTTTGTGTCCATTGGCATCTTCCACCCTTCAAAGTATTCAGTAGCTCCTGCATAGTAACTTGGTCTGATATTTGACATTACCCTATTTAATTTGACTTGAATCTATTCAGACAGTTTATCTTCAAGGAAATTCGTATATTTGTACTTTTAATTCATGATTATAAAATTAGAGAAATATCAACATTAATCAGTTGCATTTTAGGAAGATAGATAAGCTTTCTTCTTGATCTTAAACCATAAAACACAACATGTGACAATAAAGATTTGGTTCTTTAATAAATATTGTAGTATTAAAGTTGAGAGTGAGAAGAAACCAGTATTATGTTTCTGTGTCCCAGTACCCACCTCAATTATTCACCTATAGTAGGGAGTTCTTGAAAACATTTAACAGAGCTTAATTATTTTAGGAGTTGCTGAGGTGTAGAACAGTACACTGGACATGTCATTTGTAAGGGTGGAGAAAACAGATGATCACATTTACACAGAGTTTAGATACCAGTGAAAGTCCAGGTGGAAATATGGGATAGAATATATGGAAAGAAGTATAGATTAAGATAAAATTTTATAGTAATCCATGTAAAAGTAATAACTGAATGATGAGAGTGAGTAATGTCCCTGAGGGAAGGAGTCTAGAGAAAAAAAGAAAAAGAAAGTAAAGATCCAACCACGTAGAATGTCCACACTGATATTGTGAAAGAAGGTAAAGGAGCCAACCAACTAGACAGAACAATAACAGAGGTAGGAGGACAGGAGCAGGGCCCAGAGAAGCCTGAAAAAGCACAGTGCATAAAGAATGAAGAAGCAGAAGAGAGAACGAAGGGAGAGAGGAGGGAAATTTCTGACAGTGAAGAAAGTGGAATGATAGAGTAAAGGAGAAGAAATATATGATAATTAATATGCCAATTTACATGAATCTTTTTCTTTGTAAATGGGCAGTTTGGGCCTGGTATACAGGCACACACTATGAATGTCAGATGTACTGCTTGAATGAATGAATAATATAAAGAGTGGGATAGAGTTGTCAAAGAATTCATTAATGGAAAGTCCCATTAGAGGTTGGATGACACAGTTTTCAGATAACCTACATGCCACTCTGTTGTGACACTCACCGGCAATGCTCAACAGCTTAAAATCATTCAAAAAGAACTCTAACATGAGCATGACAAGGGCTGAAAAGGAGAATGGCAGGTCACAAAGGGGTGACAGTTTTCTAGGCATCAGACAGACCAACTAGGTGATCAGATGACCAGGCTAACCATAAATCACAAACCACAGGCCAGAGAGGAAAATACATAAGACCAAAAAAAAAAAAAAGACAAATGAGATAAATAAGATAAACTGATTATTCCCTGATAGTACTCTACACATTCTGTGCACATTCTTTGAGGGCTTGATGTACACACTTTCCTCTCCTCATACCCTTAGCTGTCCACAGCCAGTGACTCACCCTCACAGGCCTGTTCCCTCCTCCATCCTCCTTCTCTTGTGCCACACAAAGGGCTGACATTGCACTGAGTCGAGGAAAACTGAAAGTCTGCATTCCTAGAACAGAGAAAGCTTGGCTCACTGATTTACTCATTATAGATTTTATTTCGGTCCCTCCCACCTACCCATTTTGTCAAGAGGACTGAGGGGGCATCATTAAAGATTCAGATAGATACAGTTCTACAAAAATCAACTGGATCCTATGCAGGATCATTACACACACACACGAGGCAGCTGTATGAAACAGTAAGAGCAGCAGCTAATTACAGCCCCAGGAGTTAGTGACCAAGTCACACTGCAGAGGTCTGGAATTGCCAGATTGAGATCGCTTGGCCTAGGGAATTATTGCCTATCGTCATTTTGGTTTTCTGAGGCTAGTCAAGCAGAGAAGCTGTTAATGAGGAAATGAGAGGTATTGGATTTTCTTAAGATAAAGAGGCCTTTGCCATTTTCTAGAGCTACTTTAAATTTAAATCTTTATTTTATGATGGCTAAAGGTGAACTCAGAGCAATATTAAAAAATTGTCCCTTTAAATTTTAACAATTTAATCATTTCTATGTTGATTACTACAATAATGTTCAACTTAAACAGAGAATATATTTTTTTAAAGTATGAAGAATAACACATGGAGATATAGCCATACAATATTCCATGAATACAAGTAGAGGGACTATACTAGTAAATTAGATTTAAGTCACTTTGAAAATAACACTCTCTATACAGGTTCCAAACATAGTCCCAAAACAGTTAACAGAAGTATAACTAGCAAAAAAAACTTGCATATCATGATCTCTAGTGCTGTATGAGTAGCATACTACGTAAATGGCTGAGAATCCATTTAGAAGTTACAAAAGTTACCTTCACCCATTAATTCAACAAACACATGTTGTATACTTTGTGGAAAGCACTCCACCAGATACTGAAATATAAAAAAAAAAAATCAGATCAGAATTCTGCAAAATCTTGTATTCATTTCACTGACTATATATATCCTTCCATGTTTATATGTACATCACTATGCTTTTAATAGTTTTATGTGAAACATGAATATATACATCTGCAATATGAGCATATATGTAACATACGAAATGTAAAAACGTATTTATAGAGCAGTCACCCTCATTTTTGCACATAAAGCTTGTTTCCTACACTGCGTTTTGTTTATAATAAACATCCTTGAAACTAAATCTTTGCTTACTTCAATATAATCCATTAGGTTAATTTCCAGGAGAACTGATGCGTGGAGCCATTTCAAAGCTTTTGCTGTTTATTGTCAAACTGTGCTACAGAAAGCTTATACAACTTTATTTTCCAATCACCAATATATGTCATTTTTCATTTTCTTCTACCATTGCCAACACTGAGTGTTATCGCTTATAAAATTCTTGATGATTTGATCATTAAAAGAGTGGTGGCTCATTAACATTTTAATTTTTATTTCTTGCTTTATTAGTGAGCTTCAGAATGTCTGCATACATTTGTTAGCTGTTTAAATTTCTTCTTTTATGTACTGCTCATGCATGTCCTTTTAAATATTTCTACTGGAGGTCTTTTTAATTTGTAAAAACTTTTTTATTAACTAATACTTATTGACTTTAAATACGTCTATCGCAAAACAAATAAGTGTTTCTTAAGAAGAACGTTTTTATTTTAATTATTCTGCTCTTCTACAAATCCTTGCATTAAAGCTTTAGGTGATATATGTCATTTTTTCCTTTTCATTTCTCTCTGTCTTTATTCTAACGACAAGGTTGACAGTTTAGCTCAAGGGTAACATTTTGTCATTGATTTGCTTTGCCATTTATTTGGTAAAGTTACGCTTTGGGGAGAAAAAACAAAAAACCCTGACAGAATTGAGGAAAATTCATTTTACATTATAATGAAGAATAATATATTTTAAGAAATTCAAATTCTTGATGGAGGAAATACTTGAGTGTATAATAGACACCATTCCCTATAGTGGAATAGCCAAAAATACACAGTTAGAATAGAAATTGCAGTCGTGCTGATTAAGATAAGACATATGAGCCTCTGTTAAGTAACTCAACTGGAAGGAAATTTTCTACAAGCAAACAATTTGTTATCAACTATATGACCAAGAGGATCCACGTGTCTGAATTAAGCTATTATATGAAGCAGCAAATGTGAGAGTCCTGAAATCTCAGAATGTTCTTGTAATATTCCTTTATCATTCTCAGAGGAGACACTCCTGTGGCATCTGGGAGAAATTGTATATAATTTTTAATCACACACTTGGGATGATTTTGACCACTCTTAGTGGCCTTTACTTGAGTAGAAAAGCTAACAAATTTACCTCCATTTGCTTTCTCCCAGTTTCTCTGCTTATTAACAGTGAGGGTAAAGGGGATTTTCAACACATGTCCCCAGAGGTAGATTAAATTACAGAAATTTCACCTCTTGGTTCTAATGGAGACAGGCAGTGCTATTTGGTTACCTGCTGTCAGGTATTGATAGCCACGTGTTGATAGTTCTCACTTTTCTCTACTAGAATACACACTTTATCAATGAGATATCAGAAATAAATAAAAGACCAACATGAGAGAAATACACTCTAACTTTGTCAGACAGATGTGCGTAAAAGAAATATTTGTAGAATATTGCTGTGTTCTCTAATTCTACTAAAAATAAACCAAAGGAATAGAGCTTTATTTTCACAGAACCTTCTCCTATGGAGAAATTATTAGGAACAGCCTGAAGTGAACAATAAGGATTGGGAGAGACCTATAAATGTAAAGGATCTGCTCTAACTCCCTATTTCTGTTCTTCAACACTAGTTTCTACGTGCTGCAGTTCTATAGGAGTTATTTCAATCAAGTTCTCTATATTTTGATTTAGCTGCAGATTTAGTTGAACACTGTTAGAGATCATGTAGTTCAACCTCCTCATTTTACACATGAGAAAACAGAGACCCTAGAGGTTTAGTGATTTGCCCAAGGTCACACAGCTAGTTAGTGACATGGTAGAAACTAAAATACAGGACTGCTGATTCTCCATCAACCTTTCCACTTTACTATGATGACTTTCTAAAATAGTTCAAGACCTGAAATTAACCTTCTGAATAGTTAACTTTCTTAAGGTAGGTGAGAACTCCTGCCAAGCAAGTGGAAAATTATATTGATCTAACTTGTTTCACTCTTTGAGGTTACCTGTATGATTTTCTTCCTTTATAAAAACTAAATACCATACTCCTCATCATCAACAAGTCAGGCCCGTGGCGTAGAAAAGAAACTTGCATATTTCTTTGCAAAACTCAAAAATAATAGCTTTGTGAACTCACAGTTATCAGTTTTTATTTTATTTTGAACTGATGTGCACATTACATCTTGTGGGTAGCCCATAATTGTTAAATGCAGCCGAGGCTGCATGTCAGGGTTGTAAGGCCTTTCCTTGCCCCCTCCATTCTATCTTCTACCACACACCTTAATAACTGTCATCTGCCTGCCACCTCCTTCAGGTCCTGAGATAACTTACAGGAGACCACAATCAATTTGGCATAGAATATTAAAAGACTTTATTGACCTCAAGGTGCCTGCAGCGTTGTGTGAGCCTGCTGCAAAGCCTCAAGCCTAGCTCAGAGGTTCGAACATTCTCAGCAGTTACTCCCCTGACAATATTACAATATATTTTCTAATCCCTTTCTAATCAACCTCTGTCTCGCCACCAAAGGACTTAAAATAATTAATGAGTGGAATCATTGTCAAAAGAGGCAGAAGAAGGAACATTCACGTTTCTCTACAGTATCCTAGCCCATGTTCATATTGTCTCCATAAGAGCTTCTAAGTACACATTATGACATACACTACTTGATAACTAGTTCTCAGAAAGACTTACTATGACATAACCTTTCAGACACAGATCTCAATTACAACCATAATTGTTCTGCCCAGTATTCAGGATCGAAAGCATTGAAGTGAATTACCCTCAAAGTATACAATGCTACACCAAAAATGATAGAAAATTGAAGGTTTCTTTCCTTGATTTTTTTGCTATATACTAAATTTATTTTACTTTTTCAGCTTTTTTTCTTCCAGTTTTGTAGATATAATGGACATGCAACACTGTATAAGTTTAAGGTGTACAGCATAATGACGACTTACATCATAAAATGATTACCACAATAAGTTTAGTAAACCATTCATCACCTCATGTAGATACAAAATAAAAAGTTTTTCTTGTCATGAGAACTCTTAGGATATACTCTCTTAACCACTTTCGAATATAAAATACAGCAGTGTTAATTATACTTATCACGTTGTACATTATATCCCTAGTACTTATTTACCTCTTAACTGGAAGTTTGTACCTTTTGACCACCTTCATCTAGTTCCTCCTCCCCTCACCCCCATCTCTGGTAATCACAAATCTCTTTTTCTATGAGTTTGTTTGTTTGTTGAAATATAACACTATGTTAGTTCCTGGTGTACAAAATAGTGATTCAGTATTTCTATACATTACAAAATAACCCGATAAGTCTAGTTACTATTTGTCACCATGCAAAGATATTAGATTATTATTGATTATAATCCCCATACTGTACAATTCATCCTCATGACTCATTTATTTTGTAACTGGAAGTTTGCACTAATTTAAAAATGGGATTTAAAAATTTTAAAGCAACAGAAAGAAATGAAGAGTGACCCTTGAGGCAAGAAGGAAATTAAGCATGTTAGAGTAGAAAGGAGAGAGATGAGTGTAAATAGAAGCAGTGACGGGTTAGGGTATCCAGTGTACGAAAGAAACTCAATGCTAGAGATTTTCCAGAACAAGAAGATGAGGACTATTGCTGTTTTGCCTTTTGCCCTTAGTTGTTCAGGGTGATTCACCCTGGGTTCTTTTGGAGTATGCCACTTATTTTAGATCATGTTCACTTGGTACAGATTCTGAAATGCAGAATTGTAGACAGTTTATTGCAGAGTGCTCTTTGCAGATACAACTGTGAAAAAAAAAAATGAAGAAGCAAGAGTGGGAAGCAAGAAAAACCGACCTGGGACTAGGACCTTACCCAGTCGTATGCAGATCTTTGGAGCTGGGATGACAGAGTTGCCCCAAATTGAGGCAAAGAGAATATGCCTTTACAGTCTTTAGTCAGTCACTCATTAACCTTGAGCCGCCCCTGGGAAGAGGTAGAAACTTGGGTGAGATAATTCTCTGTGGACAGTGGATGACGATACTAATCCCTCTGAATCTAATATGATCAGTGTTGTAGGATGGATGCTTAAGACCAAAAGACAGTCAATGTCCAGAAACTGAACATGGGAAGAAGACTTTCTTTTGAGGTGGCTGACCTGATTATTCATACTTCATTTATTTTCAGTAAAAAATTAGGCACTGCAGTTCTCGCTTCCCTCTCTGATTAATCCTGCCTTCCTTACTTCCTTACAGGTCGTATCCTTAAAGTATTCACAAGTAAAACTGCACACAATTCTTTTTATCTAGAATCTATTACCACATAACCAAATTTAAGAGAGCTAACACCAGGAGTGAAGCTTTAAACAGATTCTTAGATGGGATTTTGGACATTGAGCATGTATCAGCTTCCTGTCAATGAGGAACCCAACATCCTTAGAACTTGGAGTATGAATAACTTTTGTCATGGCATGTCAGTGTAATTGTTAAAAGTTCCACTGCTAGTAAGCTGGCATGTGACAGTGGTGGAAGGGGATATACTAGCTTGTGTAATATCTTAGGCAATTGAGAAATAGGAGGAAAATGGTAACTAAAAGGGTTGTAGAATTCACTGACAGTTGTAATGTGATTGATTCATTAAAGAGAAATAATGACAAACTTATATTTATTAATCACTAATGCAAAGTTAAATGATAAATCCAATGAATTTCCTTGACAGCATTCATGGAAATCCTAATCTTCTCTAGCTTATCTGGAGGACAGACAGAGTTTGAACCAGGCTTAGGACTTAATCATAAAGACTGAGAGTTTCATCACTTAGAGACTTTAGCAGATAAACTACTTAAGGTATACTTCTACTAGAAGGAAAAAGAACCTGGAAGGACAGCATAGGAATCCAATATGGATGGGAAGCAATGCACTTGGTAAATATTTTGGCAGTCTAAGTGTTTCATTACAAAATTGTTTTTTATTGTTTAAAAATTCAATGTTGGAAAAATGAATTATTTATATACTTTAGCAACAGATAATTGATTATATATTTTTAAAAATATATGTGTGTGAACTATGTATAAACTGTAAGGACTAAATCTAATCACATCCCACCTCTGCTTTAAACCCTTCAATGTTTTTCTATTCTATTCAGAGTAAATTCCAAAGTCCATAAAATGGCTTCTAGGTCTATCGCTAACCTCTTATGATATCACCTCTTAACAGTCTTCCATTTACTAATTCCATGCAGCTACTATGATATCTCTGTGACTATAAATATATGTCTGTACTTTGAGGGCTTTCAGAGCAAATTTGCCTGAATCTTAGCACCTGGGTTAAAAGACCAACCTGGCAGTAAAAATACAACTGATTAAACCAGTATATACCAATAACAAGTAAAGAAATTGAATCATCCATTAAACATCTTTCTAGGAAGTGAAGTACAGGCCCAGATACATTCATGCATTCATTAAATCTTTAAAAATTAAATAATGTCAATATCTCACAAACTCTTCCACAAAATAGAGAAGGGAAGAAACTTCATACCTATTCTATGAGGCCAGTTTCACCCTAATACTAAAGCCAGCCAGAAAAAGACATCACACACCCATGCAACTAAAACTACAGAGTAATATACCTCATGAATACAGATGCAAAAATCCTCCACAAAATGTTGCAAACTGAAGCTAACATCACATAAAAAGAATTACATACCATGGCCAAGTGAGATTTATCCCAAGAATGCAAGTTTAATTTAATTTTCAAAAACCAATTAATATAATAAACCATTTTATTGGAACAAAGAAAAACAATCACATGATTTTCAAAATGGACACCAAAAAAGCATTTGACAAAATCCAATATCCACTGATGATTTCAAAAACTCTCAACAAACTGGGAATAGATGGAAACTTTTCACCCTCACAAAGACATCTACGGAAAACCCTGGGAAAACATCATCCTTGATGAAAGACTGAAGGTCTTTCCTCTAAAACTGAGAAAAAAGCAAGGTTGCCTGTCTTGCCATTATTTTCAACATTGTACTGAAGAACAGCCAGTGCAATCTTGCAAGAGAAAAGAAATAAAAGGCATCAGATTGAAAAGAAAGAGGCAAAACTGTCTTTCTTTGTAGACAATATGATCCAGCATATAGAAGATCCTAAGAAATTCACAAAAGATAATTATTAAAATAATCAATTACAATAAGGTTGCCTGGTATAAGATCCATATACAAAAATCAATTGTTTTCTACATATGACACATGAATGATTCATAAATGAAATAAAGAATAAAATTCCTTTCACAATAGTATCAAAAAGAACAAAATACTGAAGAACAAATTTAACTAAAGAAGCATAAGATATGTATACTGAAAATTACAAAACAGTAATGAGCAAATTAAAGAAGATCTATACAAATGGGGAGATGTTCCATTTTCATGGATTTGATGATTCAGTATTGTTAAGATGGCACTTCTACCAAAATTGACTCGCACATTCATGCAATCCTTATCAAAATTCCAGCAGGAATTGACAAGTTAATCCTAAAATTTATGTAGAAATGCACAAGACCTCATATAGCTAAATCAATTTTGAAAAGGAATCACAAAAGTTGGAGGATTTTCACTTCTCAATTTCAAAACTTACTATTAATCTATGGTTATAAGATAGTGTGTTACTGGCATAACATAGACACAGATTAATGAAACAATTGAGAGTCCATAAATGAATCCTTATATTTGTGGCCCATAGATTATAGACAAAGGTTGTAAGTCAATTCATTGGGGGAAAGTAGAGCCTTTTAAACAAATGATAGTGGAACCACTGGATAGTCACATGGGAAGATGTGAACTTAGACCCTTACCTCACAGCATGTATAAAAATTAACTCAAAATTGATCATAGACTTAAATTTAAGAGTTAAGACAATAACAGTTTTGAAGAAAACATTTTGGGTTAGGCAAAAATTTCGTAGATACGACAGAGGAAGTGTGGTTTGTGAAAAATGAAATTGAAAAATTGAACCTCATCAAACTTCAAAACGTTTGTTCTTCAAAAGGCACCGGAAGCAAATGAAAAGACAAGCATCAGAGCCAAAAATTCACAAAATATTGACAAAGGGCTATATTTAGAATATACAAAGAAGGTATTTAAACCTTAAGAATAAGAAGATAAAACAATCCAATTTAAGAAGTGGGCAAAAGATCTGAATAAACTTTTAACTATAGAAGATATATCAATGGCTAATAAGCACATGAAAAGATTCTCAATATCACTAGTCATTAGGACAATGTAAAGGAAAAACACAGTAAGATACTATTTTATACTCACTAAAATGGCTATAATAAAAATAACAGAAAATAACAAATGGAAATAGTGATGGTTGGTGATAATGTGGAGTAAAAGGAAACTTCTAACATTGCTGATAGAAATGTAATATGATTCAGCCACTTTGGAAAACAGCCTAGAAGTTATTTAAAAGGTTAAATAAACATAGAGTTACCATATGACCTAGCAAGTCTATCTTTAATTGCCTATCCAAAAGAAATGAAAACATATATCCACACAAAGCCTTGCACACAGTGTTCTCACTCTCATTATTCATAATAGCCCCAAATTGGAAACAACTTAAAATGTTCATGTGGTGAGTGGATAAACAAAATATCAATAGAACACTTTTTAGCAAAAAAGGAATGAGCTACAGATACATGCTATGACATTGATGAACCTCAAAAACATTATTCTCAGTGAAATAATCCAAACACAAAAGACCATAGGTTGTATGATCCCATTTGTGTGAAGCCTAGAAAAGGCAAATCTATAGAGACAGAAAGTAAATTGTGGTTGAAGTAGGAGAGTAGGGGAAGGAAATTAACAGTAAATGCTCACAAAGTGTCTTACTGGGGCAATGAAAATGTCCTCAACCTGATTTATGTTGATGGTTAAACAACTTGGTAAATTTACTTAAAAATCATTGAAGTGCCCTTTCAAAATGGGTGTTTTCTATGATATGTGAAATATGTATCCGTAAGGTTATTTTTCTTTTTTTTTAAATGACCACTGATTACCTAGTGAGAACTACAGACAGATTTACTTCTCTGGGAGTATGTGCTTAATTTCAAGGGAGTAAGATCCAGGACCATGGAGATATCCCCTGGGTAGTACACCAGTCTTATCTTTCTCCTGGAGAGATTAATGTATATTCCAAAGGTTTAGAATGTTCTTCTTTCCTATTACATTTACAAGGAAATTCTCAAAAAAATACCAAGAAAGGGATGGAGAGTACTTCTTCTTTCTCCTCTGTTAACATAATCCAGATCTTTTGTTAATTTGGTATTCTTCACTTAAATCCAGAAGCATATGTGTAGGGTGACATTTGCATCACTCCAAAGGTAAAAATTTGGACACAGAAAAACTGCACTGTTATTATTTGCTCAAAATAATAAACAATAATAATCCACTCTGTTCTAGAAACCATACATGTGAATCCCAGATAACATTAATAAATATTAATATTAAAAATTGAACAGCCTCTTTGATGTTCTTGAACTCACCATGCATGACCTTGCCTTTGATCTGTATCTCTGTCTGGACTTCTTTTTTGCAAATATACAAATGGCTGGTATCCTTATGTCATTTAGGTCCATGATAAAATTCATCTAGAATTTAGCTTTTCCTTGCCTTCATCTTGCAAAAGTAGCTCCCTCCACCCTGGCATGCTCCACTGTTTACTCTGGTTTCTCTTTCTTCATAATACTAACCACCATCTGAAATATTTATTCAGTAGTCTATGTATCTCCTATACCCCTCCACATCACTCCACAAAAGGAAGTGCTCTATGTCTTTTGGTTTACTGCTACGTCCTCAGCATCTTACCTGGTGCTTGGTTGGAGTTCAATGACCATTTGTTAAATTAACACTGAGTGAAGAAAGAGCCACTAGCAAGGATGGGGATAACAAGGAGGCTTTACAGAGGAGCTAACATTTTAAGTGAGGTTTCAAAGAAAGGGTAGAGTTTTGTCCAGAAAAGAGAGCAAGAGGGGACTTTCCAGCTAGTTGTGTGGAAGTAAGGAAAATATAATCAACAATGTCAGTGTCATATGGAACTAGAAAGAGGTCTTATGACTTGGCAAAAGCAACTTCAGGAGGAAAAAAATGGATTATTCTCCAATGTATTATTTAACATATATGAATATTTAATATATAATAATGTATAATATAATCTATAATACACATGTATGATGCCTATTTCTATGTAGAGAATCTATGTTGTTGTTGGCTAAATCTTTATTTTAATCTTTTAGGTTAGTACTTTGCTGGCAGAACTGCTAAAAAGGCTGTATTCTTCTTGAAGCTTGTACTTATTACAAGAGTCAGTATTTAAAAGTGTTTTAAATAGACAGAATTAAAAATGAAACATTAGAAACTATTTTTTTCTTTACAATTAAATATATATTTTCATAAATAATGATATGGGTGGTAAAGTAGAAAAGTATCTTTATTTACAGTTAATGGAATTTAGCTTCAGGTTAACCAACTTAGTAAAATTGTCTTAAATTCAGAATTTTTGAATAACTATTCAAAAAAAGAGCATTAAGTAGTAAAAACATAACATGAATGTTGATGTTCTTTCATATAACCATCTTAAATGTTGGGAGATTTTATTTGACAGGAATTACCATGGAATATTTATTTTCCCAAACCTAAAGTCAAAAGGCATTTGGATTACTGATATGAACTTGCCAAGTGGGTGAGTAGTTACTAGTTGCATTACATATAAATCTTAAATGCTCAGTAGCTTTGCACAAAAGAAGTCTGTTATGCACTTATGCACAGTTTAATATGGACTGGCAGGAGGAAGTGGGGCAGGTTCTCCTCAATCTGGTGACTCTGGGATCCAAGCTTCCTCTATCTTCTGTTCTTGCCATCTCAACACATGGCTTCCAAGTTTGCAGTGTCAGGGAAAGAAAGCAGGCAGATAGCACAAAGGATTTACTGCCTTGTTCTGGAAATGATATACTACATTTCCACTCACAGTGCTTTACTTAAATTAGTTAGGACACCCTTCTATTTTCAAGGGGCACTAAGAAGTTTAGTCTTCCAAAATGACCAAGAAAAAGAGGGAATCATGTAATGAGTAAACTGTAGTCATCTCTACTACCCTTGGGAAAAATGTGGCAGCATCAGGGACTTTGTACAAAAGTGAATGCTCTCTCTTCAATTTTCAATTATTCCAATAATATTCCAAATCAAATTTAGCACATTTTTTCCAAAGTCATGATTTAAAAAATTATCTTATAATTAAAATGATCTCACCTACAAGTCATTATATTTCTCAACAACATCTGAAGGCTTTCTGTCAACATAGAGTGTAAATTATACATTTCTTTTTCTCTTCTCCAGTTTTACCATCTCAATTGTAACACTTCCATATCTTGGATTTTAAAAGCAACAGTAAACACAAATTTTTAAAAATTACTTATTCAAAATCACAAGTCAAATCTCTCCATAAAGTGAAATATCAATTGTTCTACAGATATTTGTTTACTACCACATTTGTTGAGGTGGGGAATGTAGATGAACTAAGAAACAGTAGTTCAGTTTAGTTGTAGTCTGTTTACTTAGGCTACAGTTTTACTAAAAGCAAAGCCTACCATATGTAGTTATTCACAAATCACACAAGACACAGCCAGCATATAATTAAGTACTAAATTTTTAGAGAAGAGAAAGGTAAATGAAGTTCATGAGTAATGAAAGCTTTGTGAAGGAGTGGTCAGTTTACCAGACCCTTCAACAATATTGATAACTGGACTCAAGGTCTGGGTGATTAACAGACATGGATATGTTAAGAAAAAAAGCAGAACAGATCATATCAGAGTGATTAAATCTACATTTCTAATTCAAATAAAGAATTAGCCAAATGAATCAGATCATTGCAGATCAAAATAAATCTTCAGAATGCCATTTTGTCTGTGGATGGTTAATTCCAAGAGCAAAGACTTTAAACTTTACTTACAAAGTAATTAATACCATTTTCCACTCTACTTTGAATTATAGACATAGCCAAGGTGAGAGAATTTATTATAATCCATTATCAGATGTTGTGATATCTAGATTCTGAAACATTTATGTGTTAAAATATGAGAACAAAGAACATTTCCTGCTTTAGTTTCCAAGATAGTCATATAATTATAATTAACAGAAAGAAAAAAATACAGTTATTTCTGCTGTTCTATAGACTATTTCTCAGGGTGAAATGATTATGGGCATTTTTTATCCAGAAATTGAAATCATTTCCAGTTCACAAAATATCTGTCCAAATACTGCAAAGTAGAAAAATAAAATAAAAGCAGGGCCTCAAGTAATAATTTGGCCGGTTTGTTTTAATGTTTAATTCATTTTGGTCCCTTGAACTGCTTTTCTAGTGTATCTACCCTTTTAATAAGGACACAGCTTCTACACACAGATATAAATTACTTCTGGACAAGATAATATCTCAAAATCTATGGGCCTCTTCCAAAATATGTTAAGTCAAACAGAATTGAACATTCCTATATTCTGCACTAAACTTCTCCTTTTAACTTTTTTCTATGTACTAACTAAATGATTCCACTAAAATTCATATGTTCCTGCATTTAAAGACTTTTAGATCACTAGATTCATCATTGTTTATTCAAATATTAAGTTTGTTTATTCAAAGATTTGTAGAGTGTTTTTTCATAATTGGCTCAAATAAAAAGTTCAGAACTCTCACTGAAAGTGAAGGAAAAAAAAAGTTCTTATAAATAAGCAATCTACCATATTCCAGGGAGTAAAGTCCTACACGGCACATAGATACAGGGTTGCTGGTCTTATACCAACGTCTTTCTGCTCAGCAAGTTATGTTTTGGAGATTTTTTTTTTAAAGTAATAGAGCTTCAGAAATAATAACTATTCCTTGACATGATTCAAGATAGCCCTAGGCTAAATCTTTGAGATTCATTTTTAGCACAGAGTAAAGGTTCTGATGGTCACATAAAACAGGCTGTGCAAGCTCAGAACTGATCTAAGAAAAAAATGGGAGTATGAAGGCCCAATAAATTGAATCCAACGGGCTGATTTTTAAAAATTTAAATGGCTCTTGATATCTTTATAAAAAGAGAAACTAGGAGATATTGATACTAATATGCACTCTCTTAACAGACAACTATATCAAGGACCTAGGAGGTGATCCACTCTGATTATAGCTAATAGCAGTGCAATACTACCATTTTATTTACTACCAACCGTTAGTGTAGCAAAGTGCAAAGTATGTCTATACTTTGTGAGCAATGCCACATAATCTGTATCTTTTGCCATTGAAATAAGAAAAATAGAAGGTAAAATAGCCCATTTTTAGAGGTGAATTTGTAAATTGACAGGATTCTTTCAAATGTTCCCTCATCAGTGTCTCTCTCTACAGAAAGAGAATTGAAAGTAAATCACTGAGTGTGTTCCTTCTGTCTACCTCAACAAAGAAAAAACTAACTTCTTATGTATATTAATTATACCGGAGTTATCTTAGAAAAATAACAAAGATAATCTTTTTGTTACTTTTCTTCCATTTAAAAAGTTTTATTTTGACAATTAGGTCTTTAGTTTTATTTTTCTTCTTATGTCTCAGGAGTTAGTAGTGGTAAAAATGCTTAACATGATACACAAAAAAAGTGGAACTGGGAAAGGGAGAGTTAAAGCCCAGAAGTAAAACAGGAGAGATGATGAGAGGCCTGCCTTAAATGGCACACCATGGACTTATTCCCATGCTTCAGTAACTATTAGCTGAAAAATCTAGAGATGCTGCTGAGGGCAAACATCAGTCAAGTCTTAAGGAAGGTGATGATTTTTATTTCCTGGTGTTCTCATCTTTCTCTGTGAGTTGGCATCATTCTAAAGCTTACGCCTAGTGTGGAGACAAGTCAGCTGCAGTAGGCACATGTGCACATTTATGTGAGCTACAAAAAAAAGACCTATTGAATAAAAATTTTGAGAATCATTCCAACTGGACCAATTAGGACATGTGTTCAACAACCTGGTAGTGAGGAAGTTGAAAAGAAGTGAGGATGCACTTGGTTGGTTAAACAAGTAGTGTCTTCCTGTGAAGTGTCCATCCTGGAGACTGGTATCAATCCTACACAACTAAAGTGGAAGATGAATGAAACAGTTGCAGGAGGGAGGTGGGCAGGGAGATAACCACCGAGGTCCATTCACATCTCAGAGTGAGCAATGAGGAGTAACTGCCATGTTGTAAGGAGGAGAAGGGCGCGGTGTGATTTGGGTTTTAGAATCTTCGTTTTGGCATCGCTATAAAGAATTTGTGGAGAAAAGCAAGACTTACTTTGGGGGCTTTCTAATAGCTGCTTTTTTGTTTCTTTTATTTTTATTCCTATATGGTCAATGCATTGTTGCATCTTATTTATTGTGTGGGAAAAATCATAAATTTATAGTAAGTACCTGAGATGTGGTAGATGCTCTTCTGGGATGCATGGTTACAGGCATGAACAAAGCAAGCACAGCCCTTGCTCACAGGCAATCTTGAATTTATTGATGTTGGGAAGTCTCTTCCACTCCCTAAGCTTCAATTACCAAGACTATTCTGACAATTCTCAAATATCTCTGTCTGGCCCCCTCTCCTAAGTGCCATACCTGAATAACCAACTGGTGACTTGGGAACTCCCCTTGACTTTCCTTAATGTACCTCCACTGCAAACTAAACTCTTCATTTTTCCTTAAAACCTGCTCTTCTTCTAGTTCCTCACTTTAGTAAATGACATCACAACTCCCTAATTGCTCAAGCCCAGCCCTGGTGTCATTCATATCCAGTGGCCTCACCCAAATCTGGGACACCTTTCTCTCTCAGCTGCGAAACAGCAATAATGTTCTCGCAGGCCTCACTGCCCCTCCTGGTTTGCTGCCTCCATTTCTCTCTATAGCCAGAAATTACCTTTTAAATGTAGAGATATAATCATGTCCCCTCCACAATTAAAATATCCTAATGGAAGACTATTATCTTTAGGAAAGATGTCCGGAGTCCTTAAAAGCCTTATGAAATCCCCCCACATTCAAACTTTGTTTTCCTTCCTATCTTCAAATAATTTACCTCTCTCCCCAGAACTAATTATTATAAATACATGGATTTCCTTTTCATTGCCCAATAGCAGGTTTTCTCCATGCTTTCAACTACTGTTATTTTTTCCTGGAACTCCTTCTCTTCCTCTTCATATAATTAAATCTTTTTTTGTTGTTAAAGTCTTGGCACTAATACAATTTCCTATATCAGATTAGTTGCCTTTTTATGTTTCCCATTACATGGCATTCTGATTTGTGACAATTAAAATATTAATAATTAAGTGTTTATTCCTATACACTGGGTATTTAGAAGAGGATCTGGCTGACATTAAGTGTTCAGTAAATAATTTTTGAATTGATGAAGATGGTTGGGTAATGTTAACAGGCCACTTGTGGTTACAAAGCATGTTGAGTAGTGGCTTTCATCTTTACGGCTGTTCTTTATTTTTATTTTATATAATTTTATTATTGTATTGTGTATTTATTATTTATTGCATGTTTATTATATTTTAATTTTTATTATGGTTGTTTTATTCGTATGTTTTTATTTTTATTATGGTTGCAATTTATTATTTCCAAGTGCTCTTAGCATCCTAGCTGATGGATAAATGAAGGAAGACACTATCAATAAGGACTAAGGATTTTGTTTTCTACACAATTTCAGAAAAAGGATAATGGGTAAGAGGCAAGGAGTTCAAATAATAGAGCATGGGATTTAAGTTAGTTAAACAAGGAAGCAGAGACATGAATCTGCTGATAATTAAACTGTGAAGGGATCAAAGTACCCTATGAAGTAAGAGAACATAATGAAATGAGAGAGACAGCTGATAATGATCAGAGAATAAGATGTTTAGAGTTCACATTTCTGAAGCAGAATAGTTTTCAATGATCACTAGATTCAAAATGTGGCCATTGAATAAGACGTTTAGGTTAGAATAAGTGTAAAGTTCACTGGAAATGAAGAGACTAATGAACTGAACATTTTGAGTCTTATTTTAGTTCCTTATTAATAATAAAAAAGTTAAAAATTCCAGAACATTTTTTTTCTTTTACAAAGCCAGATATACGTATTTCTCCTAATATTATTGATTCAGGCCACACCAGTTACAAGCACTGCTGCTGGCCAAATTTGGCCCACTGCCTGATTTGTGTGGCTCATGAGTTAAGACTGATTTTTACATTTTAAACATTTAAAAAAATTAAAAGAAAAACATTATTTTGTAAAGCACAATAAATAAATAAAATTCAAACTTCAGTGTCCACAAATAGTGATTTATTGGAACACAGTGGAATTCATTATTTTACATATCGCCTATGGCTATTTTTGTGCCACAATAGTTAGGTGGAATAGTTGCTACAATGACCACAACAGTAGCCTTTATTTGCCATCTGAGATTTGAGAGGATTGCAGACCTCTGGACTACACTAAGTCAGCAAAGTCTAAATGGTAAGATATCATTAGATTTTCACAACAGGTACTACATAAAGGTTATTATTATCACAGATGTCTCATATGTATTAAATATGTAAAGCCTGCTGATAATTTTGTCATTGACTACACTCTACCTTTTATGCTTTCTCCAGACACACAGTGAATGATGTTAGTACGTTGCTTCCTACTAACTTCACACTCTTAAAAACTATGAAGAATATATTTGGTTTTTATTTTATAACTGATGAAACAAAGGTTGAGAGCACCTAAATAAATTACCCAAGGTCAAAATCTGGGAAGTTGTATAGACTGAAAACAAAGACAATATTTTCCAACCCCAAAGTCTTATGTTCCTTCTTAATATGCTACATTGCTTGCTACAAAGTTCACTAATGTTATTCTGGAACTACTCTGTTTGAGGAATAATGATGCTCTCATGTCCAACATGTGACTGAGCCAATCATTTTGCCCAATTCATGATCAACAGTAATCATCACAGGCAAATCAACCCTAGCCTGTACATCATTTGTTAAAGCATCCACAGTAATCAAAATTGCTCTGCTAAAGCTCAGTACTTTTAAGGATACAGATTTTCTCAGAGTAGATAGCTCTTGTTTACTGTTTTTTAAATCTATGGCTGTTGACTACTTGTTGATTAACACTGAATTTAAAAGTATTATTATTTATGTTAGGAAAATGTTTTAGGATGTATTAATTGGGTATTTTAATGGAATACTTTGTTACTAATGTCATCATATTCAGAAATTACAATTGACCTTAGAGAAACTCTGTATTTTAAGCTAATTTAAATAAGGATCTAGACCTAATTTCTATGAATCTCTGAATGCACGGTTCCCGCTATAATATGTAAGAACTTTTACTTTACAAAATTTTCAATAATCCCTAAATTGCACAATATTACTGGTCTCATGAATTCTTAAGAAAATTAAATAGTTTTTGCCAATAATTAATGGTTTCAAGGAGGATATCAAGATGGCAGAGTAGAGGGACATGGAACTCAGCTCCTCCCACAAATACATAAAAAATACATCTACACGTGGAACAATTCTCACAGAATACTCACTTAAAGCTTACAGAAGATCTCATACAACCAAAGCTTCAAGAAAGATCCCCAGGTGACCAAGCAAGATGAAGGAAAAAAGGAGAAGAAGAGGAATCAGGAGGGGACCTGTGCCCCCTGGGAGGGATCTGTGAAAGAGGAAATGTTCTCTCACCCTGGGAACCTCCTTCATGGTGTGAGAGGCCCAACGGGAAAGACTGGGAGCTTCAAAGCCTGGAGAGGAGAGTGTGGGAGTTGGCCTGCAGCCACACAGGGTAGAGAGACTAGCACAGACTGTCCTGGTCGTGTTGCTGCACTTCCCAGACAGAGACCCAGGGCTGCTGGTGTACGCAGCAGCTAGGTGCTAAAATTCAGGCTTCACTGGACAGACCCAGGGAAAGAGGACTTGGTTTGACTCCATGAAGACAGCATAAAGGGCCTGGAGTGTGGCCCAGGTAGCAGCTGTGGGCACATGCAGGACAGAGCACAGGTCCACCACAGGAGCCCCATTATCAACATGGGAAAGAGGGAGCATGGGTCCACCATAGCAGCCCCATTGTCAGATTGCTCTCAGTGGGGCATGGGTCCAGACTCATGGGTTCTGTGATGTTTGCAGGTGGGCACACACAGAGGTGGGACTGAAATCTGGGCCAATTACCAGCAATCCCACTGTGGGTGCAGGGAGGCCATTCCAGCAGGTTCTTGCTCTGGCAGATTTTGGTACCAGGACCATGCATGCACACCTGATGGCATAAGCCTATTATCTGCAGGGCTCAGGATGTGGCTCTGCTGGTTTGTCAAGCCGGTGGCTTGGGAGCACACATGTGCATCTAAGGGACCTCTGAGCAGATTACTCCCAAGCAGAGACAGTCACTGAAGACAGTGCCAGCAACAGTGAAATTTGTGGGTGCTCACATGTAGCAGGCATCATCAAAAAAGTGCACAACCCAGTAAACAATTCCTGGGAAAGAAAACACAGTGGCTCCTTTCCCAGCAGGAGTGCTCCAGTCCCACCTACCTCACACCACAGCTTAGAACTGAATCTGGGGGCTTCTACTCCAAAAACAGGGGAACAGACCCTGCCCCCACAGGGCTGTGACAACCACAGAGCAAAGAGGAGGCCCCACCCAAAATCCAGTGCAGGCTCTGGTCACTACAACACCAAACACACCCCCTATCGGAAGGGACAAGGGCCAGAACACCCTGAGGAAAGATGTGGCAGGCATCCATACTATAAACAGCCCTCACATCAAAAATATTGGACTCAAGCAGGCTACACAGGTGTGTTACCACATAAAAATAGCCTTTCAAGACCACAGTAGATGACTGTTTCTCCTAAATTTATAGAGTAATAGAAATATAAGTAAAATGAAGAAGCAGAGGAACCACTCCCAATGAAAAGATCAAGAGAATTCCTGTGAAAGAACAAACAATGAAACAGACCTCTTCAGTCTAATAAACACCAAATTCAAAAAGGAGATAATGAAAATACTGAAGGAATTAAGAAAGGCTATTGACAGAAATGCAGATTACTGTAAAAGGTAATTAGAAACTATAAAGAGGAGTCAAGAAAAATTAGAAAACTCATTTGCCAAGACAAAAGCAGAGCTAAAGGCAATGAATAGCAAAGTGAATAATGCAGAAGAACGAACAAGTGATCTGGAAGAAAGAATAATGGAAATCACCCAATCAGAACAGCAGACAGAAAGCCAAAGGAAAAAGAAATGAAAGTAATATAAGAGACTTATGGGATAATATAAACCATGCCAATCCATGCATAATAGGGATTCCAGAAGGAGAAAAAAGAGAAAAGAAGATCGAAAATGTATTTGAAGAAATTATGTCTGAAAACTTCCCAAACCTAGAGAAGAAAGTAGATATCCAGCTACAGGAAGCACAGAGGGTCCCAAACAAGATGAACCCAAACAGACCTACACCAAGACATATTATAATTAAAATGACAAAATTTAAAGAGAGGATTCTAAAGGCAGCAAGAGAAAAACAAAGAGTTAATTACAAGGGAACCCCCATAAGACTATCTGTTGATTTCTCTACAGAAATGTTGCAGGACAGAAGGGAGTGGCCTTAAATTCTTACAAAAGTGTGTATAGAGGGGACATATTTCAATGTAAAAAAAAGTCATTTATGACAAATCCACAGTCAACATAATACTAAATGATGGAAAGCAGAAAGCCTTCCCACTAAATTCAGGAACACGACAAGGATGCCCACTCTCACCACTTCTATTCAACATAGTATTAGAAGTCCTAGCCACAGCAATCAGACAAGAAAAAGAAATACAAGGTATCCAAATTGGAAGGGACGAGGTAAAATTGCCATTATATGCAGATGACATGATACTCTCTATAGAAAACCCTAAAGACTCTATACAAAAACTATTAGAACTGATAAATGAATTCAGCAATGTAGCAGGATACAAGATTAATATACAGAAATCTGTTGCATTTCTTTACACTAACAATGAAATATCAGAAAGTAAAAAAAACAAAAAACAAAAAACAAACCAACAAAAAAACTTTTAAAATTGCAAAAGAATTAATAAAATACCTAGGAATAAACCTAACCAAGGAGATTAAAGATGTACGTGCTGAGAGCTGTAAAACATTGATAAAGGAAATCAAAAATGATTCAAGGAAATGCAAAGATATCTCTTGCTCTTGAATTAGAAGAATTAATATTGTTAAAATGGCCATGCTACCCAAAGCAATCTACAGATTTAATGTGAGCTCTATCAAACAACCTATGACATTTTTCACAGAACTAGAACAAATAATCCTAAAATGTATATGGAACCACAGAAGACCCAGAATTGCCAAGCAATCCTGAGGAAAAAGAACAAACCAGAGGCAAAACCTTCCCAGACTTCAGACAATACTACAAAGCTACAGTAATCAAAACAGCGTGGTATTGGCACAAAAACAAATGTATAGATCAATGGAACAGAATAGAGTCCAGAAATAAACCCACACACCTATGGTCAACTAATCTTGGACAAAGGAGGCAAGAATATACAATGGAGAAAAGACAGTCTCTTCCATAAGTGGTGTTGGGAAAGCCAGACAGCTGCATGTAAATCAATGAGGTTAGAACACTCCCTTATAGCATACACAAAAATAAGCTCAAAATGGATTAAAGACTTAAATATAAGACATGACACCTTAAAACTCCTAGAAGAGAACATAGACAAAACATTCTCTGACATAAATCATAACAATACTTCTTAGGTCAGTCTCCCAAGGCAATAGAAATAAAAGCAAAAATAAACAAGCAGGACCTAACCAAACTTAAAAGCTTTTGCACAGCAAAGGAAACCATAAACAAAACAAAAAGACAACCTACAGACTGGGTGAAAATATTTGTAAACTGTGTGACCAAGGGATTAAATTCGAAAATATACAAACACCTCATACAGCTCAATATTGAAAAACAAACAACCAAATTAAAAATTGGGCAGAGGACCTAAATAGACATTTCTCCAAAGAAGACATACAGATGGCCAACAGGCACATGAAAAGATGCTCAACATCACTAATTATTAGAGAAATGTAAATCAAAACTACAATAAGGTATCACCTCACATCAGTCAGAATGGCCATCATCAAAACATCTATAAATAATAAATGCTAGGGAAGGTGTGGAAAAAGGGGAACCCTTCTACACTGTTCATGGGAATTGAAATTGGTGCTGCCACTATGGAAAATGGTATGGAGGTTCCTTAAGGAACTAAAAATAGAGCTACCACATGATCCAGCAATCCCACTCCTGGGCATATGTCTGGAAAAGATGAAAGCTCTAATTCAAAAAGATAAATACACCTTAATGTTCACAGTGGGACTATATGCAATAGCCAAGACATGGATGTGTCCATCAACAGATGAATAGATAAAGAAGATGAGGGGTGTGTGTGTGTGTGTGTGTGTGTGTGCACATGTGTGTATAATGGAATATCACTTAGCCATAGAAAAGAATGAAATAATGCCATTAGCGGCAACATGGATGGACCTAGAGATTATCATACTAAGTGAAGTAAGTCAGACAGTGAAAGACAAATATCATATGATATCACTTATACGTGGAATCTAAAAAATAGTACAAATGAACTTACTGACAAAACAGAAACAGACTCAGACAAAGAAAACAAACTTATGGTTACCAAAGGGGAAAGGTGTGGGGGAGGGATAAATTGGGAGTATGGGATTAACAAATGCACACTACCATATATAAAATAAACAACAAAGTTTTACTGTATAGCGCAGGGAACTATATTCATACCTTGTAATAAACTATAATGGAAAAGAGTGCAAAAAAAGAATATAGATACATACACATATATTTATAACTGAATCACTTCGCTGTAAACCTGAAACTAATATAATATTGTACATTAACTATACTTCAATTAAAAAAAATAATAGCTTCCAAACAAACACCCTCTTTTTTGTGGGTGAATTCATGAATATGTGCAACTTTTAAATTGCCAATTATGTATAGAAAAATTTATGCTCACAAAAATATGATAGTAGATGCTATGGAAGACAACAATTTTACAAGGCCTTCCAGAAACTTATCTATAAGATCTCAGACATTAAGACAAAATTAAAAGCCACATAGAAGTTGATAAAAATTCAAAACTTGTTGTCAGTCCATATGTGATTATAGATTCTACAATATGATTCCCTTTATAGGTGTTAGATATTTGCGGGACCATCTATGATTGTCAGTTACTGGAGGGTAACATGCTTGGTGATCAGGAGCAGAGATACAAGGGAAAGAAAATCTGTTTACAATTACCCAAGCCCAGAACCTAATCTCTAGTTCACAGAAAGGACAAAACAGTTTGTGCATGAGTTAAAATACGCTCAAAAAATACACTGCTGTAAAAAATGGCAAAAGAACACATTATATTTTTGCTATACCATTTACCAAGACCTGTCCACTATATTAGATAACCTCATATTGAATACAAAGCCAATTGCAATTATGGCTCAATTTACTTAAGTCAGCAATAGAAAACATCTGTATTTTTTCTCTGTATTTTGTTCTGCAATTTTTTTCTTATTCAGAGTGAGCTTACAAAGCTCTTATTGTTTCATAGTGTTTTTTTGAAATTGAAGAAGCAGAATATTTACATATTAAGTCCAGATGATTTTTTAAAATAATTTACATTCTTTTTATTTCTCCTATATAATTTCATTGGATATTAAATTTTTGAAATTATGTTCATAGTTTGATTATATTTTCTATAAATAATATATGGTGAAAGGAATATGAAATATTTTTTATGAAAGTGGACTTGGGGTCTGAAATAGCTGAAAATTACATTTAGAGACAATGCACCTTAAGAGTCCAGAGCAAAGAAACTCATTGTGGTTTTAGAGTGAGCTAGAAAGACTGTATGAACATGTGAAATGACTCTTCAGAATTAGAAAGTGACTACTCATAGAGGAGTGGAGAGCCCATCGTAGGCAGGCTAAATGGCTTGAGCAACTGGGGGTATGAATGACAAAATATTTAGGGCTGTGTATAGATGGTCCCTCTAAATGAAGTGCTCTTATGGAGAAATTAAGGATAGAAAGAAACTCAAGGGCTTGGAAAACCAGAGGCTGGGCATTCTTATGTAAGAAAAAGCTTGTAACTAAAAGTAGTTGATTCATGCTTGCTGCTGCTATTGGCAAATGGATGACATATTCAAAATGTCCTTTTCAAACAATCAGAAAAAAAGAACAGAAAACAAATGTTAAACTTAAGTGCTGTCTGGGAAAAAGAAAGGACAATGTAACAGTAGAAACATTTCAGAGAAGAAATAGAGAGGGTTTTGGAGACCATTTTGTAACTAGATATTGATTGTGAATGAGAGAAAAGAGAAAATACTCCTCCTCCAATGGCAGCCTAGTTTTTGATAAGGGATTTAAATTTTCATTTTCTTTTTCCTTTTCCTTTTTTTTTTCCCACACCTGCTGCCACTTTCCCCCCTTGGTGTCCATACATTTGTTCTCTACATCTGTGTCTCTATTTCTGCCTTGCAAACCGGTTCATCTGTGCCATTTTTCTATGTTCCACATATATACGTTAATATACGATATTTGTTTTTCTCTTTCTGACTTACTTCACTCTGTATGACAGTCTCTAGATCCATCCACATCTCTACAAATGACTCAATTTCGTTCCTTTTTATGGCTGAGTAATAGTACATTGTATATATGTACCACATCTTCTTTATCCATTTGTCTGTCGATGGGCATTTGGGTTGCTTCCATGACCTGGCTATTGTAAATAGTGCTGCAATGAACATTGGGGTGCATGTGTCTTTTTTTTTTTAAACATCTGTATCAGAGTATAATTGCTTTACAGTGTTGTGAGGGATTTAAATTTTCAATTGAGTTTATTGTGCATTTTTTTCCACGCATAAAGTCTACAAAGAGCAGACCAAAAAAAAAGAAAAGAAAAGAAAAGAAAAGAAAAAAGCCTCCAGAAAAGCCTGCTCTCCTTAGCCAAATGACCAGAAAAGGGGCTGTTTAGAAAGACAGAAAACATCACGACAATAGTGGATAATGGTTCTTGCCCAGCCAACACCACAGAGAAAGCTTCAGCTCCTCCACTCTCTTTAGGAAAGACATAGTGAGGAGCCTAGACATTTACTCCCACCTGGGGTAACAAGGCCCCCTCCCTGCTAGGGTGGTATCAGAAGAAGCCAGTTGAGGAGCTGGGGCTCCTCCAGGCAGCAACAAGGGCCTCCCGCCCACTCAATGTCTGTGGAGAGGCCTAGTGGAGAACCTGGACTTTTACCCCCATCTGGAAGTAATGAGGTAAGACCGCACTTCCATTGCCAGCACAGTGTCAGAAGAGGCCTGCTAAAAAAGAAGATGTAAATAAAATCCATAATCTCCATAATAATACCCAAAATGTCCTTCGCTTTGATTAAAAATCAATCATCATACCAAAAACTAAGGGTATATCACTTGAATGAGAAAAGACAATCAACAAACACTGACAATGCTCCAGATGTTAAAATTACCTGACAAGCAGCTATCATAAACGTATTCAACCAGCAATTATAAACACACTTCAAACAAATGAAAATATAGCAAGTCTCAACAAAGAAATATAAGATATAGAGAAGAATCAAAATAAAATTTTAGAATTGAAAAATACAATAATCAAAAAAAAATCCAACAACAACTAAATGTTGGGCTCAATATGAGAATGAAAAGAACAGAGTAAAAAATCCATGAAATTAATGGTAGAACTATAGAAATTACTTAATCTGAACAAATAAAGTAGAATGAATAAGAATGCTCAAGATTATAATAAAGATCTAATATTCTAGACTATGGAAACCCAGAAGGAAAGGAAAACAAAGGCAGGGCTAAAAAAGTACTAGAAGAAATAATGGCTATAAATTCTTTAATTTTGGCAAAAGACTGAAATCTACAGATTGAAGAAGGTGAGCAAATTCAAGGCAGGATAAACCCAAAGAAATTCATGCCAAGACTTATTATAATTAAAATTCTGAAAACTAAGGATAAAGAAATATCTTGCAAGCAGCAAGCAAGAAAGAAAACTGATTAAGGTGGAAGGTTGTGACAAATAGCAATAGTATTTTCAATAATTCTTTAACTGATTTGAACCGTATTGACAACAAACATTATAAAATTAAAATAATATAACTCACATGTGACGATAATTGAAATGGAAATTATTTGCTGCTGTTGTTCACCTTTTTTTTGAGAATATTTACCTGTCTTTAAAATTTTCTAATAGTCCCATTAAAATAAACATATAAATATAATATTTTAACTAAAGTTACCTAAAATGTTTATTTTAAAATGTAATCATGGGGCTTCCCCAGTGGTGCAGTGGTTGGGGGGTCTGCCTGCCGCTGCAGGGGACGCGGGTTCAAGCCCTGGTCTGGGAGGATCCCACATGCCGCGGAGCGGCTGGGCCCGTGAGCCACAATTGCTGAGCCTGCGTGTCTGGAGCCTGTGCTCCGCGACGGGAGAGACCGCGATAGTGAGAGGCCCGCGCACCGCGATGAGGAGTGGCCCCCACTTGCCGCAGCTAGGGAAAGCCCTCGCACAGAAACGAAGACCCAACACAGCCATAAATAAATGAATTAAATAAATAAATGAACTGAAAAAAAGTTAAAAAATAAAAGATCCCGCGTGCTGCAACTAAGACCCAGCGCAGCCAAAATAAATAGATAAATAAAATGTAATCATCACAAAAATTAATAGTAAGGGAGTTTACTTTTTTCTATACTAAGTTATAAAAATGGTGTTTTTAGCACTTACAGAATATCTCAATTCAGACTAGCCACATTCAAGTACTCAAATGCCACATGTGTCTTGTGGCTATTATACACACAGAGTAGGTCTACAGTGATGGCAGAAGGGATAGGCTCAAGGATATACTGTGCAACATGGGGAATATAGCCACCATTTTGTAATAACTGTAAATGGAAAGTAACCTTTAAAAACTATATAAAAATAAAACATTCTTAAAAAGAGAAACAATGGTATGGAAAAGGAACAATAGAGTTTGCTATTCATATCAAAGCTGTTGTTGCTTTTTAGTATTACTGTAGGTCTCACTGACAAGTATTAACAATGAAAAATGCCAGCATCATTTTAAAATGTTGAATATGTAATACGACATAGATTGTCATTTTTATGAAGACATTTTAAATTGTAGACTCAGTCAACTAATTCACAATGATGTGGCTAGTGAATTCCAGGATTTTCATTTTCATGTCAAAGTTTGTTGGCTGGATTGAGGTTGCTTTTAGAAATATTTTTTTTATTTTAATTTTTATCTGAAATATAGTTGATTTACAATGTTGTGTTAGTTTCAGGTGTAAAGTGATTCAGTTATACATATATATAGATATATATATTCTTTTTTTTACATTCTCATCCATTATAGGTTATTACAAGATATTGATTATTGTTCCCTGTGCTATACAGTAGGTCCTTTTTGGTTCTCTATTTTATATATGGTAGTGTGTGTATTTTAATGCCAAACTCCTAATTTATCCCTCTTCCCTCCCTCTCTTTTGGTAACTATAAGTTTGTTTTCTAAGTCCACTTCACAAATATTTTATAAATTAGATCTCCAATACGTCATGGTTGTATAAACTTAATATTTTTTGATGATTATTTCAGACCTCAATTTAGAAATCCAAAGTTATTCTGTTACTTCTCTAAAAATACAGATAAAAGGTAGTGATATATTAAAACTTAAACTTAGCCATGACTTGAAAACTTGACTATAGTTTTTAGAAATTTTGAATTTATATCTGAAAAAAGATAGCTAAGATTATTTTAATAACATTTTTCAACTTCTCAAAATACTATGACATATTTATAAATATTTTCTGTCCAATATTTAACACTTATATTATCTATTAAACCCAATCATTGTCTCGCAGATATTGAACTCATTAAGATATGAAAGCACTTATTAAATAGTGTTGCTAATTCAGCCTTATAATATAAATATCATAGCATTCATTTTTGAAACGTCAGATCAGCTTATCAGAAGAGTATTCACCAGATATAATGCAGAGAGTTAACTTCTATATATAAGCACTTATTTGTATAAAGATTCTCTTCCTACTTTGCAGCAACAACAAAGCATGGCAGTAAATTAGATAATACAGCAGACAGTACTGCTACTCTCATGTGAAATCACCATTAAAATTTGGTGCTAATCAAAACTGCCTCCTAGTTCTTTCCTCTTAGTAAATAAATATCAAAATTTGAACTTACTAAAATCAGAATATATTTTCCAGTTCATACATTGAGGTTGTTTATATGCTTTTATCTGCAAATGAGGCTTAAATAATTAATAAAACTTAAAACAAGGAATTAGTTGATAATTATTCAATTGTTGATCTCCAATTCAATTCAGTAGTAAGAGTACACTAACATGCTGGCATTGTGGAAATAAACAATAAGAGGAAAAAGAAAAGAAAATGTTAAGAATGAATTTGTGTTTCTATAAACTGATTTTTATTAAGAATCTGACATAATCTACCTCTAAGTTTAAAGGCTTTGAACATTAATACACCAATGCTAATAAAACGGTGGGTGTTAAAAATAATAGGAGTAGGGAATTTGGCTCTATCAATCCTCATTACCTGCAAATTTGGTCACAGCTTTTCCCAGTAGCATAAAGGAATAATACCTCCATGAAAATACCATAAGGCTTTGGTCTGAGACAGATATAAGACTGGGAAAATAGTATGTCTAAGTTATGTGGTCAAAACATAGATTTTTCGAACGTATATTAATTCTATGTTTTATCTTTTCTTCTGTGACTAAGATTTCTAATATCCCAAAAAAAGGTTATGACATGGCACTCTAACAAAACTAACCCACATACTTCTGCTACACTAATAGGTACTTTTTCATCATATAATTTTGACTAAATTCTGTCAAGGTATATTTTTAACAAGAATACAAATAAGACAGACCAGTCCCTCATTTGTGGTTTGTCACTTTCTTTACTTTTGACGTGTAAATTTTAAAATACTCTATGTTATATAATTTCCAAAGCTATCCTTAAATATTCAGAAAAAATAAATGAAACCATGAGAGTTTCACAAGGTCAGTTATTAAGAGCAATCAGAATGTGGGTCATCAATCAAGGATGATGTGTGACCAACCCACCCAAATATCTTTCAGTCATATCTATCATTTCTCCACTAGAATATTATTCCTTTTGATAAAGCATTGCCCTATTGTGGTTCTGTTTTAAAATATAAGAACTCCTGGGGGGGTTATAGTATCTATTGTAATAAGTCTATTATTACATTATTATCTTTATCAGCACAGCTGAACACAAGCAGCATGAGAGGCCCCTGGAATTAGGAGTAAGAGATGAATCTAGAGCAGGAAAAGTATCACAGGTGGTGATCACATGTTTTGCCTATATCACATTTTGCTTAGTGCTGGCCCAAATGCCTCAAGAGAATGTTTTTAAACATTCACACTTTCAGGGAGAATTGGGGTTGTGTGAGGAATACAATGGCAGCAATTAATCAAATAGTAGCTCCTACTTTGCACTGCACAGAGTGCCTAAAATTCTAATTGAAACTCCCCAATCTTATTGGCTTGAAGACCAGAGGACCTGGTCTGGGTCAACAAGAGTCACTCAGATAATCCTAGAAAGGAAAGACAGAGGCACTGGAAGTATCCCTCACTTCCCGATGGCCCATCACTGATTATATTTTCACTGAGACACCATATTTAAACTACAGGCTCTTCAGATCACAGATACTGGTGTGAAGAGTGAACTACAAGATTATCACCTTCATACCAAAGTTTGTGAGCTGGATTAAAGTTAGTTGTTGGCACAAATATTTTATTACTAACTGATTAAGTTTTCACTATGGCTTTTCTTTGGAACATATTGAATATTCTCTCAGTTACGTAAGAAAGAATTTAAGTAAGTTTGAACTTCAGAATATAATGAGTCCAGATTGTTCTACTTAATAGAAAAATATCTATTTACTGCCAAATAAGTTATGCCAGTATTCTAGAAAAGTGAGGTGATAGACTAAAACAGAGAATAACTAACAGAACTTTTTGACCATGTCTATAAAATATAAAGGAAAGAGTCATTTCATGGTGATTTTCACTTTTCATCCTCTATGTAATTAATTGCCACACAGTTATTTAGATCACTACACAGTTGATTTGGATCTGACCCTGTCATATTCATAGTGACAAAATTCCTTATGCAAAGATGGTGACTTTGAAGAATGCAACAACATATTTATATCAACTAGGGATATCCTCTATGATGTAAAGAAAGCCTTTATTTGTTGTTTGTGTAAACACGGTGACTTTAAATTGCAAATTTCAGAATAATCTCTAATTAGTTAGCTTTTTAAAAATTCCTGAAGCAAGAATTTAGAGACTGAAGTTTATTGTACCTAAGCAGCTACAACACAAGTAACACAATAGAGGCTTCGTCTTGAGGCACAAGTAAGAAGATATTTTTTTTTAATAATTATTTTAATGTTTTCAATTATTTTATCACTATGAATGCACTTTAATCACCAGAATAAGCAATACCCAATGTTTACTATCTTGTAGTCTCTTGAGGAATCCAGGAAAATATTTATGAGGCATTATATTCCTTATGCCAACAGCTAAAATAAAAGATTTTAGAGGTACCTGGAGGTATAGAGATCCTAAATTACATGCAAGACATTACTGGAGAACCTGGAAATAAAAAGGATTTATTCTCTCTAGGCTATCTGAATGCTGCCTTCTCACAAATAAATGTTAAGATGTCCTAACATACATTGCTTTCACTATTTCAGTCTTGGTTGTGAAATAACTTTATAATAAATAATTGACAACATTTTCTTTAACTGACAGATCTCCTGAAATTCAACAAACAAAAGCATGAAGTAGAAGCCTAATAAAAGCTCTTAATTAGGAAATCGGTCCCTAAGAGCAGATTTTCTTTCAGCCTAAAGGATTGCTTTATAGCTAGATTATCATTGTTTTTATTTTCAGTTAGCTTCTCTAATTTGCATACATGCACACACACACAATAATAAAAACACATTTTCTTTGAAGACAACAACTAAAATATAAAAAAATATTTTGCAAATCAGGTTAGCTATCCAGATATTCTTTTAAACAAAGCACATAATTTTTTCTTTACTAACATTATTTCAGAATGAGGAAAGGCTTCGAGATGTGGCATTTACAACAAATCTCTTTCCTGACAGAATTCCAATATTTTTCCAGAGTATCCTTTAACCTGAAAGGAGAATTATTATGTTTTTTCACTATATTCAATTTATTTTCTCTCTTCTACACTAAACAAAAGAACATTAAAAAAAGTGATTGCTTTTCTCTTGTTTTTTTTCTTTTTTCTATCATTCTTCATGTACAATCTATGCATTAAATATAATCTGTATATTTATATTTTGTTAATAAAGATCTCAATCTATAGCAAAATTGCTTATTAAAGAAAGCATAGCATTATGAATATTATCAGATCAATTACTCACTATGTTCAAACATTTCTCAGGAGAGAAAAATAAAATAATAATAAATTTAGATAAAATATTCTGCTTGAACAGATATTGTTAATCTGTTAATAGCAGTTTGATTGTGTAGAGCTTAGTTTAGTGTTCAATGGACAATGAGGCAACAGAAAAGTAGCAGGAATATGCTAAGGTTTTAGAAATTAGTAATATGAAACAACTGTTATCAATAGTAATATTATTAGTTTTCTTTATCTAATCTTATGAATTACCTTTCATTTTATTTTAATGATATGCAATTCACAATTATTATTTTTTAATTGCTTTAGATTTTCTTACTGGTTAATTTTAATAAAATGGGAATTACAGATAAGTGATAAGCTTCTATAATGAAGGGATGCTATATTGTAAAGTTCCCATGTAATAAAATGCTGAATATGTTTTCTTAGCATTTAACTTTAAGCTCAACAATTAAAATTTGTTTTATCTTCATTCAAATCTGACATTTTTTATATCATTTTCTTACATAAATTATCCAAATACCTATTATTTTTAGAATAGTAAAGTGGCTTAATTTCTATGTGAATAAAATATTGAAGTAATAAAATTTTGAAGAAATGTCATGCTGATATGTGAATTACCTCGGATCTCTTCTCTTCCTGTGGTGATCAAATTCACCTTATTTCAAACCCTTCATCTACTCCCTTCCATCATTACTTCTTTTTCAGGCACATAATAGAGAATCAATACACACTTTTTTGAAAATTGCAGTTCAGAGGATTAATAATAAAATAACCATTGCACATTGGACTTTGTAGTATCGGCATAAGCAAAATAGTAACAATAATAAATCTACAGGGCAATTTAATACTTTATCATATTTTATTTATTTTCAATAAGACACCTATTTATCTGCCCAGGTCCTCTAATTGAAAGTTTCTTTCACGTCAACTTTGTAACAATATCTTTTTTTCCAATAAAGTGAATAGACCAAATCACTTCAACG
The DNA here is from genome assembly GCF_965194805.1 of Balaenoptera borealis. Taxonomy (NCBI): domain Eukaryota; kingdom Metazoa; phylum Chordata; class Mammalia; order Artiodactyla; family Balaenopteridae; genus Balaenoptera; species Balaenoptera borealis. The sequence goes on from NC_138866.1 coordinate 51,344,397, forward strand.
TTAAATGAGCATAATTTATGTGAAAGTACTTTTATGAAATTTTTTGTTTTGCTTAAGTAAATTTAAAAAGCTTTTTATAAAACTAATGAGATATATAAATGACCATAGAAAGAAAATGATCCCCAGCAATACCCAGATAGTCAGAGGACCTGCTTGGGAAATTCTGACCCAGAAGACAAGTATCCTCTTTAATAAAATGAAACCTTCATTCTTTGATAAATGATCAAGTTGAAAAATATTGAATTTAATAATTCACTGTAAAAAGAGTCAATACCATATTACTTTACCATAAAATGAGTAGTAAAAGTTACTAAACTGAAAGATTACATTGTCAATCTTTTAAATATGTGAAATCCTAAAATTTCCTCATTTTAAATTCAGTTCTCAAGCTGTCCTCCATAAATCTGTGTATGCTGTATAAAGATGGGAAATTTAAAAGTATAAAAGTATATACTCTCCAAATTCAAGACAACTGAATTAATATTAAAATTAATATGATTGACTACATAGATGTGCATTTTGTTCATTTGAGATTAGCAATTCAAAATGTGAAGTCTAGGAACTCAAATAACCTGTCAGATTCTTATAAAGTAAATTGTTGAATTTCATCCTCTTTTTTCTTTTCATTCTTGCCCCTCCTTCAACCTTGTCCCACCAAAAGAAAAAATAAAAGGGAAAATAAATGTACTGGGAATGGAATCTGGAAAATTGCTATTGGAATCCCATAGCCTTGGTTTGAACAAGATTTCACAAATTAGTAGCTACATGGTTTGGGCAGGCTACTTAATTCTTGTGACTGTTACTTTTTTGTTTTGTTTGACTTTGTCTGAAAAGTTGGTAAATTGATACAACTGTACCTTCAAAGTTTTAGGATGGTTAAAAATAATGCATGTAAAATAAACATAGTGAGTATATTTGGTACTTATTCAGTATTTATCATTAGTAAAATTATTTTTTAAAATATTACTGTAGTATACTCTATTTTTTCTATAGTTAGTCATTATAATTATGATAAAAATCACAAATTAAATGTTGGCTCCCAGTCAAGAACATAGATGAAGCAATATGAATAATATGGCTTAAAATACATTATTCCTTGTAGAACTGTGGTGTATATAGTGTACATCTCTTTCTTGCCTAACTGGTGTCAATAAAGTGAACTTACAATGAACAGAGGGATTTTACAATTAAGTGACTTTATTAGTAATGCAAAAAGGAAAGCTATTTTTAAGATAAGCTCAAAGTTGTGCAGACTGTGTATTATAGCCTCCACCAACACCTGAATTCTTGACAGCATTTTCCTGTTCCATAAAAGACCTCCTTGGCCTGCTCTGAAACTCTTCTCACAATATAGATCAAATCTTAATGCAAGGAAATGTAAAAGTGGCAGTAAAATTTTAAAATATGTTCAAAAGATGTTGGAAAAAACTTCTCTCAGATGTAGACTTAGACAATGTGAATGACAGAAATAAGATGGATTTCCTTTTCCTGATCTAATTATGTCTATTCTATTTTATGTTCTGAGCAACCTTCAGTTTCCTAAAAATTGTCACTCCGTATAGAGTTCTGTGCCTGGCATGGCCAAATAATCTCCCATTGGACCAACATTCCTGCAGTTAACAATTATGAACTCTGGGCAAACATAAACAATTCCCTTAAGGCACTGTAGAGGGACAGAAGCAAGCAGATATTCCATGGTAGTTGACACACGGAAGAAGGGAATGACATGGGGGAAAATTATTTATGACATCCTGAGAGAGGTCCCAAGCATTCACTATTCAGTGTGGATACAATTTAACAAAAACCCTGCAGTCCTATTTGTATGAGGGACAGTGGGACAGGATTTAGGTTAACTACAGCCACTTAACTTAAGGGAGAAAATCCCAGAGGAAAAGGGAGAGGAGATTCTTAAATTCTTTGTGCAATCTCTGCCCAAATCTCTGGCTAACCTCTGAACTACTCATACATGGGAAAAACTCCAAATAGCCCTGGTATGGCTATAAGGGGAATTGAGTTTCATAGTTTAAGTTTAGCCAAGTTATATTTCTTAGAAGATAAAATTTAAAAAATAATTATCAGAGGGTCATCAAATCATCTATAGTTTCTAAAAAATATTAGTTGCAATGTCCAAGACAGGAGAGTCAATGGCATAGTTCCAGTCTGAGTGACAGCAGGTTTGCACTCTCCTTCACAATCAGAAATAACTGATATTTCCATCTGAGTCTGAGGGCAAAATCCAATATCCCAGTTTACGGCAGTTTATGCAGAAGGAGTTCCCCCTTAGTCATGGGAGGGTTAGCCTTTTTGTACTACTAAGGCCCCAACTGACTGTATGAGACCCACCCACATGAGGGAGGGCAATCCATTCTTCCTCAACTTACCAATTAAATAGAATTATCTAGAAAACAGTCTCATCTAGAAACACCCTCAAAGACAAACACAGAATAATGCTTGACCAAATGTCTGGGCACCCACGGCTCAGTCAAGTTGACACATAAAATTAACCATCACAAGTCCATCCCTAACATAATACTAACATGATTCTATCCTGCATACAGCCAAAAATACACTAACCCCTTTCCCAGAAGATAGCCCATCTTAACAAATATCATGATATTAACAATACTTAACACTATGATATAAAGTCAATACATCTTATGTTATCTGCTAAGGGAATCAGCGAGGGAAGAAAATGAACATATTTGATACACACATGCACACACACAAACATTCATAGCAAAATAAGGAGGAAATACTCATGACAATTACAGTCTTTGTTTCTGTAACTTGTTACTTGGTTATAGCTGGTATTTATCTACTACAGTTTTCCACTACCCATTCTGTATTGCCTTGGCCTTCAGTAAGCATCTCAGCTGAGTGTGATTCTTTAACTGGTGGGTCATCTAAACCTTCATTCTTGGAGAGTCTGGGCCATTACTAGTCATGACTGGAGCATACTGTTGTAGTTTTTCATTGATTTTTATCACAGGGCATGGTAATATTAGACTCCCTAAGAGATTTCCTGTATCCTAGATATACTCTTCCTTTTCTCAACTGTGAAGTAGTAGTGTCCAGCTTCCCCTTGGTAGTCAGAAACAATCAATGAGACAGTACAGTAATTTCCCTCTTTGCCGGTTGATTCAGAGGCATTAGGAGTTCAAAGTGATCAGGTAGCAATCTTAACTTACAGTTCAAGGGAATCTGAACTGGTGGAAACATTCACCCTATATAGTACAAAGGCCTCTAGGCCAGTAGAGCATAAGGTTGTGGGAAGAGGAAGTGAAAATTTTGCTATAAGTCACTAGGGGTAATAGTGAGTGGTGCCACTCACATTTCCACCCCTTGATTCCTAGACCTATGAATCCTAGCTACAGGACAAACAGTACCATATACTGAGTACTTATTTCTGCCTGGGCTGATAATGATAAGGTGTGCTGGTAATGCTTTATACTTTGATCCTGGTTTGATTACGTGAGTCTTTTTATTTGTTTTTTCAGCTTTACTGAGATATCATTTGAGTCTTTTTGGACTGTAATCATTCTTTAAGCTGTAAAGTTTTAATTTTGTCCACTTATGTTAAACTACTACAAACACTTTATTTTGTAATTACTACAAAAATCAAAAATAATCAAATAAGTAAGCAGAAATATATTTAAAATATGTGTATGGAGACAAGCCCTATGAGTTATTAAAAGTTTCTATAAACCTACCATGATTTAATATGCCTGTACTGGTATGATACTGCTAAGAAAAGGACAGAACATAGGTACAGAATAGGAATTGTAAGAGTGTTAGTAGACAAGATAGGAAGGTAAAATATATATCATCTGAAGATAGAAAATCCTCTGTAAAGAATAGAGATGCAGACATAGAGAATGGATGTGTGGTCACGGTGGGGGATGCAGGGGAGGATGAATGGGGAGATTGGAATTGACATATATACACTACCATGTGTAAAACAGATAGCTAGTGGGAACCTGCTGTAGAGCGCAGGGAGCTCAGCTCGTTGCTCTGTGGTGACCTAGATGGGTGGGATGGGTGGAGGGAGGGAGGTCCAAGAGGGAGAGGATATATATATACATACAGCTGATTCACTTCCTTCTACAGCAGAAACTGACACAACATTGTAAAGCAACTATACCCCAATTAAAAAAAAAAAAAAAGGAGACAAACCCAGAAGCAACTGATGTAATGACTACATACATTTTGAAAATGTCTGAATAAACAAATTTAAAAGACTATAGACAAATTCAGAAAATACTTGCAAAATATGTGATAAATATCTAAATTTTTAACCACTCAACAAGAAAATGATTAACCGCCTAATAGAAAAATATTTAAATAATACAGAGTCCACAGTAAAATACAAATACCTTGCAAATATAAGATGCTTAATTTGACTCATGATCAGATTTTCTAACTCTTTTTAACTTTATAATAAGCATTTATTTTCCACATGAGAAAATATTAATAAAGTTATCTATAAAAACACAATTTTTATTTTATTTAGATTTATAACTTAAATTTTGCTATGCTTGGAAAAATTTTCCACTAAAATTTGCTATTATGTTTAACAGTTTCTGAAAGTAGCAGTCTCTATTTTACCCTATGAAAATGCAGGCAAGAGTCATGGCCTTCAACTTTTTAAACTGAAACAATAAGACATTTTATATTGCAACACTGCACATATAAACACACATACTCATTTGCTAAATAATATTTATACCTACTGCTTGTTATGCATATAGAAGTACTGTGGTCTGTCCTATCCTACCCTGCTTTATTAAAATTAATGCTAGTCTCAGACACTAAGTTGATGCTATTGGACTGTGACCCAGAATTTTTAAAGTACTACTCTAGCAGGTACCAAATGAGCTTACATGTAGTCTAAATAGATTAACACAAATTTTGTGATACAGTAAGGATATTGTTATTTATGGCCAACCAATTTGAAAGCTTAATATAGCAAAACGCAGCTGTGATCAAAAGATTCCAACAGAAGTAAGCATCAGTTTAGCACCCAACCTTTTGTGCCAATCAGTACATAATTGTTGACTTTGACTGCAGTTCTGTGATATGAGTACTTTCTAAAACTTATGTGCATTACTCACCTTTTTCAAAGTGATAATATTTTAAGGAATTATGTCACTCCAAAGAGCAGGAAAAAAAGTTGCAGCTTCAAGTTTGTAGGAAAGGATGATAATATTTTCACCATGTTAATGGTCCAAATAAGTGAACATGTAAAACTTCTGCAGAATCCTCTCAGGGATTTTCACAGTGTCATCTCTCAATTATAAGTAAAAGGGTCTTATCTACTCTCAGCTGTAAGTAAAAGGACAGTGCTGAACAGCTTTTCTGTTCTAAAACCACAAAGTAAACTCTTCCACTCTTCTTCCTATCTTCAAAATAATATAAGTAATGACTTCTGATTGTACATTTGAACATTAACATTCTCCTTCTACTTTTAACTTTATTATGCCACTTTCAACGCTGTCATGGTTCAAAGTTTCAGCCATTACTTCTTTGTCATTTTCTACTTTCTGTTACTCCAAGAAATACTGTGTTATTCTGAATATAGATTGGGAACTGTCATCCTTTATTCTCAGCTAAAATCTAATTTCAGCCTTATATTATCAAAACTCCTATGAAAACATTAATTTATTATTGAATAATTGTTTCATAACCTAGAAAAATAGTGGCTATACTCCTAAATTTAGCTTAAAACTTAAATGGAATTATGCATGAAGCCATAAGCTTTTCATATTAGGATGAGTCAGGGAAAGGTAAACTGTAAAGGACATTATGAGGAGGGGGATATGATGCTTGTAAGAGTTGATTCCTATTTCATGATTGTTGTGAACATATGACTCTTAAAATGTCTTGTGAAACTTTTAAATTACAATAAATGTCTTTGCTTGTATTAAAGTCCTCATAAAAGATAAGGCTTTGGTAACAAAATGGGTAGGTTTAATGAAGATACAACTCCTAGGAATGTATAAAATTCTGTATTCTATTTGTTGTTTTAGATATTTGCCCTGTTTTTTTACTTCAAAAAATGTCAAGTCTACAGAAAAGTTGTAGTAAAAGTCATATTTTAATGATACACACTTACCCCTTACTAGGATTCACCAATTGTTAATTTTTGGCACAGTTGTCTTCTCTTTCTCTTTCACTAAATATTCAAAAGTAAATCACTGGTATAATGGTACTCATTTTTAAATATTTCATTATCTTCTTTCTAAGATCAAGAACAACCCCTACATAACCTCAATTCCATTTTCACACCAAGGAATACAACTTTGATATTGTAATTTATATAAAATGCAATCCAGAGAGGAGGAGATCAAGGTAGTGGAGTAGGACACTGAGCTCACCTCCCCCCATGAACACATCAAAAATACATCTACATGTGGAACAATTCTCACTGAAAACTAACTGGAGACTGGCAGAAAGACTCATACAGCCAGGACTCTAAGAAAGAGCCACATAGAGTCAGGTAGGAAAGGAAGAGAAGTGATCAGGTCAGGACCTGTGCCACCAGGAGGGAACACAGAAGAGGAGGGTGATTATATAGGTGGAGATCCTTCCTGGGGAGCAAGCAGTTAAAACTATATATTGGGCATCTCAGCCCTGGGGTCTGATCCTGAGAGGACAAGTCCCCTTACCTGGTTTGAAAACCAGTGGGACTGACAGCAGGACTATAAGAGATGTAGACTCCACTCATGAAGAGCATACACTTACTTGCTCACTTCTGAAACAAGGCAGAAGAAGTGGATTGAAATTGCCAGTGAACCTGGCTGGTTTCCTGTGACTGTCTTAGCACACATCCCAGCCAAGCCAAACAATCTCTCCAGCCCCTCTTGCTCCATGGAGCAGCTCCACACTAGGGCAATGGCTGCCATGGTCAAGTCGAGTGAGCAGCTGAAAGGGACAGAGTTGGCTCTGACCAAGCACATCATCTGAATGGGGCCATGTCAACCAATACTGGTGTTCACTGGGGCAGCAGAACAGAAGTGGTCTGGAGCCTTGACTGGTGCAGGAACCACATCAGTGTGTGCCCTGACCCACACCAGGCACGCACTTCAGCCCCTCTTGCTCCAGCACTGCTCCCCTCTGGGGTAAAGGTGCTGATGCTGGGGAGGGGGAGAGCACACACTTAGAGGAAACAGAACCAGGGTGGACCCAAACCTCAGGGCTTCTGCTCCAGCAACATGGGACTTGACCTACCCCCAGTAGGGTGGTATTAGCCACTGATCAGAGGAGAAGCCCTGGCTCACACCAACTCTGGCTCTAGCCCCTTCATCTCCTCCTCCTACCAAGGCAATAGCTGCCAGCACACCCTGGGGAGAGATGTGACTTGTACTCACATCAGATCCAGCTCTCCCACCAAAACCACTGGGTACATGCAGACTGCATAGGGGGGCTCCTGCACAAGAACACCACTTCAAAACTGGGGTAAGTAATTGTTTCACTTAATTTCATAGAGACAGAGAAAGTTAAGCAAGATAAGAAAACAGAGGAATTAGTTTCAAATGAAAGAAAAAGAAAAACACCTGGAAAAAAATCCTAATGAAACAGATAAATAACTGACTAGATGAACAGTTCAAAGCAGTAGTAAAAAGAATGCTAATTAAACTGAGGAAAATAGATGAACACAGTGAGAATTTTAACAAGGAACTAGAAAATATAAAAAACAACCAGTCAGAACTGAAGAATAAATAACTAAAATGAAAAACACACTAGAAGGAATTAATAGCAGACTAGGTGATACAAAATAACACACAGTGACCTAGAAGACAGAATAATATAAAACCCCCAATCAGAACAGCAAAAAGAAAAACAAATTTGAAAAATCACAACAGTTTAATGAACCTCAAAAGACAACAAACATCAAGCATACCAACATTCACATGATAGGAGTCCCAGAAGAAGAAGAGAGAAAGAAAGGGGTTGAAAATATATTTGATTAAATTCTGGTTGAAAACTTTCTGAACCCGAAGAAGGAAACATATATCCAGGTATAGGAATCACAGAGAGTCCCATACAAGATGAATACGATAAGACCCACACCAAGACATATCATAATTAAAATGGCAAAAGTTAAAGATAAAGAGAGAATTCTAAAGGCAGCAAGAGAACATCAAAGGGCCACATAAAAGGAAACCCTAATAAGTCTGTCAGCTTATTTTTCTGCAGAAAATTTGCAGGCCAGAAAGGAGTGGCATATGCAAAGTTATGAAAAGGAAAAACTTACAACCTAAGATACTCTACCCAGCAAGATTATCATTCAGAATTGAAGGAAAGATAAAGAACTTCTCAGATAAGCAAAAACTAAGAGTTCATCAATACTAAACTGACCTTAAAAGAAATGTTAAAGGATCTTCTCTAAGTGGAAAAGAAAAGGCTACATTAAGATGTAAAAATGTATTGGGAAGGAAAAATCCCATGAGTAAAGGCAAGTATATGGTAAAGACTGTGGATCAACCACATAAATAGCTAGTATAAATATTAAAAGGCAAAAAATTGTAAAATCAACTGTAACTGCAATAAACAGTTAAAGGATAAACATGAGGGTGTAAAATATGACACCGAAAACACAAAATATAGGGGAGAGGAGTAAAAAATTGTAGGTCTTTAGAATGTGTTTGAACTTAAATCACTACCAGTTTAAACAAGTAGATATAGTTAAAGATTAACATATATGAACCCATGGTAACCACAAATCAAAAACCTACAATAAATACACAAAAACAAGTGAGAAAGGAACACCAACATATCACTAAAGAAAATTATCAAGTCACGAGGGAAGAAAGTAAAAGAAGAAAAGAACAGAGAAGAACTACAAAAACAAAACAAACCAAAACATAAAAACAAGTACAATAACAAAATAGCAATAAGTACATATCTATAAATAATCACTTTAAATGTCAATGGACTAAATACTCCAATGGAAAGACATAGGGATTGGATAAAAAAACAAGGCCTATCTATATGCTGCTTACAAGAGACTCACTTCAGAGCTAAAGACACACAGAGACTGAAAGTGAGGTAATGAAAAAAGATAGTTCATGCAAGTAGAAATGAAAGGAAAGCTGGAGTAGCAACACACATATCAGACAAAGTAGACTTTAAAACGAAGACTATAACAAAAGACAAACAAGAGCATTATATAATGATAAAGGAATCGATACAAGAAGAGGCTATTACACTCATTAACATATATGCCCCTAATATAGGATCACATAAATATATAAAGCAAATATTAATAGACAAAAAGGGAGAAATTGACAATATTACAATAATAGCAGGGGACTTTAATACCTCACTTACATCAATGGACAGATTATCCAGACATAAAATCAAAAAGGAAACAGTAGTTTTAAATGACACATTAGACCATTGGACTTAATAGATATCTACAAGACAATTCATTCCAAAACAGCAGAATACATATTCCTTTCAATTGCACATGAACATTCTCCAGGATAGATCACATGCTAAGCCACAAAACAAGTCTCAACAAATTTAAGAGGAGAGAAATTATATTAAACTTTTTTTCTGACTACAATGGTATGAACCTAGAAATCAATTACAGGAAGAAAAATGGGAAAAACACCAACATATGGAGAGTAAACAGCATGCTACTAAAAAATCAATGTGTCAGTGAAGAAATCAAGGTAGAAATCAGAAAATACCTCAAGACAAATTTAAAAATAAAAATTCCAAAATTTATGGGATGCAGCAAAAGCAGTTCTAAAATGGAAGTTTATAGCAATACAGGCCTAACTCAAGAAAATGAAAAACCTTAAATAAGCAACCTAACCTAACATCTTACAGAATTTAAAAAAAAAAAAAAGAACAACCAAAGCCCAAAGTCAGTGAAGGAAGGAAATAATAAAGATCAGAGAGGAAATAAATAAAATAGAGACCAAAATAAGAATAGAAAAGATGAAACCAAGATCCAGGGTTTTTTTGAAAAGATAAACAAAATTGATAAGACTTTAGCCAGACTCATCAAGAAGAGATAACTCAAATAAACAAAATAAGAAATGAAAGACAAGAAATAACAACCAATATCCCAGAGATATAAAATATCATAAGAGAATACTATGAATAGTTATACACCAACAAATTGGACAACCTAATAGATTTCTAGAAACATACAATCTTCCAAGACTGAATCAGGAAGAAGCAGACAATCTGTACAGAGTGATCACTAGTAGTGAAATTGAATTTGTAATTAAAACAAACAAACAAACAAAAACTCCCAGCAAACAAATGTCCAGGACCTAATAGCTTCACAGGGTATCTACTGACCTTGTAAAGACGAGGTAATACCTCTTCTTTACAAACTATTTTAAAAGTTGAAGAGGCGGAAACACTCCCAAATTCATTCTAAAAGGCCACCTTTACCCAGATACCAAAACCAGACAAAGACACTACAAAAAAAGAAAAATTACAGACCAATATCTCTGCTGAATGTAGATGCACAAATCCTCAACACAATATTAGCAAACTGAATTCAATTTATAAAAAGTATGACACACCATGATCAAGTAAGATTTATTCCAGGTATGCAAGGATGTTTCACTATCTGCAAATCAATCAATGTGATACACCACATTAACAAAAGGAAGGATAAAATTAACATTGATCATCTCAATAGATGCAGAAAAAGCACGTGACAAAATTCAGCATCCATTCATGATAAAAAGTCTCATCAAAGTTGGTACAGAGGGAATATATCTCAACATAATAAAGGCTATTTATGACAAATTCATAGCTAACTTCATGCTCAAGTGTGAAAAGCTAAAATCTTTTCCTCAAGATCAGGAACAAGAGAAGGATACCCACTCTAGCCACTTCTATTTAACATAGTATTGGAAGTCCTAGCCAAAGCAAACAGACAAGAAAAATAAATAAAATGCATCCAAGGAAAAAGTAAAACTGTCACTATTTGTAGATGACATCATACTTATATAGAAAACCCTAAAGTGTCCACCAAAAAGCTATTAGAGCAAACGAATTCAGTAAATTTGCAGGAGACAAGATTAATACACAGAAATCTGCTGCATTTCTGCACACTAATAATGAACTATCATTAAGAGAATTCAAGAAAATAATACCATTTATAATTCCATCAAAAAGAATAAAATACCTACAAATAAACTTAACCAAGGAGGTGAAAGATCTATGCTCTGAAAACTATAACACACTGATGAAGGAAATTGAAAATGATACAAAGAAATGGAAAATATCTCTTATTCCTGGATTGGAAGAATTAATATTCTGGATTGGAAGAATTAATATTGTTAAAATGTCCTATAGATATAATGCAATTCCTACCCAAATACTCATGACATTTTTCACAGAACTAGAATAATCCTAAAAATTATATGGAACCAAAAAAGATTCTGAATTGCCAAAGAAATCCTGAGAAAAAAGAACAAAGCTGGAGGTATCATGCTCCCTTACTTCAGACTATACTACAAAGCCATAGGAATCAAAACAGTATGACACAGGAACAAAAACAGACATATAGGTCAATGGAACAGAATAGAGAGCTCAGAAATAAACCCACACACTTATGGTCCATTAATCTACAACAAAGGCAACAATATATAAAGGGAAAAAGACAGTCTTTTCAATAAGTGGTGCTGGGAAAATTGGAGTGCTACATTAAAAAATGAAATTAGAACATTTTCTCACACCATATACAAAAATAAACTCAAAATGGATTAAAGAACCTAAATATAAGCTCAGAAACCATAAAATTCCTAGAAGAAAACACAGGCAGTACACTCTCTGACATAAATCTTAGCAATATATTTTTGTGTCTATCCTCTCAGGTAAAGGAAGCAAAGTAAATATAAACAAATGGGACCTAATTAAACTTTTGCACAAAAAAGGAAACCATAGACAAAATGAAAAGAGAACATACTTAATGGGAGAGTATATTTACAAATGATATGACCAATAAGGGGTTAATATCTAAAACATATAAACAGCTCATACAACTCAGTATGAATAAAACAAACAACCCAATTGTAAAATGAGTAGAAGACCTGAAAAGACATTTTTTCAAAGAAACATATAGATGGCCAACAGACACATGAATATATGCTCAACATTGCTAATCATTGGAGGAATACAAATCAAACCCACAATGAGATATCAACTCACACTTGTCAGAATGGCTATCATCAAAAAGTCTACAAATAACAAATATTGCAAGGATGTGGAGAAAATATAACACTAACACACTGTTGGATGGAATTTAAATTGGTGCTGCCACTATAGAAAACAGTATGAAGGTTTCTTAAAAAACTAAAAATAGAACTATCATATGATATAGCAATTCCACTCCTAGGTATAGGTCCAAAGAAAATAAAAACACTAATTTGAAAAGATACATGCACCCCAATGTTCATAGCAGCATTACTTACAATAGCCAATGTATGGAAGCAACCTAAGTGTCCATCAGCAGATGAATAGATAAAAAAGATATGGTATATGTATGTGTATAGATATTATATGCACATATATACCATATATATTATATATATATACACACCATATATTATATATATATATATATACATATAATACACACACATATATATACACACACACACACTAGAAAGGTTCTGGGGCCCTGGAAATGTTCCAGGGTTTGTTACAGTTCCCAGGTTCTGGATCCTGTAAAGGTTCCCAGAAAGTTATACAGTTATATTGGGAGTCTGCAATTGATGTCAGTCTTTAGGTGACTCAAAAGCCTCAAAGTATGTCCACAGCATAAACCACTGAGGGACTTGGGGAAATAAATTTGGACCGTTTTGACCAATTCCACATCAAAATCTAGGTGGGTACTAGTCAAACTATTAAAAGCCATCAGGGCATCCATCACTATAAAGAAATCTTCTTGTGAAAGGAATTAATAGCTCTATTACTAATGAGAATCTCAGAAACCAAAGCTGCAAAGCTGGTAGGTATAGGTCAAGCACTTATAAGCTGTTAGAGTGCTCACCACCTAACTCTAAGACCCTTGTGCTAGGATAAGTTGGTCATAAAACAAGTTAAATTGACCGTAGCTCCCTGGCTAACCTCAAGAAAATTTCTTTGCAATGAGGTACACTGTAAAACACCACAGAAAATCCCCAACCTAACTTCACATCCCTCTTAGTTATTAATTTAGCTCCAAGAAACCCAAGGAATTGAGTGCACTGACTTCTGGCACACCTGCTTATTTTAGGTCTCACAGCTGTGGTTCCAGAAGCAGTAGATACCTACAAAAATGATAAAAATCTTGCTTAGGCAATCTAGAATTACCATAGCCTTTATGGGCAATGTAATTAAACAAGATTATTCATTTGAGAAGTGCATTTAAAAGCAAGGGTTCCCACATCAAAACAACAGAATGGGATACCTATTTTAATTGTTATGCAGAATACTCCAAAAAAACTCCAATGTTACAAAATAGCTTACTTGAAAGATTCATTGCAAAAGGCTAAGGAAAAAGTAAAGGCACAAGAGGTACCTAAAGTAAGACTGTAAGACTGATGTAACTCCTACTACTCCCCTCTATCTTCTTTTACCTGAGAATTCACAGTCTACTAATCCGCTTTCTGAATTGCCTTTTCACCCTAAAGAGACTACACGACCATAAACAAAAGTTCACCAAGTTAGTGACCTTACAAATGCAACCAGGCCAGAAACCTAAAACAACCTCTGGGTCTCCCCCACTGCACCGTCCTAGGGGTCCAACATCAAAACATTGAGCCAGAAATTGGTGTCTCATTGACAACCAACTGAGGCAGTGGGAAAAAATGTCCTTAAACATGGTGCAAATTCTTCCACACCAACTTGAACATTTCCACATGTACCCTCAAAGGAGGGCCACCATTTGGGTACCTCCCAAATGAGCTATTACCTTAAACAGCCCACAGGAAACTAAAATTAAAATTAATAGAAAACCTCGAGAAATTCTGGTAGATGCTTTAAAACTCACTCACTCTGGAGCCTGCAGTTTGGGTCCTGAGAAAACTGACAGAAGCCAGTGAAGGGTAAGAATTCTTACCAGAGTCGGCTCTCCTTGATCTCTACCGTGCCCAGTTGAGAAAGCAATTGTTTCACATTGTTCCTTGTTGGTTTTCCATCCTTTTCTCTCCCAGCGATAGCTATTGTCTTCTTGTTTGTCTTCTTTGTGTCCTGAGAACTTGGTTTGGCTTTCGGTTGTTGATTCTTGCACATAGAGGCAGCTCAGCTGTCAGGTTGGGGGCCCCCAAATGTGGCCAGACAGAAACGTGGGTTGCAGTCTCTCTGTGGCTAGGGTCTGTCAAATGATGAAACTAAAACAATTTAGTAATGAGTTTGACGTCCTTTATTCAAAGGACAACAATCCTTTTGGTTTGGGCGAATGCAGCACCTCACAAGCAGTGGAACACTGTTCCTATGGGAATGGGGCAAGACTGAGTTTTATAGACGTTAGAAGAGGCAACAGGAAAACAGGGCATGATTGGCTAGGAGGTCAGGAGTTTCCTTTTAGGCTAGTCTACTTCCTAGGTAAACTAGCTAAAGCTGAGTTAGAGAAGTGTGATGGGTATTAAGCTAGGATTCCTTGACAGGTGTTTCCCCTAATTGCAGGCTGACTTCGGTTTAGATATGTGATGTGGGCTGGTCTGCTGGGGTGGCCTCCATTTTGTGGGTCCTGATATACAAAGTAACTCTATCAGGTACTATTGACTGTTTCCAGCTCTCGGGGAAATTGTCTTTCTTTCTTTGGCTAATTTTTGGGAGTAGCTCTGGATCTTGAGAGGGTAGTATCATCCGTACCCTCTGGGGAGACACCTCTTGTGTCTAAAGGGGTCATTCAGTACTGCCAGAAATACTTACTCTCTTTGTCCTGGCTGAAACCTGACATGATATCTGAAAGGTTTTTTTTTTTGGTTTCGTGGGTTGTTTTGTTGCTGTTGTTGTTGTTTTTAAATTAAGTAGCTCTATGGTAAGAAGTTAACCAAACTGGAAGCTGATATTCAGAGGGTGATAGGAATTTTTTTCAGGGCTTCCCTCCTTAGCTAAGTGAAACTATGTATCCAGAGGGCAAGAAAAATATTCCAAAGAGAACATAGGAATCTTTTGATTTCTGGTTGAAGATTTTCTCCCTGATATAAACAAGCAAATTGAAGATAAATATGGTTATCTCAAACCCTTGATAGCATTCAGGTTACAACCCAATTCTTTGACGAATTATAAACAACTGTCCTACAAATTGAGGACAGCTTGTAAAATTTTTCTTACTAATTAAGCCTTTACAGAAACAGAAAAAGCCCACTTATCCCTTTTACCAACCCCCAAACCTCTCCTAATCATCTCAAAATGCTCATAGGTATTGTAAAAACCCTGAATTTAGGAAAGGAAAGTTCTTCTTGAGGAACTTGCATTCGAGGATGCAGAGACAAGGAAGAAACGGTCAAGAAACAATAGAAACAATAACGCAGACTTGGGCAGTGTTCCAAGAATCCTGTGCTCAGCCTAAAGTTATCAGTCTCCACCTGGGTGGGAGCCTTAGTTCTGCACAAGTACTCAAAGATATTGTTTGGTATATTGCTTCTGGAGGAACCAGGACTCTGCTTCATGCCACTCTATTGTTTGATTGCTTTGCCTTTGTTTCTGCATTCCCTCACTTCCCTGATTAGTAACTGTTTGAAGCTGCCCTTTGGCACCCTGGGAAGGTCTAGGAGGCTCAAGCCTTTTTCCTACAAATAACAGGGGACATGGTAAGGCATTTGTACTCTACTCGGGAGATCCCCACAGTAACTGAGCAGTAGGTTATGGGCCTACCTGGCACAGACCCCACCTCTACATCCTCTGCTGAGCTCCTCTCTGAAGCACCTAGATAATAGTATCTCATGCATATTTCCTGAGATATTCAGAGGCTAAAACCACCACCAGATGGAAGGAATTAACTACTTGATCATGTGCACTTAGCCCCCAGACCTTCTGGCACCTAAGGATCGATCATGTGAACCACCCTGTTAGCTCAACACCAACCAATCAGAGAATCGTGCACGAGATCATCATATGCCCTGTGACCTCCCCCTCCCTCACCTGGTCTTTGAAAATGCTTTGCTGAAACCCATCCGGGAGTTCGGGGCTTTTTGAGCACTAACTGCCTAGAACTCCGTGTCTGGTGCCTTACAATAAACGTTGCACTTTTCTTCACCACAACCCAGTGTCAGTAGATTGGCTTCACTGCATGGGCTAGTGGACCCAAGTTTGGTTCCGTAACACTACTCGGTTTCAATCCCCTCTTTTCTTTGATTCTCGTTAATCTTGCGGGGAACAAGGGTTAGACAAGAAAGGGAAGAACATTTTGGATAGAGAGGTTAAACTTGGCAGGGGAGCTCAGTTTCAGTTATCCTGAGATAGGTTAAATGATAGATATCCATTGAATATCTTGATCATTTGCAAATAAGATAAAATCCTGAAACATTCATTATTTTTATTAATTTTTTTTTCAGCCACGCCCTGCGCCGTGGAGGATCTTAGCCCCCACCAGGGATCGAACCCATGCCCTCTACAGTGGAAGCACACAATCTTAACCACTAGACCGCCAGGGAAGTCCCTGAAACATTCATTATTGATCATAGTTTTTAACCACTTTTGCCAAAAAATAAAAAACACACAATGAGGGAATTCCCTGGCAGTCCAGTGGTTAGGACTCTGTACTTCCACTAAGATCCCATAAGCCGAGTGGCACAGCCAGGAAAGAAAAAAAAAAACCAAAAAACACTTTTGGCTTCATTTTACAGAGGAACTAAAGATATTTGGGCTTATTAGTAAATATGTTTTGTGCCATATTGAAAATTTACTATAAGGAAGAATATATACTTCGAGAAACTATAAAATGTATTTATAAATTTGTCAATCCACAGAAAGCTACTGTCAAAGACATTCCACAATTGCTTGCTTTTAAGTTTTCACTAGTAGTTAAGAATTTTAAGGGTTAAAATTCTAATCAATTAAAACTATTTAGAAATAATAGGGGTGAAACTAAACAATTGTGTATGAAAAGTAGTTAAGGAAAGTAGAATGTGTTTTTTGGATAAGGAAAGTTATAGAAGATATGTTTGTTTTTTTAAATAATTTTTTAAAATCCCACTTAATTAACTGAGATTGATGTCCCATTCATTATGTTCTACCTTGCATTTCTTTCATTTAATATTTTCCCTTAATTGAACTTTCCTAATTATTTTTCTGTGAATTGCCTAGGCATGTACTTCAGTGCTTATCAATTTGTTGTAATATTTATTACTGTTTTGTAGGAGCTCTTGATCAGTCCCCTTAACCAAACAGGGAAATAATTTACAAGAGATGAAAGATGATATATCAATAATTTTTTAATGTTACCACTAATTTAACAATAATCATTATCACACAAAAGTAAATAGAAGTAGTTTCAAGTCCTCCTACACCGAGTTGACTCAATCTTTCAAATTTCATTTTAATTGAAGTAATTTTGACATGTACACTAAAAACATTCAATAAATATTTGATGTGTTCCTGTTGATTTAAACTTCCCAGCTTTGAAAAAAATCTGTTAATTATGCCCAATTTATGACTATCATTAAAGAGGAGTCTTTCACTTTATCCAGGTTTTTCTCTTTGTAATAATGTTTTTTTTTTTTCCTCCATGAAGAAAAATAAATCTCTGGCCAATATTTCCCTGACAACTTCTGTACTGGTAAGCCAACCTCTAAAAGCACTTTCCACTCTCATTAATAATTTACTTTAAAAAAGAATATCTGAAGCACTGCTAACCCATTTTTGATGCAATTTTTTCTTACCACCCACTGAATATATATATAGAAAATAAGGTGCAAAATGTTAAAGTTTGCTCCATGGCTGATTCAATGTGCACAATTACTTTGATACAGACTGCTATTTCCCTCAATTTTGTCTGCTACCCATTTAATTCTATTACATCTGTACATTTTTTCCAGGAGATGCAGTGCTTCATAAAAATACTCACGTATATTTCTCAGAATGTCTTTACTACATATTTTACCATCAAGCACAAATTGGCCATCTCATAAACCTGCATCTCATGCAGGTCTTCATCCACCTGCATGGTAACAACAATGCTTAATCATTCTAGAAACTCAACTGTAAGTATGTATTTTGATGATATTAAAATCTTTCTTGCTGTTACCATTTGATTTTTCACATTGGTTACCTTGTTTACTGAGTCAGTCAAAAGTATATCTAGGTTAGCACTATAAGTCTTCATGGATTTAATTTGTGCTATTGTAACTCACTACAGTGTATATACACATTATTTTTAAAATATTTTATCTATGGTGATGACTAAATATCTTGATATGAAAAATATCCCCTTTAATCTAGCAAAAAAAAGTGTCCTATTTTTGTTGTTATGAATATTTAGTACCATATCACTATGGTACTAATGTATGATTCTCTGGGAGACCAATTATTAATATGGACATATAAGACAGAAATGGTTACTTCATTGTAGGGGTGTTGAAATGATAAAAGGAGACAACAAGAATTTTTAGTAAAGGCATTCTAAAACATAAGAGAGGAGACTAAATCCATCTATAAAAACATTAAACAATTTTATATTAACTCTTCTTTCAATGTCCAAGATACATGAAAAGAAACAAAAATCTGATCTGCAAAGAGCTTTTAAATTACTGTCTGATAGCGTAGAATCAATTTAGCTTTGAAATGGTCTTTTCCCACACTTATTCCTGAGAATGGAAAGATGAGAAGGATTGATTGCAATGCCTAATGTCAGAAAGTTGGCACCTTCTTTTCTAAAAATATTTAAGAGCTGTAATTTTACCTCTCCTCCTTGATCTTCATAGCAACTCAAATTGACAGCAGTGGGAGTCCCATTCTCAGAAGCCAAACAGTGTTTGGAAATATCCATTTTAAGGGTTCTTTCAAACTAACCAATGGAACAAGAAAAAAAATATTTTGAATATGGAGCTCAAAGCAAAAATACCATACCCAAATGTGAAATGCACAGTGGTGTGTGTATGTGTGTGTGGAGGGGAGGGGTGGGCATGGGAGTGATGTTTTACTTGAATGAATTTCTCATTTGCTAGAGATCATTGACCAAGACGCATACAGTACAACTTTGTTAAATTCTTTGTGTCTCACTCCTATGTAATTAAAATTTCAACAAAAGACTCTGAGATGCCTCTTATAAAACACTCCCTAAATCATTCATCAAATTCTGCAATAGACATTTTAGTAGAAAAATAAAGTTTATTTTAAATAAACTTTATTGCATTTTTGGCCTGTATCTGATTAGCAAAGTAGTGTATTGTAGGTCATTTGAAAACTATAATGAAGTATAAAGAAAAAATAATTCTAGAGTTACTTGTAGAATTCAATCATTTACAAAATATTAACATGCCATTAATATAGAATAAGATATCAAACAGTAACCTGATATTCCTTCTTAAAATAAAATGAGAATTGTTTCCATGTTATTAGGTCTCCAGGAAGCTATTATTCCAGCATGTTACTCTGTAATGTCTACAAATTTTCCTTTATTATTGGATTTCAAGGTTTTTTTCCCCTAATATATGCTATTATAAACAATGTCCCTATAGAAGCTTAAAATAATTTTTGAGGATAAATTTTGCTGTACATATTTTGAACCATGAATAACAATGCTATAGTTTAAATCCTCAATTCACTTTTTTCATTATTTTGCTTAAAATGTTATATTAAAATCTTTAACAGCCACATAGATCAATGGAATAGAATAGAGAGCACAGAAATGAACCCACACTTGTATGGCCAATTAATCTATGACAGTGGAGGCAAGAATATACAATGGGGAAAAAACAGTCTCTTCAGTAAATGGTGCTGGGAAAACTGAACAGCTACATGCAAAAGAATCAAACTGGACTACTTTCTCACACCATACACAGAAGTAAATTCGAAATGGATTACAAGCTTAAATGTAAGACTTGAAACCATAAAACTCCTAGAAGTAAACATAGGCAGTATGCTCGTTGACACAGGTCTTAGAAATAATTTTTTTTTATCTGTCTCCTCAGGCAAGGGAAACAAAAGCAAAAATAAACAAATAGGACTACATCAAACTAGAGAGCTTTTGCCCGGAAAAAGAAACTATCAACAAAAGGAGAAGGCTTCCTACTGAATCAGAGAAGATAGTTGCAAACGATAAATCTGATAAGGGGTTAATATCCAAAATATACAAAGAACTCAAGCAACTCTACATCAAAAAAAAAAAAAAAAAAAGACAAAAAAACAAAAAAAGATCCAAAAATCAAAAACAAACAACCCGATTTAAAAAATGGGCAGAGAACCTGAATAGACGTTTTTCCAAAGAAACATACAGATGGCCAACAGACACATGAAAAGATGCTCAACGTTGCTAATCATCAGGGAAATGTAAATCAAAACCACAATGAGATGTCACCTCACACCTGTCAGAATGGCTGTTTCAGAAAAGAACAAATAGCAAGTGCTGGGGAGAATGTGGAGAAAAGGCAACCCTCGTGCGCTATTTGTGGTAATGTAAATTGGTGCAGCCACTATGGAAAGCAGAATGGAGTTTCCCCCAAAAAATTAAAAATAGAACTATCATACAATCCAGCAATTCCACTCCTGGGTATTTATCTGAAGTAAATAAAAAAACACCAAATCAAAAAGATATATCTACCCATGATCATTATAGCATTACTTATAATAGCCAAGATATGAAAGCAACATATGTGGCCCATCAGTACATGAATGGATAAAGAAGGTATCATATATATACACACATACACATATACACACATACATACAACAGAATATTACTCAGCCACAGAAAAGAATGAAACCTTGCCAATTGCAGTAACATGGATGAATCTAGAGGGGATTATGGTGAAATAAGTCAGAGAAAGACAAATACCATACGATTTCACTTATATACTAAATCTAAAATACAAAACGAATGAACAAACATAAAAAAAAGAGTCATAGATACAGAGAACAAGCAGGTGGTGGCCAGTAGGGAGTGGGTAGGCTACTTAGTGGAAGTACATGAGTAGATGAGAGAAATAAGTGAGGGAGATAAAGAGGTACAAACTTCCAGTTAAAAAATAAATGAGTCACAGTCACAGATGAAATGTACAGTGTGGAGACTATAGTCAATAATAACATAATATCTTTGTATAGTGACAGATGGTAACTAGACTTATCATGGTGATCATTTTATAATATGTAGAAATATCAAATCACTAAGTTGTATACCAGGAACTAACATAGTATTGTACGTCAATCATACTTCAAAAACAAACAGAAAAAGGATCAGATTTCTGGTTACCAGCAGCAGGGGGTGGGGGGAGGGGAATTGGATGAAGGTGGTCCAAAAGTACAAACTTCCAGTTATTAGATAAACAGTACTAGGAACGTAATATACAACATGATAAATATAACCAAAACTGACATATGTTATATATGCAAGTGGTTAATAGAGTAAATTCTGAGTTCTCACCACAAAGAAAAAGAATTTTTTTTCTTTTTCATTATTTTGTGTATGTACGAGATGATGGATGCTCACTAAACTTATTGTGGTAATAATTTCATGGTGTATGTAAGTCAAATCATTATGCTGTACACCTTAAACTTATACAGTGCTGTATGTCAATTACATCTTAATAAAAGCTGGAAGGAAAAATGTTATATTAAATCTAAAACTATGATTTATATTTTTATCAGTTATCTATATGTTGCTCCTGGATATTTTTAATGTATTTCAATCCCTTATTATTTGGTATGTAAAAGTTCATGAATGTTCTCTTTTCTTTGTAGATTCACCATTAACTATATAAAATGACTCATTTTCCCATTTAATGCTTTTGACTCTCAATTTTTTTTATATGATAACAGTATAAGCATCACTGCTTTCTTTTTGTTTACTTTTTGCCATTATATATTTTATCCTTCCTTTATTGCTAGTCCTTCATTTCATTTGTTTAATGAATATCTCAAAATAGTTTAACCCACTTTTATTACATTAATGGATCTACTTGATGTATGGTCTTCTGAGGGTCTATCGTAAACTCCTGTTTCTTCTTTTATCACCTCCTCATCTCTTTGTTTCTCTCCTCCTCTTCTTTTTCCCTGCATCCTCTTCTCTTCATCCTCCTCCTCCTTCTTTTTCTGCTTCTCCTTTTTTACTTCTCTGCTTCTACCTTTTATTTTCTCTTTTCTTAGTTTTTTCCTATATGCTCCAAGACATTATTGACCTTTATCTTCTCTAGCCCCATACTAAAATATGCAGTTTTTGTGTCATCTAGTACATAGAGGTACTGGAGGACCAGGGCACTGGTCTGGACTCAGACTGCTCAACTCAAATTGCAGTCCCATCTCTTACTAGCTCTATGATTTGGGGCACATTATCAATATTTTCTATATCCCAGTTTTCTCATCTCCAAAAAATACTAAATTCATTACACATCTCTTTGGATGTCTCTACATATCACGTGACACACTGCATGTAAAATTTTAGAAAAATATCTGGAACTTAGTCATAATGTTAATAAATGTTAGCACTATTTTAATTAACATCATTATTAGTAATAGCATTAAAATAAATAATAAGAGCATCATCAAGAGAATATAGACTGAGTTTGGGAAATACTGACACATAATCATGCCTCTTTTCCATCATTTGCTGTTCTGAGTTCAGAGGTTTCCGTGGCCTTCTGCTCTCATGTCTTCTTATTGTATTTTAGCATTGCTATTTTTTTCACATGTGGTAAGTCAAATAGGGGAATCTTTTCCCCAGTAGGTTTAATGTGTCCTGCTACCTGCGGATTCTGCTGAGGTTTTGACACGGAGGTGATATAGTTGTTTCTTTTTTATAAAAATCGTATATATTTGTATTATTTTTATAATATCATTTCAAAAAGCATTATCTTGGGGGGAGGGGAGAAACATTAAATGCTTAGGCTCAGTCTACCAATTTTAGTTATAAATCCAAATAAACTTTATTTCAAAGAGAAGAATAATATAGTCAACAGAAAAAAAGTGTGTCAAATTCATGCTCACAAGAAAATATTGATCATTGTTACTGATTGAGTCTAGAAACAATTTTGATTCCAAATAAAAGTGAGAGAAAAAAGGAATTCTTTTACAGCTGCTTCATTGCTTCCTAAATGAGTGAATAGTCAGCTCTGAAGAGTTCCATTCTGATTTGTTCTCTATATATGATCAAACCAAGTCATGTCACCTGGAGTGGGGAGAAATAGTACTAAGGAAGGTCTGATGGTTTGTTTCTAGCGTTCACACTGTCTCAGAAATTATATACATATATATTAGCACTTTCCAATCCACCACAACTATTCATAGATGATGGCAATATGTATCTCTCCTCAAGCCAATAAGAGTACACCAATTTTAAAGTTAACTTGTTTGGAGAATCTAGAATGCTGGCAGAAGATATCTCCATTATTGCAAAAGCAGAGGGTGTTCAGGAAAAACCTATAACTAGTGTAAGGGTGAAATTAGATATTAATAACCATTAGACAATGGTCATGTACCTGGTATGTATCTTACTTTCTTATTTGCTATATAATGGAATGAACTAGTAATCCTCCCATAAAAGTGGTACAATTGATTTTTTTTTTCAGAACAGCTATTTTTTGTAATTTTTAATGCTGTATCTATGTATTTGGAAATATACTGACAATAAAACTATTTCTAAGTATCAATCAGTAGATTCCTCCAGTCCTCAGTAACAAGAGTGAGAGATTGGATACATTTTGTTCTCGTCATTTTTTTTTTCTCTACTCACCTGAAAATTGTAGTCATGTTTTCTGGGATCCATTGTGTTACCAATCAAGCTTAAGTTTGTTTTGACTTCAAAAATACAGAAGAGTGAATACTTGCTCGCTAGAATAAATATATCAGTCCTAACACTACCTGAAGTTAAGTATAGTTAAGTATAGTTAAGGACACTAACATTTAAATTAAAGCTAGAAAATTCTAATAAGGACTATTATTGATTCACAAAAGATTATAAGATATTAATAATATATTTGGTTTGTAAAGTACCTTGTTGGGTAAGGACCAAAAAAAGAAATATAAGATTAATGACACAAAAAAGACAAGATATGAAGCTTATTTCATTAGCATATCTTCTTCAGAGTATTTAATTTAAATTCTTTAAATTAGAAATTTAACTTTCTAATTAAAAACATACATTAACATATCATCTTTGACACTTTTAGCTGTGTGACACTGGACAATTTGCCATTTTTCCTCACCTATAAGAGGATATGTTAAAACATAATTTTAAAAATAATGGTCTTATTAAGTGAAATAATGTGGATTGTCAGGCATACAGTAAGTGCTCAATGACTTATTATCATGCATAAAACTATATTTGCTTTCAAAACAAAACAAGATTAGATTTCTTGAAACAGCTCCTATGGAGAATCTGAAACATATTTTAACTCTCAGTAATTTTTTATATGATGTATTTCAGAATAAATTTATTTTCATTCTAGTCACACTAGTTCAATAAATTAGATATAATTATTTACATTGAGTTAAAAATGTCATGGCATATATCATTTTTAAAGAGATACATGAGAAGATGGTGGTTGTCATATTTAAGACAAGGTATAGTAATTTAATTGTGAGACATCTTATTTAAATCTTTTACCTTTTATTTTTAAAGTAACTATGGTTTACCATACTACTACAAAATGTACATTATTACTTGCTGTACCACGTAGCTAATTTTGTTTACTATTGGCACCGTATTGCACTTTAATTAAGAACATTTCCAAAAAACCACAAAGCCAAAGTTTAGCTTTTCTAATTAAAAGAAAAAGCATAGTAAGCTGCTTTATTAGTAACGTGAATGGTACTATTAAGAGAAGATAGTGATTTAGGGAAGTGAACTTAGACTAGGGTGAACTTCAGTGCAGAGTACACAAAACAAAAACAAAGTGCACACTAACCAATTATTTCATGATTGCCAAATATTTTTACATAGATATGTAATGTAAAGTCTCGCTTTCATTTCATATTCTAAAGCCCCATGTCTCATAATTAGAGATTGTATGCTTTATCAAAAATTATCAGAAAGATAATTGTATGTTTGCATGTCCGTGTGCACATAAAGAGAGAGAAAAGAATTTATATGTAAATATACCTTCTTAGTGGTATAGTAGAGAAATCAATGTAACATTATTTTTTAAAGCAATGGACAGGAAAACACTGACATTGGCAACATAATCAAGCTGGGTAGATAGGTTGTATTACATTTATACAAAAAATTATCACTCAGTCAATAAATACATCCAAGATATATTATTAAAAGAGGGGGAAAACAAAATGTGGAATAGTTTGTATTATATATTGCTATTTTTAACAGCCCTATAAAATGTTAGAATCCTTTCAGGATCTGAGTAAGCAGTTTTGAGGATCACTTGGTAAGCTAGGCATGCACACTCTCTGCAAGAGTAAGTGTTTCTATTCCAGGCTGCTGCAATTATTACAGTAAAGGCAGATAAAAATAGTTGATTTCTTTTTGGAATGTAGGATATATAAGAAACTATTAATAGTGGGAAGCTGGAAGTAAGATTTTAATGTTTATTGTTAATAATATGTGAATTTTTTAAATATGTTAAAGTATCAACAGACAATTTAGTTTTTAAAATTGAAGATTTTACAAAAATGATATTTATTTTCATCAATTTATGTTTTAGTCGTTCCTAAACAGATTTTAAATATAAACCTGAATGTTTCCAGCTTTTAAAAAATGGCTAACATCAATCAAGAATTAAAAGTTTCTCTCTTATCAACTTTCAAATATACAATACAGTATGTTTGACTATATTCACCATTCTGTACATTTTTAATACATATATGTATATTGAATCATTATGTTGTACACCTGAAACTAATGTTATATGTCAATTATCTCAATAAAAAATAATTTAAAAGTTAAATAATTGCTATATTTTTCTGAATTATCTTTTGTTATATAAACACAGATTAATTTTTCCTTCTAAGATTATTTTATCATGAAAAAGGAGAGGAATATGAGGAAAATACATAATTCTGTAAATCGATAGGTGAACTCTTCTACAGAAGTCACTATTGCCTAGCATAGAACTATCTCCATCACAGAAAGCATCCATAACCAGATTTAAAGATTGCTTGATTATATCCTGATAGGATTCCAAACTACTCTTTAGGACCAAAATAATCCTGAAATAGATGTGAAAACACAAAAGTATTTATTTCTAAACTGCTGCTGCAGAAATCAGTCTCAGATTGACATGCTTTGATGTTGTGAAGCCCAACTAATAGACTGACATCAGCCTTTCGTAAGATTTTTGAAAGTAGTTTTCATTCCTACTGAAAAGAGAGCAAAAAATTATTATTACACATATACATTGTTTAGGACTAAACTGAAACTGCTCTAAATAAAGGAAATAATTGTGCCAATCAGAAATTTTTTACAATATTGAACAGAAATTTCGTATATGTTTAAATGATTCCTAGAAACTCACTGAAATGCATACAGATGCATGTTTACAGAAACATTATGAGAACTTAAAGTGAGGAGACTTATTAGGTGACTTTATTTATTCACAGATTGAGCACATGTTGCATGCAAGGTACCAGGTGAAGCTGTGGTCATCCGGTAGGTGCTGTGTGAGGGCAGATCAGCTGGAAGCAATTGCCAACTAGCTGAGAAGATTGGTTATTATCGAATTTTTACACTGAACACATAAACTTATGGGTGTGTACACAGGAAATGTGGAAATAAGTATCAGGGAGCAAAGTCTCAAAAATATAATATCGTAAAGTCAGAAGTCCATCTCCACACTCACAGAGTTGGTTTTTGCCCATTGTCAATAACTGTGAAGGGTCTGAAATTTTACCCTGCTTGCATGCTACAAGTTGGCCTGCCATGATCTCACGGATATCGGCAGGTGTCACAAGATTCTTGCGTCAGAAATAAAGGACTTTATTACTCATGGCACAGCAAGCGATTTGAGCATCATGTGCATTTGGTTCTCCTTGCCCCCAAATCCCATGAAGGTGATATAGAGGCAGGCTCGGGTGGATGTTGCACATACAGTGGATTTGCATTAGCGCTGAGGAGCCCTGAGTTTAGGAAGCCCCAATATTTTAAAAGGAGCTGCTACCAAATCTTCTCAGCCTTTGCCTCAGAGGAAGACATTATCTTTATTATCTTGGACAGCAAATAATCTTGAACTCTTCCCCAGAGGAAGCACTATCTCTGTCTTCCAATGCTGTGTGCTATACAAACATCTATGAAAAGATGGTGCAGAACAAAAGGTCTTAATGCCTCTGGAAGATGTGCAGAAGCGTGAGGGACCCTTGGAGAATTACCTCCCAACACATAGTTCCTGGATAATCTGACAATAATAGGAATACTCATCTTTTGAAAGAAGTTTTAAATTATTTTATAATTATGATTCTACCTAAACTTTCTCAATATTAGATTTGTCTGAGATTTAATGACTTATATAATTCTCAATTATCTATACATAAAGGACTTGGCTGGATTTGCTTTTGACTTCAGTAAATATAATTTCTCAAGAATCTGTTGAATTTATGATCTACTAAACAGAATAGTATCAGCCTCCACCCAATAAGGATCCAATTCTCAGACTGATTCTAATAAGTTTATTTAGAGATTGGATTTATTTTTTTAAAGACACATGTAACCTGTGTAAGCACTGGACAGCCTTTTACTCCAATTACTATGGAATTATAACAAATAATAATCTGACAATAGATTATTATTGAAACCAATTCAATATTTATTCAGTCAAGGAGAACATCGGAAAGTAGAAATATATTCTAAGATACATAAAATTATTTAAAAACTTTTCTCTTTTAATCTCTGCCACTCCCCAGGTAATAGTGTATTTAAGTGTGTGAATACCCAGACTACAAATGTCTACCTTTAAATATATTTGTAATTTTGCTCATTATAAATGTGAGGTTATAAGTTTTACAATATTTCAAAAAAAGAAGGAAATCACCTAATAAATACTAGATTAAAAAATGTTAGAAAGAGTTTGATATTTCTTACTTTCTCTTTGATTTTCTCTCCAGGAAAATCAACATGATAACACATGAAAATTAATAGCAAGTATTTGGCTTTTTATAGATCTTATATGCCTCCCTGTCTTTTTCCATTCCTTATTTTCCCATGATAATTGCTCAGATTTACATAAATTGGTTGTCAAAATATTCTTTTTTCCACCTAATTAAACTTCATACTTTCCCAGGAAAATTGATAGAATACAGTACTATGGCTTAAAAAGAAGTTTGTGGCAGACAAGATAAAAATAAGTCTGGAATTGAAGTAGTTGTTTTTGGATAAAGGTAATCAGATGAGGCCTGGTGGTCAATAAATTAAATTCCAATAGCATATTCCAGAGAATAAGCAAGGAGAGGTATATATTACTCTATTAGTGAGTATCCTTTGGTTGATTTAGATGAACAACCAACTGTTTTACTTAAAAATATTATATAAGGACAATACTTAAAATATTGTTTTCCTTTTTACATATTGAGAAAAGCGTGCTTTGTTCCTTTCTGAATATTATGTAGAATATTAGTGATGGCAGTCATGCTGTGCAAAAGAATGAGGCTATAGTAAACTGAGTGTAGTCACAGACTTTGTTCCTGAGATAAACTGTCATCGTATGTACTTCACTTTTTCTATGGTCTTTTTGTGTCTAACCATTTTTACACCCTTCAACTCCTTTCCTTCTGTTTCTTCAGTTTTGGAGCCAAGGTCTGCTATGTGGCTGTGAGAGATTGGTACCATTCAAGACCATGCAGCCACAGAAAGTGATGACATTAAAGTTTAAACTGCTCCTTATCTGTAAGAAGAAATGAAATGGAATGAAATGAAATGAATACAGGCTTTGGAGGGGAGGATGGTTTACTATTAAAATAAGTGTGTTAGGATTATCAGCCTTTTTAAGCAATGAGCGTGCAAATTTTAAGTTATCTTTGAAAAGTAGCAGAGAGAAGTCATAGATAATAACTCAGAAGGAAAAAGATTGCAATTTTTATAGTTAAGAGGAAGGCTCTTTATTTTCTTTGGTAGAAGTTTAATGTTTATAAGGTTATTGGAGAAGTAGGTTTAAAATGTAGTGCATTCCGGTAGCAGAAGAGAGCAAAGGGAGACAGTATAGATTAACTTTCAAGGTGAAAGTAGTCATATTTTGTATCTCAGCCTTCATATGTGAGTGGCAGAGCCATTGACACTCACAGATATCAATGCAAATTATTTTTATTTATTTATTTCTATTATAACCCTGAACAAGTCTCTTAAAGGTTAGCAGCATGGCACATCAGAGTTTTCCTAGAAGCACTTCAATCTGATTCTGGGGGAGCTACATACAAGCTTTCTCTACTTTAATTTATTGCATTCAAATCCACTCTATCTAATGCAATATTCATTTTTAACTTTTCAAGGTGCTTATTCATCCTCCCATATTTGAGTAGCTCAAGGTGAGGTTTATAGTTCTCTTCCTGAATTCTAATACAATAAAATGGAAATAAATATATATTGGAAAAGAAGAAGTAAAGCTGTCACTGCTTGCAGATGACATGATACTATACATAAAGAATCCTAAAGACTCTACCAGAAAACTACTAGAGCTAATCAACGAATTTGGTAAAGTAGCAGGATACAAAATTAATGCACAGAAATCTCTTGCATTCCTATACACTAGTGATGAAAAATCTGAAAGAGAAACTAAGGAAACACTCCCATTTACCACTGCAACAAAAAGAATAAAATACCTAGTCATAAACCTACCTAAGGAAACAAAAAACCTGTATGTAGAAAACTATAAGACACTGATGAAAGAAATTGAAGATGATACAAACAGATGGAGAGATAGACCATGTTTGTGGATTGGAAGAATCAACATTGTGAAAATAACTATACTACCCAAAGCAATCTACAGATTCAATGCAAATCCTTATAAAACTACCAATGGCATTTTTCACAGAACTAGAAAAAAAAATTTCACAATTTGTATGGAAACACAAAAGATCCCGAATAGCCAAAGCAATCTTGAGAAAGAAAAACGGAGCTAGAGGAATCAGGCTCCCAGACTTCAGACTATACTACAAAGCTACAGTAATCAAGATAGTATGGTACTGGCACAAAAACAGAAATATATATCAATGGAACAGGATAGAAAGCACAGAGGTAAACCCACACACATATGGTCACCTTATTTTTGATAAAGGAGGCAAGAATACACAGTGTAGAAAAGACAGCCTCTTCAATAAGTGGTGCTGGGAAAACTGGACAGCTACATGTAAAAGAATGAAATTATAACACTCCCTAACACCATACACAAAAATAAACTCAAAATGGATTAAAGACCTAAATGTAAGAGTGGATACTATCAAACTCATAGAGGAAAACATAGGCAGAACACTCTATGACATAAATCACAGCAAGATCCTTTTGACCCACCTCCTAGAGAAATGGAAATAAAAACAACAATAAACAAATGGGACCTAATGAAACTTAAAAGCTTTAGCACAGCAAAGGAAACTATAAACAAGATGAAAAGACAACCCTCAGAATGGGAGAAAATATTTGCAAATGAAGCAACTGACAGAGGATTAACCTCCAAAATTTACAAGCAGCTCATGCACCTCAATATCAAAAAAACAAACAACCCAATCCAAAAATGGGCAGAAGACCTAAATAGACATTTCTCCAAGAAGATATACAGATTGCCAACAAACACATGGAAGGATGCTCAACATCACTAATTATTAGAGAAATGCAAATCAAAACTCCAATGAGGTATCTCCTGACATGAGTCAGAATGGCCATCATCAAAAAATCTACAAACAATAAATGTTCGATAGGGTGTGGAGAAAAGGGAACTGTCTTGCGCTGTTGGTGGGAATGTCAGTTGACACAGCCACTATGGAGAACAGTATGGAGGTTCCTTAAAAAACTAAAAATAGAACTACTATACGACCCAGCAATCCCACTACTGGGCATATATCCTGAGAAAACCATAATTCAAAAAGAGTCATGTACCACCATGTTCATTGCAGCACTATTTACAATAGCCAGGACATGGAAGCAACCTAAGTGTCCATGGACAGATGAATGGATAAAGAAGATATGGCACATATATACAATGGACTATTACTCAGCCATAAAAAGAAATGAAATTGAGTTATTTGTACTGAGGGGGATGGACCTAGAATCTGTCATACAGAGTGAAGTAAGTCAGAAAGAGAAAAACAAATACCGTATGCTAACACATTCCATATATATGGAATCTAAAAAGAAAAAAGTTATCTTTGGTGAACTTTATGTACAATGCCAATATATCATTTCCCTCAAAGATAGTGATTGGTGCAGAATAGACTGGGTCAGATGACCTGTGGAGATACTTGGCCATACCTAATGGCAGTTCTTAGCTTAAATACTTATTTATGACCTTATTAGTGTTACTATCTATATTACTTGTTTTATGCCTATTTTATAAGAATGTTACTTTTGCATTACTAAATGTGTGACTGAACCTTCAATAAAAATAATGATGACCAGGCAACTTAAAACAATTGACCAAATATATAGTTCTATAAGATAAATGATTGTAATAGCGTAACAACTCCACGTATGGGAAGACGTGACAAGACAGAAGCATTTCCTAGACCATAACAGACTAGTAAGACAGGCAATCCAGAGGCTTTTGGTTACTGTTAACAGGGCCTAGTCCAACAATAGCACATTAAGTGACCTATCAACAAAATCCTTGCCTGACCTGGGAAAGAACGTTCTTAGAACCTTGGGACAAATTGGTCACAAATTGGTCACAAAATGCCTCCCAAACCTTGGTCAAAAATAAAACCAAAAGTGAGGACATTGTAAAATAAAAAATGCCACCTACCATTCAGTTCTATAAGAATCAAGTCAATAGCCACTGCAGTTGCTGACCTACAAAACAGCTTGAAAGAAAAATGGGGCAAAGATCAGGAGGTACTCTGAGAAAACTGGCAGAACTGTCCCTCAGATAGTTAGATATTTTCAGTAGAAAATTTATGAACCCAGTTTCTTACATCTTCCTGTACTTAGAAAAGCACTAAAACCATTAAGTAAGATATCTCTTCCTCATGAAAGCAGTAACCTACCAAGATAGGTCTTTGACTGCACACATCCCTTCTTCAAAATCACATGTGTAAGGACCTCTCCCATTACCTTTCAGAACAGTTCTCAAAGCTCTCTGAGAGACTGTCTCCTGGGTTATAATCCTCAGGTTGCCTTGAATAAAAATTTCCATTTCCTTCTTAGATTGACTATTAATTTTTTCATCAATAGTAAACAGAAAAAAAAAATCTTGGTTCTCTCCCCAACCTTATTCTTTCTCATGATTTTAAATTCCTTAATTGCCCATTCTTTTGGCAGCTTTCCTAAGATTAATACCTAGTATTTTTTAAATAAATATTTGTGGATTGAGGGATTCCTTGTTGTTTGGTAGAATAAATAAGTCCCATTTTTGGCTATAATATCTCTCAACTACAAATACATAAATCTTTGTAATTTAACATTTCTACATCTGCATCTATAACCATACTAAATCTTTCTGTATCTTTGTGCCATATTAGAACTTATCAAATCAGCATGTTTCTCCCCTACACTGCATGGGAGAAACCTTGGAAATGTACTTCCCAGAATCTCTTGTCATCAGGATTCTGGGTTAGATTCAATGAAAAGCATTCACTTAAGATTTGGAAGACTAAAGAGAAGGGGAAATAATTAACCTCCTTTGGCAGCAGTAGGCAGACACAAAAGATTCATATAAACTTCCAATCACATATGTGAGTGAATCATTCACCTTGGTGTTACAGAAA
The DNA here is from genome assembly GCF_965194805.1 of Balaenoptera borealis. Classification (NCBI taxonomy): domain Eukaryota; kingdom Metazoa; phylum Chordata; class Mammalia; order Artiodactyla; family Balaenopteridae; genus Balaenoptera; species Balaenoptera borealis. The sequence goes on from NC_138866.1 coordinate 51,377,361, forward strand.
GGGGAGCTCATTAGAACCAGCCTTGTATAATTTCTCTAGCCTCCTAATCTCTGCAATGACATATTTCCCTGACACTTGCTCTCCAAGCCCTTCTGATAGTTCTCTAAGCACACCTGATTTTCTGTGTTATAATCCTTTTCTGTTAGAATACTTAAGGTATTTGGAAATAGAATTGTTTTCTCTAACACTCTGAATATGACTAAACCCTAACTGATAACAATTTATGTCCACATCACTGTTTTATCTCTCTATGTCTATCCATAACTGTATCTATACATAGTCATCTGTTGATGAAAAGGAGTTATTCAGAAATGTAAAAATGAATGCTAGAATTGCTGTTTAACAATGATTTCCATGAAACCGAAGAGCTCAGTTCATATATGACTAAAGGTTTTTCTAAAATGTCTATCTTGGCAAACTATTAGAGTTCACAATAGCACACAGCTCACAGTGGCATGCAACGAGGTGTTTAAAGATACATTTTAAATAATGTCTAGAATGTTAAATTAAAAATAAAGTATTAACTTTATTTTATATCCTTTTGATTTATTTGTAACCAAAGAAAGAATCAGAATTATTGGTAAAAGCAATATTTCAATATTCATGTTTCTTTCTTGGAAATCATATGGCAAATCTTAAATTTATCATTATCCTTACATTTTTAAATTACAAAATCCTGTAACTGTACTCACTGCTTATGAAGCTAATATCTATGGCTATCATTTAAAACACTGTATTGGTAGTTAAGTCTATTCCCCAGGACTTTTGATTGGAATTTAATGTAGTCCTTGAGAAATGACAGTTCATTGACTAAAGCAATAATTTATTAGAATCAAAATCAGAAATCTCTAAAACCTCCAACAGATTGATAAGTATTTAAAGTGTGGGGTTAATATCAAATCTGCAAAAAATATAAAATAGTTTTAAAACTCTTGAAAGGGATAATTGTATTCACTTTATTATTAATGGTTTATGTAATTCCAGACAACTAATATTTACAATCTCCCAGACCAGACTATGTGCCTAGAGGCTAAATTACCTTACTCTTGGTTTCTATAGGAAACTGGCTGGCCTTTTGTACTCCTTTTTATTCATATCTATGCTTTCACCTGATTTACAATTCTTGAAATGAACCTTTGTTCTCCCATAGCAAAACTCATTGCCACAATCTCTTAAAGGGCTTTACTACGTTCTGAGTATCTTTGTAGGACACAAATATGATCATGCCATTTCCCTGCTTGAATTATACAAAATCTTACTCTTTCATGTCAGGAAATGTTCAAAACCTTAATATGACTTATAGACCCTTTCCTGTTCAGGTCCCCTCTTAGCTACCAAGCCATATATTGTGATAGCTGTCTCTTCATTCTCTCTGTTCTAGAGTATTTCCTGAATATGTGAGGTTATCTCCAGAACAACTCCAGAATATCACTGAGTAGAGTGAAGGCAGAGGGGATTGCAGCTGAGGTGGGTACAGCTCTGGAACATATTAAGGAGGCTGTCGGCACTCACACCCCCTCTATGTGGCAGCCAACTCCAATTCCAATTCCTTGGGAGAAATAGAATAGAGAGTTTCCCAGGGAAGTGATGTTAAAAGGCTGCATCTACAGAAATGATCATTGACCACCAAGAGAAAGCATAGCTTTTCCCTCAACAAAAAATACACCTGACAAATTATTTCTTATTCTTCAGGCCACAATATATATGTCACTTCTGGAAAACCTGCAAGACTGGAGTGGATGCTCTTGCTTTTGCTTTTTCATGATACCTTGTATCTTTGCCCATTTGATTATACTTATCACACTGTGTTATAATGAATTTTTCAAAATTCATTTTTACTACCAAAATAATATGGAATATTTTTGATCCAATACATTGAAATAATGTCTTTACTACAATAACATTTTTATCATTTAAAGTAACCTAGATAACACTGCTAACAGGGCATTTATATATATATATATACATATATATATATATGAGTGTAAAGTTTTAGTTACTTGTCAACTCAATTTGTTTTTATGTATTTTTAAGTATGTGGTTTCTCAATAATAATCTTCTGAAAACTAGTTTTCTTCTATAAAAGTTTAAAGACTAATGAATAAAGTATAAGATTATATTTCACTACATGCCTGACGTCCTAGTAAAGAACTAGTAAGTGTCATAGTCATTCAGAGTATAGATAGGATTTAAGAAATGTATTATAGTAACTCTTGTTGAACTAAATGTCCTTCTATACTATATATATTTAAACACTTTAAACTATGTTATCTTCTACTAAATCATCATCAAATGTATATGTTTTTAGACCAATAATCACTAATTTTATAACAATTTATTAACTAATGTAGTCAGGCCCTTGTCTTGTTTACCTTTTATAACTGTGGCATTTTGTTGACTCTGGAATTGTTCAGTTCTCCCTCCTCTACACTGGTATCTCAATTCTGCATCCTCACTTGACTTGACCCAACTATCTCGGTGAGTCTGTCAGCTTTTCACATCTCTTCCTTCCTCCCCAAAAATACATCAGAAATACATCTACATGTGGAAGAACTCCTACAGAACACGTACTGAACGCTGGCAGAAGACCTCAGACCTCCCAAAAGGCAAGAAACTCCCCACGTACCTGGGTAAGGCAAAAGAAAAAAGAAAAAAGAGACAAAAGAATAGGGATGGGACCTGCACCTTGGGGAGGGAGCTGTGAGGGAGGAAAGGTTTCCACACACTAGGAAGCCCCTTCGCAGGCAGAGACTGCGGGTGGTGGAGGCGGGAAGCTTCGGAGCCGTGGAGGAGAGCGCAGCAACAGGGTTGCAGAGGGCAAAGTGGAGAGACTCCCGCACAGAGGATCGGTGCCGACCAGCACTCACCAGCCAGAGAGGCTTGTCTGCTCACCCGCCAGGGCGGGCGGGGGCTGGGAGCTGAGGCTCGGGCTTCAGAGGCCGGATCCCGGGGAGAGGACTGGGGTTGCCGGTGTGAACACAGCCTGAAGGGGGCTAGTGTGCCACAGCTAACCGGGAGTGTGTCCGGGAAAAGGTCTGGAACTGCCGAAGAGCAAGAGACTTTTTCTTGCCTCTTTGTTTCACGGTGCGCAAGGAGAGGGGATTAAGAGCGCTGCTTAAAAAAAAAAAAAAAAGTGCAGCTTAAAGGAGCTCCAGAGAAGGGCGCGAGCCGCGGCTATCAGCGTGGACCCCAGAGACGGGCATGAGACGCTAAGGCTGCTACTGCAGCCACCAAGAAGCCTGTGTGCGAGCACAGGTCACTCTCCACACCTCCCATCCCAGGAGCCTGTGCAGCCCGCCACTGCCAGGGTCCCGTGATGCAGGGGCAACTTCCCCGGGAGAACGCATAGTGCGCCTCAGGCTGGTGCAACATCACGCTGGCCTCTGCCGCTGCAGGCTCGCCCCGCATCTGTACCCCTCCCTCCCCTCATGGCCTGAGTGAGCCAGAGCCCCCGAATCACCTGCTACTTTAAACCCATCCTCTCTGAGTGGGAACAGAACCTCTCAAGTGACCCACATGCAGAGGCAGGGCCAAATCCTAAGCTGAAACCAGGAGCTGTGCAAACAAAGAGGAGAAAGGGATATTTCCCCATGCAGCCTCAGGAGCAGCGGATTAAATCTCCACGATCAACTTGTTGTACCCTGCATCTGTGGAATACCTGAATAGACAATGAATCATAACAAATTGAGCTGGTGGACTTTGGGAGCAACGATATATATATTTTTTTCCTTTTTCTCTTTTTGTGATGGTGTATGTGTATGTTTCTGTGTGTGATTTTGTCTGTATAGTTTTTCTTTTACCATTTGTCCTACAGTTCTGTCTGTCCATTTTTTTTTTGTTTTTTTTCTATAGTTTTTAGCACCTCTTATCATTGGTGGATTTGTTTTTTGGTTTGGTTGCTCTCTTCTTTCTTTCTTTTTTTTTCAAATAACTTTTAAATTTTTTTACTTTTAAAAATTATTTTTTATTTTAATAACCTTCTTTTCTTTTCTTTCTTTCTTTTTTTCCCTTTTATTCTGAGCCATGTGGATGACCGGGTCTTGGTGCTACAGCCGGGAGTCAGGCCTGTGCCTCTGAGGTGGGAGAGCTGAGTTCAGGACATTGGTCCAACAGAGACCTCCCAGCTCCACATATTATCAAATGGCGAAAATCTCCCAGAGATCTCCATCTCAATGCCAAGACCCAGCTTCACTCAATGACCAGCAAGCTACACTGATGGACACCCTATGCCAAACAACTAGCAAGACAGGAACACAACCCCACCCATTAGCAGAGAGGCTGCCGAAAATCATAATAAGATCACAGACACCCCAAAACACACCACCAGATGCAGACTTGTGCACCAGAAAGACAAGATCCCGCCTCATCCACCAGAACACAGGCACTAGTACCCTCCACCAGGAAGCCTACACAACCCATTGAATCAACCTTAGCCACTGGGGGCAGATACCAAAAACAATGGAACTATGAACCTGCAGCCTGTGAAAAGGAGACCCCAAACACAGTAATTTAAGCAAAATGAGAAGAAAGAGAAACACACAGCAGATGAAGGAGCAAGGTAAAAATCCACCAAAACAAACAAATGAAGAAGAAATAGGCAGCCTACCTGAAAAAGAATTCAGAGTAATGATAGTAAAGACGATCCAAAATCTTGGAAACAGAATGGAAAAAATACAAGAAACGTTTAACAAAGACCTAGAAGAACTAAAGAGCAAACAAACAGTGATGAACAACAAAATAAATGAAATTAGAAATTCTCTACAAGGAATCAATAGCAGAATAACTGAGGCAGAAGAACGGATAAGTGACCTGGAAGACAGAAAGGTGGAAATAACTACCACAGAGCAGAATAAAGAAAAAAGAATGAAAATAATTGAGGACAGTCTCAGAGACCACTGGGAAAACATTAAACGCACCAACATTCGAATTATAGGAGTCCCAGAAGAAGAAGAGAAAAAGAAAGGGACTGAGAAAATATTTGAAGACATTATAGTTCAAAACTTCGCTAACATGGGAAAGGAAATAGTCAGCCAAGTCCAGGAAACACAGAGAGCCCCATACAGGATAAATCCAAGGAGAAACATACCAAGACACATATTAATCAAACTATAAAAAATTAAATACAAAGAAAAACTATTAAAAGCAGTAGAGGAAAGACAACAATACATACAAGGGAATCCCCATAAGGTTAACAGCTGATCTTTCAGCAGTAATGCTGCAAGCCATAAGGGAGTGGCAGGAAATATTTAAAGTGATGAAAAGGAAAAATCTACAACCAAGATTACTCTACACAGCAAGGATCTCATTCAGATTCCACAGAGAAATTAAAACGTTTACAGAAAAGCAAAAGCTAAGAGAATTCAGCACCACCAAACTACCTTTACAACAAACGCTAAAGGAACTTCTCTAGGCAGGAAACACAAGAGAAGGAAAAGACCTACAATAACAAACCCAAAACAATTAAGAAAATGGTAATAGGAACATACATATCGATAATTACCTTAAATGGAAATGGATTAAGTACTCCAAACAAAAGACATAGACTGGCTGAATGGATACAAAAACAGGACCCATATATATGCTGTCTAAGAGAGACACATTTCAGAACTAAGGACACATACAAACAAAGTGAGGGGATAGAAAAAGATATTCCATACAAATGGAAATCAAAAGAAAGCTGGAGTAACAATTCTCATATCAGACAAAATAGACTTTAAAACAAAGACTATTACATGAGACAAAGAAAGACACTACATAATGATCAAGGGATCAATCCAAGAAGATGATATAACAATTGTAAATATTTATGCACACAACATAGGAGCACCTCAATACATAAGGCAAATGTTAACAGCCATAAAAGGGGAAATCAACAGTAACACAATCATAGTAGGGGACTTTAACACCCCACTTTCACCAATGGACAGATCATCCAGAATGAAAATAAATGAGGAAACACATGCTTTAAATGATACATTAAACAAGATGGACATAATTGTTATTTATAGGACATTCCATTCACAAACAGCAGCATACACTTTCATGTCAAGTGCTCATGGAACATTCTACATGATAGATCATATCTTGGGTCACAAATCAAGCCTTGGTAAATTTAAGAAAATTGAAATTGTATCAAGTATATTTTCTGACCACAATGCTATGAGACTAGATATCAATTACAGGAAAAAATGTGTAAAAAATATAAATACATGGAGGCTAAACAATACACTACTTAATAACCAAGAGATCACTGAAGAAATCAAAGAGGAAATCAAAAAATACCTAGAAACAAATGACAAATTAAACACGATGAGCCAAAACCTATGGGATGCAGCAAAAGCAGTTCTAAGAGGGAAGTTTATAGCAATACAATCCTACCTTAAGAAACAAGAATCATCTCAAACAACCTAACCTTACACCTAAAGCAATTAGAGAAAGCAGAAGAAGAAGCCCCAAAGTTAGCAGAAGGAAAGAAATCATAATGATCAGATAAGAAATAAATGAAAAAGAAATGAAGGAAACAATAACAAAGATCAATAAAACTAAAAGCTGGTTCTTTGAGAGGATAAACAAAATTGATAAACCATTAGCCAGACTCATCAAGAAAAAAAGGGAGAAGACTCAAATCAATAGAATTTAGAAATGAAAAAGAAGAAGTAACAACTGACACTGCAGAAATACAAAGGATCATGAGAGATTACTACAAGCAACTATATTCCAATAAAGTGGACACCATGGAAGAAATGGCCAAATTCTTAGAAAAGCACAACCTTCCAAGACTGAACCAGGAAGAAATAGAAAATATAAACAGACCAATCACAAGCACTGATTGAAATTGTGATTAAAAACCTTCCAACAAACAAAAGCTCAGGACCAGATGTCTTTACAGGCAAATTCTATCAAACATTTAGAGAAGAGCTAACACCTATCCTTCTCAAACTCTTCCAAAATGTAGCAGAGGGAGGAACACTCCCAAACTCATTCTATTAGGCCACCATCACCCTGATACCAAAACCAGACAAAGATCTCACAAAGAAAGAAAACTACAGGCCAATATCACTGATGAACATAGATGCAAAAATCCTCAACAAAATACTAGCAAACAGAGTCCAACAGCACATTAAAAGGATCATATACCATGATCAAGTGGGGTCTATCCCAGGAATGCAAGGATTCTTCAATATACGTAAATCAATCAATGTGATACACGATATTAACATATTGAAGTATAAAACCCATATGATCATCTCAATAGATGCAGAAAAAGCTTTCGATAAAATTCAACATCCATTTATCATAAAAACCCTCCAGAAAGTAGGCATAGAGGCAACTTCACTCAACATAATAAAGCGCATATATGACAAACCCACAGCAAACATCATTCTCAATGGTGAAAAACTGAAACTATTTCCACTAAGATCAGGAACAAGACAAGGTTGCCCACTCTCACCACTGTTATTCAACACTGTTTTGGAAGTTTTACCCACAGCAATTAGAGAAGAAAAAGAAATAAAGGAAATCCAAATCGGAAAAGAAGAGGTAAAGCTTTCACTCTTTGCAGATGACATGATACTATACATAGAGAATCCTAAATAGGCTACCAGAAAACTACTAGAGCTAATCAATGAATTTGGTAAAGTAGCAGGATACAAAATCATTGCACAGAAATCTCTTGCATTCCTGTACACTAGTGATGAAAATCTGAAAGTGAAATTAAGGAAACACTTCCATTTACCATTGCAACAAAAAGAATAAAATAACTAGGAATAAACCTACCAAAGGAGACAAAAGACCTGTATGCAGAAAACTATAAGACAGTGATGAAAGAAATTAAAGAGGATACAAACAGATGGAGACATAGACCATGTTCTTGGATTGGAAAAATCAACATTGTGAAATGACTATACTACCCAATGCAATCTACAGAGAAAACGCAATCCCTATCAAACTACCAATGGCATTTTTCACAGAACTAGAACAAAAAATTTCACAATTTGTATGGAAACACAAAAGACCCTGAAAAGCCAAAGCAATCTTGAGAAAGAAACACGGAGCTGGAGGAATCAGGCTCCTGGACTTCAGACTATACTACAAAACTACAGTAATCAAGACAGTATGCTACTGGCACAAAAACAGAAATATAGATCAATGGAACAGGATAGACAGCCCAGAGATAAACCCACACACATATGGTCACCTTATTTTTGATAAAGGAGGCAAGAATATACAATGGAGAAAAGACAGTCTCTTCAATAGTGGTGCTGGGAAAACTGGACAGCTACATGTAAAAGAATGAAATTAGAACACTCCCTAACACCATACACAAAAATAAACTCAAAATGGATTAAAGACCTAAATGTAAGGCCAGACACTATCAGACTCTTAGAGGAAAACATAGGCAGAACACTCTATGACATAAATCACAGCAAGATCTTTTTTGACCCACCTCCTAGAGAAATGGAAATAAAAATAAACAAATGGGACCTAATGAAACTTAAAAGCTTTTGTATAGCAAAGGAAACCATAAACAAGACTAAAAGACAACCCTCAGGATGAGTGAAAATATTTGCAAATGAAGCAACTGACAAAGGATTAATCTCCAAAATTTACAAGCAGCTCATGCAGCTCAATTTCAAATAAAACAACTCAATCCAAAACTGGGCAGAAGACCTAAATAGACATTTCTCCAAAGAAGATATACAGATTGCCAACAAACACATGAAAGAATGCTCAACATCATTAATCATTAGAGAAATGCAAATCAAAACTACCTCACACCAATCAGAATGGCAATCATCAGCTAATCCACATACAATTAATCCTGGAGAGGGAGTGGACAAAAGGGAACCCTCTTGCACTGTTGGTGGGAATGTATATTGATACAGCCACTATGGAGAACAGTATGGATGTTCCTTTAAAAACTAAAAATAGAACTACTATACGACCCAGCAATCCCACTACTGGGCATATACCCTGAGAAAACCATAATTCAAAAAGAGTCCTGTACCACAATGTTCATTTCAGCTCTATTTACATAGCCAGGACATGGAAGCAACCTAAGTGTCCCTCGACAGATGAATGGATAAAGAAGAGGTGGCACATATATACAATGGAATATTACTCAGCCATAAAAAGAAACGAAATTGAGTTATTTGTAGTGAGGTGGATGGACCTAGAGTCTGTCATACCGAGTGAAGTAAGTCAGAAAGAGAAGAACAAATACCGTATGCTAAGACCTATATATGGTGTCTAAAAAAAAAAAAGTAGGGGCAGGATGGGAATAAAGACGCAGACCTACTGGAGAATGGACCTGAGGACACGGGGAGGGGACAGGGTAAGCTGGGACAAAGTGAGAGAGTGGCATGTACATATATACACTACCAAATATAAAACCGATAGCTAGTGGAAAGTAGCCCCATAGCACAGGGAGCTCAGCTCGGTGCTTTTTGACCACCTAGAGGGGTGGGATACGGAGGGAGGGAGGGAAACGCAAGAGGGGAGAGATATGGGGATATATGTATATGTATATGGGTATATATGTATATGTATAGCTAATTCACCTCGTTATAAAGCAGAAACTAACACAACATTGTAAAGCAATTATACTCCAATAAAGATGTTTAAAAAAATACTATCTCTATCCCTACAAATATGAAAATGTAGAGAAAATTGAACCATTCCTTGAAGTATATATCTCCATGGAAGAAATATGGATGATGCATAAGAGTTTTGAGACTGAACCCGGACAAATTAATGTGGATAGTATTGCTCAATCCAGGTGAGAAATGATGAGGTATTTGTGGCAGGATAAGTAGAAATTATAAAGAGAAGGGATGAGGAGGATTGAAGAAGAGGGAACCATCTATTCTAATGATCTTACACTTTAGCATTTCTCATCTGCTCACTCCCTTGAACATATCATTGACTGCATAATCTCAATTTTAAGCAAAATTCTCTCTAACTACAACCTCCTGTCTTCCTAGCTAATTACCTCTTTACAGTGATTTTACAGTTCTTTGAATTTGCCATCTAGACTAACATGTCTAGGGGAAATTTTTTTTTAATTGGGATATAGTTGATTTAAAATGCTGTATTAGTTTCAGGTATACAGCAAAGTGAATCAGTTATACATATACATATATCCACTCTTTTTTAGATTCTTTTTCCTTACAGGCCATTACGGAGTATTGAGTAGAGTTCCCTGTGCTGTACAGTAGGCTCTTATTAATTATCTATTTTATATACAGTAGTGTGTATATGTCAATCCCAATCTGGGGGAAATTTTTTAATAACACTCATTCGAGGCTTTATACACCCATAATTTTGTTATTCTTACAGTCAACATGTTTTTCCTTAATGTACATCTAAAATTATTGCTGGAATCTTGAGGAAGAAAAATGGAGCTGGAGGAACCAGGCTCTCTGACTTCAAGCTATACCACAAAGCTGCAGTCACCAAGACAGTATTGGCACAAAAAAAGAAACATAGATCGATGGAACAGGATAGAAAGCCCAGAAATGAACCCACATATCTATGGTCAATTAATCTACAGCAAAGGAGGCAAGACTATACAATGGAGGAAAGACAGTCTCTTCAATAAATGGTGCTGGGAAAACTGGACAGCTACATGTAAAAGAACGAAATTAGAACATTCTTTAACACCACACAGAAAAATAAACTCAAAATGAATTAAAGACCTAAATGTAAGGTTGGATACTGTAAAACTCTTAGAGGAAAACCTAGGCAGAACACTCTCTGACATAAAACGCAGCAATATCTTTTTTGATCCATCTCCCAGAGTAATGGAAATAAAAACAAAAATAAACAAATGGGACCTAATTAAACTCAAAAGCTTTTGCACAGGAAAACATAAACAAAACGAAAAAACAACCCACAGGATGTGAGAAAATATTTGCAAATGAAACGACCGACAGGGGATTAGTCTCCAAAATTTACGAACACCTCATGCAGCTCAATACCATAAAAACAAACAACCCAATCAAAAAATAGGCAGAAGACTTAAATAGATATTTCTCCAAAGAAGACATTTGGATGGCCAAGAGGCACATGAAAAGCTGCTCAACATCACTAATCATTAGAGAAATGCAAACCAAAACTACAATGAGGTATCACCTCACACCAGTCAGAATGGCGATCATCAAATAATCTACAAACAATAAATGCTGGAGAGGGTGTGGAGAAAAGGGAACTCTCCTACACTGTTAGTGGGAATGTAAATTGGTATAGCCACTATGGAGAACAGTATGGAGGTTCCTTAAAAAACTAAAAAATATAGCTATCGTATGATACAGTAATCCCACTCCTGGGCATATATCCGGAGTAAAACTTGGTTCGAAAGTACACATGCACCGCATTGTTCATTGCAGCACTGTTTACAATAGCCAAGACATGGAAGCAACCTAAATGTCCATGGACAGATGAATGGATAAAGAAGATATGGTACATATATACAATGGAATACTACTCAGTCATTAAAATAATGAAAAAATGCCATTTGCAGCAACGTGGATGGACCTGAAGATTATCATACTAAGTGAAGTAAGTCAGACAGAGAAAGACAAATACATATCGCTTATATGCATAATCTAAAAAAAAAAATGATGCAAATGAACTTATTTACAAAATAGAAACAGAATCACAGACTTAGAGAATGAACTTATTGTTACTGAGGGGAAGAGATGGGGGAGGGAAAGATTGAGAGTTTGGGATTGACATGTACACATTGCTATATTTTAAACAGATAACCAACAAGCACCTACTGTATAGCACAGGGAACTCTACTCAGTATTCTGTAATCACCTAAATGGGAAAATAATTTGAAAAAGAATAAATACATGTATATGTATAACTGAATCACTTTGCTGTATACCTGAAACTAACACAACATTGTTAATCAATTATACTCCATTATAAAATTTTAAAAATTTTAAAAATAAATATAAATAAATAATGAAATAAATAATGAAATTATTGCTGGCATTCATAAGGTGTTTCATTTCTACCAATAGGCATCTATGTATCACTCTCATTGCTCTGCTAATTCCACATGCAAGTGGAAATATGCTACAAACCTTTCATTGTGCTATGTATCTTAATGCAATTACACTAATCCTCTTGTTCTAGACTTATTAGTGACTAAGTGGTAAAATGAAAAAACATTTAGCTCATCTATTCCATATAAGCAAAAACTAAAAGAAGCTGATCAATATTCTTACATTCAATTCAAGTAAATTTTATCTCTAGTTAATGAAAATTGGGAATAAAAATGAAAACTTTTTTCCATGAAATCATTTTCAATTCAAAAGTGGGTATTAGCATTTGAAAAAGATACCTTTATTAAATTAAAAATACATAATTCAATACTAATTTCAGGTTGATATTCATACCCCTTAGAGGTAATGAATTTCAGAAAGGAATTTTTTAAGTAGGAAATACAATTATGCTGTCACATATAAAACATGATTTGAAAAATATAACTAAGATGAAGTGGCCTACCAAATTGTAATTCAGAACTAATCATTCTATTTTCTTCACTGTTTCCCTTACACATCCTTCATTCCCTACCACCTCACCCACACCATAAAAAAATGAGAATATAAATGTTTTTCTGTACTCTCTGTCCTATTTTGTAGCTTCCGATTATGATCCTTTGGCAAATGGAAAATTATCTATTATAAATTTGATGAGAGCAGATAAAAAGTATTTAAGAAAAATATTGAAAAAGTAACCTGTCTTCATGAATATTTTGAGGATTTTTTTCAAAAACAAATAAACTCTTGTGTTTTTTTTTTGTTTTTTTTTTTTTTACTATATTTGTAGAATTTCTGAGGATTCCTTCCAGGAGATTGGATGTACAAATAAAAGTATTCATAAGATTTTCCCCACTTTCCCTATCTTATGCTAAAGGGATAAGCACAATTTAATACAGTACAATGGTAAATAAGACGTTTTTTTTTTTAAGCAATATGCTTCATCATTATTTTATAAAGTAGGAATCTAACTTTGTGCCATATAACATGGCTAGATTCAGGGGCTTATACATTTTTTAACATGATAATACTTTGATATTAATATTTGGGTAAAATTAAGTAACAGAATTATCTTGTTTTAATAGGTATACTCATATTAAACATTCAGGAAAAATTCTTTAGGTGTTTATATTTCTAAATTAATAAAATTTAACCCTTTATATCAAGAATAGATTTGTTGAGGCCTAATTCTAAATATTTTTGATATGTGTTTATCATATTTAATTTAAATTTGGGATTTAATTTAAAACTTAATTTAAATTTAAGTTTGGGAACTTACTGATGCTTTCATCCACGACAGTAATCCTTTAGGGATTCAAGATTCAACGTGTATAATATGATTCATTCTGAAGAAATATGACTAGCTCCTGCAAAGTTGCCTTGCAGTTTACAATTCAAAAATATTTTAACATTCTACTGTGGGTTAATACAGTCAAATATATTACTTTTGTGTCATCATGGTATTAAAAATGTGGGGATTCTCATTTTTTGTTGTATTCCTTTTAAATGTTAAAATGTACTATTTATCCAAATGCCTGCTGGTGGTTTGCTGTCACTTTAAAATAAAAAAATGCACTCATCTCATTCTAAATCTGTTATCCTTTATGACCTTGTTTATTGTTAATGGCAACATAAGTGTGCTAAATTCTGGTCTTACTCATTCCTCTCCTTCACACTACATTAAATCAATCACTAAGCCCTATAGGTTCCTGATCCAAAGTGTCATAATAATTGCCTCTTCCTGAAATTTTTTGTAACTTCATTTCCTTAGCCCAAGTCTTATTTGTATTGTTAACTAAAAATCTCTTTCTGGATGTATTGATTCTCCAATCACAGTGGAAGTCACTGCATCCTGAACTATATCCGATATTGACTGTAAGATGAAGGAAGGAGCCATATGCCAAGGAAAGTTGTGGACAGTAAAAGCTGAAAAAGGCAAAGACATGGATTCTCCCTTAGAACCTCCATAAAGGAACACAGTCTATCCATCACCTTGAATTTTGTCCCAATAGACCTCTGTCAGACTTCTGACCTACAGAATTGTAGGATGACAATTTGTATCATCAGAGTATTTATTTTCATAAAGTGTTCTTTGAAGATATTAAAGATGTGACACACAGATCCCTTCAGTTAAACTGAAGAGCATCTCAGAAACTTAAGGACATTATCCCTCAGTTATCTCAGCAAAACGCAAAAATAGAGATGAGCTAATCTAGGAAATATTTGTGAAGGAGCTTCTTGTCTAATTAGTGAACACTGGGTCATACACAGAAGCACTGTGGAAAAGTCTAGAAAGGTGTATTTTTAAAAATGTCTTAGTTCTTCTAATGGTAATTCCTTTCATATTTATGTTTCAGATTTCAGAGATAAGCCTATGGCAAGGTTTCCAAATGTTTAGTTCAAGGGTCCCAGGTATCACCTGTCTAAAATTATGTGGAAAATTAATATTTATGATGAAAGTGAATATGCATTCACTATATTGCACATAAAACTATGAATATATGTTGATGAGTTATAATTTCTAAATGTCATTTGTACTCATCAAATAAATGCTTAGGCTCTGCTGATTCAAATGACAGAATAAGGCAAAAATAGCTCTGTGATGGTTATAAATGATAGAAACAGATCCACAATTATTGGTCACTAAAATCTCAGTCCTCCTGAAGACAGGTGACTTTGACAATTTAATACTACTTTTTAGGCTGATAACATTTTGTTTTTTGTCTGCCCTCCATGAAAATAAAGGTGGGTAGCCACAAGAACAAACAACCACAGAGTCAGCTTGTTTGTCAGAGCCTCTGGTTCTCCAGCAGATAATGCAGTCAGCAACAAAGATGTCAGCGTTTTGACCTGGAGCAAAAGACAGTGTTCATCTGCATGTGTTAGGTTGAAGCACAACCTGGCGATCTGGAGGATTTTCCCCATGAAAGCAGTCCTAAAATGGCTCCACATAGCATGGAGACTCTGGAAAAAATTCCTTTGGGCTAACTAGTGTTTTAATCTGTTGACAGCATTTTAATTTTCTCTTTCTGAAGAACCTCTGAAGGAGGCCCCGTGGAGAAAGAAAGTGGGTCAAGAGGAAATTAAAAGTGAAGATCTTGTTTTCTCACAACTAGGATAAATCTGTTAATTAAGCCAACCCAGAAAAATGTAAGCAATTTTTAAGTTACAATCTGGTGAAAGCTTGCTATCAAATAAATTGATTACTAGCAATAATAATCAAAAGCTCTGGATTAGTAGTTAATTTGTGGAATCAATTAATAGGAACATTTATTAAATATTTTTTGCCTCCAGAGAATAACAGATTCATTGCCCTGTGTTTCTGAAGATAAGAAACCCTGGATTGTGGGATATGCAATGATTCCTAGGGATATGGCTCTGAAGTGAGTTTGTTTTTTCTTGATTTCTTGTTTCAAAAAATGTACTCCTGAATATTGTGATTTAATTTTTCCTTTTTATAAGCATAATATTAATGGATGATGTGTAAAATTATTTACCAGGTAGAATTTTTTCATATTAATTTATTAAAGTGGTCTGTCAAACTGTTTGTCCTGGATATTTATAACTAATTCACTTAAGGCTAGATAAGTATTTTTCCAAATTAATAAAATTAGCAGTGGCTCAAGGCTCAATTATCTGCCGTTAAACCTCAAATGAACTACATCTCTCTAATTTAGAATTTAATGTTTGCTTGAAGGGTTTTTTTTCCCCTGAATATAAAAGTTTCATATAAATGCTTAAACCATGTAATATACCACTCTAATTTATAAGACTTTTAAAATAAATATTGGGTGTGTTACTGAAGGACTGCTTTTCAAAGGAAGTTCCTTAAGGCAAAATTTTAAAAGTATTTTTAAAATATGTTTTGTAAGTCAGTCATTTCCTTAAATTAGATTTATCATCCAAACTAACCTTACATCATTGATTTGATTATACATTAAGAGAGAAGATAGAGCCCTATTACTTGATCTATGAGAAAAATATAACCAAATAAATAATTATTTAACTTTTATTTTTAAACTTCAGAGTAAATTTGTTTATGCTCTCTTTTCTAAAAAGAAAACATATCACCTTAGCATATCTTCTATTATTCAGTTCTTTTCTTCAAAGATAATTTGCAACAGTGCCTGGTAGAAGGGTCAGTTATATATGATTATATTTGGGCCAAAATTTTTTAAAAAATTATACTTCATGTGTTATAAAGCAACATAAGGAATATGATATTTCTGTTTAATGCCAAACTTTACCTTCATTTGGAATATAATTTTACAGTACCATGTCTGAAAATTCTTATCACAGTTTTAGCTTTCTTTATTGTATACTAAAAGTATTCCACAGGATTGCAAAAATGCAATTGGTTATTAAGCCAGAAGAGAAGAGTCTTCAAAAAACAAAATGACCCTTTAGTCATCATCAGTTCATTCTGCCTAAATAGTCTTTGGTCTCATATTAAAACATAGTGATGGCTCAAAATGACCAATCAGAGAGTTACCACTGAAAGGGAACAGAAGGACTTGATCATCTAAAGTCATGTTCTGCTAATTTTAAGGGAAATGTATATTAACAGAGACCTCTATATCATATTCCATATGTCATACACATTACATGAACTTAACTTACATGAAAATATTTATTAAAAATTGGGCATTGATTTTTAACTCCCAGGCAAGCTAGAGTAACAGAGACTGACTTTACACTCCTACTTGAAACAACTGAAAAAATAGACAAAATACATAAAAGAAGAGTATAGTTTTTAAGCCTATGGACATCAGGGAATTAAGGATAGTGATCCCTGAGAGATAGGAAGCAAATGATGTACGCTCTATGATTGCCTAGTTTCCTGTCTAAAAAAAGTTTCCAGCTGGGGCAAAGATGGGACACCCAGGAAGAGATAAGAGTTGAGGAACTGAAGCTGAGCATCCTGAGAAGCCAAAAAGTCTAGAGTTCACAGTGTAGAGTACCAAAGAGTGAGCCGCATAGATAGAGGACTCTGAGAATCTGCAGAGTAGCCCCCTGGAGTCTTAAGCTGAGTATTTATATACATTTGGGGAAAATATTGCCCAAAGAAAGAACCACTCAAAATCATTAAAGAGAAAAATGTCCAGAACTCACACAGAGCCAGAAATAATACCAGTTCCTACCAGTCAGATTGGAAAGACTTACAGGGCATTGGGTAGAGTACTCAGAAGGGTAGTGCCTTAACTATAAGGAAAATTAGTCATTAACTGCATGTTGCTCTTATCTCACAATGCTTAAAAACAAGACCTGAAAGGATCAAACTGTTTCCAAGTAACTTAACTGTATGCTAGAATGAAGCCTAAGAATATTTATTAGAGTAAAAAAAAATAAATCCAGCAGCCAATAACTTCATATTGTCCAGGATTCAGAAATTATCCAGAATGCAAATAAGAAAATGCAACCCATAGTGAGAAGAATAATCAGTTAATTGAAACAGACCCAGAAATGACACAAATGATGGAATTAGTAGACATGGCTGTACAAAGAGTCATTATAAGTGTATACTAAATCTTTAAGAAGCTAGAGGAAAGATTAACACATGAAATAGAGAAAAGGAAGATACAAAAGAGAACCCAAATCCAACTTCCAGTGATGAAAACTACAATATCTGAGAGAAAAAAAGTTCTTTAGATGTGTTGACAGTATATAAGATACTGCAGAAAAAAAAAAAAAGAACAAAGATTAGTGACCCTCAACACATATGAAAAGATACTATCCAAAATAAAACAGAGAAAAAAAAGAATGACCAAAAAAAAAAAGTGAACAGAGGAACTGTGTGACAATATCAGGCAATCTAATGTATATGTAATTGGAGTCGGGTGAGGCAAAAAAGGTTCAATGATGAAAAATAAAAAAAAATATGAAGAAATTATGGGAGATTTCCCCCCAAATTTGATAAAAACTGTAAAGCCACAGATGAAGACACTAAACAAAACCAATGAAAAGAAACAAGAAGGAAACTACACTAAGGTATATCACAAGCAAAATGTTTAAAACCAGAGGAAGAAAAGTAATATCTTAATAGTAGTTCAAGAAAAAAGGATATATACAGAGAATACAGATAAGGGTGACAGCAGTGTTTTGGCAGGAAAAAGTGCTAGATAGAAGATATTAAAACAACATCTTTAAATACTGGAAAAAAATCTGTCAATTTATAATTTTACAACATGAGGAAATATTTTTCAAAAATGAAGATGAGATAAATACTTTTCACACATAAAGTGCTGAAGAAATTCAACACCATCAAAATTGCACTATAAAAAAAAGTTAATGGAAGCACTTTAGGTGGAAAAAAATGATACCATGACAATGACATAAACAATAATTATCAGATTAGATGAGAAAGCAAGACCCAACTATATGCTGCATAAAAGAAAGCCAGATTAAATAGAGAAACAAATAGATTAGTGTAAAATCAGAAGTTGTGAAGGAACTGAGATGTTACTACGTACAAGATTATATACTAGTTGGATGGATGGATGGATAGATAGATAGATAGATATAGCTAAACAGACAGACAGACAGAAAGATAGATAGATACTAGCAGAAACTGTAGGTATCTGAGTCAGAGACCAGAGCTTTATCAAGTTGATCCCTCATTCCTAGTACTAGGCACGTGACATGGTGAGAGCCAGATGAATAATCCTATTTGAATGGTGGGATCAAACTACAGGAAGTAGACAATGCAAATATTAATCTGGGAGTTTATATAAGAGAAGAGTAATTGTTTCCCAGTCCCCTCCTGATAAAAGAAAAGAAGCCTTTGCTCCCTAATGTAAACAAAAATTCTCTTCTGGAAGAGAAAGGGGAAGATCCTGGGTTCTTACACTTTGTAATGTAGATAAATGTCTCTAAATCATCCTCTAAGCTTACAACCCAGAGTTTTATCCCCCTTTGAAATATAAACACATAGGGAGACATGTCCCTACATCCCTATGGAATTTACTTTCAAAATTTGTCCCTTAACCCAGTACTCTGGAATGTAAGCATTTGGCTACAGGGGAGTTAAGGGGAAGTGTGTGTGTGCGTGTGTGTCTGTGTGTCTGTGTGTCTGTGTGTTTTGGGGGTGGGCGGGTTTCTTGGTTTTTTAATCTTCCAAAAAGAAGCAAATGCCTCTATCGTAAGAAAGCAAGTGGCTTCAGGTTTAATATAAATGCCCTGTGAAGAGCAAAAGTTACTGGGAAAATGAAAGAAAACATGCTTTATTATAGTATATCAATTTCCATAGCTCAGAACGTCAGAATTTTCTAGGAACACTGAGAAATACAAGGAAAATTTGATTTTTCCACAGCTAAAAGTAAAATAATGGAAAAGGATATACAAAGTTAACACTAATCAGTGATCCAAAGATAGCTAGATTGGCTATTTTAGTATTATACAAGATAATTTCATAGCAAAGAATATTATCAAGAATACAGAGTCATTTCATAATGACAAAGGGATCGTTTTGTCTAGAGGACATAATCATCCTAAACATTTAAACACATAATAGAACATCTTCAAAATGCACAAAGCAAAAACTGATAGAACCACAGGGAAACATAAATGAACTTACAATTACAGTAAAAGATTTCAACACTATCTCTCAATAACTGATTAAAAAAAAAAAAAAAACAGAAACTCAATAAGAATATAAAAGACTTGAACCACACTTTTCATGAACCTGACTTAATTGACCTTTATATATACTTCTCCCTAAAACAGAAATGCATTCTTTTAGGCTCCTGGGAAAGACTCAATAATTCCAAAAGATTCAAATCATACAAAATAATTCTTTAAGCAAAATGTAACTAGTAGTAAAATCAGTAACTGAAAGATCTCTGGAAATACTCAAATATTTAGAGACAAATAACACAATTCTAGATAGACATGGGTCAAAAAGACATTTAAATTAATATTAAAAAATATTCTTACTGAATGAAAATGTAAACAATGTAGCAAAATTTTCAAGATTCAGCTGTAGCAGTATCTAGAGGGAAACTCATAGTACTAAATGCCTGTATTAGTGGACCAATTCTTTAAAAGAGACAAGCCAGCAAAGTTCACTCAAGAAGAAATAGATATCCTAAATAACTCTAAATTAATTAAAATTGAACTTGCAGTTAAAAACTTTCCCCAAAAGAAAAATCAAGGCCCAGATAGCCTGACTGAGGAATTTACTTCTATTGTTGAAGGTGAATTGCCTGTGCTCCTAGCAGGGACAAAACCTCTGTTGCTGCACTAGATCCCATCTTTTTTAATATATCAAGGAAATCTTTCCACCAAGATTCCTCTATTTTACCTACATCATAAGTTCTCCTATTTTACTAGATCATCCTTAAAAGCACACAGACATATTTTAAATTAAAATCTTTACATCTTTTTCTCCTGACTGCCCCACTGTTTTCCTTCTTTTCACAGAAAACCTTCTTAAAAATATTGATTTACCAGTGCTGACCAATAGAACTTTATGCAATGATGGCAATTAAAGAGTTAGAAACCATTTCATTTCTACAGATTGAACATAGAAAAAATAGTCTAGTAATATCAAGTGTTGGTGACACTGTGTTATAACCTGAGTATTTTTAACATGTTAGTAGCTATGTAAATCCATACAATGCTTTGGAGAAAGAGAAAATATTTAGCAGATGTTGTGCTATCTTCCTTGGCCTTACCATTATAGTATAAGTAAGACTGGCTTTTAGCCGCAAGTCATCTGCATATTTTTAACCTGAGACTCTTCTCTGCTCACACTCACCCCAGGCATGCATGCAGGGCAGGCCAGAAGTCCTAGAGAATTAATGGCTCTAGGAACAGCCCTCAACCAATAACAGATGAGTTAATGTATACATACTCTAGTTCCCTCACACTTAAGGTTGAATATCTCTGAGTTTCAACCACATTCTACACTGGTTATCATAGTTTCTTAGTAAAATTAAGCGCCAGTTGCCCACAATGGTAACTTGCTTGAAAATTCACACTTTATTGGCTGCCTTCCCTTCCTTATCTCACTTCCTTCTGGGATCACTTCCCAGATAAGTTACTCATAATTGACTCCTCATCTCAGAGTCTACTTCTCAGGAACACAAGCTATGACAGACTTTTTCAAGTAAATTTGAAGATGTGCATATTGATGAAATAGCAATTCCACCCCTAGGTATTTACCTTAGAAGATCTATTGCATATGTGCACCAGAAGACATCTACAAAAGTGTTAATAGTACTCCCTTTTGTATTAGCAAATAACTGGAAACAGGAGAAAGGATAATAAATTAGTAACTTCATACAATGGAAAACTCCCCAGCAGTAAAAATGAATGGATTTTAGCTTTAAGTACCATCATGCAAAAATCTCAGAACAAATGTTCATGAAAAAAACAAAAGTATGTTGAAGAATGCCTAATGATTTGCATTTTATAAAGTTAAAAGTCTGTAAAATGAAAAAAGTGTTCAGGGGCACTAATATACATGATAGTATTCTAAGGAATTGCAACATTTAATGCAAAATTTAGGATAATGGGTATCTCTGAAGAAGAAAGGAAGTGGATTGGAATAGTGCATCAAAGGTCTTTGAAGATGATTATAATAGTATTTCAAATTAAACTGGGTGGTAAGTGTATCTCTGTTCATTATTCTTTATAAATTACAAAAATTTTATAAATGACATTTTGTGTCTACTTAGTATTGAGATTAGGAAACTTTAAAAAATGAAACTTTATGATGACAAAGGTAGTTTCCCTACACAAAATCAGTTACACACCTACTTGAAAGTTAAATATGTATTTGGTTCTACATTATGCAGGATCAATGAAAAAATCCAGTTTTCTATGAACATTGGTAAATGTTCTGACATTAGTTCTACTTTATAGGAAGATTGGAAAATTGCTGATTTACTAATTAGTGAAGGGTAATTGCATCTGAATTTGGGATTGATATCTGGAATTATTTATATTTTTACCAACAGCATGATCAAATTGAGTCATGTCTTCTCAAATGGAAAATACTATCCAGAAACATATTGGGTTGGCCAAAAAGTTCATTCAGGTTTTCCCGTGAGACGTTAAGGAAAAGCCGGAATGAAATTTTTGGCCAACCAAGTACTTTGATTGAATAGTATACAACGTATAAAGGTGCTGAAAGACTACAGAATATATCAAGTATGCAAGAGGGTTAAGTAAATCAACCCTGGCCAAGAAGGACTTCATGGATTTAAAAAAAGAGAATCATAGTGCCATGTATCCAGGTGATTATGGGTAAACATAAATTTTCTTCATTTAAAGGCCTGTTTTTTGCTAAACCACCTGAAACATTTCAGTAAATGTAAACACATAGTATGGTAAATGCTCATAGAGTCCCTAGTGACACAGCACCAACTGCTATGCTATTTTTTCCCTAGTGCTGTGAAAAAGAGACTGTATTTTTTTCTACTTCTTAAGATTGCCCTTTCTACACTTTACATATTTTGCTGATTATCAAGTCATCTTCATCTATAAAATAGGAAAAATATTGCCTTTACTGCTAAACATATGGTTGTATTGAGCCTTAAATAAGATAATAGATGTTAAAATGTTTTATATACAGTAAAACACTCTACATACAATCAAGGTATTTTGGAGAGTATTTTACTGACTTTTGTTGAGAGTGATGTGAAGGGACATTTGTCTTCTCTGTTTAATTCTCTACTAATGGAGAAATTAATATAAAATTTAGATATTTCACCTTACAAACAAAAAGTCTCTTTTTCAAATATTAATCTGACACTTCTTTTTTTTTTTTTTAATTTATTTATTTATGGCTGTATTGGGTCTTCGTTTCTGTGCGAGGGCTTTCTCTAGTTGTGGCAAGCGGGGGCCACTCTTCATCACGGTGCGCGGGCCTCTCACTATCGCGGCCTCTCTTGTTGCGGAGCACAGGCTCCAGACGCGCAGGCTCAGTAATTGTGGCTCACGGGCCCAGCTGCTCCGCGGCATGTGGGATCTTCCCAGACCAGGACTCGAACCCGTGTTCCCTGCATTGGCAGGCAGATTCTCAACCGCTGCGCCACCAGGGAAGCCCAATCTGACACTTCTAAGCTCAACACCTCAAAAATAGAATATAGTGAATATTTGTTGATGGATGCTGCTATTGATATTTTGGTCATATATCATTCACTCCCACTTTCCCACTTTCTTACATCACACCTCTTTTCTAATTTTATTTTCTGGGAGTCTGGTAGCTCCATAGTTGAGATGCCTTCCCATCTGGAGACCAGGGGTAAGCACATGACATAAACTAACAAAACAGACACAGTTTTTCTTGTACTCCCTTTATGGAGCTAAGTAAAACAAAATTAGAAAAGTTGATTTGGAAAATTAACAGTTGCCTAAATTCCTCAAGACACCTGTGTTCCTAACTGTCAAGTCTTCCACAGTTGGTACCATAGTCTTTTTTTTCCATCCCTTGAAGTCTCAACCCAATAACTTAAGTTTTAAAAGAGTAGGTTTTTTTTTTTTTTTTTAATGTGAACATATCAAAGATTACTTTAGCTGGGAATTTTATTTTTATTTTTTAATTTAATTTTTTTCTTTCAGCTTTATTGAGATATTATCAATATATAATACAGTGTGTTTAAGGTATACAATATGATGATTTGATATGTGTATCTATTGCAAAATGATTATCACAATATTTCTGTCACCTCACATAATTGTAATTTGTGTGTGTGTGTGCGTGCATGTGTGTGAGAACATTTAAGATTTACTTTCAAATATTTAATACAGTATTAACTGTAGCCACCATGCTGTACATTGGATCCTCAGAATTTATTCATCTTATAACTGGAAATGTGTACAATTTGACCAACATCTTCCCATTTCCCCCACCACCATTCTACTCTATATTTCTATGAATTTGGTGAAATCATACTGTATTTGTCTTTCTCTGTCTAATTTATTTCACTTAGCATAATGCCCTCAAGATCCATCCATGTTGTTGCAAACAGTATGATTTCCTCCTTTCTTGTGGCTGGTTAATAATCCATTCTACAGGTATACTGCCTCTTCTTTATACATTCATCCATGTATGGACACTTGTTTCCACATCATGGCTATTGTGAATTATGCTACAATGAACATGGGAGTGCAGATATCAGTTCAAGACCCTGATTTCATTTCTTTTGGATATATAATCAGAAGTGGGATTGTTGGATCATATGGTAGTTTTTTCATTTATTTATTTATTTTTTTTATGGTAGTTATTTTTAATTTTTTGAGGAAACTCCATACTGCTTTCCATAGTGGCTGAATAATTTACATTCCCACTAGCAGTGCACAAGAGTTCCCTTTTCCCCACATCCTCATCAACACTCATCTCTTGACTTTTATACAACAGTCATTCTAATAGGTGTGAGGTGGTCTCATTGCGGTTTTGATTTGCGTTTCCCTGATGATTAGTGATGTTGATTATCTTTTCATGCACCTGTTGGCCATTGTATGCCCTCTTTGGAAAAAAATGTCTATTCAAGTCTTCTGCCCGTTCTTTAATTAGATTGTTTGATTTTTTGGTATTGAGTTGTATGAGTTCCTTATACATTTTGGATAATACCCCTTATCAGATACATGGTTTGCAAATATTTTCCCCCATCCCTTAGGTTGTCATTTCATCCTGTTGATTGTTTCTTTTGCTGTGTAGAAGCTTCTTATTAATGTAGTTCCACTTATTTATTTTTGCTCTTGTGACTTGTGCATTTGGTGTCATATTTAACAATATATTCGGGAAATTTATCTAAAACATTTCTTTTCATACAGAATACTTAAGAAACATTAAAGTGTACACTGACATGACTAATAAGCCACTCACTACTCATACAAATCTATTGCTTGGGCAGTCAGAATATCAGGTAGTATAAAACTGCTTTATGGGAGATTTATCTTACTAAAGATGAAAGTTTATGCAGTATCTCTAAAATTTTTTATGAAAAATGAATTTACGTGTCACTATTTCCAGCTCTTACAACCAAAGTGTGATCAAAATGACCCAGAAATGCCCAGAAAATGTTCATTAAAATTGATTTTTCTTTCAAGTTTCATTGCCAGTGAAAAATGTATGAAATACATATATTTCATTTAGAGGGTCAGTTTTCTTCTCTTAGAATGTCCTTAATAATAAGTTTTTTAATAAGAGACTGTCTCTAAAATGGGACAAGGCAAAGGAATTCTAATTTTTCACAGATATCAGGCAAAAACCTTTTGTACAGATGGAGAGAAATGTTTGGACTTTCAGCTTGTGAGTTCTAATCTTTCAAGAGATGTGGACTATATTCCAATGCCCAATAATTGCCTTATTTCTCTTGATTTTAAAGATAGTCAAAAGTATAGATAGTCATAAATTAACTAATAGCTAGATGGAAAACTATGGTAGAAGAAGAAAAGAGAAAGACTAAATGACATTCCACTTATCATCATATGGGAGCTTAAATGTCACAGAGAAGGAAGGACAAGAGGGAAAATGAGAATGGAGATTAACTCTCAATCCACATAAGTTAATAATAATAATTTTGTATTTTTAAAACCTTGTGTACTCAGAGAAAGATGGGCTTTACACTTCCTCGATCAGAAAAGTAGGGATATCATAAAACTACTGATGGCAAAATAAACTCAGCAATTTATTTTTATACAATGTGTGAATTCTTATAAGTTATCCTAATTAGAGATTTAGCTTCTTCCTGATTTCCACTGTTATTTACCTACCTCAAACCAGACACAAACATTACATAGTAACTATACTGAAAAATATTTTGCTAGATTTAAAGAAAAATGCATATAAAATTAGTCCCATTACTGGATTCAGCTATTTCTATACTGCATATAAATTGGTTCTCTTTAAACACAGAGGAACTGCCTTCAAAATGGTCTATAGGTGAGGGGTATAATCTATTATGGCAGGAAGCTGCGAGGGCACATAAGAATAGATGTTCATTTAACAAGAGAATTTGACTTGTCTGATAATGGGTTTAAAGAAAACAAACTGCTTGAAGCATTTATCCCCAGAATTATAAAAGAGTAAATTCCAACTGATCTATTATGAAATTCAGTTACCGAATGTAATGCCAGAATCCTTGGGGGTTTTTTGTTTGTTTGTTTTTACTTACAAACACGATAGTATTTCTCTATTGTATTTGCTCCAGGACAGCCTGTTTCCAAACTGAAAATGGTGACATGATGCTATAGTGCACAAGCATCTTCAGCTTCATTCCACGAGCTGCTTGTTTAGAGTTTTATCCCCTGGCAGTTTGCTTTGGCAAAAAGCTTTCAAGATTGTGTGTCAGCCACGGAGCACAATAGGAAAGGCCAACGTGGTGGTTTACAGAATTAATAAGAGCAGCTATCTTCCTTGACAGATTGCTCTGTTTAACGATAGCTGTTGGGGATTGAGTCAGCTGCTTGAAAAACAGGGAAAATCAGAGGATCATTAAAGCGGTCTGTTAACTTTCTGTCATGAGTAGCTGTATATCCATGATCTGCGTATACAGTATGGCAGAACACTTCCCAAATTACTGGCCTTACAACCACTATGGTATTTTTTTTTAATCCCTGTGGTAACTTAAGGGATAAGAAAACTGTGGTGATTTTGGATACACATTTATAGTAGTTAAAGTTTACCAGGTGGAAAATATTTTTGTTCCAAAATTGATCCAAAAATATTTTTTAAAGAAAAAAAAGAATATCAGTTCAATGCATCACCTTCTTCTGCCAAAAATATTACTTGTTCCCACATGTAACAAATAAAAGGCACATTATAGTCATTCCTTGGCCCATATTTTTCCTTGGAAGAACAGATATCTTTAATAGATATTAAAAGAAAAACAAAACCTCTACTCTCTGTCTTTCAGGTGGGACAAAAAAAATTAATAATAAAAGCATCCATTCCATGTCAGGAAAAATACTGGAGCTGAAATGATATTACTTGGTAGCTATGCAGATTCCTAGAGAATGGCACGAAAGGGCAGCCAGTATATGTAATCTTTTAAGAACATCCTGCAGTGTCATCTCAGCAGCCTCAGAGTGCTTTAAGTACTTCCAAGTTCTGCATACCAATATGTGAAAGGCACTGACAATTCTGGACTAACACACATTCTAAAAGTGCTCAGCTCTTGAAATACCTGCAATACACAATTCTCAGTATCTTAACACCAGCAAAGATCACTTTAATACAGGTTGTCTTTGGAACCTAGAGTTCTCTTCACAGATGCTGAGATTGGATAATAAGCTTTACCAGAATTGAGAATTGAGTAGGGAGGTATATATCAATTTAAGGGAACTTTCTAATCTGTGTGTCTGCCTATAGATAAGAAAACACAATCACTATCATTAAACATTATGTTCCCAAGAATGCAAAAGCACTTAAATAATAACTTGATAGGAGACAAAGAGAAAATTAAGAACAATAGCATTGTGATGGTCTCATTATATTTAGAAGAAAAGGAAGAACTGAAAAATGATCTAGGTTCCTAGAATTTAATCTGCAAATTAAGCAATACAACATTCTCTAATAAATAAAATCACACCCATTATGGTTAAGGGTTCTTAAAGTATATGTTTCTTTCTTTTTTTAATTAGTTATCTATTTTATACATATTAGTGTATATATGTCAATCCCAATCTCCCAATTCATTCCACCACCACCACCCCCAGCTTGGTGTCCATCTGTTTGCTCTCTACATCTGTGTCTCTATTTCTGCCTTGCAAACTGGTTCATCTGTACCATTTTTCTAGGTTCCACATATATGCATTAATATATGATATTTGTTTTCCTCTTTTTGAGTTACTTCACTCTGTATGACAGTATCTAGGTCCATCCACGTCTCTACAAATGACCCAATTTCGTTCCTTTATATGGCTGAGTAATATTCCACATCTTCTTTATCTATTCATCTGTTGATGGATATTTAGGTTGCTTCCATGACCTGGCTATTATAAATAGTGCTACAATGAACACTGGGGTGCATGTGTCTTTTTGAATATGGTTTTCTCTGGGTATATGCCCAGTAGTGGGATTGCTGAGTCATATGGTAGTTCTATATTTAGTGTTTTAAAGAATCTCCATACTGTTCTCCATAGTGGCTGTATCAACTTACATTCCCACCAACAATGCAAGAGCATTCCACTTTCTCCACACCCTCTCCAGCATTTGTTGTTTGTAGATTTTCTGATGATGCCCATTCTAACCAGTGTGAGGTGATACCTCATTGTAGTTTTGATTTGCATTTCTCTAATAATTAGTGATGTTGAGCAGCTTTTCACGTGCCTCTTAGTCATCTGTATGTCTTCTTTGGAGAAATGTCTATTTAGGTCTTCTGCCCATTTTTTGATTGGATTGTTTGTTTTTTTTAATATTGAGCTGCATAAGCTGTTTATATATGTTGGAGATTAAGCTTTTGTCCATTGATTCATTTGCAAATATTTTCTCCCATTCTGAGAATTGTCTTTTCATCTTGATTATAGTTTCCTTGCTGTGCAAAAGCTTTTAAGTTTCATTAAGTCCCATTTGTTTATTTTGTTTTTATTTCCATTACTCTAGTAGGTGGGTCAAAAAAGATCTTGCTGTGATTTATGTCAAAGAGTGTTCTGCCTACGTGTTCCTCTAAGAGTTTTATAGTGTCAGGTCTTACATTTAGGTCTTTAATCCATTTTGAGTTTATTTTTTGTGTATGGTGTTATGGAGTGTTCTAATTTCATTCTTTTACATGTAGCTGTCCAGTTTTCCCAGCACTACTTATTGAAGAGACTGTCTTTTCTCCATTGTATACCCTTGCCTCCTTTGTCATAGATTAGTTGACCATATGTGCATGGGTTTATCTCTGGGTTTCTATCCTGTTCCATTGATCTATATTACTGTTTTTGTGCCAGTACCATACTGTCTTGATTACTGTACCTTTGTAGTATAGTCTGAAGTCAGGTAGTCTGATTCCTCCAGCTCTGTTTTTTTCCCTCAAGATTGCTTTGGCTATGCAGGTCTTTGGTGTCTCCATACAAATTTTAAGATTTTTTGTTCTAGTTCTGTTAAAAATGCCATTGATAATTTGATAGGGATTGCATTGAATCTGTAGATTGCTTTAGGTAGTATATCATTTTGACAATATTGATTCTTCCAATCCAAGAACATGGTATATCTCTCCATCTCTTTCTGTCATCTTTGATTTCTTTCATCAGTGTCTTATAGTTTTCTGAGTACAGCTCTTTGACCTCCTTAGGCATGTTTATTCCTAGGTATTTTATTCTTTTTGTTGCAATGGTGAATGGGATTGTTTCCTTAATTTCTCTTTCTTATCTTTCATTGTTAGTGTATAGGAATGCAAGAGACTTCTGTGCATTAATTTTGTATCCTGCAACTTTACCAAATTCATTGATTAGCTCTAGTAGTTTTCTGGTGGCATCTTTAGGATTTTCTATGTACAGTATCAAGTCATCTGCAAACAATGACAGTTTTACTTCTTCTTTTCCAATTTGTATTCCTTTTATTTCTTTTTCTTCTCTGATTGCCATGGATAGGACTTCCAAAACTATGTTGAATAATAGTGGCGAGAGTGGACATCCTTGTCTTGTTCCTGATCTTAGAGGAAATGGTTTCAATTTTTCACCATTGAGAATAGTGTTGGCTGTGGGTTTGTCATATATGGCCTTTATTATGTTGAGGTAGGTTCCCTCTATGCCCACTTTCTGGAGAGTTTTTATCATAAATAGGTGTTGAATTTTGTCAAAAGCTTTTTCTGCATCTATTGAGATGATCATATGGTTTTTATTCTTTAATTTGTTAATATGGTGTATCACATTGATTGATTTGGGTATATTGAAGAATTCTTGCTTCCTTGGGGTAAATCCCACTTGGTCATGGTGTATGATCGTTTTAGTGTGGTGTTGGATTCTGCTTGCTAGTGTTTTGTTGAGGATTTTTTCATCTATATTAATCAGTGATATTGACCTCTAATTTTCCTTTTTTGTAGTATCTTTGTCTGATTTTGGTATCAGGGTGATGGTGGCCTCATAGAATGAGTTTGGGAGTGTTCCTTCCTCTGCAATTCTTTGGAAGAGTTTGAGAAGAATAGGTGTTAGCTCTTCTCTAAATGTTTGATAGAATTCACCTGTGAAGCCATTTGGTCCTGGACTTTTGCGTGTTGGAAGATTTTTAATCACAGTTTCAATTTCATTAATTGTGATTGGTCTGTTCATATTTTCTATTTCTTCCTAGTTCAGTCTTGTACTGTTATACCTTTCTAAGAATTTGTCCATTTCTTCCAGGTTGTACATTTTATTGGCATAAAGTTGCTTGTAGTATTCTATTATGATGCTTTGTATTTCTGCGATGTCTGTTGTAGCTTACCCTTTTTCGTTTCTAATTTTATTGATTTGATTCCTCTCCCTCTTTTTCTTGATTGGTCTGGCTAAAGTTTTATCAATTTTAGTTACCTTCTGAAAGAACCAGCTCTTAGTTATATTGATCTTTGCTATTGTTTTCTTCGTTTCTATTTCATTTATTTCTGCTCTGATCTTTATGATTTCTTTCCTTCTACTAACTATGGGTTTTGTTTGTTCTTCTTCTCTAGTTCCTTTAGGTGTAAGGTTAGATTGTTTATTTGAGATTTTTTTTTGTTTCCTGAGGTAGGATTTTATTGCTATAAACTTCCCTCTTAGAACTGCTTTTGCTGCATCCCATAGGTTTTGGATCATCATGTTTTTGTTGTCATTTGTCTCTAAGTATATTGTGATTTCCTTTTTGATTTCTTCAGTGATCTCTTGGTTATGTTGTAACGTACTGTTTTGCCTCCATGTGTTTGTGTTTTTTACATTTTTTCCCCTGTAATTGATTTCTAATCTCATAGCATTGTGGTCAGAAAAGATACTTGATATGATTTCAATTTTCTTAAGCTTATCAAGGCTTGATTTGTGACCCAAGATGTGATCTATCCTGCAGAATGTTCCGTGTGCAGTTGAGAAGAAAGTGTAATCTGCTGCTTTTGGATGGAATGTCCTATAAATATCAATTAAATCTATCTGGTTTATTGTGTCATTTAAAGCTTGTGTTTCTTTATCAATTTTCTGTTTGGATGATCTGTCCATTGGTGAAAGTGAGGTTTTAAAGTCCCCCACTATTATTCTGTTACTGTTGATCTCTTCTTTTATAGCTGTTAGGATTTGCCTTACATAATGGGGTGCTCCTATGTTGGGTGCATATATATTTATAATTGCTATATCTTCTTGTTGTATGATCCCTTGATCATTATGTAGTGTCCTTCTTTGTCTCTTGTAACATTCTTTATTTTAAAGTCTATTTTATCTGATATGAGTATTGCTACTCCAGCTTTCTTTTGATTTCCATTTGCATGGAATATGTTTTTCCATCCCCTGACTTTCAGTCTGTATGTGTCCTTAGGTCTGAAGTGGGTCTCTTGTAGACAGCCTATATACGGGTCTTGTTTTTGTATCCATTCAGCGAGCCTGTGTCTTTTGGTTGGAGCTTTTAATCCATTCACATTTAAGGTAATTATCAATATGTATGTTTCTATTACCATTTTCTTTATTGTTTTGGATTTCTTTTTGTACATCCTTTTCTTCTCCTGTGTTTCCCACTTAGAGAAGTTCCTTCAGCATTTCTTGTAGAGGTGGTTTGGTGATACTAAGTTGTCTTAGCTTTTGCTTGTCTGTAAACTTTTGATTTCTCCATTGAATCTGAATGAGATCCTTGCTGGCTAGAGTAAACGTGATTGTAAATTTCCCTTTCATCACTTTAAATATATTGTGCCACTCCCTTCTGGCTTGTAGAGTTTCTGCTGAGAAATCAGCTGTTAACCTTATGGGAGTTCCCTTGTATGTTATTTGTCTTTTCTCCCTTGTTGCTTTTAACAATTTTTCTTTCTCTTTAATTTTTGTCAGTTCGATTACTATGTGTCTCGGCATATTTCTCCTTGGTTTTATCCTGTATGCGACTCTCTGAGCTTCCTGGACTTAGGTGCCTATTTCCTTTCCCATGTTAGGGAAGTTTTCATCTATAATCTCTTCAAATATTTTCCTGCGTCCTTTCTCTCTCTCCTCCTTCTGAGACCCCTATAATGTGAATGTTGGTGCATTTATGTTGTCCCAGAGGTCTGTTAGGCTGTCTTCATTTCTTTTCGTTCTTTTTTCTTTATTCTGTTCCGTGACAGTGAATTCCACCATTCTGTCTTCCAGGTCACTTATCCATTCTTCTGCTTCAGTTATTCTGCTGTTGATTCCTTCTAGTGTATTTTTCATTTCAGTTATTGTATTGTCCACCTCTGTTTGTTTGTTCTTTAATTCTTCTAGGTCTTTGTTAAAAATTTCTTGTATCTTCTCGATCTTTGCCTCCATTCTTTTTCTGAGGTCCTGGATCATCTTCATTATCAATGTTCTGAATTCTTTTTCTGAAAGGTTGCCTATCTCCACCTTCATTTAGTTGTTTTCCTGGGGTTTTATTTTGTTCCTTCATCTGATACATAGCCCTGTGCCTTTTCATTTTGTCTATCTTTCTGTGAATATGGTTTTCATTCCACAAACTGCAGGATTGTCATATGTTTCATTGAAATTCATTGAAACTGGACTGACCATGCATTAAAATGATCTCAAGGAAACCTTCTACACTTTTCAAAATGAATATGTTGACATTCAATAAATATTATCTCTTAATTGTTCTATATTGGAAAAGATTGAGATCTTCTCTCATTGACATTTTCAGTGACATGGAGGGAAGCTGTATAAAAATTATAGAGGCTAAAGAGTCTAGAAAGGTATTTAGCCTATTTTTAGCTTGATTTCTTCAGTTACATAAGGAGCTGTGATAGATGACTTCTTTCTGCTCTAAGATTCTATTATTCCATCACTACGTTTTTGTCTACAGGCAAAACAGAGAAGTGATACTAGACAAATTACTGGTTTATTATTCAGTATTTGAATATACTGATTCAAGAAAAGAAAAAAAAACCTAAAGCAAAAAGGCAAAATACTTAATAAGACACATGTCTTTTCCAGAATCATGTGAATAACTATTTCAATGATCACTTTTTTTTTACAGGCATAATAAATGTCATAGTATTATATTAAGTTGTAAAACTTAGGAGAAAGTACAGAGCATATTAATGAATTTATCAGACATAAGAACACCTTGCTTTTATAACTTGCATGTTAAGCAAGTCCTGAGGCATGCCTTATGCTAGCCCAAATCTTTCATCATCAACTGAGGTGAAGTAGGTTAATATTTTCCTAGTATTATTTTGAATTCCTTCTCTCTAAGCTATGTACTAGCAACCATTAATAAATTAGTTTTCACTTCCTTTTTACATATAATAGTTAAGCATTCATTTCTAATTTGTCTGTAAGATGAGTGTTATTGCCCTTAAGCTATGCCTCTGGCTTGATCTTTTAATGTTTTAAAAAATATAATCTTGACAATATTTTTTCTTCCTTGGGAGGTATCTTAGGTATTCCTTTATTAAATATTAATGAGTAAAATATATATGTATATATTCACACATACACATATATATCATTTTTAAAGTGTATCACTGTTAAATCTTATCTAATAAACAGATGTCAAGGGACTTTGATAAATATCTTTTAAAAATAAATCACTACTGGGACTTCCCTGGGTCCAGTGGTTAAGACTCCACGCTCCCAATGCAGAAGGCATGGGTTTGTTCCCTGCTCGGGGAATTAAGATCCTGCATGCTGAATGGCCAAAAAAAAAAAAAAAAAAAAAAAAAAAATCACTACTGTGTAACACAATGAAATTAATTAATTACATATACATTTATACCATCTTATACCAGTTTTTCAGTTGGCCTACAGCAGTGCTTCCCAAACTTTTGTACTTTATGGCACACAGAGAAAACAACCAAGATTGTTTAACCCTGGATTGAACTGTAAGAGTTGTCTACATGTTGTTGAACATTGAAGTTCATTTCCTTTTGAGTATATTAAATGTTTTTAAGAAAATGAAATGTAAAAATTATTATTGGGATAGCTGAGTATGTGCCACGAACATAAACATAAACCTTTACATCTGATTTTATGCTTAAAATGGCTATATTCAATGTTTACCCAGATCTTTAAGTGATTATCTTCAGTCTTACTGGTAACTATCTTCAAGAAACTCTGCATAGGTAGATGATAAAAAAATTATAAACCAACATGGACCGCCATCCAAAAATATATGAGGAAAAGTGATATTTAAAGAATCCACATTTTTTTCTTAGTCTTCAGTTAGATAAGAAATGTTAAATATTGATAGTATGATTAGACTTTGAATGCAATTGAAGTATTGCCCTAATTTAAGGAACTGACATGTAGTTGTAGAGTAATACCCTTAAGTATCTGCCTGCTTCCTTTCTCTCTAGTCTCCCCTCAATCCCATTGGCAGTCAGTTGGACAGTTCACCATGTTTTTAATATTTTTAGGACCTGGAATACCCTCTGGCAGCAGTATAGACTCCTTGCTATGAGAAGCAAGGGAGCATCTGCAGTTGGTTAATGAGGTAGGTGTTCAGTTCATAGATTCTCCTTGGCCATGCATCAAAGTGGTGGGTATTGGTTTGCTGCTCTTTGTATTTGAAGCCTACAGGTGATGTGTGTGGCAAATTCTGCTTGAGCTTCCCTCTGTGAAGCTTCTGATGAAGCCAGAAGAAGCTGGCTAAGGTCTGAGCTGACCCCTGAAGAGAGGCAACCCTGTAACATATTTGTGGCATCTTACTGGGGAAGCTCATGCCCATTGTAAGTCAATCATGGAGGAGAATAAAACTTCTACAAAATAAATGATGATTTTAGTTACACTTTATCCATAGAACATATGCTTTCCTTTTTTTTTTTTTTTTTTTTTTTTGTCGATTAGAATAGAATAGTCTTAGAGCAGAAAACTTTCCCATTTTACCAATCTTCAACATTCATCAAGTATCTGACTCCTTACATGCTATATGCTAGGACCTATGCTAGTCACTGAAGTTAAAATGGTAAACAGAAATAGTCATGACAGTGATGCATTTACAAGGTGTTGTTCTAGCTTATTTATAGTATGTGACCATTAAACTATCATAAAGCTAACAGTTGCATAAAGAAATAAACTCTTAGTCTCATTGGATGGCAGTAGAACCAACTAAATTAAATAGCACAGAGACAGTTTGAAAAGCTAATATATGACTTTACATTTATCACAGCACAAATATCTTCTGTATCAAACAGGAAAACCATTTATTTTTTATTTGGTTAAAACTTTGTATGAGTGGATAAAATACTGCAAGGTAATTCAATTCTGACACTGATCACCAAGGATTAACACCAGACTCCACATGTTAAAAAACAAGGGTCCCTAATCAAAATTACAAGCTTTTGCACAGCAAAGGAAACCATAAACAAAACAAAAAAACAAATTACAGAATGGGAAAAATATTTGCAAACGATGCAAGTGACAAGGGATTAATCTCCAAAATATACAGATAGCTTATACAACTCAACAACAAAAAAAACCAAACAACTCAATCAAAAAGTGGGCAGAAGAACTAAATAGACATATCTCCAAAGAAGACATACAGATAGCCAACAGGCACATGAAAAGATGCTCAACTTTGCTAATTATTAGAGAAATGCAAATCAAAACTACAATGAGGTACCACCTCACACTGGTCAGAATGGCCATCATTAAAAAGTCTACAAATAACAAATGTTAGAGAGAGTGTGGAGAAAAGGGAACTCTCCTACACTGTTGGTGAGAATGTAAGTTGGTGCAGCTATTATGGAAAACAGTACGGATGTTCCTCAAAAGACTAAAAATAGAGTTGCCATATGATCCAGCAATACCACTCCTGGGCATATATCCAGACAAAACTATAATTCAAAAACATACATGCACTCCAATGTTCATAGCAGTACTATTCACAGTAGCCAAGACACAGAAACAACATAAATGTCCATCAACAGATGAATGGATAAAGAAGATGTGGTACATATATACAGTGGAATACTACTCAGCCATAAAAAAGAACAAAGTAATGCCATTTGCAGTAACATGGATGGACTCAGAGATTATCATACTAAGTGAAGTAAGTCAGAAAAAGACAAGTATCATATGATATCACTTATATGTGGAATCTAAAATATGACACAAGTGAACTTGTCTATGAAACAGAAACAGACTCATAGACATGGAAAACAAACTTGTGGTTGCCAAAGGGGAGGGGGTTTGGGGGAGAGATGGAGTGGGAGTTTGGGGTTAGCAGATGCAAACTATTATATATAGAACGGATAAACAACAAGGTCCTACTGAATAGCACAGGGAACAATATTCAATATCCTGTGATAAACCATAATGGAAAAGATTGTTAAAAAATATATATATATGGGCAGGCGCTGGCCATGAGGACCAACTGTGTGCCGGGCTCCAGCAGGTTGGAGTGGCGACAGTGGAGGGGACCTGCAGGCTGGCGGACCCTTGCACCTGCTGAACTGGAGCACCCGAGGATGTCTGCACTGAGAAAGGCCTTCCCACCATCCGAGGCCCGGCCGTAGCAGCCCGTTTTCCCAGCAGCTTCCCGTGAACACCCGGCCCGCACTGTCTCCGCCACCATGGGGACAGCTCAGGTTTTGCCCTGCAGTCTGCAGAAGCATTGCTGTATCTTACCAGACAGGAACACAGCTCACTTATAGTAAGACAATTTTCTTAATTTGTCACTGCATTCATCTCCATATCTGGAAACTGAAAAAATTCACAACAATGGCAGAAGACCACAAGAAGTTCTGTTACTGCTTACATATTTATTTTGTCATTTTGAATCAAAAATATTGAAAAGTGAAATTAAACACATAAAAAATTTTTTAAATATATATATATGTATAACTGAGTCACTTTGCTGTATAGCAGAAATTAACACAACATTGTAAATCAACTATATTTCAATTAAAAAAAAGCAAGAGTCCCAGGGAGACTGCCCTCACTCCAGATGCTAGGTACAAGTTCAGGGGTCCCCAGGCCACCTGAACTTCTAACCAACTGGCTACAAATCCTGGAGGTTCCCACAACCCCCTCAGGTTCTATAATTCACTAGAACAACTCCAGAACTAGGATAGTGCTTTAGTTATCAGTACAGCTTTATTTTAAAGAATGCAAATCAGGACCAGGCAGGTGAAGAGACACAAAGAGCACATTTGGGAGCGTCCTGAATGCACAGCTTCCATGCTCTGTCCCTGTGCAGTCAGAGTATATTAACCTCTGGGCACACTGTTGTGTTCACCCTCAGGAAGTACCACCAGGATTCAGTGTCTAGAGATTTTATTGAGGTTTCATTACCCAAGTATTATTGATTGAAACACTGACCGCATGTTTGAACTCAACCTCTAGCCTATACTCTCCCTCCCCCGAGGGAGATATCACATAGACTGATATCACATAGCTGAAAGCCCAACCTTCTTTGTGACATGACCTGTCCCAGTCTTCGGCATAAATATCAAAAGGCCCACCAAGAATCACATCATAGTATAAACTATCAGGGCCCACCATGAATAACAAAGGCACTCCTATCACTCAGGGAAGTCCAAGGTTTCATTTTCCCTCCCAGGAACCCAGGACAAAGACTAGACAAATTTTCTTTATTATACCAAGTGAACTTTAGCAGTAGGGAAGCAAAACAAAACTGTTTCCTTCCAATACAACTCCAACACCAACGTGTTCATCCATCATGAATAAAAGAGCTTTTGGGCTTGTAAAGTAGCATGTGCCACTTGGTACAGGTAAAGAACTATTACAAGATGTTTCCTCCAGTGGGTCGGACAAGAGTCCAGGAGGCATTATAAAGGGATTGGGGGATGTGTGTCATGAAGTTCATGATTAGGAGCTGAACATGGTGGATTCTAAGCACAACTCAGCCCTGAAAAATTCCTGGGGAAAATAAAGACTGTCTTCAGGGAGCAACTCTACTTTTTCTTGCTCCAACTAGCTGAGGAAAAGCTAAATATGTTGGTTGAGTCTACTTCAGCCCAGAGGAGATTAGGGAAGCCGAGAGGTTTCCTTCTGGTGCCTGAGTAGGAACCTGACAACCTGATTCTGTTGATTTGCTCCAATAAGATTAATACATCTGGGACACAGCTGAAATTGGATTCATCAACACATGATTAAGTTTTCAACAGTCAATATTATTCTCCAAGAAACATGTCTCTTTTAAGCATAAATTAGGTACTTAAATATGGATATGATAAGAATCACTACACCTGCATGTTCAAGTGCTTTAGTGTTGATCCCAATCTCTCCCATTCTCCAACAGAACATGATATATCTTCTGAAAGATCATTATGATAGGAAGAGAATGATCCAGGGATTTCCACTTGAATTTTCCTATCCTGATGACCCTCACTCCATGGTTCAGGGGGAAGGGGTGAGGACTCTGCCATTCATTGTAAGTCTGTATGCACTATGCTAGTTACTGAGATAATAACTCAGTAACAGGATGAACAGGATGGATTCATAGTCTCATCTATGCCACTGGAACCAACGTGAGACACCTTGGATCAAAACTACACTTATTATTTAAATTCCATAAGTCTCCTCTCTGATAAGTGTACCAGCATGGCATTCAGAATCTCTCTAATCATCCCCTAAATTTTGCTTATTTCTCTTACATCAGTGCAAAGACCACAGCTTCCTTTGAAGATGAGTAAAAGGAATATTTACAGAATGCAGGTATGATGTTATTAAGGCCACATCTCAAGTGTAATTGGCCTCCCCTTCACTCAAAGGGATCTTGATATCTTAAGAGCTGATGGTGTCCTACACTACGTCTTTTGTCCAAGTTGAAATCAGTAAATCAACTGCAATGGCAGCGTCTTCCATCTTTATCCTCAGACTACAGAGGATGAATACTCTTTCCCATGTCACTGAAGATCCTTTCAAGGATGCTTATACTCACTTCTCCAGTATATTTCTCAAGGGTTTGTTAAAAAACCTTTTCCAGAGACCATAGTTAACTGGTGGATAAGAGGGTACTCCTTAAACTCAGTGTAACGTTCCCATGAACATACTTTTGCAAATCCATTCTTTAACTGGCACTTCATACACTTTGTCACAACATGACAGCACAAATAGAAAATGATAATATTGTTTGTAACATAGGGCATCCAGCCACCTCAAATCTCACATTCTCTCCTATCTCACGGTCTGAGAGGACAAATATCTTTGTATACTTATATTTTAACTAGAGCAGATTTGTGTTTTACACTAAAACAAAATCAAATAATTCTGTAATCTCAAATTCATTCATCATAGACCACCATAAGTCTAGACTTGACCAATCAACAAAATAAAAAATGAGATGGGGGCTTCCCTGGTGGCGCAGTGGTTGGGAGTCTGCCTGCCAATGCAGGGGACGCGGGTTCGAGCCCTGGTCTGGGAGGATCCCACATGCCGCGGAGCAACTAAGCCCGTGTGCCACAACTACTGAGCCTGCGCGTCTGGAGCCTGTGCCCCGCAGCGGGAGGGGCCGCGATGGTGAGAGGCCCGCGCACCGCGATGAAGAGTGGCCCCCGCACCACGATGAAGAGTGGCCCCCGCTTGCCGCAACTGGAGAGAGCCCTCGCATGAAACGAAGACCCAACACAGCTAAAAAATAAATAAATAAATAAATACAGTTGCTATTAATTTAAAAAAAAAAAAAAAAATGAGATGCATTCTTACCACCTAGGTTAATCCAGAGTCTTGGGTAAGAAATTCAGTCTCAATTAGGATTTGGCCCATCTTCTTTTTTTTTTCAAGTAAATTCAAAATTCATATTTGTATATCTTCTTCAGGTTCAGTGATTTAGTTACCAAATTCTCAGTTTCATTCCTCTCAAGGTAATATACCAAGTTTGTCCCTTGGGTATGCAAGCATCTGACTTCAGTTATAGGTCTGGAGGTAATGGTAAGTGGCAGTGGTGGGGCATAAAGGAAGTTGGTATCTTCTTGCAAGGTTACTGACTTAGGTGTGGTTGTTACATGATCTTCCATCAAGACAGGATCAGCATCCTCAGACAGGTGAGAAAGGGCCAATTCTGTCACTAATGGGAGCTCAGGGGCATCTGGGAATATGGGGTACCTGTAGTTGTCTCAATTCTTCTAAATGTCACAATTCTTCCTAGTGGGTTCCAATCTTTCTTATTCATTTTCTGTTTTTTTACATAAGGAAACAGAAAATGATAATTAAACTTTATGCATGGAAGATACAAACCCTTTTCTAATTTTAGTTCCAGTACCTCTGAAACAAGTGATGAGTTTCATTC
The DNA here is from genome assembly GCF_965194805.1 of Balaenoptera borealis. Lineage (NCBI taxonomy): Eukaryota > Metazoa > Chordata > Mammalia > Artiodactyla > Balaenopteridae > Balaenoptera > Balaenoptera borealis. The sequence goes on from NC_138866.1 coordinate 51,417,684, forward strand.
AGGGTAATAAAAAAACAAACAAACAAACAAAACTCCATTGTTCTATGACCCAGTAAGCTAAGAAATTAAAACCCTGAGCCTAGTAATTTCCTCATATAACTTGCTCAATGCAGGTAGTAGTACAAACACTCCCACCATGGCCGATTTCAATCCACCAACATGATAAAGTACAGAAGAAATATGCACGATAAGCCCTGATCAGCTGATGTGAGGTGGCTTCAGCACATCACTGAGTGTTTCCCAAAACCATGCTATTCAACTGGCAAGACAGAAGAGCCGTGATCAAGAACTTGAGGAATCAGGAAGGTGCTGCCAAAGCTGCAAACTCCAAAATCTTACTGCATCTGCAAAATCTTATGCCAGCAAAATGGATGCTATGCATACAATCTATCTCCCAAATCAGAATGCTAGCTATAGATGAGTCAAGAAAATGTAGTGTTAGCTCTTTAGCCTCTTCATTATAAGAAATTATGCTTGACCTGTGTTAGAATTATTGTGGAGCTAACCAATGTAAATTATATATCACACCCATTAATAGGGGCTTAGACTGTTTTACATAGATATTGTACAGTGAAGATAAGAATTATGTATTTGTATCTATGTGTGTAGATATATGAGTGTGTTAAAAATACCAAAGAATATACACTGAGTTGTTAACTCAAGTTATATGGCTTGAAGGAAGATCAAGAAGGAGAGAAGCAGGGAAGTCATTTTAAAAAGCAAAACAAGGGACTTCCCAGGTGGTCCAGTGGTAAAGAATCTGCCTTCCAATGCAGGGGACACGGGTTGGATCCCTGGTCAGGGAATTAAGATCCCATGTGCCACGGGGCAACTAAGCCCATACGTCACAACGACTGAGCTCATGTGCCTCAGTGAGAGAGCCCACGTGCTGCAAACTACAGAGCCCACACGCTCTGGAGGTCACGCACCACAACTAGAGAGAGAAAACCCACACGTCACAACTAGAGGGAAGCCTGTGTGCAGCAACAAAAGAGCCTGCGTGCCACAAAGAAAGATCCTGCATGCCTCAACGAAGATCCTGTGTGTTGCAACTAAGACCCAACAAAGAGGAAAGAAAGGAAAGAAAGAAAGAAAGAAAGAAAGGAAGGAAGGAAGGAAGGAAGGAAGGAAGGAAGGAAGGAAGGAAGGAAGGGAGAAAGAAAGAAAGAAAGAAAGAAAGAAAGAAAGAAAGAAAGAAAGAAAGAAAGAAAGGAAGGAAGGAAGGAAGGAAGGAAGGAAGGAAGGAAGGAAGGAAGGAAGAAAGAAAGAAAGAAAGAAAGAAAGAAAGAAAGGAAGATTTAAAAAGAAAAACAGAAACAGCAACAACGAAAATCTAAATTAATCAACATATGCAATCCTATAAATACCTAATTATGCGCAAAAGGAAATAGAAAATACTGTGTTACATCTTTATCTACTAACTTGCAAGGATATTCATGAAAAACATGATAAGATAAAAAGTAGTATTCAGAAATAGTTGTAGTATAATTCAATTTTGTAAAAAATCCACAAACAAACCACCCAGGTAAGAATACATGGTGTGAGTATGTTTGTATGATTAAAAGAAAGATATGAAAGGACATAAACTAAGCCCTTATTGTTAGTTGAATTGTGTGTTTTATTTTTACTATAATAATATACTAATTTTATAATTAAAAAATTAAAATATAGATAATTCAAAATTCTCTTATGAGATTCCATCTCCATGATTGGTTGAGTCACATAAATGAAATGAAAATTAATATTGTTTGACTATTTTGTGAATGAAATTTCAATAGTATATGTATTTTCACAAGAATGAGTCTTATTTGAGCCCCCAGAGAGCAAGAACAAATTGTAGGGTAGGGGCAAGATGGCGGAAGAGTAAGACGCGGAGATCACCTTCCTTCCCACAGATACAGCAGAAATACATCTACACGTGGAACTGCTCCTACAGAACACCCACTGAACGCTGGCAGAAGACGTCAGACCTCCCAAAAGGCAAGAAAATCCCCACGTACTTGGGTAGGGTAAAAGAAAAAAGAAATAACAGAGACAAAAGAATAGGGACGGGTCCTGCGCCAGTGGGAGGGAGCCGTGAAGGAGGAAAGGTTTCCAGGCACTAGGAAGCCCCTTTGCGGGCAGAGACTGCGGGTGGCAGAGGGGGGAAGCTTCGGAGCCGCGGAGTAGAGCGCAGCCACAGGGGTGCGGAGGGCAAAGCGGAGAGACTCCCGCACAGAGGCTCGGCGCCAACCAGCACTCACCAGCCCGAGAGGCTTGTCTGCTCACTCCCCGGGGTGGGCGGGGGCTGGGAGCTGAGGCTTGGGCTTTGGTGCGAGCCAGGAGGGAGTCCGGGAAAAAGTCTGCAGCTGCCGAAGAGGCAAGAGACTTTTTCTTGCCTCTTTGTTTCGCGGCACGCAAGGAGAGGGGATTCAGAGCGCTGCCTAAACGAAATCCGGAGACGGGTGCGAGCCGCGGCTATCAGCGCGGATCCCACAGCAACAGGGGCGCAGAGGGAAAAACGGAGAGATTCCCGCACAGAGGCTCAGCACCGAGCAGCGCTCACCAGCCCGAGAGGCTTGTCTGCTCACCCTCTGGGGCAGGCGGGGCTGGGAGCTGAGGTGCGGGCTTCGGTCGGATCGCAGGGAGAGGACTGGGGTAGGCAGCGTGAACACAGCCTGAAGGGGTTGGCGTGCCGCGGCGAGCAAGGAGGGAGCCGGAGAGGAGGTCTGCAGCCGCTGAAGAGGCAAGAGACTTTTTCTTGCCTCTTTGTTTCGCGGCGCGCAAGGAGAGGGGATTCAGAGAGCCGCCTAGACGAACTCCAGAGGCGGGCGCGAGCCGCGGCTAACAGCGCGGACCCCAGAGACTGGTAGGAAACGCTAAGGCTGCTGCTGCCGCCACCAAGAAGCCTGTGTGCGAGCACAGGTCACTCTCCACACCGCCCCTCCCGGGAGCCGGTGCAGCTCGCCACTGCCAGGCTCCCGTGATCCAGGGACAACTTCCCCGGGAGAACACACGGCGCGCCTCAGGCTGCTGCAACGACGCCTCTGACACCGCAGGCTCGCCCCGCTTCCTCCGTACCGCTCCCTCCCCCGGCCTGAGTGAGCCAGAGCCCCCGAAGCAGCTGCTCCTTTAACCCCGTTCTGTCTGGGCGGGGAACGGACGCCCTCAGGCAACGTACATGCAGAGGCGGGTCCAAATCCAAAGCTGAACGCTGGGAGCTGTACGAACAAAGAAGAGAAAGGGAAATCTCCCCCAGCAGCCTCAGAAGCAGCTGATTAAAGCTCCACAAACAACTTGATGTGCCTGCATCTGTTGAATACCTGAATAGACAACGAATCATCCCAAATTCAAAAGGTGGACTTTAGGAGCAGGATATATTAATTTCCCCTTTTCCTTTTTTTGTGAGTGTATATGTGTATGCTTCTGGGTGAGATTTTGTCTGTATAGCTTTGCTTTCACCATCAGTCCTAGGGTTAGGTCCGTCCATTTTTTTTTTTTTTTTTACTTAAAAAATTTTTTTTTTCCTAATATATATTTTCTTAATAATTTTTTCCGTATTTTCTATTTTTAGAAATTAAAAAATTTTTTAATAAGTTTTTTCATATTTTTTATTTTAAAAAATTAAAATTTTTTTCTTAATAAATTTTTTTCTTAAAAATCTTTTTCTTATTTTTTACTATAAAAAATTAATAAATCTGTTTCTAAAAATTAAAAAAAATTTTTTTCTGAATACATTTACTCTTAATAATTTTTTTTCTTATTTTTTATTATAATAGCTTTATTTTATTTTATCCTCTTTTTATCTTTCTATTTTTTTCTCCCTTATATTCTGAGCTGTGTGGATGAAAGGCTCTTGGTGCTCCAGCCAGGCATCAGGGCTGTGCCTCTGAGGTGGGAGAGCCAACTTCAGGACACTGGTCCACAAGAGACCTACCAGCTCCACGTAATACCAAACGGCAAAAACCTCTCAGAGATCTCCATCTCAGCATCAAGACCCAGCTTCACTCAACGACCAGCAAGCTACACTGATGGACACCCTATGCCAAACAAGTAGCAAGACAGGAACACAGCCCCATCCATTAGCAGGGAGGCTGCCTAAAATCATAAGGCCACAGACATCCCAAAACACACCACCAGACGTGGACGTGCCCACCAGAAAGACAAGATTCAACCTCATCCACCAGAACACAGGCAATAGTCCCCTCCACCAGGAAGCCTACACAACCCACTGAACCAACCTTACCCACTGGGGACAGATACCAAAAACAACGGGAACTACGAACCTGCAGCCTGTGAAAAGGAGACCCCAAACACAGTAAGATAAGCAAAATGAGACGACAGAAAAACACACAGCAGATGAAGGAGCAGGGTCAAAACACACTAGACTTAACAAATGAAGAGGAAATAGGTAGTCTACCTGAAAAAGAATTCAGAATAATGATAGTAAAGATGATCCAAAATCTTGGAAATAGAATAGACAAAATGCAAGAAACATTTAACAAGGAAGTAGAAGAACTAAAGAGGAACCAAGCAATGATGAAAAACACAATAAATGAAATTAAAAATACTCTAGATGGGATCAATAGCAGAATAACTGAGGCAGAAGAAAGGATAAGTGACCTGGAAGATAAAATGGTGGAAATAACTACTGCAGAGCAGGATAAAGAAAAAAGAATGAAAAGAACTGAGGACAGTCTCAGAGACCTCTGGGACAACATTAAACGCACCAACATTCGAATTATAGGGGTCCCAGAAGAAGAAGAGAAAAAGAAAGGGACTGAGAAAATATTTGAAGAGATTATAGTTGAAAACTTCCCTAATATGGGAAAGGAAATAGTTAATCAAGTCCAGGAAGCACAGAGAGTCCCATACAGGATAAACCCAAGGAGAAACACGCCAAGACACATATTAATCAAACTGTCAAAAATTAAATATAAAGAAAACATATTAAAAGCAGCAAGGGAAAAACAACAAATAACACACAAGGGAATCCCCATAAGGTTAACATCTGATCTTTCAGCAGAAACTCTGCAAGCCAGAAGGGAGTGGCAGGATATACTTAAAGTGATGAAGGAGAAAAACCTACAACCAAGGTTACTCTACCCAGCAAGGATCTCATTCAGATTTGATGGAGAAATTAAAACCTTTACAGACAAGCAAAAGCTGAGAGAGTTCAGCACCACAAAACCAGCTTTACAACAAATGCTAAAGGAACTTCTCTAGGCAGGAAACACAAGAGAAGGAAAACACCTACAATAACAAACCCAAAACATTTAAGAAAATGGGAATGGGAACATACATATCGATAATTACATTGAATGTAAATGGATTAAATGCTCCCACCAAAAGACACAGACTGGCTGAATGGATACAAAAACAAGACCCATATATATGCTGTCTACAAGAGACCCACTTTAGACCTAGAGACACATACAGACTGAAAGTGAGGGGATGGAAAAAGATATTCCATGCAAATGGAAATCAAAAGAAAGCTGGAGTAGCAATTCTTATATCAGACAAAATAGACTTTAAAATAAAGAATATTATAAGAGACAAAGAAGGACACTATATAATGATCAAGGGATCGATCCAAGAGGAAGGTATAACAATTATAAATATTTATGCACCCAACATAGGAGCACCTCAATACATAAGGCAAATACTAACAGCCATAAAAGGGGAAATTGACAGCAACACAATCATAGTAGGGGACTTTAACACCCCACTTTCACCAATGGACAGATCATCCAAAATGAAAATAAATAAGGAAACACAAGCTTTAAATGATACATTAAACAAGATGGACTTAATTGATATTTATAGGACATTCCACCCAAAAACAACAGAATACACATTTTTCTCAAGTGCGCATGGAACATTCTCCAGGATAGATCATATCTTGGGTCACAAATCAAGCCTTGGTAAATTTAAGAAAATTGAAATCGTATCAAGTATCTTTTCCGACCACAACGCTATGAGACTAGATATCAATTACAGGAAAAGATCTGTAAAAAATACAAACACATGGAGGCTACACAATACACTACTTAATAATGAAGTGATCACTGAAGAAATCAAAGGGGAAATCAAAAAATACCTAGAAACAAATGACAATGGAGATACGACGGACCCAAAACCTATGGGACGCAGCAAAAGCAGTGCTAAGAGGGAAGTTTATAGCAATACAAACCTACCTCAAGAAACAGGAAACATCTCGAATAAACAACGTAACCTTGCACCTAAAGCAATTAGAGAAAGAAGAACAAAAAAACCCCAAAGCTAGCAGAAGGAAAGAAATCATAAAGATCAGGTCAGAAATAAATGAAAAAGAAATGAAGGAAACAATAGCAAAAATCAATAAAACTAAAAGCTGGTTCTTTGAGAAGATAAACAAAATTGATAAACCATTAGCCAGACTCATCAAGAGAAAAAGGGAGAAGACTCAAATCAATAGAATTAGAAATGAAAAAGGAGAAGTAACCACTGACACTGCAGAAATACAAAAGATCATGAGAGATTACTACAAGCAACTCTACGCCAATAAAATGGACAACCTGGAAGAAATGGACAGATTCTTAGAAATGCACAAACTGCTGAGACTGAACCAGGAAGAAATAGAAAATATGAACAGACCAATCACAAGCACTGAAATTGAAACTGTGATTAAAAACCTTCCAACAAACAAAAGCCCAGGACCAGATGGCTTCACAGGTGAATTCTATCAAACATTTAGAGAAGAGCTAACACCTATCCTTCTCAAACTCTTCCAAAATATTGCAGAGGGAGGAACACTCCCAAACTCATTCTACGAGGCCACCATCACCCTGATACCAAAACCAGACAAAGATGTCACAAAGAAAGAAAACTACAGGCCAATATCACTGATGAACATAGATGCAAAAATCCTCAACAAAATACTCGCAAACAGAATCCAACAGCACGTTAAAAGGATCATACACCATGATCAAGTGGGGTTTATCCCAGGAATGCAAGGATTCTTCAATATACGTAAATCAATCAATGTGATACACCATATTAACAAATTGAAGGAGAAAAACCATATGATCATCTCAATAGATGCAGAGAAAGCTTTCGACAAAATTCAACACCCATTTATGATAAAAGCCCTGCAGAAAGTAGGCATAGAGGGAACTTTCCTCAACATAATAAAGGCCATATATGACAAACCCACAGCCAACATTGTCCTCAATGGTGAAAAACTGAAACCATTTCCACTAAGATCAGGAACAAGACAAGGTTGCCCACTCTCACCACTATTATTCAACATAGTTTTGGAAGTGTTAGCCACAGCAATCAGAGAAGACAAAGAAATAAAAGGAATCCAAATCGGAAAAGAAGAAGTAAAGCTGTCACTGTTTGCAGATGACATGATACTATACATAGAGAATCCTAAAGATGCTACCAGAAAACTCCTAGAGCTAATCAATGAATTTGGTAAAGTAGCAGGATACAAAATTAATGCACAGAAATCTCTTGCATTTCTATACACTAATGACGAAAAATCTGAAAGTGAAATTAAGAAAACACTCCCGTTTACCATTGCAACAAAAAGAATAAAATATCTAGGAATAAACCTACCTAAGGAGACAAAAGACCTGTATGCAGAAAATTATAAGACACTGATGAAAGAAATTAAAGATGATACAAATAGATGGAAAGATATACCATGTTCCTGGATTGGAAGAATCAACATTGTGAAAATGAGTCTACTACCCAAAGCAATCTACAGATTCAATGCAATCCCTATCAAACTACCACTGGCATTTTTCACAGAACTAGAACAAAAAATTTCACAATTTGTATGGAAACACAAAAGACCCCGAATAGCCAAAGCAATCTTGAGAACGAAAAATGGAGCTGGGGGAATCAGGCTCCCTGACTTCAGACTATATTACAAAGCTACAGTAATCAAGACAGTTTGGTACTGGCATAAAAACAGAAATATAGATCAATGGAACAGGATAGAAAGCCCAGAGATAAACCCACGCACATATGGTCACCTTATCTTTGATAAAGGAGGCAAGCATATACAGTGGAGAAAAGACAGCCTCTTCAATAAGTGGTGCTGGGAAAATTGGACAGGTACATGTAAAAGTATGAAATTAGAACACTCCCTGACACCATGCACAAAAATAAACTCAAAATGGATTAAAGACCTAAGTGTAAGACCAGACACTATCAAACTCTTAGAGGAAAACATAGGCAGAACACTCTATGACATACATCACAGCAAGATTCTTTTTGACCCAGCTCCCAGAGAAATGGAAATAAGAACACAAATCAACAAATGGGACCTAATGAAACTTAAAAGCTTTTGCACAGCAAAGGAAACCATAAACAAGACCAAAAGACAACCATCAGAATGGGAGAAAATATTTGCAAATGAAGCAACTGACAAAGGATTAATCTCCAAGATTTACAAGCAGCTCATGCAGCTCAATAACAAAAAAACGAACAACCCAATCCAAAAATGGGCAGAAGACCTAAATAGACATTTCTCCAAAGAAGATATACAGATGGCCAACAGACACATGAAAGAATGCTCAACATCATTAATCATTAGAGAAATGCAAATCAAAACTACAATGAGATATCATCTCACACCAGTCAGAATGGCCATCATCAAAAAATCTAGAAACAATAAATGCTGGAGAGGGTGTGGAGGAAAGGGAACTCTCTTGCACTGTTGGTGGGAATGTAAATTGATACAGCCACTATGGAGAACAGTATGGAGGTTCCTTAAAAAACTACAAATAGAACTACCATACGACCCAGCAATCCCACTACTGGGCATATACCCTGAGAAAACCATAGGTCAAAAAGAGTCATGTACCAAAATGTTCATTGCAGCTCTATTTACAATAGCCAGGACATGGAAGCAGCCTAAATGTCCATCGACAGATGAATGGATAAAGAAGATGTGGCACATATATACAATGGAATATTACTCAGCCATAAAAAGAAATGAAATGGAGGTATTTGTAATGAGGTGGATGGAGTTAGAGTCTGTCATACAGAGTGAAGTAAGTCAGAAAGAGAAAAACAAATACAGTATGCTAACACATATATACGGAATCTAAGGGAAAAAAAAGCCATGAAGAACCTAGTGGCAAGACGGGAATAAAGACACAGACCTACTAGAGAATGGACTTGAGGATATGGGGAGGGGGTGGGGTGAGATGTGACAGGGTGAGAGAGTGTCATGGACAGATATACACTACCAAATGTAAAATAGATAGCTAGTGGGAAGCAGCCGCATAGCACAGGGAGATCAGCTCGGTGCTTTGTGACCACCTAGAGGGGTGGGATGGGGAGGGTGGGAGGGAGGGAGATGCAAGAGGGAAGAGATATGGGAACATATTGTATATGTATAACTGATTAACTTTGTTATAAAGCAGAAGCTAACACACCATTGTAAGGCAATTATACTTCAATAAAGATGTTTAAAAAAAAAAAAAAAGAACAAATTGTAAGAAGCAAATAGAATAAATTGCTCCAAGAGAGTTTTGATTAGATAGTGAATGAACATTCTCAGGGTAAGGGAGGTCAACAGCTTCTATTAATGCATATGAAATATGTTCAGCAAATGACACAATTGGAGAAGAACAAAAATTGTTTTGCAGGAAGCAATGGTGACATGAGCAATCTTTTCTTTAACTGACTATGTATTGTATTATGTTACATCTTCACTCTTCAGTGTTACAAGTATTGATGGAAATGTTTTATTCTGGACTAGTATTATCCTGCTGAGAGTTCTGAATAAAGAAATAAGCAAAATGCTTATAACTAAAATATATCAGATACTCTTTTCCATTATTTAGAGAAGATACGATTGTAACAAGGAAGCCCATTGTATTTTTATCTGCATTTCCTGGCATGGTATGGAAAAGATGTCAACTTCTTCACCAGTTTCCTTCTTCTCACCTCTTTATTGCAGATGTTTCAAGTTTAAAACCTTAGATATTCTGAGGAAAGAGTACATTACACTGAATACACCATCTCAACAGGAAAACTAATGTGTCCTTTGGATATAGGAGCTGTCCTCACCTCTATGGCAGTCACTTAATGATTCCTACAATATCAGAACCAGAAGGTAGAAGATAATCCCATTTTATAAGATATACTTGGGCTTCTTTAAGTTTTAGAATAGCAGGCCATATGGCACTCTCTGGTTTGATTTAAAATCATGAACAAAACATATATCCTTTATTTCATTTTATTTTCTTTTAATACTTTTAATTTGATGCTGGTGTATTAGGAATGTCTGTGATGCCTCAAAATTTTTGAGGTAAATATGTAATAACCAAAAAATATTTATAGCCATAATAATGGTAAATAGAAGTACTACAACAGATTGTATTCAGGAATAATAATGATAGGCATATGTCTTACAAATTGCGGGAAAAATACATAAACACACTATAGCATATTGTTTTTCAGCAAATATGGGAAATAGCACAATCTTAATAGAAGACACTTATCAAGGCAGAAACCAAACTGTCATTTGTTCCAGCTCAGGATACCTCCAGTTGGTACATTTTTCAGGTGGGAAATAGCTGTTCAGGTATGTCAAACAGGCTGTGAGGCAAAAGTAGATTATGAGGTTTTTTATTCATATGTCATTATAATTTTAATTCCTTCATCATCCTCTTCTAGTGTTTTGGAGTCTCCTCTGCTTTAAGTGCACATTTTATGTCTATCTATCTGTCTGTCTGTCTGTCTGTCTATCTATCTATCTATCTATCTATCTATCTATATATCTATCTATCTATCTGGGTTTGGAGTCTTTTCTGTATCTCTTACCTAATATGAATACATAGGTAGATGATAGAGAGATAGAAAGAAAATTTGAGATTCTTTTGCTCTCATATGTATTAGTAAATTAGCCATATATAAATAAAAGGTAGGCCCATAACAGATGCATTGAGAAAAATGAGAGCAATTTAGACTAAGGAAGTACTTTTCTCTAAGAATAGAAGTTGCCACCAATGTATGTGCTGATTTGTGAGGTTGGGGAAGGGGCTCTTGTTTGGAGGCTATAGGTAAAAGTTTGAATTATCTCCTGTCAGATGGAGTTCCTGCCTTGACAGAAGAGATGGACCAAATAACCTCTAAACCCAACCCCTGCATCAAATTCTATGGTTGTAATTTCTATTCAAATTAAGTTATCATAATTCACAATCTATTATTATAAGCCCAATGAGCTAAAAGTTATGTGAGAAATGAATACATCACGGTGTACCGTACAGAGAAATGCAGTGTTAGAGCACAAAGAAATACACCTGAATCCTACTCTTAGATCCTTAATTTTTCCGCCACCAAAATTCTATGAGTGTAGGGAAGTTTCTTAAGTATTCTGAGGCTTATTTTAACACACACACACAACGTAAATGTATATACACATAGATAAATTCTAGGTTAGCCTAGGCAAACATCCAGGATCCAATCAAAATCCATGCAGGACATTTGGTTTTAATGTCTCGTTTGTTTATTTTGATTTAGAAAGGTCCAAGCACAACTTTTTTTTGTATTTTTTTTTTTTTTTTACATCTAAGACAATGATGACATTGACATTTTTAGAGTCTAACCCAGGTATCTTATAGAATGTTCCACAGTCTGGATTTGATGGATTCCTAATAATTTGCTTCAGATTAAATATTTTGGCAAGAATTCCATGTAGGTAATGTCTTGTACTTCATATTACCTTCTACCAGGAGACACACAATATTAGTTTGTCCCATTTTGATGATGCTAAATGGGATCACTTGGTTTAGGTGGCATGCACCAAGAAGATAAGGTTCATTTTTGGTTCTACAATTAATTAATGATCCATAAGTGATAGTTGAGACCATGTGAATATACTTGGCCTTAACAGCTTTTAATCAAGAGTCTACTGATTATCCTTACTTGTATCCTTAAGAGTATCAATTATTATACTGGTGAATGTAAAATAGTGATTTTCTAGTTCCATCATTCCCTGTGTCTTTGTTGGTATTCTTCTGAAAAAAGGATCCCTCCAACTTTAATTCTTAGAATTGTAATGGATTCATGAATTATTTTCTTAAGTGTTAACTATCCATTACCATCATTTATTCTTTTTGATACTCTCCTTGCACAGATTTGGCCAGTGGGAGACCTTCAAGCCAGTTCATCTGAACTTTTTGACATGGCTCTGCCAGTTTTTAAGAATGCTTTTGCTTATTCTCACAAGACATACCCAACAAGGACTCACCTTGTTTTTTCCCTATCTCAGACCTGGTATCAGTCATTTCTTCAAGGAGTCCTGGTTCCTTTTCAGTAGGGAATTGTATTTAGGAATATCTAAGCACTAGTTATGGCTGTTGCTATTGTAGTGTCTTTGCATTTAAATTTTGAGATACTTTTGGTGAAACGAGCTAGGATTTATATATACTGATATAATCATATTGCTAGAGTATTGTATGTATATACAAAGACATTGCTAGAGTATTGTATGTATATACAAAGACGTATCTAATAAAATATTTTAGAAAAACTGACTATAGAGAAAGTAATGAGCTTTGCTTTTCTGAGCCAATCTGAGAATCTGTTTCTTTAATACGTGAATAAAACCCATTCACATAAATGGATAGGACTGAAATAGTTGCTTGAAACTCTACCATATTATTCTATATTACTCTGATTCTTTCTCTGTGTGTTTCTCTCTTTTTTTTTTTTTTTTTTTTGAAAGTGTTTCTAGTTTTATCCTGGTTGTTACCTTTACATTTTTATAATGCTCTCAGTTTACTCCTTCCTTATTTTGGCTTCTACAAATTGGATTGCCATATTTAAATGGTATCCTTTGGCTCCCACCTATTACCTAGTTATGTTGTTTTATTTTTTTCAGAATATATAGTATTTACATAGTATTTTTCTGCCCTTGTTCCCATCTTAGTGTTAGCCTTGAATCTCCAATTAAATATATTTAATTCTCACTAGGAATCCCTTTGCTGAAGTTTCCCCAGTCTTGTCTTGGTTGGATAAAACTCATCCTACAAAATATTCTTCAGAAAGGCTTCAAGAATACAGTATTCTTTGAGTTCTTGTACATTATTTTTTCCTTTACTCTCAGGTAAAAGCCCAGCCTCACATAACGTCGATGTACTTTTAATTTTAGCCACATGTACAATGGACAGGGGCACACAAGCTCAGAGTCACCTTGCACTGAGAATTTGGTCCCAAAGTGCAAACAATGTATGTATTTTCATTTTCTCCCCTAGACTTTCCTTGATGTTGCAGTCAGCATACAAGTACAACCAGATGGCAAAAGAAATAATACCTTCTCCAGCTAAAGGTCTACCAAAGGACAATGGAAGCAGTGGATATATGTTCCAGCCTCCCCTCCTCAGAATACCTCTGGGAGGTATTCTGCACACCCCTCAGCAAATGTGGTGAATTACGTGCCCACTGCTCATAGAAGTACTTCCGTATTGCACACTTAGTCTCTAACTACTTCCCTAATTATTCTCCCAACTCCCTCCCTCCAACTTTATGGAGTCACTTCCCAAATAATTAAAAATGCACTTAAGTGCTTATCTCAGGTTCTGTTTTCAGGAAAACTCAAGCTAAGAAAGTTGGTACAAGAAATTATTCTAAAAAGCACACTCTAGGATGGGGTTCTAGAAGAGAATCACTCATCAGTCATGTGACAATAAATACTGCCTTGTTTGTAGTGATAATCCCTAGTGTGTTATTAAAGGGATCTAAAGCCTCAAGGTGGTGAAGTTGTTAAACTGCTTTTTTATTTGAGACCAAAGAATTAACTTACTGTATTCATTAAGAGGTCTCAGAGGACATTCCTTTTATCAAATCAATAATGAAGGAATTAATGTGACAGCATATTTGAGAAGCTCTGTGGTGGCTGCCACCTGTAACGCAGAGTTGACAGAAAGAGATGATACCTTGGAACTGATCTCCTTAGTTTAATGTGAGTCATAGAACTCTGGATAAGAAAAGTGAAAGCACTTAAACTACTCATGTGTCAGAGGCAAGGTGGATATAATTGACATCATGAGTAGCAAGGTTGAAATAGAAACCAAGGATCCATTAATAAACATGGTACACAATGAGCGGATAGTCAACAAGGGTAACTTGAATTGTTTTTCCTGGAAAACAAAACTGAGTGAATGGAAGTTCCATCTAGTTTCTAACTCTTGGTAAGTTCTGAGTCAGAGGGTATGAACTGAAAAGGAAGTTGATTTCCCTTGAAAAAGAGCCCTGTAATATCACCACCACATGTAAGTATTCTCAATCCTTCTCCAAATGTACTTGCTGACATTTATCAGACTAACTGTATATGCTGGGGAAGGGAGAATACCCAGATCTTTTGAATGTCCTTGCATACAATGTGCAAACTGACTTCCATGCTAGATGATATAAAGCACTATGGTGACCACCAAATTAGACTGGCACATATGAAGTACAGTTGATAAATGTACTGTTGCCAAATTTGTCTGACAGAGAGTCCAATGAATCTGTAGCTTCAATTTGTGGTTATTTACCTAAGTTCTGAGTACGGAATTAGTATAGATATACCTTTCAGCTAACAGAACCCTCACTTTGGTTCCCGGATCTATAGAAAAAAACATTAGTAACAGTCAAATGGAAATGCCTTAAACTGGTCTCTCCCCAGCCAAAAGAAGCTATACTATATCAGGGTGGCATTGCAGAAAGTAGAACTACTTTCAGTAGCTTGGATACAGAATGGTGGTTCCCAGAATATCCCTGTTCATTTTACCTGCATAACCTCTGTAAAAATAGATGGATCATAATAGACTAAAAGGGACTATGATGTTAATTAATTAAATGGCAGCCCCAATAGTGGATATTGCACTGGTTATAGTTTCTTTATTGAAACAGATAAACACAACCTCTGGCTCTTTTAATGAGGCTATTGATTGGAGAAATTACCCCCACCTGACCGAAGAGACGTCCATCTAATAGCCCAGAGAACTTTTTAAGTGGTTTGAATGAAGTGTGGGGTCTCATCTACTTACGACATTAGTGGAAGTAAAAAGGAAAGTTTTTACATCTGATGTATTTTGGCTAGGTGAAACCAGTTTTGGACATCCCACCAAGATGGAAGAATTTTGGAACACACATATTTTCACAGCATCTATCTGTTTCATTGCCAAGATTCAATAAATAGTTTGAATTCTAAATGAATAAATTAAAAAATAAATAACATCAAAAATATAAATTAGTTACGAAAAGAGATGTGACATCATAAATACTTGAAGAAAAACAAAACTAACCAATTACCGTTGCTGAATAAGAAGCAGCCTGCTTTTCAGCATCTATTAAAATGTCATACTATAATGAAAGCTAGTAGAGCCCAAAGGAAGGTGTAACACACAGTATAAATTAAGAAATTTGTCTACGTGTTGAACATAGAGCCTTCTGTTCAATCAACAATCATCATTCATTAAACAGTAAACAACATCACACTGCATGGGAAAGGCAGTGTTATTCATGAAGGATTCCCAAACCATATGAACTGTCATTTTACATATAACCTTATTAGTAAGGAAGTCCAATTATATTATTCGCTTGACCAAATTAGGCCAGACGCTTGGAGAATAAGGTTGGTACATATCCAGAACCATAAGATAATCTTCGGAGCCCCAAACAAAAAAATAACAACTGTTTGCCAAAGAGTAACATCTGGGGTATCTCATAGCAAAATCCCCATAACAGTGAAAATGGGTACAATGTCCAATTTTCATCTGTTGTATGTGCTAATTCTGAAAATACACGTGGCCTCATTTGCTATTTCAAATAAAAGTACTAGAGCATCTGTTCAGGTAAATCCATATTCAGGGAAGTTAACTGTGCTCCTTGGAGCCAGATTTTATGTTCTTTAAATAAATATGATTTCTACTTTAGAGAGCTTTTATCAACAGGATTGGAAGGTTTTGCTTTGCTAAGAAATTTTTCCTAAGGATTATGTCCTATGAATCTTTCAATACTGACAACATAAGGAAGGTCTGTTCACAGTGATATTCTGATTATAAATAGTATGACTTTATAACATTTTTCCATGTGAATAAAGACAATATGGGTGACTTCAACTCTCTTCCATACTTCCTAGTTGTTTGTTCTTTTTGTTCTTTCCCTAGGCTTTAATAATTCTCAGGTCTCTCCTTTCACTATAACCATACTTACTCTTGACCCCTCTTTCTCAACAGACATGAGAAACTAAATCTCAAGACTAATAAAATATACTGAAGCCATTCAATTAATAGTTAAACATTTTTACATTTGCTTATTTTTGTCATCATAGATTATATCACAGGACAATAGCTCAACCTCTCAATTACTGGACTTCCTCGCTCCCAATGACCTTGTCTCTACCCCCTCTTAACTACCATTCACTAGATCATGTCACTGCTGTATCACTTCAATCTCCTAGCTGCTTCCTAGGATTCTTCAAAAATAGTTTTTATTATAGCTCATCTCATAGTCTACAATTTTGTCAGACAAAGTCCCCAAATACTCTTCATATTTGGAAAGATTTTAAACTCATTTTTTTGTGAAATACAGGATCAAAAAGTACAAATAAAGATAATTAGTGACCATTTATTAGAGACTTCATTTAAGCCAAGCTTTGCATGTTGAATGCAGAAAAATAAAACTATAGTACAGTGTCTGCATACAGTAATTTTTATTTATTATTACTTTCTTTAGCCTTATGATATGCAGTCACAACACTGTTTTCTAAAGTTACTTAGGTCACTTCCTACTTTCTTCCACATTCACTTCAATGTTGTTATGTGATTCATCGGTAATACAGTTAGATACATATGTCACAGTCTACATTTGATCTTTTGCCTTATGACCTGGTTTATTTTTATTGTTTTTATTGTTATTTGAATGTGTTAAAAATTATTCTGTGACATGCAGTTTGACAGGTTTTGACAAATGAATGGAATCCTGTATCACCACCTAAGTAACTTTGAAAACAGTTTCATCATAAAGCCTGCCTTTATGAACAATTCTATCCCCCACTCCTAACCTTTTTTCAGTATTTTAAAGGTATTTCATCACTATTTCCTTACTCTATTATTTGTCATGAGAAATATTCACTCATCTGCACCTTAGTTCCTCTGTATACATCTTTTTTTTTTTTTTTTTTCTCCTGGCTGCTTTAAGATTTTCTTTTCATCACTGGTTTTGAGCAATTTGATTGTGACATACCTTGGTATAGTTTTCTTCATTTTTCTTGTGCTTTGGGTTTATTGAGGTTCTTGGATATTTGGGTCTATCATTTCCATCATGTTTGGAAATGTACTGGCCATCATTTCAATTTTTTTTTCTGTCTAATCCCTCCCCACTGAAAGTCTACAGTTACATATACAGCAGTGTGCTTGAAGTTGACCTACAAATTACTGATGCTCTTTTCATTTCTTTAAATTTTTTTCTCTCTGTATTGTATTTTGCATAGTTTCTATTGTTATATCCTTACAGTCCTTAATATCTTTATCTATAATATCTGATATGATATCTATCCTATTCAGAATTTTTTATCTCAGATATTATGGTTTTCACATTTCAAAGTTTGATTTTTTAATTTTTTTTATATTAAAAAAATTTTTTTTAATTTTTATTGGAGTCTATTTGAGAAAGCTTGATTTTGATCTTTTTAAAATATCTTCTATGTCTCTACTTTTTATTATAATTTTGATAATTGTTTTAATGACTTTTTCTGATAATTCAGACATCTGTGTCAGTTCTGGGTCTTGATTGACTTTTCTCCTAATTTGGGTCTCTTTTCCTGGCTTTTTGTATGCCTGGTAATCTTTGATAGATTCCTGACATTGTGAATTTGACTTTATTCTATAATGGATACTTTTTTTATTCCTAAAATTCTTCTTGAACTTTGTTCTAAAGTGCAATTAAGTTACGTAGAAATGGTTTGTTCTTTTGGACCTTGTTTTTATGATTTGTTTTGTAGATCTAGAGCAGTGCTCAGTCTAGGGTTTGTTATTCCCTACTTCTGAATCAAGACCTTCCTGGATACTCTGTTCAATGTTCCATGAATTCATCAATTTTTCCAGTTTATTTGGTAGGAAAAGACACTGTTCACAGTGTCTTGCTCGAACATCAGGTACTATTCTATTTTTTTTTATTATTATACGGTTATTTCCCTGACCTCAGGTAATTTCCTCACATGCATATGCTGAACATTAATTTGCTGGACAATTTAGATGGACATTCTGCAAGTCTCCTGTATTCTCTCTCTATGGTGTTCTCTCCTATGACTCTATCCTGTGAACACTAGGTTTCTTGGTCTCTCCAAACCCTCAGCTCTGTCCCCTCAACTTAGGGAATGTGCTAGGGCTCTACTTCAGTTTCCACTCCCTGCACTGTGGCTTGGAAACTCTTTCAAAGCAGTAAGCTGGGCAGTAGTAGGGCTAGCCTTATTTGTTTCCCATCTCCCTTTTCTTCATTGCTTGGTGTCCACTGTTTTGAAAACCATTGTTTCATTTTTTTTCTGTTTTATTGTTCTTGTTGTTGTCATTGTTTCAGGCAGAGTAAATCCAGTCCCTGTTACTCCATCTCAATCAAAAGAAGAATTTTCTGGTCATGACTTGAGATAGAAAACACAAGAAGGAATCCATTTTGGGCCATGGACAGAGTATTCTCAAATTCAATTTAATATCTTAGTATTTGGGTCATTCAACATCTCCTGAGGTAAAATTCTAAGCTATCTCTTATTTTTTCTTGCATAATACATACAAGAGGCTGTGGTTGTTGCCAGAGATTGGCCTCTTGAAGGAAGGAAGTTCTTATGAGGCGTTAACCATATATCCCCAGTTCATCATAGGCTTGATGGCTAAACCCTAAAGGATTAAGAACAGAAAAGCCAGGGGATTTTATTTCTATCATCATATATTCTTTTTTTTTTTTTTTTTTTTATGTGGCGGGCTCTCCAACAGGATAGCACTCCTCGTCATTCTTTCCAGCTCTGTCCCTTCCTCAAGACACAAGGGATCATTATTTGATTGATGAGTTTAGGTGCCAGAACTCAAACCTCTTTTCTCCTATTCTTTTCCTATTAGCTTATCTTTGGAGCATACTCATATGCTTGGATTCTCCGTGATGTAAGCTTTACAAGGACAGTCTCTGCTCTTTATTTTTCCTGAGTTTTCACTACATGATGTATTATACAAATCTGTGGAGCAAATCTTCTTAAAGGAAAACCAACCAACCAACGAAATTCTCTACCTGTATATTGCTTTATTCCATTGATTTTTTTCCTCAACACACTTTAAAAATTTGTATAAATAGAGATCAATGCTCTGGGCAGAAAATTCTGTAAACAAGAAAATTGGGTGAAAAAATAGAGGAAGGAGAACTTAACTCAGTCTTTTGCTACCCCTTGGCCTCTCTAATGTCTGTTGCTAGAGCATTTCAAATTCTTCTGAGCCTCTGGAGCATAGAGACTAGAGGCAGTCCAAATAGAGACGTAACCAAATTTTAGTTAGAGACACATTTACAAAATTAGTTTTAAAGCCTGTTCTGAGATTTTTGTCTTATTTCAGAGAGCCTGGGGACAACCAGTGAGTACAGTCATTTTTTACAACAGGCGATGAGGAATTCCTACATCCATTCATGGTTAACAAAAGAGCATTCCAAAATTTGAGATAAAGAGTACAGATGCTGACAATGTTTGGAAATCCAAACAGGGATGGATGGTGATGAGAGGGCAGTTTCCAAGATGCTACACTCATATTAAGCAGTAAAAAATTTAGTTGCTGGCAAGAGTAAGGAAGGGCACTGTGACAGTGGTGTTCACCAAACCTCCCATTTCCTCCTTTACCTGCCCCAGCCTCCCTGGCAATTAGATTGAGGTCATGTGGTTGGTTCTGGCCAATGACACATGAGTAGGACACTTCCTGGTTAAGGCACCTGAAAGACCTGTCTGTGATTCCCTAGGTTTATCTTTCCACACCTACATGATGGAGAAAGTTACTTATTCCATAATCACCCATCTACAAGGTAGTGGTGCTAATTCACTGAGGATCTGAGTACTCTGTGGACCAAAGCACCACATGACCCATGTGAAACTCATGGTGTATAGTTGAGCAAATTTTCATAGTGTTGAGCCACTGATATTTTGGACTTGTTTATTTTCACAGCATAAATTAGGCTATACTGACTAATACAGGCCTCAAACCTAGACAGTCAGAGGGTACAAAACAGATAACTAGCAAGAAGTACACTTTAGAAAAAAAAAGGATAAAGCTAACAAAACTTGTATATAAGATAAGGATTGAACTTAATATTTTATCCCAGAATTGTAGATGCAAGCTTTGTGTATATTTCTTGTCTATATTCAATATCATTTTAATCAAAATATTAAATGAAGGTTCAAGGGACCCCAAACTGTGAGGGTAGGAACATTATATAAATTGAGTTCTAAGTAAAATCTGGTTAAGAATAGTATGCTATAATAACTATAATATTATATGATATTATATTAATAATCAGAACATGTTTTTAGAGTGTGTGATTAAAACACAAGGAAACCCATTTTTATGATGAATTTTGCAATAAACATGGTTTGTTTTGCTAAAACTTTAATGTGCATACCCTTCTCGAAAATTAAGATAAGATATTCCTTTTATTGTAACTCACTTAAGTTAAACTTTTAAACAATTCATGACTATCTTCTTCTTGAAGAAAGACCTGCAATACTTTCAGTTCCAACTGTCCTAGAAAACCAGGGTTTCAGCACTATTGTTATTTGCTTTTTTAATCTGTAGGATAGTGGTAGGATAGGATACTAACCTTGTCAGTTTTCATTTATTTTTTAGAAAAAAAATGAGTTGAATACTGGAATCTTAATTCACTCACTTTCATTAAAAGTAGCTTAGAATAATTATATTTCTATAATCTTTAAGTTACACTTAACATTCTCCTTCAGATTTATTCATTATAAAATTAACCATTAATCAGTAGAAAAAATGCGGTATGGGTAAATTAAACTCTTTGTAATAATGAATCTCACAAAGTAGACAGTACTAAGGCATTAATTCATATCTCTTAACTGCCTTAAAGAATATAGTAGTATCACATAGGAGGGGAAATTACCCTGGGATTAAAATAGACAAAAGAAACAAAACTTTCTGAGTACATTTCCTATCACTGTAAATACACTAAAGACAAAATAAGGACTCAAATATTTAGTCTTCTCCATCCCTAAATTCACCTGGGTATTCTCATCCCTTCCTAACTTCTAAATAGTTATCTAAGAGACTCTTGCCTGAGTTCAGGGAACTGGTCCACACCATAGTGTCTGAACATCACGCTCTTTCTTCCCACTCTTGTTGGTTAACATGAAATCTATGGTTTCTGCTGATATTAAAGCAATATTATATGTGAGACAGCTGCTGTGGACATATAAACTGAGGAGGTTGATCCCCAGGGTCATAGACACAGACCAAGGGCACCAGTGTTCAATGGCAAGGTCTTGAAAGAGCAGTGGTAATAGCACTCTGGCTGCCACTGTGCTTCTGACTGACATTGTAACCAGTCAGACTGACAACACTACCAAACAGCCATCCTGGGTACGAGTCATTCTGTGCTATCATAGATAAGTACTTTAGCTCACCCTATAAGTATTTTAGATTGTCTATGCATTACTACTGTGAATTCTTGCTGTGGCACACAAGTATGGACTTATTGAATAAAGTGAGCAAATAGTCAATGATAGACACTAATAATGTTGTATCTAAATTACTTCCTTTTTTTTCTCTTGATTCATTCTTTAGTTTCAAAAAAGCAATTTAAAGAGATGCTTTACTTTTTGAAGATTATATTCTAATTCAGTAAAAGTTTCCATGTAACCTAAAATTTGTGTATATCAAACAAAAATATTACATCTTATAGTTTGTACTCTTTTAAATTTGTACTTTTATATTTTAAAATACAAGTAAAAATTTTGAGTGATTGTATTGAGTGATAGAATTGAAGTAAGCTTGGTTTCCTTGCCTTGAAAAACACTGTACTACCACTTTTTTAAATCCAAAACTACTGATTAACTTTAGCAAATTGTAGTACTACAGGAGTTGGATATATAAACTGTATCAGTATGAAGCTGGAGTAATTTCAAATCATTACAAATGTGCTCTAGAAATGAACACAGGTAGCTGAATCTGTGCATGCCAGGGCTTGAATATACTTATAACTAAGAGTTATCCATATTAACTTTCACATTACATACAATGTTTCTATTCAGTGCTAATGGGTAACAAATGAAAGTAAGTATAAAATAAAATACAAAGCAATAATAAATAAATTGATAATAAAATTAAGTTTTAAGAACTTCAAAAGCTGATTTGATATTACATATGGCACAAACTGCAGCAGTTGTCTTTATAATTTGAATAAAAATTTTTTTTTCAAGGAGGAATACTTTCTTATGTATGATGTTTAGAATTTCCAGTGCATGGGCCGTAATAAAAACCAGAGTGGGTAATAGTTGATTTAACTGTTTTCAAATTTTCCACAGATGAGGAATCACCTTTTCAACTGCACTAAGATACATTAATTTGACTGCCTTGTCCTTGGCACAAAACTGAGTTTTATAAAGTGAGAAAAAAATGCAATATTGTTATTGGCTATAAAACAAGAAAACTTTTGAAAACAGCAGAAATGCCAACAAAATTGTAAATGCTTTTATATTGAAACTCAACAACAGCAAATATAAGCACCAATGGTTCTTTGAATTCTGAAGCTCCATATATTGCATTTTTCAGCCAATTTGCAGTAATATAACTGGGAATATTGGACAATTGAATTATCCATGCATGAGTACCTCATTTGGTTTTGCTGGTGGTAGACTTCAGGAGGGTGTCCAAGTGATGGGCCATGGGGGATGAAATCCAGCCTACCCTATGCTTGCTAAGCTGTGAACTCAGACATATGACCGCATTTGCCCAGAGAAAGTGGCATATTGTACTAATTAGCATAAAGACATCTATTTTCTTAAGGTGCACCCCATGGGGCTGCATTTATCCAGAGGGTGTACCATTTCTGCTTTGTACAAACATTCCCTTTAGACTACTGAAATATCTGTAACTAAAAGAGATTATTTTAACCTCTAATTTTCTCCAGATTAATTTCGTAGACAGGAATTCACCCAGTATTTTATTAAAAATCCTTTCAACTTTTTGTTTCCTATGTATATCATATAATAAAGAATCAAATAATTCATGTCTCTTGTCCATCCCTCCAATTATGGAGAACCATTTTTAAATCACTATTTTTTGACACTTCTAATGAATAACTTCATATCAATAATATTTCTTTATATTTTCACATTTCCCATTACTCACTGTATGCTACAGGAGAAACGACTTTCTAACACGTTAATATTTTCTAATAAATTTATTTATTTATTTTTGGCTGTGTTGTGTCTTCATTGCTGTGCGCGGGCTTTCTCTAATTGCGGTGAGCAGAGGCTACTCTTCGTTGCGGTGAGCTGGCTTCTCATTGCAGTAGCTTCTCTTGTTGTGGAGCACGGGCTCTAGTCGTGCGAGCTTCAGTAGTTGCGGCACGCCGGCTCAGTAGTTGTGGCTCATGGGCTCTAGAGCACAGACTCAGTAGTTGTGGCTCACGGGGTTAGTTGCTCTGCGACACGTGGGATTTTCCCGGACCAGGGATCAAACCCATGTCCCCTGCAATGGCAGGCGGATTCTCAACCACTGCGCCACCAGGGAAGCCCCACATTGATATTTTGATTGTTATTTTTGTACAGTTCCTCTTCACCTCTTGAGTATCTGACCTTTTCCTTACTGAGAGACATCTATCTGGCTTAGAGAACATAAAGATTTGTTGCAGAAAAAAAAAGAAAAAAAAGAAAGAATAAGGTAATAATCACCTTCTTATCTGCCAAATAGGATTATCCAAAAAGACTGTCACCTTGAGATCCATGCAATTGTCTTTTAAAAAAAACTTCTAAATTGATTTCACCTCTTCCTTGTCCTACCCTTGCATTCTTTCTTTATCAGGTCAATATAGAGTTCTCCAAAGTATAGAAAAAAATATGCCTGCTTCTAATAATGGCTCAACAATAAAGGTGAAGGCAGGAAGGAGAGAATGGCATACAGGAAATCTCTCTATTGGATTCTGGGAGTTAAAGGGAGGGGAAAGAGTGAGAGAGGGATAGGAAAGCAAGGCTGTCAGACAACTATGCTTCCCGGAGAGGAATTACATTAGAAATGTAGTGGAGACAATTAGCACAGAATGGAATTTTATCCTTGGCTCCTGTAGTAGGAAGAATGGTCTCCCAAACATGTCCACATCCTCATCCCTGGAACATGTGATGATGTCACCTTACTTTGCCAATGTGACTAAACTAAAGATTTTGAGATGGGGAGATTATCCTGGATTACCTTTGTGGACCCAGTATAATTACAAGGGTCCTTACAATTAGAGGCAGAAAATAGAGAGCAAGAGAGGTGAAAATGTTATTCTGTTGCTTTTGAAGATGGAGGAAGAAGCCAAGAGCTAAGTAATGCAGGTGGCCTCAAGCATGCAGCAAAGGTAACAAAACAGATTTTCCTGAGAACCTCCAAAGGAAATGCAAACCTGCTGACACCCTGACTTTAGTAAAGTGAAACCTATTTCAGACATCTGACTTCTAGAATTATAAGATAATAACCTCATGTTGTTTTCAACCACTAAGTGCCTGGTAATTTGTTACAGTAGCAATAGGGTACCAATACAGTTCCCTTCAGAACTCAGGCAATGACAGCAGGGCCACCCTCCCACCATATCATTTTAACACTGCACCATCTTATTCAGGCAAACAGAGTCTAAAATTAGGCTTTGCAAGCGCCCTGCATTTCAACTGTGGCATGGATGCTAAATAGGTAAGTAATGGATTGGCAATGAGGACTCCCAAATGAGATATTCCACATCAAAACCTGGGCATGGTGTGCCAGATTAGCTGAAAGGGTACACGATGTGGCTGCAGCTCACAGTTTTCAGCCAGAGGGACCCAGAGTGAGGCCACATCAATCAGGAAGAGGTATCAGGCTCTGAACAAGCTGAGAGAGAAAAAGCAGACTCTGCATTTAATCAGCCATAGAATCAGAACAGCAATCAGAAACTAGGTGGGAGGCCCAGAAGAGAAAAAAGAATAGTTTAAGACATAAAGATAGATTTTTTTTTCTGTGCATATGAGTCGTGATGCAGATGTGTTTATGACAAAAGTACAGCTGCTTAAATTAAACTCCATCTCTCTCTATTCCTACCTCCCCTAATAGTTATACTGGCATCCATATTCTTTCTTCTAATTACCTCTGCTTCTTCAAACAACTTCAAACATTTCTTGTTCTATAAGTTGCAGACAGTATCTTTTGACTCTCTACATTATTAGATGAGAACTTTAGCATCTTCTTCATTCCTTTCACTTCTCCTCACATCCTTTCATCTTCTAAATTCTTTACTTTCATATCTTCTTCTAGTAAACATAGTTTTCTGAAATTGATTCTAGAAACTTAAAACTAATAACATTATTCAGATAACTTAGATGACATAAATAAGATTTTTTAATGCAGTACCCAGTTAAAATATAATCCTATTGCATCTTAATGTGACCCTAACTCTGAATTCTCAGATTATCCAACAGATAATGTACATAGCATCAAGTTCAAGTGAATGTCCATTTTCACCATCTATCAATTGCCTTCATCCTAAGTTGAGGCTTTTCAAAATTCTCATTCTGCTATTTCTTTCCAAAGGCTGCTGTTTATATATGGTTTTAGAATGCCTCTTTATTTTCTTCTAGGTTGGATCTAACATTTATTTTCATATCTTCTTTCTTGGTTTATTGTCTTGTTTTGTTGGAAATAAATTCTCCACTGAATTCCTTAGTAAAAAAAATTCAACATAAACGTAATGAATATCACACGACTGAAAATGCCTTTATTCTTTCTTTACATTACTGTTTCATTTGGAACAGAATTCTACGTGGAAAATAATTTTCTTACTGAAAGCTAAATGCTTCAATCCATTGTTTTCTAACGTCCAACACTACTGATGAGATATCTGATACTCTTCTTACTCCAGTTCACTTGTATTTAAATTTTTGATTTGTTACTGTTTTAGTTTACTTATTTCTAGTACTTTTAATGTCCTCAAAGAAGCTTTTAGGTGTTCCCTTTAACTTTTTGTTGTTGTTTTAATTTTGCATAATGCACATTCATTGCACAAGGCTCTAAGTTGACTCTTCTAATTTGAAGATTGTTTTCCTTCAGATCCAGAAATTTATCTTTCTGTAATCTCTTTGACATTATTACCTCCTCAAGTTTTTCTGCCCTTTCTAGAATTTCGATTAATCTGATTTTTTAAATCCTAGATTGATTCCTTATATCTCTTTCCTCTCTTCTGTTTCATTTATTTTTTCCTACTTAGCTTAGGTTTCCTCAACTTCATGTTCCAATTTTCTCTTGATTTAATACCTTATTTATAAAATATATCACAAATAAGAATAGTTTATAAATCATAAGTGTGTAGCTTAATGAATCTTCACAAAAATACCTGTGCAACTATCATGCTGGTGAATAAATAGAATATATCCCCCAACTCAGTAGTCCTGGCCGTGTCCCCTTTCAATCACTAGCCTTTCATATGTAAACAGTATTATGATTTTTTTTTGAATTTCTGAATTTTATTTATTTTTTTATACAGCAGGTTCTTATTAGTTATCCATTTTATACATATTAGTGTATATACGTCAATCCCAATCTCCCAATTCATCCCACCACCACCCCTCCCCCACCACCTTCCCCCTTTGGTGTCCATAAGTGTAAACACTATTATGATTTTTAACAGCAAATATTACTTAGATCTGGTTCAGAAATTAATAAATTTGAGTATTATAAATGTATTCTTTTCTGTCTGGTTTATTTCACTCAACAAAATTTTTGTGAAATTTACCCATTTTATTACATATAGCTGTAGTTTATTGTATTGTAAAATTATTATAATTTTCTGATAATAAACTACTTTGCTTAATTCTGTTATCAGCATGTGCATGTGAAGAAAGTACCTAAGGCCAAGGAAAGAGTCATCCCAAAAGCCCTGAGGGAATATTTGCAAACAGGCTCTGAACAATGCCTGTCCCTTTTGTACACTGCCCAGCATGTGACAGGCACTTCATACATATCTATTGAAACAGTCGCAAATTGTATATCAACAATATTGGAAAGTTAAAATGAGTTATTTTTAGAAAACATTAAATAAGAGCAAATATAATTCAAAAGAAATAGGTTACTGTGAAGATAAATAACCATCAATGAAACCACATTTGTAGACAGAAATCAAAATTCTCTTAACCCAAAAAACATCTGCTAGAATATGGGAAACAAGAACTTTCTTAATCAACTTGCAGAAAGTAAATTGGAACCTCTACTTTGAAGAATAAATTGACATCATCTAATAGGCTTGAAATGTACATAGCCAAGGACTGAGTGATACTGATCTTAGGTATAAATCTTAGAGGAACTCTGGGTCTTCTAAGATGTGTCATCATCAGGAAACAAATCCAACTTAGGTCAATGCAGAATTGTTTCTAATAGAGCAAAATGAGAATAATTCAAAGGTCTACTTTAGGTAAATAGATTAAAACTTATGATGTAATCAAATAATAAAATAATATAGAGAAGCTAGGTTTATATGTACCCACTTGGATAATTCTTGAAAATATTCTGTTAAATGAAAAATATGAAAGAAGGATGTTTCACAAGATTCTTTGTACAATGCGTTTGAGTAAATTAAATAAACATATACAACACTATATATTGGCATGGATTCATTTATATGAAGTAAAATTTATAAAAAGGACTGAAAAATAAATAGCAAATATATGATAGTGGTTTCTTCTGCAGAAAAAGGAAAGTGAATGCCTTGGGGAGGATGGCAAGTAAAAATTAGGTCTTCAACTTTATCAGTAATGTTTTATTTCTATCACATAAAAACAATCAAAGAAATACTTATAGGGAAAACTGGCAAACTCTTACTGTTTGTTAATGATGTTTGTATACATAGATATTTGTTATTTCATATTTATTTATTTTTCTGAATTTAATCTATTATCCTAAATTTTATTACTTAAAATTAAAAAAATAAAAATATATAATGTTCAAATGTCCTGTATGTTTTTACTTATCATTTATATTTTTAATAATCTTAACCATGTAGAACCAACCTTAATATGCAAAAATAAGACATTTGTTTGAAGTATGGTACAGTCATGCAAAGGTAAATAGTTTTTAAATGATATTATAAGGAATCACTTAACAGCACTGAAACGTTTCCACAGTATATCGTATAGCTGGTCACCCCTCCAAAACTTAACTAGCAGCAAGAGCACTGAGAATTTTTTTTTTTAATTAAGGTTGTTACTTTTTTTTTGGGGGGGGGGGTTTGTTTATTTATTTATTTATTTATTTATTGCTGTGTTGGGTCTTTGTTTCTGTGTGAGGGCTTTCTCTAGTTGTGGCGAGCGGGGGCCACTCTTCATTGCGGTGCGCGGGCCTCTCACTATCGCGGCCTCTCTTCTGGCGGAGCACAGGCTCCAGACGCTCAGGCTCAGTAGTTGTGGGTCACGGGCCCAGTCGCTCTGCGGCATGTGGGATCCTCCCAGACCTGGGCTCGAACCCGTGTCCCCTGCATTAGCAGGCAGACTCTCAACCACTGCGCCACCAGGGAAGCCGAGCACTGAGAATTTTAATTTACTCTTGTTGATGTTGTTGACAGTTACTATGAAAAAGAGATGTGTGGGAAGTAGGCATTGGAAGGTAGATGTTGGAGGATTGAATCAAAAGGAAGTTATATAGTTATTTTCCACATATTTCCAGAAATGGAAAATTTGTCCTTAAGTTTGTAATGACTGTGTTCTTTCCCTGCCTGGAAAGATTATACTTTTGTTTTTTCTAAAGTTCTTGATAGGCTTTCCAGTTCTACTGTGAAAGATTATTAGAGGAATAGGATTTTTAAAAAGGAGGTGAGTACCCTGAAGAGAGACTAGGATGAAGGGGAGTGCCGTTTAGGATTGTTTTAACACATTGTTCCATTGTGAAGATAGAAGAGCTTATCTACGGCCAGAGAAACGTCAAGGTTAGTGGGGAATATCATAAATTGTCACTCAAGACTCAAGGTTCTCTGCCTGAAGCATCCAGGCAGATGTACCAGGGCAGGTGATACACACATAAACGTAGTTTGACGCTGTCAGTGATTTGAAACCTAGACTGCTGGGGCTTCCCTGGTGGCGCAGTGGTTGAGAATCTGCCTGCCAATGCAGGGGACACGGTTCGAGCCCTGGTCTGGGAAGATCCCACATGCTGCGGAGCAACTAGGCCCGTGCGCCACAACTACTGAGCCTGCGCGTCTGGAGCCTGTGCCCCGCAACAAGAGAGGCTGCGATAGCGTGAGGCCCGCGCACCGCGAAGAAGAGTGGCCCCCACTTGCCGCAACTAGAAAAAGCCCTCGCACAGAAACGAAGACCCAACACAGCCAAAAATAAATAAATAAATAAATACATTAAAAAAAAAAAAAAAAAAAAAAAACCTAGACTGCTGATTACCTGGTTATCTCATGAATTGCTTCAATTTCCAGACTGTTATTTGAGACTCCACATGTCACTCCTCACGCTTCATAGGAAAGATCTACTAATTAAACCTCAGGATACTTTTAAATTCTGGGAAACCTCTGTGCACCGCTCCATGAATTATTTTTGGAGGCAGGGAAACTGCCTGCTGCAAAACACGTCCCTTCTTTGGAGAGTCATCTTTATACTCACTTGGAAATTTTTTGAACTAAATAAAATTAGGATTTTTAAAAACTCCTACCTTTCACATGCTGAAAATTTGCAACAATTATGCATTTTATACTTTAAGAATTCTCTTCTCTCCTGTTAGTCTGATGATCAATTCAAATTCAGTATCTTAATCGAACTGTGGTTCTGCTACTGAAAGTGTGATATGATTCTATACAGAAACTTCAAAATAGAAGATTATGTGGACTCCTATGGATGCAGGTTTATCTAACATACCAGTGGAAAGAAAGCCTTATTCGAACCAAACATAATTTAGGGTACATGATGGGCTTTCAATATATGAAGAACTCTATGAAAAAGAAAACATTTGAACTGAATCAGAAAGGATGCTAGAGCACAGGCATAGGCATCACTGGAACAAAGGCAAGAAGGAAGGAAAGCATGTTTGTGAAATCAACAGTTCCAATTATTCTGAACTCAAACAAGAATAAGTTCCTATTTCCTTGTGTATAACTGTAGGATTTTAAAGTCTTTCTAATAGTTCTAAAAATCTTTACAATAGTACATTTAATGGGAACTTCCCTGGTAGCGCAGTGGTTAAGAATACGCCTGCCAATGCAGGGGACACGGGTTCGAGCCCTGGTCCGGGAAGATCCCACATGCCGCGGAGCAACTAAGCCCGTGCGCCACAACTACTGAGCCTGCGCTCTGGAGCCCGCAAGCCACAACTACTGAGCCCGCGCGCCTAGAGCCTGTGCTCCCCAACAAGAGAAGCCACCGCAATGAGAAGCCAGCGCACCGCAACAAAGAGTAGCCCCCGCTCAGTGCAACTAGAGAAAGCCCACGCACAGCAACAAAGATCCAGTGCAGCCAAAAAATAAAATAAATAAATAAATAAATTTATAAAAAAAAAAAAATAGTACATTTAGCGGATTCATCTTAAGCATGTATAGCCTTTCTAAACATATATTCATTTATTTGGAAAATAATCACTTTACGTTTGTCTAATTGAGTGCCCTATGATTTTTGCAATGTCTCATTAATGATTGTATTTGTGCAATGTTATTATTTATTTTATACGTGAGGAAACTGATATTAAAATATAGAGATGTATATGTTATTCTCTATATTTCATTTGATTCTTATTGTTGTGTAGAATTCCATTGGAGAACTGTGCATCAATACTTTATTCTGTTGGCATAAGGATAGTTTCAAGTTTGGAGCAATTATGAACACCACTGATATCAACACTCTTATATTTGCATCCCAGTGTACAATATTACCTAAGAATGAAATCAATGGGCCTTAGGGTATTCATATTTTTAACTTTATGGAAAAAAAGGTACAATTAAAAATGTTTAAAAGGAAAATAAAAGAAAGACAATCTTTGTAATTTCAAAACTAAGCCAGGAATTTATGTCAGAGTATCAGTGTGTTGAAAATTTTAATAATAATTGAGAAAGTGACTTTCCTAAGTCACATGACTAACAACCATCAAAGACACAACTTGGGACTTTTTATTCCAAGCCCAATAGTAAAATTGGGTCCAATTCCCCTTTAATCAATAAGTTGAATGAAAACCACATCAGGATATAAGGAAAATTAAAAGTTACCTATTAATTCAGCACGGTATTGAGCCAGCTACAATTCATTTGAATCAGTATTTTTAACCTAAATGCAGATGTACATTGTTTTGGAAAAACAGCATTTAACTATCAAATTAGTTTCTTTATCTTCATAGTCATATTTCCTAGGTTGGTAAGCATATTTAGAACAACAAAATAATGAATCGTTATATTATAGAATGCAATTCTCATTACTTATTGACCACTGGAGAAAAGTTAAGCTACTAGAGGATTATAAAACCTGATTTCATTTTTGATAATTTCTATTTAAAACCACAAAGCTTATAAAATTACAGGGTAAAAACAATATAAGGATATTTTACTTGTGACTGAATTACCAAATAATAGAATACCACAGAGAATAAAGCCACATTTTTGGTAGGTGAATTAATGAAATACAGATTTTTTTTTTTAATCAGAGTACATCATTTCACTAATGCAATTTTTGGTTTTTCCAAGCAAGATTGAATTTAAGAAACTAGGAAAAACATGTCACTAGCTTTTATATTTAAAAGGCATATTTTAGTCCTTACTTACTCTCTGTGTCCTTCTATCTTTGCAGAAGATGGGCTTTCTGGAGAGCTGGAAAGCTAACATCAGATACATTGCTCAGGAAGGGCAAAGGCCTGACAATGCTTTCTCCCCTCATCCAGACTTGTTGGTACCATTTGTTCAAGATTAAGAGAGCCTGTTGTCTGTAAACATTTCTATAAAAGGAAAAGCAAGGAATTTAAGTTCTTTGCAGAGCCTTGGATAAATATATTGGGACTAGAATCTAATCTTACTGGGCATAGATAATAGATATCTATAGTCCCTTCTCGCCAAACTCTTACCCATTCAGACTTCTATTTTCTGTTTAAATTTTCAAGTGTTTAGTTTTAAATGTCTTAACTTTCTCCATAAAACAGGCATATTATAAATGCTTGTGAAAAAAATCACAAAGCTTATTGTTAGGGGAGATTTACACATGAATTTTAGTAGATTTAGGCATTTGACTAAAATTCTATCTGTTTTCTCAGCAATGTTCTGAATATTTCCAAATTCTCATTAATAGTTTTTCTTCAGTTATTGCTCCCAATTAACCTTTATAGCTTCTTTAATACAAAAACATTGCATTTTCTATCATTTGCATTTATATCTTGCTAACAACCTTCTCCATCTTGATCTTTTGATTTCAAATCCAATTATTTTGAGATTTCTATCACCTAAGTGTTGTAAAACCAGTTATCATAACTTCTTTTCATTAAAAAATTCAAATTTACCTTATCATTGTTAATTGCTCAACATCCTGCTATATGCTGTGACCCTGAGTGGCTTTATAAACTTGTCTGTTATTTCAGAAGCCTTAGCCCATGATTCTCTAAATATATCCTGATAGCACTAGGTGAGTTTTGATTTAATCAAGTTGAAGAGTTTTACGCCCAGCAATATGCACCCAGAATTTAAGTTTTTCCATTTAAATAAGTCTATAAATACACATGCCAAAACAAAGCAGTAGCATTCCCATGTTTGTAAACACATACACACACACGCACGCATGCACATACACAAAGTAAACATTTAAAGAATAATAATAATCATATCTAGTTATTTTCCAGGAATTATGCTAAGCTCTTTGAAGTAAAGAGGATAACTTTATTTAATCTTTACAAGACTCCATGCAGTAGGCATTATGATTTATCCCATTTTACAAATAAACTAACTCTTTACGTTATCTGTGTTCACCACCCCCACTCAGTTACTTCTCTAAATTTATCTCCTTCTACTTTCCTTTCTCCCTGCAGTCCATACTCCCCAGCTTTCCTCCATCACCCTAACCCAAGCACCAGCACACAGTTCTGCAAACTATAACTGTGCTCCCACCTCAAGGCCATTGCACACTTATTCCATTACTTCAAAATTTAAACATCTGGAACAGAATCCACTTCACAACTGTTTTTTATTGACTTAATATTCTTATCATTCCAGAGTTTGAAAAAAGATATGCCACTGTCAACATACTGTTTTTGAAATACAATAAAGTAGATCTCAGGGATATCTCCCCACAAAAAGCAAGAGGGTCATTTACCATCACAAAAAATCATGACAAAGAAGAAACTCAAATTGAATACGGTCATCCCATTAAATAGAATTTTATCCCCTGACAATTATTGGGACTTGACCAATAAAAGCAAATTTAATTTTCCTATCTAGGAAATGGGTCACTTAGTGTTATTTTTTAATAAAAATGACAATAAAATTGGTGAAACCAATTACTGATCTACATATGATTTGGCTCTATGATAAAAATAGGATAATTTTATAAGTGCACCAACAATGATAAATCAGAAAATCAACTGTATGCAATTTAATTTATTACTGTATCTGCATTTTTAGAAATATCATCTACATAATTTCTACATTATTTTTACAGAAAAGTTAGAAATGAAAAAACCTCTTTGTCAAAATCATGGAAGGTTTTCTTTTGTGCAATATTTAACTGCTCTCTTCAAGGATATTTGAAAAAAGAATTTGGGTTAACTGATGGCTACTTTAGAAACAGTTTCATGGTTTTCTGTTGATTTCTCTTCTCATTTAGTGAATTTCTGCTGTGATTGCACAGGCACTAGAGTTTAATTTATTCGTTGTTATAATGACTGGTGCAGAACAGAATATACGTTTTCCTTCTTGAGGCACTATCTTATAATGGTAGAGGAAAAACGTTTACATGCTGTTAAAATGTATAAAATAATCCGTACTTCCCCTAAAGGTCTGTTCAGTTGATCTTAGATAAAATTATTTTATTGTAAAAACATCTCATATTTATTTCTAATGCTGGCTAAATAATTCAAAATCAACTAAGTCAATTGCAATCAGAAGTATATTTAAAATATATTAAGAATATATTTTGATATTTTTAATAAAATAACCCAATCATTTCTATGACACTTTTTTTCTTTGTGATAACTAAGATTAATAAATACTGAATTGGAGTTTCTTTTTTAATAATAATTTCAAATGTATCCATCCAATTCAGAATTGTCATTTATAGATTTACTCAGAAAAGTGGAAATCCTATTCAAACAATATCGCTAAATCTTAATACATTTCAGAAGTGTTCTTTTGGATTTATCACCAGAGCTATAAACTTAAACACAAGAAACAAAAGCAATCCTCTATTTTAAAGTACAAATACAGCTTTCATTGTTCTTTTTCATTTTCTCCTTTCTTCCTACCATTTAATTGAGTTCATTTCCATCCACCCCATTTCCTTAAATTCTTCCAGCCTCAGACTTAAAAGAGTTTACACTGTGGAGTTATATGAACTACATGAAATAGAATGACTGAAGAAAGTTAATAAACATATGGTAGTTACATGATAAACGTGGTTAGTGATAACATGGTTGTAAAAAGTAATATGATTAAATTTCCAGAGTCAAAGGCATCTTGTGTAGTCTATACAAGGGGCAGTGTAATGTAGTGAATGAATCTTGCTTTTATTTGAAATAGTTTGATTGGTTTTCAAATATTTTTTTAAAGCCAAATTAGAAAACGTTAAGTCAAAGTACTATGCAAATGATAAAAGACAATTATCAAAGATAACAGCAATAAAAAGGCAGTAGTTAAACTTAGAACTTCATGTTGAAAGCTGTGATCTCACCATGTGAAATATTTTAGAAAATGTCATCAAAACCTGCTACCTTAAAAGGTGAGCAGACTTTGAGGAAAATGAATGCAAAATAACATTTAGACGAACAGTACAGCAGCATAGGGAGACTGATTTCAAAAGATAGAAAAAACAAAACAGATGATCCTGGATCAGGTATGTATTAGAGTTCATGAGACTAGAACAAAATTGGCATGCACTGTTTGTGGCATATAAACCATTCTAGATGAAACAATTTAGATCTTTGATATCTTGAACCAATGGAATTTTTTAAAGACTTATTTATTTTATATTTATTAGCCTCATCTTGTTTAGTCCTAGCTTCATTTTAGAAATTCTTTCCTCTTCAAAAGAAATGTTTTTCCACCTTCAAGATGGCAGAGGACTAAGATGTGGAGATCACCTTCCTCCCCACAAATACATCAAAAACACATCTACATGTGGAACAACTCCTACAGAACACTTTATGAATGTTGGCAGAACACCTCAACTTACCAAAAGGAAAGAAACTTCCCACATACCTGGGTCGGGCAAAAGAAAAAAGAAAAAACAGAGACAAAGGAATAGGGACGGGACCTGCACGTCTGGGAGGGAACTGTGAAGGAGGAAAAGTTTCCACACACTAGGAAGCCCCTTCACTGGCGGAGATGGGGGTGGGGGGGGTTGTCGGGGGGGGGAGCTTCGGAGCAACAGAGACCACAGCAACAGGGGGTCAGAGGGCAAAGCGGAGAGATTCCTGCACAGAGGATGGGTGCCGACCAGCACTCACCAGCCTGAGAGGCTTGTCTGCTCACCCACTGGGGCGGGGGGAGCTGGGAGCTGAGGCTCGGGCTTCAGAGGAGTTCAGATCCAGGGAGAGGACTGGGGTTGGCTGCGTAAACACAGCCTGCAGGGGGCTAGTGTGCCACAGCTAGCAGGGAGGGAGTCCAGGAAAAAGTCTGGACTTGCCTAAGGGGCAAGAGACCATTGTTTTGGGGTGCACGAGGAGAAGAGATTCAGAGCACCGCCTAAACAAGCTCCAGAGATGGGCTTGGGCCGTGGCTATCAGCTTTACACCAGAGAAGGACATGAGATGTTAAGGCTGCTGCTGCAGCCACAAAGACCTGTGCGTAAGCACAGGTCACTATCCACACCTCCCCTCCCTGGAACCTGTGCAGCCCTCCAATGCCAGGGTCCCGTGATCCAGGGACAACTTCCCCAGGAGAACACACGGCACGCCTCAGGCTGTTGCAACGTCACGCCAGCCTCTGCCACCGCAGGCTCACCCCACACTCCGTACTCCTCCCTCCCCCTGGCCTGAGTGAGCCTGAGCCCCCTAATCAGCTGCTCCTTAGGTAGGTGTATTCCTAGGTATTTTATTCTTTTGTTGCAATGGTAAATGGAAGTGTTTCCTTAATTTCACTTTCAGATTTTTCATCATTAGTGTATAGGAATGCAAGAGATTTCTGTGCATTAATTTTGTATCCTGCTACTTTACAAAATTCATTGATTAGCTTTAGTAGTTTTTTTGGTAGCATCTTTAGGTTTCTCTATGTATAGTATCATGTCATCTGCAAACAGTGACAGCTTTACTTCTTTACCAATTTGGATTCCTTTTATTTCTGTTTCTTCTCTGATTGCTGTGGCTAAAACTTTCAAAACTATGTTGAATAATAGTGGTGAGAGTGGGCAACCTTGTCTTATTCCTGATCTTAGTGGAAATGTTTTCAGTTTTTCCCCACTGAGGATGATGTTCGCTGTGGGTTGGTCATATATGGCCTTTATTATGTGGAGGAAAGTTTCCTCTATGCCTACTTTCTGGAGGGATTCTATCATAAATGGGGGTTGAATTTTGTCAAAAGCTTTCTCTGCATCTATTGAGATGATCATATGGTTTTTCTCCTTCAATTTTTTACTATGGTGTATCACATTGATTGATTTGCATATATTGAAGAAGCCTTGCATTCCTGGGATAAACGCTACTTGATCATGGTGTATGATTCTTTTAATGTGCTGTTGGATTCTGTTTGCTAGTATTTTGTTGAGGATTTTTGCATCTATGTTCATCAGTGATATTGGACGGTAGTTTTCTTTCTTTGTGACATCTTTGTCTGGTTTTCGTATCAGAGTGATGGTGGCCTCGTAGAATGTGTTTGGGTGTGTTCCTCCCTCTGCTATATTTTGGAAGAGTTTGATAAGGATAGGTGTTAGCTCTTCTCTAAATGTTTCATAGAATTCGCCTGTGAAGCCATCTGGTCCTGGGCTTTTGTTTGTTGGAAGATTTTTAACAGTTTCAATTTCAGTGCTTGTGATTAGTCTGTTCATATATTCTATTTCTTCCTGGTTCAGTCTCAGAATGTTGTGCATTTCGAAGAATTTGTCCATTTCTTCCAGGTTTTCCATTTTATTTGCATGTAGATGTTTGTAGTAATCTCTCATGATCCTCTGTATTTCTGCAGTGTCAGTTGTTACTTCTCCTTTTTCATTTCTAATTCTATTGATTTGACTCTTCTGCCTTTTTTTCTTGATAAGTCTGGCTAATGGTTTATCAATTTTGTTTTTCCTCTCAAAGAACCAGAGTTTAGTTTTATTGATCTTTGCTACTGTTTCCTTCATTTCTTTTTCATTTATTTCTGATCTGATCTTTATGATTTCTTTCCGTCTGCTAACTTTGGGGACTTTTGTTCTTCTTTCTCTAATTGCTTTAGGTGTAGGGTTAGGTTGTTTATTTGAGATGTTTCTTGTTTCTTAAGGTAGGATTGTATTGCTATAAACTTCCCTCTTAGAACTGCTTTTGCTGCATCCCATAGGTTTTGGGTTATCGTGTTTTTATTGTCATTTGTTTCTAGGTATTTTTTGATTTCCTCTTTGATTTCTTCAGTGATCTCTTGGTTATTAAGTAGTGTGTTGTTTAGCCTCCATGTGTTTGTATTTCT
Source organism: Balaenoptera borealis (assembly GCF_965194805.1). Taxonomy (NCBI): domain Eukaryota; kingdom Metazoa; phylum Chordata; class Mammalia; order Artiodactyla; family Balaenopteridae; genus Balaenoptera; species Balaenoptera borealis. The sequence continues at coordinate 51,455,682 of NC_138866.1, forward strand.
TACAGGTTTTTTCCTGTAATTGATATCTAGTCTCATGGCATTCTGGTCAGAAAAGATACTTGATACAATTTCAATTTTCTCAAATTTACCAAGGCTTGATTTGTGACCCAAGATATGGTCTATCCTGGAGAGTGTTCCATGAGTCCTTGAGAAGAATGTGTATTATGTTGTTTTTGGATGGAATGTCCTATAAATATCCATTAAGTCCATCTTGTTTAATGTATCATTTAAAACTCGTATTTCCTTATTTATTTTCCTTTTGGATGATCTGTCCATTGGTGAAAGTGGGGTGTTAACATCCCCCACTATGATTGTGTTACTGTCAATTTCCCCTTTTGTGGCTGTTAGTATTTGCCTTATGTATTGAGGTGCTCCTAAGTTGGGTGCATAAATATTTACAATTGTTATATCTTCTTCTTGGATTGATCCCTTGATCATTGTGTAGTGTCCTTTTTTGTCTCTTGTAATAGTCTTTATTTTAAAGTCCTTTTTGTCTGATATGAGAATTGCTACTCCAGCTTTCTTTTGATTTCCATTTTCATTGTATATCTTTTTCCATCCACTCACTTTCAGTCTGTATGTGTCTCTAGGTCTGAAGTGGGTCTCTTGTAGACAGCATATATACAGGTCTTGTTTTTGTATCCATTCAGCCAATCTATGTCTTTTGGTTGGAGCATTTAATCCATTTACATTTAGGGTAATTATCGATATGTATGTTCCTATTACCATTTTTTAAATTGTTTTGGGTTTATTATTGTAAGTCTTTTCCTTCTCTTTTGTTTCCTGCCTAGAGAAATTCCTTTAGCATTTGTTGTAAAGCTGGTTTTGTGGTGCTGAATTCTCTTAGCTTTTGCTTGTTGTAAAGGTTTTAATTTCTCTACGGAATCTGAATGAGATCCTTGCTGGGTAGAGTAATCTTGGTTGTAGGTTTTTCTCCTTCATCACTTTAAATATGTCCTGCCACTCACTTCTGGCTTGTAGAGTTTCTGCTGAAAGATCAGCTGTTAACCTTATGGGGATTCCCTTATGTGTTATTTGTTGTTTTTCCCTTGCTGCTTTTAATATTTTTTCTTTGTATTTAATTTTTGATAGTTTGTTTAATATGTGTCTTGGAGTGTTTCTCCTTGGATTTATCCTATATGGGACTCTCTGTGCTTCCTGGACTTGAATAACTATTTCCTTTCCCATATTAGGGAAGTTTTCAACTATAATCTCTTCAAATATTTTCTCAGTCCCTTTCTTTTTCTCTTCTTCTTCTGGGACCCCTATAATTCGAATGTTGGTGCATTTAATGTTGTCCCAGAGGTCTGTGAGACTGTCCTCAGTTCTTTTCATTCTTTTTTCTTTATTCTGCTCTGCAGTAATTATTTCCACTATTTTATCTTCCAGGTCACTTATCCGTTCTTCTGCCTCTGTCATTCTGCTATTGATCCCTTCTAGAGAATTTTTAATTTCATTTATTGTGTTGTTCATCACTGTTTGTTTGCTCTTTAGTTCTTCTAGGTCCTTGTTAAACGTTTCTTGTATTTTCTCCATTCTATTTCCAAGATTTTGGATTATCTTTACTCTCATTATTCTGAATTCTTTTTCAGGTAGACTGCCTATTTTCTCTTCATTTGTTAGGTCTGGTGGGTTTTTGCCTTGCTCCTTCATCTGCTGTGTGTTTCTCTGTCTTCTCATTGTGCTTAACTTACTGTGTTTGGGGTCTCCTTTTTGCAGGCTGCAGGTTCATAGTTCCCGTTGTTTTTGGTGTCTGTCCCCAGTGGCTAAGGTTGGTTCAGTGGGTTGTGTAGGCTTCCTGGTGGAGAGGACTAGTGCCTGTTTTCTGGTGAGTGGGGCTGGATCTTTTCTTTCCGGTGGGCAGGTCCACGTCTGGTGGTGTGTTTTGGGGTGTGTGTGGCCTTATTATGATTTTAGGCAGCCTCTGTGTTAATGGATGGGGTTGTGTTCCTGTCTTGCTAGTTGTTTGGTATAGGGTGTCCAGCACTGTACCTTGCTGGTCGTTGAGTGGAGCTGGGTCTTGGCATTGAGATGGAGATCTCTGGGAGATTTTCACTGTTTGATATTACGTGGAGCTGGGAGGTCTCTTGTGGACCAGTGTCCTGAACGTGGCTCTCCCATCTCAGTGGCACAGCCCTGATGCCTGGCTGGAGCACCAAGAGCCTGTCCTCCACATGGCTCAGAATAAAAGGGAGGAAAAAAAGAAATGAAGATAGAAGAAGATAAAATAAAATAAAATAAAATAAATTAAAATAGCATAAAATAAAGTGTTTAAAATATAAAATAATTATTAAGAAAAAATATTTTTTAATAAAAAAAAAAAACGGACAGACAGAACCCTAGGACAAATGGTAAAAGCAGAGCTATACAGACAAAATCACACACAGAAGCATACACATACACACTCACAAAAAGAAATAAAGGGAAAAATATATATATATATTGTTGCTCTCAAAGTCCACCGCCTCAATTTTGGGATGATTCGTTGCCTATTCAGGTATTCCACACATGCAGGGTACATCACGTTGATTGTGGAGATTTAATCTGCTGCTCCTGAGGCTGCTGGGAGAGATTTCCCTTTCTCTTCTTTGTTCACACAGCTCCCAGGGTTCAGCTTTGGATTTGGACCAGCCTCTGTGTGTAGGTCGCCTGAGGGCATCTGTTGTTCGCTCAGACAGGATGGGGTTAAAGAAGCAGCTGATTCGGGGGCTCTGGCTCGCTCACACCGGGGTAAGGGCGGGATACGGATGCTGGGCAGGCCTGCGGCGGCAGAGGCCAGCGTGATGTTACACCAGCCTGAGGTGTGCTGTGCGTTCTCCTGGGGAAGTTGTCCCTGGATCAAGGGACCCTGGCAATGGCGGGTTGCACAGGTTCCCGGGAGGGGAGGTGTGGATAGTGACCTGTGCTTGCACACAGGCTTCTTGGTGGCTGCAGCAGCAGCCTTAGCATCTCATGCCCATCTCTGGGGTCCACGCTGATAGCCGCGACTCACACCCGTCTCTCGAGCTCCTTTAAATGGCGCTCTGAATCCCCTCTCCTTGTGCACCAGGGAACAAAGAGGCAGAAAATGTCTCTCGCCTCTTTGGCAGCACCAGATTTTTTCCCGGACTCCCTCCCGGTTAGCTGTGGCACACGAGCCCCCTGCAGGCTGTATTCACGAAGCCAACCCCAGTCCTCTCCCTGGGATCCGACCAAAGCAGGAGCCTCAGCTCCCAGCCCCCGCCCACCCTGGCGGGTGAGCAGACAAGCCTCTCAGGCTGGTGAGTGCTGGTCAGCACCGATCCTCTGTGCGGGAATCTCTCCACTTTGCCCTCCGCACCCCTGTTGCTGTGCTCTCCTCCATGGCTCCGAAGCTTCCCCCCTCCGCCACCCTGTTGCTGTGCTCTCCTCCATGGCTCCGAAGCTTCCCCCCTCCGCCACCCGCAGTCTCCGCCCACGCAGGGGCTTCCTAGTGTGTGGAAACTTTTCCTCCTTCACAGCTCCCTCCCACTGGTGCAGGTCCCATCCCTATTCTTTTGTCTCTGTTTTTTCTTTTTTCTTTTGCCTTACCCAGGTACGTGTGGAGTTTCTTGCCTTTTGGGAGGTCTGAGGTCTTCTGCCAGCGTTCAGTAGGTGTTCTGTAGGAGTTGTTCCACATGTAGATGTACTTCTGATGTATTTGTGGGGAGGAAGTTGATCTCTGCAGCTTACTCTTCCACCATCTTGAAGCTCCACCTCAGCAAACAGAAGCTTTAAATGATACATCAAACAAGATGGACTTAATTGATATTTATACGACATTCCATCCAAAAACAACAGAGTACAGTTTCTTCTCAAGTGCTCATGGAACATTCTCCAGGATAGATCACATTGTAGGTCAGAAATTAAGCCTTGGTAAATTTAAGAAAATTGAAATTGTATCTAGAATCTTTTCTGACCACAATGCTATGAAACTAGATATCAATTACAGGGAAAAAAACTATAAAAGATACAAACACATGGAAGCTAAACTATACGTTACTAAATAACCAAAAGATCACTGAATAAATCAAAGAGGAAACCAAAAAATACCTAGAAACATACGACAATGAAAACATGATGAACAAAACCTATGGGATGGGCTTCCCTGGTGGGGCGGTGGTTGGGAGTCTGCCTGCTAATGCAGGGGACACGGGTTCGAGCCCTGGTCTGGGAGGATCCCACATGCCGCGGAGCAACTAGGCCTGTGAGCCACAACTACTGAGCCTGTGAGTCTGGAGCCTGTGCTCTGCAGCAAGAGAGGCCGCAACAGTAAGAGGCCAGCACACCACGATGAAGAGTGGCCCCCACTTGCCGCAGCTGGAGAAAGCCCTCGCATAGAAACGAAGACCCAAAACAGCCAAAAATAAATTAAAAAAAAAAAAAAAAACCTATGGGATGCAGAAAAAGCAGTTCTAAGAGGGAAGTTTATAGCAATATAACCCTACCTCAAGAAACAAGGAACATCTCAAATAAACAACTTTAATGTTACACCTAAAGCAATTAGAGAAAGAAAAACAAAAAAGACCCAACGTGAGCAGAAGGAAAGAAATCATAAACATCAGATCAGAAATAAATGAAAAAGAAATGAAAGAAACAATAGCAAAGATCAATAAAACTAAAAGCTGGTTCTTTGAGAAGATAAACAAAATTGATAAACCATTAACTAGACTCATCAAGAAAAGAAGGGAGAAGACATAAATCAACAGAATTACAAATGAAAAAGGAGAAGTAACACTGACACTACAGAAATACAAAGGATAATGAGAGATTCTTACAAGCAACTCTATGCCAATAAAATGGACAACCTGGAAGGAATATTCACATTCTTAGAAAAGCACAACCTTCCGAGACAGAACCAGGAAGAAATAGAAAATATGAACAGACCAATCACAAGCACTGAAATTGAAACTGTGATTAAAAATCTTCCAACAGGGCTTCCCTGGTGGCGCAGTGGTTGAGAATCTGCCTGCTAATGCAGGGGGCACGGGTTCGAGCCCTGGTCTGGGAAGATCCCACATGCCGCGGAGCAACTGGGCCCGTGAGCCACAATTAATGAGCCTGCGCGTCTGGAGCCTGTGCTCCGCAACAAGAGAGGCCACGATAGTGAGAGGCCCGTGCACCGCAATGAAGAATGGCCCCCGCTTGCCGCAACTAGAGAAAGCCCTTGTACAGAAACGAAGACCCAACAAGCCAAAAATAAATAAATAAATTAATTAATTAATTAAAAAAAAAAAAGAGAGATTTAAAAAATCTTCCAACAAACAAACACCCAGGACAAGATTGCTTCACAGGCAAATTCTATCAAACATTTAGAGAAGAGCTAACACCTATCCTTCTCAAACTCTTCCAAAATATAGCAGAGGGAGGAACACTTCCAAACTCATTCTACGAGGCCACCATCACCCTGATACCAAAACCAGACAAAGATGTCACAAAGAAAGAAAACTACAGGCCAATATCACTGATGAACATAAATGCAAAAATCCTCAACAAAATACTAGCAAACAGAATCCAACAGCACAATAAAAGGATCATACACCATGATCAAGTGGGGTTTATCCCAGGAATGCAAGGATTCTTCAGTATATGCAAATCAACCAATGTGATACACCATAATAACAATTTGAAGGAGAAAAACCATATGATCATCTCAATAGATGTAGAAAACGCTTTTGACAAAGTGCAACACCCATTTGTGATAAAAACCCTCCAGAAAGTAGGCTTACAGGGAGCTTACCTCAACATAATAAAGACCATATATGACAAAGTCACATCCAACATCGTTCTCAATGGTGAAAAACTGAAACCATTTCCTCCAAGGTCAGGAACAAGGCAAGGTTGTCCACTCTCACCACTATTATTCAACATAGTTTTGGAAGTTTTAGCCACAGCAATCAGAGAAGAAAAAGAAATAAAAGGGATCCAAATCAGAAAAGAAGAAGTAAAACAGTCACTGTTTGCAGATGACATGATACTATACATAGAGAATCCTAAAGATGCTACCAGAAAACTACTAGAGCTAATCATTGAATTTGGTAGAGTAGCAGGATACAAAATAATGCACAGAATCTCTTGCATTCCTATACACTAATGGTGAAAAATCTGAAAGAGAAATTAAGGAAGCACTCCTATTTACCATTGCAACAAAAAGAATAAAATATCTAGGAATAAACCTACCTAAGGAGACAAAAGACCTGTATGCAGAAAATTATAAGACACTGATGAAAGAAATTAAAGATGATTCAAATAGATGGAGAGATATACCTTGTTCTTGGATTGGAAGAATCAACATTGTGAAAATGACTATACTACCCAAAGCAATCTACAGATTCAATGCAATCCCTAACAAACTACCTGTAGCATTTTTCACAGAACTAGCACAAAAATTTCACAATTTGTATGGAAACACAATGACTCCGAAGCACATAAATTGATACAGAATTTTCAAATTATCATACCTAATTTAAATTTTGTTACTGTAAAATAACATGTGCTTTTAAATTCATTTTAGTTTAAGAAGTGAATAAAAATTTTTCAGAAAATGGATATATTTAAGTTTCAGCTTAGGTTTTATCACCCTCAGAAAAGTTTCCTGACTCCCACAGAAGGCTTCTCTGTATTTCAGTAAGGTTTTCTGTATAATTAGAATTTTGTAATGACTCCTGCATATATAGATTATCTCATTTATTTTCATTTTTATTAGTAGACTTCGAGCTCCTTTAATATGGAGACTGTGTTATTCATCTTTGCATCCCCAGTGTTTGACATGGTGCCTGGTACATAGGAAATGTTCTGCTGATGCTTAGTAAGTGTTGAGAAAATTAAAAATAGACATCTCTGAAAAGAAAAAAAATTATAGTTCACATATTTCTGTTATAAATTAGATTAATACTAAGAATTAAACTGAAGAGAATTTATAATGTGATATTTAACTTATTTCCCAGTAACAAAATAACAATAACAAAACTGTGGAGCACCTATGTTATGACAAATCAGTTTAACATCACATGGACATTTTTAAAAAGAACGTGTTTTTTTCCTCAACATGAAGAAATGGTGCCGATTCCAAAGAAAAAACAACCTCTGTCATAAGGTTTTTACATGAGCACTATAGAGACTCTTCTGCTATCCCATAAACACCAGATAATTTGGAAATATAGAAACATCATATCTCCAGTTGTCGCAAGGCATTTGAAAGTAACAGAGCACTTCAGGGCAAGGTTTATGGAATGAAAGATAATATACATGGCCTACCATTACCACAGAAATGAATCTAAGTAAGGTGCTTATCTATAGAACGATATTTAGGAAAATCACATAGAAAACTGTGGTCTATGAAGAGCTCATTTCACAATGAAAACTAATGAATTTATGATTTTGACTAAAAACAGGGGTAAGCTTTTGTCTATTTCCTAAATATCAAAAAAAAATTAAAATGGGAAGTAGGAAACTATTTCCTTCATTTAACAAATGTCCATGAAATAGCTACTATTATTGCTAAGTACTGAAAGATACTAACAAATATGAAACAGTTCTTACCTTCAAGGGTAAGCTTTGTTTCCACTGGAAGAGAACAAAGGAGCGTGCACAAAGATACTTTTGATATAAGATAGTGAATGATAATGTTTAGGGAAGCAATGCAACAGCTCGACATAGTCTGTGTTCCTCCCTTTTTTATGGTAACAATGGGTTTGATATTATAAATCCTGATTAGTGAAAGCCATCATTAGTAATCTTAGATTCACTGAAAATCCAGGAATCTAGGGCTGGACCAGTACATCGACTCAGTACAAGGATTTCCCCTCAGTGCTGGTTTCTGGTTCAGTAGGGCATGTGACCTAGCCTGGCATAACTACACTAAAGGGAAGGGATGGGAAAGAGGTGTTCTCACTTTCCCTACTGCCAGAGGTGAACTAGGCCACCTGTAATCCCATGGCAAGTGACAGCCTTTCTACAAACAGCCAAGGAAATAAGCTGAGGAAATTTACTATACACACAGCAGACAGAGCAACTGACAGAATCTGGGCCTTTGATACTGTTGCTGAGAGCCACTAGATCAATAAGCCAAGTCTTCCCTACATGGGAATTTTCACTAACTCCAAACTCAATGGTAGTGGAGGAAAAATACTCTTGTAGGCTACATGTGCTGTAAAACAGAAAAGAGCATGCTTGAAAATAAACAAAACAAGCCCTTCTCCCGGCTCAGTGTCTGTTAGTTAGTTCAGATATTGAAGGTCTGTATCATCCAGAAAATGCATGAGTGGCCCTCTATCCTGGGTCCAACTTTATGTGAGCCAGAATCTGGAAACAGAATAAGATTTTTTAACAGAATATTGTAATTCCTTAGAAAATCAATCTATCCAGAAAACACGTTACAATGTTTGCAGAGCAATACCATTTTAGATGAAGGATAGATGATTGGCAGAAACATGGAAATATGTATTTACTAAAAAAGTAAATCCATTTCTGATAAAAAGCAAAATAATAAAATACCCAATAATAGGAGGAGAAAGATGCTTTTTGGAAATAATACACCTCAATAAATATCAATAATATGAATAGGGAATAAGAAATATTTCATTCAAGTTAGGGGCATAAAATTACACTATTACAAGAAACTATACCCGTTATACTATGACAAAACACAACAATAAAATGAATAGCTATTGGAAAATATGAGACAGAACCATGTTAATATAATTGTCTTTTAGTAATACTGAAGAGAATCACTATAAATGAAACCAAAGTTTAATTAGTTGGTCAATTACTTAGAAATACCGATTGCTTTCAAATATACCAGTAAAAAACAGTTATAAAATAAAGTAAATCTGTTATTTATTATAATAAGTGATGTGCTTGATATAAATAAACTTAAGTCAGATCAAGGATCTAATTGAAAAACGTCAAACTTTACAGAGAGTATTATAGAAGATTGGAATGAGTACAAAGATGTTTCTGGGTGGTAAGATTGAAATTTCATTATTCTTAATATAAATTATATGTCAAATTCATTTACAAACAACATGCTTAATGTTTGTTGATTTTTTCAACTTAATTAAAGAAGTGTTTATAAAAATTCATAACAAAAGCAATAATTTAGAAATACTTAGAAAAAATATTGTTGATAAAATTTGTCTTTACAACATAAGGCTTACACCAGATGGGCTCAAAATGCATTGGTCATGCTTTAGTTCTTATGTTAGATGATGGTTAGTTACTAATTATATTATACATTATGCCTGTTATTTATACTGTACTATACATTATTTTGTATGTGTATATAAGCACTGAAAAAAATTGCTATTTCAGCAAATGGACAAATGACATGGTTAAGAGAAGACAGACATCTGGTAAACATATGCAAAGATCAATCTCGCTAGTGATTAAATCCATGTAAATTAAAACATAAAGACAATCTATTGTTAACTCATTGAATCTTCAAAAGAGAAACAATGAAATGTTGGAGGCTATGATTTAGTGAGAGGTGCACTTCTGAGGATGGCTGGTGGATTACAAAAATGAGTCCAACTTTTCTGAAAAATCACATTTCAATATGTCTTATGAGTTTTAAAAATGTCCATTGTCTTCCAGGGCAGTGATGCTTTGTTTATGAGTCTACTTTCAAGGGGAGAAAAAAAAATACAACAACAACACTAACAAGTTAAAGGTACAGTCAAATATTTATGGACCAGCATGTTAGAAGTGGATGTTTTCTGTTCCATTTCCTTCTGAGACATTAAGATAATAGATGCCAGGTTTCAAAGAGAGATATTAGATCACTATACATATTTGAAAAGAATGTTGTAGAAAAAAAGGTTGTACATGTTTAGCTGTCCTCCTGCTTTCACTCAAAAAGTGGTTTCGAAGGACTGAAAAAAGAGGGCTTGGAGATCAAAAGACAACAGGTAGCACCTAAAATGTCATTTTTCATCATCTGCTAAGTTCAAAGGGCACTAACGTCAATCACCTTGACACATCCATCAGGAAGAACAATCCTGATCCCATACTCCTTCCCCCACATGCTTTCCTTCTTTAAGTCATCACAGGTCTAAACACTAGAGAAGGAACACCTTAAAAATCAACCATGTGCTTCTCCCAACTATAGTTTTCTGGCCTACAACAATTCCACACGGAGGGATAGGGATGCCTCCAATTTTTTTTTTTTTAATTTTTATTTATTTTATTTTTGGCTGCGTTGGGTCTTCATTGCCATGCACAGGCTTTCTCTAGTTGTGTGGAGTGGGGGCTACTCTTAGTTGCAGTGCGCGGGCTTCTCATTGCGGTGGCTTCTCTTGTTGCAGAGCACAGGCTCTAGGCATGCGGCCTCAGTAGTTGTGGCTCACAGGCTCTAGAGCACAGGCTCAATAGTTGTGGCGCACGGGCTTAGTTGCTCTGTGGCATATAGGATCTTCCCGGACCAGGGCTCAAACCCGTGTCCCCTGCATTGGCAGGCGGATTCTTAACCACTGTGCCACCAGGGAAGCCCGAGGCCTTCACTTTAAATCAAGAGGGAACTTTTGATTAATACATGGCAGTAGACATTTTAATTATTGAACTGAATATTTGTGTTCCGATTTGAAATGAAGTACAACTTTTTATTACTGAAGAGTGATTAGGAAGTCATCATGGACTTGTGGCAGGGAAAGAACTATTTACTCAAATTCAAAAGGAAAGTCAAAGACTAAAATAAAGTTACCTCATTATATCACCTTTTAATATCATTATATTAAAACCTTTATATTATTGCAGTCTTATTATTAATATATAGGAAAAATATTAAATATTGTACAATAGAAAAATTGTAAATAAATTACACCTTATCATATGAATATAATACCAATTTAGCCATCTATAGAGGATTTGGAATTCTGTTAATTCCTTAAGTTTTAAACACATCCTTTCTTATATAATACTATTATTTTATAGTAGTGAGCAAAGTTGAAAGACTACAATAGTAAATCCTGATAAAGAATAAGAGGTTTTATATTTCAGCATTCTCAAAGATACTCAAAATTAAATAAGTGGTAAATGCATTAGTCAACCCTGCTTTAAACATTTTAAAATATCTGTAACTTCTAAAGAGTAGGAAGGAGCAAGAAGAGTGAACCAAAGCAAGATAACACAGACAAGAAATGAGATTGAGACCAACATTATATCACAGAAAATTATTCTCTATAAAAATTAGGATGGCAACTTACCCAAGCATATTTAATAGGCAAAGACAAAATATCCACTCTCTATGGGAATCAATCATAAATCTGCTCATCAAGAAAAATTATCATTCAAATATCTCCCAATGCCAAAGAAATGTATGCTGAAGGGAAGAAGAGACATGATGGCTAATAATAGAAACAACCCTCTAGGATGCTTATCTTTAAAATAATGAACAGAAGAGCATAATTAAATAAAAGATATTAGCAGTAACTCAATTAGAGCAAAACATAGTTAAATAATATTTGTATGCTTTAATTAACAATTTACTTGACAAAACGTTATCAAAGCATCAGTAATAAATATAGAAACTATTAAGTAATTTAAGTCAAAACTGAATTTATTCAGAAACACATAAACAAATGAGAAAAATATATTGGACCCTTTAATTATCCCAACACCCAACCCTTCTATACAATGGCTATTTATAAAAACAATGCACTTTTAATCTTATGTGAATTTTTGATTACTGCAAAATGTCAGTAGAGAAAATACCTGGAGCGTTTATAATGGAAAAGCAATGCTCCAAGTACACGAGCATTTCCCCTTGCTGCAGCCCTCCATAGCTTTACTTGGGCAAGCTTAGGCATTAGGTCCACAAGTCAGAAAGCCATCAATGGCATAATTAAGGGAAGCTCAGCATTTCCAGCTTTATACCACAAAGCCAAATTGAGCTATATAACTAAGCTACACAAACTTTAATGAGGAGAATGCTTCAGCCTTACCCAATTTGTGGCATTTTACAGCCTCAGTCATATATGTTAGTACATGCCATAAAAGACAAATGACTCCAAAAGCGAGTAAAAGAGAGTTAGACAAGTGGTTGTTTTATATCAGAATACTGTAGGAGAGAAAACTCAGTGACGGCATTGTTTCTTCATGCTCTGGCTTGGTATGATTTCTTATTTCTGAACTGACTCTTTTATTACTTTATATGAATAAATGGAACAACGTAATTATTTACAAGTATTGCTGATAGAACTCTCTTTGTATGCAAATTCTATTTGTTAAAGCAGCAACCTTCAGAGTTTTCTACTTTAAAGACGGCGAAGTGAGCAGAATCAAATTTCTGAACTTAATGACAATGTCAGTGTAGCTTATGAAACCATAACAGTGTAAGAAGAGACATCTGGTGTGCACCATGCATGTAATGTATGGTTAGCCTCAGTGACTCTTCTGAGTTCCCTCGCGCTGTAATATACATGTGGCACTCTGCCACTCAAACTAAGTAGAATCATTCAACTGTTTTGAATATAAAGTAAAGAATACAATGCTTGACTAGGCAGGCTAGTTGCACATGACTTTTGATGCAGATGCCCAGTAAAAATGTTTCTGATAACATTCAGTAGAGAATATCTGGAAGAATCAATAAAGAAAGGTTTATTTCTAGAGAACATACAACTGTGTTTATGATGCAATCATTTCAAACCCAAGCACAAATTTTATGTTACATTCCATCAGTACACTGGGACTGATGGCTACAAGGGGCATGGTAACTGATACAACCAAAATAAGACGGGAAGTGGCATATGTGTGTGTGTATAGAGAGAGACAAAAATATGAATTATACCTGTGTGTATACATATTTGCATGTATGCTTTGAAATAACATCACCATAGTTATACAGTCCCCAAAGAGGAAAAAGACACATCTGGACTTTAAATAAAATGCTATGATTTTAAAAATATTACTTGATTTTAACTTGTAGTTTTTCCTCTCTTATTTTTTCTTCCTAATTAGTGGACTCATGGGTGAGAATCTTTGAGACAATAGTGAACTTGAATTTTTCTCACTTCCCTCCCTCCCTAATCTGAATTCCTCTCTAGAGCAAAGAAGCTACTGGGCCTGCTTGTTGACTACTGATTGATAATAATAGGGGTCTATGGGAATCCCATTACTTTCCTCCCTTTAGGTTAGCAGATAACGAATCAGAGAACTTTCCGTTACTAATGAAATCTGAGGTAACGATTAGAATGCTGGGGATTCTGGAAAGAGTTTGGCCTATAAAACCATCACCCTTTGCGGGTAAAGTTGGCATTGCCCAACATGAATGGGTCTGGCCTCACAGGCCACCAAGAGCCAAAGGAAAGACTAAGAGAAGGGGCTAGATCCTTGCTGCTCCTAGGGAAAGTCCTAGAAGACTGGGGAGTAGTATGACTTCCTCCTGGTACCTTCAGGGAAGAATAGCAGCCTGCCTATGGATTCCCTTCATTTTGAGTCATCAACCCCAACTGACTAAATAAGTAGTGTTGACATAATTTACTACTCCTGTGGGGGAAAAAGTTGGGTTCACCTCTCACATGATGTATAAAGATAACTTCAACATTAATAAGACAATCTTTGGAAAACAGTAGGAAACTACATGAAAAATAATTGAGGTATACAAGGTTTGATGTATTTTGAGTAAGGAAAAACAAGATCTAGAACAACTCATACAAGTAACTCATTTTTGTCATACATTGACACCTAAATCCACTATATTTATAAAAGCCTTAATAAGATTATACTGACAAGTAGAAAAATACATAGGGAAGCATACTAGATTATTAACATGGGTTACTTGATGTGGGAGAAGGAAAAATCGAAGGTAAGAGAGAAAGAAAAAAGACTGCTCTAACAAAATTACCTCACATCTGTTATAGACTTTCATATAATTTACTTAAAATCTAAAATTGTGTGTGTATATTGATACTGAAATAAATTACTTAAAATGGTTATCCTAAATGAAATATTACAGTGCATTTGTGATTTTTTTAATTACGAAGAAAAAATAACATGCATAACTAAGATTTACTAAGGAAAATATTCATCAAATCACATCACTGAAAAAAATAGGACCTCTATAGATATTCATAATACTGATGAATACACAAGGTAATATCTAAAATCTTTTCAAGGTGCATAATGGATATTAATTTCAGAGCCCAAAATCTTGACAGAGTAACTCCAACATAAGCATTATGAAAATATTACAAGGACAAAAGAGCTATAAAGAGAAAAACATGAAAGCAGTCAGAGAGATTTTAAAGATCCATTTTATTGCCACATTTATCTCTCTTAATGTGGGTAGCATATTGTAGTTCTTTGAAAGTCTCCTACACCTTCTCCAGCTCCTTTAGCAGTGCCAATATTGTTAGATATAAAAAGAAATTTGCCTCTCCATCCTTTATTCTACCTCCACATTTCAAAATAATTATTTTGAAAATGCACACTCAAGAATCACTTGCTGACTACTCTCTGGACAGTCACCTATATGGTTGATAATTTTAGGTATAATTAAAATGAACTTTCTGAAATGTGTGTGCTTGTTTTTCCCTAACAAAGAAAATGCTAGCTTCTTTGTTACATTTAAATTATTGTAACAACAGAATAATTTCCATTACTGATTTTGAAAAACAGCTTAGCCTCTTTACTTATTTTTGCAGAAGTTTGCAACAATTTTAAATAAAGGTAATCATGACTCTAATAGTTTCCAAGTCTAAACACAAAACAGTGTTGTTCATAATTCAACTAAACTCTACAGCTGTAAGAGTGAATAAGGTAGGTTATTACAATACATTGGATATAATCCACCCACAAAAAAACTGAATCACTACACTGTACATCTGAAACTAATGCAATATTGTAAATCAACTATACTTCAATTAAAAAAAAAAAGAATGAATAGATAGATATGCCTTTGGGCTCAGAGAGTTTAGAGAGCCATTCACAGTTAAAAAATAAAGAAGCTATGGTCACAATGGTGATAATTCCTATGAAAGTTGGAAAAAAAAAAAACAAGTGCTGTGATGAAACATAATGAGATGTATGGGAGTGGACCTCGTTTAACTGGGGTGTTCAGAAGTAATGACTGTCCATTAGGGTAATATCAAATGTATCAGGGTAGGGAATGTCAAAAGTGATAAAATTACTTAGTAATATCATTAAAATAAAGTTGTTGTGGCAAGATTAAATGATAGTGTAAGCACCAAACTGCAATTCAAGTCCCTTAATCTCTAACCTCAGAAAATTAAAGGGTTTATAGTCAAAAATATGACTAATTTCCATATTAAATGGGATATTATCTATGAATCTCAAATTAACATGGTATCACAAAAATATAATTAATAACAATTCGTTAAATTACATTTGATGTCTAAAAGCCAATTCTTTTAGTTATTTGTATAAGCTTGAACTCTGTTAAATCCTAAGAAAAAATATTAAAAATTTTTGACACCTCTCTAAAGCTAACCTCATTTTATAATAATCTTCATACACAAACCACTTTTTTTCTTAAATTAAATGAAATGTTTATTTGATTTGGCTTAATTCAAATGCTAAAAAATAGGAAGCATTTTCAATTTGGCTTAAAATATACTTTTTTATTTTAGCTGTTATTAAGTAGGCTTTAATTTATTTGTATAAGGAAACCAATAATTCTTAAATTCATAAAGTTAAAATTAATCATTTACCAACAAAAAAAAAAATCAAAGAAATATCTCATAGATTCATGACAGAAAAAAGAAACATAGTTATGAATGAAATATATTTAAAACATATTTCAGAGGGAAAAAATATTTCAGAGGATGGCAGTATATTTCTTCCATCTATCACTAATAACTTATTACCTTGCAATATAAAGCTATTTTATTCATTAAGGAAATTTTCCATTTAGTTAATTGTACAATAATAAAAATGATACCTATTTATCCATATATATATATATATATACACACACACACACACACACACACACATATAATTCTTACAGTTTCAGTTTCAAGAATAAAAACCTAAATATTGACAGGAGTAGAGAGATATAGAGATTTCTTAAACTGCTTTCAGGAGTATGATTTAGTCCAACTTTAGCAAATTGTTTTTAAAATCTTTAAAATTATTCATTTCCTTCACTCCAGTAATACCATTTCCGAAAATGAATCCCAAGAAAATAATGTAGGATGGTAACTGTAATTATGTGATAAAAAAACAATGTAAATGTGCAAATTAATCATCACACTGTGGATACTTTTCACCTATTAAAAATTATTTTGGTCACTAATATTCATTAACATAAAAAGACCTTCATGACCTGCCTCTCCATAAATATATAAGGATGATCTGTAATTATACATACCAACTGTGATTATCTCTGCACTGGGAATTTAAAGGATTTTTCACTGAAAATAATTTTTCACTGAAATTATTATTATAATTATTTTCACTGAAAATAATTTTTCACAATTATTATTTTCAAATAATCTATCTGTATCTCTTAATTTTTGATAAAATGAACATGTACTGCTTTTGTAATGAGGAAGCCATTCTTAACTATACCAAAAATAATTGATGATTTCTGATGGTAGTAAAGACCATTATCCTCCTCTTAGATGTATGCATAATGTTATATAGTTTCATTGCTTTACGATGATGAAAATATTTGTCAATAAATTGATAATGGCAATTATTTAAAAGCCTAGAAAATAAGCTAAACATAAAGGAATCTTCTATATTAACTTTTTCTTTGGGAGTGGGGAGAGTTGTGGTGTTTGCTTTGTAAAATTTTAAACAAAGGAATTTCCTACTTTTTATTTATTTTTGGCAATTGCTTTTCCTCTCTAATTTCCAAAGGAAAGATTTTACTATGTTATCATTTGTGGGTTTTTTGGCACCTTGACTTCCTTTCAAACATTTAAGCAATTGTTTAGAATAATCAAGAATTTCCTCAAAAAACTTTGCTAAAGGGCCACAGGCTTTAATCATTCTTTCTGAGAATAATCCTATTTTTTACTCTGTCTCTTGCTTCTTCTCTTGAATCTTAGATACATAGTTCAGAGAGACAATCTTACCCCTCAATCTACCCCTCAGTTTATCAGTTTGGGTGAGTTACTATTTCCATTTTATTATTTTTTTAATTTAAATCTTTTCATTGTTAATTTCTACTTCTCTCACTTACCTCCACTGTATTTGTAAAAGTCTTGAAATATGTATGTATTTTTCAAAAAAATATAAAATTGAATTATATGTTTGTTTTTTTCTTTTTTCTTGAATTTATTATGAATTATATCATACATATAAAATGACTAAAAAGCACAATTCATTAGGCCAATGTAACAACTATAAAATTGTGTTCATGAAATAAACGGTCTAAATATGTATTATAAAATTTACAGAAGTATAATGACTAATCAACAAATCTGTCATCATTCTGAGGGTTTTTGACACAATTGTTTCAATTATTGTTCCTTTAAGCATAAAGAAGTAAACATACAGAAAATTTGAACCATGTAATTAAGCAATTTAATTTAATAGGCATGTATAAAATGATGCATCCAGGCATTAGACAATATAACCTTGTCCAAAAGCACATGGAACATTTAAAAATATTCATGATATGAGAAGTCATGGCTTCTTAACTTGAAATATAGGGGCCGGAAAGATTTAATGCAATTCCCTTAAATGGAAACTGAGTTAAGACCCAGTACACACACATTAAGAAGATGAAAAGGGGACCTTCAAGATGATAGAGGAGTAAGATGTGGAGATCACCTTCCTCCCCACAAATACATCAAAAATACATCTACATGTGGAACAACTCCTACTGAACACCTACTGAACGCTGGCAGAAGACCTCAGACTTCCCAAAAGGCAAGACAATCCCCACGTACCTGGGTAGGGCACAAGAAAAAAGAAAATACAAAAGAATAGGAACAGGACCTGCACCTCTGGGATGGCGCTGTGAAGGAGGACAAGTTTCCACACAGTAGGAAGCCTCTTCTCTGGCGGAGACAGAGGGTGGCGGGGCGGGAAGCTTCAGAGCCACAGAGGAGAGCGCAGCCACAGGGGTGCGGAGGGCAAAGCAGAGAGATTCCTGCACAGAGGATTGTTGCCGACCAGCACTCACCAGCCTGAGAGGTTTGTCTGCTCACCTGCCAAGGTGGGTGGGGGCTGGGAGCTGAGGCTTGGGCTTCGGAGGTCGGATCCCAGGGAGAGGACTGGGGTTGGCGGCATGAACACAGTCTGAAGGGGCTATTGTGCCACAGCTAGCCAGGAGGGAGTCTGGGAAAAATTCTGGACCTGCCTAAGAGGCAAGAGATCATTGTTTCAGAGTGCGTGAGGAGAGGGGATTCCTTCCCTGTCTGCCCACAGAAGGCAGACCACCGCCTAAACAAGCTCCAGAGAGGGGC
Organism: Balaenoptera borealis; assembly: GCF_965194805.1. NCBI lineage: Eukaryota > Metazoa > Chordata > Mammalia > Artiodactyla > Balaenopteridae > Balaenoptera > Balaenoptera borealis. Next base: position 51,474,056 of record NC_138866.1, read on the forward strand.
GCAAGCCGAAGCTATCAGCACAGACTGCAGAGACGGGCATGAAATGCTAACATTGCTGCTGCAGCCACCAAGAAGCCTGTGTGCAAGCACAGGTCACTATCCACACCTCCCCTCCACGGAGCCTGGGCATCTCACTACTGCCAGTGCCCCATGATCCAGGGACAACTTGCCTGAGAGAACACATGGCACACCTCAGGCTGTTGCAAAATCATGCTGGCTTCTGCCACTGCAGGCTCGTCCTGCATTCCAATTACAACTACCGTACCCCTTGCTCCCCCCGGCCTGAGTGAGCCAGAGCCCCCTAATCAGCCGCTGCTTTAACCCCGTCCTGTCTGGGTGAGAACGGAAGCCTGGGGGCAACCTACATGCAGAGGTTGGGCCAAAACCAAAGATGAACCCCAGGAGCTGTGCGAACATAGAAGAGAAAGGTAAATTTCTCCATGCAGCCTCAGGAGCAGCGGATTAAATCCCAACAATCAACTTGATGTACCCTGCATCTGTGAAATACCTGATTAGACAATGAAGCAACCCAAAATTGAGGCAGTGGACTTTGGGAGCAACTGTAGTCTTGGGGTTTGCTGTCTGCAACTGACTAGTTTCTGATATTTATGTCTATCTTACTATAGCTTTTAACGCTTGTTATCATTGGTGGATTTGTTTATTGGTTTGGTTGCTATCTTCTTTTTTTTTTCTTTTTTTATTACTTTTTAATTTTTTTATTTTAATAATTTTTTATTTTAATTAATTTTATTTTTAATTTTTTTTTCTTTCTCTTATTCTCCCTTTTCTTCTGAGCCATGTGGCTGACAGGGTCTTGGTGCTCCGGCCTGGTGTCAGGCCTGATACCCTGAGGTGGGAGAGCCAAGTTCAGGATATTGGACCACCAGAGACCTCCTGGCCCCAAGTACTATCAATCGGCAAGAGCTCTCCCAGAGATCTCTGTCACAATGCTAAGACCCAGCTCCACCCAACGGCCAGCAAGCTCCAGTGCTGGATGCCCCATGCCAAACAACTAGGAAGACAGGAACACAACCCAACCCATTAGCAGAGAGGATGCCTAAGATCATACTAAGTTCACAAACACCCCAAAACACATGACCGGACACAGCCGTGCCCACTAGAAAGACAAGATCCAGCCCCACTCACCAGAACATAGGCACCAGTCCCCTCCATCAGGAAGCCAACACAAAACACTGAACCAACCTCACCCCCTGGGGGCAGACACCAAACAGAATGGGAATTACTGACATGCAGTCAGCGAAAAGGAGACACCAAACACAGTAAGTTAAGCAAAATGAGAAGACAGAGAAACACACAGCAGATGAAGGAGCAAAGTACAAACCCACCAGACCAAACAAATGAAGAGGAAATAGGCAGTCTACCTGAAAAAGAATTCAGAGTAATGATAGTAAAGATGATCCAAAATCTTGGAAACAGAATGGAGAAAATACAAGAAACGTCTAACAAGGACCCAGAAGAACTAAAGAGAAAACAAACAATGATGAACAACACAATAAATGAAATTTAAAATTCTCTACAAGGAATCAATAGCAGAAGAACTGAGGCAGAAGAACGGAAAAGTGACCTGGAAGATAAAATAATGGAAATAACTACCACAGAGCAGAATAAAGAACAAGGAATGAAAGTAATTGAGGACAGTCTCAGAGACCTCTGGGAAAACATTAAACACACCAACATGCAAATTATAGGGGTCCCAGAAGAAAAGAAAAAGAAAGGGTCTGAGAAAATATTTGAAGAGATTATAGTTGAAAACTTACCTAATATGGGAAAGGAAATAATCAAGTCCTGGAAGGGCAGAGAGTCCCATACAGGATAAATCAAAGGAGAAACACACCAAGACACATATTAATCAAACTATCAGAAACTAAATACAAAGAAAAAAATATTAAAAGCAGCAAGGGAAAAGCAACAAATAACATACAAGGGAAACCCCATAAGGCTAACAGCTGATCTTTCATCAGAAACTCTGCAAGCCAGAAGGGAGTGGCAGGACATATTAAAGTGATGAAAGGGAAAAACCTACAACCAAGATTACTCTACTCAGCAAGGATCTCATTCAGATTTGACAGAGAAATTAAAACTTTACAGACAAGCAAAAGCTAAGAGAATTCAGCACCACCAAACCAGCTTTACAACAAATGCTAAAGGAACTTCTCTAGGTAGGAAACACAAGAGAAGGAAAAGATCTACAAAAACAAATGCAAAACAATTAAGAAAATGGTAATAGGAACATACATATTGATAATTACCTTCAATATAAATGGATTAAATGCTCCAACCAAAAGACGTAGACAGGCTGAATAGATACAAAAACAAGACCCATAGATATGCTGTCTACAAGAGACCCACTTCAGACCTAGGGACACATACAGACTGAAAGTGAGGGGATGGAAAAAGATATTCCATGCAAATGGAAATCAAAGAAAGCTGGAGTAGCAATTCTCATATCAGACAAAATGGACTTTTAAATAAAGACTATTACTAGAGACAAAGAAGGACACTACATAATGACCAAGGGATCAATCCAAAAAGAAGGTATAACAATTGTAAATATATATGCACCAACATAGGAGCACCTCAGTACAAAAGGCAAATGCTAACAGCCATAAAAGGGGAAATCGACAGTAACACATTCATAGTAGGGGACTTTACACCCACTTTCACCAATGGACAGATCATGCAAAACGAAAATAAATAAGGAAACACAACCTCTAAATGATACATTAAACAAGATGGACTTAATTGATATGTATAGGACATTCCACCCAAAAACAGCAGAATACACTTTCTTCTCAAGTGCTCATGGAACATTCTCCAGGATAGATCATATCTTGGGTCACATCAAGCCTCGTTAAATTTAAGAAAATTGAAATAGTATCAAGTATCTTTTCCGGCCACAACGCTATGAGACTAGATATCAATTACAGGAAAAAAATCTGAAAAAATACAAACACATGAAGGCTAAACAATACACTACTAAATAACCAAGAGATCACTGAAGAAATTAAAAAGGAAATCAAAAAATACCTGGAAACAAATGACAATGAAAACAGGATGACCCAAAACCTATGGGATGCAGCAAAAGCAGTTCTAAGAGGGGTGTTTATAGGTATACACGCCTACCTCAAGAAACAAGAAAAATCTCAAATAAACAATCTAACCTTACACCTAAAGGAACTAGAGAAAGAAGAACAAACAAAACCCAAAGTTAGCAGAAGGAAAGAAATCATAAAGATCAGGTCAGAAATAAATGAAATTGAAACAAAGAAAATAATAGCAAAGGTCAATAAAACTAAAAGCTGGCTTTTTGAGGAGATAAAATTGATAAACCATTAGCCAGCTTCATCAAGAAAAAGAGGGAGAGGACTCAAATCAATAAAATTAGAAATGAAAAAGGAGAAGTTACAACAGACACTGCAGAAATACAAAGCATCCTAAGAGACTACTACAAGCAACTCTATGCCAATAAAATGGACAACCTGGAAGAAATGGACAGATTCTTAGAAATGCACAACCTGCCGAGACTGAACCAGGAAGAAATAGAAAATATGAACAGACCAATCACAAGCACTGAAATTGAAACTGTGATTAAAAACCTTCCAACAAACAAAAGCCCAGGACCAGATGGCTTCACAGGTGAATTCTATGAAACATTTAGAGAAGAGCTAACACCTATCCTTCTCAAACTCTTCCAAAATATTGCAGAGGGAGGAACACTCCCCAACTCATTCTACGAGGCCACCATCACCCTGATATCAAAACCAGACAAAGATGTCACAAAGAAAGAAAACTACAGGCCAATATCACTGATGAACATAGATGCAAAAATCCTCAACAAAATACTAGCAAACAGAATCCAACAGCACATTAAAAGGATCATACACCATGATCAAGTGGGGTTTATCCCAGGAATGCAAGGATTCTTCAATATACGCAAATCAATCAACGTGATACACCATGTTAACAAATTGAAGGAGAAAAACCATATGATCATCTCACTAGAGGCAGAGAAAGCTTTCGACAAAATTCAACACCCATTTATGATAAAAGCCCTGCAGAAAGTAGGCATAGAGGGAACTTTCCTCAACATAATAAAGGCCATATATGACAAACCCACAGCCAACATTGTCCTCAATGGTGAAAAACTGAAACCATTTCCACTAAAATCAGGAACAAGACAAGGTTGCCCACTCTCACCACTGTTATTCAACATAGTTTTGGAAGTCCTTGCCACGGCAATCAGAGAAGAAAAAGAAACAAAAGGAATACAAATTGGAAAAGAAGAAGTAAAACTGTCATTGTTTGCAGATGACTTGATACTATACATAGAAAATCCTCAAGATGCCACCATAGGACTACTAGAGCTAATCAATGAAACTGGTAAAGTTGCAGGATACAAAATTAATGCACAGAAGTCTCTTGCATTCCTATACACTAACAATGAAAAATAAGAAAGAGAAGTTAAGGAAACAATCCCATTCACCATTGCAACAAAAATAATAAAATACCTAGGAATAAACCTACCTAAGGAGGTCAAAGACCTGTACTCAGAAAACTATAAGACAGTGATGAAAGAAATCAAAGATGACACAAACAGATGGAGAGATATACCATGTTCTTGGATTGGAAGAATCAATATTGTCAAAATGATATACTACCTAAAGCAATCTACAGATTCAATGCAATCCCTATCAAATTATCAATGGCATTTTCACAGAACTAGAACAAAAAATCTTAAAATTTGTACAGAGGCACAAAACACCCCACATAGTGAAAGCAATCTTTAGGGAAAAAAACGGAGCTGGAGGAATCAGACTACCTGATTTCAGACTATACTACAAAGCTACAGTAATCAAGACAGTATGGTACTGGCACAAAATCAGTAATATACATCAATGGAACAGGATAGAAAGCCCAGAGATAAACCCATGCACATATGGTCACCTTATCTTTGATAAAGGAGGCAAGAATATACAATGGAGAAAAGACTGCCTCTTCAATAAGTGGTGATGGGAAAACTGGACCGCTACATGTAAAAGAATGCAATTAGAACACTTCCTAACACCATACATAAAAATAAACTCAAAATGGATTAAAGACCTAAATGTAAGGTCAGAGACTATAACACTCTTAGAGGAAAACATAGGAAGAATTCTCTATGACATAAATCACAGCAAGATCCTTTTTGAAACATCTCCTAGAGAAATGGAAATAAAAACAAAAATAAACAACTGGAACCTAATGAAGCTTAAAATCTTTAGCACAGCAAAGGAAACCATAAACAAGATGAAAAGACACCCTCAGATTCGGAGAAAATATTCACAAATGAAGCAACTGACAAAGGATTAATCTACAAAATATACAAGCAGCTCATGCAGGTCAATTTCAAAAAAAAAAAAAAAACAAACAACCCAATCCAAAAATGGGCAGAAGACCTAAATAGACATTTCTCCAATGAAGATATACAGATGGCCAACAAACACATGAAAGGATACTCAACATCACTAATCATTAGAGAAATGCAAATCAAAACTACATTGAGGTATCACCTCACACCAGTCAGAATGGCCATCATTAAAAAATCTACAAACAATAAATGCTGGAGAGGGTGTGGACAAAAGGGAACCCTATTGCACTGTTGGTGGGAATGTAAATTGATACAGTCACTATGGAGAACAGTATGGAGGTTCCTTAAAAACTAAAAATAGCACTACCATATGACCCAGCAATCCCACTACTGGGCATATACCCTGAGAAAATGATAATTCAAAAAGAGTCATGTACCACATATTCATTGCAGCACTATTTAAAATAGCCAGGATGTGTCCATCGACAGATGAATGGATAAAGAAGATGTGGCACATATAGACAATGGAATATTACTCAGCCATAAAAAGAAACCAAATTTTCTGTAGTGAGGGTGATGGACCTAGAGTCTGTCATACAGAATGAAGTAAGTTAGAAAGAGAAAAACAAATACCATATGCTAACACACATATATGGAATCTAAAATATAAAAATGGTTCTGATGAACCTCGTGGCAGGATAGGAATAAAGATGCAGACATAGAGAATGGCTTTGAGGACACAGGGAGGGGGAAGGGTAAGTTGGGACGAAGTGGGAGAGTAGCATTGACATATATACTCTATGAAAAGTAAAATAGCTAGTGGGAGGCAGCCACATAGCACAGGGAGATCAGCTCAGTGCTTTGTGACCACCTAGAGGGGTGGGATGGTGGGGGTGGAGGGATACACAAGAGGGAGGGAATATGGGGATATATGTATATGTATAGCTGATTCACTTTGTTATACAGCAGAAACTAACACAACATTGTAAAGCAATTATACTCCAATAAAATGTTTTAAAAAAAATTAAAGCATTAAAATCTAAAAAAAAAAATGACAAAAAATGTTTTGCCATAATTAACACAAATTCACAAGTTGTTTTTAAAAATCTGGTCCTATTGATCCTAATGGTTTCCAAAATAAATGAGAAAACAAATCATAAAGAAAATCTCAACAAATTTTAAAAATTTGTGTCATACACACTGTTCTCTGACTACAATGACATCAAATTTAATATCAATAATTGAAAGGCACAAAAAGATAAGCGTAGTTTTCTATATTTAACAATATTATTTAAATAGCTCATGTGTTGAATATTTTGAGCTGAAGAAAAATTTTAATATTCTATATCAAAATTAAAAATTCTGAATAAGTGATATTTTGAGAAGAAACTATGTCCTTGCATTCTTACATTAGAAAAGAAAAAGCCTGATAATTAGTTGAGTATATAAATAAAGAAATAAGGAAAAAGTTGAACCATTATATGCTTTAAGAAAGGTTGAGTATGACTTTGGGTGGAAAAATTAAAGAATGGAGTGGAAATTAATGGAAAAAAATGTTACAGTAGAGATGATCAAAATATACATAGTTTCTTTTTCTCAAAGACTAGTAGTAAAGTCCGGTATCTGGTGTTATTGGTGAATTACTGAAGGCACAAATAAATCAAGTTGAAAAAATTATCAAAGATGAAAACTATATGATGGATAATATTATGAAACTATTTGTTCCAATAATTTTAAAAACATATAAAAATCTTACAAAGAATTAGAAATCATAAATAATCACAGAGGCATTAATGAATTGAAGAAAACAGTTAAGAATATCAACTGAGGTTGGTTTGAAGGTGAATTCTAGCAAAATAGCAAACAGATAATTCTGGTCTTACACAATCTCCTCCTGATAGGAAAGAGAAATAGGAACTCCATCTCGAGTCCTTCTGAGTTAAAAATAATCTTGTTTGCAAAAGCAAACTAAATTATAAAGTAATTTCACTAGTGAAGATAGATGGAAAACTTTTAACAAATATTAGTCCACCCCACCTACGATTACTTTCAAAAAACAATGAAACCGGGCTTCCCTGGTGGCGCAGTCGTTGAGAATCTGCCTGCCAATGCAGGGGATACGGTTTCAAGCCGTGGTCTGGGAAGATCCCACATGCCATGGAGTAACTAGGCCCATGAGCCACAACTACTGAGCCTGTGCGTCTGGAGCTTGTGCTCCGCAACAAGAGAGGCCGCGATAGTGAGAGGCCCGCGCACCGCGATGAAGAGTGGCCCCCGCTCGCCGCAACTAGAGAAAGCCCTCGCACAGAAACGAAGACCCAACACAGCCAAAAATAAATAAATAAATAAATAACGTTCCCTTAAAAAATAAAAAATAAAATTAATGAAAAAAAAAAAACAATGAAACCATTAAAAAGTTGGTTACTGATTATATGACAAGCTTAAGGAGAAAACAAATCATTTTGATAGATTTAGAAAACATATTTGATAAGTTTCACCATTCTTTCTTAAAAATAAGCAGACAAATGAAAACTTAGAAAACAGTAATAAAAGGTGACATTCTTAGTCTGATAAAGAGTAGCTACCAAAACCTACAATAATTACTACCCTTAATAAATAATATCTGAAGTTTTTCTTTAAAAACAGGAAAAGTCAATATCTGACATAGATTTCATAGAACATGCATTGGTGGACCTAGCCAAGTAATAATAGGAAAATTAAATAAAAGGCATAAAGTTTGGAAAGGAAGTAACAAAACTGTCACTATTCACAGACTGTCATTTTCTAAATAGAAAACCTCAAGGGAATTATGGATTTTATTAGAAATTTTAGTAATTTTAGTAATTATTGAATAAAAGGTCAATATATCTATTTTACATTTCTAAACATTAACAAAGACATTTAAAAACATAATTAAGAATATACTATTTAAAATATCAATGGAATTTTTGTAGTATTCTTAGACATGTTTCTCAATAGTCCTCTTCAAATTCGTCTAGAAATTGATTCCAATATTTACTTCTTCCAAACTAAAACCCAGATAGAAGATACTATTAAGATTTTGAACAAGGTCCTTATATGATATATCCCCTCCCAACAGGATAATTATATCACCCTCTCCCCATGATCAAGTCCACCTGTGAAAGCCCTCCCATAAATTTCAATTCACCTCTACAGAAATTATAATCTCAACAATCTTTTTCCTGAAATGTTAAATAGGATGATAAAACTTTTTGACAGCCAGTAACTCTAGGTATATAAAACTCTACACCTTCTAGGGGCACAAGCCTATCACCAGAACCTTCTGAGAGAGAACGATTTGCTGAGGAGTCCATTCCAGTATTGGATCATATCACTTTAATCCATTCCAAGTATCCTAGATTATCAATCCCAATTTCAGAGCTCATGGTTACCCTCAAGTATATTTAGCCTGTACCTCACTGTTCTCTTCTGAACCCAGATTTTATGATTCCCTGTTTTGACAATCCTGTCTTGAAAATCAATATTAAAAATAAAAAAGAACTAGAATACTCCATATGGGTGGTTCTTGCCTCATGTTACCACAGATGTCAGTCCAATTCCACATCAAGGAGAGGTGACATTTCATTCTTTGAGGGTGTTTAAATGTACTACAGTGTTCCATGGAGCACGTTTAGAGGAGTCTTATAAAAAAGAATTTTAGTGAACTCAAACTCACTCCAACTCAATGTTTAAATAGCTGTTCTGACCCATCCACAACAAAATTCAGTGTGTGGGCACCATATAAAAAGCTATCCTATGATGTATCTCTTTTGGATGAATGACTCAATCTGCTCAGTCAGATTCATACTTTGCCTTGTTTCTATGTTCTTAGATTTCCAATGCACTGGCTTCACTGCTTATTCTGCTGTTTACTTTCCCTCCAGACCTCTTCTGATTGTGAACACAGCTATTCTCTTGAATAAAGCCTTGTGTCTTTGTTTCAGAAATATACTCTTGATTTTCTTTTGGAATGCTACTCCACATGTGACTATCCCCTGTAAACTTCCAAATAGCAAGTGACCCTGAGGTCCATTCAACTGGTCTTTTTGTCTCAGGGACAAATCCTAAGTAGCGAAGAAAATTACTGCCAGAGTGAACAAACTTAACAACTAATCATGAAGAAGAGTTAGTGGGAAAGAGAATCAACTTTGACGTTCATTTCTTGTCTTTCAAAGTAACTTGAGGTTTAACCCTGATACTCAAAGAGAATAACGAGGGTTTTGAAATAGGAGAGTTACTGACTGAGACATTTTACAAAATAAGTCAATCTAGAGTGATGCAGAATATAAATTAGAAGAGAGAGTTGGAGGAAAATGAAATCAGAGAGACTAGTACTTACCAAAGAAATGCTTCTGCTTATGAAGGAAGTGTTAGACTTAACAGCTCATTGAATGATGACAAAGAATTAGGAAAATTGTAACTTTTCCAAATCATATTTTAGAGAAATGCTATAGTGAGTAATGTGTTTCTGTGGACTACACAAGCCATTGCTTTGAAAAATACAGATTGTGCCTGATATTTCCACTAATTAAAAATATGTGAAAATAATATGAAAATGAATCTTAAGATTTGTGATAATTTTGAGTATTTAAAAATAATACAGGAGTGGATTTTTTTATTGTCAAGACAATGATTATATTAACCAACTCACCCTTGGTATCCAAAAAATGGTAAATAGAGCTGCATCGTCGGAGGAAAAAGGAGAAACAAATACTGTCATGCCAGCTGATGGCTGAAAGAGATTCCTGTCACAGAGAAGGTGGTAAGTCAGCAATTACAGCCTTCACTTATCCACCAAAGTGTACTCGGGCTCTAAAATTATGTTCTAAAACACAATTTTTCCTTTCACGGAAGAGACAGAAGTAAGAAAATCTATCACCAAAAAAAAGATAGTATAATTCAGCTTTTTTATCATTGCAACAATGTGTAAAATCCCTCTAAGCAAATACATTTTCATCTATATGTATATATCCATATATGTATGCATGTACATGAACGTCATGTGTAGGTGTATACATTTTTATATGTGTAATTCTGAGAAGTCTTCTAATTTTAAGTCTCAGTCCAGCTAATCAACACATTTGTATTAGGATATGATCAACAAACATGTCTTTAAAAGTCAATTTTTACAACACCAAGAATGAACGATAATGTAAACTATGTACTTGGGGTGATTATTATGTGTCAATGTAGGGGATGTAACAAATGTACCACTCTGGTAGGGGATGTTGATAATGGAGGAGGCTATGGCAGAAAAGGCTATATGGGAAATCTCTGTACTTTCTCCCCACTTTTACTGTGAACCTTAAATCACTCTAAAAAAATTGTCTTAATAAAAAAATAAATAGAAAGTCAGTATTTCCCAGAATATCACATATATCAGCTACTCAGCAATCAGTAGATAATTTGCTTAATCCTTCAATCATTTAAGCATATTGAATGGCTACTTTATTTAAGCACTATATTAGGTATCTGGATTACAGAAATCAATTGTCCCTTTACTTGATGCCCTTATGGTCTATTCTATAAAGTAGTTCTCTGTTCAGTGAATAACACTGATGTCATGTCTTTGAGTGAATGTATTCAAAGAGAAAACACAGCAGATTGTTTATGAATTCTGAAGTCAGACTGCCTGGATTAGAAGCCCACCAGCATGATCAACTAATTTTACACTCTCTTTACACTTTTATTTTCTCAGTAAAATATGAATGTAATATTACTATTTCTTCAGCTTGTTAATTTAATTACCCAGTCTAAGTAAAACTCTTAGAATAATACCTGGTGCATTCTAGTAAAGAATGTTTATTATAACTATTAGTAAGAACTATTAGTGTTCTTTTTTAGATATATTTTTCCCAACTGTTTAACTAATAATGATAACGTAAATAGATATCCTTCTACTGATGAATATCCATATTGTGATTAATATTTTAAAAATAATTCTAATTATGCTGATGAATATCCCAAGCGGTCATCAGATATACTCAAATTCATAGCTCCATAACCCGTCTGCTTTGGTGTTTATTACTTAATACTAACTACAATGTGCTCAAGATCCAAGACAGAATATTACACATTTGCATCTGCTTGTTTACACACACAAATGCAAAATATGTTTGATTGGCAGCATATGTTAGAGTGAACACCAATCTGTTATGGTAATAATTTCATTGTTGGCTGTATTGCAGAGGCCTGGTCTACAATGTATTTTATTAAGATAGATGTGCTTTAGTTTGTTCAACCAGTCATAGTAAAATATTTGGCTAATGTTTTTACTGCATGCCATCTGTGTGGGCAGTAAGGTTGTCTAATAACACATGAAATGTCACTGTTTTGAATAGGCATCTAATGGAGATTTAATCAGATGGATATTTTATATTAATCAAATGCCAGCTTATTAATGAAAGTGTATTTTTGATATTTAATAACTATGTAAAAATGACACATGATTAGCTCAGAATTCCATGCATTATGCACAAAATGTTGACATTCTCATGAATACATGCATACAGAACAGTATGGTAGAATCTTGATGCACTTAAACAGCATTAAAATAAATGTCACCCTGCTTTTTAAGAAATAGCAAGCACTATGTGTTTGGAAATGATTCTCTCTAATATCTGTATCTCTTTGACCCCTCTTTGTACTGTCATAAAGCAGCACATTTTTTTTCTCCACAGCCAGGAAGAAATTTAAATGTACCCACTCCCATTGAGACAAATAATCAGTTGCATATATGTAAACCTAGAAGCAGTATTAACTATCAAAACGACTGTAAGAATCATAGGAGAACAAAATCCGGCAGATGTTGTGAAAAGAAAACAACTTGCTGAAATTTAGCTTCTCTCAGGAAAATTCAGAGAACTGAATAAGCTTCACTCTCCATTTGTCTTCTCTTGTCATTTTCCATCTTATCTCCTGGAAAAGCCATTTTGTTCAGTCTTGCTATATTTCACTGTAGGTCCCCATCTCAAGTTTATCAAAAAACAATTGTGTATGTGCATTCTCCCTTTCCCATGAAAGATGTTTTCTTCCTTGAAACTACAAAGAAAATTCTGCTCAGAAGAGAAGACAGTTCTTACATGCCATTTTCTCATCATTTATATCAACAAAAGTCACTTCTCCCCTCTTTGCTGGTGTTTTCCCTTCAGATTAAAGAGAAATCAAGGTATAGAATTAAGAATTGGATACATTTTAGACAGAATCAGGCCCAGGATTTCCCTAGAGTGGAGTCAGATTGCCAGTGCCTCAGAACACTCTTTTCTTCTAGGTAACGCTAGGTAAATGGAAGTTTGGATTTTCACATTTAGTATCTGTAGGCCCTGCTCATCGTTGAAGCCATGAATAAAGACAGAGATGTTATATACACCTGAGCATTTGTCCCACTTAATGTCTGCATGACCCTTGAGAACCAGAGCTTTTTCTTATTTTCTATCTTCAGTGACTAATGCACTAAATAACGATTATTTGAATGCACTATCATTTAAATACTCCATATTATCTCAAACCTTTAAGATGGATTTCCCTTTCCACATATTTGTAATGAGGTGATAAAATTAGCTATTAGACAAATGTATCATATGACCACAGTATAAATAAATTAGTTTATGGCATTCTGTTTCTAATCAATATTCCATCTAGCCCAGGAAATCTGCAAGGTTTATGAATTTTCAAGTATCCTCAACTTTGTGCAAAATCTGGTTAATTTGTGAATTAATTTTAATATTTTTGAGTCTATACTTTTAGCCTTCAGTAGCACTTTGGATAATGATAGTATTAAGTTTGCCACCTGCTGTAGTTTTATTTGACTGAAAACTACTTATTTTAGTGCGAGCTTTTAGTTCTGCTATTCTGCATTTTGTGTGAGTGTGTCTGTGTGTGTGTGTGTGTGTGTGTGTGTATGTGTGTTTGTATAGTAAACCCATCTGACAATGACTTTTATGACCTTAAATGTGTCATCTAACCTCCAATATTTTTAAATTATTATACCTAGGATTTTACTATCTGTACTCTATTTTTCTATTAACGTTTAAAAATACAGATAAGGCAAAAAAAACGTGGCTTATGGTGAAGCACTGCCATTGACACTTTGACATCTAGATGTAGGGACTCTTTTTAATTCCTGTCTCTAAGGAGTACACATGATAAAAAGAATCCTACCAAATAGAAATATTTCATAATCTTTGGCAGAAGAGCAATGTCACAAGACTTTTTGAAATTCTCGATAAATTAATTTAAAAATAAAAAGCTTAGTAAGGTTTATTTTTTCTTATAAAATTCAAGTTGCTGTTTCAAAATAAAAAAAGATCCATAATCCACTCTTTTTTATGTATCCCACCAGCTTAGGCACCAAAGAATCAACGCTCAACATGTGTTTGAAGAGTGTCTTCTAGATGTCTGGCACACTGGCAGGCTTTTTGTACCCTGACACTGCAGCTTTTGTTACAACAGGTAATGCACTTTGGCTAACAATTTCACAGTTTCACCCTTGAGTTCTTTCAAAACCAGTGGGGAAATTCCATCTGGTCCTGGGGATTTATTTATATCCAGATTTTCTTGTGATTTTATTACTTTTAACTAATTATCTTCTCATGTTATTTTTTTCTGTCTTTAATATCTATTTATTGGAAAGCAACACTAAAAAGAAGAAGATGATGGCATCAAAATAATAATTTGCAAAACATAATTTATCATAGCTGCACGAAACACTTCAAACTTATAAAATATTACTAGTATGTTTTCAAATTTTGGAATTTTTCAAGTGGAAATGGAAAATGCATTCATATTTTCAGGGAAAAAAGAATCCCTTTCCCCCCCCCCATACAGACATGAGCACATGCAGATAAATATCCATAAATTTAAGGCAGTTTTCCATAGAAGGTATATAATAGAGATTATTAAAAGAAACTTGAATTAATAACTCTCCAATTTTTAAGCAATTTTCTACTACTTATTCAGTACTTCTCAACACAGTACACATCAAGCTCACTTATGTATTAAGCCTAGTTAATTATTCTTAAAATTAAAGTTAAAAATAATTTTAACTGTTGGACATTTCAGATCTAGCATGATTTGGGCCCAAAATAATCTTATTGATACTTCCTTTAACAATTTCCCTTTAAGTTCCTAACTCTATGCTTATCCAAATGTGGCATTTAAAGTAAGATTCTAAACTAAGAAAATTATGCTTTACATAAAATGGTATGAATTAAGCAAAAATATTTAATGGTATTAACATTTTGATAAAGTTTCAAAACATTGACCTAGAGAGCATTTGTGTTAGACCAATCATTTCATAAATGTTCCAAGTATATTAATTTTCATTTCAATATCATTAAATTTAAGACATGTATTTAACTTCACCAGCCCACTAATTCTATTTATGAGTTACCTGATTTCCATTTTACACATAAGAAAACTAAAGTTGATATGTGATCAGCATCACACAGTCACAGAGATCTAGAGTCTAGGTCTGAACCCAGAACTGAACCCTCTTTCCATCATGGTGCATTCCCTCCCTCTATTAATCTCACGTTTCCTTTGTAGCTCTTTACTACACTAGAGGCCCCTTATCTCCAGGTATGCATGGAACATGTGGATTGGGGGGCAGCGAGAGAGAAATTAGGTAAAATGGAACATTTTTTTTTTTTCACGAGTAGAGTTAGAACAACCACCTTTGTTTTTGCAAAGGGTGGGTGTGAGTGTGGATTGAGGGGGATAGTCTAAGTATCCTGGAAGAAACACTAAAAGGCCTCCATCAGAATGTGGTTCTTTAGGAAGGGAGACAAACACATCCAATCTCATCAACTCTTTAACTTTTCAATACGTTCTGGACATTTTATTTCATGTATCATTTTCAATCCTGTGTTTCTGGTTATCAGATTCCCTCCACAGATTAGAGCCAAGCAAAACTGAAAGACTTGACGACTTGCCTCTAGAAAATTTATTTTAGTTATAGGACCTCCTTGAAATGTTGAACAAGAGGCTATCATACAGAGCCTGGTTATATTATTCAAGTCATCAGCTGTGAAATTAGTGTATTTAGTTTAAATCACTCAGTTCTCCTCAGAGGGTCTCTCTTTCATTCATGTAGATTTCTGTAAAGCATGAATACAACATCACAAGTCCCTTACAGATCTAAATTGATTGGCTCTATTGGACAAGTGTAACACATATAAAAACATTATTTTAGAAAAAAAAATGTAAGTAAAGACATCAGACTGGGATTACTAATTTGTTAAGTAATTAAGAAAAATGTTCTGTTTCTGTTCCTCCTCCTGTATTTTCCATTTCAGTGAATCACAAAACCATTCAGCCCACAGAAATAAACCTGTGAATTTGATCACGTCTCTCCCATGCCTTGTCTTCCTACATTTAAACATCAAGTCCAGTAGTGTAAATTTCTTAATATTCCTCAAATCTTCATCATTTCCCACTTTTTTCAACTATTATTGATGTAGTCTCTTTCTTGCGTGGCTTTCTGCTGTGGCATGCTATTTCATCTTCAAGTACTGTACAGTCTAAACTATCTTCAACAGTCTAGCCAGTGAGCTTTTAAATTACTGGTAACATCAAATTTAAAATATTTCCATTGTTTCTTATGATGTTTTGGATAAATTGCAAGTTTCTAAACATTTCTCATAAAGTATAGCATGATCTGGTGCCATTATCTGGTGCCTAGTATCGTATCTTTGAACTTTCTCCTGTTTTATCCACTTCCCCTCAGCCTCTGCCTCATTTCATTTTAGGCATATAGACCTTGCTATTTCATGAATCTGTGCCATGCCACGTCTTCCAGTTAATTAGCGATAGAGCAAAGATTAGAAAACAAAACACTACCTTTCCTTTATTTTTTTAATTGTATAGTTGACATACAATATTATGTTAGTTTCAGGTGTACTACATATGATTTGATATTTGCATACCTTATGCAATGATTACCACGATAAGTACAGTAGCCAACTGTCCCCATATGAAGTCATTACAATATTGTTGACCATATTCCTTATGCTGTATATCACATTCCTGTGACTTGCTTATTATATAACTGGAAGTTTGTACCTCTTAATACCCATCATTTACTTCAGCCACCCCCTCAACCTCCTCCCTTCTGGCAACTATCCATTTGTTCTCTGTATCTATGAATCTGTTTTAATTTGTTTTATTTGCTCTGATTTTTAGATGCCACATATGAGTGAGATCATGTGCCATTTCTTTCTCTGTCTGACTTATTTCACTTAGCACAATACCCTCTAGGTCCATTCATGCTGTCAAAAATGGCAAGATTTCATTCTTTTTTATAGCTGAGCAATATTCCATTGTATATATATACCACATCTTCTTTATTCATTTGTCTATTGATAGACAATTAGGTTGCTTCCATATTTTGGCTATTGTAAATAATGCTGCAGTGAACATTGGAATGCATATATCTTTTTTTTTTTTTTTTTAATGGCGGCAGTGCAGGGAGGGAGGTAGGAAGCCAGGCTGGGTCTGGGTTTTGAATTTTATTTACTTATTTATTTATTTATCTATGGCTGTGTTGGGTCTTTGTTTCTGTGCAAGGGCTTTCTCTAGTTGCAGCAAGTGGGGGCCACTCTTCATCGCAGTGCGCGGGCCTCTCACTATCACAGCCTCTCTTGTTGCGGAGCACAGGCTCCAGACGCGCAGGCTCAGCAATTGTGGCTCACGGGCCTAGTCGCTCCGCGGCATGTGGGATCTTCCCAGACCAGGGCTCGAACCTGTGTCCCCTGCATTAGCAGGCAGATTCTCAACCACTGCGCCACCAGGGAAGCCCCCATATATCTTTTTATTATTTTTTTTTACTTATTTTTTTAGTAAATTTATTTTATTTTATTTATTTTTGGCTGTGTTCGGTCTTCATTGCTGCGCACAGGCTTTCTCTAGTTGTGGTGAGCGGGGGCCACTCCTCGTTGCGGTACGCAGGCCTCTCATTGCGGTGGCCTCTCCCGTTGCAGAGCATGGGCTCTAGAGCGTGGGCCCCAGTAGCTGTGGCACATGGGCTCAGCAGTTGTGGCTCACAGGCTCTAGAGCACAGCCTCAGTAGTTGTGGCGCACGGCCCTAGTCACTCCATGGCATGTGGGATCCTCCCGGACTAGGGTTCGAACCCGTGTCCCCTGCATTGGCAGGCGGACTCCCAACCACTGCACCACCAGGGAAGCCCTCTGGAATGCATATGTCTTTTTAAATTACTATTTTTGTTTTCTTTGGGTAAATACTCAGAAGTGAAATTGCTGAATCATATAGCAGTTCTATTTTTTATTTTTTGAGGAAACTCCATACTGTTTTCCTTAGTGGCTGCACCAATTTACAATACCACCAGCAGTGCATGAGAGTTCCCCTTTCTCCACATGCTCGCCAACACTTGTTATTTGTTATCTTTTTGATAATAGCCATTCTGACAAGTGTGAAGTTATATCTCATTGTGGTTTTGATTTGCATTTCCCTGATGATTAGTTATGTTGAGCATCTTTTCATGTGTGTGTTGGCCATCTGTATCTCTTCTTTGGAAAAATATCTATTCCAATCCTCTGCCCATTTTTTAATTGGGTCGGTTTTTATTTGATATTGTATGAATTCTTTGTACATTTTAGATATTAGCCCCTTGTCAGATATATCATTTGCAAATATCTTCTGCCATTCAGTAGGCTGCCTTTCTGGTTTGTTGAGTTTCCTTTGCTGTGCAAAGCTTTCTAGTTTGATGTAGTCCTGTTTATTTATTTTTGCTTTTGTTTCCCTTGCCTGAGGAGACATTCCAAAAAATCACTGCTAAGACTGATGTTAAAGAGCATATTGCCTATGTTTTCTTCTAGGGGTTTTATGGTTTCAGGTCTTATATATAAGTCTTTAGTCCATTTTGAATTTGTTTTTGTATATAGTATGAGAAAGTAGTCCAGTTTGATTCTTTTGCATGTAGCTGTGCAGTTTTCCCAGCACCATTTATTGAAGACACTGTCTTTTCCCCCGTTGTGTATTCTTGCCCCCTTTGTCATACGTTAATTCTCCATATAACTGTGGGTTTATTTCTGGGCTTTCTATTCTGTTCCGTTGAACCATGTGTCTGTTTTTGTGCCAGTACCATACTGTTTTGAGTACCATAGCCTTGTAGTCGTCTGAAACCAGGGTTTGTGATACCTCCAGTTTTGTTCTTCTGGGTCAAGTGTGTTTTGGCTATTTGAGGTCTTTGGTGTTTCCAGATAAATTTTAGAATTATTTGTTCTAGTTCTGTGAAAAATGCCATCGGTATTTTGATAGAGATTGCATTCCATCTGTAGATTGTCTTGGGTAGTATGGACATTTAACAATATTAATTCTTACAATCCACAAACATCAACTTTTAAATTCCATTTCTTTCCTGAACTCAAGGGCCAAGATATAGGGAAGCTATGGACAGAAGTGTTTGAGACATTTTCAAATTTGTAAACATACAAGTTTTGTTTTTTGTCATAAATAGCATTCCTTTTTCAGCAAATGTCTTATTGGAGTTGTGAGTAATTGGGAACATTTTTGTTCATATTGGCATATTGAAAAAAATTAGTCCACATGGTCAGGAGGTGAGTGAGGGAGTATGAGTCTAATATGAAGACTGGGGCCTAATTCCTAAGATCTCAGCAGGAGATCTTTGAGTGCAGAATCTTCTAGAAGTTGTAATTAAATATAGCAGATGATAATGGATCATAAATTCTAGAGTTAGAATGTTGTCTCCAATAAAGCACATGGTACCTGTGCATGTGCAGCCTGCTAACACCTTGGCGGTTTGCCCTGAGGAGTAATTCTCTGCCTCAGGGGAGTCCCAAGACTCTCTTGGTAAAATCATACAAATATGAGTACAAGCCTATGACAGATGAAAGAAGGACAGTCACGAATGTGCTAATGGTAATCATCTCTGGGATATGGGATTTCAGCACAGAGAACTATACTTGGAGTGGAGACAAGACGGCAGAGTAGAAGGATGTGAGCTCACCCCTCTCACGAAAACACTAAAATCACAACTAACTGCTGAACAGCCATAGACAAAAAAAAATGCTGGAACCTACCAAAAAATATATCCTACATCCAAAGACAAAGAAGACACCACAACGAGATGGGGGCAGAGAGCAGAAGCAAGAAGTACAACCCTGCAGCCTGCATAATGGAAACCACACACAGAAAGTGAGACAAAATGACACAGCAGAGGAATATGTCCCAGATGAAGGAACAAGGTAAAACCCTAGAAGAACAACTAAGTGAAGTGGAGATAGGCAATCTACCTGAAGAAGAATTCAGAGTAATGATAGCACATGGAATAGTTCAGTCCCCTCTCAGCCTTTTCTTAATGTGGTAGAAACTGATAGGTAGACGACCACAGTAAACAGTGATAGGATTAGTAGGGGTGAATGTAATGGAAATACCTTCAGCTACAGCTACAACTATGCTTGATCCTATTTATTTTATTACTACTATATGTATATATGTATAAATGCATAAATACACACACATACATAAATACATATGTGTGTATCTCAAATATTTTTCCCTATGCATATATAGTTGCCACTATAAAGATGAGGATCCTACAAGTCAGAGAGGTTAACTAATTTCCCTAGGCTAATAGATACCCATTAAACAGCTAAATATCAAAAATGTAAGGATTTAAACCCACATTTTACTGCCCCAAATTTACTACTACTTCCACCATTTAATATATTACCTAGCATTTTACTTCTTACAATATTTCATAAAAATTGTTCTTTCCTACATATTATATATTTCTCATTCTAGCATTTCCTGAATTATTAATTCCCCCAGACTTTGTCTGGAATCAATTCAAACCTTTTCACTGCCTGGTTTATTTTAGTCACTGTTGGGCCCTGATGGCCAGGGTGATCCTCATGCAAGTGGAAAGCTGTCATTTCTCATTAGCCCCTGCTGTTTATCACAAAACCAGCTACAAGGTTAAGCAGTGTACACAGTGATCACTGAGGTTTGTCCTTGTTTTTGCATTTGATGGAACATTTATGAACATGAACCAAAGCTAGGCATTCACTATTATTTTACTATTCTGAACTACAGGAAGAGTATAATTTAATACAACCAGTAAAGTAATATATTTCAGGTACACATACCATTATGATAGCAATCTCACTTCATTAGTTGCTTCTAATTAGAAAATAAAGGGCACTCCTGCTTCTTTACAGGGAAAATCAGATTTGTTGTAAATCCATTTGCAAGCCTGATATAATGAGCATGTTACAGTTAAGCAGTCTGTTTAATCAGGTGTAACAAAATATGGTAAGCCTCAGGAAATCAAGATGATTGCCTTAGGAAGGATGTTGATGGTGAAACACAGGAAAAAGCATTAAATCTGAGATTACTCCTTTAAATGCATACAGAGGCCAAGTGGTTATCAATAATAAAAGATCAAAGCAGGCTGCTTTGGGTCTAAAAAGGAGCAATACAGACTGTAATGAAGTGAGGAGCTCGTGTCCTTATTAATGGGGCAGTCACAGTTCGTGAGCAAATGTTGCTAGTATTGTGAAAACTTGAAATGTTGTGGGAGAAACCAGAAATTCTTATTTTTTTTAAGTCTCCCAATTTTTGAATGTTGGAAGTGGATTCGATTTCTTTTGGAAAATAGAGACCAAGTCTGGCATTTGTGATCTTTATACCAGTGTAGTGTTTTAAAGTTGTCAAAAAGTGTAGAATACGGCCAGTTTCCTTTCAAAAGCCCACAAATATCTATAAGCACAGTAGCCAAGATTTGTATATCATATATAAGCTTGAAATAAATCATAAGGTGTCAAGTCACCTCTGATTTTCCTCATTGTAAAAATTTGTGCAACAGGAATTATAAACTAAAGTAACGATTGTATGCATGGTAAACATAATGGGATACGTTTTTTAAATAGAAGAAATATTAGACAATTCTTTAAGATAATTTAAACATCCAATAGTTAGAATTTAAGTACCTATATTAAAATCAACCATAGCAATATGACCAGCAGAAAACAAAAGCAAAGGATAAAAGATTCCAGTATAAGAACCTCAGCTATCTATATAATATATAAAACCTATACTATATATGAAACCTTTATATTCAAGAACCTATGTCTTTAAAGTAATGTTTTATATTACATGAAAAATAATCTGAAATGACATACACCAATTGTTTACAATCTCTGTATGTAGCATTTGGTGTGTGCCCTTTAATTATTTTTCTTATCTGTATTTACTATTTTTTCTAGCTACATTGAAAAGATTTTCAAATTATTAAATTGTTTTATTTTCTATTTTTACTCTGATTATATGTATTTTAAAAGAGAGAGAGCTGCCTGATTGAAATTATACCAAGTGCTTTCAAACTCTGAAAATAAATGCTTAGAATGAGACAAAACCTAACCATTTGGGAGAATTTTTTTTACTTTAAATACAGTGAATTATACAAACAAAGTTATCTCATATCATGAAAGACACTTCATAAATACTAAGGCAGAATTTTGCATTCAGCATAAAAGGGAACTGAATTAAAGTCATTAATGCAAGACAATTTATCAGTGCTTTCTCTCAGGTTACCAGAGATCACAGTAAAAATGGTAAGAAGAATCACATAGAAAATATCTGAAGAACCAGACTCTCAGCCAGAGCTCAGCTATGGGAAATTTTACAATTAAAGGCTAGGAGGAAAATATCATTGGAATGATTATGACATAATAGGACAAGTGTTCCCTTCGTTCCTTATGGGGCAAGAGATGAAGCCTGTCTTCTTCTTCTAACCACATTTTGAGAGTTCTTTCATAGTTATGGACCTGTTGTCAAAGGGTGGACACCCCTTCTTCATTAGTTGTGGAATTCTAATGAATCCAGTAATTCTGGGAATCATCTGGAAAAGCATAGCTGTTGCACTTTTTTTTTCCATATTCTAAACATGCTTTCTAATGAGGGAAGACACCAAGCACAGCATGCTCAAAATTTATGGCCTTTATATACCAGTCAGTTTTCAAAGCACAGAGCTACCCATAAAGATACTGGAAGGAATGTGATATCAAGACAACACTGTAGACATTCAAGTGGGCCAGCTACACTGAGTGTATCATGAATCCTCAGAAAAGACTTTGAAGTAACTAGCAATTTTCTATGTACTCCAGGGAAGTATTACTTTGTTTTGTTTGCTTTTGCACAAGAGATTTATTGCCAAGCCCTAGATATAGAGCTGTAGGGATTTGACAGGATGGGAGAAATTTGCCTTTAAAATTAACCACCCCTAAATCTATTGTTCCTAAATCTCTGTTGATGAGATTCCCATAAATTCTAATAAGAAAAATTATTAAGTTCAAAAGTATTTATAGTGAAAAATAAATAAGGTAAAATGAAATACAAACCAAAAACAAAAATTAAAAACTAAAAAGTTAAAAGAATACATTACCCAAAAAGGGAAAATTTAAGCTTTAATCCAAAATAGTTAATGAAAGTTTTTTAAAGGAAATAAGAGAAATGATATGTTAGTGTTACAGAAGAAGTAAAAATTAAAAATAAAGAAAATGAACTAAAATATTAGGAAAAATTGAAACTAAAATAATTGACTAAAAACATTTAAAAAATAATTTTTAATAAGAATGAAGGATAAAGAAATACAATAGTTTATAAACTTTAAACAAGTGCTAGGAAAAAGTAATGCAAGCTTAAAATCATGTGACCTTACAAAATTATAAGAAAGAATTTTTAAAGCTTTATAAAATAAATAATATTAGCTAACATTTATTGTGTGCTCATTTTGTGTCTGGTTTTGTAAGCATTTTACATAATTTATATAGCTTCTGGCTAACAAAAGTTCCTAATAATATTGGAACATTTTACCCATTTTTTTTTTTTAGATTTTGCAGTAGACTCAGACTGTGAGCCAAGGTCACAAAGTAAATAAATGGAAGAGCCAGTACAGTCTGGTCTCTCTTCCTCCAGAACATGGACTCTATTCACAACAGTATGGTAAAAAAAAAAGGTGGGGGGAGGGCTTGGCTATAAAGAAAATATTGATAGTGTAGAGCAATCATACTATATGTAGATCAGGATGGCACTGGCAATTAGCTATTTATGTGTGCTTAAGTTTATTGTTAAGAAGTTTCCTGTAAGTCAACTTTCTTAATTTGCAGCACTTATAAATTTCAGTATAACAAAAACAATGACATTGACATTGCAGACACTGCTTTGGTGCCCTACTTTCTTCAAGATAGTCTCAATTTGCCTTCTGGATTCACAGTCCATTCTTAGCACACCTCATTTCAATGGCACATATTTGTAATCATTTTGCTTTTATGCACATTTCCTACTCATTTCACAGTTATCCTGAGGCTTATTCCACCCTAACTTTTAGCTGACTCTGACAACAAGTTTCATAGTCCCTTCACATGTGTGTGTATATGTGTACACATTACATGTATATTTATAAACCCTCAGAGGGTCCCTGTTCAGGTTTATACAAATGTGTAATACAACTGTTGAATCTACCTGCTCCCTAAAACCATTTCAAATTATAGTTGGTGAGATAAAACCATTTTTCCTGTTCTGGGGGAGAAAAATGTAGCATAAGAGAGCACCATTCTTATATTCAGCTTCATAATAGATATTTAGAATGGAATTCCATTTAGTAAATTCTTTTGAATACTCAGTTTTTAAAAAGAGATTTTATATTAATTAAAACAGTGACAATACATTAGAAATAGGATATGATACTTTTCACTAGAGGCTGATTGGTTTTGACCCCATCTGAAGAAGTTTTACCCATTAATCCACAACAGAAATATCAAAAAATATGATTACTTAGTAACAGTTCTGTATATCTGTTTGTGTCCAAGGAAACCACAAGAAAGGTTTGTGAAAGAGTATCTAGCAATCTTAATTTCTCACAGCTCCTGGAAGGAAAGAGATCTGGTGGATCAGGCGAGACATCTTGACATGGGAAGAGCAGCAATACCTCACGTAGAGTCCAGGGCTGGACTGAAATGAAAATTTGGATTTTTTGAATTCCACCAAGTCTCTGGATTGGTCTCTGTTTACCACAGAGCAGTCATATGGGCTTTCACATTAATGACTAGATGTTCCTGAGCCATTTATTTTCACTTCTTTTGAACTCAGACTATATGTAGATGTGTTTTTTCTTTCTACACATGTACATCAGTGTTAAGACCCAAAAGATGAGTTTACCCTTACACATATGGTCTCTTTGATGTTAGGATTTTACATTTTGTTTTGTTTTTGCCTCATTACTTCAGTTATGGGAGGGAAGGAAGCAAGATATTGGGGCAAGAGTACCTCTTTTTATATTCAATAGGAACTCTTTCTCTCTTTTTTTTTGGCCTAGCCCCTTCTCTACCACACAAACATCTTTTGCCTTCCTCCTGAAGCACAAATCTCTGTGCTCCTCTGTTCATTAATTCATTATCTACTGAATAACACTGTGGGGAACAACACATTGCTCCCCGTGGTGCTTTTCAATAAATAATGGAAGTAACCAGATGACTGGGGCTGGCGAACACCCCAGAGGAGTGAGGAGCTGAGAATTTGTGAAAGTCACAGAATTATTTTTTGAAAGGAAAATGTTTTTCATTGGTTCAGTGCTGCAGCTTTGGGCTCCCTTATTTCCCCTCATGGGGTTCCATAAGCTTTTAGCGCTAAAGTTTTATTGAGGAACACAACTGGGGACTTCTCCGGGAACCACACTGATCTTTTCAACTGCCTGTGTTGTGAAATTGGTGAGGGAGGAATCCCAGGAGGGCTGTCAGCAACCACAGCATCCGCTGAAAACCAAGCCAACAGACATGTCTGTATCAAAGGCGTCATGTTTGTGACTGATAACAACCTTAGACTGATTTTCTAACGTCTTATTCACAGCACTACAACGAGCAAGAGGTGTATATGTTGACTGGGCTTCATTTGCAATTTGTTTGGCAAGAGCCCGATTTGTTGGTGAGCATTTCGACACTAATATCATTCTGCTGATTTAAAAGATGACATCGTAATTTGTACCGGCTTAATCAGAAAATATTCTACTATGTTAAACTCGATATATAAAAGATGTATTCACCACACTTTATAGCTCTAGGATTTCACCAGAAATTAAATAACAATATAGTAAATAACTTGATAAGAAATTAGATTAAAGAAGGAGCATCTGTATTTGCAAATTCCTCTCTCTATGCTCAACATCTACTCACCTTTTCATGTTTTGTTTATCATGTTTTATTCATCAAGAGAGAAAAGGGAAAACACAATAGGAAATTTTAGAATAAGGCTAGAGGAGTTGCAAATATACACCTTTGTTTTAAAATAAGACTGCACTCAAAACTTACTGAGGGAAAAGATAGCTGCCCACTTTTGTTCTGAAAAATAAGAAGCAATTTAAGTCACACACATAATTTCCTTTTGTTACTTATCTTAGCATCGTACAGCCCTTAAAATCATGGTTTGCTTCCTGAAACTTACAAAGAAACTGATGAGTTAAATAAAGGATCTACTTTTCTTGTCTTGGGTTTTGGTTGAATTAAAATAGCAACCAATAGTTAGGTTCCCATATAAGATCAAATTATGTAAGTCCAGATAGATTCTTCTGGGAGCATCATCACTACCTTCTACTCCTCACCCCTGTAACTTGCACCTTTAATTTCCCTAGAAAGAAATCTCAGGAAGAATAGAAGTCACAAATCGGTATAACCTAGGGAGTTTAGAACATCTTCTGGACATATATTGAAATTTTGCCCTGAGAATTCTGCTCTTGTTTCTGATTAAAAGCCCAATGTACTCATGTTTAAAAAGGTTTGATTTATCTCAGTCTCAGCAATTATTTTCCAAAATTGATGTGGATGGGGAGAATATGGGAGGAAGGAAAATATAGGTGTGACTATTCTGTTTAATTAAGTTTTAAGGTCATCTGAGATTATACAATGATTAAAAACATGGGCTTTTAAGAATGTTGACTTGAGTTTGAATTCAACTTTTGCTGTATACCTTGAATAAATTACTTAAACTTCAAGTTTAAATTCCCACAATTTAAATGGCGCTAAATCCATCTATCTGTATGATTCCTGTTAGGATTAAGAATAATTCACACCAAGCACCTAGCACAGATCTTGGCATCTAGGAAATGTTCAATAAATTATAGCTAACCTTATTCTTTTTTTCATCCCTTTAGAATGTTATTAATCACCTAATTTCAGCTACCAATCTGAAATATAAAGACACTTTTCTTTTTAAATACGAGCTTTAAAATTATTTATTATATATGTATGCATTTTAGAAATAACTGAAACAGTGATTTCTTTATTCTTAAAATGTCTGCCTCCTTGTCAAATAGCAATTTACAAGAACAGAAGTAAGATACTTCTGCCTTTTCTCCAAGCATTTATTACATTTGTCCTTTTCAGCATTTGGCCATAAAAGTGATTTATGTGAGTTGAAAGTTAAAAGCGATAGCTTAATTTCTCAAAATTAAACAATCACTCAAATCTATGCAAATTGAAATGTCCAAATGTGATGGGAGATGTAAAATGCTAACTACAAGTGATATTAAGGAGGCTATTCTTTTAATAAAGACTGATGCTATCAGCATTGTTAACAAAAGACATTTAAGAACAGACTCTTCCACACTTTGTTTACCTAATCCTACATAAAGTATGGCAAGAGACTAGCCCAGCCTCAGCTCTCACCACATTGTTTCAAATGGCAGTCCCCAATTTAAGAAAAGAGACCCTACAAAAAAGCAACAAATGTTATAATCATCCGCATATTCCTGTCTTTTTAAATATGATGTTAAAATGTACTTCTGGTTTTCATTTATCTCATGTACATAACATAAAGATTTTACATAACAGTATTGTAACAACATTGCACTAGAAACAGTTTTATTCATTTCAGTAGCTTATACTGATACTCCTTTTAGAAAACAGCCATTTTGATGGCTAATGTAAAAAAAAAAAAAATCACATATTGAATATGAACATATGAGCAGCTCAGAGCAAACTCCTTGTCATGTTTGTCAGGAACTGAGAGGTGCAGTCAGAGTTCTTGGAGCGAAGGGCAGATGGAAATGTGCGGTTTCTCGGTGAGAGACGTCATTAATATTCAAACTTGTAGTGGATGTTAAAAGACACTACAATCTAAGATCTGGGCCCTTTGTACCAGAATTCGTTTAGATTTTTTCGAATATTGTCACCAAGGATATGTAGAATATTTTTCTTTTGAGAATCTTGAAAGAATTCATGGGGAGAAAATACCAAAAGATAAGTTTGAGTTTTACATGTTAAACTTGCTCCTCCTTTTTCACGGAAAATTTGCAGCAATTAATCAGTAGATTTTTCAGAGTTGCCAATAGCCTGAGAGATAGGAACTGAGGAATGTTAGCAGCTCTCCTGTGTTTGAGATGAACTGTCACATACTGCTTTACAGAGGCTTATTACCAGAAGGTTCTGTTTCTTAGGTAACTTGAATACAATTTTACAGAGGTTAGCCCAATGCAGAAGTCAACCAGGCTGAGAAATGAGATCATATATGAGAATACACAAATACAGACACACAGACACACACACACACACACACACTTTTGTAGTAATTTAGGATGATTGTTTTGGTGTGTCTCTTCCTAACTCTTATTGTCAACCTCACTGAATGAACATTCAAGTAAATTCTAGGAATTTTCCATTGTAACGCCTAAGAACAAAGATGTCAAGGTTTCTTCTTCAGTGTACATATGTTTAAAAAACCACTGGCGTTCACAAGACATCATCAAAGTGATCATAAGAACAAATGTTGGAATTCTTAATTTGTTTTAAAAAGTAAATTTTTTTAACATGGCCAATATAATTGTAACAAAAAGTAAAACAAAGCTGTATAGGTTAAGCGCCATAGAAAAAAATTTCAAAATATATACAAGTCATAATTTTCACAACCATCATTCCAAATTCAACCATCATTGAAAGACTAATTGCCTGAAAGACACAAGCATGTGAGAGTTTTTCCAGCTTATTGACAAAATAATGTAACAGTCCCATACATTCTCATAAAGAAAGAAAACACTCACAGGAAGACATGAGTTGAAGGAAGCAAAGTTATAACTGACTATATATATATCTTAACTATTTGCACAGTTGACACATATATTTTAAATGTTTTTCATATTCAAGTTTTAAAATAATTAAGATCTAATAATGGATTTCTACTCACATTTAAATTAACTGAACCTGCATTCCAAGTTAACATCACTATAAGATAAAATGCTTTATGTTATTTGAGGAAATATTTGGTGGGAGGGGAGAGGTGGGGAGAGAAGGAAGGAAGGAAGAAAAGAAGAAAAAAAATGAAAGTTATCTCCTGACCAGGTATGTCTGATGAAGAAAGAAAAACATGTATCAGGGAAAGAAAATGTTAGCTTTAGGTTTTACAAGATGATTCAAGGAGAGAATAACCTAGAATTTTGAAAAATTGCTCAGCAGGATGTTACCTTTTAGCCCCCTTCTGTATATTTAAAAAAAAAAAAAAAGGTACACAAAAATCTTATTTTATAACATTCTTAAAAATAAATACCTGATATTTTAAAATATTTGTATCCTACTTTCTCAATCTCACCTGATTGCCAATAATTAACATTAAAATCATGTACTTTCTCTCGTTTCCCCATAATTTTCTACTGTTTCCATGAAATAAAACTATGGATACACATAAGCCAGCTGTGCTCTCTTTAATAGCCCATATGTTATACAAGAGAATTGATCCTGACAGGTTATTTATTGTTGACTTTACTCCAAGGATGCAAAATATTATAACACTGCAAAAAAATAATATATTGGGAAAGGAACACTAAAGAAAAAATAGAAAATAATTATACTGTAATTGTATTGTCTTTTAAAATGTGCATAGAACAGTTCTTTGCTAAAGTAAATACAACTCAAGATACCAGAAGTTTGTTGGAATTTATATTTTGAACTTTTTTTCTAAAAATTTAAATTTTGGTTATGAGATAAATTGCATTCATATTCTAATTATTTGGATTAAATCAAGAGACTATTACTAACCATATTTCAGTAAACAGAATGATTTCCCTCAGATTTAAGTAAACAACTTTGTTTCTAATTGAAATTTTAAAAGAAATATCTTTCCTATCTAACAATGAATGACAAATAACATGAATTATTTTTATTAATTCTGACTTTGCCTCTGTAATCCAAATTAGTTCTAACAGGTTAACCAGGCTGAATGTTTTCTAAAGTTTTCTATAGCATGGTTTCTTAAGCCTTTGATAAACTTGGATTCCTGTCTGTTCTAGTAATTAATGTGAAGAGAGATTGCTATCGTAATAGAAAGTCAAGAAGTATGCCAGATTACACACATTTTAAAAAATCTTCTGCAGTTATTCTTCTCTAGTTGTAATTTTAGATTAATGAAATCATATGAATTCTTTTGTCTTTTTTCTTCAAAAAATGTTGTTCCTGAAGATCAACTATAGTTTAGCCTATGTTGCTTATTAATTTTTTGCTGACTTTTGCACTGAATGAACATATCATTTTTATCCATTTTACTGATGATATATGTGTGTATTATTATCAAATTTGAATATTGTAAACAAATATGCAAAGAAAATTCTTATTCATATATCTTGAGGAACATGTACAGAAGATTTGCATTTATGCTTAGGAAAAGGATTGCTAGATGAGAGAGCTTGTGTGTCTTAAAATTTGTTAAATATGCCAAACTGTGTTCTAAGGTGATTGAAGCAATGTACATTCTTAGTAATAGAATATGAAGATACTAGATGCCTACAGCCTTGCCAATAGTTATCATCACACTTTTCTGATTGGTGAGTAATGGTAACATACTGTCTTCTTTAATTTGCATTTTCCTTATCAAAATTGAAAATCTTTTCATGTATTTATCAGCCATTTGCATTTCCTCACACATGAAGTACTTATTCTAGTCCTACTTACTTCTCTTTTTCTCATTGATGTAGGCATTCCTTATATATCCTAGGTATTAATTCATTGTCTGTTGTACACATAACAAGTCCTTCCCCCACTTGGAATCTTGCCCTTTCTGTTTGTAGTCTCCTTTGGCATTTTGCAGTTTTAGTAAAAGTTATTATTTTAATTTATATTTAGTGTATTTTTTGCCTCCTCTCAGAAATCATTCTTTGCAATAGATTATTGGAGACGATTTTCTACAGCACATTTTAGAATATGTTCAGTTTTGGATTTCACATTCAAGTCTTTGATCTGGCAAGAGTTTACTTATTTTGTGTGAGGTGAGGGTCCAATTACATTATTTTTTCCATATGGATATCCATTTAGATGAGCTTTTTTTGTTGTTAAAATGTTATCATTGGCCCACTGCTTTGCAGTACCATCTCATTATATTTCAATTATCTGTGTATGGGTGGATCTAGTTCTGAGCTCTCTACTATATATTCTATCAGTCTATACATCTATCCTCAAACAAAAACTATGCTGTCTTCATTACTATAGAGATATCTTTAGTGTTTATATTTGATAATGTAAGTATTCTTTGTTCTTCTTTATGACTGACTTGGCATTATTTGTCCATTGCTTTTCCATATGAATTTTAGAATCAGCCTGTCAATTCCACAAAAACATGTTGGGATTTTGAGTAGTGCTCTATTAAATCTAGAATTAAAGTATGGAAAATTTGAATTTTTGAAAACTAAAAATTCTAATATATAAACATACTACATCTATTTTGGTCTTCTTTATGTCTCTCAGTAATTTATTATTTTTCTTTTGCACAATTTCTTTAAATTAATTCCTAGGTAATTTGATGTTATTAAAACTGATATTTTTTAAAAATTTACACTAAAAATTGATATATAAAATTTAAAATATCTAAAAATAAAGATAATTTGAAGGGCAAAAACTTTCTACGACCAGTAACAGATGCTTGCTCTCCCTCTTCTCTTTCGCTCTCTGAATTTGAACTAATATCCATGATAGAAAAGAAATTATTGTGTTATTTCAATTCTCAGGCAATTCTATTTCTCAGCACCTGAGTAATTCCTTTGGAACTTCTGGCTTAATTTGAAAAATGGAACTACAGTGACATATGTAAGAAACAATGATATAATCTAAAAGTAAAAATGGATAAGTTTGATTATGATGAAGTTGATGGATGAACTTTAATAGTCTCTGGGGCTGTCAATTTACAACAATAGATGTGGTCATATTATATGATTAACTTACAAACCTCATATTGCATATTCATTGTCTAATTATATATGTGTGAATGTATTATATATGTATATATGTGTGTATAAACACAGATTTGCTATGGTTGTTTGGTTAATTCTGAGCATCTAACTGCTTACAATTAATTTATAATCTCAATATTTTGTTCCTAACATAGGGACCTCTTAAACTCAGTTATCCTTTATTAAATAAAAATATATTCTTTTATTGAGGAGGAAGAAATTTCAGGCATACACCTGAAACAAAAAGAAACAAAACAAAAATAAATGACAAAGGTTTTCGAGATACTGGACATTATGCAACAAAGGATAGTAGGAGATAGGAAACAAATGAGGTTAGCCCTAGGAAAGTCCCAGCTTCCGGACTTGAAAAGTTTACAGGTCCTGGCACAGGGGACAGCAATCAAGGTGGAGCTCAGCTCACTCCTTGAGTTGAGGAGATGGAAATTAGAGTCCTCATAGACCAAGGTGGCCAGAATTTATAAGGCAGAATACTGGAGAGGAGAAAACTTCACAGAGAATCTAATATCTGCAGAGACTGTCCCTTGATTATTCAGCAGAGTATTGATGTGTATGTGAATATGAAGAAATTACTCAAGGCCAGGGAGAGAAGCATCCAAAAGGATTAGAAGGAACAGTACTCAGAGATCAAACAGAGACAAGAATAGTATCTATTTCTCCCAGCCAGAGTAGACAATCTAAAAATTTAGTGTTGCACAGAGTATTTAGAAGGGTATTGCCTCAGCAGTGGTGAATACTTAACCTTAGACTAAATGCTCCTTTGGTACTGTCTTGCCTAACAAATTTTAACAACATCATACTGTTTACAAAAAAACTAAACAAAAGGACCATACTATTTTCGAATGCTAAATTGATCCCAGAATAAAGCTCAAGACTTTTTATAAAAATACAAAATATCCAGCATACAACAATGTAAAATACACAATGTCTGGATCAAATCAAAGATTACCAGGAATACGAAAGAGAAGGAAAATATCTCCCAAAGGGAAAAGAAAATCAATTGTTTAGCATTGATAAGGGTTGATTCAAATATTAAATTTAGCAAACAAGGACACTTAAAAAGTTATTGAACTAAATTCCATATGTTCAAAAAGTTAGGTAAAGACATATAAAAAGACCCATATCAAACTTCTAGAGTTGCAAATTACAGTCTGAAAAAATATAGTGGATGAGATTAATTATAATTCCACATTGGATAAATTGGAAACTTTAAAAACAGTAATACAAACTAGAAAAATTAAATTCTGAGAGAATTTTAAAGTGAAATATGCAATAGTAAGTTTTGGAGCTATTGTAATCACCCTAATATATGAAGGAGGAGCAAAAATATTTAAAGAAATAAAGGTTGAAATGAGTCCAAATTTGATGAAAACTGTAAACCCAAGAGGCTCAACAAAAGTCAATCATGAGAGATATGAAGAGAGACATATCATAGTCAAATTGCTCAAAACCAGAGACAAGAAGAAAATCTGTAAAGCAGCAAGAGACAGACATGTTATTTACAAGGGAATAAAGATATGGATGACAGCAGATTTCTCTTTGGAAACAATGTAACTGAGAAGACAGTGAAGCCCCATCTTTAAATTATTGCAAAGAAATTCAATTTAGGATTCCATCTCCAGAGAAAGTATCTTTCAAAAATTTGAGGTACAAACTTACAAGCTTCTGTACTTCAAAGGAAACCATAAATAAAACAAAAAGACAACTTATGGACTCGGAGAAAATATTTGCAAATGATGTGACTGACAAGGGCCTAATTTCCAAAATATACAAACAGCTCATACAACTCAGCAACAAAAATCAACCCAATCAAAAAATGGGCAGAAGAACCAAATAGACATTTCTCCAAAGAAGACATACAGATGGCCAATAGGCACATAAAAAGATGCTCATCATCGCTAATTATTAGAGTAATGCAAATCAAAACTACAATGAGGTACTACCTCACAATGGTCAGAATGTCCATCATTAAAAAGTCTATAAATAATAAATGTTGGAGAGGGTGTGGAGAAAAGGGAAACCCTCTTACACTGTTGGTGGGAATGTAAATTGGTGCCGCCATTATGGAAAACAGTATAGAGGTTCCTCAAAAAACTAAAAATAGAGTTGCCATATGATCCAGCAATCCCACTCCTGGGCATATATCCAGACAAAATTATAATTCAAAAAGATACACTTCTATGTTCATAGCAACAGTATTTACAATAGCCAAGACATGGGAAAAAATGTCCATCGAAAGATGAATAAATAAAGAAGATGTTGTGTGTATATGTACACACATATATACACACTGGAATATTACTCAGCCATAAAAATGAATGAAATAATATAACTTGCAGCAACATGGATGGACCTAGAGATTACCATACTAAGCAAAGTCAGAAGGAGAAAGACAAATACCATATGATATCATTTATATGTGGAATCTAAAATATGAAACAAATGAACTTATCTATGGAAGAGAAACAGACCCACAGACATAGAGAACAGACCTGTGGTTGCCAATGTGGGGGTGGAGGGGGAAGGGAAGGATTGGGAGTTTGTGATTAGCAGATGCAAACTAGTATTTATAGGATGGATAAACAACAAGGTCCTACTGTATAGCACAGGGAACTATACTTAATATCCTGTGCAAAACCATAATGGAAAAAAATATGAAAAAGAATATATATATATGTATAACTGAGTCACTTTGCTGTTCAGCAGAAATTAACACAACATTGTAAATCAACTATACTTCAATAAAAGTTTTTAAAAATTTTGGGGGTAAAATAGACTTTTTCAAACACACAAAAGTTGAAAGAATTCATCACCTGCAAACCAGCCTTACAAAAAAATGTTAGAGTAAGTCTTTCAGGCAGAATGAAATGAGAGCAGATTAAAATATAGATCTCTACAATGAAATAAAAGCACAAAAAAGGATAACTATATGAATATATGTATAGGATATTTTTATCATTAATTAAATCTTTTAAAAATATAATTGATTAAACAAAAATAATAACAATATCCAATGGAGTTTATAACATATGTATGTATGACAACAATAATGCCAAAAATCCCCATGGAATAATATTATACTCTTTTTGCTCTGAGTAGTTCCTG
This sequence comes from Balaenoptera borealis, assembly GCF_965194805.1. Classification (NCBI taxonomy): domain Eukaryota; kingdom Metazoa; phylum Chordata; class Mammalia; order Artiodactyla; family Balaenopteridae; genus Balaenoptera; species Balaenoptera borealis. The sequence continues at coordinate 51,508,805 of NC_138866.1, forward strand.
TATTCAATATAGATGAGAAATCATTATTTCCTGAAGTAATTCAGTGTAAAGACACTCCTGTATAATAAATTTATAATAACTAAATGCTAATGGTAATAAACCAATATTAAATGCTTACTGCAAAATTTATCCTATGACATTTGAAATTGAAACTGAAATTGAAACTGAAAATGGACATTCATTAATGAGAACTGAATATTAAACCATGTTACTTCAAATGTTTGTCAAACAAAAATATGAATAAATTAGAAATTGACATAGAAAAATGATGAACATTGATAAGATATATCTATTGTGTTTTCTTTGTATGATGGGGAAATTATTCTACTGTTAAGTGTACATAAGCATAAGGTCTTAGTGAAGATGGTAATGATGGCATTTTACGTACAGGTGATAAAATCACTGTTGGTGATATGGTGAAAATGCATATTCTGTTAATTGCTCCCCTCAAACAGCCTGCCTTTATCAGTGAGCAAGAGATTCATGTCATTTTACACAACTAAAGAGTGATTACTTAGTCAGAAAACTAGGTTAATGGGCTAAATAACAATGGAATACTCTTTTAAAGGTTTTTAAAATGACTATTGTAATGCTATTTTATCCCTAAGAATGGGTTCCATCATTATCATGAGATGTCCAACTCCAGTTTGATGAAAACAGCAGTAATATTGCTTCATCTCCAAGATCTTCAAACAACTGTAATAAATGCATACTGCATAGATATGTACAGATATAATGTAGTTTAGATTATATATGTTTAGAAGTTCTACTAAATATATTTCTTAAAAATAAGAGTTCTAGTATTTAAGGTTTATATTTATCCCACTATTTCACTTATCAATTTAGCAAAATATATGAATAAATACTAACCTATATAATAGACTTTATCAACAGTGTTAATAGTTATACATTTTGTTGGGAAATATTAATGTTTATTCATACAAACAAGCTGTTTATTAATAGAGTGCTACACTAGACATTATTGAGAATATTACATAATTTGAAAATATATACTCATTAAAACTCTAAAAACAAAGCAAATGATAAATTCTAAATCATATCTGGCCTGATTTCAGATTTGATACTCTAGGACTATAATTTTTTTATCATAATTTGGATGGTCCATCTTGGGCTGTCATTTTGTTCTTCTAGTCTCTGGAAGAATATCTATATGAAAGAGTTTTTTTGTTCTCTGAGGATTTTGGTGATCTTTATCTGTATCTTGAGGGCTTCATTTTTCTTTCATTATTATAGATCTAAAATTTTCCTTTGTTCTTCTGGAAATTTTTATGGTAATTTATGAATACTAGTAGGAAAATATTTATTTCATCTATCTTGTTTTAACTTAAAAACATAATGCTGTTCTCAATTTTTTCCCCTCTCCCCTCTCCTTTCTCTCTCTCTCTCTCTCTAATTTCTACTGTATCTATAGTTAGAGAAAACTCAATCAAACCCTTCTATTTAGACATATTTTACCCTTCTTATTGTGTCTTCCATATGTCTTAATCTTTCTTGAGTACATTTTATCTCTTCATCTCTCTGTTCTAGACACAGTAAGTCCCCTACATACGAACCTTCAAGTTTCGAACTTTCAAAGATGTGAATGTGTGTTTGCATGTCCAGTCACGTAAGTTAGTCCATGTGTCTGGCATACGTTGTCACATGCGTGCATCCTCTACAAGTGGTTGTGCTTTTGTGTACTTTACTGTACAGTACTGTATAGATTACAGTAGTACAATACCTTTATTTCAAACCCAGTATGTCCGGAAGCAAGCGTAAAAGCAGCAGTGATGTAGCTGGTACTGCTAAGAAGTGCCAAGCAATAATGATGGAAACAAAAGTGAAAATAATTGAGAGAGTGGAGTAAGGTGAAAAGATGGTAGATGTCGCTCATTCTTATGAATCGTTCAACCATTGGCACAATTCCAAAGAACAAGGACAAGATAATGGAACATGCGAAGTCTGCTGTGCCGATGATGTTGATAATAATATCAAAGAAGCTTGGAAAAGTGATGCAGGAGATGGAGAAACTTCTCAGTGTGTGGATGCAGGATCAGCATCAGCATCAAGTTCTGCTCAGTCTGATTCAAGAGAAAGCTAAAAGCCTTTATGAAGACTCCAAGAAGAAACACGGTGAAGAATCAGGGCACATCTTTTAATGTCAGCCATGGCTGGTTTCATCAGTTCAAGGCTAGAGCCAACCTTCACAATGTAAAAGTAAGTGGCGAGCCAGCGAGTACAGATACAGTAGCTGCCAGGGAATTTCCTGAAATGCTTCAAGAAATTGTTGATGAAGGCGCATATTTGCCTGAGCAGGTTTTTAATGTGGATGAGGCAGGACTGTACTGGAAGAGGATGCCAGACCGAAGCTACCTCCGTAAGGAGGAAAAGTTGATGCCAGGCTATAAAGCAGAAAAGGATGGCTAACTCTGTTGTTACTGTACTGAAACATTAAAAATGTTTTCTTTTTTGTGTGTGTTTGTTTTTATGTATTATTTGTGTGAAAATTATAATAAACCTATTACAGTACAGTACTATATAGCCGATTGTGTTAGTTGGGTACCTAGGTTAACTTTGTTGGACTTACAAACAAATTGGTCTTACAAACATGCTCTCAGAATGGAACTTGTTTGTATATAGGGGACTTACTGTATTTTTAGTAACTAATCTTCTCTTAAACAATGTCTAGTATTCTGCACATTTCATTTTAATGTCTATATTTTCTAGAAATTCTCATTGGCATTTTTCTTAAGTTTACCAGTTTTTTTCTTAATAGGTTTTTCTTTTAAAAAACAGATATATTACTATTATAAATTGTTTATAAACTATTATATATAAAAAGATATTAGTATTATAAAAAATAGCAATGACAGATTTCTTTCTGTCCCATGACACAATAGTATATTTTAATTCTTTCTGTTTCCTAGTCCAGTAATACTTCTCTGGTTGCCTGCAACATTTAGGACTTCCTACTTTTCTTTCAGTTAGAGGTAAAACCGCAGCAGTTAAACGTAAAATTTACTTGCAGCTCTGCCGTTATGAGACCACATTACACTGATTCTTGGTGTCAGTCCAATGTGATGACATTAGACTAAATATCTTCTCAATAAAAGTGTTTGAGCATGGGGCATTTAGGATTTTACTCACTAGGAACAGCAAAATTTTATATTTTTAGAAATTAGTTTACAGCTCTTCAAAAATGTCCACCCACTTTGTATCTGTAGGCTTATTTTGGTGGACCAGCTATTTACATATCAGGTCCTTAACAACGATAAAGCCATCCCACAGACTATCCATGTCTAAAATGTCTATCATTTATAAATTCTTATAAACACACTACATGTCATCATAAGTTTAACCCTTCTTTCTCAGGGAAAATGGTTCTAAAGCACAGAGTTATTTGAATTTATGAAAATTGAAATTGGATTCCAAACAAATGTTTCTTTTGTAATGGGTTCTCTAAACTGTCTTTTAGATGACTCTGTTATGTGTTCGCAATTATTTTGTTTATTGTGACAGGTGACTTTACTTTTTAGTGATTCATTTCTTTCTATACATCATAATTCTGTTTCCTTGAGCTTATCTTCAGCATGGGCTATATAATATTTTTTTAAGGAAACCCACGTGACCTTAACTGTGAAAATCTCTTATCCAGAAGAGTTTTGCAATAGATTTTTCCAGGGTTCCAGCAGCTTGCAAAGTCTGGGACAAACTGCTATTTAATTTCTCAGTTGAATATTTCTATACCACATGAACAATGTAAATATGGACTCTAAAATGATACTTAAGATTTTAAGTATCATTAAAATGATACTTAAGTTTTTTACTTTTTACAAGTGATTTTTGTTTTTCTTTCAACCCAAGGCTTGGGGAAGAAGATAACGTACTTTATGATATACCTGAACAAGTGAGCAAAGATTTTTTTTTTTTAACATCTTTATTGGAGAATAATTGCTTTACAATGGTGTGCTAGTTTCTGCTTTATAACAAAGTGAATCAGCTATACATATACATATATCCCCATATCTCCTCCCTCTTGCATCTCCCTCCCACCTTCCCCATCCCACCCCTCTAGGTGGTCACAAAGCACCGAGCTGATCTCCCTGTGCTATGTGGCTGCTTCCCACTAGCCATCTATTTTACATTTGGTAGTGTCCATGCCACTCTCTCACTTAGTCCCAGCTTACCGGTCCCCCTCTCTGTATCCTCAAGTCCATTCTCTACATCTTCATCTTTATTCCTGTCCTGCCCCTAGGTTTTTCAGAACCTTTATATATATATATATATATATGTGTGTGTGTGTGTGTGTGTGTGTGTGTGTGTGTGTGTGTGTGTGTGTTAGCATATGGTATTTGTTTTTCTCTCTCTGACTTACTTCACTCTGTATGACAGTCTCTAGGTCCACCCACCTCACTACAAATAACTCAATTTTGTTTCTTTTTATGTCTGAGTAATATTCCATTGTATATATGTGCCACATCTTCTTTATCCATTCATCTGTCAGTGGACACTTAGGTTTCTTCCATGTCCTGGCTATTGTAAATAGAGCTGCAATGAACATTTTGGTGCATGACTCTTTTTGAATTATGGTTTTCTCAGGGTATATGCCCAGTAGTAGGATTGCTGGGTCATACGGTAGTTCTATTTTTAGCTTTTTAAGGAACCTCCATACTGTTCTCCATAGTGGCTGTATCAATTTACATTACCACCAACAGAGCAAGAGGCTTCTCTTTTCTCCACACCCTCTCCAGCATTTACTGTTTGTAGATTTTTTGATGATGGCTATTCTAACTGATGTGAGGCGATACCTCGTTGTAGTTTTGATTTGTATTTCTCTAATGATTACTGTTGTCGAGCATTCTTTCATGTGTTTGTTGGCCATCTGTATATCTTCTTTGGAGAAATGTCTATTTAGGTCTTCTGCCCATTTTTGGATTGGGTTGTTTGTTTTTTTGATATTGAGCTGTATGAGCTGCTTATAAATTTTGGAGAATAATCCTTTGTTGCTTCATTTGCAAATATTTACTCCCATTCTACGGGCTGCCTTTTCATCTTGTTTATGGTTCCCTTTGCTGTACTAAAACTTTTAAGTTTCATTAGGTCCCATTTGTTTATTTTTGTTCTTATTTCCATTTCTCTAGGAGGTGGGTCAAAAAAGATCTTGCTGTGATATATGTCATAGAGTGTTCTGCCTATGTTTTCCTCTAAGACTTTTATAGTGTCTGGACTTACACTTAGGTCTTTAATCCATTTTGAGTTCATTTTTGTGTATGGTGTTAGGGAGTGTTCTAATTTCATTCTTTTACATGTAGCTGTCCAGTTACCCCACCACCACTTACTGAAGAGGCTGTCACTTCTCCATTGTATATTCTTGCCTCCTTTATCAAAAATAAGGTGACCATATGTGCGTGGGTTTATCTCCGGGCTTTGTATCCTGTTCCATTGATCCATATTTCTGTCTTTGTGCCGGTAACATACTATCTTGATTACTGTAGCTTTGTAGTATAGTCTGAAGTCCGGGAGCTTCACTCCTCCAGCTCCGTGTTGAGTTCTTTCTCAAGATTGCTTTGGCTATTGGGGTCTTTTGTGTTTCCATACAAATTGTGAAATTTTTTGTTCTAGTTCTGAAAAATGCCATTGGTAGTTTGATAGGGATTGCATGGAATCTGTAGACTGCTGTGGGTAGTATAGTCATTTTCACAATGTTGATTCTTCCAATCCAAGAACATGGTATATCTCTCCATCTGTTTGTATCATCTTTAATTTCTTTCATCAGTGTCTTATAGTTTTCTGCATACAGGTCCTTCGTCTCCCTAGGTAGGTTTATTCCTAGGTATTTTATTCTTTTTGTCGCAAAGGTAAATGGGAGTGTTTCCTTAATTTCTCTTTCAGATTTTTCATCATTAGTGTAGAGGAATGTAAGAGATTTCTGTGCATTAATTTTGTATCCTGCTACTTTACCAAATTCATTGATTAGCTCTAGTAGTTTTCTGGTAGCATCTTTAGGATTCTCTATGGATAGTATCATGTCATCTGCAAACAGTGACAGCTTTACTTCTTCTTTTCCGATTTGGATTCCTTTAATTTCTTTTTCTTCTCTGATTGCTGTGGCTAACACTTCCAAAACTATGTTGAATAATAGTGGTGAGAGTGGGCAACCTTGTCTTGTTCCTGATCTTAGAGGAAATGGTTTCAGTTTTTCTCCATTGAGAATGATGTTGGCTGTGTGTTTGTCATATATGGCCTTTATTATGTTGAGGTAAGTTCCCTCTATGCCTACTTTCTGGAGGGTTTTTATCACAAATGGGTATGGAATTTTGTCAAAAGCTTTTTCTGCATCTATTGAGATGATCATATGGTTTTTCTCCTGCCATTTGTAAATATGGTTTACCACCTTGACTGATTTGCATATATTGAAGAATCCTTGCGTTCCTGGGATAAAAACCACTTGATCAAGGTGTATGATCCTTTTAATGTGCTGTTGGATTCTGTTTGCTAGTATTTTGTTGAGGAATTTTGCATCTATGTTCATCAGTGATATTGGTTTGTAGTTTTCTTTTTTTGTAACATCTTTGTCTGGTTTTAGTATCAGGGTGATGGTGGCCTCGGAGAATGAGTTTGGGAGTGTTCTTCCCTCTGCTATATTTTGGAAGAGTTTGATAAGGATAGGTGTTAGCTCTTCTCTAAATGTTTGATAGAATTTGCCTGTGAAGCCATCTGGTCCTGGGCTTTTGTTTGTTGCAAGATTTTAATCACAGTCTCAATTTCAGTGTTTGTGATTGGTCTGTTTATATTTTCTCTTTCTTCCTGGTTCAGTCTCCGAAGGTTGTACTTTTCTAAGAATTTGCCCATTTCTTCTATGTTGTCCACTTTATTGGCATAGAGTTGCTTGTAGTAATCTCTCATGATCCTTTGTATTTCTGTAGTGTCAGCTGTTACTTCTCCTTTTTCATTTCTAATTCTGGATTTGAGTCTTCTCCCTTTTTTTCTGATGAATCTAGCTAATGGTTTATCAATTTTGTTTATCTTCTCAAAGAACCAGCTTTTAGTCTTTTTGATCTTTGCTACTGTTTCCTTCATTTCTTTTTCATTTATTTCCTTTCTGATCGTTATGATTTCTTTCCTTCTGCTAACTTTGGGGTCTTTTGTTCTTCTTTCTCTAATTGCTTTAGGTGTAAGGTTAGGTTGTTTATTTGAGATGTTTCTTGTTTCTTGAGGTAGGAGTGTAGTGCTATAAACTTCCCTCTTAGCACTGCTTTTGCTGCATCCCATAGATTTTGGGTCGTCATGTTTTCATTGTCATTTGTTTCTAGGTATTTTTTGATTTCCTCTTTGATTTCTTCAGTGATCTCTTAGTTATTTAGTAGTGTATGGTTTAGCCTCCATGTGTTTGTATTTTTTACAGACATTTTCCTGTAATTGAATTCAGTGGGTTTAATGTTATCCCAGTGGTCCCTGAGACTGTCCTCAATTCTTTTCATTCTTTTTTCTTTATTCTGCTCTGCGGTAGTTATTTCCACCTTTGTGTCTTCCAGGTCACTTATCTGTTCTTCTGCCTCAGTTATTCTGGTATTGATTCATTCTAGAGAATTTTTAATTTCATTTATTGTGCTGTTCATCATTGTTTGTTTGCTCATTGGTTCTTCTAGGTCCTTGTTAAATGTTTCTTGTATTTTCTTCATTCTATTTCCAATATTTAAATCATCTTTACTGTCATTACTCTGAATTCTTTTTCAGGGAGACTGCCTATTTCCTCTTCATTTGTTTGGTCTGGTGGGTTTTTACCTTGCTCCTTCATCTGCTATGTGTTTCTCTGTCTTCTCATTTTACTTAACTTACTGTGTTTGAGATCTCCTTTTCGCAGGCTGCAAGTTTGTAGTTCCCGTTGTTTTTGGTGTCTGCCCCCAGTGGCTAAGGCTGGTTCAGTGGGTTGTGTAGACTTCCTGGTGAACGGGACTGGTGCCTGTGTTCTGGTTGATGAGGCTGGATGTTGTCTTTCTGGTGCACAGGAGTGCATCTGGTGGTGTGTTTTGGGGTGTCTGTGACCTTATTATGATTTTAGGCAGCCTCTCTGCTTATGGGTGGGGTTATGTTCCTGTCTTGCTAGTTGTTTGGCATAGGGTGTCCAGCACTGTAGCTTGCTGGTCATTGAGTGGAGCTGGGTCTTAGCGTTGATGTGGAAATCTCTGGGAAAGCTTTCGACATTTGATATCACATGGAGCCAGGAGGTCTCTGGTTGACCAATGTCCTGAACTCAGCTCTCCCACCTCCAAGGCTCAGGCCTGACATCCGGCTGGAGCACCAAGACCATGTCAACCACATGGCTTTTGGGAAGTCTGAGGTCTCCTGCCAGCGTTCAGTAGGTGTTCTGTAGGAGTTGTTCCACATGTAGATGTATTTCTGATCTATTTGTGGGGAGGAAGGTGATCTCCACATCTTACTCCTCCACCATCTTGAAGGTCTCTCTCGTGAGCAAAGATTTAAAAATTTTTTTCTTTTCATAAGTTTCATAGTCTTTGAAAGTTCTTGATTTATAAAAGCTTCTAATTCTAGCCCCACTTTGTGTAGGCACAAAGCCATATCTTGTACTTAACTGTTGGGTATTTAAACTCTAGTTCCATATTCTAAGACCTTATATCCTAATTTTCTCCCCACACCATCCTTAGCCACATTGTGTTTGTTTATGCAATGCACTCACATCAAATTCCCTCCTTTTTGGGGCATGTAAGGATTTTTTTTTGTCTTTTTGTTTACTTTGTAGCTACAGCCACATTTCCTTATATAGGCTGACTAGTAGATTGGACTTTTGTGTATTGTCGCCAGCTTAACTCTGAAGCCATGATCAGTTTTATTTCTGTTTTATAATGTTAGATATTATTGAACATTTCATGTCAGCCCAGGGTACCATCTTTCCACGTAGTGACATTATTATTCTACTATATTATAAATTTTCAGTTTATCTGTTCTTGTTTGGAATAAGGAAAGATTTAAAAATGGGATCCTTAGTAATTTTCTTGAAATCAATTTTTGTCTTATTAGTCTCTTTTTTCTATCATATGCATGAAATATTTGGGCTGATTTTCCTCTATATAGCTACCAATGCTTACTCAAATCCTTATAGATTTTTTTTTTTAAAACTGGATACAAAATAGGATATCTTTCTACCTCATCTTTTCTTTGGTATAACTGAACACAAACATATGAATCCTTACATGTTAATCATTTTACCAGTTATTATTACAAGGAAATAAACCAGGAATAGCTATATAATAAACAGGAGAAATTGACAAAACTTAATATACCCAAAATGTTCTTACAATCATGGTCTCTGACCTCTATTTTCTCACCTCCTTCTGTGATTTCACTTTTGTATTTATTTATAGATGTAGTTAATAATCTCCCAATCCTTATTTATTCCATGAAATTCCTTCTTCTAAACCTAAAGCCCCAACATTTAAATTTATTTAAAACAGCAGTTCATCTCTTATCTCAGTTGTGTAATTTGGAATTTTAAGAATTCAAAATTAAACCCAAATTTTTATATTAGGAATTATTATCTCTTGACACTTCTTCAAAAATTCCTAGAGAGACTGAAAGATAAACCAATCTACATGGACCTTGCTTCTACTAGCAAAAACTTTTCTTAAAAAGTCAGTAAGGTAGTAGGCAAGCCATTTCAAAACACAAGATCACTTTTTGGAGTAGGATAAAGCCAGTACCAGAAATTTCCAGGAGAGACAAGTAAACCTATCATAAAACTCTTCCAAAATTCTGACCCACAATATAGTGATCTATACAACTCCCTATAGTAACATTTATGCAATTTCCAAAATTGTCAAAAGTTAGTGTTTAACTACGGCAGGCATTAGGGTTTTAGTCAGTCATGTCCCTAGTCAAGGAGCTCTTAAAAAGTCTTAGATCATACTTGGGTACTGTATCAGCATATTCCTGATTCTATTTTAATTTCATCATAGACACTTTTTTCTTTGCTCATTTTGTTCTTACTCCTGAATTACACTTAGTTCAAAAAAGCCTTTGTCTAGATTTTACTTTACCTCCTCCAACTCTATCCTCAGCATCCCCAAGTCAGGCTAAGAATACCTGATGCCCTATCTTTTTCAGGACCATGGTTTTGCTATGCTTCACTTAGTGTCAGACTTCAATCTTCACTATTGTTTACTTTCTACAGCTGCATTTCCTGACACAGGTTGATAGGTTGGGTTTCTGTGTATTGTTCTTGCTTGACTCTGAAAGCATGACCCCTTTATGTTTCAAGATTTGAAAACTGTCACCTATGGCTAGACATCATCATAATTATTATATTAGTAATAATCATGACAATAATAATAACAAAATATACTGTGTCTGCTATGTGCCAGTCACTATGCTGGATTCTTTGGATGCCTTTTCTCATTTAACCCTCATAAACCTGTGAGTTGTGTATTCTAGTGCTCATTTTCTGTGAGAACACTCAGTTTCAGAAAGTACGTAGTTTAAATAAGGTCATGCAGCTAATAACACTGGAAAACAATTTGAATCCAGCTCTTTTGGACTCCAAATCTCAATCATATCACTTTTAATCATTTTTCTGATTGGGTTTTCACCATAAGTGATTTTTTTAAACCCCTAGTCATAAATCCTAACTCACCACTTCACAATCTTGGTTCTGACCATATGTTGGGCATCAAATGTCTTATTTATCAACTAGAGTTACACTGGGAGTTTTTTCAGTTCTGATGACCATTAGGGGGTCAATGAAATAGCAGGGCCAGAATCATTATCTTGATTTGTTTTTAAAGTGATTCCTCTTAGCCTAGCTACTGTTTCTGGGGGATAAATTTAGTGAAGCTATGGTATAAGCTCAATGCCATGTTTAAAAATTATAGGATCTTTCTACCAAGAATAGATTTTCTATGCCATTCTTAAAATTATAAGCAGCCAAAATCTAAAAGAGTGTTCTTAAACTTAGATCTTCACCTAGTTCTTAGTCCAAGTGATTAGTCTGCATGCACATTCCCCCATTCTCCCTCACTTTCTTCTTTCCTTAATCCATCCAGAACTAGCCTCTGCCCTCTCTTTTTCAAATCAAAATATCTTTAATGAGTTTCTTTCATCACAATGTCAGTGGAAGTTCTACCAATCTGCACACTCCCAGATGGCTAAGAGATACTTTCAGATCATTTTAATCATCTGCTTTTCATATCCCCAATGACTCTGAATTTATAGGAAGATTATTTTTCATGAATTGATTGTGTTAAATACGAAGAAGTTATTATAATTACATTTTTTCTTTCAACCGGTTCTCATAACTATGGCTACACTTAGAATAAAATGATTTGTTTCTATACAGTTTATGCATGAAACCAGGTTAAGGAAGAGAAGGGGAACAGTAATTATTGCCTATTGCAAAATGGAATGATGCTAACATGGTCAAAATACGATCAGCTTTAGGAGGCATGAGTTCAATTCTATTGAATCAATCAGCAAGGGCATGGGTGAATGTAGTCAGTAGTATCTACCTCTCAATAAGATTCATATTCAAAGTTCCAATCTCAGACTTTATACTCTATGATCTGAAATATGCAAATGGAATGGTTTTAGCTCACACTTTATGTCATAAAATGACAAATTCAAGGCTATGGCATCATATAAAAGATCAAAAGTAAAGAACACAATTTCCAAATTAATCAAATTCCTAACAAAATAGAGATTGTTATGATGCATGACATTTTAAATTTTGATAGAGGATAGTTGGATCAAAAATCATTTAAAATAATGGATACAAGACTATTCAATAGTCTGCAACACTATGACTATTGGTAACTAAGGTAGCCAACAAAAAGTTGCAGGAGAAAATTAATTTTATGTAATATCAGTGCTCAATAAAGATCATTTAATAAGATATGTGCATTGCAATTTTATAACCAAAGCATTTAAACTTGTTAACTCTCTGTCTCTGACTGTCCTGTCAAAATTTAAATATCTGAACATTTTTCTGAAAAGTTTTATGAAATAAAACTATAAGCCAAATCTGAAAAGAAATTGCAGTATATATTTAAAAATCCAGTTCCCATCTGGTGTCTCACAGCTTGGCTTTTGTTTCAAGGTGATTTTTTAAAGTTTATGTTACATAGAAATGTCAACGAGTAATGGTCCATAACCACATGTAGACTATGTCACAGTGTGTGTTTATGCTGCAAACACTCATTTGAGAAAGCAAGAGAGAAACATAACTTTATATTCACTTGTTACAGAATCAAATACTCTATAGCTACAGCATTATGTCCGTTGAGTCAAAATAACACACAATAAAATGCTCTTTTAAACATTTAATGAGAATATAGTCAGTGAAATCATATATTTAGAAATAATTATTTTTAGAAACCTTTAGAAACTTATTGTAACATGGCAAATCAGAAAAACACTGCTAAATCAGCTATAAAATCTAGAATTGTTGCCTATCTCATGATTCTTTAATCACCTCTCATATCTTACATATTTAATTTTTGCACACACACAAATGGTTATCTACATATGCATACATGTATATGTGTATGTGCAATACATCCATTGCATTATTTTATTATCCCTGTTTTCATAAATAAGGAAATTTAACATAGAAATCATTACAAAATACTAGTAGAGAAGACTTGATCTGCTAATCCTATGAGTTAGCATATTCTAACTTAGAAAACATATCTGAGAAAATTTAAAATAACATTTAAATTATTAAAGATGGTAGCATAGCTTTTAAATGTATAGATTATCTAAAACTTCCAAGACACTTTATACTTATCCTCCTTAATGTGAAACAAGGATGGATACAGTTTTTTTTCCCTTAATAAAATAAAATGGCTATTCTTTACTTGAATACAGCAATCAACAGCTTTTAAAAAAGCTTTTTATAAACTTCAAAACTGCAGCATGTTTGCTTAATATATTAATGTATTTTCCTCTCCTATTAAAACCAAGATCAAATTTAGCAGTAAAATGTCTGACATTCCTAACAATGGTTTATATAGAAAATTTGTCAACCTTACATTTAAGCAAATAATAAAAAAATAGTATTTAGAAATATTATCAACAGAGTTTGACATTTTAATTGTGAAAGATAAATTGTGTTTAAATGTGTGTTATATACAGTTTATGGTGGTGAAAACTGAAAAATTTTATGGGGAAAAGACAGCCTCTTCAATAAAGGGTGTTGGGAAAACAGGACAGCTACATGTTAAAGAATCAAACTAGACTACTCTCTCATGCCATGCACAAAAATAAATTAAAAATGGAATAAAGACTTAAATGTAAGACTTGAAACCCTAGAACTTCTAGAAAAAAAACACAGGCAGTACACTCTTTGACACTGGTCTTAGTAATATTTTTTGGATATGTCTCCTCAAGCAAGGGAAACAAAAACAAAAATAAACAAGTGGGATAACATCAAACTAAAAAGCTTTTGCACAGCAAAGGCAACTATCAGCAAAATGAAAATGCCACCTACTGAATGGAGGAAGATATTTGCAAAAAATACATCCAATAAGGGGTTAATATCCAAAATACACAAAGAACTCATACAACTTTACATCAAATAAGCAACCCAATTAAAAAATGGGCAGAGGAACTAAATAGACCTGTTTGCAAAGAAGACATACAGATGGCCAATAGGCACATGAAAAGATGCTCAACATCACTAACCATCAGGAAAATGCAAATCAAAACCACAAGATATCACCTCACACCTTATCAAAAAGACAACAAATAACAAGTATTGGCGAGGATATGGAGAAAAGGGAACCCCCGTGTGCTGTTGGTAGGAATGTAAATTGGTGCAGCCACTATGGAAAATAGTATGGAGATTGCTCAAAAAATTAAAAATAGAACTACCATATGGTCCAGCAATTCCACTTCTGAGTGTTTATCCAAAGCAAACAAAAACACTAATTAGAAAAGATATATGCACTCCAATGTTCATTGCAGCATTTATGCAATAGCCAAGATATAGAAGGAACCTAAGTGTCCAACAACCAAATGAATGGATAAAGAAAATGTGGTATGTGTATACACACACACACACACACACACACACACACACACAAAGAAATATCACTCAGCCATAAAAAGAATGAAATTTTGCCATTTGCAATAACATGGATAGACCAAGAGGGTATTACACTAAATGAAATTAGAGAAAATATTGTATGATTTCACTTATATGTGGAATCTAGAAAACAAAACAAATGAACAAACATAACAAAACAAAAACAAAGTTATAGATACAGAGAACAAACAGGTGTTTGCCAGAGGGGCAGGTGATAGGGAGAGGAAAGAAATAGGTGGAGGAGATTAAGAGGTACAAACTTCCAGTTGCAAAATAAATGAATCATGGGTATAAAATGTACAGGGTGGGGAATATAGTCAATAACTATAATATCTTTGTATGGTGATATATCGTATCTAGACTTAACCTGGTGATATTTTGAAATGTACAGAAATACCGAATCACTATGTTTTATAATAGGAACTAACGTAGTGTTGTAGGTCAATTATACTTCCAAAACAAACAAACTCACAGAAAAAGAAATTAGATTTGTGGTTACCAGAGATGGGAGCAGGGGGAGGGAGAACTTGATGAAGGCTGTCAAAAGGTGCAACCTTCCAGTTATAAATAAATAAGTACTCAGGATGTAATATAAAACACGATAAATATAATTTACGCTGCGGTATGTTACATACGAAGGTTGTTAAGAGAGTAAATCCCAAGAGTTTTCATCACAAGTAAAAATTTTTTCTATTTCTTTAATTGTGTATCTATGTGAAATGATGGATGTTAACTTAAACTTACTGTGGTAATCATTTCATGATGTATCTAAATCAAATCATAATGCTGTACACCTTAAACTTATACAGTGTTGTATGTCAAATATATCTCAATAAAACTGGAAGGAAAAAAAGAAAAGTAAGCTTTGAAAGATTTTTTTTTTTAAAGGAAGAAAATTGAACAACTTTGGAGGAAATCATTTGGCACTATAAATTAAGAACCTTAAAACCATTTGTTCCTTTTACCCAGTAATTTCAATTCTGAAAAACAAGGCTAAGAAAATATATATAACCACCTCTCCAAAGTCTAATGCACAAAGATGCTCAATTTCATAAAAGTAAATAATAAAAAAGCATAAAGCTCTAATTGTCAAACAGTTGGGGAAATGCTAAAGGAGCTAAAGTGTTTTCTTCTTTGGTTTGATGATATAAAAATCACAAAACATATCAACCAAGAACAAAGGAGAGGCTCTAATCCTTAATCTTTGGTGAGTGAAGCTACTGTTGCTCCTTCCCTGTGCCCACATGATCCCAAGAGATGGGTATCTCCACTGGTGGCCCCTTTCCCTCTTTATAAAACTTGATTCTCAGGACCTTGAGCGAAGCTCCCAAAAGGAATAGGAATCTGTATTAACTAAGGATGGAACCAACAATCACTGTCTCACCCATATCCCTGTCTACCACCTCTATCCTAAGTCCTCTTAAAATCCAAGGAAACTGTGAGTAAACAGGACACTCTCCCTCCTTCCAAATCTCAATATACTTGGCCTATTCTTCCTTAGGAAAAAAAAATCAATTTAGTTTCCTCAATGAACTTAGACATATAAAAGAGGTCTCCTTATTGCCCAATTATACTAATGAAATTTATGGTTTTATTATTAAGTGGCAACTCTCCATTCAATGGTCTCAGATTTATGGACCTAAAAGAGGAAAGGAAGAATATAATTCATTAAACAAATTTATTTTTGTGGATGATAGTTGTCAAACACTGTTTTAGACATTGAAATTACAATGCTGAACCAAAAAGGTTTACTCAAGGAGTTTATTCTAATGCTGGAAGACATTTAATTAGCAAGTAAAGTAAATACCTAATATTAGAAGGGGATGTTTTTATTTCCCTTGTGATGAGCCTAGAACTGAAAAAAACTAAGACATTTAATTTCACAAATGGTTCTTCTATATAAAATTCTAAAATGGCCTTTCTAAGAGTAAAATATTAAGATTAAAAATTTATACACAATTTTTACAATCCTATTAAAATTATAGAAATATCCTCTTGCTTAAAATGATATCTAGCATTTCCTGTGTCAAGTTCCAATTAAAATAGTATTAAAGACAGAAGAAACTATATATATATTTGTGTGTATATATATATATATATACTGGTAGTCACCTTATAGCTGGAGGAAGCCATAATAACATCAAGAACAATGGAATACAATGAAAAATTACAATCTAATTGCTGGTATACTAGTCAATCTAAAATGCAATCTTCCTGATAAAAGTAATTCAAGAGATTTTACTCCTTTCTCTGTTGCTTGAACTTTTGCTCAGAGAACCAGTCATATAACAACCACAAAACTAGACCATAAACCTGAGAATGTTGCATCTTATATAAGGATGGTTTTTGAGGTGGTCTGTCAATATTACACTTTCTATAGACATTTGTAGATTGATATTCCTGGAAAACAACTGAACACCAAATGTGGGGGGCAGGGAATGCCTGGTTTGGGGGCGGGGTGGGTAGCTGAAGAGAAGGGAAATTATTACTGCTAGCAAATCTTTATCTGGGATTTTTAGTTCACATAAATTAAGCACTCAATATAGAATAAAAACAGGAAGAGCCTTTGTAGCATTCATGCTAATAGCTGTCATTTTTTTTTTTTTTAATGTCCTTACAGTTTAGTGTCCTAGAATCAGGAGTGAAGGTTAAGGAATAGCCCATTTCAACTCCTTTCAGTAAAGCTATACTAGATGAATGCCTGCTAGGTATAGGGCATGGATAGAACTTTGAAATGTCACTTGATACTTTAATTTTAGTTTCAATAAAGATATTTATCTAAGTTTAAAATGGAAAATAAGCAAGGCAAATCACCTACTGGCAAATTCCTGGTCTAGATCAATCTCTTTTCATCACAGAATAATTAAGTAAAAGAAAAATCTAAGATTTTATTGTTAAAAACTCACTAAAGGGCATGGAAGTTGAAATGGTTTCCTAATGTCTCAAAGGAAGATCTTAACTGAGATAAAACAGTTAACTAAAAAAACAACTTTTCAAATACTCTTTGAAATTCTTAACATGGAGACATGGGATTCAAGAAAGATAATCAAAGCCACAGCAAAAGATAAGCTGAGATTTAAATATGAATATATATGACAAATAAGTATTTCAAATTAAAAAATGGTTTAAGAAAATTAAATCCTAACTGCAGAATTCATCTTTTAGTAAAGTATATTACTGACATAGAAGAAAAGTTGAGAAATTCTTCTCAAAATTCAAAGTGAAGGAATAGAAAAATGAAAAAAAAATTTTTAAGGAGAAGATACAGGGGATACATAAGAGAAATTCAAAATTTAACAATTTTGCCTAAATACAAGAGACCAGAAATAAAAATGATAGAGAAGCAAAAGTAAAAGCTTCTAAAATATCCAAAGCAAGAGATCTGAATATGTGTATTGAGAGGGTATTAGTGATTGCTAGGGGAAAAAAAAAAGAAAACTGATAAAAAAAACACTAAAATCTTGTGAATTACAAAGATTAAAAACAAAATCTTTAAGCATCCAACTACAAAATATGGATGCCCTAATTTTCATCTGTAAGATTACTTTTTCATAAAGCAATAGAGGAAGAAATTTTGGGCATAAGAGTTGCTAATCTAAAAACACTCCAGTTAAAACTTAATCAACCAATAACAACTATTTCACTTGTTTTAAATAATAAGTATAACTTTTGCTCCCAGGTATGATGGAGTAGTTTGTGGTACATCAATGCTCCTTTTGAGAGCAACTAAAATGGGTAAATATACAAATGTATGTCTTTATAGGCTTTGGAGAGCTAATGAATCAACCTGGGATAGAGGAAATGAGATTCCCCTCAGGGGAGCAGCTTTTTCCCCTTTGGGTATTTTCTGATTCTGGCCACTAGGCAAGAGTTGGACAATCTGGATTTTGCCTGGGCAGAACTCACTGTTGGGAAGCAGAGGCAGAATAGAGTTTTTAGTTCACTCTGGGGGATATAAAGATTTGAGAAGCAACAAAGAGAGGAATAAGAATTTAGCCTAGTGAGAAGTGAGAAACGAGAGCTGAGCCATCACTAAACCTGTTTTCCCCTCAACATTTGCTGAAAAGAAGAGGTGTGAAGTTAACTAAGTAGCCTCTGGAAAGCAAAGCAGTGAGTTTTTCAGTCCCATCAGACTAAGACAAGGATTAGAGTTGAGAACTTTTCATGTGAAGAGCCCCTGGTGAAACCAGATGGAAGTCCTGCAAGGTTTGGCCCATGAAAGCAAGTCAGACAGGATGGTTGTGGGGACTATAATGAGCAGGAGGGTGGGAGCAGCATTCACAATGGTTGATGTTTCTTGGGTTGAAATAGATGTGCAGTCTAATAACATTTTACTTGAAGTGTAAATGACAAAAACAAAAAAAACAAAAAACCTTTATAGAGGCATTGTTACCCAAAAACTCGATTTGCCTCTTGGTGGGTATTGAGCCAAATGGCACAACCAAGTCAAAGCGTGGAAGAAGGAAGGATTAACTACTTACAGCAAGTAAGGAGAACACCAAAGATCTTTCCCAAAGCAGAGTCTCATTCAACAGCAAAATTGGGGAAGTTTTATGCTAAGGATACATGCATATTTATGAAGGGGCTTGGGCAGTGTATGCATATTCATGAAGGGGCTTGAGTAAAGTAGAATTCAGCATAGAATTGGGGCAAAGGTCGACAGAGTCCAAGGTTTAGTTGATTGAAGTCAGGAGGGTCAGAAAAGGTCAACATCATTATTCCTTTAGTTCTGACCAGTCTGGGGTCTCAGCATGATTCTCTCCCTGGGTGGGGCCTTAGTTACTGCAGATCTCAAAAGTATGTATCAGATTGTTATGCATATCCCTTGAGGAGGAATTAGGACTCTGTTTTATTGCTGAACTATTGTTGGTTTCTTGATTGCTCTTCCTTTGTTCCTGACTTTGTTTGTTCCTTAAGATCATTAATCACTGAGCCCTGTTCAAGCACAAGCATTGTGGCCAGGCTTACATCACAGAATGACTTAGGCCTAAAATGTCTTATCTTATATCAAGAAAGCCATGCCTGGTTCTCTTTCTCTGGGGATCCCCTACCCTATCTGCTTATAGCATTTTGTTTTGTTTTGTTTCTGCAAACTGAGAACCTGAATCACCACAAATGTAGTCACAGCAGGATGACTGTGCATTAAGAAAAGGGAAATTCCCAGACTTTTCAGAAATTACTAGACTCTGAACTGACATTAATTCCTCAGAACCCAAAATGTTATTTTGGTTTGCCATTCAAGTAGGCACTAGTGGGTTCAGTTTATTAATGAAGTTTTGGCTTAGGTTCAGCTCGTAGTAGGCTTAGTGAGATTCCAAATACATCTGTGGTTATTTTCTCAGTTCTAGAATGCACAGTTGCTATATACCTATTTAATAACTAGAAGAATCCCCCTGCTGGTTCCCTGGCTTATGGAACAAGAGCTCTTACGGTAGAATTTGCCAGTGGAAATGTCACTATAACTGCTTCCCCTATAAAAGTAGTGAACCCAAACCAAAAGTAACCCCCTAGAAAATTGGCAAAGTTGTGTGCCACCATCCAAGACTTAAAGGAGAAAGCGAGGGTGAGTCCTACCACAGCCCCACTTAACTTGCATGTTTGACTGTGAAGAAGACAGTTGGATATTGCAGAATGACAGTGGCTTACTATAAAGTTAATCATGTTTTGACTCTATTTGGAGTTCCTTTGCCAGGTACAATTTCTTTACTGGAGCAAATCAAATTAGCCCTGATACCTGGTATGCAGCTATTAATCAAGCAAACACACACACACACACACACACACACACACACACACACACACAAATATGATCTGTTAGTAAAGACAACCAGAATAAGTTTGCTTTCGCCCGACAAAGATAACAATATGCATCAATATATATAATTATTACGTTTCCTCAGAGCTATATAAATTCACGTCTAGCTTTGTCATAATTTACTCTGAAGGAATTTTGTACACCATTCTGATACATTTCATTGATATCATTTATTCTGATGTACAAGGTAAGCAAGAAGTAGTGAACGCTGATACACCTTCACATGATACATATGCCAGGGCAGGGACCAAGGTGAGACAAGGGAGGGACTCTCCTCGGGAGCAAAATTAAAGAGGTCACCAAAATGCTCAGTAATTGAAATAAAGACTATTTTAAAGCAATATTTAAAGAAATCAAATTGATTTTTTTTAATCCATGACAAAACAATTAAAATTCTGAATAAAGGCAGGATCAGTACTAATGATTTTTCCTTTTGACTAATACTCTCCTATGGTGTGACATGGCACTGTTATTGATCCTGAGCAGTAAGACAGGGCCAACCAAAGTTACCACAGTCAAAGAGCTTTATTATAGGAATTTGAGTTTGCACAGATATGGGAGAGACTGGAGGAATAAAGACTTAGAAGGCTGAAATTCAAGGATTATAAAAATATAGTCCTCTACATCAGCCTGAAGCACTAAGTAGGGTAAGTCACTGCAGAGTATACTGAGACTTCTGGTTTCCAAATCTACATGTAAGGAACTTGAAATTTGCCACTCTGTCCTAACAACACATAAAAAGCTCAACAAACTGAAAAATCAACAAATCCTCTTAAATTCCTAAGAGAAATTAGGTCACAGGGAAAACCACTGCCCACAGAATTGGAGAGACAGATAGGCAGATACAGAGAACAACTTACCAAAGCAGAAACCTCTGTGGGAACTAGTGCTGGGGTAGGTAAACTGAAACTGTATTTGATGAATTGTCAAAGGCTAGGTGTGGACAAGTTAAAAACTCTGTGGGACCCAGTCATAGAAGTGCTCCCATGCTTTTCTGAGTTTTACCTATAGGAGCTAGAACAAGTTCTCATGGTAAATATTAGAAAAAAATCTTCTCCTTCCAGCATGGGGAGGGGAAAAGGAATGGTTATGAAATAAGTCAAAGCACTCTGCTCTACAGAACAAGGGCTGCTCTCAGGGGGAAACTAGTCAACCAGAGCCTATCATTCTGGGGTATTCTCAGCTCCTAAATGATGTGGGGGAAGGGAGATACTCAACTGCAGTCCACATTAGCCCTCCATGGGAGAGATGGGAAACACCTAACTGCACACTACCCTAAACATCCTGTCCCACCTAAGGGAAGAGAAAAACAAAACTGAGAAACACTTGTGAAGTTCACAGTCCAGAGGCATAAGCTCACTAGAAGACCTAATCATAGGACTATAGAATTCTTCCCCTCCCCACACACTACATTCACCACCACATTGCTAAAAACCTATTTACAGCAGTCTGTTTTACTCAAACATCATATCCAGTCATCAAGGAAAAAATTACAAGGCACACCGAAAGGCAAAAACACAGTTTGAAGAGAGAGAAAGAGCAAGCATCAGTATCAGACATGGCAGATATGACGGAATTATCAGACAGGAAATTTAACACAGCTATATCTATTATGCTAAGGCTTCTAATGGATAAAGTAGACAGCATGCAAGATGGGTAATGTACATAGAGAGATGGAACTCCTAAGAAAGAATTAAAAACAAATGCTACACAATTTTTTTTAAAAGTAAAAGAAATGAAGAATGCCTTTGATGGGCCCATTAGTAGACTGGACATGCTGAGAAAAAAATCTCTGAGCTTAAACATATACCAACAGAAAATTTCAAAACTTAAAAGCAAAGAGAAAAAGACTGAACAAATATAACAGAATATACCAGAACTGTGGGAAAGCTACAAAAGGTGTAACATATGTGTAACGAGAATACCAGAAGAAGAAAAAAGAGAGGAAGAAACAGAAGAATAATGACTGAGACTTTCCCAAAACTAATGATCTAGAAAGATCAGAGAATACCAAGCAGGATAAATGCAAAAAACAAAAAACCAAATAACTATACCTAGGTATATCATTTTCAAATTACAGAAAATCAAAGATAAATAAAAAGTCCTGAAAGAAGCTACGGGGAAAAAAATACTTATAGAGGAGCAAGGATGAGAATTACATCTGACTTATCCTCAGAAACCATGCAAGCAAAAGAAAGTAGAGTAATATGTTTAAATTATTATTTACAAATACTTTTTAGAGAAAAACCCACCAGTTTAGAATTCTGTACCCGAGAAATTATCCTTCAAAACTGAAGGAGAAATAAAGACTTTCTCAGACAAACACAAATGGAGCGACTCTGTGGCCAGTAGACCTGCCTTGCAAGAAATGTCAAAAGAAGGGTTTTTCTCTACCATGAATGGGTATTGGATATTGTCAAATGCTTTCTCTGTATTTATTGACATTATCATGTGATGGGTTATATTAATTGATTTTTGAATGTTGAACCAGCCTTACATACCTGAGGAAAATCCCACTTGGTCATGGTGTATAATTCTTTTTATACATTATTGAATTTTACTTGCTAATATTTTGTTGAAGATTTTTATATCTATGTTCAACAGATATATTGGTCTGTAGTTTTCTTTCTTGTAATCTCTCCTTATGCCAAGTCCTTGGTTCTGTATATGTATCCTGGGATTGTAGAATGGTTTTGGTAGGTATTTTGACTATTCACTTCATACAGTTTACTTATACCTTCATACTTTCTTCTAAATTCTCCATTTTCCTCATTAAATAAAAGTTTCTTTCTCTTTTTTCCTTTCAAAGCATTCCCCCCTTTTTTGCCTTTTCATAGAAGTATCTCGACTGTTTCACTTTTATGGCATAGTCTTTTATATCTCTAGACTATCTTATATTTGCATTATATACTATGTCAACTCCATACTTACTTTTTTCTTATAAACTATTTTTTTCTGAGATCATACATAATATTGCATTAAATAACTTTCCTTCAACCTAAGAATCAATTGAATCAATTAATGCTCTCTGAGAAAAATAATATAATTAGCTTGTGTTTTTCCTAATTACCCTTATAGCAGAATATTTATAACAATTTTAAATATTTCCAATTAAGTGTTTATTGTCAGCTACTCTATTAAAAAAAAAAGTCTTCTTTGTCAAAAACAATGCTCTTTCCTTCTTAAACCATTTCTAAAAGTAGATGTTATCTTTTGACCATATGTTATCACTATATAACAAATACTAGCCATAGCCTGAGATGGCTACTTCCCTATGTCGTGTTTATAATGAAAAGATATTTATTTACAGGTAGTTCAAATCTCTGAATGCACACAGCTATTTACTGTTGTGTTTTTGTATTTGGCAATACACTAGGTTAAACTACATTTTATTAGTTTAAATAAATTAAGTATTATATAAAATAATAGGATAACAAGTAATATGTATCTAATGTGTCTATAGGATACATCTAATATTAAACATGAAAATAAAAATATGACAGTATAAGTCATAACAAAAAAGATGCTGAAGCAAACTTGGCCGGTCATTATCCTTTGCTAAGAACATCTGAAACATTTAATTACTGGTGGAAAGTTTACAGTGAGTCGGAGTTGAGGGGACATCTTTTCCTTCTAATAAAAGACAACTTAAACACCACCAACTTCAACTGAATTGCTTCGACTGGGAAAATATATCAGTACTGACAACCTCCATAAACACATTCTCTCAAGAGATGTTACAAAGTATTATAAGTGTTATCATCTTCCTTCTTTATTTGTTATCTCTGTTCTTTATTTGGTGTCTCTCTTCTTTATTTGGGGCTTATGCATAGCTTAAAATCTGTGTTTCTCAGGAATGTTTTCCAGTTGACTTGCTCTCTATTTTGACATATGGTTTCGAATCAACTCCTCCAACCTTACAAGGTCTTTTTAAGTACCTAGTAGAATGGACCAACAGGTCTGCTTCTTAGTTGGAGTTAACAAACTCTCATCCACTTTCCTCAACATGTCTTCTCCCAAATTCTAGGTGGTTTCCCAGGTCCTTCAAGTCTTCACTTTTCCCATACATTCCAGCTTTCTGCTGCCCTCTCCTGGCCTGCGATGGCATATAAGCACTTATAGATCCTGAGTTTTACATTAGAAGGAAGAAAAACAGTGATTCTAAAAATTTAACCACCAAAATCTTTTGCAGGTTTGCATTTAAGCCTTTATTTAAAGTCCATTTTTAATTGATAGAGATCAATTTAAGAAGAAATTTGGACTTCCTTTTAAATAAAGTCAAAATCTGGCTGTGAGAAGCCCTTGTGGTAAATCCAGTGCCGGATCCTTTCTAGAGCAGAATGCACGCAAATGTAATGAGTTACAAAACTGTTATACTCTTACACCCTCTCTATTAGGGAGAACAAACCCACATTTGTTAGAAAAGTTCTCAAAAAGCACTTTTGTCTCTAGACCATTGGAAAAGTAAGTTTGTTAAAGCCAGAGTCAGGGATCTATGAAGAGAAAAAGGAAGTATATTAAGGCAAAATAAAAGGAGATAGTGGGAGGTTATTATTTCCAGAGAGCTATTACAATCATAAAATTATTGGTTCAAGGAATCTTTTATGGAAAACAGTGAAGAAGCTGCTTATTTCCACAGGCTAGGAGAGAGCAGCACGGTGACAGTGGACAACATAGGCATGTTAACTATAGACAATTTTCCTGAAATTACAAGGTGACCTTAAGATCCTTGAAGATTACAAAACAAGTTTAAATAGATTTCTGAATCTCAAGGGGCTCCAGTTTACAACTGGTTTACTGAAAACCAGTTTACAACGGGTTTTCTGAATCTCAAGGGGCTCCAGTTTACAACTCGTTTATTTACTAAAAATACCATAGAATTTTTAGATTTCATTAAATTCATTTACTTCTATTTTGTTATACAGCACTGTCACTGGTAGAGTATAATTCACTGAAACAATTCCTCACACACACACGTTCTAAAGAAGTGTATTCATAAAATGGCCTTAACTCCCTAATGAAGGCTTGGGAAAGGAGTTTTATTGAACCTTGATATTATAACCTGCAGATGCTAGATCACCAAGTTCCAAAGCCTCTCGTTTAAATTAGTGAGTGCAAAATGAAGTTGGGAGCTTGAAGTAGGGAGTACAAGCATGGGACTATATAGAATCTTGATATAAATGAGGTGTTTGTCCATTTTATAACCACTTTACATCCACTTTCAGAAAACTCTTCCCTTTCCAGGTATATGTTATCTCTGTCCTCCTCTTCACATCTAATTTTTATAAAAGATTTATATGTATTTATAGTGTCCATTTTTCCCTTTTCTATTCTTTATTCAACCCATTGCATTTCTTCACTCCCCATTAAAATAAATTTTAACAAGGTGATCAATGACTACCATGTGGCTAAATCCAATGGTTTTTTTAAAAATTCATAATGTTTTTCTTTATTTTAGAATTGAGGTTGCAACACACACCTCAACTGATTTTTTTTTTTCTACCCCCTATTTCTTTTTCTACTTTGCCAATTCATTTTCACTTACATTATATTTAGATTCAGGACCCTAGTTCATAGGTCTGCACACTATGGCCCATGAGTCAATCCAGCTTGCTTCCTGATTTTGTGAATAAAGTTTTATCAAATCACAGCCACGCTCATTCATTTATGTATTGTCTATAGCCAGTTTTGCACAACAATGGCAAAGTGTGTAGTTTTGACAGAGATCATAGACCCTGCACAGCCTGAAATATTTACTATATAGATGGCCAGTCACAGAAAAAAAATATTGACCCCAGTCCTAGGTAACAGAACTTAGGTCATTTTCTAATTCATTTTTTATAGATCACATTGACTGCCCTGACCTGACTCCAATTTGTACCTATAAACAGGATGACTTTCAAATTTGTATCTTCAATCTAGACAATACTTTAGAATTGCAAACCTTTATATCCATCTGCATATTTACTAGTTCTAATGAAATGTCTCACAAATATCTCAATCTCAAATTCAAACCTGAATTTATAATCTTATACATACACATAACCCTGTCCTTATCAGCTCCCTTTCTTAGTGAAAGATACCACCATTGATTCAATTGCTTAAATCAGAAGGCTGACATCCATAACACCTTCCCCTCTCCCCTCCATGCTTAAGGTAACCAGTACGAAGTCTAATCAGTTCTACTTTTTGATTATCTCAAAGCCATCTAATTGTATTCACACTTATTAACTCCAACTTCATATAAGCACCTGGACAATTGCAATAACCTCCTGACTGGTCTCCCTGCATCATCCATTTGTATTTCTACTACTCTATCTTCTCTATAAAGAATACAGGGATATATATATATATTGAAATGCAAACCTAAGCCTTAACTGCATTCTATAAGATGTGATTATAGTTAACATATTTGCTAACATATTTATGGCAGCTGACCCACATGCATTCCAATTTGATCTTTTTTTTTTTTTTTTTTTTTGCTTCCACTGTGGAGGAATATATATGGCTTATATTACTTAGCTATATAGGCAATCTCTAAAATAATTACACACTGATAATAAACCTTTTAAACCACTACCTAAATGATCTAGTGATATACTGAGTTGTAAGTTCCATGTATAGCTTACATCCCATTCATGGTAGAATGCTTTATTTATAAAGCCAAAATACCACTGCAAACTATTCTAACAGGCATTATAAATTCCCCAAATTAAACCCTTCTGGATTAACCTTAGCAACCTTACTCTTTCAGACCTGTATTTTTGTAATAAGCTATTATATATCAAGTGCAAATGTAAAGGACGTAAAGATGCTCTGCCCAGGATTCTGTCCACAGCGTTGGGATAGAGTTTTTTTTTGTTTTTGTTTTTTTTTAACATCTTTACTGGAGTATAATTGCTTTACAATGGTGTGTTAGTTTCTGCTTTATAACAAACTGAATCAGTTATACATATACATATGTTCCCATATCTCTCTTCCCTCTGAGATAGAGTTTTAAGTAGACTAAATCTTTGTATTTATCAGTCCAGCCACCCCCTCATTTCCCCCGAATCTTCGCATATAACTTTATCTGTGTCAGCCTGTTTCTGAACTCCCACATCATTTTCAGAAAATAGCAGCTTCTAAATCATACACTGAGATCTGGGTAAGTCTCTTCAATAATGCCACAAGATAGCATGCCATTCAATGTCTAAAATGCAAAGTAAACAATTTGTCAGTTATATAATGAGTTTAAACATTTACCCTTTGTGACCTACTATGCAGCACCACCTAACACCGATTCTCTCCTATCTTTGCCTCCAAATTTATCCTAGCTCTCACAAATCCCCTAGGGACAAGCATTGTAATATTTAAATGGCATGAGTCTATTCCTATGCCTTCAGCAATCAAGTCACCTGCCTCTCCAAATGCTGACTTAAAACATATGCCTGATGCTTGGAAAATCTATAGCAGCTACAGGAAATGGGTGGAGACCAATTGAACCCCCCATATCAATAGTGGATCTAAGCCTCTATATTAGTTTAACTCCTAAATTATTCATTCACATATATAGTAAGTATGTTGAGTTCTACTATGTGCCAAACACTTTTCTAAATTTGAGTGTAGAGCAATGAAAAGGAAAATAAGGAGAGAGAAAAAAATCCCTAATTTCATGATGACACTGTGAAGAGAATGAAGAGACAAAACAAAGACTTGGAGAAAATACTTGCAAAATACATATCTGATAAAGGACCTGTATCTAAATATATAAAGAACTCTTAAAAGTCTACAACAAGAAAGCAAATAATCAGAGCACAGGAATTTATCATTTTAATAAAGTCCAGTTTATCAGTTTTTTCTTTCATGAACCATGTTTTTGGTATTGTATCTAAAACCTCATCAATCAAACCCAAGATCTCCTAGAAGTTTCATAGTTTTGATTTTATACTTAGGTCTATAATCTATTTTAAGTTAATTTTTTTGAAAGGTGTAAGATCTGTGTCTAGGTTCAGTTTTTACAAATGGATGTCCATTTGCTCCAATACTGTATGTTGAAAAGATTTTCCTTTTTCTAATTTTCAAGGAAATTTCAGTATTCTTGAATTGATTTTACACTTTTTTGAAAATCAGTTGAATATATTTGTTTAAGTCTATTTCAGAGCTCTCTATTCTAGTGCATTGATCTATGCATTAATTCTTTTGCCAGTATCTTGAACATTCTATACTGGCCTTGGAATCAGGTAGTATGACTCCTGTTTTCTGCAGCACTGTGTCTTTTTGTTTCCATGTAAACTTTAAAATCAGTGTGTTATTATCTACAACATAGCTTGCTGGGATTTTGATTGGAATTGTATTGAGATTATAGATAAAATTGGGAAAAATTGATATTAACAACATTGTCTTCCAATCCATTGGAATTATTTATTTGAATCATCTTTGATTTCTTTCGTCAGTATTCTGTAGTTTTCCATATTCAAGTCCTGTACATATTTTGTTAGATTTACACCTTAGTATTTCATTTTTTTGGTGTTATTATGTGGTATTTTTAAAATTTCATTTCAAATTATAATTATCAATGCTGGTATACAAGAAAGCAATTGACTTTTATATATTATCTTTGTATCCTTCAGGCTTGTTATACTTATTAGCTCCAGGAGTTTTTGGTGCATACTTTGATATTTCTAGATAGACAATGAATAAAGAGTTCCATTTCTTCCTTTCCAATCTGCACATTTTTTTTTTCTTATCTTTGCACACTAGCTATTACTTTCAATAAGATGTTTAACAGGAGTGGTCAGAGAGAAAATGCTGACCTTGTTCTTGATCTTTGGGGGAAAACATCCAGCCTCTCACCATTAAATATGATATCATCTATAATTTTTTTTACATGTTCATTATCAAGATGAGAAAGTTTTTCTTTTTTCTAGTTTGCTGAGGTATTGTTTTGCTTTTTATCATGAAACGGTGTTAGATTTTATCAAATTAGTTTTCATTGTCACTTGATATAATAATATGATATTCTTCTTTGGCTTCTGTACATGGTAAATTACATTAATTGATTTTCAAATGCTGAACTTCCAGCCTTACATATGTAAACCTTATTCATGGTGTATAATTCTTTTTAATATGATGTTGGATTCAATTTAGTAATATTTTGTTGAGGAATGTTACATCTATGGTCATGAGAGATATTGGTATATAGTTTTCCTTTCTGGTAATGTCTTTATCTGCTTTTGATATTGTAAGCTACTCTCGTAGAATAAGTTAGGAAATTGTCCTTCAGCTTCTATTTTCTGGAAGAGATTGTGGAGAATTGATATATTTCTTTTGTTAAATGTTTGGTAGGATACACAGCTGAAAGCATCTGGACCTGAAACATTCCTTTTTGGAAAGTTGTTAATTATTGATTCAATTTCTTTAATAGACACAGGGATATTTATGTTATCTGCTTCTCCTATGTCAAATTGTGCGTTATCAAATTTGTGGGCATAGAGGTGTTCCTACTATTCCTTTATTATCCTCTTAATTTCCATAGGATTAGTAGTGATGACCCCTCTTTCATTTAGGATATTGGAAATTTTTGTCTCCCTTCATTTTTTAGTTTTATCAGTTTTACTGATCTTTTAAAACACTAGTTAGTGGTTTTGTTGATATTCTCTCATTTCTTCGTTGATTTCTGTGCAAATTATTATATTCTACTTCTGCTTGATTTAAGCTTAAATTTCTCTTTTTTCCTCTAGCTTCCTAAGAAGAATGGTAAGGTTGTTTATTTTATAGCCTTCTCTTTGTAATATATTCATTTAATACTATAAACTTCCCTCTAAACACTGCTTTCTCTGCATCCCACCAACTTTAATAAGTTGTATTTTCAAAATATTTAAAAATTTCCCTTGAAATATCTTCTTTGACCCATGGGCTATTTAGAAGTGTATTATTAATTTTCAAATATTTGAGGATCTTCCAGTTATCTTATTGCTATTGATTTCTAGTCTAATTCTATTGTGATCTATGAGCATACTTTGTATGAATTTTATTATTTTAAACGTGTCAAGGTGTTAAGGCCCAGAATGTGGTCTGTCATGGTAAATCTTCCAAGGGAACTTAATATTATTGTATTATGCTCTTATTTAATGAAGTATTTTACAGACATCATTTAGATCACATTAATTGATAATTCTGTTAATGCCATTTATATCCTTACTAATTTTCTTCCTGCTTGATCTATCAATTACTGACAGAAAAGCAGTGGAGTCTCCAACTATAATAGTGGATTTGTTTACATCTTTCAGTTCTATCAATTTTGCTTTATATATTTTGAGTTGTGCTTATTATATTTATGTACATTAAGGGTTGTTATTTCTTTTTTGAGAATTGACCCCTTTATGTAATACCCCTCTTTATCTCTGATAATATTCCTTGTTCTTAAGTCTACTTTGTCTGAAATTAATATAGCTACTTCAGTTTTCTTTTGATTAGTGTTAGCATGGTATATCTTTATCCTTTTACTTTTAACGTAGTTCTGGTTTTATGTTTAAATTCGTTTTTTTAGATAACATTCAATTGAGGCCTTGTCTTTTTTTTTTTAACTCTGATTAGTCTCTGTCTTTCATTTGGTATATTTATACCATTCACATTTAAAGTGTTTGGTGATATATATTTTGATTAATATGTGCCATTTTTGTAGCTGTTTTCTATTTGCTCTATTTGTTTTTTCTTTCTTTATCGCTCTCTTTTTCTGCCCTCTCTAGCTTTAATAGAGTGTTTTATATGATCCTATTTTATCTCCTCTCTGATCATATCAATTATACTTTCTTTTACAAATAATTAGTGGTTTCCTTAGAGTTTACAATACACATTTTAATCTAATCTAAGTTCACCTTCAATTAACATTATACCACTTCAGGTGTTGTACAGGTGCCTTATAACAAAGTTTTCACAATTTCTCCCATCCATCAACTCTAACATTGTTTACATTCATTTCACTTGTCCATGTGTTATAATCACACAATAAATTCTATCATTATATTAAACAGTTATCTTTTAGATCAAAAAAAAAGGGGGGAAAGGAAAGATTTTATTTTACTTTCATTTATTCCTTGTCCAAAGTATTTCTCCTCTTTCTAAATCCAAACTTCTGAACTGTATCATTTTCCTTCTGCCTAAATAACTTAACATTCCTTTCAGGGAAAGTCTGTTGGGAACGACTTCCTTCAGTTTTTGTTTATCTGAGAAAATATATATTTGTCTTTAACACTTGAAAATAATTTCACTAAGTATAGAATTCTAGATTGCTGTTTAAAAAATAATTTTAAATATGTTACTCCATTCTCTTCTTTCTTGCATTGTTTCTCATGAGAAATCTGCTCTAAGTCTTTTTCTTGTTCTTTTATTGGTAATATTCCCTACCACTCACCTTTCTGGCTTCTTCCAAGAATTATCTGTTGGAATATGATATGCCTAGGTGTGGATTTTTAGGTATTTAACCCACTTGGTCTACTATGACCTTCCTAGATCTGTGGTTTTATGTCTTTCATTACTTTCAGAAAGTTTTATGCCATTATTACTTTGAGTATTTCTTCTGCTTCATTTTCTATTGTCTTTCTGGTAATCTGATTATGTGCCTGTTACATATTTTGAAATTGTCCTATAATTCTTTGGTATTCTCTTTTTTTCATTCTTTTTTCTCTTTATGTTTCAGTTTGAAAATTTTCTATTGACCTGTCTTTAAGCTCACAAATTCTTTTCTAATCTATGTTGAGTTTACTGATAAACCCATAAGACATGTTTCATTTCTCTTGCAGTGTTTCTGATTCCTAGCATTTCATTTTTATTATTTTTTAGAGTTCCTCTCTCTCTGCTCACATTACCCATTTCTTCTTGCATATTGTATAATCTTTCCATTGGAGCCCATATTTTGATATTCAAAAATGTTTCTCCAGTGGTGTAGCTTTCTCCCCTTTGTTCTCTACTTCCTTCTGTGACTGCAGCATTCCCAATCTATTTCCTTGAAGCCCTGATATCTCTTGACTATGTTCCCCCTGCCACCTGTTAGGTAAGACAAAAAGTCTAGATGAGACTGAAGTGGGAGTCATTCTCTTCCTCCTGCTGAGATAAGGCTCTAGCAAAGTCTTTTCTTCTGGACAGTAGTCTTTCGTTAAGGAGAAGTCTCCAGGATATTTAACAATGATATCTCTTTCTATCTCTGAGATCTTTCTTGAACCTTCACCATGAGAATTTGGTGAGGTTCTTTGAAAGAAAACTAATGAGACTGTAGGGGCCACCACAAAACTGAAGTCCATGGGAGTTTCTCACTCCCATTATAGTCTACATTCAGTCTCCAGCACATCATTAAAATTACATTTAAGTGCTAATAAAAGTTTATGGTACCAATGGCATATGTTCCAGGTAAGCAGATCCTGATGGTGATTTTCTGGATATGCCTGTCTTTCCAGATTCTGCAGTGGCAGTCTTACCTGCAAACTAAGTTCTCTTATGGGTCCAAAAAAATATTGCTTTTCAGTTGTCCAGGTTTTTCTTGTTTTAAGGGTGGAAATGAAGACTTCCAAGCTTTTTACATGTCAGAACTGAAACTAGAATTTGTACTCTTTTTAATTAAATAAAATATGTCCACATATTAAGTAGCTCTTTAGTGATAGACTTTATGGATGTTTTTTACTTGGTTATATACATGTTTAAATACATTCCCAATTTTCTTCACTGAGCATCTAAAAGCATTAACAACAATGAGGCAAATAGTACACATTTATCAAAATAATATAATATTAAAGTATCTCTGGGAAAGTGTATTTAGAGCAAATTAACACATAAAAAAATAATAGTATGCATTTTAAGGGCAAGATGTTTTTATCTCTTTTTATCTCTTACATAAAAATGAAAGATTTTACACCTTAATTTATCTTTATATTTTGATAAAAAGAGACTATTATGCATGTGTCCTTAGAGTTTGTTTCTACCATGTACCACATTACTGCCCAGTTAAAATGTTAGTCAGTTTTATCCATAGATTTTATTTGTTTCTTTTTAAGTTATTTTTTCCCAGAAAATAAAACTGAGGTCAAAGTTACTGTATGTACCCAACCCAATGGTAAATACAGAAGTACTGAGCAGAAAGTGGAAATCTTATAAACTAGCCTATATACATTCTGAAGTCTGATGCACATCTTGGCTTCTGACTATCACTCTTTTCCTTTCCCATTGCCTTTGGAGATTTTTTTTATATGATCATGGCACTTCCATATGAATACCTGATTCCAGACTTTACTAGCTGTTTGAGACTCTCTTTACTAAATTAATGACTCTCTTTACTTATTTTGCACTGGTGATAATATGACCATCAACAGTCCCTAATGACTAATTCATTACAGGGCTTCTTTCGAACCAGAGTGGAAAATTATGAACAACCATTTGTTTTGTCATTAGGTGTCATAAGCAGAATAAGCCTTCTAAGTATGTATTATATCTTGTCATGTGGTCTATAATCCAAAAGAAGTTTGCTCAAAGGAAAGTTAGATTTCATATTATGGAATAGATTATTTCTGTGTCTACAATTTATAAAATAATGCAGTGACCTTAGATAAACCAAATAAGACATTTTATTCTAAATCTTAGTGAGGTGAGTCTGTGGAATCAAGCACTATTGTTTCATTTGTCATTACCTCAGCTAATCAGCAATATGAGATTTTGTGAAAGTGAGGATTGTTCAAAATTTCAAATCTTAACAGCAGTTTAACAAGTTGTAGTATTAAAGGTATATGTGTAACAACAGACATTACTGGTTTTATATTTGTCCCAATAATTGTTTTAAGGTGAAAGTCTTACCATTTGTTCTTTCATTTAATAAACATTGATCATCTAGTAAGTACCAGGTAATATAAATTGAGGACACAATACTTGTCAAAACCAATATAACCTCTTCCCTCAAATTTTACAATCTGGGTTGAAAACACATACAAAGGAAATAAGCAATTAAAATTACTCTAAGTGCTTTTAGAGGAGAGATAAGAGCTCATTTACATATGACTTTCATTTCATAAAGCATTCCTAATGATAAAGACTACGTAAATAAAAGTCACAGAAAACCATATGGAAAGATCTCCTTTTCATTTGCAAAAGTGAAGATATATGTACTATATTATATTACACTGAAATACAAAATATATTTTAGCAAGCCAATATAGATTAAAATGATATGTTATCATCCCACTAGATCTTATTTGATTACATAGAGATGTTTTAAAGTAGCAAGATAAAATAATTACATGAATACATAATCTAGATATATGAACATATTTTCTGCTCTGAATTCTGTTAGCTAATATAAAACGGAAGCCAAAACCAGTTACATAATTTACATTATTAGAAAGGCAAAAACTAGCCAATTCTACAGAAAAAGAACATTATATTTTAGGGCTAACGATAATGTATCATATATTTTTAGAGGACCAAGTGTTTTGGGGGGAAAACACTGCATTGAATTTTATATGTTTAATGTTTGAACTATATTTATTGCACATCGATAAATGGTGGAAATAAACTTTAAAATAAAAAAATATTTGAGACATTTTGTATGTTCATAAATATTAATATTAGCATAGATATAGACTGTGATGAGCTGATGGAAAGAAGTAAATATTGGGCCATAACTGAGAATGATAGGAATATGTGGTTGTTTGAGGCTTCTCCATGGAAGTGAATTTTAAACAGAAATTCAAAGAATGAGAATAAACTTGTCATTGGGATAAACGCAAAGGAAAACATCAACAAAACTAAAAGACAACCTACAGAATGGGAGAAGATATTTGCAAATGATATACCTACTAAGAGATTTTTATTCAAAATATGTTTTTAAAAAAACACATACAATTCAACAACAACAAAACAAACAGCCCAATAAAAATTGGGCAGAGGAGCTGAATAGACATTTTTCCAAAAAGACGACGTACAGATAGTCAACAGGTGCATGAAAAGATGTTCAATATCACTAATTGTTGGGGAAATGTAAATCAAAACCACAATGAGATAACACCTCACACCTGTTAGAATGGCTATTATCCAAAAGGCAGGAGATAACAAGTGTTGGTGAGGATGTGGAGAAAAGGGAATCTTCATATACTGTTGGTGGGAATGTAAATTGGTGAATTCACTATGGAAAACAGTGGAGATTCTTCCAAAAATCAAGAATAGAACTACCATGTGATCCAACTATCTCACTTCTAGGTATTTATCCAAAGAATATAAAAACACTAATTCAAAAAGATATACGCACTCCTATGTTTATCACATTATTTACAATAGCCAAGATATGGAAACAACCTAAGTGTCCATCAACAGATGATGTGGCATATATATATACATATATATATATATGTATGTGTGTATATATATATATATATATATATATATATATACACACACACAGACACACACACAGACACATATACATACAATGGAATACTACTCAGCCATAAAAAGATGAAATCTTCCCATTTGCAACAACATGGAAGGACCTTGAGAGTAGTGTGCTAAGTGAAATAAGTCAGAAAAAGACACTCTTCTATGGACTATAAAAAACAAACAAGCAAATTTTAAAAAAGAAATGAACAAACAAAAACAAACATGTAGATACAGAGCTTAAAAATATTTTACTTGAACAGATAAAATGACCTAAGATAAGCAGCCAATGTAACAAAATACTAATAATAAAAAAAGCAAGCAAGTAAGCCATATAAGTTAAAAATCATTGAGTGATTACTGTATAACAAAAATTGTAATAAGGTATCTTATTTAAATCAGTACAATCATATGTCTAGTGTTCCAGGTGCACCCCTGGGTTTTATGTGTTGCTCTAGCATAATAATAGTACCTACATACACTGTCAAATTTGTCATGGCATAGGTGATAAACTATGTTTACCAATTTATATTTAATCCATATCTGACAGGTATTTTTATAATCATTCTCTTTTTTTTTATAGGAAGTAATTGAGGCATAGAGAGGACTTATCCAATGTCCACACAAATGGTAAAGCTGAGCTCCAAACATATGGAGAAATAAAGCTTTCCTAGGTTTCTCAGTGTTCCTATAAAAAGCCCTAGCCTACTGAGACACTGAAATGTACACAATATAAAGATAGAGAATACCCTTAGAAAAGTAGAAAAGTAGGAAGATCCTAATTCTCCAGAGGTAAGCATTGAAACTGAGACCTAAGGTAATGAGAGTTTAATTTTCAGGCATAGAAAAGGGCATAGGAGAAGGTCCAGATGTGAAAGAGCATGAAGACCTTCAGAAATTAAATAAACAAAACAATGAGGTTGGCTTATAGGCTTGTGTGGGGGAGGGTAGAGGCTTCC
Source organism: Balaenoptera borealis (assembly GCF_965194805.1). Lineage (NCBI taxonomy): Eukaryota > Metazoa > Chordata > Mammalia > Artiodactyla > Balaenopteridae > Balaenoptera > Balaenoptera borealis. Next base: position 51,545,067 of record NC_138866.1, read on the forward strand.
AGGAGATGGGTGTGAAAAGAAAAACGGTTCAAGATGGGTCTTATATGTTTTGACATCTGTGATATGTTTAGACTTTTATTCTCTTACCTTTTATCTATTTTGTTTGTTCTGGAATTTATGTGATGAACTTCTTGATGCAATCACATATGTTTCTTATTATTTATCTTAAAATTTTCAAAAATCTGTTCTATCTTTTGGGAGATTTTCAAGGTTTTATCACTTAAGTTCTGTTATGAGTATTATCGTATTTTTAATTTCTAAGAGTTCTTTTTAATCTCTAAATGTTTATTTTCCATTAAATATGCTGTAAATTTTTATATGTTTGGTTTTATTTTTATCAAAGTAACATGTAAAATAGTTTTATGAACGATAGAAATAAAAGACAAAAAATGGATGTCCCCTTGTGACTTCTTTCCACCTTTTCCCCCACATCATCTGGAACACTGACTCACAAATTTTTTGTTATTTTTCTACTTTCATATATGAATAACATGCATATACTATTATCTTTTGATTTATCAATTTTAGAAAAAAATATTGACTTCCTGTTATGTTAGATGAGATTTAGACCTTTGGCAGTGCTATTCTTTCTGCTTTTATTTTCCCATTATCTTACTGTGATTATATTAATTTTCTATTAATTCAATATTGAATGCTTATGTTATTATGCCCATTCAAATATTATTCATAGCTAAACATTTTAGTGTGCTGTGATTATGATTTTTTATTACATTTTTTGTTGGTTTAGCTAATAATTACTTTATTTTATAATTTATTCAATTTTCTTTGTACTCACTGTTGACTTTTCACATATTTTCTAATAGTTCCTTAGTATAATTCTTCTATGGTCTATTCCAATCACGTAATTGATGGATGTACTAATTTCCTAGAGCTGCCATAACAAATTGCCACAAACCAAGTGGCTTAAAACAGGAGAAATTTATTGTCTCATTGTTCTGTAGTCTGGAAGTCAGAAATCAGGGTGTCAGCAGGGCCATGCTCCCTCTGAAACCTGTAGGGGAGAATCTTCCTCACCTCTACCTGCTTTTGGTGGTCGGCCAGCAATCTTTGGTTTCTTGGCTTGTTGTAGCACTTCAGTCTCTACCTCCTTTGTCGCATGTGTTCACTGCCCTGCCCCCACCCCACCCTCTGCCATGTGCCTGTCTCTGTGTCTCTACTCCTCTTCTTATAATAATACCAGTAATATTGGAGTAAGAGCCCATCCTACTTTGGTATGACCTTATCCTACCAATTATATCTGCAACAACTCTCTTTCCAAATAAGGTAACATTCTGAGGTCCTGGGGGTTAGGACTTAAACATAATTTTTTTTGGAGAGGGAGGTGTCACAATTCATCTTATGATAGTGGATCTCCTTCCCCTCTCCCACCCCCACCCTTGGAAACATTCCCTTTGGGAATCTCAGTTTCCTTCTGTCGGAATTACTTTCTTTCAGGTCTATTGTAGAGCTATCATCCTAGGAAATTTTTCTCCGATCATCCTGGAGAATTCTCCTTTGTCCTTCTCCTGGGTTGGATTATAGAGCTCTCATGACTGCTTCCAGTGCCTTCATCAGATCTGTCTCATGATTCACATTTGCTCTAATTAAGTAGCAACAGCAATAGCAGCAGTACAGATAGCTCAGTAGCACAATTGGCACAGATGAAAAGAAAATTAACAGTAATGTCAAAAGGAAAAATTCTTCCCAAGAGTCAACAATTGGAGAAAATAAAATAGAAAGCATGGGAGAAAAGTTAAGAACCTGGGAAACTGTTTCAGAAATGACAATATCTAGTAAATAGAGCTTTCAGAAAGATAGAATAGGAAATGAAGATAGGTTAAAACTCAAGGAAACAATAGAGGGAAAGTGTCTAAAACTGAACAAGACACATCCTCAAATTAGAAGAACCCTCCTAACTTATAAGAAATGTTAAAAAACAAATACATTCTTTGATGAAATATCACAATACCAGGAAGTAATGAGAATACCTAAATTGTTTCTAAACATTTGTCATAATATATATTTGTCAAATAATACCTATTTGGAGAATGAGAATTCTCCAAAAATAAGAATAGAGTAAGAATTCTCCTATAAGGAGTATAGTAAAGGGCATAGGAGAAGATCCAGATCCCCTATAAACATCATAGTAGAAGAATTTAACATATGTCCCTCAGAAATTAAAAGATCAAAATGACAAAAAATTAATGTATGGAAGACATGAATACACATTAATAAAATTGATCTGACTATAGATATGTAATTCTGTGTCCCAAAGAATGCACATCCTTTCAAAAGCACATGAAATATTTATTAAAAATGGCCATATATTAGATTACAAAGTTAACATCAATAAATATCAAATAAGCTTGTGTAATATAGGACATATAATTTTAGAATTTAAGTTCTAATATTTTTGATCTATTGTTCTATTGGAGAAACAAAAATTACTAGTTTAAATTTTATGGATATTTTAGTTGTCTTTGTTTTTGAAAAGACTATATTTACTCATATTTCTATAAGTATCAATTAATGTAATTTTATTGTAACTTTTGAAAAATTTGGGTCTATCCTTTTTGTATTTGTTATACAATAGTCAGTATTGTTGCATTGTTATTTTAATTTGCATGTAACACACCTTGTACATTTTACCAATTTCTAAAGTATGTTATTTCTTATTCTGTGGACTGCTTTTCTTAAAATGTTTTTCTATTGTTTGCATAGGCATTATTTAATATTACTCTCTTACTTACTTGGCATAATATCAAGTATTTACTATATCTTTACTTCATAATATATATTTTTTTGCTGTCAAATTTATCATTTTTCATCTTTACAATTTATTTTATACTTCTTAAACTTAAAATTTACTCCTTCTTATTTAATGACTATTCAACTCAGTTGCCCTAAATCTTTTTCTGTGGTTTAATTCATAAAAAATATTATAAAATAATATACGAGGTGAGTATCAAATTGATATTTTCAAAAATGTTGAATAGTTAATACAAATAGTATTTAAAAATTCTGTCAATTTAAAATGGATCACTCATTTTTAAAATTCTCTTATACTAATATCTATTTCTTGTTCATGTGTTGGGTTGGCCAAAAAGTTCGTTCGGGTTTTTCCATAAGATATTACAGAAAAACCTGAACAAACTTTTTGACCAACCCAATGTTTTGTTCAATTAGTCTCCCTTATTTTTGTTAAATTACCATACTAATTTTTTATTGCAGCTTTGTGAGATTTTTAGCATTTTGTAAGAGAAGAATGTGGTTTGACAGATTCTAGAATTGCACCGTTTGGATTTGTTGAGTTTTTAATAGTCATCTTTATTAATTTTATCCTAAATGTGCACATTAGGTGTTCTGGCTAAGAGATTCATTAGTTATTATAATTATGTAAATAATAATGTGTCAGTTCCCTTTACTCTGATCCTTACATCTAGGGTGACGTGATGAAAACCAGATGGAACAAGTCCCTACATAAGTGAAAGTCATTCCATAGGCAAAGGATGGAGAAAACTGGATTTTCTCTACTTACCAAGGAGAGAGGCAAGTACCTCCTCCTCCCCTTTCCTCCTTGGAGATAGGATGGAAAGAATCCTGGTTTTCGCTTTAACCTTTTGGAATGTAAATACATCCTTCCAAGGTCCAGATAAGCTCTAGTGTCTCTCTGGCTTTTATGACCTAGAGATGTCTCCAAGGTTCTGAACGTCATTCCTTTTTGCAATTTAAATAGCTAAGGCTACAGTGCTCCCAAGTTTCTGAACCTTGAGAGCTTAACTTAAGGGTCTAGTCTAGGATGTAACCATTTGGCTTTCTTGGGGAAATAATAGAAATTTTAGTATCCTTCTGAATCAACATAATTAACTAAACAAATGGCTACAGATCTAATCCTCACAGTATATGAAAAATAAAATCTTTCTAGGTGATACCCCTATTTGAGCACTTATTAAGCTGCCTTGTTCATTCTAGTTTATATCCCAACCTCTGACTGTAATCCTCACAAAGACAAGTAATGTGTTCATATTCTATGTCATGCTGGGTTCTACATATTTTGTTTTCATTTAATAAATGAATATTCTAGCTGTAAGTGTGGAGCAAACTTCTCTTAGACACTGAAATGATAGACATAAAACAAAAAAAAAAACAAAATACTTATATACTGCTGTTCTAATTTAGTCATACTTTGCTTTCAGTTTCAGATGTGAGAAGATCATAGATTTTTTTTTTTTTTGCATATCTTCATAGCATTGTCAGATGGCCTGATATCTTATTTGAAATTTAATATCCAGTGATAAGCTTAATTTTCATAATATTACTTCCAGTATCCTAATTTTCTCAGTTTCTTACATAGATATTATCATAATCGTATAGCATTCCTTGTACCTACAAGCTTACTTTTTCCATAATATGAAATAATTTGTTTAAAACTAAATTTTTACTAAAAATAAATCTATATCACTCTTTATGCCTAATAAATGCTGTTCACCACAGTTAACATTATGATATTTTCCTAATTTAAACTGAAATATATTAAATAATTTTGTAAGCTCTCTCTTTTAGGAAATTCTGGCTAAAACAAGCCATTTAAAATCTTATACATTTTTAGCTTACCAGAGCCTATCACAGCTCTCTTCTACTGCTATATTTTATCTTATGGTATTAAAAAAAAAGAGCATAAAGAAAATTCCAGATTCCTGGGTCTTCCCTGGTGGTCCAGTGGTTAAGACTGTGCTTCCAATGCAGGGGGTGTGGGTTCCATCCCTGATAGGGGAACTAAGATCCCACATACCGTGAGGTGCAGCCAAAAAAGAAGAAAAAAGAAAACTCCAGATTCTTAAGTGTGCTTCTAGCCCTTGTATATTTACTTGAAAGGCAGGGCAATTTAAATTGACTCCTTTAAATGAACCACTTGGGAAAGTAACAAGGACTAACTCCAAATAATAAGAGGTCAAATTCTGTCAGGAAAAAGTGTTTGCTATCCTATGTTTTTAAAACTCTCTTTTTAGAAAAGTCTGTTAGATAGGGGAGCAAGTTAAGTGACATGTCAAAAGTGGAATAGGAGAGCTTCTGTCAGAGGCACAGTGGTGAACTCTGACTTCAACTAAATCCATGTATGAAAGGAAGCTGGCATCACAACCTGTATCCTCTGCCTTGACAGGATGCAACATTTTGAAAATGCTTGAAATGCCCAGTGCAACATTTATATCAGTGAGGAATGCTGAATTGTTGGAAAACTTCATTTTCTTATTACTGTGGGACTTCAGTTAAACGCCCATTAATTCTCAAGATTTTACTTATTAGATTATCTCTGAGTTTAAAAAAAATCTCGAGCTGGGCAAAAAAAAAAAAAAAAAACTCAAACTTAAAAATGCATGTCCACTCATATCTGATTAATCTACAGTTAGGATAGAATTTCTCATTTTCAAAGTTACCATTTGTTTGTTTATTTCCACTTATTTTGCTTTCCTCAAGATCTATAATGTTATAATGTTTCCAAAAGTGCTTAGCATTCATGTATATGAAAGCAATGTAATTTAAGGGCTGAAATCCCATCTCCAGCCAGTTCTGCCATCTTTTTGCACATTCACATATGCAGCATTTCAATGGGCTATATTCAGAATGACACTCACTACCAGATAGATTTCCAATATTATTTTGCTCTTTAGCCAATTGTTTTGTTAATATTGACATTAACCAGGTTCATATCAAAACATAAATGCATTACACAACACTGTAAATCAATTCTACTTCAATAAAATAAAAAACAAAAAAACATAAATGCCTTTAGCAAATTAATTGAGCTGTAATTATTTGTGTTTAAACAGTCAAGGATAATCCCTTATTTAATAAAGGTTATCTACTGATCACACACATCAAGAATGTGAATGTGCTGGTTGATCCTAGTTCTTCTCTACTATGAGATGCAAACCATGAGTAGCCCAAATGTTGAGGCCTCACCAAGATATGAACAAATATAAAGTCATGTTTCCATATTATAAAATTTGTGTTTCCCCCTCATAATGCTGCATCTCAAACTAAGCAAGATAGAATGCTCTCTTGTTATTTACTGGGAGTCTAAAAAGGAGAATGTCACTTGTTCTCATAATGTAGAGAGTCCCCTGTAGTTGCAACTCAGGGTCTACCTTTGCTGCTGCCCCAGGTTCCCCTGCGCATTGTCATTGCCCCTTAAATCATCCCAAAGTGATGGCCTATTTCCACCTGTCAATGGAGCTTCTTAAGAAATAAGTAATGTCCTTTCCAGGGGTGTTTTTACTGGTACTCCAAAAATGTCCCACTCTCTGTGGTATAAGAATAGGGCCGGGGGCTTCCCTGGTGGCGCAGTGGTTGAGAATCCGCCTGCCAATGCAGGGGACACCGGTTCGAGCCCTGGTCTGGGAGGATCCCACGTGCTGCGGAGCAACTGGGCCCGTGAGCCACAATTACTGAGCCTGCGCGTCTGGAGCCTGTGCTCCGCAACAAGAGAGGCCACGACAGTGAGAGGCCCGCGCACCGCGATGAAGAGTGGCCCCCGCTTGCCACAACTAGAGAAAGCCCTTGCACAGAAACGAAGACCCAACACAGCCAAAAAATAAATAATAAATAAATTAATAAAATATAAGAAGATACAATGAAAATGTTTAAAACAAAAAGAATAGGGCCGGTTCTGAGTGCAGGCAGAAAAAAAAATGGCTATCTTTTCAACTCTGAGCGAAAATTTTCAAATGTGTCTCAAACCACAGTATTTGGGTCCAAAATTTCAACAAAATTCTCATGAAAGTTCTTCTGCCTCTTCTCTCAATTACTTATCTCTGGCAAGTAACTCTCAAAAATAAAAATGAACAACACAGAAACCACCCAGGAATAAAAATCAACAGCAAAAACCGCTCATGTCTTCACTAAGGAAATAACTCTCTCCATTCAGCGCACACAAAAATGTATTTTTCCATTTTCTCACTTCACCTCACAAACAAATAAAGCAAACATCCTTAGACATATTACTCCAGTACATCTACACCTACCAATATATATTACCTCTGGTATAACTCCTGGTTAACAATTTTCCTAACAACTGGCTAAATCCAAAGTCCATTGAGGTGATTTGCCTAAAATGAGGCAGCACCCTGACCCCAATGTAAATTGAAATCTCTACCTCTAGAGACAAAAGAAAATACGACTTTTAAATGATTATTTTTCCTACCCTTTGTATCAAAAATAATAGGCTACAGTCTCATCCAGAGTGCCCCATTGCATCTGAAATCCAAATGCCCTTGTGAAATTTAAAACAATTTCACTGGCTATGACTACTCCTGGTTAACTCTAGAAGTCTGCCAAACACGTTTACCCTTGAATTAGTAAAACACCAGTTCAAATCATGTGTTATAAATTGTTGTATTGCAGTACAATATACCTAACAACTTGATTTTTATTTTTCAGGAGGATTGTACTAAAGACATTAAATGGCATTCATCAAATATGTGAGCATGTGTCAAACACTGTATAATGGCTTTACAATATTATGAAAAATCTTGAGCATAATGAAAATGAGGATTTGCAGAACCCGAAATACAGAGGGTATGAGAAATTGGAAGTTCTTAGCACACAAGAGGGAGAAAAAACGCACATAGAGTAACCACAGAAATCAACAGAAAAACAGCATGAATGTGAACTTGTGATTGTTGCCTCTAACTCAACTGCACCAACAGCAAACTTGGAAAGCCTAATATAGGCTATGGACTTTTTGTGATTGTTTTTGACTTAATAAATTCCGAACAAGTTCCCTTCCTTGAAGCACCATCTCACAGAACCTCATCTTGAAACACTGCTTTCGGTTTGTCCCACAGCTCTCTGATGTGCTGGTCTTTTATTTAAGTCCTTTTTCTCTGTGTGTTTCATTTTAGATAAGTTCTATCACGGTTTTCAACTTCACTTGCCATATTTTTCTGCAATGTCTGGTTTGCCATTAATCGTACCCAGTGTATGTTTTATCTCACCCATTGTAGTTTCCCTCTTTAAAAGTTCAATAAATAGTGTTTAAATCTTCCATTTCTCTTCTTAACATGTTCAATCATTCCTCAAACATCTTGAATGTATAAAATACAGTCATACTCTTTTAAAGGCCTTTTCTACTAATGCTATTATTGTTATCAATGTCAGTTGACAGATGTGAGGGTTATTTCTTGGGTTTGTTTTTTTGTATGCCTGTAACTTTTTATTGGATCCGACATTAAAAATTTTGCTTTGTTAGATGCTGACCATTTCTGTATTTCTATAAATATTTTTGAGCTTTATTCTGGGATATAGTTAAGTTTCTTGGAAACAGTGTAATCTTTTGGGGGCTTGCTTTGAAACTTTTTGGATGGGAATATAGCAGCATTTATTCAAGGTTTCATTTTTTTTTCTCACTACTGAGTGCTCTACAGTATGCCCCATGAGTTATGAAGTTCCCCACTTTGACTGATGGAAAAATGTACTATTTCTGGCCATGTGTGAGCTCTGGGGATTACTCTTCTAATCCTTTCTGGCAATTCTTTCCCAGGTTTGGGTAGTTTCTTCATACTTGTGTCCTGAGCAGTGCTCAGCTGAATACTCATGGGGTATTTGCATCTCCAGAGTTTTCTCTCTGTGCCTTTCTCCTCCTTCTGGTACTCTGAAAGAAACTCTAGCCATCTTGGTCTTCCCAGACCCCCAGTTCTATCTCTTATACTTAAGGAGACTTCTCAGGCCTCATCTTGCTTACTTTCCCTATTCCAACATCTGATATTTGCTTCAGGCAGTAAACTGGAGCAACTGTAGATTTCATCTCATTTTCTTCCCATCTCTGAGAGACCATGGTTCTTTTTTGCCTATTTTCAAAGTCTTGAGAACCATTGTTTCATATATTTTTATTGTTTTTTAAATTGTTTTAGCTAGTGTCATAGACTGAATGTTCCCCCCAAATTCATATGTTGAGGTCCTAACCCTTAATGTGGCTGTATTTGGACTGTGATCTCTAAGGAAATATTTAAGATTAAATGAGTTCCTGAGGGTGGGGTCCTGAGCCAATAGGAATAGTGTCCTTATAAGAAGAAACACCAAAGTGCCCTCTCTCTCTCTCTCTCTCTCTCTCCATCCCACAGAAGCACAACAGAGACATCACATGAGGACACAGAAAGAAAGCAACCATTTGCAAGCCAGAAAGACATACCTCACCAGAAACCAAATTTGCTGGTCCCTTGATCTTGAACTTCTGGCCTCCAGAACTGGGAAGAAATAAATTTCTGATGTTTAAAGCACTCAGTTTGTGGTATTTTGTTATAGCAGCACAAACAGATTAATACAAGCAGATAGATAAATCCCATCCCTGTCACTCTATCTTGGCTGAAAGCAGAAGCTGCAGTTAACCTTGCACCCAGGACACAAAATTCAGAGGTTATCGTGATACAGAGAACATGGAAGTGAAAGCACAGAGCTCATATCAGCAAGGTCCAGTATTATTAGTACTAGTAACATTCATCAAGTACTTAATCATGTGTGAAGTACAGTGCTAAGGGCTTTAATTTTATTATATCATTTATTTCTCTTCAAAAACCTAGAGAGAAGTCTAGAACTTCTTCTACTCAGAATAACACCAATTCTCCCTACACCCTAAACCACCATAGGCAGTAGTGAGGAGGAATCTTTACAGTTCTGTGTACCCCAGTCACCTGGCAAGATCCTTATGCCTGTTTTTCTCTCTCATTCTTGACACCAAAATTCTGCCTTGAGAATAGTAAACTAGAAGTCAGATCAAGAGAAAATATTGAAACAGGAGTAAAGAGAGAAAAAGAATGGAAAATATAGAAAAAGTCATAAGAGACTTGTAGGACATAGTAAAAGTTCTATATATATGTATGCAGATGGAGAGGTGGAAGAGAGTGAATCAAAAGAATTATATGAAGAGAAAATGTCTGAAAATATTCTCCAAATCACGAACACATCAAGCCACAGATTCAAGAAGCTCTGTAAGTCCCAAGAAGATAAAGAAAACCACTCTAAGATGCATCATAGTAAAACTGCTGGAAACCATAAGCTAAAAGAAAAATGTTAAAACGCCAAGAAAAATGGGTATCTTATCTTCAAAGGAGCAGCAATGACAGCAAGTTTCTCAATATAAATTATGATAGCCAAAAGGTAATAGAATGACACTTTACAATGCAGAAAGAAAATAACGGCCAGTCTAAAAAGCCCATGATTGTATTCACCATTACAGTAACATAAAGAATAGTTTCACTTCCCTAAAGTTCCCTTTGGTCCTATTCATCTCTCCTCTCTCTGCCGCTCCCCTAAACTCCTGGCAACCACTGTTCTTTTTACTGTGTCTAGACTTTTGCCTTTTCCAGAATGACATGTATTGGAATCATACAGTATGTAGCCTTTTCAGACCGGCTTTTTCCACTGAGAAATATGCATCTAAGTTTCGTCCATGTCTTTTTATGGATTTATAGCTCATTTCTTTGTCATTGAATGATATTCCATTGTACGGATGTATCACAGTTTGTCCATTCAACTATTGAGGGGCAGCTTATTTGCTTCCAAGTTTTGGCAATTATAAATAAAGCTGCTATAAACGTTCAAAACAAATAAAAATAAAAAGCCCATGATCAATAAAACAATGGATAGCTGGTGGGAACCTGCTGTATAGCAACAGGGAGCTCAGCTTGGTGTTCTGTGTTGACCTAGATGGGTGGGATGGAGGTGGGGTGGGAGGGAGGTCCAAGAGGGAGGGGATATATGTATACATATAACTGATTCACTTTGTTGTACAGCAGAAACTAACACAACATTGTAAAGCAACTATACCCCAATTTAAATAAGTTAATAACTAAAATAAAACAATCTTCAAAACTACAGGTGAGATAAATGTTTTCAGACCAACAGAAGATAAAATAACTTTTGCCAGAAAAATTGCACTTAAAAACAGACAAAAACCCATTCAAGTGAGTTCCACAAGCAGGAAGAAAATGATCCAGAAGGAAACGAGAAAATGAAAGAAGGAATGAAGAGCATAAATAATAAGTGAGTAAATATAGAAAAATATCCATAGGCATGTATTGGTCACATTTATTTAAATATATGACATCTCCTCTGGAATGAGCACCCATACATCAAATTTTTGTCTCAACATCTCCTAAGTTTAATATACTTCTCAAACTTAATATGTGCAAAATAGAAATCATGGTCATCCTTCCAAAACTACTGCTTCTTCCATAATTGTCAATATCGTGGTAAATGGCAACTCCATCTTTCTAATTATTCAGGAAAAATAGCTTGGAGTCAACTTTACTCCTGTAATTTTTTTTTCACATATATATCCAAACTTTCAATAAATTCTATTTTTACGCTATTTCTGGAACCAAATGACACCACTTCCACTATTACCATTATGGCCCATCTTTTACTTGCATAATACTAATAGCACCCTAAATGGTTTCCCTGCTTTTCCTTTCCCTCCACACATAGTTTATTCTCAAAACAACAGCTACAGACATCTTTTCCCAAACCTAAATCAGATCTTGTCACTGCTAAAATTACCTCCAGTAATTTTCCATTTCATTCACAGTAGAAGTAAAGTTTGTCAGTGGCATACAAGGTTCCCTTAAATATGCTTATTATCCTGTTACCTATCTGGCTGTATCTCAAAATACATATATCTTTTGCTAACTGCCCCAGCCACAATGTTCTCTCTGCTTTTTTTCTCAAAACTCTAAGACCATGTCTGACTCAGAGGTTTTGCAACTGCTACTTCCTCTGCCTAGAATGTTCTTCACCCATATATATGTGCAGCTACCTGCTTCACCTCCTCCATCTTTTGAAAATCTATTCTCAGATGTCTTCCTATTGGTCAGGCCTTCTGGCCACACCATTTTTAACAGCAACCACACTCAGCACTCCCTGTCTTTCTTTGCTGTCTTATTTATACCCCAACACTTATCACTATCTGAGAATCTATGTATTCTACTTGTTTTGTTCTTATTTGTTTTTCCCAAATGAAACCCAAGTTCCATGTAGGCAGGTATTTGACATATATCTTATTGCAAGTAGTGTATCCATATCATGGAAATAGAGCCAGGGAAATTTCAATGCCCAACCATATTTGTTCAATGAAAAGAAAGCCCTTGCAATACTTGAAAGTATTATTTTTATAATACATATTTTACCAATGTGAAAAACAAAGTAAATAGTTTTGTCAGGTTCACCAGCAAAGAAGAACTGAAATCAGGAGTAATACTCAAAATAGCACAGCTCATAGTCCTTTCTTTTTACAACTGGACTATATTACCTCTCCAAACCTCACTTCAAACTTCTGATAAAAAGGATTTAATCAGTCCTTGTTTTCCAACTGAGGAGAACCTAAGCTAATGCACACAGGGAGTTTTTAAGACAGCAATGTAGTACCCATACATTTCTTTTAATACACTTAATCCCACAGAGCTATTCTCTTAGAATACCTCTGCTTAAGTCAATGTCTACTCACCGGGACCTTTTAAGAAGAGAAGCAATAAAAGTTACTTGAGGGCCTTCCTGGCCTTTAGTTGAATTAATCAGAAAACTTCACTGGGATTTTTTAACTTCAGATGTAGTTAATGGAGTCTAAAATTTTAAGGGTTATATCTTGAAAGATATAGTAGCCAGGTTTCCCACAAGAGAAGCAAAGATGGTCTTCAGAAAGAAAGCTAAAGATGAAGACGAACCAAGGGAACAGAGTGAGGGTCCTTTGATCATGTTTCCAGTGCATTATTTTTCTTATTGATTTTTAACAAAACATCATAAAGATTTTCCCATAATATAACCTAAACGTTTTCAAGGTTCTTTACTTTGTAAGTTTGTCTTGATTTGAGATCTATTTCTTTCCATTGTGTAAGGGAAAATATAATTCTGTATATATATGAAAGTCAACTGGCAAAATATCATTCATTAACTTGTTTATATTTTAACAGTATGATTTGAGGTGACACCTTAAGCAAACAATCTGCATGATACAATAAGTTTTAGACATTTTAGTGTGATATGCTTTCTAGATTAGAGCTGAGGTATTGGTTAGGAAGAAGCACACTAAAGTTTTTCCTTATCTTTGGGCATACCTATGGCTGTTTTTTGCCCTAAGAACTTTAAAAAACATGTGTATCAGGGAAAAATGTATTTTGAAATTACTGGATGATAATCTTACACATTATAAAGGACAATCCATTTTTACTTTTGATCTGTTTAATAAGTACATTATATGATTGAATTTATCCAACAATAGTAAAATATTTTATTTTAAATAAGTTGCATTGTAACATTTATGATATATTCTCACAATAAATAGGTGAAAACTTAATACTTACTAAAAATGTAAATTAGTCAAAAATTATATAGTAGTGACAGGCTTGTTTCCATGTGTGAGATTTCTGATAAAATCTATGTTTTCTTCCACTGAAAAAATTATCTGATTTCTTATTAACCCAGGTATGACATTTTAAAAGTAATAATCATAGAAGGAAATAGTTTAGAGTTGCATATTTCTACAGTTTTTCAGTATATATCTTATGATTTGGGGAAGAATAGTTAGAATATTGTTGGAATTTATATGAATATTTCCTTATTGGATAACAACTATTCTCTGTTTGGAACAGTATTTCTTAGTGTTTAAAAAGAATATCACTTACTAAGAAGGAACTGTTTTTCTACAAATAATATTGCTTCCTAGACATCATTCAGGAAAGTATTATTTGAGTATATACACAATAAATACATGATAACAATCTGTGGTACAAAATGGAATATGACATCTCATCTGTAGACTATTTCCATCTCTCCTTACTTTATACTGCTGCCTATCTATATTTTATTTTAAACATTGTAGAAGTGTATTTCAATGTTCTCAATATGAAGAACAATTGATAGCCATTCTTGTGTGATGCTTCTTTTCCTTTCTTTCTCTATTCATTCTTTATTTTACTTCTCAAAGATTCACATTTTTTCTGTTTTTATACCAATAAATGTATCACTTATTACCTGAAGATTTAATTAATTTCCATTTGCATCACTTTCCAGATCATTAATAAAGCTAATGTTAAGAATGATCTATATATCAGGTCCCTTTAACTTGACAGTCTGCTATTTTTTATTATTCTTTGTTTACTGTCCTTCAGAATATTGTCAGTCTTGCTGACAACCCTCATAGGGCAGGTATGAGTTAATTTTTCAAGCAAGATAATATGAAAAATAAGAAAAGACTTTAAACGCCTTCTGATAATTGGACTCTCCTAAAGCAAAATTCTACCACTGCTTACAAAATTTATTTATAGAATTATTTATCATTAATATGAAAAGATTATAATCATAATTATTAATCTAATGTATTTTAGTATTTTCTGATCTAATAAATATATAGTAAAATAAGTTGGAATGTGATTATAAATTCCATCAAGCCATTTAAAACATTTTATGAAAAGTCTTTACTCTTATTCATTTGTACTTATCCCAGAATGAAAAGCTGGTTCTTTTTTTTTTTTTTTTTTGAGTTCCAGTTACAAACTAGCCCCAACTAGTTCAATATGTTTGCTCAGTCCATCCAAAATATTTGCCAATTTGCTAATTGTGTATAAAAAATTGTACAGCTCGTTTCATAGAAAGACTCACAGAGTACTCTAAACATAGGAGAAGTCTTTATTTTAGTTTAGAGGAGGGGAAATATTTAATGATTAATGCACTGTCAGTTTCCTCTGGACACTTCCTATAGCCTTTAATCAATATTCATTAGGTTTATTGGTCAGCCAATTTTGTTTAATTGATACAGTTTTTCCTAATATCCCTGTAACCATCTGTCTTCTCAAAGATAAGTTTTGTTAATATACAAGTAGGTCTTTCTTTTTCTCTTTTAGTGATATAAGATTTGTACGAATTTCTTTTTTTTATTTTTTTCAGATAGATGTTTCTACTTTAACTTACCAAAGAGAAGAAACACTGGTTTTATATGATTTAACTGTATTTGAATAACAATGCATATAATCTTATGGTAATATTGGTTCACAATTATACAACAATTCCTGAAATCTAAATTAATGATATTAGTCCAGGCTTTGACAAATATTTTTAAGACATAGAACATATTTTTCAAATGAAATCATAGGAATACCTCAAGCTATATGACAGATAAAGCAGAACATCTCTGTAAAATAGATTCAAGGGAATGGATGTCTGAGGGTCTGCCTCTGTCGGTGTATCCAGACTTCTATGCTTCTCCACCTCACACAACCTCAGGCACCTCCAGAAAAAGCTAATATGGTGAGAAAATCAACTCAATTCCTTGGGAAAATGGGCATGGAGATGTATGGATTAAGAGATACACATTCAGAGGTATTGAATGGCCAATGCCAAGTGTTAGTAGAATGGTGGTTAAACATCCACGTGCTAGCACGCATGCACACACACATTTATTCTTAAAATCTAGGAGTATTCTACAGATATAGAGCTGCTTCTATGGAAGATTCTACTCTATTAGCTGGGATATACCAAATGTACTTTTCTAAGGGATCTGAAAATCTTCTTTTACAAAGCCTACTTGTAATTAATTTCATATTGTGGTTTTCATATGACATACGAATCATTTTTGTGTTGCATTTATTTTCCAATTGAATTTAATGTGCTTGACATGATAATAGGGTTCATATATCATTGGAATAAACTGTTACTCTAAGATGCTTTGTGAACAAAATGTATTTTCCTCATTTTTCAAGTAGCTGTACTAGAAAATCTTAAGCTATTCTTGAGCTAATCCAAATAAAGAAATAAAGCACTCAAGAAAAGGACATTTGTGAGGGAACTTCTCTGGTTCTTTTGAAACTAGAAATATGGAAAACAAATTAATTCTTCATTAAAGTAAAATTAAATCAGAAAATATATTTATATAATGAGATTATATAAAATATAGTTCATTCTCATATAAAAGTAAAATTATATTGTTATTAAGTAGTGGTATATTCAAAGCCTCTTTCAAAATATTTCAGCAATTTCTGGATCATATAGCTTTGCAAATTTAGGCTGTTGAAAAACTATATTTCAATTTTCACAGAAAGTTAAATACAGCAAACTTGGCAAACTAAAAATGTTCTATTACAACTCATGTCATTTGGTATGTTTCTTTCCTGGACACTGGCTTATTATATTTGACAAAGCTTTAAAACTTGGTGTACTGTTTGTATAAATGCACATATTAGGCTAACGATTTTAATTACTCAGAAAGAAAGGTGAAAATTTCTTTCCATTTAATCATGGTTATAATTTGGAAGTAGAACAAATAAGCAATCACTTGATTGAGGGTGACTTGACAATATTGTTAAGTCTAAGATTTTTAGGCTTATTCCAATCTGTGCCTCCTTTGAACCCAGAGAAGATAGATGCCTGGTTGCCCTAGGGCTGGTGCTTTAGAGGGCCCAGATCTGGCTCTCCTTCACCCATGACTCTTACCATGTCCCTCTCTACAATGTAAAGAGTCTTAAGTGTCAAGGAGATGACACTCCTACCTGAGGTCCTAGTTCCCCATGTCAATCCATTCTGTGGATA
Organism: Balaenoptera borealis; assembly: GCF_965194805.1. Lineage (NCBI taxonomy): Eukaryota > Metazoa > Chordata > Mammalia > Artiodactyla > Balaenopteridae > Balaenoptera > Balaenoptera borealis. The sequence goes on from NC_138866.1 coordinate 51,561,636, forward strand.
TCCAAAAACCTGGAATTTCCTGTCCCAAAGGACTGTTGCCAGGGCACTCTGACTACTACAAAGGTTTGCACACCTCTAAACCTGAAGGAAGCTAGAAGGCAACTGTTGTAGGGTCAGAGTGGTAGTGTAAAGCCCTGGGAGGATAGAAAAGTGAAAAAGACATGGTAGAAGATCAGAGAATTTCAGAAGCATTGCTTCCCTTAACATTACATTTCAGCATAGAACTCTGAGGAATCCAAGAAGTATAAATTCAAATCTGAACCTCTAGGTTTTTATGAAGATATTTATCAATGTAAAAGTATAAAACATATTTTATATTGTAAATTGTTGCTTTAATTTGTAACTTTCAAATGTTTATAAATATATTATGTGAACCTCTAACTGTACTCTGGCCCTACAACATAGGCATCTCAATATTGGACATGCACCTAATTACGATGATAGTTTCTACACAGCAAGTAAAGGAAGAAACACATTAAGAATAAGTCATCTTAAGTGACAACAAATTTGAATAATTTAGTTTCCAAATATTTGGTTTTAGCCTGTTTTCCCATTCTGGGTGAGCCAAATTGGCAGTCCACATGGTCTAATGCAATGACAAAAATGGATCATTGCTCAACCTCCCATTCTATTTGGGGATGGATGACAATTAAATGAATAATACAAAATTATTATTTTTTATTTTTTATAATAATATATCATAGCATACATATATCATTGCAAAAATACAAATATACATGTCTGTCATAATAGTATATTAGTTAAATAGTCGTATATTTTAGAATAGTATATTTAAAAATTGTTTTAATATACTAGTATATTTTTAAATAAATATAGTATATTTAATTGTAAATATACTAGTATTTTATTTTAAAATAAATTTTTCATAAACTTTAGTTTAAAATTCTAAATAAAATTACCTTGATCCAAATGGTAAATGACACTGAGGAAGAAAATCACACTTTACATGAAGTCTTATGTATGAAAATAGAAGACTCATAATATATTACTTATATGTGCCCCAGCAGATATTGAGTTACTCAGAAACTTTAAAAAATTTTCTTATAAATTACTCATGAGGTAAATATATTTTCTTAACATAAGAACTCTGAATGGTGATATAAATACTGCTAGTCTCAAAGAGTATAGAATAATAGGATTTTGATGATCATGAATTATATATATTTTCATGGGTATTGTCTGAGCACCAATTTCATGTATGATTGATTCTTAAAATGTGTTGAATGGAATATATTTTCAAGGTTCATTTATTCAAGATGAGGTTCAAGTCACATAAATAAAATTTCTTATAAAGAAGATGTGGCACATATATACAATGGAATATTACTCAGCCATAAAAAGAAATGAAATGGAGGTATTTGTAATGAGGTGGATGGAGTTAGAGTCTGTCATACAGAGTGAAGTAATTCAGAAAGAGAAAAACAAATACAGTATGCTAACACATATATACGGAATCTAAGGGAAAAAAAAAAAAAAAAAGGCCATGAAGAACCTAGTGGCAAGATGGTAATAAAGACACAGACCTACTAGAGAATGGACTTGAGGATATGGGGAGGGGGTGGGGTGAGATGTGACAGGGTAAGAGAGTGTCATGGACATATATACACTACCAAATGTAAAATAGATAGCTAGTGGGAAGCAGCCGCATAGCACAGGGAGATCAGCTCGATGCTTTGTGACCACCTAGAGGGGTGGGATGGGGAGGGTGGGAGGGAGGGAGATGCAAGAGGGAAGAGATATGGGAACATATTGTATATGTATAACTGATTAACTTTGTTATAAAGCAGAAGCTAACACACCATTGTAAGGCAATTATACTTCAATAAAGATGTTAAATAAATAAATAAATAAATAAATAAATTGTAAAGACAAAACAGTCCCCTAAAACACCAGAGTTCACATGGATTCCTATAGTAGAGTTCTTTTATATTTCTAATCAGTTCTTTTTACAGAGGCTAATTAAGAAAAAAAGTATACTCTATAATCTGATTATTCAACTTAATCTCCTCAACCAGCATCCAAGGGAGAACATTTTTTCTCTGAACTTTTCTGCACTAAATAGGTGTAGCGAGCCCTCTCCATCTCACTCATTCATTTATTCATGTATATATTCATGTATTCAACCACCACTTACTAGACATTATGCTAGGTACTGAGATAGAAACACATGTATAGCCTCGGAGCAACTAAGCCTGTGAGCCACAACTACTGAGCCCACGTGCCACAACTACTGAAGCCCGCGTGCCTAGAATCCATGCTCCACAACAAGAGAAGCCACCGCAGTGAGAAGCCCATGCACCACGACAAAGAGTAGCCCCCGCTCATTGCAACTAGAGAAAGCCTGCACACAGCAACGAAGACCCAACGCAGTCAAAAATTAATTAATTAATTAATTTTAAAAAGCAAAGATACATTGTACAACACAGGGAATATAGCCAATATTTTATAATAACTATAAACAGAGTATAATCTTTAAAAATTATGAATCACTATGTTGTACACCTGAAACTTATGTAATATTGTAAATCAACTATACCTCAAATTTTAAAAAAGAAAGAAAAAAGGAAAAAGGGGGAAAATAGGCAAAAGATCTGAATAGACACACCTTGCCAAAGGAAAATATACCAATGACAGCTAAGTATATGAAAAGGTGCTCAACATTATATGTCATTAGGGAAATACAAATTAAAACAACAATGAGATACCACTGCACACCTAGTAGAATGGCCAAAATTCGAAACACTGACAACACCATATCATCGTGAGGATATGGAGCAACAGAAACCTCATGCATTGCTGGTGGGAATGCAAAATGGTACAGCCACTTGGAAGACAGCTTGGCAGTTTCTCATAAAACTAAACATAGATCTATATTTCTGATTTTGTGCCAGCACCATACTGTCCTGATTGTAAGTCAGAAAGAGAAAAATGAATACCATATGCTAAAGCATATATATGGAATCTAAAAAAAAAGAAATGGTACTGATGAACCTAGTGGCAGAGCAGGAATAAAGATGTAGACATAGAGAATGGACTTGAGGACATGGAGGGGAGGGGGAAGCTGGGGCGAAGTGAGAGTAACATCGACATATATACAGTATCAAATGTAAAATAGTTAGCTAGTGGGAAGCAGCAGCATAGCACAGGGAGATCTGCTTGGTGCTTTGTGTCCACCTAGAGGGGTGGGATGGGGGGGGAGGGAGGAGCAAGAGGGAGGGGATATGGGGATGTATGTGTGCACGTGGCTGACTCACTTTGTTGTGCAACAGAGGCTAGCACAGTATTGTGAAGCAGTTATACTCCAATAAAGATCTATTTTAAAAAAAAACTAAAAATACACTTATCTTGTAATCTAAAGGTCACATTCCTTGGTATTTACCCAAATGAGTTGAAAACTTATGTTTACACAAAACCTGTACACAAATGTTTATAGCAGCTTTGTTCATAATTGCTAGAATTTGTAAGCCACCAAGATGTCCTTCAGTAGGTGAATGGGTAAATAAATATCCGGACAATGGAACATTATTCAATGATTAAAAGAAATGAGTTATCAAGTTACAAAAAGACATAGAGGAACCTTAAATGCATTTTTCTAAGTGAAAGAAGCCAATCTGAAAAGGCTGCATACTGTATGATTCCAACTCTATGGAGATAGTAAAAAATTCCAGGAAAGTAGGGAGGGCTAAATATATGGAGCACAGGGGATTTTTATGCTAGTGGAACTATTCTGTGTGCTACTGTAATGGTGGATACATGTGTCAAAACCCATAGAAAGTACAACAAAGAGAGTGAACTCTAGTACAAACTAAAACTTATATCTATACTGGTTTGTTAATTGTAACAAATGTACAACAGTAATGCAGGATGTTAGTAATCGGGGAAACTGTAGGAGAGGGATAGGAAGTATATAGGGACTCTGCTTTCAGCTCAATTTTTCTGTAAACCTAAAACTGCTCTACAAAGAAAGTCTATTAATTTAAAAAGTAAAAAAAAACCAAAAACAAAACACACATATACACGTATAAAAGCACACACACCAGATTATTGCATGAAGAAGTTAAGAGTATAAAGAGGAAGACAGATAAGTAATTTAATTTAATATGGATTGTTAAGCCTTGTGATAGAATAAAGTCCCTCTGTGAATATCTCTATCTACTAAAATAACCCAGGTAACCTCACTTTCTTTTCAACATGGACAATATGATATCTTTCAGTATATTAAAGCTACTTTACAGTTGTATATATTCTATACTTAAATTCTGTACTTACATTTACACACCACAACCCCAAAACAAATGAATCAATTGAAATCAGCTGATTCAGAATTGACAAGTTAAAAATTAATGACAAGGACAGTAAAACAGTTATAATAATTCCATTCCCTATTGTCAGAAGTTTAGTAGAAACATGGAAGATTTTTTTTAAAAACTTGTAAAGATGAAAATTTCAATATCTGATATAAAACATATTACTAAATGGGATTAATAGTGGATTAGACATTGTAGAAGCAAAGATAAATGAACTTGAAGACATAGTAGTCCAAAATGAAACACAGATAGAAAAAATACTGAAGGAAAATAAATACAGTATTTGTGAGTTGTGGGACAAATTTAAATGGCTTAAAAACTGAGTAATTGGAGTCCCTAAGGGAGACGGTTGGGGTGGGGGGGAAGTGTCAGAGAAAAAAATACATGAACATTCTTTTAATATAAAGAAATTTATAGATTTAGGGATTTAAAAAATCCCCAAGCACCATGAATAGGAAGAAAACTATACCAAGGCACATCATAATCAAATTACTCAAAACTGATAATTTTGGGAAAATCCTAAGACAGGAAGAGAGAAAAAACAAAAGTACATATAGAAAAACAAAGATAAGGCTGACAGCAGATTTCTTGTGAGAAACATTGCAAGTGGGAAGACAATGAAACAGCATTTTTAAAGTACTGAAACAAACAATCCCCATAAACCTGGAATTCTATATCCAGTGAAAATATCCTTCAAAAACAAAGGTGAACTAAAGACCTTTTCAATATTCAAAAGCTGAAAGAATTTATCTCTAGCAGGTCTGCGCTACAAGAAATATTAAAGGAAGTCCTTCATACAGAAAGTTATAGCAGATAGAAATATATATATAAACAAAAATGAATAAAGAACACTGAAAATAGTAACTATATAGATAAGCATGTACATTTTTTCTTACTATTGAAAAATCTTTAAAAGATGATTATTTAACAAAAATATTAACAATATATTGGACTTATATGTTGGATTTAAACGTATGATGAAAAGAGCAAAAAGGCTGGGAGAGAAGGAATGGAATTATACTGTTGGGAGGCTTTATAATATATATGAAGTAGAATAATATCATTTGAAGGTAGACTGCAATAAGTTAAAGATACATAGGATAAACCTTAAAGCAACCACTAAAATAACAAAACAAGCATTATAGCTAATGTGCTAACAAAGGAGGTGGTCAGAATCATAAAATATATCAATTGAACCAGAAAAATAAGGAGGGGAAGAGGAAGAGTGAAAAGCAAACAAAGAATAGATAGGGTAAATAGAAAATAAATAGCAAGATGATAGAGTTAAATATAATTATATTGGTAAGTACTTTAAAGGAAAACATTATCAAACCATCACACTTGAAAGGCAGATATGATCAGATTGGATAAAAAAGGTAAGACCCAACTATATGCTGCCTAGAATAAAAACACTTTAAAGACAGTCAGGTAAAGAGCAAAAGTGACATATATTGCTGGCTCCTCTGAAATGCAAATATTTAATAAAACTTGCCCTGTTTTTAACAGGAAAGGTAGAATCTGCAGTTCACTCTAGAACACATTCCCAGGGGTGAATGTCAAGCACATAACTGGCAAGTAGATAACATTGGCCCTTTTCTGATAGTTCCAAGTGGATTTAAATGGATTTATGCATAATCAGGGTTTGGCTCTTCATACTTAGTGATTGAAGCCAATGCTTCATATACTGTAAAGGACTGAAACGAAAAGTATTATGCCAGTTTGGAACTCTTGGGTCCATTTCATCAGATCAAGGCACTCACTTCACTGCCTACTCAGCACAACAATGGGAGAAGAAATATTACAGTCAGTGGACTAATCATATTCCTGATCACCCTCAGAGCAATGGCTTAATAGCGAATTGGAATAGACAAGTGAAAATCTGGTATTAAAGATAATGGGGGATGAGAGCAACTACATTATATAAATGATAAGATAGATTTACATTATATAACTTGTTATTCTATTTGGTGAAATTGGGGAACATGGGGCTAGAAGGTGATATAGGAACTTAGTAGAAAACTTTCCTACAGTACTACATCTTACTTTTTCAATGCCAGATCCAATAGTCCCTGGACCAAGATACTGTTAAGGATCCCAGAGGCTAGCAATTTTTCAAAATAAAATACTTTGTCTATAACTAGCACTCTAGTTTTATCTGAATTTATAAAATAAGGCTTTTTTTTCATTTTTGAACTTAAGTATATACAACACAATCAATTAATATCAAGTAAAGAAATATTAATCTATCCCACTAAAAGTATGACAAAAGTCATAACACTGAAAATTTACATGAAAATTGGTCTGTGTGTATGACACAAATTAAGCATTTAATAAAGTAAAAGAACATAGGCTTTGGGATGCAAAAAGCACTGGTGATGGTCCCAAGTCCATTACTCAGTAGCTCTTTTAATTAATTTATAAAAATTAAGATTATGATATTTTTATTCAGCCAATTTTACATTCCAAATGCAGTCACAACTGAATCCCACATTGTACATGCTCTTTTGCAATGGGACTTTGCCATTCTACTTTTGAGAGGTGAATATGGGCTCTCCCATGAATACAGGCTGACCTTAGTGACTTGCTTGTAACCAGTATCAGGCAGCAGAAGTAATAGTACATGACTCTTGAGACTAGGTCATGAAGAGGCTTATGGCTTCTGCCTAGGTTCCTCGGAAAGCTTGTTCCATGCTTATGAGAAGCCTGAACTTCATGAAGAAGGCACACATGAGATCTCCAGTTGACAGCCCAACCAATCTACACTCCAGCTCATCCCAGCCCAGGTGCCAGACATTTGAGTGAAGTCCCTAGATGTTTTCCACCCCTACCAGTTCAAATCACTCCTGCTATTAAAGTGGGAAGCCATCCATTGAGGCCTCAAACATCATAGAACAGAGACAAGCCCCCATCTGTGCCCAGTCTGAATTCTTAATCCAGAAAACTTGTAAGCATAATATAATGGTTGTGGTTTTGTATCAATAAGTTTCAGGTAGTTTTGAAAATGGAAGAACTTAAAATAAGGTATGAAGAATAACCCAATTGTCAGCCTCAATAAGGGTTCATTTCTTCCTTCTATTTCTCCTTAGCGCAAGAGCTCAGAGAGTCAAATTAGAGTTGCTAATATACCAAAACTGTGAAAAGTCCAAAAGAGAAATGGTAAGATGATAAAATATCATATCATCTTTACCTGTGCATAAAGCACTGCACATTTTTTTAATTACTGTTTTAATAGCTTATAAACCTGTTATTTTAAAGTATATAGAGTGAATGAAATAAAAATTCAATTTAATATATTCAATTTTTCTATGTGGTTTTGTTCCTTTTTTTTTTTTTTTTAAGGAAAGACTTGTTTTCTTTTGACTGTTAGCACCCAGTAATAATGATGACTTTATTAGTTCCGCAGTGAGGGAAGTAAGCCTTGATTCATAGGAACAGTCACAAGCTAAGTTGGGAACCTGCAGTTTTCTCAGCATGATCCTCGTGTAGTGAACTCTTCAGGACAACATGCAATTTCATTAAATCATTCCTCTTCCGACCAGCTTAACTACTACTTCACCACACAGCTTTCCCTAAAAATATAATAATTCAGTTACTTTCTATTATATATACTTCCAAATAATGTGTTGAGCTTTCCTAAAAAAGCAAATTAGGTAGCGCCAATTTTGTTCAGAATGGTGCAGTAGTTCTAGGACAAACATGGACTGTTCTTCTGTAAACCAGGACATGATAGCCTTTCTTTTACTCCACTCATGTTCTGGAGCCACAATTAAGTTTGCACTCTCCAGAAGCATGTTATAGCAGATGTGAAATTACTGCTGTTTATTACGTTTGAAATTTAACATTTTATGCATAATGAAAAGGTTTTAATTACCTAAACATGGATAAAATGAAATGGTAAAAAGATTAAAACTTACAGTGAAGTATATAATGATGGTTAATAAACATTCCCTAGCCCACCCCATCTTAGGAATAAAAATCAAACCACCATAATTTTTTTTAAAAGTATATCTCAAAAAATTGTGGGAACACTAGTCACTTTAAAATCCTTAAAAACAATCCAGAATGATACAAAGGCTTCCTGGCTATGATGTGATATTTAACTTTTCTCCTTAATCATGTTGGGTGTAATTGTGACATTTAATTACACTTTTTACCCCCCAAAGGCCTAGATTTTGCATCAAAATGTTTTTCAACATATCTAAAAAATAATTTTTATTGGGAGTATATCACATTCCTCCATTGGACCAGTAGAAAATTAACTTTTTCTTCAAAAATTTGAAATAGATTCTTATTTCATTACATTTTTTGTACATTTATAAGCTTCTTTAAAACACTTTAAATATGTATGAAATACTTTATCAGGCTGAAGCTCACTTGGAGAATTTGTGTCTGCTTCCTTAGAGAGGCTTCCTTCTAGTCTTTTCACACATTCAATAAACTTCATTCATTTTGCTTTCCGTGTGTGTGTAATGTCTGGAGGGAGTAAAACAGTTTTTGTCCAAGTTGAACTGGTTTATATTAAAAACTTCTAGGCCCTAGTAAGTGGGAAAGGAGAGAGACTTCATTCTCTATCATTTCTTTTGCCAGTTAAGAGGTATAGTTGTCTGTAAGAAACAGGAATTAACTACAGCTAGAGATTTTTTTTTAGCAGGCAGTTTCATGACTATAATGAAAAGACCCATATTTTGTTTGCTTGCTTGCTTTTCTGTTTTATTATAGGCTCACATTACTTGAGGCATCAGCTCCTTTCTGTATTTTGCACAGCTGACCCTATTAGAAATCATTGCATCAGCCCTCACCATGCCTTCCACCTCACTCCCACGTACAGTTAAATTATCCTGCAACCTATGCTCTGTTGGAAATTGAAACTGAGTCCTTTGACCACTCACAGTTTCTTTGTTGTTCTGTTTCAGTCTATTAGCGAATTTCTGCTAGTAAAATTATAGCTTCAAATGCTCAAATTAGAAGAGCAGAAATATCTAAAATGGAGTATCTTTGTTTTAGTCAGTCTGGGTGACTACACCGAATTACCAACATTTATTTCTCACAGTCCTGGAGGCTGACTAGTCCAGAATCAAGGCACTAGTAGATTCAGTTCCTGGCGAGGACCTGCTTCTTGGGTCACAAATGGCCATCTTCTACCTCCATCCTCACATGGTGGAGACAGAGCAGAGAGAGAGGAGCAAGTTCTCATGTCTCCTCTTATAAGGGCACTAACCTTGAGGGCTCCACCCTCATGACCTAATTACCTTCCAAAGGCCCTCCTAATACCGTCTTAACACCATGCTACTACCTCCTAATGCCATCACATTGGAGGTTAGGATTTCAACATGTGAATTTTGGGGGCACACAAATATTAAGTCCACAATATATTATAATTTAAGCAATTTTAAAAAGAGCAAAATTAATAAGTGGAAATAAAAAAGAGTAAAGATGAGAGTGAAAAATCAGAGAAATAGAAAACAAAAAAGCATAGAGAAAAGCAATAAAATAAAAGTTCTCTCTTTGAAAAGACTAATAAAATTGATAAATCATTAAAAATACTAATAAGGAAGAACAGAGAAAAGACTTTTTTAATAATATCAATTGAGAGTTATTACAGTTTCTTTAGACATCAAGTAATAATGTGTTAATATTATGAACAAATTTATGCCAATAAATTCAGAATTTTTGATGGTTTGGATGAATTTCTTGAAAGGCACAAACTAACTATGATGGTTCAAAAGAATCAGAAAATCTGAATAACTCTCTCAATTAAAAACATTGAATTCATTATTTAAAACTTTCCCACAACAAGGCATGGATGTCTGCTCATACTACTTCTATTCTGCATTGTATTAGAGATTCTAGTCAGTATAAGCAATGAATAAAGTACATAAAGGAAATAAAAGTCATGCAGAATGGAAGAGAAGTAGATAAACTGCCTTTTTCACAGGTACATGGTTAACTATAAAATCCCAAAGAATCTACAAAAGAAGCTTCCACCACTAAGGCATGAATTTAGGAAGGTCATAGTGTAAATGGTCACTGTGTGTTTGTGTACTAGTAGAAAAACTGAAATATGATATTTAGGAAAAATCAGTACTTAAACAGTAACATCAAAAATATACATTGGAGGGGACTTCCCTGGTGGTGCAGTGGTTAAGTATCTGCCTGCCAATGCAGGGGACATGGGTTCGAGCCCTGGTCCATGAAGATTCCACATGCCGCAGAGCAACTAAGCCCGTGCACCACAATTACTGAGCCCGGGCTCTAGAACTCAAGTGCCACAATTACTGAAGCCCGTGCACCTAAGCCCATGCTCCACAACAAGAGAAGCCACTGCAATGAGAAGCCTGCGCACCATACTCTACAACAAAGAGTAGCCCTCACTTGCCGCAACTAGAGAAAGCCCGCGGACAGCAACAAAGACCCAACGTAGTCAAAAATAAATAAATAAATAAATAAATTTATATATATATATATATATATATATATATATATATATATATATATATATATATATATACACACACTGGAATAAATTTAACAAAGGGCTTGTGAGCCCCCAAACTGAAAATACAGACAATTTTGCTATGAGAAATTAAAGAACATTTAAATGAATGGAAGGTTACATTATGTTCATGGATTGGAAGGCTCAATCATTAATATGTAAATTCTTTGCAAATAGTTCTATAGCTTCAACACAATCTTGATTAAAATATTAATAGGCGTATTTATAGATAAGTTGATTCTAAAATTTATTTGGCTGTGAAAAGGACCTAGAATAGTCAAAAGAATCTTACAAAATAACAATGTTGGAAGACTTACACTATCCTATTTCAAAAGTTAATTAAAGCTACAATATTCAAGACAGTGCATTGGTGTAAGGATAGATAAATAGATCAATTGAAGAGAACATTAAATCCCTAAATGAACCTACACATATAAAATAAGTAAAGTTTTGACAAAGATTCCAAAACAATTGGAAAGAAACTGGGGAAAGACACTCTTTTCAACAAATGTTGCTGGACTTCCTGCATAAAGACAAGGTCATAAACTTCTGCTCATCAAAGTCACCATAAAGGAAATTTTTAAAAAAGAAGTGACAGATAGAAATATTTACAATACATATATTTGACAAAAGACTTTTATCCAACATGTAAAGTATTCCAATAAATCATTTTTTAAAATCAAGCAATTTTGGACAAAAAGTTAAAAATATATTTTACAAGAAATATATTTAAATGGGGAATAAGTACATGAAAAGGTTCTCTACATCTTTAGTCATCAATGAAATGACATTAAAAATACAATGTCATACCACTTTATTCCTACTAGAATAGTTAAAATTAAATGTCAACAACAGTCTTGGCAATTCTGTGGAGCAATTCACACACTGCTGGAGCAAGGTAAAATTGTAAAATCATGTTGGAAAACTGGCGGCTTTTTACTAAGCCAAACAAATTGACCCAGCAATTCCCCTTGTTGGCTTTAACCCTAACCCAGAATAAAACATACATAAGTAAAATAATTACATATAAAATAGTCTAGTAGCTTTATTATTAATTGGCATAAAAACAAATATCAATCAACAAAAATGGATAAAAAATAATATTCACAGGGGAATATACTTTAGGAAAAAAACGTCTGCTGAATCATGCACCAACAGGCCTAAATCTCAACATTATGTTAACATTATGTTAAGCAGGAGAAGCTTAACACACAAAAAAACACATATAGCATAATTACAGTTATATGAATATTGAGAAATGGCAAAATTGATATATTTAATAGCATCAGAAGTGTGATTGTTTATAGAGGTTGAGATTAATTTGTAGAGAAAAGGAACTTCTGGGGTTGATAGAAATATTCTATGTTGTAATACTTATCAAATCACATCAAATTATACAATGAAAATATGAGCTATCATTGTATACTAATCTAACCTCAAAAATAAAATTATACTAAAAGTCCCAGTGTTGGTGTGGATGGAGAGTAACTGTACTTCTATACACTGCTGATGGAAGTGTAAAATGGAACAACCACTTTGGGACACTCTTTGCCAGTATCTACTAAAACTGAACATACATACCCTATTACTTAGCATTTCTACACCTAGTTATTTATCAAAAAAATATAAATTCAGATGTCTCCAAAAGAGATATAAAAAATACTCAAACTACGCTATTTATAATTGACATAAACATGAAACAAGCAAATATCTACCCAAAGGAGATTACAATATAGTTTCTCAAGAGTGGCAATTTTGACATTTTAGATCAAATAATTATTTGGGGGGGGGAACTATCAAGTGCACTGCAGGAAGTTTAGCAGCATCTTTGGCCTCTGTCCAACAGGTGTCACTAGTAAACACACAGTTATGACAATCAAAAATATCTCCAGACATTGCCATAGGTACCCTAAGGGAGGAAACTTATCCCCAATTGAGAACAACTGAAATAAACAAATATGGTATATATAGTCAGTGGAATATTACTCAGCAATATAAAGGAACAAACTATTAATAAACACACAACATGCACAAATGTAAGACAAAGTAGTATGTTGGTAAACATTAATAGCTGCTTCCTGAGATGGGGTGAGAGAGGCTGATAGGCAGCATTTGCCGATTTCTATTTCTACAACTATTTCAAAAGATAGCCTCTGAGTGCTTTTAGATTTATGTTTTTAGGGAGAACATTTCTATTTAGACTGTCACAAAATATTTGGAAATGTGGAATACCTTTATTAGTGAGTTTACAGATACCATTTGACTATTTATTGAGGATACTTTATAAAATCTTATGAATCCATAAACATTGGGGTTGTCTAATTTTGAGATTTTGTAATACTAACATTTCTCCTCAGTATCTATTGCTTTTTTCCTGTTTAATTTAGGTCCATTCCTAAATGAATCTCAACTTTCAGTAATTTATATTTTTAAATACGTTCCATTTATATTTATTTACAGATTTAAAATGTATCTTTTTATCTAAGAAGAAATTACTTTATATTTTCATAAAATAAATATATTTAAATACGTATATGTGTATAAAAAGAGGCTTTTTGTCCTTACAAGTAAGTAAATGTCACACAAAAAGTCTCAATTAGAATTCAAAGATAACATTGGGACCAGAGTAATTATTTTCCTTGAGGCTATGGTGCTGGATTGCTCATAATAAGGATATAAAATCTGACACCAGATTCTTCTACTTAGACATGTACCAACAATAGTAATGAAGAAGGATTCAAGAAAGTTACCAAGACTTTTGACTCCAGAAGAAAAGATTTGGCATCAATTTGTAGCTCAAGTTGAAGCACCAGCAAGCCACTGCAAATTCCATAACATGGCTATAATATTTAGATTTTAAGTAAATTTCACATGTGAATTCTTGACATTTGACTTTTCTTTTTCATCCCTAGTTCACTATTTTTTTTCCCTGCAGACCCAAGATGGATGCTGATTATAAGCTATGCTTAATTACTAAAGAATTATTCAGCAGTCCCTAGATTGAGTCTTTAGTATGTCATATACTAATACAGTCATTGAAGTTACCAATATTAATTTGAAAACTGAGGAGTACTTTGTTTTAGCACTCCAAATCAATGCCATTCAGTAATTAGGGGGAAACTACTCTCTGTAAACTGCATTCACTCATATCACATTATGTACAATTTCTTAGAAAAAGAAGGAAAGTAAATACTGGTCTCTACTCTTTTCCTCATGCTAGTTGGAGAATGTAAATTAAATTAATATTGGTAAAATGGAAATTTACTTGTGGATGACACTTGAACATCTACTCTACATCCTTCAGTAAAGTTCAGAAATATTTAATTTCAAAAGCATTTCACAAAAGTTCTTTACATTTTCAATGATGGTTTAGGCAGTGGTTGTATCTAGTCTCATATAAGTTAATCTTAAAATTCCAACTCCTCATCAGCCTCCCCTTTACAATTAGCCTCTTGGGCACTAAATAACCATCCAAAATGTTTTAGGAAGCAAGGAAATTGACATTGTCCTGGAAGCAACACAATATATGTGATGTATGGGGTTACAGCAAAGCCGTTTGTTGTGAGAGCAAAGCAGCTGCCCTTTTCAAATAAGGGAAGATAAATTATTACACTTGGTTATAGATATAACAGTATGCATTTGTTAAATAACATGTGTTCACTATGGAGAACAGTATGGTGATTCCTTAAAAAACTAAAAATAGAGCTACCATATGATCTTGCAATCCCACTCCTGGGTATATATCCAGAGAAAACCATAATTCAAAAACATACATGCAGCCAATGTTTATTGCAGCACTATTTACAATAGCCAGGACATGAAAATAACCTAAATGTCCATGGACAGATGAATGGATAAAGAAGATGTGGTACATATATACAATGGAATACTACTCAGCCATAAAAAGGAATGAAATAATGCCATTTGCAGCAACATGGACGGATCTAGAGATTATTGTACAAAGTGAAGTAAGCCAGACAGAGAAAGACAAATGTCATATGATATCCCTTATATGTGGAATCTAAAAAAATGATACAAATGAACTTATTTACAAAACAGAAATAGACCCACAGACATAGAAAACAAACTTTTGGTTACCAAAGGGGAAAACAGAGGAGGAATAAATTAGGAGTTTGGGATTAACATATACACACTACTATATATATAAAGTAGATAAACAACAAGGACTTACTGTATAGCACAGAGAACTAAACTCAATATTTTGTAATAACCTATAAGGGAAAAGAATCTGAAAAAAATAGATATATACATATGCATAACTAAATCACTTTGCTGTACACCTAAAACGAATGCAACATTGTAAATCAACTGTACTTCAATAAATAAGAGACAAGAAAAATAAATGTGTTCAATACCTTACTTAAAGCTACAATGAGTAGGTTGATTTCTTTAAAAAATTAATGCCAGGTAATAAGAAATCTTATTTCATGTAACTATGAATTATAAATATGTATTAATTTGTACTTTTGTCATTGCATGCCTAACACAATTATTTAGCATTTCTTAAAAGTTTATAAAATTCACAACTATTTCAAAATATTCCCAAAGATATGAAATGCATTGAACTGTTTTATAATTCAGAGCTAAATGTAATTTGCTTTATTCAGGGTCTTTCGGCCTCAGTTCTTCAGAATATGACCATAATCTCCTATAATTATGAAGTACTTCATACGTTGAGCAAGTTTTACAGCCCACTAAAAAGCTAATTAATGTTAAGTTCAAACTGGTTCTCTCACACTGGCATTGCTGTGAGTAGTTGGCGTGGCTTAAATATAAATATAAAGTGTGCTTTCCTTTGACCTTATGTAACCAAATGCAAGGGTAGCTCATTAAGAGAATTTTAGCATTTCTCTTCCATGGATATTTTAGTCATGCTTGGCTTTCAAAAGCAAAAAAGAAAAGTGGAGGGAAGGGGTGCAAGCTAGTGAAAGTTCAGCCAAGGTCAAATACCACATGCAATTTAATGCCTCTCTTAGTTTGCTCTTGACCTTGGGCAGGAAGCAAATCTCTAGAAGTCAGATGTCATAAGAAAAGTGCTTATGCTTTCTTCCCTCTAGTAATCTTTCTAATATTAGTTTTAGGGCATTCAACCTATGGTTATTTAACCTTATTGAGAATTCACACAAAGCAATATTCTTGCCATGTCTTCCAAAGAAATGCATTTAAGTATGTGTACAAGATTCATTTTATGGCCACTTCAAATCCTCCTGGCCCTACCTCTTCCTCCTGCCAAAGTCTGGTCATCATTTCCTCATAGACTTTGACCGGTTTTGTGAAAATGCACTTGACAGCGCCTTGCTTCATGCCAGTGCCCTGGGCTTCTTCTTTCCTACTCTAGGATGCTCGGGTTACATAGAAGTGTGGAGAGTTAACCTCCATGAAACCACTCTTCCTAATGACAAAGTCTTCTCCCTTTCTTCCAAGTGTAAGGAGTCACGAGCTAAGTTCATAAGATTCCTTAAGAGGTCCACTGGATAGAGCTCAGGTGGCCAGTAACAAATGCCAACTTAATATTGCATCCTTGGATGGTTTTCTCATTTCCCTGTTTTACTTCTCTACTGCTCCCTGGGATCATTTTCCAAATAAAATACCTACATGCCAAACTTTCCTTCTGTTATGGCTTTCAGGAACTTCTGACAAGATATAAGCAATGGACACATAGAGAGTTTTTATTAAACATAATTGTCTCATGCTTTATGATATGATAAATATTCTGAGAGTAGTTTTCAAGCTTTTTGTTTCACTAAATGGGATATTTGTTTAAGTACAGGACTAACATAGTACTGCCAACTTTTTAAAATAGGTATGGATATTTAAAAACAAAACAAATACCTTCTTAACATACTAGGTTCCAAAATTTTGCCTACACCTGAATCTGAGAAATCCCACTAAAAATAAATAAATAAATAAATAAATAAATAAATAAATAAAAGAAATCCCACTTGTTCAGGGTATGACTTTGGCAAGCTGTTAACATCCCCGAATCTCAGTTTCCTCATCTGTAAAATGGGGATAATAAGAGCATACTAGAAAGTTATAATAGTGACATAATAGGTAATGGAGTGCATTAGATATATCTTGTTGCATAACAAGCCAATCCCAAAGTCAGTGACTTAAAATATTAACCATTTAACTTGCTCAGGATTCTGCAGTCTGGGCAGGGGTCAGCAGAACAGTTCTTCTGGTGCTCTCTCCCCTGGGATTGTTCATAAACTTATCATCTGGAAGTTTCACTAGAGCTAGGTGGTTCAGGTTGGCCATCTTCACATACCTGGTGGTTAGCTGGGGTACTTTGATCTATCTCCCTCCTGTGGCCTCTTTGGAGGGCCCCTGATGTTTTTTACATTGAGGTAAACACCATTCCAAGTGGGAGAGAGTGGAATCTATACAAGCACCTTAAGGCTGAGGCTGGAGAGTAACAAAAAAACACTTCTGTCACTTTCTCTTGGTCATAGCAAATCACAGGGATTGGAAGGAAAAGGAATAAATTCCACATCTTAATGAGAGAAGCAAGAAATGATATGTGGCCCTTTTTAAAGGTAGTCACCACAGGAGTAGTATTTGTAAATAGTTTAAAACAGTGCCTGGTACATAGTCTCTGCCAATTTAAAAAAATAGCTATTTTCACTACATATTATTTCCTTTACTACTATTTTGTAAAAGAACAATTTATTTTTCTTAAAACTGTATGAAATTCATTATCTGAAAATAAAGAATTCCTCATATTGAATAAATTTAGTATAATTAAAATAGTATATATTCTTATCTCATTTCACATTTCACACAAAATATTAAGTACTTATTTATATACATATGTGTGCATACACACACACACACACACACACAAAACTAACCCTAGTCCCAGCACCAGCAGCACCAGTGTTTAGTAATTACTGGTCAAAAGCATCAGTTTTCCTTTTAAAATACAGTCATAAGGGGTCTAGTTTACCTACTTTTTGAAAAAAAGTTTTTATCACAACATGGCCATCCCAGGATTTCCATATAATTTTCTACCTCGAGAAGCCAAATGCAGGGAGAGCACATCTATTCTGTTTGGGAATTGAAAACAATTACAGGTTGGAATTATGTGGTTTCCTGTTCCACAAATGTTCCTAAGCTTCACGTGTGAGTTCAGGCATTAACTTAATTCTAGTAACGAACACAAGACCAGTATGAAGCTTCTTCCTCAGAACACACGGCCAAGTGTCAACTTCCATTCTTATCATGGCTTCCTATTACTTTCTTCGATGTAAGAATGACATTTTCCTTGGGTGGTTTTAAATATTATATGAAATAATCAGGGTGTGTGATGGCTTTGGACACATTTTATTATTTATAAAGTGATTATAGAAAAGTCAAAGCTATTTTTACTCTGCAACTATAATACACTCCATGCTTAGCCAGAAACTGCTGACTTCTCAGACTCCTGACAGGAGACTTTGACTGAACAGGGAATATTGGTTCACCAATGCTTTCCATGGGCATTTGATTTCTGCATCACTTGGTTTGCTGAATTTCACATTTCATCTCTGTGTGCCCGAGTGCCTGACCGCTTCTTGTGATGTAGACCTGACCTGTAGCCAAGATAACCTATTTTATCTGCTAGCTTCCCCTCCCCTTCCTGACTTTCCCACTTCTACCATGTGACCTATCATTGTTGATCTACGCTGAAAGGATTACAGTGACTGTGACAATCAAGGTAGTTGACCTTGCTGCTCTACTACTTATCTACAAATATCTATTTGAGGTGAATAGGATCAACTACACAAAGATTGTCTCTAAACAGCAATAAAATCCACCAGACACTCTAATTCCTACCCTAACATCATGTACATTGTGATCTTGGTAGGATGCAGCTAAAAGCTTCTATAACATGAAGAAACCACCTTTCAATTATTTATGATCAGAATTTTTCCAGGACATCTGTACCTGCTTTCCAGAATTGATATAAAGCTGATAATGTATAAACTCCAAATTATGTGTGCCTAATCCACCTGGGTCTTGCAAAAAAAAAAAAAAATGAAAGAGCCATGTGACTCTAACTCCAAATCAGCTACAGTATTTCGGAAGGTACTATGCACTTTCTACTTTGAGTGGTTACTTAGCAGGATTTGCTTATTCAAAAAGTCGAACTTTGTGAAAAGTGTTTAGAATTCCTACAGTTTTCAATGATTCTTATTTTATCTGGTATATGTTTTCAAAATTCATAGAAATCATATGGATCAGATTTTTCTAAGGATAATTTGTATTGATAAGGGAATTTTTAATATTTAGGGAGTACTTATTGAATAATACCTATTGTAATGTCTTTACAAAGAACAAATGAGGAAAGAGATGAAAGAGCTAGCAATTCAAATCATTTAAACACTCAGGTTAAGAAATCTAACTATTTACAAATTATTCTTAGTTATCAATAGCTAGGTCTTAAATGGCTTTTAGTTATTGAAGGCAAATTTATTTAAGAGCTTTGTATTATTTTCCAAGCAGCATTATCAAGGAAAACAAATAATTTATATCATGAATATTCATATAGCCTTATGTAAGAAAGGTAAACAAATGTAAATGCAGGTGGACAGCAGAAGATTAAAAAGCAAATTCAGCAATTCACCACGTAGGCATTTCTGTCTAACAACCTTTGAACTATGTCACTTATGTAAATGTTTTTGGAGCAGAAGATGGTTTAAATTTGAGATAGAAAAAAAGCCACATAAGAACATTTGCATTGTTTTTGAGAGAATTTGTTTTCCCTTGCTGGGCTTACTCAGGAATAAAATGTTTTCTTTTAAATACAAAAGTTTTTAAAGGAAAAGAAAGGATCTTTTACAAGATAACTGGAAACAGAAAATAAAATTCCACTACAGGAATCAAGGTCACAGTAGGAGCAGATGACTGTAGAATGGAAAAGAAAGGATGAAAGTGAATTTTAAGTTGGTTGGGAGAAAAAGAAAGCAGCATGGAGGAGAAGATTGTGCAGAAGAAGTAAAAATTCAGAAAAAGTGAGTCTGGAAAACTATGTTGCAATTGTTAGAAAACCTTACAAATAGTGATGATAATAGAACAGTGAGGCATTTGTTGAAGCAGCATTTCAGCCCTCTGAAACAAGACAAGAGGAAAGACTACAGATAAATCAAGACAGTTCGTGAGGGACCGTTACCACACTCCCAGCGAGCAGCATTTGGAGGCCAAAATTTAACTCACCCTTGAGTACCTCTGTAATTGGATTTGGAATATCTGCAGTGATAAATAGTCTAGTAAAAAATATTGATTGGAAGAACAGTGCAAAATGGAAAGATCTAGGAATGTCAATGTGACCAAAAACCTGGGGTTTAAATTCCAGCTCCAGCTCTTAATAGCAATGTGACCCTGAGCAAATTATTGAATTCTATGCACCTCAATTTCCTTAACTGTGAAGTGACATTTTAACTGTCTTATTCTGTTGTGAGTAAAATTATTAAGTCTTATAAATTGTAATAATTAGAAATGCCCTATCTCGGCACTGCTTGGAGGAGAAATACTTATTCTTGAAGGACTATAATATTCCTTTAAATCAGTACTGTGGTGTCCATCACTGTAGAGCTCCTCTTCCCTCTTATTTCTTAAAATTAGGAAAGTTTAAATAAAAGTGATGGAAATGACTGAATCTAATATCGCTAACATTGTTACAGTATTTAAATTTGTAGAAAGATAATTTTATTATAGAATTTAAAAGAGATTTTAGGAATACGAGGCAAGAAACTACTTAAGTCTTTATTCCTTTTATAGTTTAGCCTGTAATGCAGCAATTTGCTATTTTATTTTCTCTGTTTTATGCAATATTCTTAAAAGATAATTGAGCATTAAAAATTCTATTACATAGTTGAATAATTAATTTTTGAAGGTTATAATCACACTCTCTACTGTTAAACTTTCAGAATCATAGCAACTTAAATTAATTAGAAAAAGGCATGTTTTTTCAAATTCATAAACAAGATGTTAACCTTATGGAGAGTTTCTTAGAGCTTTTCTTTTAACTCATCAGTATAGAATCATCAAACAGCCCAGAGATTTTCCTCCAAGAGAACGTACTTTTTTTTCCTTTATTCACCACCCACTCACCAGCACTTCCAGTTGAGAAAATAAGAGCCATTAACTTGAGAACTACTTCCATACTGTTTATTCATCACCGTAATGGAATTTTGGTGATTCAGGAAAGGCTCATGTAAAGATTATTAAGATGTGACATGATCAGATCTATATTATTGTATTTTAACTGGTGGCAGTCTTCAGGGCTAATTAGACTGGCATGAAAATGGGTAAAACGAGGCCAGAAAGGAGATGACACTATAATCCAGGAGGGAGGCAGACTGAACTATGAGATTATTCACAGCATAAGCAGCATACTACTCAGCCTTGCGTTTCCCTATACACATTCAATATAGCAGTTTTACACTAATGTAAGAAAAGACTGAGCTAGGATTACTTGAGTGGGATCGGTAGGAGATTTAAGAAATGGTAGAATGCTTGCCAGCAGCATCTGAAAAATGGTTGGCTATAGAGACTCATCAAATGGGAAAGACAGAACTATGAAGGTTCAGGAACATATAACTAGGAGAATCAAGTGAATTAAGAGATTGACATTAAGAAAAAAAGAAGTAGGAGTAAATTTGGGAATGGAGGATGAACTATTTTTACTGGTTGAATTTGAGGCACTGTCAAGACATTGGGCAAGAGTGCCCTGCATGGAGTTGCAAAAAGTTTAAGACTGCAGAAATGTCCTTACAAAGTTAATTTATCTAGCGCTAGTGATTTAAGCTCCTTTAATATGATTCAATGCTCTTGAACAATCTCCTCAATGGTCTTGGGATTAATTTCCCTGTTATCATGATTAGTTTCACACTACCAGTTCCTAGTGGAAAAGTTGGAAGGAAAATGAGAACTTATCCTAAAAGAATATAATGTGGTTGGCTCAAGCCACAGTTTTCCCCTCTTGAACCATGTCCAAAGTATAAACATGACTTTCTTTTTCAGTTTAGCACTATCAATGTCTCACTCAAATATGAAGTACCTTATATTAGCCAAAGCAAACACTCTTTTTTCAATATTATATTTATATAATATTTATGTCTATCTGTAAATACTGCTCCCATTATCCTTCTTTCTAATAATTTTCAGCTTTATTGAGGTATAATTAACAAAATTGTAAGATATTTGAAGTATCCATTGTGGTGATTTGATGTACATATATATTGTGACAGGATCCCCACCATGTAATTAACATATCCATCACCTCACGTATTTGTCTTTCTTGTTGTTGATGACAACGTTCAGTTCTATCTATCCCCTCTCCATTTATCCCTAACTTACTTTGTGCTCAGAGAGGCCTACTTATATGAACCAAACCATTGATCTCTCTTGCCTTCTATCATCACATTGGACCAGAGATGGAGATGGTAGGGCATGAAGGGTATTTATTCTTTCTTCTTGCCAAGTTACTGTAGATTGGCTACATCTACCTATCAAAGACCACAGCTCTGGTTGGCAATTCTTCATATAGTTACATACACTAGGTCCTAGTAACTCCATTTCCCCCTTCAAGCTTAGGGCTGGTAAAGACCCCCTGCTATGCTAGCCCTATGCTATCAATACCCCTTATTTATTTAAGTATTTTCAGCTCTCCTTATATTACTTGTCTTGAATATGTCATTACTTTCCTGTTGGCACACAGAGAGTAACTGATGGATTAAATGAAGTAATATATGTCAAGTGCCTGGCACAAAGTAAGTTCTACAAAAAGTGTTAGCTATTATTAATATTCCTATATATTTGAAGTGCTTCTATGACATAATTACAGCTGATAAGAAATAAGTTCTAAATGATTAATATAAAATGACTAATTTAATACCATAATCCTTTGAGGTACCTTCTTTTATTATACTTTACCAAAGAGTAAACTGAGTAACAGAGACACTAAGTAACTTGCCAAAGAACGTACCGCTAAGTAAGCGGCAAAACCAGAATTTAACCTGACAGTCAGCCTCCAAAATATTCGCTCATAACACTGCCTATATTGTTTCATCTATGCCCTCTAGTGAGCCAGTCATTCTGCCAAGATCCCAGTGCCGGTCACTGCGAGCCCCTACCCCGCTTCGCTTTCACAGTCACCTTCCCAGGGATCAGGCCCAGCGGATTCCCCTGTGATCCCCACAGGGCGAGAGTGACCGGGGACTCCCAAGAAGTGACCCGCAACACTGAGGGAGCTGGATGTCCACCCTAGGCTCTCTTTTCCCACTGCAGGAACTGTAAGCTCAGGGGAGCCCTCCATCACAGTATCGTGCTAGCCTGGGGGAGGGGCAAATGCGGTCAGTGTGTAGCTGCTCCTCTTACCTTTAGAATGCCATCTGCCTTCGTCTTTGTAGTTCAAAGGGTGCTTCAGCCTCACCCTGTGTTCTAGGGTTTTCTCAGTGGCGTCTTGTCTATGAATAGTGAGTTGTTGGTCATTCTCCTTATAAGGTGAGCAAATTCAGGAATAACCTATGGCACCATCTTGGTGATGTTGAAACTGGATTATCATTAGTGAAATCCATTTTACCTGTAACCTGCCTTCACTAATCAAGGTTGTTTTAAATGTTGCTATAAAAGACTTGCCTGTCCTCCAAGCAGCACGTAGCCTAAACAGTAAGATGTTTGCCTGAGTTGTTTTCCAGGAACTTGGAGTCAGCTGTGTCTAGTTTGAGCTACAGAAACTAGACACAGCTGACTATAATAGTTACACAATTATTGCTCCCTTTTCCAACACCTTTCCACATCCTCCCCACACCTCAACCTGATTCTTTATCCTCAAAATACCCCGAGCCCCTTGCCTTCAGGGCGGCTGATTTGAGGCTTATTCTCCAGTTTCCTTGCTTGGCTGCTTTAGGAATCAACCCTCTCTTTGCTGTAAACCTCAGTGTCCCAGCGTTTTGGCTTGCTGTGCATTGGGCAAAATGAACCTAATTTGTTAACAGTATCACTCCTCTGAGCCAGTCATTTTGAAGTCTATTTTCATTCTGATGTGTTTTTAGTTCAATACAACTCTGTTCCTCTCTTCACTTATACACACACACACACACACACACACACACACACACACACACAAATCTATCTTGTTTCCATCCACCCTCTTAGTTGATTTTTGTGCTGATATAAAATTTCTTGACCAAACACTAGATTGTCTTGCCTCCTAAAAAATCAGTTCACATGAATGTACATAGGCATGCACAATGCACCAAAGAATAAAAGCAAACTTAAGAACTTAAATGCTCATGTTTTAGTGATGCAACTTGAATAAAACAAAAATTCATATAACCTTAAATGATGCTAGTACAGAGAAAAAGAGATACTGAGTTAAATCAAGCATCTTAGAGAAAAGTATTAGGAAAAAAAATCTCCAAATACAAAGCATACCTTGCCATTTCAAAATATTAAACACAATAACATAATTGTAAACAAACATAATCCCAAAACTCAATTCTAATACCTTACTGTTTTGAAATAAGGATTTTTAAAATTTTTATTGGATTTAGCTTAAATAAGATATAATTATCAAGTAACAATGTTTATAGTACATATTCAGCATTATTAATTTAAAAATGTAATTCTTTTACTTTCTATGTTGATTTGTATTATATTTGTGTCTCCTAACAATGGTGCTTTTTGTTTTTTTCAGGAGGAAACAACTTGATATTTTGGATATTAAGAAATACTTGCTCTTATGAAATAACACTTTACTAAAAATATAATTAATTATATTTATCTTTAATTTAATATTCAAAACATATAAATATATATCATTATAATCTTTAATGAAAATCAATGTATATAAAGACTTACTATGAGCCAGATATTTTGCTAGTTACCGTGATAAGAAAAAATGAGATTCAGGATCTGCTTCACAAAGCTTAACACCCAGTAGGGAAAATTAGATATAAGAATAAAACATTTCAATAAAGGAAGAATGAGACATCCTGAGGGATTCCCCAAAGTGAGAGACATGAATAGTGATTGGAAATTATCCTGGAAAGTTTAAAGAAGAATTAATCATTTGAGCTGTGTTTTAAAGTTTAAAAAGTTTTCAAAAAGGAGAGAGCATAAAAGTGAAGAGGGAAACATTTCTAGTGGAAAGAACTGCTTAACCTCAAGGACAATGACAAGGAAATGAAGGGCATGTGCAGCTTCACCAAGCTCACCTTCCTCTAGGGCATGACGCATACCAAGTATGACAGTGGAGAGCAAGCCATGAACAGCAAGGTGGTGACAAACTGTGTAGATTCTTGAATGCCAAGCAAGGAGTTTAGATTTCCTTGTTGAAAAGCCAAGTGTTTCTGCTTTAGAAAATGTAAAATGTCATCAGTGTGTGGAATAAATTGAAGGTAGGAGAAAATAATGACAGAGAGACCAGTAAGAAAACAACGGCAATAGTCA
Organism: Balaenoptera borealis; assembly: GCF_965194805.1. Lineage (NCBI taxonomy): Eukaryota > Metazoa > Chordata > Mammalia > Artiodactyla > Balaenopteridae > Balaenoptera > Balaenoptera borealis. The sequence continues at coordinate 51,586,917 of NC_138866.1, forward strand.
ATGCAGGGAGCAATAAGCACTTGAATTCTTATTATGTCTTTGTGAATTTAAAGTAGGAGAAATACGTTAAGAAACATTTGGTATGTCCAGATCAAAATCGTCCATAGAGCCTACATAGAATAGACTAGCAAATTTCTTCCCAATAAAGAAGTTTATTGTTTGACTAGGTGACCTTCTACTTTTCATTTGAGAACTTTTATGAGTAAATAGTTTGTATTTACTAAGACACAAGTAAACAAAAACTGGATAAGAAGTAGAGAGCAAAGTTTTGGAGACAAGAAACAGGCTTAAGTAAAGGGGCAGTTATTACAAAGAAGAATTCTAATGTACTTTACCCAAGAACTGAAGAGCTCCCTGCAAAGAAGGGCAGACTATGCTGTAGGAAGGGCTGTACATTTACAGACACTGACTTGAGTGACTTGAGAGCACTCAGGCCTTGAGAGCACAGCAGCTGGGAAGTTGCCACTCAGGCTCCCTGTACTTCTGTAGGATTGGCCCCTCACCTGTTGACGGCCACAGTGATCCTGACCCACATGTTCTTCTGCATGAGCCCCACTGCTGGCTTCAGCACTGTATGCCTACTCTCAATACCCATCCAAAGTGATTTTCCCAGACTTCCATTATCTTCCAGCATTTAAGGAGTTGGGGTTCTGTTTATACCAGTAGATTGTTCCGGTGGTGAATGCCTTGCTCTAGACAAGGCCTAAGACACTTAGAGCAGAGCAACCCCACATCCCTTAAAACACAGAAGGCAGATAAAAATAGTAGTGTGATTGATGAGCAAGAGCATTCTTGACATCCAAACAAGTTTGTATTTCTTAGGAGGGCAGTAGGCTGTGGGAGTTTAAATACCTACAATAAAAAAAAAAACCACCAAGATACGGTGCTATTATCTTCCTATGCAAATTTTTTAAATCGCCCAGAAGTTTAATGTTTATGGAAAATTTGTTCTCATTTCTTTATATTCATAATAATATGATGTATCAGCTGTTTATTCATTAGAGACAGTTGGTTCATGATCAGTTTGGAAATAAATGTGAAAAATCATGGTGCTGGTTAACAACAATAACAAAAAAAGAATATAACACATAAACTAAATTTCTGATAAATGCATACTGGTTTTTTTTTAAATAATTTATTTTAATTGGTCACTCATAATGCAAGAATATTTAAGTTTCCTTTATTATGGAAATATTCAATCAGAATATTTTCCATAATTTTGTAAATACTTAACTTCTTATTCTTAAGTAAGTTTTATAATCCCCAATTGAGCTGTTGTTTTAATACAGTTTAAAATTCAAACAACACTTTAAAGATGACCTTATTCCTCAAAAAATAGTTGTAATAATATTTTATTATTACCACCATTATCAAGATTTAATTCAACATATTGGGACAGATGAAAATAATTTGTCCCAAAAGATAATTCATTTTGAGCCAAAGAGTAGACCTCATTTGAAATGAAAGATTAAAGCAAAGATTTCTACCCACCAAAAGGGATGTATTTGCACAAATAATAGAAGTGAAAGAACAATAACTTTTACAGTGATTTTCATTCATCATTCTCAAATTTACAGGAATTGGAGGGTGGAAAATGGAAGGTAAAGTTGTACATAATAAGTATAGACATAAGAAAAAACAATAAAATAATATGTTTCTTAAAGGAGATTAATATACATTAGAGTAGAACCTACTACCATTTCCCTCAGAATCTTACACACATAGTACAATCATCAATAGTTACAGTAGAAACATAAAAATAAAGTGATTCTTCAAGACTGGTATACAAAAACTAAAAATCTTCATATTTTGTATTTCTAATTTTCTAGTAATATATTCTAGGACTTATGAATATAAAAAGTTTACTAAAATTCTTTGAAAATTAAAAGGGATCACATTATTAAATAGGGGAGAGATTTTCAGTGTAAAAATTTCATGTATTTCCCACTTTCTAATGTAAATATTCTGAGGAAATCCGTTAATTCTAAATGTCCTTGTATGAGTTTGTCTAATATATGAGATTTATATAATTTCACTCTCTAGAAATAAGCTAGGAAGAAGAAATTGATATATGGTTTTAATTTTATAGTGAAAAGAATTCAGGAAAATAGTTTAAATAATGATATTTTAAAATAGCATAATATAGCCACTAATAGAATATCTTACAAATTATTGGAGGGTAAAATAGAAAAGAAAATTAATACTTATAGTCAAAGAGGAGAAATACAAGAAAATTAAAAACTCAAATACGTAAAACGACAGACCAACATCAGTTACATCAGTGCATGTAAATATGTAAGAATCCCTTATTTAAAAAGAAGCTCTCAGATTGATCTAAATAATAAAGCTATACACATTATATAAGAGGTAGATCTAAACAGTACAGGATTATATCACTATGAAAGAAGAGGAAATGAAATATCTAATAAAAAGGGATCAGTTGAATTCATTATACCTCCACAAGATATACTCATTAAAATCATGTCTTTGAAGAAAATATAAGGTTATAGGAAAATGCCCCAAATATAATGAATAAAAAAGATATTCTAATATTATAATGGATATTCTAAATATAATACATATAATATGTCTTGATATTATAGATAGCTCAGTATTTAGATATTAGCTATTATAGCTAGATATTATAGGTAGCTCAGTATATAGAGATATAGAGATTATAAATAGTACAATATAGAGAGATATGTTATATATTTACATAGCAAGGAAAACATCAAGGATACACACCGAAATATTAATTGCCATCATATCTGCATTATGTGATTGGTGGTAGTCTTCAAATTTTTGGTATTTTCCAAATTATGCTTCCACCAGGTTTTGTTTTTATAATAGACTAAAGGGTCAGGAAGGTAAGATACATTTGCTTTGTTTCTATTAAAAAAAAATGGGTAATCATATAAAGAAAGAATTTTACAGTCAGCTCCTAGACTCAAAATTCATTGGCACTATTTTGTTTTGTAGGAAAGCATTAGTTAATGTTTAAAACTAATTAGGAAGAAACAAATTACATGTTATTTTGCCCCAGATTTTTATTTGTTAATATTTGGCAATGTTAGATTCCATTATATAATTACAACATTCTAGATTTCTTGTGTTAGAAAATTACTTCAGTCTAAGAAGATCGAATTTAACTATAACAGTTTAACTATCATATGCTTATTAAAGGATCCTTTGGTAATGTTTTATACTTTATGTTGCACCCTTAGCTTTAAGTAGAGTTATTCCAGTTTATAAATATCACTTTACACCAGGGTTTTCCAACACTGACACTATTGACTTTAGACTGGATAATTCTTTGTTGTGGGGTGCATTTCAGACTTGCCAGTCCTCACAACCCCCAATCATGTGAACCAATCCTCTCTCTCCCTCTGTGAGAGTGCGTGTCTCCTATTGATTTTGTTTCTTTAGAGAATGCTGACTTATACAGAATTTGGTACCAAGAACAGTGGTTCTAGAGGAACAGAATCTTAAGAATGAGTTTTTAAAAATTGGTTCTGTGATTTCTGGAATTGGTTCTCTAATCAGATTAGATTTAAAGGCACTGATGACTATATTTCCAGTGGTAAAGAGAACAGTGATTAGAGAGATAGAGATAGAGACAGAGGCAGAGATAGATAGAGTTATTATAGATATATCCTATTTTTTCTCTTTCTCTGGAGAACACTGACTGTTACAGTAGCCTAAAATCAAGATTGCAATCAAGTTGGGATGGAAAATGGATAAAATGGTGCAGGAAGACCCAGTTGCCTTTGATATTCTCTCCACAGCCCCCTCTAGACTCTAAGATCTGAATAATTAAAACCCTGGGAATTAACCCTTAGAGAAAAGGAATTTCAGAGAATGATGGGAAATTCCACTAGAGACACGGTCATGTGGATTGTCAAAAATGGAAGTATATATTCTTATTTCAGATTCTCACCATCCTAATATGCCTTCCTCATTCATCCCCCACTCTAAACTTATGCAGAAATGCACCAACCAGGGATCAAACTTTAATCTACCTTTGCTCTTTTCCTAAAAGGAATATAATCTAACCAGAAAAACTAATGGGACCTCCAAAGAACACAAACCCTAGAAAAGAAAGACAACAAACTGAATAATAATAAAAGATGAAGAAAAATTAATGAACCTGAGAGAATAAGAAATTAAAATAAGCAAAATAAATCTCTTCCTCAAAGAGATCAAGAAGGCTACTGTAACATGGAGTGAAGTCAGATCTTTATTAAAAGAGATAGTCCAACTGTTATATATAAAATACAGAATATCTAAAATGAAAATATCAAGTATGAATTTAGTGGCAAAAAAGGAAGTCACTAAGTTAAAAGATCAGGTCAAGAAATTCTCCTAGAAAGTATTAGAAACAGATAAATAATGTGAAAGAAAGTTAAGGATATAAGTGGTAGAAGTAGGTGCAGCAATATTGAAATGATAGATGTCCTAGTATGTGAAGAAAAAACATAAAAAGAAGGAAATATTTTAAATAATAAAAATTCATAGTTCCTAAGAATTAAGGAAAGATAAAAACTTCAAAAGAATCTCTCAGTCATGCACACACACACACACACACACACACACACAAAATCTAGATAAATTAGAGTGAAATTCAAGAATACCTAAAATAATGTGACAATTCTCCAAGCTTAGAGAGTGAATCTGACTTAAAAGCAAGCATCAGATTGATAGGATGAATCACTGACACTGTAGGCAAGAAAACAGTGATACATCATTTTCAAGTTACTGGGGAAAAATAAAAATAAATTAATGGCAGTTTTATACTAGCAAATTCTCATTTAGAGAAATAGACAAAATAAAACTATTTTCAATCACACAAAGTGTCAAAAGTTTTAAGAAAAAAACCTACATGAAATTATATATGGAGGAAATAACCAAATAAGGACAGAAATAAATCCAAAAGGATGCTAATTAATAAAAGTTTATTAACATTACTAATGATGTAAGGGTGAGAAAATAACTTACTGAATTGACTACTATCTAAATCTGCAGTAAACAAAAAAGGTTCAAAAGAACACATAACTAAACTCAAAATAATACCAAAATTGTGCTTTGGGAGGTTGGGGTAGAGAATGAACAATCAGGAAATACCTGCATGCCAGGTATATGGAGAAGGAAGAACATTTTATATCAAGAACGTTATAAAGAAAAAATATTTAAATGACCTTAATAAATTAGATACCAAGTGAAGCACAAAAAGTAGAATTTATAAATTCTATATACCTGCCGAAGAAAATTGTATCTATTCGTTTATTAAAATAAATGTAAATGAGTTAAGGTAACTTACCAAAATAGAAATTCTCAGACTGAATTTATAAAACCAAGATCCAGCATTATGTAGTAAATAAAAACATTTGAAGGAAGTGGGATTTTCAAAAGCTTGATAGTTAAGGAATGGAAGAAGATATGCAGAGAAATAAACCAAAGGAAGGCAAGAGTAGAAATTTTAACACTAAGCCATCATGAATGACCAATAATAGAAGGAGCTCTTAAATATAAAGCACCTGTAAATAAATTGGAGAAAATCTTTATGACCTTGGGGGTCACAGTTTTCTTTGACAAGCCACAAAAAATCACTAATCATTAAATTAAAACTTAGACTATATAAAGAATTTTTGCAATTCACTAATTAAGACAAACCCAATTAAAACAAATGGGCAAATTCTTGAATGGACACTTCAAAAAAGAATATATAAGAATGGCCCGTAAGCATATGCAGTATGCTCAACATCATTAGTAATCAGGAAAATCGGTTAAAACTACAAAGAGATGCTACTTCAGACGCAGTAGAATGACTAAAATTTTAAAAACTTGACAACACCAATTGTTGGCAAAGATTTGAACCAACCAGACTCTTGAATTGCTATAAATTGTACAACTACTCTGTAAAATTCTTTGGCAGTTAAGCACCTATTATATGCCCAAGCAATTCCACTCCTTGAAATTTACACAAGACAAATAAAAACATATGTCAAAAGAAGACTTCAAAAAATGTTCATAGCAGGTTTATTCATATTTTCCCAAACTGAAAATAGCCCAAATGTCCATCAACAGGAAATGGATAAGCAAATTTATTTTATGGAATATTTCAGCAATAAACAGGATCAATTACTAACACATGCAGCAATATAGATGATTCTCAAAAATATTATGTTGAATAAGAAGTCAGATACAATAAAGAACATACTGTGTAATATCACATTATGCATCAACTGCCTCATGACAACAACTTCAGACAAGGAAGGGGCAACACTATCAGATAGGGAGGGGTTGCCTCTCCTGCCAAGAGAGGCTCAGTGACATTCAGACTTCAGGCACTAAGATGTATCTGGATCCCCCAGAGTACCCCATTTCAATTCTTAGAGTCCCACTGTTTCCCAACAGACGCCCCAAACTTAAATAAGACATTTAGGGGGGCTATGAATTCATCTAACTTTGTATCGATAATTTGGCAACTCAAAGGATCAGACTCTGTTTCTGGTCTTTGTATGTTAATATTATGCCTTCAAGGATTGGATTCTATTAGGGGCACCATAGAAGACCTCTTATCTTCTGATAATTCAATGAGCAAGGATTTTTAAAGCTCTAAGCTTATCATTTTATTTTTCCTATAAATCCTCTAAGGAAGCTAAAAATATCCAGCTCAACCCACAGTCTTTATATAACTTAATAAGCGCTTCATTCTAAGTGACTCCAGGCAATAATATAAGCAGATCTTTCACAAATATGTACCATATACTACCATTGCATAATTCTCTGGTCTTAAATTCAAGTATCTGGAGGGATATTTACGATTTTTAATCCCTGCCAGATCAATTTAGCAATCTCAGCCTTCTATTTTCTTTAGAGTCTGACCTTCAGCACCTCCAGCTAATATTTACTCTATCTGTATTTAGTACAAGAAGAAAGAATCCATTCTAGCTAATTAAACACAAAGGGTTTTATTGAAGGGTATTAAATGGCTTAGAGAATTTTTGGAAGGGCTGATGAGACAGATTCGGGCCTGAGGAAGGAATGGGCCAAAAGCCACCACAAAGAATCAGGCCTCCAACTGCTACTCTAGCCAAGATCAGGTGGCTGCCTATCGAATTGGAAAGCTGCCGCAACAGTATCCCCCGCTACAATGCATATTACCATTGCATGAATGAGCTTATATATGTGTGTTAAATAAGATAACAAGAAAAGTATAGTATAAAAACTGCATTAGTTTATAAGAATTTTTCCCTGTTTGTCAATCCTTCACACCAAATGGTAACTGAAAGCAAAGTATATGAATACAGTCTAGTGCAGCAAGTACCAATAGATGGCACTCTTTCCCTGAACATAATACCATTCGCTCCCACCTTTCTCCTGGGCTCAGTTTGCCAGGTATTGGAAAGGCTTAATGTGTGATTTTCTCCTATCTTTGTGTATGTTACCCTTACCTCAATAAAATAGCATAACACAGGATTTTGAGGAACACATCCATCACCTTAAATCAAAAATTCTGTTCAATGGCCTCTGTTAGGAACTGCATTTTTAAAATGCATGTCACAAGACCGACCATTCTATTCATTGCATGATATGCTTCTTATCGCAAGAACCTAAATCATATTCAGAACATGAAAAGCAAAACAGCTGGGCTAAAGTAGTTTCAGGTTTTCTTAGTTTTAGCATAGTAGAAAGCAGTGGGAATAGTTGTAGAATCAACCAGGCTAAAATATCTATCAAAGAAGAGGCTCTTGGCAGCTCAGCCAAAGATATACAAAGTCACAAGGAGAGAACTCTAAAAAAAAAAAACAGAAATAAAGAAACAAAAATCCTCACCATATGCTTCACAATAAAAAAAAAAAGCAGGAAATTCTCTACTTGCCTCGCAAATGAATCTGATGCCATGTTACCATTAACTGGTCATTAAGATGTTTCCTGGCCTTTTACTTCCCTTCCACTACTTCTATCAGTTCTGAAAGAGCCCTCCCAAACCACCCGACCCACTAATAAAGCAGCTAGCGAGTAAGAGAACAAATGTGGCAAGAAAGAGAGATGTCAAACATTAACTGCTCCTTCTATTGCAGATGTCTAAGTCCAGGGTAGGCCTTCCCCTCTAAGGAGGGGGAAAGATTTGAATTATGTAAAGGTTTAAGTTTCCTATTTTATTATCTCAAGTTGACCAAAAGAGTATGGGATATGTCTGATATTTCATCCAGAGCCAGGAAAGAGGTTTCTACATAAAGAAATCACAACACCTGAAGTAGGAAAAAATAATAATTTGTCTTTTGTTTGAATCCTACTGTGTACATCTCATTTAACAAACCACTTACCTTACCCTAGGTGATACTTATCTTAGATTCTAGACTGTTTCCAATTCTTCACTTTTCAATGATATGATCACACAACTATGGCCATGGTATAGCTTTATTACGGGCAAAATATACTTGCCCTCATCTTGACATTGACTTGAACATGGAATTTCTTTGGCCAATGAGATGTTAGTGGAAGTTGTAAGTAGAGGCTTGAAATGTGGTTGTGAAGTTTGGCTTGGCTTCCTTAACCCTGGTGATTTACCATGAGAAGAACATGTCCTCAGCAAGCCACTGTCTTTCAAGCTGGATTGCACAATAAGATACATGGAGATGGCCACATGCACTGGGTAATTGCTGGACCCAAAAGACTGAGCATGATAAGGTACAGACCTGAACCTGAACTCAATCTATAATCTAGAATTGGGCGCCTGGAGCCTACTTTCTAGAATACAGCCTAGACCAGCCATGATGCAGTCACTCAATGACTCATGAATATGAAAATTAATTTTTAAAAATTTTAAACCACTGAACTTGTGAGTAGTTTGTTATACAGCATTATTGCAGCACGAGCTGACTGATACACACCTAAATTTCAATTAAACAATTTTATTCCTGACTATAATACATTGCTATGTCTCATCTAGCTTAGCAAAATTAACAACGTATTGATATTTTGGGTGAGGGGTTGTTGAAAAATGTTAAAACCACTGTGAGAGAAATAATTAGAAAATGATGATTTTCATAATTAAAATAATATATGGAATAAGATTTTAGCATACCTGACAATACATTTTCTAACCTTGCACAAGTCTATCTTGCTTTTGCACAGTTTTTCCTTTTTGTTTTTTTGAAAGCTAGGTGAAAATGTCTTCAAGAATATAAAAAATCTAAATTATTAGTAAATTTATAGGGGGAATTCATCATTTGCTAGGATGAATTTTATCAAAAATAGTCTTTAAATAGAACTCATATTAATTATACCAATCATCAAAAATATTTATGAAATAACATACATGCAAATTTCATGTATAAACTAAATTTCATATATGATTTCTTTTGACCCTTATTACAATGCTGAGAAGTTCCTATTTTAATAATTATTTCTCTTTTACAGATAAGAAGACTGAGGTTAAGAATTTGCTAAAAATGTTAACACTCAAAATTTATTTGTTTACTATTTAAGTAAAATATGCTTTTAATATATTTAATAGATATAACTGAAAACATTTAAAAGTTTTAGAATGGATAATATTATTTTCCCTCACTATTTTAAAACCACCTATCTCAGCCACTTTCCTAAACATCAATACTCTACATGTGTCAAGGTGATGTTGGGTAAAATGTAAGGCTAAAGTTGCCATCAAAGAATTCCTTAGAAAAATCCTTCAAAGTAAGAATATAAACCCTATTCTTTAAAATGGAGACTACAAGAAGAGCAGCCTATTAAAATTGGTCCCCTAAAAAACATTGTCCCCTAATGTACAGAGAACATTTTAAGGAAATAAATACTGCTAACATCTTTGTTAAACCTAACAAGCAGACTACTCCATGTACTAACAGCAAAGTAACAGCAAAGGGAAACAAGAATGGCAAATTATGTAGGACCAGTGTAATTGCTGTGTGTGAGCTGAGAACAGTAAGGTCCTTTGCCTTTGAAATGTAACTACAACACTATCTTGCTCTAATACCCCACAGGCAGCAGAATGATTGGAGCCAATATTAACTTAGACAGTTCTGGGGAGTCTCTGTTTAGCAACAGCTGTATGACTAGCACAAACCTAAGATTGTAAAACTAGATAGATAGTGAAACAGCACATAATCTTTTCGTCACGGGGCACTATTATATAAATGCATCTGTGTTGTTCATCTGAATGCTGCCAGCAATGGTTTGTTAGATTAAAACAAAAGGACTAAAGTAAAAACTACACAACATGCAATTGTAACGATCTTACACTCTACACAGGTGTGTTAGTGTGGAGCTTTCATCCACTAAAAGCCCGCTTCTATTTCCTTGTGAGGCAATAGGTCATAGTGCTTAGGATTTGGGGAATTAAAAATCTGAGTGCAATTCTCAACTCAACTACTTACTACTGGTCTGACCAAAGGCAAATATCAACTTCCTCAATAGTAAAAGGAGAAAAACAATTGTGCATTCTTCAAAGAGTGCTTTGAGATATATCAACTAATATATGTTAAGCCTTTAACACAATAACTAAGACATGGTAAGTACTTGAATATACTTTGCCTTATTATTTTATAACCAATATCATCACTAACCCATTTTCTTATGCTTTTTCTCAGTATTTGATGTTCCTCTCACTTCATGTATTAGACCACTTAATTAGAATACACATATATCTAATGTGCTTAGGAAAAATGTGAGATGGACAGAAATGATGAGGAGAGGAGAGAGATATAGAAGAATCCAATAAAGAAGAAAAGTCAGTGTAATGGCCAGTAAGGTTTTGCTGAGTTCAGAGAGTTGAGCTGGTATAGTAGTTTAATAAGCCTAGAAATCAATCAGCACAATTCTCTCGTTAAAACCCAATACAGTATTGTTTTTCCTGCACAGAGAGACAAAAACCAGCATTAGTGTATTCATGTAGATCAGTGGTTCTAAACCCTGTAACAAATATTTTCTAAAGTTCCCTTTACTGCCTAAAAAGACATTTATGGAAAATATAACCTGAAACCACACATTAGAATAATTCAATCACACATTATTAATGCAAATTTATTCATTATATTGACACAAGAGAATCAATATAATCTTCTAACTGTAAAGGAAAGAAAACATAATTTATAGTAAAATAATTGGCTACAATAAAAGACTTAATGAAGTAATTAGATTCTTGTACTTCCTTATAGTAGGTTTGGATTTAAGAGGAGCTTACTCTATTAAGTGCAAGAAAATGCAAGAACAGAGATATGTGTGGATACTAAAATAAAACCAATGTTAGGCTAACTAATAGTTGTTAATTGTTGATAAGACTACTAATAACAGCAATACGTAAGACTGTAGACCAATGATGTCCAATGTGGTAACTACTAGCCCCAAATGGCTATTGAAATATGGTCAGTGACACTGAAGAACTGAATTTTTAACTTTATTCAGTTTTAATTAAATTAGGTTTATACTAAAAACTAAATCAGTATAAAATAGCTCGATGATGTTTACACTATTAATTACAGGTTGAAATGATAATTGGGGGATATAGTATGCTAAATATAATATGTAATTAAAATTAACTCCCCTTGCTTATTTTTACTATTTATAATATGGCTACTAAATATTTTGAAATTATATGCGTGGCTCTCATTTGTGGCTTGCATTGTACTTCCACAGCACAGCATTGCTATAAACAAACTGAGTAGTAAACCTCTGAGGATAATAGCAGAGTAAAATGGATTAACAATAAGGAATACCCCCAATTTGTTTCAATTTGTAATTTCTATAACCAAGATAAATTATTTCAATATGTAATTTCTACAATCTAGATTTATTTCTGCATTACAAAAATTAAATTACCTATATATACAATTTTAAAACAATCTTTATTAATGAAATTCAGTGAGAAACCTAAATTTAATCTATGCTATTAAAGGTGTTCAAAGTATGTTAAAAAGAATCTCGTGTTTCCTCTGCTACAAATACATGTATTGATATTGGTCCTTTTGCCAGAATTACACTACATCCCTGGCAGCCATTTCAACCAAATATGTTGTTGGAAATCTAGAGTAAGTTTTTCTTTCTGAGGAAGTGTGTATAAGTATTAAAAGCATCCAAAACCCTTCATAATTAAATTGAATAAAGTGTGCTTTGGCCCCAACATTGGTTTTCAGCTCAATTAAATTTTTCTGAAAATTTTGGCTAACGTGTTCTTCATCCATTTCAAATGGATTAATTACCCAGTCCAGTTTTGTAAATTAAACCAAAATTTATAAAAATCTAATCATCCTCTTTCTAGTAGCCATTCAAATGAAAGCAATCCATTTGCATTTATCTAACTTCTGCAAAGATGAAAGCTATAAAAATGTTTGATGCAAAAGCTAATTTAAAATAATACATGTTCATTGACAAATCCTACAATAATTCCATTCATTATGAGATTGATCTTCATTTCTAGCATCTTATAATGGATCCCATTTAACTTTGCAAACATAAATATATCTGCAAGATATATCATTTTGTGATATTTGAATTGTGATGCTTAATTTTTCATTTAATGAATTCTTTGGTTATTTTAAATAATAAAAACATGTTTAACTTTACATTGAAGTCACCTTACTTCCAATTTCAAACTCTTTTTATTACCATTGCATAGTTTACTCTTAATTCTATTTGTAACATCAAATACAACATTCATTGATTTTGAAGTATTTCTTTAATAGCCCTGATGTCAGTAAATAATATAATGAATTACTAAACTACCTAGAGTTATTAATATCAGCTCTACATCTACTTTGTAGACCCCTCATAGCTGCTATTGAAGCAGTGGTATTTGGAAAGCAAATATGTTTTCACATGAGATTTTTAAGAGCTTTGTGAATCGACCATCTCTTTGTATCCATCCTCACTAATTTTGAAAGTAACATTTCTTTCACGATTTTTTATCTTTAAGAACCTGACATATATATGACCAGTAATGATTCATTTTCACATAGGATACTTCATCCCTTGTATGAAAATTTGCTTGACTGCTGTTCACTATACAGTTGATCTTCAACATTTTTCACAATCTCATCAAGGTTTCTTGATACAAAATCATTGCTCAGTAAAACACAAGATTTTTTTTTTCATTTGAACTTCTTTCAATAAATAAAAATAACAGTCTCTTAAAGAGCTGGAAAGATTACTTTAATATTTTTGGTTTCATATATCTTGTAATACATTGTGCTATTCTATAAGAAATAATGAAAACTTTAGTCCTCTGAGTAGGATATATTTAAAGCAGTCTGGTGACAGTAATATAGTTTTCAAACTTTTTCTATAAATTTCAGAAATATGTTATATCCTTGCTAATTTAATCAGTGTGTTTCTCTGCAAAATTTGCATTAAATTTCACTGGTTTTTATTGTTTCGTTTAAAAATGGGTTCACAGATTAGGAATATGAGAAAGTGCTCAATTATTGGACAAACTACAAAATCCAATATTACATAATCAGCTGAATACCACTGATATGTTTTCTTTATATTTGACATTTTTAAGTAAGAATTTTGTATGTATATTTACATAAATAACCTATGAAAATGTAAAAATTATAAATACAAACTGAAAAATTATGTTACATTCGTGACTCAAATATCACAAGCAACATTGTCATGGTAAAGTAATTTTCCAAAATGGAAAGTGACTTTTGGCAAAATTCAAACAAAAAGATGGACAATGTCCCTTTGATATATAGATGAAATCCAGGAAAATTTGGTATATATTAGAACCATGAAAAATATCTTGTATATGCCTATAGTGAGTTAGTTTCTAGGCTCAGCTAATTTTAAACAGCAATGAGAGATAATCAAAATTTGTCTCCAGAGAATTTTTTAAAATATGCAGTACTTCTCCATGCTTTATAGTGTCTAGAATTCTTGGTCTCTATCTACTAATGCAGCATCACCTTTAATAATTTAGTAATCAAAGACATGTCTCCAATAAATTTCCAAAAATTACCCGAGTGAGTGTGTTTCTGCCCCCAAAGAGAGCACTAAATAAGATATAAAACAGTGAATTCTGCTATCCATGTGAAAACTATTGCCACACTTGCCTCTCATCTGCTATTGTGTCCTTTTATATTCAATGAGTAATTTTTGCTATATCTCAGCCTCTTTCATAAAAGCAGGTATTATTAAAAATTTAGCCTTTGAACAGACTTCGGGGTTTGTCACAGAAAGATGATATTGGGAAACTTTTTACAAGTTTATGAGAATGAATCACGTTTTAGCAAATTTATGAGATTGAATTATTTTTCTTTCATTTCTTATATGTAATGCTGTCTGTAATGCTAGTTTCATATTTTTATACTATAACATAATATATGGGTTCATCTTTACATATTATTATACAAAGAAAATAATTTTTAGCAAATGTTACAGTGACCACTCTAAATTTTATCATTAATAAAATCCACATAGCCTTCCTCCATGACACAAATATAAAAAGGAATCATTGACTTGCTTCTGCAGCTAGCATTTGTGTCTTTGCCTCGGATGGAGGAGGGAAGCTAACATTTAATGTGTGCTTAATATTGGCAAAGTACTAAAGTAATTGTTTAATCCCCGCAACAATCCCAGAAAGCTATTTTAAAATGAAGGAACAAATCTCAGGAGACTGAATGACTTTCTCCAAAGCATAGTAAAAGTCAAGTTTAGTTAAGTCTTTCTACTCTATCACCTTGTCCTCCATCTTAGCCTGTATGCTCAGGGAGTGCTCCAACCTTATCCTTTTAAAATGACACCCTATTGGGGCTTCCCTGGTGGCGCAGTGGTTGAGAATCTGCCTGCCAATGCAGGCCACACGGGGTCGAGCCCTGGTCTGGGAAGATCCCACATGCCGCAGAGCAACTGGGCCCGTGAGCCACAACTGCTGAGCCTGCGCGTCTGGAGCCTGTGCTCCGCAACAACAGAGGCAGCGATAGTGAGAGGCCTGCGCACCGCGATTAAGAGTGGCCCCCGCTTGCCACAACTAGAGAAAGCCCTCGCACAGAAACGAAGACCCAACACAGCCATAAATAAAATAAATAAATAAATTTTAAATGACACCTTATTACTTGTAATAAATATCAGAATTTCTTTCCCCAAAATATCAGAATGATTTTGGAAGTTGTGTTTCAGTGCATCAATTATTATTTTAATGTTCTGCCCCCTGCTAGTCTTAATTATGTGCCCTTCAATGTAATGAGCATGGTGGTTATGGAAAAAAGTGATATATACATACTCCTCCTAAAATATGTTTGGTATAGTCTCTGGATTAACAACATGGATTTTGAAAACAAATAAGCCAAGTTTACTGTGTTTTGCATTTACATGAAAATACTTATTTTCCTTAAGCAGGTAAGGTTAAAAGTTATACTATGATGGAAGAATTTTAAGGATCTTGAGGGTTTCATAATTAGAACCATGGGAAACTCACATTTCTAAAGGCTCATCAGAGCTATCGGTGTGAACTAAATCCATTTAGTTCTTTTTTGACTAGTGTTTTTCAGTATTTTATTCCCTTAAGATTCTGTCTGTAGTCACATTTTCTTTTGAATACCCACAAATTATCTATTCCACTCACATTAGTTTCATTGAAAAGCAGTACTTATATTGTGATAATTTTGAAAGCTATTTATCATCTCACTCAGGCTTTTATCCCTCTCTTACTTCTATCGACATTTCTTCTCACCTTTAAAGAGACAGTTTCAGCCCAACCAGGATATTCATTAGTCCTTGATGTAAACTTGCTTAGTCCACTTGCTCCTGTGGCGATTTATACACTTTCTTCTGCAGTTTTACTTTGCTAATTGGTCCAGTCAGTCTTTCTTCCCACAGCTTCTTTTCCAATTATCTTCCCTTAAATTCCCCACCACAGTGTAATTTTCCATTGTTACAGGATAATCAACAAGTCCTTCCCCTGATTCTGCTGTAGATTCCCCAGTAGTTAAAATATTCTGCGTTATATTCCTAGGCAGAATTCTTATCCTTAAATTTAAAAATAGACTTAGATCCATCTGTGGGGGCAAAAAAGAAAGTAAAAACTTCCTGGCCTGGGTATGGGTACATATCTGGTGTTTATAAGAGTTGAAGACTGCCTTCAAGACCCCTTATTCTCATCATTATCGTGCTCTCTGTTTTCTCATTTTCCTCAATACTTCCAACAATCTCGCAAACCCACCATAGAAATAAAAGTTCCTAATATTAATGCGGGAAAGCTGCATAAAATTGTTTCTTTTTCTCATTCTTATATTGAAAAGCTTTAAGTCTCTGTTTGTATACGTGAACATCATGAGGTCAGATAATTGCTTTTTGTTGATTCTTTATAAAGTTCTTTCACTCAATGAACACTCCATAAATGTTTGATTTTTATTAAGAAATTAATTTGTAGAACAAATACTAGTAAAACTTGAAAATAGCTGCTATTTTCTACCTTAAAAATACATACTTATAAATTGGATGCTGAATGTATGTTTTAGTTTATGTGATGCTGACTGGGGTGAAAGAAGGTGATAGGTAGAAATTGAAGGGAAAAAGGCAATGTCTATGATTTTTAGACATAAGAGGAGAAACTAACTGGAAACAGAATTGACACTGCCTGTTTTGACCATAATACAAAGCAAGTAGCTTGATTAAAAGGGAGAGAGTAAGAAGAAAATCAGATTACTGAACTTATAAATGAAGTATAATATCAAATTCTTTAATAGGAACAAAAAGTCTCATGCATTTAAGATATATAGCAAAAGCAGGTATAAAATTCTGAAAATCAAACTCACATTTATTAAAATCTAATATAAGGAAGTTAAAAGCAAGAATCCAGAAAATATCAAGTTATACACATAGTACAAGAGTAAAATAATCCTTAAAAAAATAAATACCTTAAGTGTAACTCACTTTATATTTGCAAACATGTATATTGGAATACTTTTGTATAATTAGAAATAATGACTGAAAGCAATTTTAAAACATTTTACAGATGGCTGTTCATAAAAAGGGGACCATAGGAAAACAAACATTCCAGTACAGATCCTCCACAAATACACTTTTACTAAATCATTTCCAATCCTTGCATCCAGGGCCCCTGCAGTTTTCATTGGTTTCTATGGAATAGAGAAACCACATGTCTGCCTGTTAAGGTACACCTTATTACAGTGACTACTGCAAAGTAACGTGCTTGAACAAACAAACATACACAATATGCTCAAAATGTTAAATCTCACTACAAAAATAAAACAGAAAAAGATTCAATATCACTAATATAATAATAAAGATCTAAATGTTTAATATCACAAATAAATACATGCACATTAAAACAATGGGATAGCATTTCAGCTTATAAAATCAACATTTAAGATATGAATTAGTTAAATTATTTAAATGATTTATTTATTTTATATGACTCTAAATAATATGTGTTTTCAAATATATGTCATTGAAATAAAAAATTTAACTGTCCATAATATCAGAGTTTTAAAAAAATTGTGTGATCCTACAAAATTGATGCAAGTGAAAATAATAACCCAATGACCAAGGAGCCCATGTGTTCTGGATGATCTCTGAGCGGCTGTGGAGCAGAGCCCTCTGATGATCTATTTTGAACATATATCCTCAGAGAAAATTCAATGTTGTGTTGAGACACTGAAATTCTGAGGAATTACCTATGATTATTCAGACTCCATGAGAGTTTCAGTGCATATGTGGACATGTACCTCTCCAACCAGAAGATCCTGGCCTCTCCTCTCAAAATATATCACTTTCATAAAAGAGCAGGGCTTACTGAGATCACTGATATCTCCAAAGAATAGGGATTAAAGTTAGACATAAATTTAGGGTTTAGATTAAGTTTTAGTATTTATTACTTAATAAATTATCAGGGAGCAACAGCCTAAGAGGTGCATACTTTCTCCCAGTCTGAAGATGACTTATAATATTGAAGAAAAATACAGTTGAGTAGATAGAAAAATAAATTTTAGAGTCAAGGAAATCCTAATTCAAATACGTCTCACCAGTTATTGGCAGTGTGAACATGAACCAGTTATTAAATGTTTTCAACCCCACTTTGCTTGTCTGGAAAATTTGTTCCCAGAGCTGTTATTTGGATTGAATGAAATACAGAACAAAAGCACATGGGACAATATCTGGTGTATAATAAGAACTAGCAGTTATCATACACTCACTAAGTGCTCAATAAAAAAAAGTTAGCATTAACATTACCTTTATATGGTGGAAAGGATCACTTTTTTTCTCCTGCTTTTGTCTATTTTCTTCTCCTCAAAATTCTGAAAGAATATTAATTTTTTCATGTAATTCTAATATATACTTTTGACTCGATTATATTTGTGATTAAATATTTAATTTAATCAAAACTTTACAAAAATTAACCACTATTTAAGTTTTGACCTTAATACAGTGCCTGGCCCATAGCACGATTCAAAAAGCATAGCTTTATAATTATTGTAACAAATTTTACTCACATGCAATTTTAACACATTGAATAAATGGACACAAATCCTCTCTGTCTTTCATCATTCAACATGATCTCAAAATCTCAATCAAGCTAAACACTTACTCTCTGGACTTTAGGGCATAAGGGTAAAACCAAGCAGGAGTGCTTTTTGAGAAATGAGAGGCAGCTGAAGGAATGTTGATTAGTGTGCATTTATGATCTCTAACCATTTTCATGTCTTCCCCAACAAACGTCTCTCCCAGCTTGCTACTGAGCTAATATAAATCCCACTCCTCTTCTGAGACCTGCTTTACAACAAACCAAATGTATCCAACTCACCGTTGTCTTCCTCCTACGCTATTCTCATTTATCACTGAATTTTCAATGTCCCATGTCATGCACTCTCTATGTAACAATCTAGCGCTCCTTTTTTCTACAAAGCTATTTAAATTCTCATATTATTCTAAATGGTTTTATTTTGCTTCCACAAAACTCTCCTCATATTTCAAATGGGCTCCTTGAGAGGAAGAATCGCAAAAGTCGTATTTATTTTTTCTTACTATAAAAGTATGTGATTTCTAGTTGGCAGCATGGTATCTCTTGAAAATCTGTTCTATGTTGGAAGAGTGTAATGTCAAATGATTTTGTCAACAGAATATGGCACCACCCTGGGCTATATTGGATGTTTGTAGTGAGATATAGTTCTGAAACACTCTGGGAAAGCAATCACTTCTGCATTGTCTAGCCTGAGGAACCTGGACTCCACTCCCTCCTGTAGCTCACGGATCTCACCTGCTGGCTGTCATTTTAGGAAGGGCCTTGATTGCAAGTGGCCTTAGCTGCAGGGTAGTTCTGGAGATATATATTTTTCTCTTTTAATCTATTTTGTCTATCTTCCAGTTTTTCTGCTTTTGACTCCTGGGAACAAGAAATATATATATATTTACATTATATTTTGTTAAGAATTTAAAGTATCACGTGTTTATATGATCACCGAGAAAGGTTTTACTTTTTTTCTAATCTCATAAAACCAATGTTCTGTTTTGATTGACCCTCTTCAACTTGAGTTATTTTGCTTCTTTTTAAGTACATTAGAAATCACAAAGCTTTTCGAATCTCTCTTAAGAGAGATCTTAAGAGATCTCTGTTAGTAGAAAACGCACTCAACAACTGCAACTAGGTCAGATAGAAACTCCATGGAGGAATTAGGAAATATATCTATCATTTTCACATGCTTATTACTAGGAACCCATCTGAAATCTTATTAGTGCCGAGTTTGGGGATTTTTTATTTCCCTTTCCCTTTGGCTAATGACTTATTTCCATACTGACTTGTTCCATGAGATTTTTGGGGGAAAAAAAAACAATAAATGAGCACTTGACTGGAGAATAAAACTGTATTCAAAAATATGTTCTTCTTATGAAAATCCTTCTTGTGTTGAATTAATAACTTCGAAATCATCATTGTGTCATGAAATAATCGCTAAATGACATATGGCTCCTTAATCAGCATTGTTCACTGCTGACTGGATCATAGAGTCATTGGACTTGCAAATGCAGGTTTTGACTTATCGTAGCTTAGTGTAATGTATGAAAGTTGGTGATGGGGTGCTTCAAACCAAGAAAATTCAACTCTGATTTTACATGCATGGATAGTACTGGCCTGAGTGGCAAAATGAAATCCATTTCCCATTTTTCTGTTTTCTATCTTGGGGAAGTTTGTTTTGGATTTTTTGAGTGAGATTTTGTATGGAATAAAAGATACACGCTAAACCTTCTCTTAAAAATTCTGTATATTTGAAGATAATGCTGCTAATGATGTAGCTAAGATTATTATAGCGCTGATCCTCAACTATATCCCTCATGTGATTTATGGAAATGCATCTCTCTCCAGAAAATACCAGCTCCCAATATTACTCTGCCATAATGACCAAGGTTTTCATAAATAAAAACAGTTTTGAGTTAAGATATTTTCTCCATAAAATCACATTTTTACCTGGAGACAGTAAATATTAGAATAAATTAAAACAATATCTTTTTCTAATAATTTGGTGCCAAATATAGAGTGCTATAGTTTTGTTTATGGCAACTATATTACCAATATCAATAGATTTTACAAATATACATTACTCATTTAAAAGATATTAAAGATTATATCAAAAAAATAGCATCACATATATATCTATTACAGGTGAATAGAAACTGCCAAGCACAACACATATATATTTTGTTTGCATTACAGATGCAACAAAGTTGCCTAAATTAAATTGCAGTGAAGAAACATTTTTTTGAGATAGCCTGAAAAACTGAACACGTGCCTTCTTTCACCTGTTTATTTTACTTCAATTTTAGTTATAGCACCCTGAGAGAGTTACTTTCTATTTTACAGAAAAATAAACTAAGTCTCACAGAGGTAAAATGACTTTCAGAAGTTCAAACGACTAGTCAATGAAAGAGCTAACGTTATAATTTTTTCTGTCTTCTATTATGGTGCATTTTCCATGAGTCTGTTGCAAATTGAAGAGAGTCAGATCAACCCATAATAAGAATATATGTTAGGTCTATGATAAACGAAGCCTACATTTCCATTATAACCTCTAAGAAAAGTATCTTTGTATAATGAGACAAATTTTGGCTTGCTGGCTTCCTGATTCCTGGATTACTTTGTTGGAATGGATCTCAAAATCTCAATTCATTGCCATGGTTGAGAGTAATATCTGGACACATCTGCCGCTCCCTGGGTTTGTTTCAGGGCTACAGTTCGGCAATCTCAGGTTTAAGAGATTGACCTAAGATTACCTAAGACCTGTAATAAATCAAGAATGCCATTATGGTTAGCCTTGCTCCTAAGCTTAAAGAAAAGGAAGAAATAAGATAAGAAGCCTGTGACCTCTTACCCTTACATTATCATTCTACTTATTTTTAACTAATGATCTCTCAGACACCATAATTCAAAATATTTATCTTATCTCCAGTAGCACTTGTGCACACAAATCACGGAGTCCTTACTGATCATATGCCACTAACAAAACCCTTCTTTTTATGTGTCTTTTATCTCCTCAGTTAGAGCATCTTGATACCAGAGTTATGCCTTTTGTCATTCATAGTACAGCAAGGGAAAGTCTTTACAAACTAAATTTTGAATTATTTCCTAATTTAATTTTTGATTATTTGATTTATTGGGTTTGACTTAACCCATGTAAAGTTTTAAAATGTTACCAACTTTAGAAACATTGTTTTTTTAATGTATGTCCAGATAAAATTGTTTAAATCATAGCACCTATTTTTTCCAATGATAATTCTTTCCATCTGAACTAAACACTGTACTCTAGTTGCTTCTCACAGGTGCATGGGTTAACAAGTCTGAAAAGACTGCATATGTATAGTACCACTAAACAAATAAGTAAATAATGGTGAATGCTGTGAGTTAAGCTTATCACTATCAGAGAGTGAGTCACATGTAAGCAAGGAGAAGGGGGACTAGAATGAAACATGTGGTAATGGATTAGAGTCAGAGACAGCTTTATGAATCCATATTTAGCTTGATAGAGATATATAGATAGATAATTATACATATCTGTGTACATGCAAATTAGTATACATATAGAATTTCCTAGTTGTGTCATTTGAGAGGGCCTGAAAGCAACAATGACAGAAAATTGAGCTTACCTATCTCCCAGATCTTTGTTTATAAAACCATCCTCCAATAAATGGTATCAGGGCTCCTGGGAGAAATGGCTTAATCTAGGGGTGGGGCAGGGAATATATAGAATGAACCTGGAGCATCTTGTAATGCTAGAAAGTAAGGAAATGATTAAAAAAAAAACCAAAAAACCAGAAGGATTGGTGAATGCCAAACAGACACAGGAGCCTAACTGAAAGAGCTCCCAGTGGCCAAAGCTGGGACAATTTGAACAATAAAATAACATAGTATTAAATTATAACACAAAGTATAAAATAAATATCCATAAGTCCATATTAATATAAAAAACTGAATGAATAAATAAATGGTAGTGTATATATGTCCATGCCACTCTCTCACTTCGAGATCAGCTCCGTGCTTTGTGTCCACCTGGAGGGGTGCTATAGGGAGGGTGGGAGGGAGACGCAAGAGGGAGGGGATATGGGGATATATGTATACATATAGCTGATTCACTTTGTTATACAGCAGTAACTAACACAGCATCGTAAAGCAATTATACTCCAATAAAAATGTTAAATAAATAAATAAATAAATGGGAGAGAAGAGATAAATCTACTTTACCTAAGAATTCCAAATAATTTATGTAGCTATTCCTCCTTCAAGGAGGTGGAGCTTAACTTTGCCATACCCCTTTAATGTGCATTGTACCAAATAGTAACTTGCTTTCAAAAAATAGAATACGGAAGAGTAAAGAAGTGCCTTTGTAGTGGAGAAACCTGTCAAACACTACTTTGGCCAGGCGATGAAGGTCAACATCATCAACAATGGCATGTTGCATATGTCTTTGATACAATGTGAAGAAAATGATACTTCACAATCTGAAGCTCTTTTTACACAATCCATTTTCTTTACTGGTATTGGACATACAGTGGCAACATGAAGGCTTTTCTTACATATTCCTGATGACTCTCCCTTTTATTATTCACAGGTGTTACATGAGTAAATATTTTGAGCTTCTATCTCCGTCTTGGGTACATTTTCTGGTGAAATCAAATGACACTACTTTTAATTTAATAATTGATATGTTTGGGTTTAATTCTACTAAAATAGTATTTTCTATTTGCCTGTCTGCTCTCTCTTACTCTGTTCATCTTTTCCTGACATCTCTAGAGTGAATTGATATTTTTAGTATTCCATTTTATCTCCTCCGTTGACTTTTTAGTCATGTCTCTCTGTGTTATTTATTTTGTGCTTTCCCTTATGCATTTTTAATTTATCAAGTCTACCTTCAAAAATAATCTACTGCTTTATAAACAATGCAAGAATCTTACAAAAGTGTACTTCAAATTACCACCCTCGTGTTCTTTGTGTCCTTATCATATATTCAATTCTACATATGCTACAGATCTCACAATCCCTTGTTGTTATTTAAATCAATAGTGTCCAAAAGATATTTAAAGAGATAAAGATATTGGTATATACAAAAACATGGACATAGATGTAGATATTTAGAAATATATTATATTTACTTATATATTTGCTTTTTCTGGTATTCTTCATTCATTTCCTATAGCCTGAAGAACTTCTTTTAGCATTTCTTGTAGTGCAGGTGTGCATCACATGAATTCTTTAAGCTTTTGCTTATCTGAACATATCTTTATTTCACCTTTATTTTAAATATAGAAATCTTTATGCATGACATTTATTTTCCACCACTAAAAGGAGGCCATTCCAACATTTGGGGTAGTAATTTCTGGTAAGAAATCAGCACTACTCTTCATATTGTTCCACTGTATGTAATGTCTTTTTTTCTCTATAGCTGTTTTTACTATTTTCTTCTTTCCTTTGGTTTTCCACAGTTTGACTATGATGCGCCTATATCTAGTTTCATCATACATATTATGCTTAACCTCTGAATTGATATCTTAACAATTTTGCAAAAATTTTTGCTATTATCCCTTTAAATAGTTTTTCTACTAGATTTTTTTTTAACATCTTTATTGGAGTATAATTGCTTTACAATGCAGTGTTAGTTTCTGCTTTATAACAAAGTGAATCAGTTATACATATATATATGTTCCCATATCTCTTCCCTCTTGCGTCTCCCTCCCTCCCACCCTACCTATTCCACCCCTCTAGGTGGTCACAAAGTGCCAAGCTGATCTCCCTGCGCTATGTGGCTCCTTCCCACTAGCTATCTATTTTACGTTTGGTAGTGTGTATATGTCCATGCCACTCTCTCACTTTGTCACAGCTTACCCTTCCCCCTCCCCATATCCTCAAGTCCATTCTCTAGTAGTTCTGTGTCTTTATTCCCGTCTTGCCCCTAGGTTCTTCATGAGCTGCCATACATATGTGTTAGCATACGGTATTTGTTTTTCTCTTTCTGACTTACTTCACTCCGTATGACAGACTCTAGGTCCATCCAACTCACTACAAATAACTCAATTTCGTTTCTTTTTATGGGTGAGTAATATCCATTGTATATATGTGCCACATCTTCTTTATCCATTCATCTGTCGATGGACACTTAGGTTGCTTCCAGTCCTGGCTATTGTAAATAGAGCTGCAATGAACATTGTGGTACATGACTCTTTCTGAATTATGGTTTTCTCAGGGTATATGCTCAGCAGTGGGATTGCTGGGTCGCATGGTAGTTCTATTTTTAGTTTTTTAAGGAACCTCCATACTGTTCTCCATAGTGGCTGTATCAGTTTACATTCCCACCAACAGTGCAAGAGGATTCCCTCTTCTCCACACCCTCTCCAGTGTTTATTGTTTCTAGATTTTTTGATGATGGCCATTCTGACTGGTGTGAGATGATACCTCATTGTAGTTTTGATTTGCATTATCTAATTATTAATGATGTTGAGCATTCCTTCATGTGTTTGTTGGCAATCTGTATATCTTCTATGGACAAATGTCTATTTAGGTCTTCTGCCCATTTTTGGATTGGGGTGGTTTTTTTTTTTTTTTGATATTGAGCTGCATGATCTGCTTGTAAATTTTGGAGATTAAATCTTTGTCAGTTGCTTCATTTGCAAAAATTTTCTCCCATTCTGAGGGTTGTCTTTTGGTCTTATGTATGGTTTCATTTGCTGTGCAAAAGCTTTTAAGTTTCATTAGGTCCCATTTGTTTATTTTTGTTTTTATTTCCATTTCTCTAGGAGGTGGGTCAAAAAGGATCTTGCTGTGATTTATGTCATCGAGTGTTCTGCCTATGTTTTCCTCTACGAGTTTGATAGTGTCTGGCCTTACATATAGGCCTTTAATCCATTTGGAGTTTATTTTTGTGTATGGTGTTAGGGAGTGTTCTAATTTCATACTTTTACATGTACCTGTCCAGTTTTCCCAGCACCACTTATTGAAGAGGCTGTCTTTTCTCCACTGTATAGTCTTGCCTGCTTTATCAAAGATAACGTGACCATATGTGCGTGGGTTTATCTCTGGGCTTTCTATCCTGTTCCATTGATCTATATTTCTGTTTTTGTGCCAGTACCATACTGTCTTGATTACTGCAGCTTTGTACTATAGGCTGAAGTCAGGGAGCCTGATTGCTCCAGCTCCGTTTTTCTCTCTCAAGATTGCTTTGGCTATTCGGGGCCTTTTGCGTTTCCATATAAATTGTGAAATTTTTTGTTCCAGTTCTGTGAAAAATGTCTTAGATAGTTTGATAGAGATTGCATTGAATCTGTAGATTGCTTTGGGTAGTACAGTCATTTTCACAATGTTGATTCTTCCAATCCAAGAACATGGTATATCTCTCCATCTATTTTTATCTTCTTTAATTTCTTTCATCAGTGTCTTATAATTTTCTGCATACAGGTCTTTTGTCTCCTTAGGTAGGTTTATTCCTAGACATTTTATTCTTTTTGCTGCAATGGTAAATGGGAGTGTTTTCTTAATTTCACTTTCAGATTTTTCATCACTAGTGTATAGGAATGCAAGAGATTTCTGTGCATTAATTTTGTATCCTGCAACTTTACCAAATTCACTGATTAGCTCTAACAGTTTTCTGGTAGTGTCTTTAGGATTCTCTATGTATAGTATCATGTCATCTACAAACCGTGACAGCTTTACTTCTTCTTTTCCGATTTGGATTACTTTTATTTCTTTTTCTCCTCTGATTGCTGTGGCTAAAACTTCCAAAACTACCTTAAATAATAGTGGTGAGAGTGGACAACCTTGTCTTGTTCCTGATCTTAGTGGAAATGCTTTCAATTTTTCACCATTGAGAACGATGCTGGCTGTGGGTTTGTCATATATGGCTTTTATTATGTGGAGGAAAATTCCCTCTATGCCTACTTTCTGGAGGGTTTTTTTCATAAATGGGTGTTGAATTTTGTTAAAAGCTTTCTCTGCATCTATTGAGATGATCATATGGTTTTTCTCCTTCAATTTGTTAACATGGTGTATCACGTTGATTAATTTGCATATATTGAAGAAACCTTGCACTCCTGGGATAAACCCCACTTGATCATAGTGTATGATCCTTTTAATGTGCTGTTGGATTCTGTTTGCTAGTAATTTGTTGTGGATTTTTGCATCTATATTCATCAGTGATATTGGCCTGCAGTTTTCTTTCTTTGTGACATCTTTGTCTGGTTTTGGTATCAGAGTGATGGTGGCCTCGTACAATGAGTTTGGGAGTGTTCCTCCCTCTGCAATATTTTGGAAGAATTTGAGAAGGATAGGTGATAACTCTTCTCTAAATGTTTGATAGAATTCACCTGTGAAGCCATCTGGTCCTGGGCTTTTGTTTTTTGGAAGATTTTTGATCACAGTTTCAATTTCAGTGCTTGTGATTGGTCTGTTCATATTTTCTATTTCTTCCTGGTTCAGTCAGTCTCGGAAGGTTGTGCATTTCTAAGAATTTGTCCATTTCTTCCAGGTTGTCCATTTTATTGGCATATAGTTGCTTGTAGTAATCTCTCATGATCCTTTGTATTTCTGCAGTGTCAGCTGTTACTTCTCCTTTTTCATTTCTAATTCTATTGATATCAGTCTTCTCCCTTTTTTTCTTGATAAGTGTGGTTAATGGTTTATCAATTTTGTTTATCTTCTCAATGAACCAGCTTTTAGTTTTATTGATCTTTGCTATACTTTCCTTCATTTCTTTTTCATTTACTTCTGATCTGATCTTTATGATTTCTTTCCTTCTGTTAACTTTGGGGTTTTTTGTTCTTTTTTCTCTAATTGCTTTAGGTGTAGGGTTAGGTTGTTTATTTGAGATGTTTCTTGTTTCTTAAGGTAGGATTGTATTGCTATAAACTTCCCTCTTAGAACTGCTTTTGCTGCATCCCATAGGTTTTGCGTTGTCGTGTTTTCATTGTCATTTGTTTCTAGGTATTTTTTGATTTCCTCTTTGATTTCTTCAGTGATCTCTTGGTTATTAAGTAGTGTATTGTTTAGACTCCATGTGCTTGTATTTTTTACAGATTTTTTCCGTAATTGATATCTATTCTCATAGTGTTGTGGT
The DNA here is from genome assembly GCF_965194805.1 of Balaenoptera borealis. Classification (NCBI taxonomy): domain Eukaryota; kingdom Metazoa; phylum Chordata; class Mammalia; order Artiodactyla; family Balaenopteridae; genus Balaenoptera; species Balaenoptera borealis. The sequence continues at coordinate 51,614,486 of NC_138866.1, forward strand.
CGGAAAAGATAGTTGATATGATTTCAATATTCTTTTTTTTTTTTTTTTTTTTTTTAATAAATAGGTATTTTTTATAGTGGGTAATGTGAAGACTTCAGATGAAATAGATTGAGAAACTGATTGGAAATTGAATGCAAACTAAGACCACTTGACTGTTACTGAAATGAATAGCCCAGTTTGCTTTTTTTTTTAAAGAAATTCACGTTCTTTTATTTATTTATTTATGACTGTGTTGAGTCTTCGTTTCTGTGTGAGGGCTTTCTCTAGTTGCGGCAAGTGGGGACCACTCTTCATCGCGGTGCGCGGGCCTCTCACCATCGCGGCCTCTCTTGTTGCGGAGCACAGGCTCCAGACGCGCAGGCTCAGTAATTGTGGCTCACGGGCCCAGTTGCTCTGTGGCATGTGGGATCTTCCCAGACCAGGGCTCGAACCCGTGTCCCCTGCATTGGCAGGCAGATTCTCAACCACTGCGCCACCAGGGAAGCCCTGATTTCAATATTCTTAAATTTACCAAGGCGTGATTTGTGACCCAAGATATGATCTATCCTGGAGAATGTTCCATGAGCACTTGAGAAGAATGTGTATTGTTGTTTTCGGATGGCATGTCCTATAAATATCAATTAAGTCCGTCTTGTTTAATGTACCATTTAAAGCTTCTGTTTCCTTATTTATTTTCATTTTGGATGATCTGTCCATTGGTGAAAGAGGGGTGTTAAAGTGCCCTACTATGATTGTGTTACTGTCAATTTCCCCTTTTATGGCTGTTAACATTTCCCTTATGTATTGACGTGCTTCTATGTTGGGTGCATAAATACTTACAATTGTTATATCTTATTCTTGGATTGATCCCTTGATCATTATATAGTGTCCTTCTTTGTCTCTAGTAATAGTCTTTATTTAAAAGTCCATTTTGTCTGATATGAGAATTGCTACTCCAGCTTTCTTTGATTTCCATTTGCATGGAATATCTTTTTCCATCCCCTCACTTTCAGTCTGTGTGTGTCCCTAGGTCTGAAGTGGGTCTCTTGTAGACAGCATATATATGGGTCTTGTTTTTGTATCCATTCAGCCAGTCTATGTCTTTTGGTTGGAGCATTTAATCCATTTACATTTAAGGTAATTATCGATATGTATGTTCCTATTACCATTTTCTTAATTGTTTTGGGTTTGTTATTGTAGGTCTTTTCCTTCTCTTGTGTTTCCTGCCTAGAGAAGTTTCTTTAGCATTTGTTGTAAAGCTGGTTTTGTGGTGCTGAATTCTCTTAGCTTTTGCTTGTCTGTAAAGATTTTAATTTCTCCATCAAATCTGAATGAGATCCTTGCTGGGTAGAGTGATCTTGGTTGTAGATTTTTCTCTTTCATCACTTTAAATATGTCCTGCCACTCACTTCTGGCTTGTAGAGTTTCTGCTGAAAGATCAGCTGTTAACCTTATGGGGATTCCCTTTGTGTTATTTGTTGTTTTTCCCTTGTTGCTTTTAATATTTTTTCTTTGCATTTAATTTTTGATAGTTTGATTAATATGTGTCTTGGCGTGTTTCTCCTTGGATTTATCCTGTATGGGACTCTCTGTGCTTCCTGGACTTGATTAACTATTTCCTTTCCCATATTAGGGAAGTTTTCAACTATAATCTCTTCAAATGTTTTCTCAGTCCCTTTCTTTTTCTCTTCTTCTTCTGGGACCCCTATAATTCGAATGTTGGTGCATTTCATGTTGTCCCAGAGGTCTCTGAGACTGTCCTCAGTTCTTTTCATTCTTTTTTCTTTATTCTGTTCTGCAGTAGTTATTTCCACTATTTTACCTTCCAGGTCACTTATCCGTTCTTCTGCCTCAATTATTCTGCTATTGATCCCTTCTAGAGAATTTTTAATTTCATTTATTGTGTTGTTCATCATTGTTTGTTTTCTCTTTAGTTCTTCTGGGTCCTTGTTAAACGTTTCCTGTATTTTCTCTATCCTATTTCCAAGATTTTGGATTATCTTTACTATCATTATTCTGAATTCTTTTTCAGGTAGACTGCCTATTTCCTCTTCATTTGTTTGGTCTGGTGGGTTTTTGCCTTGCTCCTTCATCTGCTGTGTGTTTCTCTGTCTTCTCATTTTGCTTAACTTACTGTGTTTGGGGTCTCCTTTTCGCAGGCTGCAGGTTCGTAGTTCCCATTGTTTTTGGTGTCTGTCCCCAGTGGCTAAAGTTGGTTCAGTGGGTTGTGTAGGCTTCCTGGTGGAGGGGACTAGTGCCTGTGTTCTGGTGGATGAGGCTGGATCTTGTCTTTCTGGTGGGCAGGTCCACGTCTGGTGGTGTGTTTTGGGGTGTCTGTGGCCTTATTATGATTTTAGGCAGCCTCTCTGCTAATAGATGGTGTTGTGTTTCCATCTTGCTAGTTGTTTGTCATAGGGCATGCAGCACTGTAGCTTGCTGGTCGTTGAGTGAAGCTGGGTCTTGGCATTGAGATGGAGATCTCTGGGAGATTTTCTCCATTTGATATTACATGGAGCTGGGAGGTCTCTTGTGGACCAGTGTCCTGAAGTTGGCTCTCCCAGCTCAGAGGCACAGCCCTGACGCCTGGCTGGAGCAGCAAGAGCCTTTCATCCACATGGCTCAGAATAAAAGGAAGAAAAAATAGAAAAAAGAAGATAAAATGAAATAAAGTAAAATAAAATAAACTTATTAAAATAAAAAATAATTATTAAGAAAAAAAATTTTTAAGTATAAAAAAAAAATGGACAGAGAGAACCCTAGGACAAATGGTAAAAGCAAAGCCATACAGACAAAATCACACACAGAAGCATACACATACACACTCACGAAAAGAGAAAAAGGGAAAAAATATATATATCTTTGCTCCTGAAGTCCACCTCCTCAATTTGGGATGATTCTTTGTCTATTCAGGTATTCCACAGATGCAGGGTACATCAAGTTGACTGTGGCGATTTAATCCGCTGCTCCTGAGGCTGCTTGGGGAGATTTCCCTTTCTCTTCTTTGTTTGCACAGCTCCAGGCATTCAGTTTTGGATTTGGACCCGCCTCTGCGTGTAGGTCGCCTGAGGGCGTCTGTTCTTCGCTCACACAGGACAGGGTTAAAGGAACAGCTGCTTCAGGGGCTCTGGCTCACTCAGGCCGGGGGGAGGGAGGGGTATGCGGGGGGATCCTGTGGCGGCAGAGGCCAGCGTGACGTTGCACCAGCCTGAGGCGCCGTGCGTTCTCCCGGGGATGTTGTCCCTGGATCATGGGACCCTGGCAGTGGCGGGCTGCACAGGCTCCCGGGAGGAGCGGTGTGGAGAGTGACCTGTGCTCGCACACAGGCTTCTTGGTGGCGGCAGCAGCAGCCTTAGCATCCCATGCCCGTCTCTGGGGTCCACGCTGATAGCTGTGGCTTGCACCCTTCTCTGGAACTCCTTTAAGCGGCGCTCTGAATCCCCTCTCCTCGCGCATGGGGAAACAAGGAGGCAAGAAAAAGTCTCTTGCCTCTTCGGCAGCTCCAGACTTTCTCCCGGACTCCCTCCCGGCTAGCTGTGGTGCGCTAACCCCTTCAGGCTGTGTTCACGCCGCCAACCCCAGTCCTCTCCCTGCGATCCGACTGAAGCCCGAGCCTCAGCTCCCAGTCCCTGCCCGCCCCGTCGGGTGAGCAGACAAGCCTCTCGGGCTGGTGAGTGCTGCTTGGCACCGATCCTCTGTGCGGGAATCTCTCCGCTTTGCCCTCCGCACCCCTGTGGCTGCGCTCTCCTCCATGGCTCCGAAGCTTCCCCCCTCTGCCACCCGCAGTCTCCACCCTCGAAGGGGCTTCCTAATGTGTAGAAACCTTTCCTCCTTCACAGCTCCCTCCCACTGGTGCAGGTCCCATCCCTATTCTTTTGTCTCTGTTTTTTCTTTTTTCTTTTGCCCTACCCAGGTACCTGGGGAGTTTCTTGCCTTTTGGGAGGTCTGAGGTCTTCTGCCAGCGTTCAGTAGGTGTTCTATAGGAGCTGTTCCACATGTAGCTGTATTTCTGATGTATTTGTGGAGAGGAAGGTGACCTCCGTGTCTTACTTTTCCGCCATCTTGAAGCTCCTCCCCCTCTGCTAGATTCTTACTTCTCCTTGGGCTCCAAATATATGTGTTAGACCATTTTATATGGTCCTATAAATCTTGCAGGCTCTGTTCTCTTTTATTCACTCTTTTGACTTTTGCTATTTAAATTTGGAAAGTTTCTTTGACCATTTAAGGACACTGATTTCACTGATTCTTTTCTCTGCTGTGGCCTGTCAGCTGATAAGCTCATAGGAAGACTTTTTCATTTCTGTTACTATATTTTGCATTTCTAGCATTTATATTTGACTATTCTTTTATAATATCTAACCCTCTGATGATACATACCATCTGTTCATTCTTGTTATCTGCATTTTGCCCTAGATCTTTTAACATATTTATCATAGTTACTTTGAAACAGCTGGCCTTTTCCATGAGACCCTTTAAAATTTCTATTTTGGTTATTATTAAATCACTGGTTGATAATTCCAACATCTCCTGACTGCTTCATGGTTGATGATAGATCTCATTTTCTTTCTTCTTTTCTTGTCTAATAAATCTCTCTTAAATGTCAGAAAATTGTAAAAAAAAAAAAAAAAAATAGATACTAATAAATTATATTTATATCTAGAAAAAAGCATGCCCCTTCTTCTGAATCAATCTTGAGTGTAGTTGAGCTTGGTCTAGAATCTGTTATTGCTTTTGTTAGATTTAGTTTACTGAGGTTTCAAATTATTTGAAGGTAAGTTCAGAATCTTTCTTTTAGTAGACTTGGGATCTGAATGCTTACAGCATTTGTTTCCCTGTCCTTAGACTTCAGTAGGTCCCATTCTCATGCACCTTGGAGGGTTTTAATTCATCTCTGTTTCCCACACCCACTCACACATGACTTCTGCCTCATGCTCATTGTAAGACTCAGAGTGTCTGTGGAGATTCTATTCCTTCTTCTGCATGGTTCTCAGCCTTCAGGAATCTCTGTGCACCTGCGTCTGAAGGGTTACTCTCAGCTCTCCTCCAAGCGTAAACAGATGTTGCCCCCTACTCAGTAGAAGGTGTGGAGGGCTGGAGGCTTTCTCTGTTATCCTTCCCCTGCCTTCACGTTTTAGCAGGCCCATCGCACCATCACACAATGAGTACCTGAAGTGCACAGGGGTTTTCTCAGTGCTGCTGTCCTTCCCTCAGACTTCAGCATTCTCTGCATACCTGAATCCCAGGTAGAATCTGTCTCAGGTCTCCTGTGCTGCTCACAGTTTTCTCATGAGTGCTCAACGAAGCTTGTGGAAAAGATTTGGCAGGTGGTTGCAAATTTTCTTTGTCTCTGCCTCCCTGGGATTCTAAACTGTCATACCAGCCCATTATCAGTCTTTAACAACTTATTAAAAGTATCTCTTTTCTCCTTAGTCACAGCTATGATGGCTTCTTCCTCCTCCTGCTGTTTCACCAGATAAAAAAGTAGCCATGGATCACTTCTCTTCTAGGTCAAGTTAATTACTCTGTGGGTTATAATTCAGTAGGTTTCTTTGCATGCTCATATCTCTGATAAGCTTAAGAAACTATGACTTTAAGGTTCTTATTGCTAAGGTGGAGGAACATTCTCTTGCAACTCTTTCTATATCCAAAGTGGAAGCAGAAGTGCTCATCACAAATTTTATTTCTAATGGAGTAGTTCCTTCAATAGCCTCTTTGAACAATGACTAATGAAAGATGTTTTAAATTTTTTTAATATTTGCAATTCATTTCTCTCATTCCTAGAAGTTTTTTACTTTTAATTTCTCTAAAACTATTGAGCTGCCCACCATCAGCATTTCTCAGAAAGATATAAAATTTCTAGGTTCTGGATTTATTAAGCCTCAAGTGATTAATCCAATGTACAGTAGTAGCTGAGGTAGCATACATGGAGAACTGCTTAAGAGAATATTCTGATTCCCACAAGAATTATGAGGAATATTTCCCTACATGTAAAACTAGAACAATATTGCTACAGAACTAAAAGAAGGTTATGAATTTTCAAGTATAACTTTTCAAGTATAACTACGAAAGTCCAGGTGAGATTGATTAAGGTAATTCTGGGGACATAAAAAGTCAAGTTGAATACAAAGATTTATTGCTTAAGCCTAATCCTCAGAGTAATAGAAAACTAGTGCAATTCATTGAAATAATAAAGGGTCCATTTACTGGCCTTTATATAAAGCGCTGTTTGAAGCTTAAGGGAAGCAAAACAATATTCTTGACATAACCTTAATATAAAATATTATCACATTTTAAGATACAATCACCTTGAATACAAGCTTGAAAACTTCAAATTGATTTTTTTTAAAGCACTGATAGGTGGTTTTATCATCAAAATAGATATTCAATAAATTCCAAAATACATATAACCATCCCAATGTAATGAATTGATATTACTGTATTCCAGCAATGCATTTCTAGTTTAAAATATATATAATTGTCCAAATAATCAGGAAAGTTCTGAGTTAGCAAGCAGGAAATTTAGAAATAAAGGGAAGAGAAACAAATACTTTATTAAATATTAGTATAGATAGATAATAAATGTTGAATAAAAACTACATTTGTTATTAAAAATCTCTCATGAATTATCCTTCAATACAAAAGGACTAATTATAACTGCAATATGGGTGAAAGGGAAGTAGAGAAACTGAACTTAAAGTATTTACTATGTGCCTGGCACTGGCACTGTTACATCACAACTTTATTTACGTATCCCAATGTGCATTTCATAGAACTTTTGGCTCAGCAGTCAGTATCCTGGCCTAAAACAAATACTAGTAGGGCTTAGTTTCCAAATCAAACGTGGCTGACTTTTAATTCCATGTTCTGAGAAAAAAAAATTGGAGGTACTATGATCAGAAAGATAGGTAGAGGAGGCCTAACTTCAAAGGTAATAAGTACTCTGTGAAACCACAGAAAGCAGACATCAGAATGGGGAGAGCCATCAAACAACAAAATTCTCTCAGGAACCACTGAATCAATTCTTGGCCACAAAGAAAGGAATACAAAGATTCTGGCAGCTCTCCACTCTGGTTATCTAATAGTGAAACAACTTAGGCAGGGATTTAAAATATTACCAAATCACTCAGGGCTATGGCTGGAAGCATCAATCAAAGGAGGCATAAAAATGCCTCATAGGTGAGCTGAGGGACTCCTTATAAAATAAAGTTTGGTTAAAACATAGCTAGAGATCAGCAAATAGCTTGAATATCCTTCAGCAATGCTCAAGGCAATGAAAGAGTTGACTTGTTCATATACACAGCTCCAAGATATCCAAGCAGTGGTAAGGCTGGCAGTTTAAAGACACAGAGTGATCTTGAAAAGCAAATCAGCTGAAAAAGGAAACAACCCTCTACTTTTCTGAATAATTGTCTTCCTCATGACACTTATTGCCCCCAGAATATTCCTTATGAAATTAATTAAGGATTAACTTTACACATGTTAACTTTCTAAACTCAACCCACTAGTCAAAATCTTCATAATATACAGTAGCTCGAAAGAATGCTCTGCATTTGGATCACAGCATTTATTTATGCCATTTATACACAGCTGTTTGAAAGAGAAAAATTAAGAGCTTTGTATCTGACAAAGGGCATAACTGACTGGAAATAGAATTTTGCATATTAGAATTCAAACACATAATAAATATGCACATACATACATGAAGTCAAGTACAAAATTAAATAGAGATTATCCTATCATGCTGAAAAATATGTAATACAGCTATGAAATATGGAAGTTTAAATACTATCTTGTAAGGAGGATTATTCTCTTTAAAAGCTTTGCCTATGAAAATCAGCAATGTAGGTCAGTAAGTATAATGTTGCTTCAAAATGTATCCCAGCAGAATCAAACCTAATAAGTATTGGCACAGTTCTTTTTCTCACATAGAAAACTTGTTAATACAGACGATACTAATTATCGAAGTCTATGGATATATCTGTGAAGCTTTAATTTTTAATCATGGTGAATGATTTGTCTGCAAGTAACAGAAAAACCAACCAAGAAGCGAGAAAATATTTATTATTTTACCTAATGAGAACCCGAAATTAAGCAGTTACTCTTTCCATTATGTGACTTGAAAATCAAGAATCTGAATCAGCATCAGTGTTAGTTTAATTTTGGATTTAAGGGACAGGAAACCCCAAAATAAAATGCGGGTCAAAAACATGGAAATTTAATTATTTATTACGTAAAAGTTCAAGTACATGGTCTGTGGCCAGAAAGATGCTCCACAGAATTGGAGATCTAGAGTCTATCCTGTTGCACCACTATTGTATCACTTCCATTCCCAATTCACCTTATAGTATAGGATTGCTTTAGCCAGAGCCATCTTATTTTCATTCTAGACAAAAATAGGAGACAAGGGAGAGAAAGAAGCTATCGGAATTTGCATATCTTTGGTCAGAACTTAATGACCTGACAGCAACTACCATCAAGAAAATTTGCTACATGTTAGCTTTATTTCAAGCAGCCATGAACATAGCTAAAATTCAGAAAGCCTGTTATAAAGAAAAGGGTGGAACACCTGTTCCTTCTACAATATTCCTGCAATTTTCTTGTTTTCTCCAAGATATCAATTTTTTTCCCCCAGTACTCCCACAGGAGACCTCCGATTACAACTTATTGAACAGAACTATGTCATGTGCCCACCTGTAATTATAAGGACAGTTGTGAAAGCAAGGATCTGTCCCGGCGAATAAGATTGGTTTGAATGATCAAGACCAATAATAATTAATCTTCTCAGACTAGGAACATTCATGTCAAAACAAAGTTAATTCAGTGGCATGTACATATATACACTACCAAATGTAAAACCAATAGCTAGTGGGAAGCAGTCGCATAGCACAGGGAGATCAGCTTGGTGCTTTGTGACCACCTAGAGGGGTGGGATAGGGAGGGTGGGAGGGAGGGAGACGCAAGAGGGAAGAGATATGGGGATATATGTATATGTATAGCTGATTCACTTTGTTATAAAGCAGAAACTAACACACCATTGTAAAGCAAATATACTCCAATAAAGATGTTAAAAAAAAAAAAGTTAAAGTTTTGTTAGCAAGCAAGACTGGAGTTTAGCTATTGACTGAGTAAGCCACAGCGTTTGTCAATATAGCAATGTTTTGAGTGTGCTGTTAAAAATGCAATGACATAATAAAGCCAAATATAAAAATACAAAACACACACTTTTCAGTTTTGGAAAGTGGTATTAGTGAAATCAGTGGAATTGATAGGGAGGAAGGAAGGAAGAAAGGTAGGAAGGAAGGAAGGAAGGAAGGAAGGAAGGAAGGAAGGAAGGAAGGGAGGGAAAGAGAGGAAGAAGGAAGATAGAAAATCAAAATCGTTTTTGTTTCTAAATATTGTTTTGTTTAAATAGGAAATCTATACATATTATATACTATTAGAATTGACTGAAACTGGGAATAAAACATATAAAATAATATGTGATACAGCTGAAATTTTTCAGAAGAAAATGTCTTAAATGTTTTATGAGAAAATAAGAAAGATTGAAAAATAAATAAACTAAACATTCAATGTTGGAAGTAACAATAACAATATATCAAATCAAAATAAAAGAAATATGCAAAGATGAAAGTGAAAATTATGGGGTAAAATTTGAGAATGTTTTAGAACTAGATATCTATTAACCTATTTTAATATTACATTAAAAGATAAAAATATATTAAAATTTCTTTAGATACTAAAGAGGAATTGGAAACAATAAGTATACATTCTTTTTTTTTTTTTTTTAAATGAATAGCCCAGTTTGCTTTTTTTTTTTTTTTTTAAAGAAATTCACGTTCTTTTATTTATTTATTTATGACTGTGTTGAGTCTTCGTTTCTGTGCGAGGGCTTTCTCTAGTTGCGGCAAGTGGGGACCACTCTTCATCGCGGTGCGCGGGCCTCTCACCATCGCGGCCTCTCTTGTTGCGGAGCACAGGCTCCAGACGCGCAGGCTCAGTAATTGTGGCTCACGGGCCCAGTTGCTCTGTGGCATGTGGGATCTTCCCAGACCAGGGCTCGAACCCGTGTCCCCTGCATTGGCAGGCAGATTCTCAACCACTGCGCCACCAGGGAAGCCCTAAGTATACATTCTTGATTTAAAAAAAATAATAATCATGTGACAAACTAAGACTAGGAGAAATTGCCTTTAATCTATTAAAGACTATCAGGAATCAATAAGAAACTCCTTATTAAGAGTGAACAAAGAAAAAAAGCCCCAAATCATCAATTATTATTCACATTATTCTTCCAATAAATATAGTAATAAAATTAGAGAATCTAGTCATCTGAATAATAGAAAGTTAACACAATGATAATATCACTGTTATTATCATTAATAATAAATAGAAAATATAGGTACGTTAACTAACATAGTAGCTAAACTTATGAGAAAATTCAGCAAGATGCAAGACAAAATACACATAGTCTATACCATATCCTTGCTCTATACCATAGGTCTATAATATTATCAGAAATAGCCAGCTTTTTAAAAAAGTAATGCAAAAGTATTTTATTCACAATACAAATAAAATAAATCAGAATAAAACAAACTCAAAATTAATCAGCAAGGGGCTTCCCTGGTGGCGCAGTGGTTGAGAATCTGCCTGCCAATGCAGGGGACACCGGTTCGAGCCCTGGTCTGGGAGGATCCCACGTGCTGCGGAGCAACTGGGCCCGTGAGCCACAATTACTGAGCCTGCGCGTCTAGAGCCTGTGCTCCGCAACAAGAGAGGCGGCGATAGTGAGAGGCCCGCGCGCCGCGATGAAGAGTGGCCCCCGCTCGCCGGAACTGGAGAAAGCCCTCACACAGACACAAAGACCCAATACAGCCAAAAAATAAATAAATAAATAAAAATTTAAAAAAAAATTAATCAGCAAGACTTTTATGAAGAAATAATAAATCTTTACTTAAGAAATATAAAACATGACCTGAATAAGTAGAGAGAGAGATCACGTTCCTAGAAAAAAGAATCACTGTGTAAAAGAGTTCACTTCTCTTCCAGCCTACATAAATACAGTACAATTAAGTTTCTATCACCCAGTAAAACCTGGATCGATGGCTTTCCCTAGAATATAAACTTTATAGAGTTCCTGAAATTCAAATTGGAAGTGCTGGGAAGACCTCAATAAACAGCTGATCTGAGAATCAACAAAAAACTTTGCAAGACTTCCAATTTCAAAAGATAGGCATGAAAACATCATGGTTAGACAAAATAATCCATGATTTCAATTATCACTCCCCCAACACAGAGCAATGAAAACCACAAGCCCAGTTGGTTCATATTCCCTGTAACAATTTGAGATATAGCTGCTGCTCACAGTAGCTAGCTCTAAGCTGAGAAACCAAGGAACTTATTTTCAATAGTGGCTAATAGTTACACTGAGCCAAGAGAGAGAAACCAAATCAGTGACAGTAAATTTAATGTAATGCCAATAGCAATCCCAAGGTAATTTTTTTAAGTTGAAAAAATGATTCTAAAGTTAATCTGGAAGAGTAAATACATAAATTTTGAAGGAAAATTCTAATGGGTAGTTCTACCAGCTAAACTTTAAAGTGTTCTATAAGGACATTGTAAATAAAAGGGTAAGTCACAGCACAAGACAAAGAAATCATTGGAACAAAACAGAGAGTACAGAAACAAATTCACAAGGAAATGTAGGATTTGATGAAGCAGCGAAGGTTATGATATTTGTTCATAAAACAGTGTTGGGATAACTGAGTATAAATTTGGAGAAATAACATGTTTTATATCTGTTCCTCATGCCATAACCAAAACAAACAATCAAAAGGATTAAAATGATAAGCACTAAGATTTCAGAAACACAAACAAAACACAGGTAAATTTTTAGAAGGTATGCCAAATATTCTGGTGGAAGTTTTCTTCTAAGCATAGGTAATCAGAGACAACAAAGGGAATGCAGTAAACAGATATAAATTACCAGATCCTCAGCACTCTGTAAGAAAGCTCGGGATAAATCCTTGCAGGGGAGACATCTCATCCCTAATTTTTATTTTTCCTGAGCACAATAATTTGAAATCCTTGTCAACCATTTAAAATATACATAAACAAATTCTTTTATAACATTCAGAAATCTTTTACTTTTCTTTTTTTCATCTTGAACTCATATTTCCATTTCACTCCATCATTAAATTGCATGATAACACAATATCATTTTATGCTTAAATCTCTTTTATTAAACACCCCATCTTAATTCTGTCACAAAATATGTATATATAATAAATTTTACATTTTGTTATATAAGGCTTTATTAAATTGTTTTTCTTCTAGATTGACTTGCATTATAACTATTAGTAGTATGTAATTGATCTTAGCACAAACATACCACTAATTTAACAAGTAATTTTAAGATAAAAATAATTTATTCAAAATGCATATCTCAATGAGATTAATAAAGCTATTTTTTAATTACTAAACTTATCCATGGATAAATGTGTTATTGCTGGAATATGACAGTTTATAGTCAACCTACTGACAGTTTTCATTTTATTACTTGAAGCAGTAAAGAAGCTTGTTTATCTGTAAAGCAGATAGGAATGAAAGAGGTTTTATTTTAACATCACTCAATTCTTTGAAATCCTTCAGAATTAAATGCCAAATAACATAAGTCTATTATCAAAAATTATTATTAATTATAAATCAGTTGATTAGGTTATGGTTTAGATTTGTGGAAAGCAAAGAACATGAAGTAACTTGAATTAGAAAATTTTTTAACCCAGTAATTAGCATCATTCATTGTTTTTATTTGAGTGGGGTGTGATACTTAATTTTATGATCAACTTGACTGAGGTAAGGGATGACCAGATAGCTGATAAAACATCATCTCTCAAGTGTGTCCGTGAGAGTATTCCCAGACGAGAATAGCGTTTGAATTAATAGACTGAGTAAAGAAGAGTACCCTGCCCAATGCAGGTGGGCATCATCCAATTTGATGAGGGCCTGAATAGAACAAAAAGGTAGAGGAAAGGTGAATTTGCTCTTTTTACTTGAGCCGAGACATCCAACTTCACCTGCCCTCTGGTATTGCTCTCCTGGTTTTAGGGCATTAAGACTACGATTGGGACTTACACTATTAACTCTCCTGGTTCTTAGGCCTTCAGGCTTGAACTGAATTGCACCACAGGATTTCCTGTTCAACCAGGTTGCAGATGGTGGATCCTGGGCTTCTTGGTCTTCATAATTATGTAAGCCAATTCCCATAATAAACCTTCTTTTATACATATCTATGCATATGCTATTGGTTGTGTTTCTCTGGAGATCCCTAATACATCATTACAATCAACCTAAGTTTAAAATCATCATAAAATGATTATAATTTATGCCATAAAGGCATTTGGTTAAATCCATTAGCCATGCAGATTGGGTGAGTTAGCAGTTGGAGAATAACCAGGAAAACAACATCAACAACCAGAAACAACAACACAAACAAAGCTTCGACTAAACTGTATCAATATGAAACCAATACTCAATGGCATTCTGAACTGTTAAGCGCTAGAGGCATTCCAATTAAAATCTGAAGCATGTTGTCCCTAACATTTTTCAGTTTTCTAATGGAAGTTCCTGCCAATGGAATTTCACAAAAAGGGAGAAGAGGAGACTCACTACTATTGGAAAGAAGCAATCAGAATCATCAATACTAGCATATTATATTACTGCTCACTTACTGATAAACTCAAGACAAAGAAAAACAGGCCTAATAAGCAATTTCAGCTGATTAACAAATGAAGAGATTAGCATTTGACTTGATAGACTGAGTAAAGAAGACTGCCTTCACCAATTCAGGTGGACATCATCCAATCAGTTGAGGGCCTAGATAGAACCAAAAAGTCAGAGAAAGGGCAAATTTGCTCTTTGCTTGAGCTGGACGTGCATCTTTTCCTGCCCTCAAACATCGGGTGTCCTAGTTCTCAGGGCTTCCGACTCAACCTGGGATTTACACCATTGGCTCCCCTCATTCTCAGGCCTTGAGATTTGAAATAGAACTACACCACCAGCTTTCCTGGAACTCCAGCTTGCAGACAGCAGATCAAAAGACTTCTCAGCCTCCATAATCATGTGAACCAATCCCTCGTAAGAAATCTCTTTCTATATATCTATATATACGTATATCCTATAGATTGTTTCTCTGAATATCCTTCATTAATACAGGAGGGATCCCCTAAAATGCTTTATCAAAACTTTGTAAATGATAATTGATTGTACCTGTTATTCTTTCTCTTTGGTGCATCTTGTTTAACTTGATATAATAAGAAAAGACTTCTATTAGATGATAACTTTTATGTGCCCCTCCAAATTCTTCCTCTTTCCTTCTCTTCCCTGCTCTCTGCTCTGGTATGCTGACTTGCATCAAGAAGTCAGTGGGCTTCCAAGCCTTCTAAATTTCTCTCTGGCTTCAGCTAAAGGAAGCCTTAGCAGATTATCTGAAGGAGAGAAGGGAGCAAAATCAGCGTCTTTATTCTCCTGAATCCTTCCGCTTCAAGACTGCCTCAGACCGGCTGTGTCCCTAAACAAAAGGCAGCGCTCATTTCCAAGCAGCCTTGTCTACAAGATTAATTCTCCTTCCAGGGTTCAATAAGCCCTCCCTTCCCTTCCCTTGTCCTTGTGGCTAAGTGGTGGTGACAGCTTCACTGCTGCTTGGCCCTAGTTCTCATTTCACTGCTTGTGGTTCCTCTATAACTCCACCATTCCCCTTTGTAAATAAACTGTCTTCAAAAATTCTAATTTTAGCGTGTCATCTGCTGAATCTTGACAGATATAGAGTTGGAGTTATGAAGATATTTTAATTGTTATAATTTTATTAATGTTTTTAAATGTTCTTAGCTTGAACTTTAAAGATGTATTTGTCAGATATTTTGGAGCTGCAGATTAAGTTCATTCAATTTATGAAAAAAAATGTCCAGAATACAACCAAATTAGCAAAGCCAGTTCTGATTTTCAAGCCAAACATCCAATTCTTTCTCTTTGTCACATAAAGTCCTATTTCATTTATCATTTTGCATAAATATGTGTTTCAAGGAATATTATTAAAAAGATTCAGAAACAAATAGTGACACACATCTTGAAAGACAAATTAGTACATGCTGTGCACTCAAGATTGAAATGTTGTACATTTGACATAATGAGTTTATTTTAAATTATAAAAATTACATAATATATCAATATGCTATTTCCCATTATTTAGTTGTAATACGGCTATGCAATGTGTGTAGCTAGAATTTGTCATTTATGAGGCAAGGAGCATGATAAAATACATAATATTTCTTTGATAAACTTGTGTGGGTACATATATTTTTAGCTTTCAGAATAATTAAGTAATAATCAGAATAAAAATTAGAAATAAGTTCACTTTGTTATACATTGATCATGTTTTCTTACATATTTAATGAAATAAACAATTATCTATTGCTAAAACTAGTATACCTGATAGCCAGAATACAATTTGAAAATTATAGATATAAAAGATTTTAATTTTATGTTTTATATTTTAATTTTATATAATTTCTTCTGCGTGTAAACAAGATGAGTTGACTGTCATTGGAGATATAGCTTTTGATATGATTTAATAAAATAGGATTTAACTTCCTTATTAAATACAGTGAAATTACAGATCAAAAAGAAATCTTTCTCTCTCTCTCTGTCTCACACACACACACACACACACACACACACACACACACACAGGTTTTATATTGAGACCATTTGCCTTGAGAAATTTGCTGTACAACATCCCACATACATTTTTATGTATTTTTATTAATAGCACAGATTTTTCAGTTTGAAAGTGCTTTTGAAGCGGAACAGGGCTCTATGGTCCTTCCTGCCCCCACTTGCTTCAGCCTGCCTTTTGTCTGTGAAAAAAAACTTTAGCCAAACAATAAGTTTCATCAGAGTAGTGAGAAAATGCAGAAACAAAAGAAGACAGTCAAACTTGAGACCAAACAATAGTTTAGTCATTAAGCAAAGTCAAGGACCTTTAGTTCCTCCTCAATGACTATAGATAATATTCTGAGCCCTATCCTGTGAGCTGTCCTACAGATACTGAAACCCCCACCAGGTGGAAGAAGTTAACTACATGATGACCAGGCTGTAGCCGTGACATAAGCCGCCACAATTCCAAGAATTGGCCTCAAGGAAATGGGAACAAACCGACCCTGGAACTAAAGACAACCTGTACCTACAACAATCAAGATGATGCTGATCAGACCACTGCATGACTAATTTCAAGGTGACCATCAGAACTGACAGTGCTGCTTCTACATGTAGCCCCTCCCTCCATCAATAAAAGCTCTTCCCCACTGATTGTCAGGTAGGGAGTCAGCTTTTGGACAGGAGTCCGCCCTCCCCCCACCCAGGTTGCTGGCATCTGAAATAAAGCAAACTTCCCTTTCCACCAACTTGCCTTTTTATTGGTTTTTGCGCAACAAGCAGCTGGACCCCACATTTGGTAAGACTTGCTTTTTTTATTTTTTTAACATCATTATTAGAGTAATTGATTTACAGTGGTCTGTTAGTTTCTGCTGTATAACAAAGTGAATCAGCTATACATATACATATATCCCCATATCTCCTCCCTCGTGCATCTCCCTCCCACCCTCCCTATCCCACCCCTCTAGGTGGTCACAAAGCACTGAGCTCATCTCCCTGTGCTATGCAGCTGCTTCCCACTCACTATCTATTTTACATTTGGTAGTATATATATGTCCATGCCACTCTCTCACTTCGTCCCAGCTTACCTTTCTCCCTCCCTGTGTCTTCAAGTACATTCTCTACATCTGCGTCTTTATTCCTGTCCTGCCCCTAGGTTCTTCAGAACCTTTTTTTTTTTTTTTATGATTCCATATATATGTGTTAGCATACGGTATTTGTTTTTCTCTTTCTGACTAACTTCACTCTGTATGACAGTCTCTAGGTCCATCCACCTCACAGCAAATAACTCAATTTCGTTTCTTTTTCTGGCTGAGCAATATTCCATTGTATATATGTGCCACATCTTCTTTATCCATTCATCTGTCGATGGACACTTAGGTTGCTTCCATGTTCTGGCTATTGTAAATAGTGTTGCAATGAACATTGTGGTATGTGACTCTTTTTGAATTATGGTTTTCTCTGGGTATATGCCCAGTAGTGGGATTGCTGGGTCATATGGTAGTTCTATTTTTAGTTTTTTAAGGAACCTCCATACTGTTTTCCATAGTGGCTGTATCAATTTACATTCCCACCAACAGTGCAAGAGGCTTCCCTTTTCTCCACACCCTCTCCAGCATTTATTGTTTCTAGATTTTTTGATGATGGCCATTCTGACAGGTGTGAGGTGATACCTCATTGTAGTTTTGATTTGCATTTCTCTAATGATTAGGAATGTTGAGCATCCTCTCATGTGTTTGTTGGCAATCTGTACATCTTCTTTGAAGAAATATCTATTTAGGTCTTCTGCCCATTTTTGGATTGGGTTTTTGTTTTTTTGATATTGAGCTGCATGAGCTGCTTGTAAATTTTGGAGATTAATCCTTTGTCAGTTGCGTCATTTGTAAACATTTTCTCCCATTCTGAGGGTTGTCTTTTCATCTTGTTTATGGTTTCCTTTGCTGTGCAAAAGCTTTTAAGTTTCATTAGGTCCCATTTGTTTATTTTTGGGTTTTTTTCTATTTCTCTAGGAGGTGGGTCAAAAAGGATCTTGCTATGATTTATGTCATAGAGTGTTCTGCCTATGTTTTCCTCTAAGACTTTTATAGAATCAGACCTTACATTTAGGTCTTTAATCCATTTGGGGTTTATTTCTCTGTATGGGGTTAAGGAGTGTTTTAATTTCATTCTTTTACATGTAGCTGTCCAGTTTTCCCAGCACCACTTATTGAAGAGGCTGTCTTTTCTCCATTGTATATTCTTGCCTCCTTTATCAAACATAAGGTGACCATATGTGCATGGGTTTATCTCTGGGCTTTCTATCCTGTCCCATTTATCTATATTTCTGTTTTTGTGCCAGTACCATACTGACTTGATTGCTGTAGCTTTGTTGCATAGTGTGAAGTCTGGGAGCCTGATTCCTCCAACTCCTTTTCTCACATGTCTAACAATGTGAAAAGAAAAGGAAAGAAAAAGAAAGAAAAAAAGAAAGAAAGAAAGAAAGGGAGAAAGAAAGGGAGAAAGGGAGAAAGAAAGGGAGAAAGGGAGAAAGAATAAAATAAAATAGTTATTAAAATAAAAAATAAAAAAAATTATTAAAAATAAAAAAAAATTTTTTAAGTAATAAAAAAAAGATGAGAGCAACCAAACCAAAAATTAAATCCACCAATGATAACAAGCGCTAAAAACTATACTAAAAAAACACAAACAAACAAAAAAAACGGACAGACAGAACCCTAGGACAAATAGTAAAAGCAAAGCTATACCGACAAAATCACACAAGGAAGCATACACATACACACTCACAAAAAGAGAAAAAAGAAAATATATATATTAAAAAAAAAAGAGAACAACCAAATCAATGAGCAAATCTACCAGTGATAATAAGCTCTAAATACTAAACTAAAATAAACATAAAACTATAAACAAGTTAGATGCGGAAAGCAAACCCCAAGGCTACAGTTGCTCCTGAAGTCCACTGCCTCAATTTTGGGATGATTCGTTGTCTATTCAGGTATTCCACAGCTGCAGGTACATTAAGTTGATTGTGGAGATTTAATCCACTGCTTCTGAGGCTGCTGGGAGAAATTGCCCTTTATCTTCCTTGTTCACACAGCTCCTGGGGTTCAGCATTGGATTTGTCCCTGCCTCTGCCTGTAGGTCAGCTGAGGGCATCTGTTCTTTGCCCAGACAGGACGGGGTTAAAATAGCAGCTGATTAGGGGGCTCTGGCTCACTCAGGCCGGGGGGAGGGAGGTGTATGGAATGTGGGGCGAGCCTGCGGCGGCAGAGGCCAGCATGACGTTGTAACAGCCTGAGGCGCACCGTGTGTTATCCCGGGGAAGTTGTCCCTGGATCACGGGACCCTGGCGGTGGCAGGCTGCACAGGCTCCTGGGAGGGGAGGTGTGGAGAGTGACCTGTGCTTGCACAACAGCCTCTTGGTTGCTGCAGCAGCAGCCTTAGCGTCTCATGCCCATCTCTGGTGTCCCCGCTGGTAGCCACGGCTCGCACCCGTCTCTGGAGCTCATTTAGGCGGTGCTCTGAATCCCCTCTCCTCGAGCACACTGGAACAATGGTCTCTTGACTCTTAGGCAGTTCCAGACTTTTTCTGGACTCCCTCCCTGCTAGCTGTGGTGCACTAGCCCCCTTCAGGCTGTGTTCACGCCGCCAACCCCAGTCCTCTCCCTGGGATCTGACCTCCGGAGTCCGAGCCTCAGCTCCCAGCCCCCACCCGCCCCGGCGGATGAGCAAACAAGCCTCTCAGGCTGGTGAGTGCTGGTCAGCACCGATCCTCTGTGAGGGAATCTCTCTGCTTTGCCCTCTGCAACCCTGTTGCTGTGCTCTCCTCCGTGGCTCCAAAGCTTCCCCCCCTGCCCATCCCCCTTTTCCACCAGTGAAGGGGCTTCCTAGTGTGTGGAAACCTTTCCTCCTTCACAGTTCCCTCCCAGAGGTGCAGGTTCCATCCCTACTCTTTTGTCTGTGTTTTTTCTTTTTTCTTTTGCCCTACCCAGGTAATGGGGAGTTTCTTGCCTTTTGGGAAGTCTGAGGTCTTCTGCCAGCATTCAGTAGGTGTTCTGTAGTAGTTGTTGCACATGTAGATGTATTTTTGATGTATTTGTGGGGAGGAAGGTGATCTCCATGTCTTACTCTTCTGCCATCTTGCAGGTCGCCCAGTAACACTTTCAATATGAGAAAAAGTACTGAGAAGAGCTTAAAAGAACTGCCTATGTTTAAATACCTGGGGTCAGAGAGGATGGAAGTTGTTGTTAGCATTCAATCATTTCTTCATGTTTTTTCTTGTACTCACGGAACTCTCCCTCAAGTGTGATGCATTATTGCTGGCAGCCAAATGTTGGAAGGATGTCATTAAAAGAAATTTGTCATCATACTTACCACCCCACTGTACCGTATAGCAGATTCATTATATTGTATGAGGTCAAATGCCCCCTTTCAATGACCACATTTTGTATGCTTCACATACTTCACATAAATATGGTAGAAGCAGACATTAAGCCCTGTGGGTTTGGGTGGCTTTAACTAAATCATCAAAAGAAGTTGTTTTTGCTTCATGTCCTGAAATTTGTCAAACAATGCATTTTTGTGGTTAAAGTAGCCACAATATCTAAGTTCAATTTCTTAAAACTATATTGCCAGATTGCATTTGAAAACTGTATAATAAAGTATTTAACCTTACCCAGCTACTGAGCAATGGGAGATGATCTCTAGGACCTTAGGACATCCTCCATGATAAGCGTGTCTTTATTTACATGGAGGTCTTTACCACTGGATGTCTAACAATGTGAATTATGATGAGAACTTTGGGCCATATACCATATACTTTAGATACCCCCACTCTACCTCCAATGAGCTGGAGGCTAAAGGCCAGCCATGTGGAAAGTCAAACATGGAGCCCCAATAATAACTCTGGACACATGCTCAGATGCGCTTCCCTGGTTTCCAGTATTCTGTGAATGTTGTCACATGTTGACGCCAGAAGCATAATGCATCCTAAGGAAAATGAAAGCTTCACTTTTGAAACCCTCCCTGATTCTTCCCTATGTATGTCTCCCCTTGTCTGATTTTAATCTCTATCATTACCCTGTAATAAACCATACTTGAATAATACAGTTTCTGGTAAGTTCTATGGGTCCTTCTAGTGATTTATCAAATCTGAGAGCGATATTGGGAAACCCCAAGCTTGCAATTGGTATTAGAAGTGAGGACAGTCTTACAGACTGTGCTTCCTAACTTCACAGAAAATATCTCACATATCCCCCCTTACAGATACTCCCTTTGATAACATTGCACTAGAGGACGTTAAATGCATGTAAAATCGTGCCTAACATGGATCTTTAATATGAAGTTAAGAAAGTAATCATGAGCTGGCTAGCTACCAAGAGATCATAGGAGGTAAGGAGATTTTCTTAGAACTGTTGTTCCCAAAGATTCCAGTTAGTAGAGGAAAGAGGAAACACTGGATCAGAGAGGATACTGCTGGCAACTACTGCCATAACCTGTGCTGCTGGTGTTTATTAACTGGGACATCCACTGGGAGAATGTCAAGCTGGAAAGACATTACAGACTGGAGGAGCCTGGTGGTTTCCACCATCCCAAGGAGTGAAACAATGAACATCTTGGGAAAAGGCTAAAGATGCCTAGGCTAAAACATTGCTTCACAGAGGAAAACCTGACTCCAGTAAGACTAACTTGCAAAAATTGTAGAAAAGCACTGAAATTTGAGGTTGTAGCCTAGCATTGGGTTTTCAGTAGAAGATTTGGTCTGCTAAAAGGGAATTACAGTGCTATTTTCTAATTGGATTTCATATAAAATTAGAAATGTGTTCATCTGGAACATAATTTCCTCCTAAGAATTACAAGTTACTTAACATCTTATAATTAAGCTAAAGTTAAAATTGTATATGTACACATATATGAATATACGAATGCTTGAAAATAATTCTAATCAATTAATAATAATATTTAAATTACAATAAATATTAACTGTAATTTACATTTGGCAGAGTGGCTTAAAAGTATAAGTAAATCAATATACGTATAACTAAAAAAACAAAACAAAACAAAGTTCCATTTAAATTACCTTGCTTGCTTGACAGAATGTGAACAGGTAGTTCAGTCTTTGGTGGGTCACATTTAACTGTTTTTCCAATGTTCGGTTTTTAGTAAGAAGCAGTTTACTTCAGGCTTAATGGAGGAATCAAAATACTATATCAACAATCAAAGATAGGGCTCTATCACTGTAAGAGAAGTTAAGGAAATAATAGGAAAAACACCTATGAAAATGTGTGGATTTAAAATATATAATATTAACTCAGGCAATGCATACTTAATCAGTTCACTGTTTAAAAATCCTGTGACAGTGAATTTCTGATCATTGTTTCTATATCGTAAGGTACATTTGTGTTCAGCGTTCCCAATAACCTGCAGAAGGGTGGAGGCATCAGGTGAAAATCTTCTCAACTTATTACCCAAGAATCACCAGAGTACCTAGGGTTGGAGGGGGGCAGAAATTAGCCACCAAAGGTACTCAAGGACCTGTCAGGAGGGAAAGAATAAAAATACATTGGTAACATTCAGCAATAATTTATCTCTGATTGTAAGCTAAGCATATTTCTGCTTCACAGGAAAAAAGCTATTGTCAATAATGATATTTGATTAACCTGGTGAATTATATGAAGTACTATTTAGTGGTATAATCTGACTCTTTCTACAACTCTCCAGTGGCAGGAAGGTGGGTGAACAGTTTGTATTTCCAAATTTTGGAGTTTTAGAGAAAATGATCTGTCTTTTGATAAAATTAAGAACTGTATAACTTTGTGTAATGCTAGGGATTGCAGCTATCTCTCTTTGACTTCTGGAAGGTAGCCTATTTTAATTGCAAGGTCAAAACCAGACATAATACATGTTTCTGAATGGGCATAGTAGATTTTCGCAATGTTCTCATACTTAGAGATATAATGCTGTGAATAACAGCAGAATGACAAGGTGGCTAAAGAATAGCTCACCAAAAACATTCAAGGCAAACAACTGGGGGAGAAACGTGACCCAATGTTTCCACTGAGTTCTTAAATCATTGCATTTTGGCAATAGATTAGGGGAAAGGAGGAGAGAAGGAAGAAAAAAATAAGGAAAGAGATAACACAAGGACTGGAAATAATGAAGCTATAGGCATTTCAAGTGATTTAAATAACTCCCTTTTATCAAATTTCACCTGTGTGTGCAAGACAGTGCTGTTCAACATAACAGTTGAGAAGTTACTGTTTATTACTGATGGCTGTTCAGGCTCGTTCAGAGGGAGGAAAAGCTGAGCACTTCTCCAGTGCAGCCTTATCTCCGTGAAGCAGCAGCCTTGAGAACATAGGCGCTCCATCTGTGTTATAGTCTGATCGCAGCAGCTGAGGAACAGCAGGTGATAGACTCCTAACCTCTGGGGAGCTGGAAAAATCAGAGAGCAAAGAAATAAATGCCTGGCACAAATAGCTCATTGTATCACCACTGTTTACCTACCTAGAGCTCTTTGGAAATTATGCATTATCAGTTTCAAATCATACACCTGAAGTTGCCTGATACTTGAAGCTGTTGTAGTATTTGGCTGGTAGCCTGAATTTTATTGGGTTATAGATTCTAGATGTTTTATGAATATTGTGCCTTTGATGCTTGTTTCATTTCATTATAACGGACAACACGTGTTATTTAATGCGTTATATTTTGCACAGTTTGCTCTGAGTAAGCATGTTGTTTGGGTGAATATTTTTGTAAAAGTATTAGGAAGAACTTTGAAAGAATTCTGTTTTAAAATTTTCAGTTGTTGGGACTTCCCTCGTGGTGCAGTGGTTGGGAATCTGCCTGCCAATGCAGGGGACACGGGTTCGATCACTGGTCCTGGAAGATCCCACATGTCGCGGAGCAACTAAACCCAGGCGCCACAACTACTGAGCGTGTGCTCTAGAATGACAACTACTGAAGCCCAAGCGCCTAGAGCCCATGCTCTGCAACAAGAGAAGCCACTGCACCGAGAAGCCTGCGCCCCCCAACAAAGAGTAGCCCCCACTCGCCACAACTTGAGAAAGCCCACGCGCAGCAACAAAGACCCAATGCTGACAAAAAATTAAAAACAAAAAGTTCAGCTGTTATTGTTGCTTTAATGAGCTGTTTTGTTTTTGTCTTGATTTTGCCCATCGTTAGCTCTGCTTAATGGAAAAGGGGAGCAGGAATTTTTTTCTTCACACTTAAATAGCCTGATACAGCATCTAAGCTGTAACAGGGAGTGGATATAGAATCCCTTGGGATCGATCAGGGGTTTGCATAATTCTTCTAGGTACTCATTTTACTGGTGTTTATGTAACATATAAATATATTCAATACTTTTTAAAGGGCTGCAGATGGTTATTATGTGATTTTTAAAGTTCTGCCTTCCAAGTCATGGAAAATTGATGAGTTAATAAGAGAGGGAGAGAGAGAGAATAATTATAAACTATGAGTTGGTGATGGTGAGTAAAAGATTCAGAAGAGTATGTTATAAATGTGATACGTCAAGCCTTTCTCCCAGCTGAGCATGCATATCTCACTGGCTTCCCTTCGTGTACTAGCTGTGTGAACTTGGGCAAGTTCCATAATCTATGTATATCTCCCAGTTTCCTCTTATGAAAAATATGCAAAAGAAGATTAAATAAGACTATTGTAAGGAGTAAATGAGATAACCCATATTAACAGCCTAGAATCATGCCTGGCACATAATAAGTGCTTAGAAAATGCTAGCTATTATCTCTACCCAAATTCCCTTCCCCAAAGTCACCAAATAAAAACCGAACTTATCTAAATTATAAATCCAATAATTAAATTCTAGGGATTTAGTTGCTGGAATATGGTTCAGTAAAGTCTAGTTTTTGTGTTGTTCATAATATTTGCACATAACACCTAACACTCTATACTCCTTCTAGTTTTCAATGACAATCATGCAGGTTGCAGGAAGTATAACATGGCATTCATGAGAGAAGTAAAATTCATACTCAGATTGGGAAACATTTGGCAGATGAAGAGACTTTTGAAGTCTTTTGTAGTGTTGGCATACATTGCTTATTTTGGATTTAATTAAGACTTCAAAAATTTAATTTTCTTAGAAGTAGTCTCCTTAATGTCCACATGCAGATATATTATTTTTGTAAATAAAACTCTTGGCCTTGTAGAATAGCTGAATATGTCATCCCAAAATATGCCATTTTGGCATAAGGATTATTTTGAGCTGAAGGCAGTTGAGAAGAAGCAGGTACAGAAAAGCTCTTTACACTACCCCTATATGCCTAAAAGTAGGACATAAATTTGCAAGGGTGTCTCCCCTCCCATCTCTACCAGGAAGGACAGAAGTTAATTACCAGGGACAACTTTAGACTCCATCAACCTGGAGACTACAACAGTAGAATCTCCATAACAAACCTGGCTAAAACTAGCTCTTATCCACCATTAGTTTTCCCTTTCCGTATATTTGTCTTCCCACAATTTGCCACCCTAGAAGCTCAAAGTCCTTTTCCTTTGTCTTTCTACTTCTCTAGAAATTTTTTGTTCTTTTGTTAAGGTGCTAGTAAGCCCAAGTTCTAACCACCCCTTGGAGTTACTCACCTCTGGGTATTCTCATGTCTATGCATGATGCACATGCTAATAAACTTCTTTTTGTTTTTCTCTTGTTAATCTTTCTTTGGTCAGTATAATTACTGGACCGTAGCAGGAGAACGTAGCGGGGGTAGAAGGGAAAAGAATTTTTTCTCGTTTACAGCCTTGTGGGAAAAGTTATTATGTGTTTTTAGTGTGTTATATTTTAAAAATGGCTTTATGCATAGTTCAAGAAGGGGTAATTGTTACAAAATTTTAAGGGGCTATAGTAAGGCTCCACTTGTTCACCCACTGGTTGATACTTGAGATTTAATATTTAGTGTTTTATTTTAGTTAGCAAAACTTTGATTTTTGTAAAACAGAAACTCTGCAGAATATGTAGAGGACGCTCACTCAGCTGATTTCAGTCTTTTATATTTCAGAGTGAATGAGTTCATTCCACAAATCCCTTGAATGTTTAGAGATGATAAAAAGGAAAAATACCATGAAAAACATGAGTGTCAATGAGTGGGAAAGGTGCATAATTAGGAAGTAAAGTGGTAAAAAATGGAAATCTGAAGTACTACAAAAACATCTTTGCCTACTTTATAATTCCCTAGGATCTGCCCCTCTGTGCTCAAAGTCAGGGTGGGGAAAGGAGACCCCAAAGGCCACTGCAGAGGGACAGTGTTGGGGAAGGAATAAAGTCCAGTAAATCTAGGCCATTATAATATAAGGAAGGGACCACGGAGGTAGATCAGGACTGGGAAAACCCAGAAACCACAAAAAGAATAAAGCTCTTCACCAGCGCCATGGGGAGCCATGTCTGATCCTGAGGCAAAAGGAAAAGTGTGCTCTCCAGTATGCACTTATCCAAAATATCAACAAATCCCATTTGTTGAACCAATGGAAAAAAGTTAATAAAAGCTCTGTAATAAAACACTTATGACTAAAGTCCTACATTGCCCAATTGTTCCTATGCTATTGTCCACCCTCATTAACCCACTTCATGTGATGTGACAGAATTGCAGCCCTGCCTGGAACTCAGGGACTCATTAGAAACAACTATTCCTTTTGCACAGCACAGGGTCTTAAACAAACAATAGTCCGTCTTTATTTATAATTGTGTTCACCATAGTTTTTCTGGCATTAACTTTTAGTTTTAAAATATTGCATTAAAATGTTATTTTCTTACCTGCCAGATTTTTTTGGTGCTCCTTTACATTTTGGGCTGAGGTGAGCACCTCACTTGCCTCACCCTAATCATGGCCCTTCTGCTTATACACAAGTTTCCAGATCAATAGAAGTAAGAGTAACAGAAGAGGACTAAGCAATTATATAACTGTGACAATAATATAAGAATTATATAGAGAGAATTTTATAATGTATGGTTCATGTTTTCTTCCCCATAAAGCCTTTTGTTTTTTGTTCCTTTTTATTATATTTCTACAGAGATTAGGACCTCTATCACCATGTTAATTTGAAGTAGAGACATTCTGTATCTTTGTCATATTTGTGGTATTAAAGGAAATGTTTCTAACATTTCACCATTAGGAGTCATATTACTGTAGTTGTTAGTTATTGTTTATCAGGTTAAGGATTTATCACTGCATTTTCTTCAACTAAGTGATATTTCTCTTTAATCTGTTGTCATAATATTAATAATATTAATTGATTTTCTAATATTACTATCCTACCATTGTTTTGGTTCTCTGCTAATTAGATTTTTCTATATTTTGTTTAGGATTTTCTCTTCTAATAAGTTTGCCATGTTCTTTTATCATATTATTATCTGATATTTATATCAATATTATACTGGATGGTCTCAAAAAGGAGTTGGAAGGCATTCTTTCATTTTTTAGCCACTGGAGTTTTGTATAGAATTTAAATGATTTATTCCTTTACATTCTGGTAGACTTCACCATAAAACCATTGAATCTCTTATTTTCTTTATGGGAAGAGCTTTAAATTCTGCATCTATTACTTAAAGGCATTTCAATTATTCTTTGTAAAATTTGTAAAGTTATATTTGTCTACGTATTCTTTTCATTTTTTCTGCTTTCAGATTTTTTAGCAAAGTTTTTCATGGTTCTATTTCTTCTAATATCTGTTTTGCTAAATTGTGCTCTTCAAGAAATATGTCCTTGTCATTGAAATTTAAATTCTTATTGGGATAAAGTCATTGATAATATCTTCTTATTATACTTTTCACATCTTCAGGATCTACAGTGATGTCCCCTTTCCATTCCTGACATTTTAAATTTGTGCTTTCTGGATTTGTTGATCAGTCTTGCTTGAGGTATATCACTTTGATTAATTATTTCAAAGAAAGAATTTGTTGCTTTGTTGATTCTCACTTTTGCATATTTGTTTTCAGGCTTTTGATGTTGCAGGTCATGATCCCTGGTATGCAGACTACAGTGAAATTTAGCACAGGAGGTTGATTAGGCAGTGTTCTTGGAATTAACTCATGCAGGAGAAGGGAAAGAATTAAAAGACAAAGAAGTTGGGTTCTCTGATTCTTTACAAAAAAGGCTTCAGTCAACCCCACGGAGAGTTCCGGATGGCATTTTAGAGTTCTTCTAAGATGATGTGACTGGACCAGGACTTTATACCCCAGCATCCACAATTGTGTTTCAGGGAAGGGGGAAGAACTGATACTCAGCATCACCCTCCTTATTATGGACTGAATGTTTGTGTCTCCCTAAAATTCATATGTTGAAGCCCTAACCCCAATATGACGGTATTTGGAGGTGGGGCCTTTGGGAGATAATTAAGTTTAGATAAGGTAATGAGGGTAGGGCCTCCATAATGGGATTAGTGTCCTTATAAGAAGAGGAAAAGCAAACAGAGCCCTGTTGTGCTCTCTCTGTCTCCATTAGGTCCTACCTTCATCTTGTGAGGACATAGCAAGAAGACAGCTATCTGCAGACGAGGGGCCTCACCAGGAACTGAATCTGCCAGCACCTTGATCTTGGACTTCCCAGCCTCCAGAACTGTGAGAAATAAATGTTTGTTATTCAAGCCACCCAGTCTATGATATTGCATTATAGCAGCCAAAGCTGAAAGACATTCCTTAACTATTCATTTCCATTCCCTTCAGTCTTAGATAGCGCCTCTGTTGGTCTCTATGACCTAGTTTTGGATGACTCAGACCTTCATTCATGAGACTTCTGTAGTCCTGGTCACTATACCATCTCAAGCATTGATTGCTGTATTATTACATTTATTCTCAACATTGGGCAGTAAGAGACACCCAAGTGGATCACCTAGTGTTAAATACATTCCTCTCTGCTCTCATCTTGTACAAGAGCTCTACCTCTTCCTGAAGTTTAGATCAACTAGTGTCTCCAGTATGGTGACTTCTCGCTTTGCCTTGGAAAAAAATTGCCTGAAGTACTCAGGAAGAAGCCATAGCTTAAGTTCATCCCAGGGCCAATGCATTCTACCATTGTCAGTCAGAACTTCTATACCCATAGAGTCCAGAATTATGGGTCTGGAAAGCTCAAACATCCTAATTAAGTAACTGGGGTGATGTTGAGTTATTCCTATTTTAATATCTTGATTTTCAGACTCATGTATTCTACCTCTTGAGAACATAAAACCATATTAGGTTGTTGAGTTAGAATAATTACAAATCCTAGAAAATGACATGTATGGTCTCATGTCTAAGCACCTCATTGGAAACGTTAAATGGCCATGCCATTGTTCTACCATGTGACTGACTGGTCTCCATGCAGAATGGTGGTATTAGAGGGCTCAGTGATTGTCTCTGTTTGTCTGGACATCATGCAGTGGCAATAGATACACTGGTGTTGGAGAGGGAGTGTATACTACTAAAATCATGCGTAGACTCCCTCACAGCACTGTGGTACCCATTTTCACATGCCCATCATGCCAACATTTTGAGGTTGCTGTCAACTGAGCAAGTCACTCTGTGATCTAAGGGGTTTTTTTTTAGTACTTTAATACTTCTTCCATAGTTAGTGTGCACTGATGAATGTGAACATTTGTAACATCTAATATATGGGTTGGAAGAGTATCCTCAGATGTGGAATATGCCGTCTCCTGTATCCAAAAAGAACTACCTAATATGTGCTTCCTTCCTGTTGATGAGCAGTGCAATAAGTAATCATTTGTCCTTTACCTTGTAGATGTCCCATGATGCCCCAAACCATTGAATGCCTAAGTTTCACTAACTTGGCAGCCCTTATTTTTGTAGTGTAAGAGAGAGATTAATTTTTTTCTTTATTGATATTTAGTTGTTCCAGCACCATTTACCACCACCCCTCTCTTAAAATGCACTGGCAAATTTGATGAACACCAACTGACTACATATTTATGCATACATTGCTGGATTACATTCTGTTCTATTAATTTAAATATTTGTCCTTCTGCCAATACTCTATTCCCTTTATCACTGTCACCTACCATACATCTTAAAATCAGGAACTGTGTGTTCTTCAACATTGCTCTTCATTTTTAAAGTCACTTTGACTATTCTAAGTTGTTTGCAGTCCATAGAAATTTTAGAATCAGCTTGTCAATTTCTACAAAAGTCCTGCTGAGATTTTAATTTATTAAAAATATAGTTTCATTGTTTTCTGGATGATAATGTTTCAGATGAGAAGTGTGCTAATATTCTTGTTTTGACTGCTCAGTAAACGATGTGTCATTTTTCTCTAGTTGCCTTTTTTTTTTGTGTGTCAGGTTAGATTTAGGGTTAGGGTCAGCTTGATACTTTTAAGCTGTTTAGGGTAGTTTTAGAGGATTCTTTACCTAAGGATTACTTTAACTCCTGTACTAAGGCATGACCCCTCTGAATGTTCTGGCTGGTTGGAAAGCAAACATTTCCCAGCCTTGTTTGAGCTCTAAGAATTATTCACCTAAAAGCTCCCAGCTTACTGATTTTCTTCCATGCATGTGCAACTTAGTGTTCAGCAACAGACAAAAGGAGTCCCCAGTGTGTGTTCCTGGAGCTCCTCCTCCAGGTATTTCTTTCTCTTTGGTAATTTGCCTTACACATTCCACACTCCAGGTACCTCAGCCTCCCCTTACTCTGATCTCTGCAACTCAGTGAGATCACGTGAGGGCTCATCCTCCTGTGGCACAGTTTGGAAAATACTTCCAGGCAGATCATGGGGCTCACCTTGTTTGTTTCCTTTTCCCTTGGACTGCAATCCTATGTTGCACACTATCCTATATCTGAAAGCATTTGACTAATACATTTTCCAAGTTTTCTAGATGTTTATAATATTAGGAAAACTCCAGTCCCTGTTATTTATCCTGACTAGAGCAGAGTTCTGTATCTGCTCATTCTTGGTAACATTTTGTAATTTACTGATTTTGTGACCTCGCATATTATTTGCTTAAACATTTTATATATGGTCATTCTACATTCCACTTCCAATCACTCCAATACCTGAAGCCCTTAGGAATCTAAATGAGATATTTGTTGTTTCTGGCATCTCACTCACTGTGGCTTGATTTATTTAATCTCAATCTTTGGGTTTTCTAGGATCAATTTTTCTCCAGGAGGTATATGAAATTATTTCTCTGAGGAGTTTGGTGTTGTAAGAACTGGGACCAGGCTTACTAACATAATGCCTGGTTCCCAAGATCAGCTCCCTCAGGCTTAGTCTTAGAACACAATGCTGATAGCAGCGTTTGTCTCAGACTAGCTCTGTCTACATTTCCCTTTTGTGTCTCGAAGGCAGTTTACTGTTCCTTGACTCTTTCTCAGGATTCAGGTCATTTTTTGCATGTTTACTAGGTTATTTATTCAAGGGGTGCTTAAAGATTCACTTATTTCCCTTTAAGCACAGCAATGCATTGAAATGTAGATTTTTATGAAGAATCTATATAGATTCTTTTTCCTCGTGGGTAATTTATGTTGATTTTAAAGATCTTTTTTATGTATGGTATTACTACAATATATCTATGTGTAATTTTGTTTTATCTCGCTCCAGATTCAGTGTGCTTCTCAAACCTTAGGATTCATACTATTTATCAATTTTAAAAAATTAATAGTTACTATCCTTTCTCCATTGCATCTATCCTATTTTAATTTATCACCTTTTTTCCCATCTTTTTTCTCTCTCAAACTTGCTTTAGTCTACATAAAATCTTCAACTCTTTGTGTTTGTTAATGTTCTCTTGGGAAGTGTCTTACCTGCTTTTTAACCATTGTGTCAGAAACTACAATTTGTTTTCTCAATATCCACATTCTCCTTTGTAGTAACCCAATTTTTAAATGGGTAATTGTCCATCAACCTACCCTTTTCCAAGCTCCACTGCAACTACCTATGGCCAGATCAATGGGATATAAGTAAAATTGACGTGTACAACTTCTGGATCACAGTCTTAAAATGAAAAAAGCAGGCCCTCCTATTCTTCTTTGTCACTCAGGTACAGTGGAGTGCAGATGTGATGGCAGGATGTTGAGTAGCCATGCTGGACACAGATATAAAAGCTCACTGAGAATGTTACAAAAAGAAATCTGGTTTGCTGACAATACGGAAATGCCTTATCAGCCACAGGAGCCCTGAATTGCTTGCATTTAAGAAAGAGGAATAAATATCTATCTTATTTGAACTACTATTTATTTGGGATTTTGTTACAGCCTCCTATATCCTGTTCAGAGAGTATACCTATTAAACCCATATGTTGGAAGGTTTTTCTTTACTTAATATATTTTTCATTTTTATAACTTCTACTTGGCCTCTTTCCAAATATATCTGCTTTTTTTGCCATCTTATCTTTTATAGTAATTGATTTCTTATTTCCTGCTACGTTCAGTTTAAAGCTACTTATTTTATAGTCTCTGTGTCAGTCAGAGTTTGATCTGAGAAGCAGCACTGCCAGATTTGTGTGTAATAGGGGATTTATTTAGGGATTTGTCCTTATATATTTGTGAAAGCTGTTTAAACAATCACTGTGAGGCTACCGTTTCTGTATCTGGTGCCAAGCCTGAAGTTATCAGGACAAGTAGTGAGGAAGAAAAGATGGGTGTGAAACGGGGGAAGCAATGACTACCTCATACCTGTAAGAATAAGCCAGAATCAATCAGGATGGATGGGAATTCAGGTCAGGTTTTCGCTGCTTCCAAGTCCCCAACCTCAAAGGTGGGCTGATCTGCAGAAGGCCTTGATATCAGCTAAAACACACCTCATTCATAAGTCAGAGGCTGAAAGGAGGAATCTGGCAGGAGTGGCGTCCCTGTAGGCCCAGCTACTATCCCACTTCAACTAGGCGAGACAGCAGAGTAACAACAACCTGCATGAGTGGCAATAGCGCCCTGTGCCCAGCACTGACTTTCTGAAGAGAACAAGAACATACTTCTTGCTTCGCTTCACCTTTCCAAATCCATACAAAATCTCTCCCATGGCCCTCACTAACACAGAACTATGCTGGGAGGGCATTCTGGGAAGCATAATTTGAACTTAGTTAATTTAACATAATACAAATCTACCACAGTCTCTGTGGTAGCCAACCTCCGAGATTTCCCCAATAATCATTGCCACCTGGTATTCACACCCTGTGTAATCCCCTCCCACATTTAATAGGACTGACCTGTGTAACCAGTAGGATATTGCAGAAGTGACAGTGTGTGATTTATGAGGTTAGGTCATTAAAGATATAACGGCCTCCTCCTTGGTCTCTTAGCCTGCTCCTTCTGGGACAGCTGGCTACCGCATTGTGAGGACACTCAAGCAGCCCTGTAGAGAAGAAAACATGGAGAAGAGCTGAAGCTTTCTGCCAACAGGAGCATCAACTTGCCAGCTGTGTTAGTCACCTTGAAGGCAGCTCTTGTAGCCCCAATCAAGTTGCTTTGGTCTGAACATTTGTGTCCTCCCCAACCCCATATGTTAAAAACCTAATGCCCGAGGTGATGACTTTGGGAGGTGATTAGGTCATGACAATGAAACCCTCATGAATGGGACTTGTGCCTTTGTAAAAGAAGCCTCACAGAGATCCCTTGCCCCATCCACCATGAGAGGATAGAGGGAGAAGGCGCAGTCGGGGAAATGAGTCCTCGCCAAACACCAAATATGTTGGTACCATGATCTTCAACTTCCTAGCCTCCAGAACTTTAAAAAATAAATTCTTTTGTTTATAAACCACCCAGTATATGGCATTTTTTTGTAGTAGCCAGAACAGACTAAGACATAAGTCTTCAGCCAGTTCCAGCTAGTCAGCCCTCAAGTCTTCCAGCTGATATACCACAAACAACATGGAAGCAGAGACAACCCATCCCATCTGAGCACTGAGTTTGTAACCCAAAGAAACTATAAGATAATGAGATTGGTGTAACTTAAGCCACTAGGCAACAGTTAAAGAATACAGTCTTTAGTTCTTCATACTGCTTTGAAGGGATTATTTCTTCTCATGCTTTGTGATTTAGTATTTCGAACTCATTTTAGAGGGGCTTTATCTGAAATGACACCAGGTGGTTTGGCTTGAAAGTGTTCACCACCAGAGTGTTTGCATTTGTTATTGTCAGGTGCATGCAGGGATTCACTGATCTGAGTATAACTTGGCATTGATACTTGTAGCTTGAGAATTCCCAGATCATATGGGTTATATAAATTTGAACCCCAAATTTACATGTGGTAAAAATTCCATTGTCTTAATTTGTATTTCTCTGAAAGCATTACTTGATACAATGACTTGTGTATACGTGTCATATGTGGGAGTTGATCCCAAGAAGTCAGAATGAGAGAGTAAAGACAGTAAGGCAAGGAAGGATGTAATACAAATAAAGGGTATGCTATTGTGCTATAGTCATATCTGGAGGCAAGTGGGGCTCAAACTTCTTGACGGTCTTCTGAGACACAATGTGGGGTGTTCCTCAGAATCTTACCTTTGAAGGGAGGGAGTTGAGAAATGTTTTTCCTAGTTCCCATCTTCCATTGACCGAGGATTGTTCAACAGGTGCTATGGGCTTCAGAAAAAGCTGGGGTGGAGGGCAGTAACTTGAGATGGGAAGTCTGCTAAATGCATGGAAAGTGTCTACCACCACTGGAGCTGAAATTGAAGATAGTCCTGGAGCATGTGATATATAGAGAGCCTCTGCTCCACATAAGGTTTCAAATTCTAAGGGGGATATTTTTTTACTCTCCATCTAGAGACTAAAAGTCACAATAAAAAAGTTTTTGGATTATCTTACTGTGCCAGTGGGAGGATTGTTTTTAATTCCATCACTTCATTGAAGATTGATCACTTTGTGGATCCCAGCTTTACAGGGAAGACTCAGTTGTAACTCACTACCAACATCCCTACTTTATCTTCTATTCTGATGTGGACACTGGAACCAAGCTACTAAATTAATTTCTTGGTCCCTGCCAGTAAAGCTGCAACATCAGCTCATAAATTTACCACTCAGTGTTCCATCTCGTCATCAATCTGAACCATAGACATTTTCTTTACTGAAAGTTCAGCTCTACATTTATAATATTTGTTTTTCAGTATTTTCATCCAGTAATTTAGGTGTTTTACAATAGGAAGGTATTCAATATATCTAGTCAAACATGTTAGCAAAATGGAAACCCCTGGTCTTCTTGATTGATTGTAGTATGGAAATTGTCTGAGGAAAGAAATGCTAGCCTGTCTGTCATTAAATTCAAATCATTCTCCAATGATGGAGAGGGCATTTGGGATACAAAGATCCTAATAGTATCCCTAAAATATAATTTGGGACATAATGAGTCTAGGGGGAGGATGAAAGGGGTTGGGAATGACATGCAGGACAAGGTCATTTGTTTTGGCTGCAAAAGTTATCCCCTAATGTTTAGCCTAAGATTGAAACCATACTTAATTTCAGGCTAAATGAAGTAGAGCATTGCAGTGATCATCTAAATAATTCATGCCAAAAGAAGACATAAGTGTGTTTCACATATATTACGTAGCTATTTCAGGATACTATTTATTTTTAGAGAATATTGGCACAGGGTTAAAACTGTCTCATCACCCTAAATTTCTACAATTATAGTCTAAATGTATTGTTATATTTTATATCCTTCTATCAGGAGATAAGCGAAAAGAGCATTTACTCTTCTCCACTTCATTTTATACTTGCCCGGGCTTCTTAGCAAGTGTTCATCTTCACCTGTTCCTTCTGTTGCTGAGGAAGCTTAGGTCTCTTTATGATCTCTGACAGGCTATCTTATCTAATTTGTTAATCACAGTTGAGGCTCTCCTTTGAAGAAATGCATCTCCTTGAGCCTATAAATTAATGCAAATCCAGTTATCAAGATTTTTCTAGTTCTTACCCATTGCTTGTAAAGAAGCCCTAATGTTTGAAAATGGCCAGTGGTTCCCAAGACTGGCCATGCATTAAGTATCAGCCCAGGAAGTTTTTTTTTAAAATAAAGATTCCCCATCCCAGACAAAATAAGCATTTACAAGGATGTGGATCAAGTACTGATAATTTTAACAAACCTTTCCAGGTGATACATATAAATTCAGTTTGGTTCTTATCCTCAGATTAGCAGTGAGAATCACTGAATTAGAACAGGTGATCTATTGTCCTCCAGGATTTAGACAAAATCAGGTAAATGATCTAAAGTTACAGATCTTTCTAGGGACTTCATGTATCCTGGTACATTGTATTCTTGAATGAACAAGGGAACTATGGTTTAGAGGAAACAAATCAAAATACTACTGCGAAAAAAGGGTCCAATCACTAAAGAAAATTGTTTAGAAGAAAACAAGGGCATTTTTAGACAGAATAGTTAATTTGCTACTTTATTTATCTCTACAGTGGTGAGACTAAGAAAATGCTTTTATATTAAACAAAAGCATAAGGAAATACTTCCCCAGGGTAAAAGATTCAGTAAAATGTCCAGTCATTTTTGTATGATCAAACTGGTTTTATGTGAGCACATATGCATTTTATTTTGTAATTAAAATGTTTCATATTTTTGTCTGCACTTTTAATTGATGTATAATCAATATATATCAACTGCACATATTTAAACTTTGATGTCTTTTTTAAATTGAGATATATTTACCATACAACATTATGTAAGTTTAATGTGTACAATACATTGATTCAACACATTTATATTGTAATATATTTAATTCCTCAGAGGAAGTTCTAGTAATTGCAAATCTAGAAACCAGGAAATCTCACTTAAACTTGTGCCTTAATAAGTTTGGAAGGGGAACAGTGGAGGAAAAGTATAGTATTAGCACTATCAATGTCTTGGCAGGTATTAATTTAATAGCTGGATAGAAATTTAGGAACATCCATGTTGGATTAATCTATGAGAAAACTCTGGAGAAAGCAAGGCAAGGAAATATGGAAGGGCTGACAGAAATAGATTTTAGAAGGAGATTTGGAAGAACATTATAGTATTTCTAAAGTTTCAGTAAGATTTTTGGTACTGTCTTTCTCTAGTAAAGAGGGAAGGGAAAAATCGAGTAATTCTCAGAAGTTCCTCATGGTCTGCATATTTAAACTATGTTATTCACAAATTTGCACAGACATGTTCAACTCCATGAGTAATCTACAAAGTATTGTAACATTTCCTTACTTCATATGTGGCATAACAAGATTATTTTAGCTAGGACTATTCAAAATTATGAATATGACATTAATTATAGATTCATATAACCACATGATATTATGTTTTAATCTTACATGGACACACTTTAGAAATAGAATATTATTTTTCATTTAAACGAACTCTGAGCTGATTGGTTCATAGGAAAAAAAACTCTTCATCTGCTTATATGATATTCACTACAATTATTTCCTAGTAAATGAAAAGGGAGCTCTATAATGTGATTCATCCATTCTGACTAAACTTTTCATGCAGCAAATATTCAACATATTTCATGCCATTAAATTTAGTCAGTCTCTTATTTTTCTTTACCTGTATATTCCATATAACCATTTCAACTATAATTATTCATTTTCTCCAACATAGTTTTTCTCATTTGAAGTCATAGAAATCCAAATAAGACTGAAAAAAATATAAGAAAGAATGTTAAATATAAAAATATAAGGAATAATGTTAAAACCACCCAAAATATCACAAAACAGAAGCAAAGCTTTTAACAATTTTTCTATATATATATATTCTGTTCAGAGCCAAACTTCTTTTGAATAACTTGGCCTTAGTGCTAAGCCTAGCTAAAAATGTGGATGTCTCCCTTTAGAGTAATTTTCTTCTTAGGGACTCTTGAATTTCCCTGCAATCATGCACTTGTAATTATAGTTCTAAATATCAAATATAATTTAATGTATTTGATCATATACTGGGATGCAAAGGAGTATCTGTTTCCTGGTCCAGAAGTCTTTTGACCTTCGCAGATGCATAGAGACAACGAGGAGTGCCTCCATACTTTACTCAGCAGGACCACAGCCACCTACTCCCACCTACAAAGAGCATGTCTAAACCATGCCCGGGCAGTGGTGAGGAGGAGAACAGTGGGGAGGGCCAGGCACTGGAGGCATTGTCCTCTCCTTCACTGCCCATATCCCTCCAATACTAATAATCTCTGAACCTGAGTCTTGGAAAATCTTTAATGACTTTGAGAGCAAATACATTATAGGTTGCAAATTTGAATATTACATTTAACAAGTATTTTCAAGTATTTAACAAGTATTTTCCTGAAAAACACCACAGTGGAACAATATTCATTTTCTTTTACCATCCTCGAACGATAAATTTGAACATCAAGAGAAAGAAGCTTTCTGTTTTATTCTCTAATTATAACCTGAAAGTCAATTTTCCCTAAGGATGTTTATTTTCTTAGTAAAATAAATTAAAAGGCATCTTCCTCTTTAGGTATATACATAAAATCTGTTATTTAATTTATGTAGAATTTAATGAGGGATTAGGCAATGTGTTATAACACAGTCTGCTGTTAATAGGGAATGGCAATTTTGTTTAACGATTATTAAATAGCTTTATTGCCAAAATGCATCATCAATACACATTATTAAATTGTCATGGAATCTGAAATGCAAACTGCATTAATTGTTTCCTTTCATCCTCCCCGTATTTTCGCTCTGCACCACTGCACACAAGTGACACCTACAGAGATCTTGTTGCAAAGTTACTAACTACTTTGAAGCAGATGTCCACCACAGTTTGATGGGCACAGCATCACTCAGGTTCCTTCACATCTCCTATTCCAGAAATTAATCACAAAGGATGGGAAAGCAGATTATGTGTTTTTTTCTTCCCTGAAAAATTTAAGTTCAAACAGAAAGCCAATGCCAACATTGTGCATTAGCCTCCCAAATAAGAGGGAAGGCTAATAACTAAATATAACTTAGAAAGTGAATTGATTCTGCCCTGCAGCATAACTGCTTTCAAGTTGCAGGAAACTATTTCCAAAATATAAGAATCAGAACAAAATGAGTTGAAATACTAATTTATTTCTTCTACCTATTGCATTATCACTACTCTGTTAGACATCTCAGTATTTTTTCCCCAGGACTGTCATACTTTTATAAAATGAAAGCAAATATGATTCAATCATAATAGAATAAGCACAACCACAGAGGGTAGCAAAAATGATGTATCAGGAGTGACATGGAGATACGATTTAAGAAAAAAAAACTTACTTGTTTTTAAGCAGTCATTGCAGAATGTATTAGCAAATGCTGACAGCTTTCCAATCCTTTTCACAGCTCCCATTATAAACTTGATCTGAGTTCTCCAACACTCTCAGTAGTTCTTTCCAGTTATTGTTACTCAGTAGTTCTTTATTATGGGACAGAGGTTTGAATGTATACCATTCTTTATTTTTTCTAAGATATAAAAGTGCAATGATAAAGTTACCTTATAATTCTTTTAAATAAAATTATAAATATAAAAATTGAGAAATATTTCCTTGGAGGATCTGAATCTGAAATCTTAGGACAAAAAAAGAAGTCTAAAATTGATTGCTGGATAATAGAGAATTATGAGATATTTCTCAGTGTATGTGTGCACGGGGGGGGGTATAAAATTTTTTATAACTTTGCTTTCTTTTCATTTCCATATTTCCGTTAAAATGAAGTAGTATTTTCCCAGAAGACTCTAGCTTGCTAGGAACTCATAAAATTAGAGACTAGAAGAACTAAAAAAGAAATGAAGAGAATCACATTTAGCTCCTCTTTATTGCCTATAACAGCATTACTTAATAGTGATGAAACAGTAGCTCTCATTTTGATCTTTTGAAGTCCTATATGTGTACTGTATCTCAGCTTTAGCAATCAAAGTTGTGTTTGCTAAGGATTCATTAAATTCTTTTGAGTAAATAAATACAATAATTTGACCTAAAATGTTATTTTACTTGTATTCAGCTCTCATTGTCTTCAGTGATATGCTAATGCCAAAATGGGAAGCATCTCTGGGTCAACTGATGCCCAAATGATAGTACAAAAAACATTAGACACATTTGGACAGAGGTATAGCTAGTGATTATTATTGTATTTCAGAGTGTAGTACCCCTTTTGGGCATAAGGCAACTCATAACTTACAAATGTTGTGAATATTTTTATACTTAGGGTAGCTTGATTAATTGCCATTTTAGACCACTGACACACAAAGACACATTTCTATCTAGAAAACTAAAAATTTTCTCCCGAATGATAGCAACTTAGTTCCATAAGGTAATGAAGAAAAACTAAAATATCACTTAAGATTAATAAGATAGGTAAATTAGAAACCTGGGTCTAAATAATTGACCTATGTATTAGATGAACTCTAATCCAATAATCAGATACCTTTTATTTGCTCACTTCTACTTTGTTTCTGATTGGTACCCACAGAGTGAAATCTTGCCTTGACCCCAAGACTAACTACTGTCTTGAAAGCACAATTTCCATGAATGAGTGCCCCAGTGCTTGCTGCATGATCTCTCTCAGTTTAGCACATGCCTTTCTGTTGTCAGCTCCTGCTCTTCTTTTCTCTGTCCATTTTAAGGATATGTTTCTTGTCTACTGATTGATTTGGCCAACACTAACATAGTTAACTATCCTGGAAGTAGTGAGACTGTTCTTTAGTGATTTCTACTCTATACATTTTACTCACTTGCCAATTGAACCTCAATTCTGAAAGAATGTATGTTTGTTTTTTGAACTGTGACTATGCTTGTCATTATAGTATCTTATTTTACAAAGGTGCTTGCCAGAGCAGATCAAGTAATAATGAGTGTGTTAGCCCTGTTGTTCAAAATTATAATTTATTTTGGAAAAAGAGATTTTTGAAGTTATGTTCCTATTGCAGAAACACTTACTATATTGCTATGCTTTGTCTCCATGTTGTACTTCCCCAATTTAAATATAAACACCTTCAAGGAGGAGACCATAAAGGACGAAGACAAAAAAGCACACAGGTTTTGAATGGGGACAAATGGGAAGGTAGATCTCTGCTCACATAAGAAGGTACTTTTTAATAGCCAGAGCTACTCCAAATGGAATGAGATAACTCAAGAACAACTGAGTGAGCTTGAAGATATTAAAATACAGATTAGCCAGTCACTGAATCGTGATGCTGTATGTGAGTCTTAAAATATCAGAGATAGAATGGTTTAGGATATGATCTCTAAGAAAATTCCCAATTCTATGATTTTATAATATTGTACTATGGTAAAAGTGTAACAAAGGTTGTAAACCCAGCTCTTTCCAAATGTCATAGGCCCTTGCACAATTTGCTAAACTTTTCTGATCCTCAATACTCTCATGTGTAAAAATAATAAAGCTTTCTTTCAGGGCTGTGGTGAGGATTAAAGAGAAAGTATATAAACATCTCAGACACTTTATTTGTAGGCAATGTTATAATTTTATTATAACTTATTAAAAGTGTTTGATAAAACTTTAAAGGCCACCTAGTTCAAGTGCTTAAATTTTCTTTACAGCACTATTGCCAGATGATTATGTAATTCAGTACTTGTAAAATTTTAAAATATAGATTTTTTTTCTTTTAATCTTATATAAGCTAGATTCATAAAATATATAAACATGGAGCTGTTTTTATTGAGTTAGAGATGGAGGCCCCTTATCCTAGGAATTTGCCTCCTTAGCCATCTGACATCTTCTGAGCTTGAAATAATAATCACTGATTATTAATATATCTTCACAGCAACATAACTCTCACTCCTTTTTAAGACAGTTCTTTTTTTTTTTTTTTGAATAACTGCCAGTATCAGAAAGCTCTTTCTTACAGTGGAAAAAAAAAATCTGCCTCTCTGGCACTTCCTCTTCATCATGGTGGTTCAACAATTTGAGGCCAGATGGAACAAGTCTACATGTTTCTCCAACAGGTATTCTCAAACATTTGAAAACAAAAGTTTTCCTCCAAGTCTATTGTTCAAAGGTAAAATTCCCCAATCTTAAGGAACATACTTCATACATATTTTCAAATGTCTCTAAATCTATCTACACTCTTTTATCATTTTTTAGTTATCTTAATGTTGTCACTTTAATGCCCCTGGTTACTCTGGGATAAAGCATAATAAGACTATGTCCTCTCTTATTCTCAAAATGTAACATAAATGTGTATTTTTTAGAAACCATATACCGCTATCAACTAATTTTAAGATTTCTGCTAACTAAAATTTCTAAGACTTTTAAAATATACTCTGCTGCTAAAATTTAGCTGTCTCATCTTGAATAGGCAGGTTATTTTTTTTCCATGGACCCAAATTTATTTTATTTTCTCTTGTTAAATCTGTAACTCACATAATAAATATGATAAATTATTAATCCAAATTATTGATTAAAAGTGTTGAACAAGATTGGTGTAAATACAAAGTTCATGGCAGCAACCTCTCTCCAAGTTGACAATGAATGATTCATTAGATGTTTTTGAACACTGTTATTTCAGCCCATCCAAAGCTACCACGAGTATTCAGCTCCTTTTTTTCATCTATGCACAAAGGACATAGGAGGACATATTCACAAGTTGATTAAAAAAATGTTCATGTATTAAACTCGTTGTTCCTCTATCTGTTGGTACTGTGATTGTTGATAATGACAAAAGCAAAAGGTAAACTGAAGTAAAATCTACTAACCATTTGTTATAATTTATGCCTTGGATTAGCACAGAGTCAACATATTTATTATATGAGTAAAAAGTGGGGATGCTGAACTTTTGGCATATATAGAATATGAGGCATGATCACTGAATGATGGTACAAATGTGTACTTCATATTACAGCGCAACATTCAAGTTTAACCATTTATTTTTATAGTAATAGTATGATGAGAAACGGATGCTATTTATCATAGAAGAGAATAATTTTGCAGTTTGTATAACTAATAAAATCTTCATGTGAGACAACTGACTTGTTAAAAAGATGTCTATAAAATATCAAGAATAAAAGTTTTCACCAGCACAAAAGGATTAAAAATTATAAAGATGGTCAATATGGTATACAAACAGCCTACACGTTAACTCTAGCACTGATGAAAATATTGGAAATGTCAGATCTCAATTCTAGAGTAAGATAATAGGTTATGAGGACAATGGTCAACATTTGAATTTAGATAAATAGACTAGTTCTGAAAACATCATGAACACGTAGAATATTTCTACAGAACATCATGCTTCACATTTTGAGTGATAAACATTCATTCTCTTCTTCTGAGTAAAGTTAAGCAAAGTATTTCTAAAGAAAATAGTTGTCAGGATGAAAATATAAGTGTCTGGGCCTATGCAAAAATACATGTCAAAATCCAAGGAGAAAATTGAAGATGTCTGATACCCAAAAGCATATATGCTTTAAAAATCACAAATGAAGCCAATAGAGTTTATTTCCTCTGCATTAATGATGATCTTTATGCATAATTCATTTCACAAGATCAAAATGTCAATCAAGTTTAGTATGTAGAAACCGTCCATTATTTCTAAAATTCAAGATGATAAATCTTTACCGTCTTTGAATCTGTTTTTAAAAAGAATATGTCACAGGTTTTGAATATAATTTCAAAGAAAACATTTTAAATGGTTAGCTCAACATCATTCCACAAATGCAATTATGTATAAATGCATGTATTTAACTTATTGTTTCCTTTTCCAAAAAGGCTTTAAATGCAGAAGCAGCATATTTCGAAGAAGTGAATAGCCTCTCAAATAGACTGATACCTTAAAAAAGTTATTTTTCAATTGTACAAGCTTCTGGAAAGTTTATTTTTAAAAATCATTAGCACTATTTCCCAAAAGTATATTAATAATTTTAAATACAATTTTACAATAGTAAACACCATAAAGAGAAACAATTTTTATGGTTGAATTAATATGCATCCACTCTTTTTTTCTTATATGCATTAATTTATATTGTCAGTAATTTACTTGCTCTTATATTATTATGAAATTTAACAAAGTTTAGTCCACTTAAAAATTGTGGGGCTTCGATAACTGTTTATCTTCCTTTATTTAAATAATTTCTGAAATGGAATTTGTTTTAATGGACATCTGTAAAATTAGCTTTTAATCACCTATCTTTATAACTAAAAGGGTTTTATTTTACATTTTATTTTTTAATAACCCACAAAACAGACAAAAGTTTTAACATAGTAATTATTCATCTGGCATTTCATTATAAATTCCATTTTATAGGAACTAGCCATTTTATTCTGATGGGCTATTAACATTAGGGCAGATAAATTGAGTGTTATTAATAAATGTGTATATCTCCATGAAAATAGAGTAGATTAAGGAAGAAAATGTTATGACTTGAATATCTGATATTTT
Organism: Balaenoptera borealis; assembly: GCF_965194805.1. NCBI lineage: Eukaryota > Metazoa > Chordata > Mammalia > Artiodactyla > Balaenopteridae > Balaenoptera > Balaenoptera borealis. The sequence goes on from NC_138866.1 coordinate 51,658,447, forward strand.
TATGCAATAGTTCCAAGTAAACTATTTTATAACCAAAGTGTTTTAAACTGCTCTACTTTGTGGTATATTTATTTAACCCTGTAAATTACCACATGGTAGAATGGGACATAGAAAAATATTTGAATATTAAAGTTCACTTGTCTTAAAATCATATATTATTGTGCTGTTTTAATAACAAGATTATATTTTTAATTCATTCGACAAATTTTATCATTATTACTATGTGCCAGGCAATGATTTAGGATCTGGAGCTACCTAGTGAAGAAAACATTTTAAAACATTCCTTTCCTCAATCTTACGTTCTAGTGTGTATGTTTGAATAAATGGGCTGGAAGTGAATGTCAATTCACTTCCCCATAAACCATAAATGTTTTGATGTTGTTTGACAACTCCAACTTCTTGATTTAGTCTCTCTTGGCTCTACTTCTTTGCCAAACTCCTTCAGGTAGTTCTTTTCTACCTACTTGATGTTACTCTCCTTTGCTAGCCCTTCTTTCAGTACTTTAATTATTGGTGTTCCTAAAAATATGTCCTTTGGTTCTTTTGTCCTCGCATACTCTTGCTCTGAATATTTCCACTCACCCCCAAGGTCGTATATAACATCTTTATGTACCTGATATCCAATTCTAATCGATGGTCTAGTCAATGCCTTTGAATTCCTGATTTAACTGCTTCCTGATCATATTCTGCTATGTACTTCAAAGTAAAATTCAAGGCAAAAGCATTGTATAAGGCAAATAAGGTACCTTAATTGATAAATAGTGAGTTTAATAGAAACATTGGTAGCTAGTAACATAGTTTTAAATGTTAAATCCAAGAATTATTATGAATATATACATTTGTTAACAAACCCACAGCAGTAAAGATGGTCTTAAACACATCTCTCAATAGGCTACGTTGATAAATGATCAATACAATTACAAAGCATCTGAATATGATAAATTAATTATAAGATATAGATTTGTCAAGTATTATACTCAAGAGTCAAGTTTTTTCAAGACTATGCAGTGCTTTTAATTAATTTATTTTATTTATTTATGTTTGGCTGCGTTGGGTTTTCGTTGCTGCACAAAGGATTTTTCTAGTTGCAGTGAGCGGGGGCCACTCTTCACTGTGGTGCACGGGCCTCTCATTGTGGTGGCTTCTCTTGTTGCGAAGCACGGGCTCCAGGCACGCGAGCTTCAGCAGTTGTGGCACGCAGGCTCAGTAGTTGTGGCTCGTGGGCTCCAGAGCACAGGTTCAGCAGTTGTGGCACACGGGCCCAGTTGCTCCATGGCACATGGGATCTGGCCGGACCAGGGATTGAACCCATGTGCCCTGCATTGGCAGGCAGATTCCTAACCACTGTGCCACCAGGGAAGTCCCAATATGTAGTGCTTTTACAAAATTTCAAATGTAGAAAGTGTATTCAGGTAAAAATATGGAACTATAACACAACAAAAACAGAAATTATATGTGAAAATTAATAACAAAATTTTATTACTTAAAAATTACAAAAATTACAAAATAACACAATATTCTCCTGAACAATATCAAAATCATGATTAGAAAAACAAAACCATTAATATACAGTTATAAATTGAATACTAGCAAATTTAACTCAACAATAATTTTTTAAATATGAAGATAACATTACTAATTAACATTACTAATTAGAGTTCATTATTAAAGTCAAATACATATATTAATATCATTCATCATTCTTTAGTGAAAATAGAATAATTATATAATTTTTTAAATTCTGAAAATGTTTGACTAAACTTATCATTTATTCCTGATAAAACTCTTGACCAACTTGAAGTAGAAAGATAGTATGATAAAGAATAAAACTTAAGACAAATTATTAACATTATACTTAATGGAAACAATTTTAAGATATTTTCATTAAAATTAAGAGAAAATAGAGCTCCTGAAATTCTACAAGAAAAAAAAAAGACATACAACTAGAAATAGAAATGAAGATCGTTTTTTTTTTCTTTTTCTTTTGCCATTTTTATTGAAGTATAGTTGATTTACAATATTATATTTGTTTCAGGTGTACAATAGTATTTAATATTTTTATAGATAATAGTCCATTTAAAGTTATTACAAAATAATGGCTATATTTCCCTGTGCTATACAATATATCCTTGTTGCTTATCTATTTTAAACATAGTAGTTCCTATCTCTTAATCCCATACCCCTAGCTTGTCCCTCCCCTCTGTCTATATATTTTGGATATTAACCCCTTATCATTAATATCATTTGCAAATATTTTCTCCCATTCAGTAGGTTGTCTTTTCATTTTGATGATGGTTTCCTCTTCTATGCAAAAGCTTTTAAACTTGATTTGTTGATTTTTGTTTTTATTTCTTTTGCCTTGGGAGATAGATTCTTTTGCCTTTTTTTGCCTTTGTCTTTTTTTTCTCTTAGTATGATTGTCTATATGAATCAGACAAAATAATCAATTTAAAAGTATTAAAAATAATTATAGAATTCTATAAAGTATCACTGAAAACATACGTATACAAATATCAACGCTTTCCTTATTACCAGCAAATTTGATAGAAAATTAAGATAAATGATGTACATGTAGTTGTAAATAAAATTTTTAAATACTTAAGAATATGAAAAAATTGAGTAAGAGCTCTTTAAAAATAAAAAATTAAACTTAATATAAAACACATAAAATGAAGATCATGTAACAGGTTTAATAGGTAGAGGTTTTGCTTATCACAGAGAACCACTGCCATTCCCGGAACACATTTAGCTCATATTCACCACAGGGCCTGAGCTCTTCTCTCTGCCTGGGTCACTTCATTCCTATCACATTCAAAAGTTCACCCTGGAAATCAGTGTGGCTTCAATGTTGTCTCCCTAAAGAGGATTTTCCTGACCATCCAATTTAACCTAGAAACTCCAGAGCTCACTCTTACACTAAATTGCCACCTGTCATTCTCTAGTTTTCATAGTAATTATCAATATCTACAACTATTCTGAGTCTAAAGTTTTTTTCTTATGTACAGTTTCATGAATATTATTTTTGTGTTTCACCCAATTGGATCATAAGTTCTAAGAAAGCAGGCACACACAGTCTTGTCTTCTACTGTGTCCTCAGACCTAGGCTAGTGTCCAACCCACAGTAGGTTTGTAATAAAAATCCACTGTGGTAGTTGTTGGTCAATATGTCTAGACACCTTTCATCTCGTAACTGCTTGGTGCAGCCTCCAGGAGCTGATTTGTAGATTCACTAGTTGAAAGGAGATTTTGAATATCCATGGCTGGAAAGAAAACCTAGAGATCGGAGAAGAGCAAGGTCTGTTTTGGATACTCTCCCTGAGCCAGGCATCATTTCTGCTGGAACCTTGAGGAGAGAGAATCTGAAAGGTGAATTGAGGAGAGAGAATCTGAAAGGTGAATCTGAGACCACTTTTTCTTCAAGAGATTCTGAAACAAACTATCAATGCTTCAGTATTATGGTGAAAATGTGTTAAAAGAAGCTCATGGGGTTAAAGAATGAACTTGAAATACCTATCCTGTGGTCTAGTCACACAACATAATTTATCCCAGCTCCATGCCCCCACATACTCATGCCCTGCTCCCACCCCAAAATGTACTTTTTCACTTGTGGCAGAAACAAATTCCACCTCAGTTTGCAAAGGAAGACTGTGTTCCCCAGTCTCTCTTGCAGGAAGGATAGTGGGCACGTGAACACATTCTTGTCAAACTCCTTATATTAGTTTTCAGGGCTGTACATAATCTGAGCATCATCTGTCTCTCTGACTCTGATTTCAACTCCAACTATTTCCTGTTTCGCTTTTTCTGCTCTTTATTATTTCTCAAACCCATCAGCCAAGCTGCCAATTCAGGGCCACTGAATAGGCTACTCCTTGCTGCTAAAAGCTATCCACACGCTCACTTTCTCATTTCATTCGTCTTTTCTTCATCATCACAATAATGCCTCCCTGATTACCTGATATAAATGTGCAACTTTATTTTTCTTCCTCGGTAGTCCTTATACTTCCATCTATGCTTTCTCTTTTTTCATAATGCTGATCAGCTTCTAACCTACAATCTTGTTTGCTTTTTAATTTTTTATTTATTGGTTCTCTCTCCATGAAGTCTGGAATACTTCTTTTTCTATTTGTGTGTTGTTGATGTATCCTCGGTCTATTTTTAAAAGTGTTTTAATATTGAATGAACGAATGAATTATCAAATAGATATGATTTTACCCTATGAATTCTGGTTGTTATTGCCAAGAAACACCTAATATAAATATTTTATATGTATATTTAATATCAGCCTGTGGATCCAGGCCATATGCTCTAAAAATATAAACTTGATGTAGCTATTTTAGAATCAAAATATTTGTCTGATTCAGTCTTACCATGAGTTGAAGACTCTTTATCTGTAAAGTTGGGCCACAACATACTACCATTAGATGAACTTATTTACATGTTTGTTGAAACAAATAATACTAGACTACAATGTACTCTGTTTATGCAAAGCATTTATTCCAATATAAGAAGTAACTATTCTGCTTAAAATTTTAAAGATAATAACTGGATCATCACATATTTTCTATTTTTCATGTATTGGAAAATCCTCATAGAAAAAAGTTCAAGACAGTTTGCTTATAGCAATGAAAACTATCCTTGGGTTTGTTTCTTCTTTATAGATAAGAGAAATGAGACCTAAGTTATCAAAAATAGAAATGCTGTAATGGCAAGTTGAGAACAAAATTGTAATAAATCTGTGGCACAGGGTGGCATTCACCTGAGAGCTCTGAAGTACAAACCTCCCACTCAAAATAATTAATATTAAAGCAATAATTTTCCAGAAGCACTGAAAGTTGTCTAACTTTGTCCTGAATTTTAAAGATGTTTGTGTCTATACAGGGAATTATGGACCAGTAGGACTTATATTAGAATACCCTCCTCCCTCAAAAAAGTCACAATGTAGTTAAAAGAAAAAAATAAATATAGTCATAAAATACATAAATGAGTTTAATTACCCATGAATAAACCACTATGTTTTCTATAAGGGCACAAAAACTGTGGCCTGCATAGGTGAAAACTAGCATGCTAGCCGTCTCAAAACTATAAGATATATTTGAAAGAGGTCAAAATAATAATGCATCAAGGGAGGAAATTTAACCTTTTAAAACTTAAAAGAAATTTTATAATTTCTTAATGAGAAGATGAGAAAATAATTAACCATGGTATTATACAAAAGTCATAGATTGAGTACTACGTGAGAGCTAAAACACAAAACTAAACAATCATCACTCGAACTGAAAAAAAAAAGTAACATTAGGGCAATAGTCTCTATCTTAGGGATTTAAATATGATTTTAACAGCTGTATATCTTTCTACCATGCATATTAGACTTCCTTCAACATATATGGCAACATTTGTTTAAAGACTTACATAACATTATATAAAATCATCTAATTTTCTTTTGTCATAAAATTATTATACAAAGGTGTGAAAATAACAACTTTAAATATTTTTATGTGCTTATTATACAGAGGTATGGTAGGCAGACTTTTAAGATGGCTCCCAAGGATTCTTGCCTCCTGGCATTCACATCCTTCTGTAATCCCTCCCCTTGAGCATAGGCTGGACCCAGTGACAAAAGGAATACAGTAAAGGCAATGGGATCTCACTTCCATGATAGGTTACAAAATATTATGACTTCCATCTTGTTGGCTGACATTCTCTCTGTTGCCTTCTTGGCTTGCACACTTTGATGAAGCAAGATGTTATGTTCAAGAAGCCCATGCAACAAGGAACTGAGGGCAGACTCAGGCCAACAAGCAGCAATGAACAGAGACCTTCAGTCCAACCACCCATGAGGAACTAAATCCTGCCAACAACCACGTAAGTGACACTGGAAGTGGCTCCTTTCCTAGTCAAGCCTTTACATGATTCCTCAGCCCTAGCTGACATTTTGAATGCAGTCTTGTGAGATGAAGCAGAGGACCAAGCTAGGCTGTGCTGAGAAGGCTGACTCACAAAACTGTTGCTTTAAGGCACTAAGTTTTGGTGTAAGTTGTTATCCTCAGTAACTAAGTAATACAACAGGAAATATTTATTTAGCACTTACAGTATGCCAGACATTTTTCTAAGTGTTTAGTTAGTATCTATTAGATTTATCTTTTGACTTGCCTTATGAGATAGATGCAATTATTATCACTAACACACGTGGAAACAAAGACACATAGATGCAACATTCTCGAAGTTAAAGCATCCTCAATTAGCAAGCAGAAGATACAGTCTGACTTTGTTCATAAAAAATATGCTCTTAACTATTTGATACTGTCTTTCACTTAACTCTAACAACAGCTGTCATTTGTATAATTCTTTATGAGAGACAGAATTATCTAGCTTACTTCATTCGATCCTTGAAACAACTGAGTATTCTTTTTAATCCAGTTTAAAGAAAGATGAGGACCTACCCTACCTGATTTCAAAGTTTATTTTAAGCTACAGTAATCAAGATAATTTGGTAATTCTCTAGATAGTAAAATAGATCAATCAGAAATAGAGAGTACAGAAATGAATCTACATGTATACGTTCAATTGATTTTAAAAGGCACCATAGGGGCTTCCCTGGTGGCGCAGTTGTTGAGAATCTGCCTGCCAATGCAGGGGATAGGGGTTCGAGCCCTGGTCTGGGAAGATCCCACATGCCGCAGAGCAACTGGGCCCGTGAGCCACAATTACTGAGCCTGCGCGTCTGGAGCCTGTGCTCCGCAACAAGAGAGGCCGCGATAGTGAGAGGCCCGCGCACCGCGATGAAGAGTGGCCCCCGCTTGCCGCAACTAGAGAAAGCCCTCGCCCAGAAACGAAGACCCAACACAGCCAAAAATATTAATTAATTAATTAATTAATTTTTTAAAAAAAGGCACCATAGGAAGTCAATAGGGAAAGTCTTTTTTAGGAAAAACATACTTGAATATCATTATAGAAAAAATTCTCAATTCCTATCTCACACCATATCTAAATATTAATTGGAAATGGACCACTGACTTAACATATAAATTAAAATTATAAATCTTCTAAGAAAAAAATATTAGAGAATGTTCTCACAACTTGGGTAGTTAATGATTTCCTAGGACACAAAAGTGTTTACCACAAAAATAAAAGGTGGACATATTCAATGTGAAATTTTCTGCTTATCAAAAGATACCATTAAGAAAATATGATACCATTAAGATACCATTAATCTTAATACCAATCTTAATAAGGTACCGTTATATTAATGCCAATGGTATTAATATATCATTAAGTAGTGGAGCCACAGTCTTAGAGAAAAATATTTAGAACACATATATATGACAAGGGACTTGTATCCAGCATATGTAAGAAGCTCCTATAGCCCCTGAATTTTAAACTAGGCAAAAGATTTTAACAGAAACTTTACCATACAAGATATATGAGTGACTAACAAGCACATGAAAAGATGTTCAGCATCATTAATACTCAAGAAAATGTGATATAAAAACCATTAGATACCATATTACTCCTATTAGGTTGGCTAAACTTTGAAAATATTGAAAATACCAAGTGTTTCTGGGGATATATGGCCCCTTGAGTTCTCAAATATTGTTGGTGGGAGTGTATAATGGTATAAAACTTTTACAAAGTGTTTGGCAATTCCTTAGAGACTCAAGCCTACACCTACCCTATGAGCCAGCAATTCTGCTCATAGTTGTATTTTCAAGAAAAATGAGTGCATATGCCTCCCCCCAAAAAACCTGTGTAAGAATATTTGTGGCAGTTTTATACATAATACACCCAAGCTTAGTTAAGAGTATATTTAAGGTCCATGCATTTTTGTGTATGTTAATTATATAAAAAAGCAAAAAAAAAAAAAAAAAAAAGGAAAAGAAAACCTTAATATATGAAAGAATGAAACTCTTATAGATTAAGTAATTTTTCCAGGATCATATCATACTGCTAACACATAGAAATGCTTGGCCTGGACTTCAGGTCTGCTGTTCCTAATTTAATTGACCTTTTCTATTGTGCCAGTTGTTTTCTAATACGTTTTAGAATAAACATTCTTTTTTCAAATAAAGTGTTATTTTAACAGTTTTATAATTTACAATGTTGGAGAGGAAAACACACACTCATGTGTGTGCATTTTTATGTGTGTATGTGAGATATGTAAATTGGTGTGACCTTTTGGAGGGCATATACATAATACCTATCAACGGAAAACATGTATAAGCATATTAACCAGAAATTACACTATTAGAACTCTATTCCACAGAGAACAATGAAAAAGACAAGGTATTGATTGTGCATTCCACATAACAGCCAAAGAGTGGAAGCAGCCTAAGTGTTTATCAATGGGGAATTAGCAAAGAAATTACATAATGTCAGTATAATAGAAATTAAGAAGTTATTTGAAACAAAGTTATAGATTCATATATGTGACATAGGAAGATCTCTGAGACATAATAAGCATAAAAGTGAGTTCCTAAGAATTTGCATGTTATATAACTCTGTTCAACTGGAAATATGAACATACACTTACATATAAGTGCACAGAATACCTCTGAAAGGATACAGAAGTTATTAAGAGAAAAGGACTGTAAGTCAGAAATGGAAGGAAGACTCACTTTTCACTGGATGACTTTTGACCTGTTAATATTTTTTTTAACAGACGTATTTTTTCTTTCACAGCAACAAAAAGAACACACAAAATGTATGCTAACTCACAAATAATGGTTTCTCCTCTGTGAGAGTGCGTTGAGGTGAGTAGAGGCAATGATAGCAAAGAGGTCTGTGACTTTATCCAAATGATTTATTTATTTCAAAAACTAACATGAAAAAATGTTTAAGATCAATTATTCTAAATGATGAGAATATGAGTGATTTGTATTTAACATTTTATTGTTTCACAGATTTTTCTCAACTCAGAAAAAAGAAGAGAAGGAAGAAATAAGAGAAGAAAAAGAGAGAGAACAGAGGGAGGAGAGAGAAAGATAGAAGGAATTAAAGAAGAAAGGAAGGGAGGGTGGGAGAAAGGGAAGAAGAGACACAAGGAGTTATGGAGAGTGTGGGGAAGGGAAGAAGCAAGAGAGAAGTAGGGGAGAAAGAACTCCATACAAAACAGGAGGAATAAGGCTGCTTTTGTGGAAGCTGAAAAAGACCTAGATCCCCAAATGCTTTGCCTGGTTCTATTGCAGCCCCTGAGGCATCTTTAAGAATTTTAACACTCTTCAGGGCATAGCAAATAAGGCCTGTTTTGTACTATAGCAGACTTCTGGGTTTGCAGATATTAATATTCACTCACTGCGTGTGCAAAAATGTACAGCACTGGGCACTATCCAGTGATACTATACATGTAAACAAGTATCAACACTTGTTTGTATACATTTCTGGCCTTGAGAGTGACACCTGGAATCACCTACACTCTGCAGGTACTAAGTTTCCTATTTTTTAATTAATAAATATACACAAAGATGTATACTCACCTCATGATACTGGGGTAGAGAAGGAACAGATTTGGACATAATTTAAAACTATAAATTTCTTAATATGGCATCTATAGGAAAATTCCACAATGGAAAAATTATTGCCTTTAGTTGTGAGGAATATAATTGAGCATTTTTAATCATGTGTAGGATATGAGGGAAACCACAATCAGCTGAATTCCTAAACACTGGATAGTTACAGAAAAGTAAAGAGAAAGAATATTCATCCCAAATAAGTGAGTTAACTGCTGACTTAGCTGAATAATCCTAGAATTCCATCATTTTCAGAAAACTTGTAGAGGAAGCTTTCCTGGAACCCATATAAACTTTCCTTGAACCCATAAACTTTCTAGGATCTGAGAAGTTTACCTGGAAAGAAGTCTTTCTGGAAACACAAAATCAATTTGTACAATATCCTGCAAGGTTAGTAGCTGGCCAGTATTGGGGGTAGGGATGGAGGAATCATTCCTAATAAAGTACCAGTGGTGGCCAGTCAGATCATCATTTGGCCTAACCCTTTGTGTTCTTGCTTGGGTCTTAGGGCAAAAAGGATGCAATAAAAGTACAAGTAAAATTATTTTACTCTGATATTGAGAAAGCAAAATACGTGACAACACTGGATGCGAGCAGCTTCTGTGACAAGAAGTGATAGTACTGGTAGAATTTGTTTTGAAAGGAGTGTGTCTGAAATGACCAGCACATCTAAGCCTCAGTTATGGACAAGCAGCAGGAGGGATGGCAGCACCTCCGAGGGTCTTTGGCAAGAAGTGTTGTTTTCTTGCATCAATAGAAACAGAAAGCATCACTATAGAATGTTGGCATAAGAAAGGAATAAAATGGTAGGTGCTAAAGGGAAATTAAAAGTGCATTATCTGGAAAATTTAAAGAAGTTTTAAGAATCATTCCATGGTGAAGAATTAAAGATACATAGATATAAATATGTCCCCTTACTTTACATAAATAAATGAAAATCAGGGGAAGAATACCATACAATAGACAAAAAATAATGTTAAAGATGAAATGTTTGATAATAATATAAAAGAAATAATAGTTTAGAGGACATAGGAAAGAATTTGTTAAGGACTTGTAAGTAATAAAGCATTAATGAGTGATGGTATTTCATGGATACCCATTATATTTCCCCCAAATAGACAAGCTTTACAGTTAAGGTTAGAATTCCTGAGGCTCTGGCCTCCTCTTTCTGTACACTTCACTCTTTCCATAGGGAAATGCATCCATGTCCCTGCTTCATTTCCCATCTGTGCTACGACTTTAAAATGTATATCTTCATTCCAGACCTCTCCTTTGGACTCCAGACCTATATATCCAAATATCTATATTTTGGATATCTAAAAATTGTCTTAGGATGATGGGTCAAATCATTAAGATGTCCCCTAGTACCTTTCAGTCTGTTGTCATGAGTACCTCTTTAGCCTAAGCTATCATCATCTCTCACCAGGAATCTTTCTCCAGACTCCTAATTCATCTCCCTCTATCTATTTTGGTCTCTCTCACCAATTTGTTTTCCACAAATTATAAGATACAGAATGATATTTTCAAAATGCAGATATAATCATGTCACCCTGGTGTTTGAAACCCATCAACAGCTTCACACCACTTTTAGGATAAAGACCAAAATCCTTTACCTGGCATGCAAGGTCTTACATTTTCTGGCCCCTGTCAAGTGTTCAAGACTTACCATAACTTCCTCGTTATCTTTGTGCTTGAGATACTCTGGCTTTCTTTCAGAGCCTTAGATTCAACACTTTCTATTCACTGCAAGACCTTTGCTCAGGCCTCCTCTGCTGCTTGGAACATTCTTCCCTTCCCCAACCCCACTCTTGTCCCCTCCAATGCCCCTATTCCCAATTAACCCTAACTCCTTTTGGCTTAAGGAAAAATATTCCTGGAGCCTCTCATGTTAAACTAAACACTTTAACATACACTTTCAGAGGACAACATAACTTTCTCCTTGAAAGTTATGCAAGTGTGAATTATATGTTTATCAATGTGATTATCAGTTTAATATGTGCTTTCCCAACAAGACTGTAAGTTCCACAAGGGCAGAGCTGGTGTTTATCTAAGCAATGAATCCCCAGTATTGCCTAAAAATATTAGTATGTAAATTATGGGCAAATATCATAGAAACTACTTTGTATTAGCCCTCACAGCAACTATAATAGTGTACTGGCAGGAAACAGATTCTCTCTTTGAGACAGAGCTACACATATCCATTCCCATAGAAACTGGTGGCTTTCCTTTATTCCTCTCCGTGAAAAAAAAAACCACATCGTTTTCTGTTATGTAGATTTATATATTTCTTGAGCCACTCAAAATGAGATATCCACATAGGGTGATTTGAATGGTGCTCGGCAATTCTTAAAATTTAGGTTAGGCACCACTCTGATGAACAATTCATAAGCAATAGGCAGGTGGCTCTTGATGAGAGCTGTTACTAGATACAACCAGAACAGCTATCATGGCTCCTCAGAAGAGACAAAATTCAGTACTAGCTTCCATGACATTGGACAGCGTACAGCTGTCTTAACTTGGCTCAACTCCCTGATTTGAGAAAAAGAGTGTAGAGAAACCCCTCAGTGCTAACTTTGTCTAGCCACATAGTTGCTCAGATTCAGTCCCCTTATTGCCCACCCTACTGACCATGCAATTCTTCTTGCCTCTTCCCAGGCTGGATGATGCTCATATACTCTCCCTGAGGTCAGTGTTGTCTAGGTCTTATTCTATACTAATTTCCAATCTATCAGATAATTTGACTTCCTTATTTTTAGGGCATTATTTCCTCTAATCAAATTTTTTTTTAATCAAAAGTTTTGACTTTCAGAATAACTGTACTGATCTCTCAGAGCCTAATTTGGAATTCTGAAACAAAATATTGACTGGATCTTTCTCTTCACATTCCTGGCCATAACAATTTTACTCTTCTGCAGATGTTCCGTCTCTGATTGCACAGGGAAAGAAAAGTGCAAACCCAAGTGTTACAGTATATCATCTCAATTCACATGTTAACTAAGCACCTACTCTATGCCAGGGGGATGAGACATGCATCTCAGGAATTCCCTCTCAACTAGTTTGTCCTCCTTCACTCACACAGTCAACAAGGAAATACTTATGTGAATTACTTGAAAAGTAAAAGCAACCAGCCTGCATTTGCCTCTAGTGTCACACTTATAGTATGAATAAATGGAATATATTAAAAGAATATTCCTCCAAAGGGAAATCTAAAGACCATTTAAGTTACCATAAGGAGAAATAAATAACTGTAATCACTAAGAACATTATAATTAGATTATGAGGTACTATGCTTTATGATTTTTTTATATGAGCTTCATTTTAGGTTTCATTTTGTGTTCCTGCCTTTGTTTTTTCATATATTTTCCTGTCTCACCTATTCTTATGTTATTGAATACTTTATATATTATTGTAAATTGTAAATTTCCTTTATGTATTTTTGGAACAAGATAGTGTATAAATAACTAGGCCTTTAATGCATAAATAGGTTAGTTCAGAAAAAGTTAAAGATATCCACACGTGTACTAAGTGGAGTAGCAGATCAGTAGCAAGTCTAATCCAACACATCTTTGGTATATTTTACCCAAGTAATTATTGTCCATGGAGAATCTTTTTGACCTTTCATAAAACGTATTCTCAACCAAAAGTTCTTGGTATGCATTAAAAGCAGGTGTTGACAAATCACATGGGCTGAAAGACATGAAATAAGCTGATAAAGAATGTCTCCACATTGGGAATGTGGCATTACTGCTGCTATGAGTATAACTATTTGGATGGGAGTGTAGGTCATAGAGAAAGTAAAAGAAATACTGATATCAGATAATTAACAAGAGAGACATCAATGTAGGAAATATGTAGGAAAAAATAAAATGAGATTCCCAAATTGCTGGCCAGAAGGATGCACAGAAGGATCAAAATACGTAGAGAAAAAAACAAGAAGAGAGAAAACTAAAATCTCTATTTTTATATATTGAATTAAATGGTGGGAGAGAGAACACAGGGTTAAAAGAAGACAAATTAATAATAATTGAAAATATTACAGCACATATCATAGCTCAGACTGCTATGACAAAATACTATAAAGTGGGTATCTTAAATGACTGACATTTATTTCTCATAGTTCTGGAGGTTGGGAAGTCCAAGATCAAGGTGCTGACAGATTCGCTTCTTGGTGAAGGCCTTCTTCCTGGCTAGCAGAAGGCCACCTTCTCACTGTATCCTCACACGGTGAAGAAAGGAAGCTCTGGTGTCTCTTTCTCTCCTTGTAAGGGCACTAATCCCATGATGGGGCTCTACCTACATCATCTCATCTAAATGGTATTACTTTTCAATGGCCCCACATCCTAATACCATTACATTGTGGGTTGGTGTTTCAACATATTGATTTTGAGGGGACACAAGCATTCAGTCCATAACAGAGTATGTTGCAAGAAAATAGGGAAAAGAGAATGCAGTCAAGGAGAGAAGCCTGTATGACACACACAGAAAAGGGCGTGGGAGAAATGCCAAAACCAGGTAAAATGTTATAGGATACTGAGCATATGTATTCTCATAGGATCATAGGCCTGAGAACACAGTGAAGTGTTTCAGATAGCAAAGAGTTCAAGAACGAGAACAATATTTTTCAACCTAGACTTTGAGAGGGCATCAAAAGCTTACTTCAGCAATAATAAATAACTCCCCTGGAGTGATGCAGGAAGTAGCCAAACTGAACAAAATCTACAACTGTGAAAGAAATTTAGCAACACACAGAAGGAAGATAGAAATGGAGGGAACTACTATTCATTGAGTAACATCTGGATGCCAAATTCTGTGCTAGATACTTTGCTTGTGTTCTCTCATCCAGGGCTGCAAATACTGTAGGAATAATAAGAGGGTAGAATAAAACAAAGGTATTTATAAACTAGGAGACTTCAGGAATGGCACAATCAAGAAATGTTTCAGTCATTTAAAAGAAATTTTCAGACAAACAAGGTTGAGGGCTATTTATAAGCAATTAACTGGACTCTTCAAAAATGCTAAGATTATGAAAGACAAAGATAGACTGAGGAATTTTTCCAAATTAAAGGAGACTAATGACACATGACAGCTAATAGTATCAGAGTGTGAACATGGAAGTTAAATAACAATACTGGTATTTTCTAGATTATGTGATCGTGATGGTATTTTTCAACTTTTTCGTATTTGTAGTTTGTTATGATTTCTTTTTATTTCTAAATAAATATTCAGTCATGCTTATTATTTTGTAATGCCGTATTCTTTTTCTTCCATGGGATTCCTAAAATGTATGTGTTTCAAGCCCCACAAGGTCTTATTCTTCTCCTAGAAAAGAAATAAAAGAAAAGAAAAAAAGAATAGGGGAAAAAGTTTTTATAGAGCAGGCATGTGCTCTAGTACAGTAAAGAAGTCGGGGTGTTCATCTAAAATATGCACTTATCTTCTGACTGAAGTGAGTCCAGACTTTTAGATGGATGCATTTAAGCTCTAATCTTGAAGATCAATACACATTATTTAAATGATCAGTTACTGTGTACAGTGAATGTATACATACAATAAAGACTTAATTACCTATATTATTATAATCAGTAGTACTGATAGGTTTACAGAATGACTGGCATTTTCACTGAAGCAGAATGAATCTTTAGGGCCCTACTGGAATGTTTAAACTGTGACAGAGAAGAACTAATTTAAGGAATGCAGAAGTTAAAAATGAACAACTGTGAAGCTGGATTACCCTAGACAGTTGCATTTAATTTTCTAGGCTCCTTTTTCATCCTGTTCATCTGGTATTAGGCAATTCTGTGATGACAATGTGAGCAACTGTACACACAGGCCCAAGGCAAAGGTTTAGGTACCTAATGTTTAAAAGACTAAAAGTTCCCATTAGTGGGTACAACTATTAGCTTTCCTCTTTTACATAAGTAATCCAAAGAAGACCTGGCTTTCTTCAAATGTCAGCTGTTCTTTAAAAATCAGCACTCTTGGTCTTTACCCATTTTGGTTCTAATATTACTCAGCTACTTTTTGTCCATTTGCATTCTCAAACTGTTTCTTTGTTCTACTGTCCTCAAAACTAGGCACTATTTATTACTCATTGACAGACCACATATTATGTCACCGGCAAAGCCCATTAACTCCCAAGAAATAAAAATAGAATCTGGGTAATAAACTAAAGCCTAACCTTGTTTTTTTTTTCCTTTTATGTCTCGTCTAGTTTCACTTGCTCACAGGAAGCTGTGTGCAGAAGCCTTGCACCCGGCCCTTCAGACCAGAGTTCCCGGTGTGAAACGTTTGTGCCAACACCTCAGCTCTGTGGGCCACGTGCAGAAGCACCCGCATGACGCTGCAATTCAAGATGGCAGCGGCGGGCCACGTGCAGAGTCGCTACACCTGGGACTTCAGGCTGAAATACCAAGATCAACACGACTAGCCCAATCCCGCGAGAACTCCTCCCCGCTGACGAGATCCTATAACGCAGCCCCGTCCACCGCCTGTGCAAGAGAGCCTGTGCTCTAGAGCGAGAGCTTGCAGCTCTCCATTGTTTGATCAAAGAATTAAACTCTCCTTTGTTTCTGAACTCTGTCTTGGCACCAGTGACACCCTGGGCAAAAGGCCCCTTGTTGGGGACGTACTCCAGAGGGTCGGTAAAAACTTTAGGATCTATAAAATAGGTATATACTATATTTTATTCAATTGTATATTTGTATACAGACTTCTGTATCATATACAAGTAAATAAATATTTTGAATTTCAATAGCCATTTCAGTGGTTCAGAATGACATGTAAACTCCCCTCAAAAAAAATTCTCCCCTGATATTGTGTATTAGTCACCTGCAGCAGTGTTCAAAAGATTTGGGTATGGTTTCTTAGTAACAGTCACTCATTATCCTAAATACGTGGTGCTTAACTTTAAACTCATCAGCCACTCCATGAATGTTGTCTTGTTTAAAGAATGTCTTGTTCCTGGTGGTTTGTTCCCCTGAGTAAATAAGGTACCAACAAGGTATTAGTTACACTTATCTGTGACATCAGCCATCAAACTCACCAATAAACTGTGACTGTGAAGCAAGAGATGAGCCTTTAGAAAAGAGCACTGAAAGCCTGTCAAAGTTCCATTAAGTACTGATTCCGCTGGCAGGGTTGCCTTCCTAGCATCCACTCCCTGACATTGATTAGAAACAAGGGATCTAAGGGCAGTTCATTGTTAGTTAGCCCCAAAATTGCACTCTGGAAAGAGATACACAGCATCTGGCTGAATTCTGTCAGAAATTCTTTAAAGCAGGGCCAGAAAAAGACACTCTGTATCTCATTTCTGTGGCCAACACACTGTTAATTTCTAATCTGGTACAAAGACCTGATTAGTCAATGAACATATTTTGTTGATAAAAGTTCCAGAAAACAATTAAAATGCACACTGCTTTGTTTTGGAAACTATTGATGCTGTCTAAAAGACTTGCATCTGGCACCCTAAACATTTCAGCTTTCATCAAATGCTGCATGTCCCAGTTTTTGGCCATCCCAGTTCATGATTATTCTCAAATTTTTGGAAATAACCAAAGGACTAATTAGGTCACTTGTAGCTTGGCTTCAGTACCAGGCCCAGGATCCCAGCTGGAAGTGAAGGCATTTAGGAGAGCAATCACCATGTCTAACGCTGCTGCCTAGCTTTGGGGATGATTGACGTTTCAAGAGCTGAACAAGCTTAACATTGAATGAAATGCATTGAGGCAGAGCTGACACTAGGAAATGAACACATGTGTTCTACAAATATTTGCCAGGCATTTGCTATGTGCTATACATTGGGCTAGATGCTGGAGAGAGAACAGTTAGTCTGAAATTCCCCTGCCCAAAGAAACCATAGCCTATGGATTTAGACAAATATGTTATTTACAATAGAGTATGATAAGTGCCACACTGAGGCAAAAAAAAGGGGGGGAGGGTTACTAGAATATAAAGTAGAAGCATAAAATTTGTTTTAAAAGAAAAAGGAATACTTTGAGGAGGAAGAAATATCATTAGGGGTGGGGGGTGGCTAGGAAAGAATAGCACATGTAAAGAATCATGACAGTAGAAAACATGGCATCTTCTGGGAAATCAAAATATTTAGAGTATGGAGTACAAGCAGTTTACCATGGCCCTTAATATTCTGCATTATTTGCTTCTCACTTTTTTTAGCATCTTTTAGGTGTTCACTATTCTTCAGTTGCTCAGACCTTTGTTCAGATCCTCCAGTACTCCAGGCTTTTTCCTGGCTCAGTGTTTGCCCACATGGTTCTGCCATGATTGGGTCAATCTTATTAATCTCAGTTTAAATATCATCTCCTCAAAGACATATTTAAGTGATAACATCTCCTTTATATTATTCTCCATCAAGGCAACCTACAGAATTCTCATATTAATATGTATTTCATTTTGTAATCACTTCTTCTTGCATTTATTTATTGCCTATTTGTTGAAAATCTCTATCTGAACCTTGACCTCTTTGCTTTCTTTCATGCCTCTAACTTAGTGGTATTTAGATAAATTTTGGAAACTGATTTAATGGTCCCAGATGAAAGCTAGCTAATGTTTTATTAAGTCTGATAAAGATGACATTATTGTTGTAGAGTTTACTTAATATTATGTGCCTTTCATCATTCACTATGACAAAAAATAGTGATAGATTCCCTGAAAGTTTATTAGTTTTTAATATCTAGATAAGCATGAAGAGAAAGTTAAAAGACTCTCAGACACTTGTAATTTCTCCTCCGGAGACTATGTATATACCACTTAAGTGTAATAAATGACCAGAATTTCATAGCAAGTCAGTAGTAGAGCTCAGGTTTGAAAATGTTATACTTATACATAGACTTTGATATAGTCTGAAACCAGGCTTGGTTTCTTTTCATCACTCTTTGCTTAGTATCTCCCAAATTCATCACATGAAGGAAAAATAAATGTCCCTCAAAGCTATCCTTATTCAAAGGTCCTTTTTGCATTGCAGATCTTAAGTTCTTTGTAGGAGCATCTTGTATGAGCTGGTGCCTGATCAAACGGCATTAGAACTATGTATTTATAAATTTCATTGTCTCATAAAAATCCATGAGTCCTCAGACATGATTAGAAAAGAACAGATATTCAAAGAAAGAATACTTAAGTAAATACTAAGAAAAAGTGACATAGCAAGTGACCAACAACAATAACAAAAGAGTAAAAAATTGGACATTCACAAACTAAGATAAAATTGAAAACATCTTTAAGAAGATAATATTCTTAATAGCCTTTAATTGATAGAAATCTGGTAACAAAGGATATTTATTCGCTTATTTATTTGTGCTCATATGATCTATACAATTGGAATCTGCTTTCCTTAAGCTAAAAAGAAAGACATAGGGCATGCTAATGTTATGACTGTGCTTCTTTGATGTCCTATGACCTTAGTAGAATACTCTAATTCTGAAAAGTAGTTTGTTTTTATTTACTTCTATTTTTTAATGCATTAATAGATTTTACTCATCAAGTTCATTGATAGAAATCTTTGCAGGACGGCTGAGTACTACCTAAGGAATACAACCTGAAGTTTATCCTATAGTTCTAACACAGTGCATATACAGAAAAGACTGGCCTTAAATATGTAAATGTCTTTGCCAGGGACAATATATCATGAAACAGTTTTTCCTGGAGACCAGGAAATGATCTACTGAAGCAGTAAGCCAGCCACGTCACAGTTCTTTACAGACAGTCCGTCTATCGTCTATCCAAACATCTATAAGAACAATAACTGGGACTGGGGTTTATGATCTATTTTCTTGTTGCACTTAATTTCTGGCTTTTTATGGTAAAATATAAATTTTTAATTCCACTTAATGGATAATAACTTTCTAACTATTTTTAAGAAAAACATAGTTTGCCAATAATATTAAGCAAGATAGTGGTGTTTATTGGATAATTGTTTTATATGTCTCCTGTAATCTTCAGTTTTTGTTACACCATTGATTATTACATTTCAAAGACATCAGGCAAATCAATGGATAATATGGTTTATTTGGGGGGGGCGTAAATAGTGTTTCTAAAGCCTTTATCATGAATTAATTTTTATGCCACAATAAAATATTGTGGTTGATTCAATACCTACAACTGCTAGTTTGTGGAATCTAAAGGGCTGGAGGGCAACAACTGGCCAAAGGTCTTCTCTGTGGAGTATAAGCTCCACTCTCTCCCCTGTGGGAGAGCCGGACCATAGTGGTGCCTCATTTCTCATACTCTGGGGTTACTTCTTTTCTCAGCTTCTCAGCCAGCAGAGTGCAGTCAAACACATCCATGCTGACAGCACTCTCTGAAAAAGCAACTTACACACTTCCACTGCTTTCACGACTGCTGGATTTAGGCAGTTGAGTGTTTAGAAGGTTTACTGGTGGAATACAAGGGAGCTTTGTTTTTTAACCAAAGGGAGTATTTAATAATATTATTTCTGTATTGCTTAATATGGGCATATTCTCTCTCCTACCATCACCACTAACACACACACACACACACACACACACACACACACACACATTTTGTGGCTCATCGCAGGTCCCATGAATCAAAATTTTAATAGGTTGGGCTGAGGGAATCTGCAGTTTTATCAAGGAAATAAAAGTTTGAAAATCCACTCTTCCTGGATAGTAATAGACAATAAGGCTATCTGCCCATATCACTTTAAGAATTTTAATGATTCTTAAAGGGACACTTACTACCAGACACAGAGTAGAAACATTATCTTACTTCCCTAGTTAAGCTCTGAGAATCTTCTAAATTAATGAATTTAGATTAATGAATAACTACAACAATTTTAGCCATGACAGAACCTAATCTATTATATAACCTTAAGAACAGCACTACATGTATTATTTTTATGAAAG
This sequence comes from Balaenoptera borealis, assembly GCF_965194805.1. NCBI lineage: Eukaryota > Metazoa > Chordata > Mammalia > Artiodactyla > Balaenopteridae > Balaenoptera > Balaenoptera borealis. The sequence goes on from NC_138866.1 coordinate 51,678,830, forward strand.
TTTCCCAAAATACTGATTTAATCACATGTTATTTTAAGTTATTAGAAATGTTAATGTTTATATCTGTCCTAGTTACTAACATCTGTCAACTGATAAGTGTATACAGTTTTTTATTTTGCACATTTAAATGTGAACCCATCCTTTTGTCTATTCACTATCCATCATCAATGCAATACTCCTAAATGAGCAACCTTAAATTTTCCTTTTAATGTTTTAACATCACAAAGTTTGTTCTATTTGTAACTAGGTATGTTTGGGGGTAGATATAGAAATAACTGCTAGCAGTGATTCAGAGTTTCATAAAACAAAGAGCAAATGGAAAAAATGGTTTTAAATGTATTTGATTTGACTTGATTTAGATAAATTGGGTAGATTAGAAAATTTTTAAATGACCATTATGTTTCTGTGAATTGGCAGGAGAGGTGAAAGGTAACTGGCCTGTTTAACCTCCTTTCTGAAGCAGACTGATAAAATGCTGTAGTTAAAACTAATACTTGGCAGTAGCAAGAAGCTCATAAACCTGGAGTGACTTGAGCCCTTCATTTAAAAAAGGCAAATGGTAATATAAAAATGGACTCATTTCAGGTTTTAAATTTAGACTATATAAAAGATTAAGAAATGAAAAACACACATTATATAGAAAGAGAGCAAGACATTGCATTCAGAAACAATCTGCCTCAAAGCAAAGAGGGTAATTCCACAAAAAAAGAGCCAGACAATAATTCTTATAAATTGTGGTTAATCAAATAATAACACTTGCATTTTATATTTATATAATGCTATTTTATTATATACATTTCCTATCAGTGAACCTGATTTGTAAAAGAATTGTCACCTAACTATAATTCACCATTGTTCCTTGCTTGTTTTTGTGTTTGTTTGTGCAACAGAGGAAAGTGATTGAGCAAAATTAAGTAATTCAGAAATTCAACAAAGGAACTAAGAATAGAATAGTCCTTACTCTTGAGTTTTTAAAATAAATCCTTAAAGAGAGTCAAAATTTGGAAATTGTGTAATTCAATTAAAGTGTAAAAACCAAATCTTTTTTCTGAATTATAAAATCTTAGGTACGACAAAGAATAGATGTGATGCATGGATTCTCACAAAGTTATGTGCCATAGAAATTTTTGAGAAGCTCTAAATTATAGCAAAAATACCCAGCATGAGAATTATGTTTTGGCTTAAAGGCCCACATACTATGAAGAATTCCAATACAGATTCTCAGTAGTCTGCTTGATCAGCTCACTCTCAGTTTGGGGGATATGTTTCAAGGCCACTAACTTTGATCCCAAGACCTCATCCTCTTGTGAATACAAAATAAATCAGGCTAGCCATTAATCCCACATTTTGTACCTTCATAACTACAGAACTTCAGCCCTCTTCCAAGAGATTCGCCCCACTCCAGAATCTATAGATATAAGCTATTGGATTATATCTCCAATGAGGCACAGAATCATCAAGGACCAAGGCCAGCTCCATACTCTGTGTAGCATAATCTTCTATCTCCTGTTTCCCAGTTAGGTAACTATTCAGAACACCACTCAGGCTAATGCTTATGCTGCTGCTGAATTGCCTCAGACAATGGTGTCATCTCTGTTGTCTGAAGAGAACAATGAAATGTCTTCTTTACCTTTATTCTGCTTCTGTACAGCAGAGCCTCAAATCAATACAGACTTCAGGGATGTGCCTTTTTTCAGAATTTCACGCAATTCTTTACCCCCGCAGCATATACTGCTTCCAGCAAGTCTAGGTCAAGGCTGCCACACGGTACAAGGAGCCTTGGTATCTGTTGTTAAAGCTGCCTCATTGAGTCACACTTCGTCAAGGTAGAATTGTCTCTGAAAATTTACAATCCCACCAGTTGTCTTCATTCTCATATCTCAATGTATTCACCCTGTAAGTCTACATGTGGCGCTCTCCTAGGAGGCATTTCTACTTCCATGTAAATCAGAAGATATAGATCAACTAGTTGTCAGGAAAATGGGGTAAAGCAAAACATTCCCTATTTCTTTTTCCTTTTTTTTAAAAAATTAATTAATTAATTAATTAATTTTTGGCTGTGTTGGGTCTTTGTTTCTGTGCGAGGGCTTTCTCTAGTTACTGCAAGCGGGGGCCACTCTTCATCGCGGTGCGCGGGCCTCTCACTATCGCGGCCTCTCCTGTTGCGGAGCACAGGCTCCAGACGCGCAGGCTCAGTAATTGTGGCTCACGGGCCCAGTTGCTCCGTGGCATGCGGGATCTTCCCAGACCAGGGCTCGAACCCGTGTCCCCTTCCTTGGCAGGTAGACTCTCAACCACTGTGCCACCAGGGAAGCCCAACATTCCCTATTTCTATAAGCCATTTTAGCATTCAGCAACCACAGTAAACTCAGCTGCTACAATGAACAGATAATTACAAACAAATAAGTGATATCAACTTAACAAGGTTGTTCAACTTAGCTTGTTATATACACAATTTTATAATCTCTTATGAAAGAAAATACTTATCTTTCTCAAAAACTCACCTGGAAAATTTCTGTGGTATATTAACATGACCATGATTTTGATCATCCTCTCCAACAACATCAAAAAGAAAAACAAGTTCTTAGGCTTTCCTTACACATTGTTCTTTTCCTCCACGGCACTAACATGTCACATGCATTTCACGTTTGCCAGGATGCTCTCCTTTATTCAATGTTCTATCCCCAGACACTAGGAGCATATCTGGATTAGAGTGGACATTTGTAGTAAATATTTCTTGAATGAATGAATGAATGAATGAATAATTAAATGAATGACTCTATTAGTTTGCTAGGGCTGCCATAACAGAATACCACAGACTGGGACACTTAATCAATAGAAATTAATTTTCTCATAGTTCTGGAAGTCCAAGATCAAGGTGTTAACAGGTTTGGTTTACCCAGAAGCCTCCTCTTCCTTTGGCTTGCAGATGGCCACCTTCTCACTGTGTACTCATATGGTCTCTTCTCTGTGCATGCACCCCCAGTGTTCTTTTTTATGTCCAAATTTACTCTTCTTATGACAACAGATTGGATAAGGGCCCACCCTAATAGCCTCATTTTAACTTAATCACCTCTTAAAAGGCCCTATCTTTAAATACAGTCACATTCTGAGGTACTGAGGTTTAGGGTTTCAACTAAATTCAACAAGAATTTTAGGGGGACACCGTTCAGCCCATAAAATGAACTATGAACATTTACACCACTCATCTAAAATTCAAGATTACAATAAAAGAGACAAATGCTAACTCACTTATGTGTAAAATGTTATTACTATCTATTTAGTCAGTATGTATGCATATCTTACAAGATATCTAAATATTTTATTAACAGAGAAAAAATTCTGTAACTATAATAAATTTTAATGGAAACAATCAAGAAATTAGCTCAAATGTCGATGTTTGTACAAGGAAACTAGTTAATGGTTTGCAGCAATTCTCATAACCTTTTACAAGTATATTAAGTAAGTAATCCTGAGAGAAAGTATGATGAATGAAGAGTAGCAGAGACAAGAGGAAAAGTGAAAACAAAGCTCTAGAGTCTCTATATCCAAGGACAATATTTCTAGTTTATAACTTAATTACATAGATGGGTTGTGTAAAAACTTTTCATAAAAGCATTGTAAAAGAGAAGCAAAACCCTGCAGTGGCTAAAAGCAGAGGCTGGGAGCAAAGCCGACCTGTGCCTGAATCCCTGTCCCGCCACAGCCTGGTTGTGATTTGGACAAGTTATTTCACCTTTCCGAACCTCTTTCTTCTTCTGTAAAACAAGTCATAATTGGAGATTAAAAGATATAAGTAGGGCTTCCGTGGTGGCGCAGTGGTTGAGAATCTGCCTGCCAATGCAGGGGACACGGGTTCGAGCCCTGGTCTGGGAAGATCCCACGTGCCGCGGAGCAACTAGGCCCGTGAGCCACAACTACTGAGCCTGCGCGTCTGGAGCCTGTGCTCCGCAACAAGAGAGGCCACGATAGTGAGAGGCCCGCGCACCGCGATGAAGAGTGGCCCCCACTTGCCGCAACTAGAGAAAGCCCTCGCACAGATACGAAGACCCAACACAGCCAAAAATAAGTAAATAAATAAATTAATTAAGAAAAAAGAAATAAGTAAAGAGCTTTGCACAGTGGATAGAGAACACTAAATATTCAATAAGTGAGAGAAAAAAGGATATAAATTAAACTGAATGCTAAATATTTGATTATCTCACATTAACCTATGATTATGGATATGTGGTTCATTTGGCACATATTTAGTTTCCAGCTCAGAGCAAGAGATATAAGAGATCAAATCATCATCTTCTTCTTCATCATCATTATCCACATTTTAGAATTTATATTTATTAAAGATTTACTCTGTGAGACAAAATATGCTTTAAGTTTTATGTTCATGATCTCATTTAATGTTCCCTCTACACACACACACACACACAGGCACACACACACAGGCACACACACACAGGCACACTTTATGGGGTAGGTACTAACATTACCTACATTTTACAAATGAAGGAAAGCAATTTTCCCATCATATACTTACCTGTACTTAGGCCTTTATGATTCCAGACTGAACTTCGGTGCAGCATAGTTACTGTCAATTGCTAATAATATTCAGATTGAATCCAGAGAAGCCAACTGCAGAAGTATGTTAATGAAATTATTCAAAATGTTCAGGGTTAAATATATATTAAGGTTATCTATTTATTGGAAATCTGAACAAACAAAAAAGTCAAATGTTTTCTCTGTGTCCTATTTTACAATGTAAAAAGGATATAACTGCCAAGTAGACAAGTTGTTTTTGGACATATACTTAAGAAGGTAACTAATCCACAGGATCTTTGACTTAACTGGTGTGGGCCATGGGTTGATCCTCCCAGAGGAAGTGCCTTAGCTATTCACCTTGAAGAGAACCTTTGCACTGACAAGGAGGTAGTTAATTGAAGGGAACCCACACCCTTTCTTCTTGCCTGCCTTGATCACTGATGTGGAAAGACAGGATACTTGAAGCAGCATAAATGATTTTATGACCATGACAGTAAAGCCAAGAGCCTCTCAGAGATGTTGGATTCAACAATTCTGGAACAACAGATATTAGGACTTCTTGCTATAATTCTTGAATTAATTGTCCTTATGTTTAAACCATGTTGAATTGAGCTTTCTCATATGGAGAGCTGAATGTCTCCCTGAATGACCTAAGTTTGCTTCACTGTGCAAAAATACTGAATAATCAAATGTGAATTAACTGTGATAACTCTTTATATTCATCGATTTTCTCTTTAGTTCACATAAAGCTTACTATATTCCTTCCTGGGGAAAAATAGATTATAATTTTAGAATAGAGAATATGGAAAGTTGTTCTTACAGAAAAACTATTTTTATGTGTGGCTAAATTAACATAAATGCCCTGGGCAAAAAATGAAATATCTAGCAAAAATAATTTCACAGATGATGTGAAAATTTTCCATACAGCACTAATTATGATTATATTGCCCATAAAGCAATTGTTCTTTTCTATATTCAGATCAATACCATGCCAAAAAATAAAAAATAAATAGAGAATGTCTCTTGCCATAACTCTAAATGCTAGTTTGGCTAAAAAGAAATTCATTTTGAATGAAGTACATTTTGTCTGTACTGCTTCATCATCAATAATAAAGAATTCATTCTATCTTTCTGCAAAAATTGTTACATGATATATTCTTAGTGCAAATTTTTCAAAATTTGGAGACTTGATTCATGTGAACTGTATGTAATGCTGTTGCTGACACTTTCCCTGGTACTTACTATCCCTGAAATACTTTCTGAACTTTTCAAGTTATCATCACAGAATCACTCAACACTATGGCCTCCAGTCATCTGTACCATCACTGAAATTCCTTTTAAGGGCAATAAAAAGAACAAGAGAAAACATTCAGAAGCCAAAAAGACAGGCCTTTCCCCCAAGAGGTTTATATTACAAGATTCTCAAGCAGAACTGGACATATATACATAAACTAAGAAATGCATCACAGATTTGAAGTATACCTGCACCCACAAGCTAAATAAATAGTTATTTTTAAAATGTAAGCAGTTAATACAGATTAGACACCCGTGGATCTGCATAATTTATTACTTTCAAAAATGGTAGGCTTTCTTCTTTCCTCTCACACCCTTCACAAACTCTGCACAATGTACTGTAATATCCCTGTTCCTACGCTAGGACTGAAAGCGGGTGAACAAAACAACTTTATATTTCCACCTAACAAGACACATTCATACTTCATACAAATAAAGACGTTCTCACTCTCTAAAATAAGGAGACACACAGTCCCAATAGCATTGTATCTATAGTTGTTATATTAATTAATTCTCAAATTCATTCACCGTCCCATTGGATTTACTTTAAAGTAAAAATTGCACCTTTGAGGTCTGCCTGAGCGCAGCCTCTTATATACTGTTTCCACTTGATGACATATTAATTTTGCTCATGCCCAACCTTCAGTTTGATCAAAAAACAACATGACTGAGAGCTCAGACTTCATGGTCACCTGATATCCCATGGTGCATTGTCTTTCCTAATGGCAAGTAGTAAAAGTCAGAAGCTGTTTCTCAAAATAATAATAGTTACCGGCTGAAGAAGGTATGGGTTTTCTCCAAAATTTTTGAGGTTTGTAATACAATTCTCCTATAGGTTCTTACCAGATTCTCCATACAGCATTCTTATTTGCCACAGATAATTTGAATATCATTGGATTTCCTGGATTATGAGGCCCAAGGAGAAAAGCAGGTTGCACTGGAGCCTGAACTTGCTTCAGAGTATTCTTTTGCTCAGGGAATAAAAACTTTTAGGTAATTTGGTATATAGGTTAAAAGAGAACACACAAATGTAGTATATGTTGCTTTTAAATTCCAAACATCATGCCTCATTGTGTTTGTGTGTGATAAGTGGTGTGAAATACAGTAGCTTGTGTTTCATCCTGATGAATATATCTTGTGCTCCAGATTATTCAACCCCTAGAAACTTCATTGAGGTAAGAAATTCTTGAGATTTTGTGCAGTTTATCTGTTACTCTCTGGTTCGCATATATCTTACTAAGGCATTTAAATTATCTACTACCTCCACCTCATCCTACCTAATCAGAATAATATCAATTTATGGAAACAGTGTGGATAATTAAGATATTTGCAGACTATGTTATGGCAGAGAGCAGGAGAGTAGAAATAGCTCTAAAGTATAGCCATGAGGATGTACTATTGCCTGCTAGAAAAGGCAAACATTCTGGTGGTCCCTGCAATTTTTTGTATGGAGAAAAATGGATAGGCCAGATCAGTATTTGCAAACCAAGTCCCAAGGGCTGTTTTGATTTGCTCTGTGCCTGTTTTATTGGCTGCAAACAGAGCCACCAAAGTTATTCTCCAAGATCCATCCAACTTTTGCACAGACCAAATAGTCAAGTTAAATGAGGATGTGATAAGTATAGCTTCTCTGCATCTTTACAATCTTCGATAACAGTAAAAATTTTTGCAATTCCTTCAAGGATGTAATATTGTTTCTGGCTTAATATCTGAATAGGAAGGGAGAAGCTCAGGGACTTTCACCATGGTCTTTACCCATGGGTCACAAAGTTAATGTAGGGATTCTGCCAGTTCCCAAGCATATCTATTTCAATTACATATTCAAGAACTGCTGTGAGTTAAACTTGGGCTGAGACTCCGGCTTTTCCCTAACTAGCATTAGCTTCTGCTTTGACTGGTGAACCATAGTGGCACTTTAGGTGGAAAAGAAATTACCTGGAGAATGCTGGCTTCAGGAGAGCCACCAGGGCTGCTGCTATGGGATGGAGAAATATTTCAGAAAGCATGAACTTCTAATCTATGAAACTTGGTACAGTGGTGAAGAGTACCAGGCCACTTGCATACCAATCCACTGACTGCCATGTTGAACCCAGAACACCCTTAAAGGAAAAGAAGTCCCTTCCTCCTGCTCTGATCTTGCAATGGCCTTTCAGTGCCCTCTATTGGTGAAGTCTAACATCAAGTTACCTAGCAAAGGAGAAATGTCCAGAAAGTCCAGGATCACAAAGCCAGGCAAGGCAAGGCAAGGCAAGATGGATTTGGAGCTCAGAAGTAATAAATAAATAACTAACACAGGTAACAAGATTAACTAAGTGAGAGATGAGTGAGTAGATCTCTCATGATAGATTTTAGAGGGTAAAAACAGTTATATCCTTTGTAAGAAATAACCAAAAGTCTCCCTTGCATTAATAATCAAGTATAGAAAGCAAACTTCTCTGTGGATGTCATTTGACCTCTCTCCCCTGCCAATATGGTATTTTATGAAATTTTAAGTTCTTTTTGTGTGACATATTCAAATGGAATATCTTTTTCAATTCTTTAACTTTTAACCAATTTATGTCTTTGTATGTAAAGTGAGTCACTTGTAGACAATATATACTTGGATGGTTTTTTAAATCCATCTCTGCATTTAATTTGGAGCATTTAACTCATAGATATTTACTATTATTACTGATAAAGAAACAATCCTGCCATTTTGCTACTTGTTTTCTGTAAGCCTTATATTTTTTGTTTCTTTCAGTTCCTCTTTTACAGCTTTCTTTTGACTAAATTGATATCTTCTGGTGTATTGTTTTAATTCCCTGGTCACTTCTCTTACTATTTATTTTTTAGTTATTTTCTTAGTTGTTTTCCTGAGGATTACAATTTATAACAGGGTTACCAGAGAGGAGTGGGTTGGTAGGTAGGGGCAAAATAGGTGAAGGGGATTAAGAAGTACAAACTAGTAGGTATAAAATAAATAAGTTACAAGGATGTAAGGTACAGCACAAGGAATGTAGTTAATATTTTATAATAATTCTGTAGGGAGGGTAACCTATAAAAATATCTAATTACTATGTTGTACACCTGAAACTAATATAATATTGTAAGTCAACTATACTTCAATTAAAAATTTATGACAGAAGGAAATTTTTTAAACTCACAAATATGTGGGAGTCAAACAACAAACTCCTAAAAACCAATGAGTCAAAGAATGAATCAAAAGTGACACTAGAAAATATTTTTATATACTTGAAAACAAAACACAACAAACCAAAACTTATGGGATGCAATGAAAGTACTCAAAGGGAAATTCACAGCAGTAAATACCTTCACTGAAAAAGAAGATTTCAAGTCAATAACCTAAACTTTCCACTTGAAAAGCTAAAATTTAAGGAGGAGCAAACCAAACCCAAAATAAGCAGAAAGAAGAAAATAATAAAGATTAAAGAATTAACATCAATCTTTATCAAATTCTACCCCCCAAAAAAGAAAAGAAGAGAAGTGAATTCTTTCTAACTCATCCTATGAGGCCAGCATTACCCTGATATCAAAACCAGACAGACAATAAAAGAAAAAAGTCCACAGATAAATAACTCCTACGATGATAGTGCAAAAATCATCATTGACACCAAATACAGCAAATCAAAACCATAATGAGATGTCAATTTACCATTAGTAGGATAGCTTTTTTTTTTTTTTTAAGGAAAATAACAAGTGTTGGTCAAGATGTGGAGAAATTGAAACCCCCATATATTGATGACTGGAGTGTAAAATGGTTCGGCTTCTGTGGAAAACAGTTGGAAGAGTTTTGGCAGCTCTTCAAAGAGTTAAACATAGAGTCACAAAAGGACAGAGAAATTCCACACCAAGGTATATACCTAAGAGAACTAGAAACATAAATCTACACACAAAAACATGTACATGGATGTACATAAAGCATCACTGAAAATAGCCCCAAAGTGGGAACAACCCAAATGTCCATCAGTTGATAAATGTATATTAAAAATGTGATATATCTGTATAGTGGAATATTATTCAGCCATTAAAAATGATGTACTGATGCATGCTACCACATGGATAAGCTTTGAAAACATTATGCTAACTGAAAGTGAGACACAAAAGGCCATATATCATATGAGGCAATTCAAATGAAATGTCCAGAATAAGCAAATTAGTAGAGACAAAAAGTATTAGTGATTTCCAGGAACTGGGAAGAAGAAGCAAATGGGGAGTGACTGCTTAATATGTATGAGATTTCTGTTTGGGGTGATGAAAACATTCTGAAATTAGATAGTGATGATGGTTATACAACACTGTGAACATACTAAAAACCACTGAATTGTATGGCAAATTTAAGTTTTATCAATTTTATCTCAATTTTTAAAAGTTTAAAAACTGATGAAGATAGTTTTTGCTATATACACAATTATACCAACTTAATGAAGAAATGTTCTTCTTCATATATGTTTATATCTTTATAAATAGACTTAATTTTTAAAAACAGTTTTATATTTACAGGAAAGTTAAGAAGCTACTTATAGAGAGTTCCTATATGCCCAAACCTAGTTTCTCCTAGTATGAACACTCTATATTAGTGTAGTACATTTGTTACAACTAAAAATGAGATTAATACATTATTATTAAGTCCATACTTTATTCAGATTTCTGTAGTTTTTACCTAAAGTCTTTTTTTTCTATTTTAGGAACCCATTCAGGATACCACATTAGATTTAGTTGTCATGCTTCCTTAGGTTTCTCTTGGCTGTAACAGTTTCACAGATTTTTCTTGTTTTTGATGACCTTGACAGTTTTGAGGAGTACTAGTCAAGTATGTGGTAGGATGCTCCTCTATTAGAATTTGTTGATGTGTTTCTCATGATTAGAGTGGAATAATTTCTGCTATATAAAAATTTCAAGAACTTTCTGTCACTGTGTATGTCACAGGAATTCACTCTATTAGACAAGAGGCTCATCAAGAGACTTTTTTGTCAGCTTTATTATTTATAACTGACAAATAAAATTGTAATATATTTAAAGTGTACAACGTGATGATTTGATATACATATACATTGTGAAAGGATTCCCCCTGGAAATCTTACCTAAATAATCCCTTCTTAATTTTTGCTTCTGCTGATACACCTGAAGGACTTTGCCCTCAAGTTTCCTAGAGGCTACTTAGTTTAATTGAGGGGACTTTTGAGTCATATCGTTAATCTCTCAAAGAGATCTTATGAGGTTCTAAGGGAGGATTTTATGGTCACACCTTCAGCATTTTCTCTAGAGTATTTTCCTGATAGTGAATTTCTGAATTTCAGCATTTTTTGCCATCTGGGTGGACTGACAGTTTCCCAAATCATCAGTTCTGGTTCTTTTTACTTTAATAATTTTTCCCTCAATTCATCTCTCTCCTCTCAAATTTTACTATAAGCAGCAAGAATAAACCAGGCCACATCTTCAACACTAAGCTAGGAAATCTACTCAGCTAAATACCAGACCATAGTATATTTAATCAGTTCCTATTAATGGATATTGGGTTGCATTCTGTTCTTCTACTATTACAAATAGTACTACAATAGATTTTCTTGTACGTATGGCTTTTTATATGTTCTGTCAGTATGTATTTGAAATAGTACTAAAGAAGAACTGCTGGATAAAAGGGAAAAGTGTATATGTAATTTGCCAAATTACCTAATTTCTCTCTTTAGCTTGAGTGATTTTTGTACTATATGAGAATGCCTGTTTCCCAAGTCTTGCTAAGACAGTATTTTCAAAATTCAGTGTCTGGCACTCTGATAGATGAGAAATGGCATTTTAGCACAATTTTATTTTGCATTTTTTATTATTGTAAGAGAACAGTTTTTTCCTAATTTTTTACCTCTTCATTTCATTTTTGAAGACTATTTTCTGGGTATAGAATGTTTAACTTCTTTTAATACTCTGAAGATAGTATTCCATTGTCATATGGCTTCAATTTTGTTTTTCTGTTTGAGGAAACTGGCTTCAGTCCTATCATGACTTCTGTGCAGGTGATTCATCTCTTTTTCCCCAGATGATTTTGTCATTTCTCTGTGTCTTTTTTGTTATCTTTAGCACATTTACCTTGTTATGTATAGATACATCTTCTTCATTTGCTTCTTAATCTGAGGATTTATGTCATCATCAGCTATTTAAATTCTGAGCTATTATATCTTTAAATCTTTAATATTTTTCTTTTTTCCTCTTTGGAATTCAATCATATTTGCATAGACCTTTGTTTTTTTCTTACTCTCTTATCTCATATGTTCTGTTCTGTATTTTTCTACTCTTTTAAATATTCACATTCATTTTTGAAATTTTCTTCTTTTAATCCAGTTCAAAATTCTCTCTTCATCTGTATCAAATATATATATTTTTATATATACATATATATATATACCACATCTTTTTTATCCATTCATTTGTTGATGGACATTAAGGTTGTTTCCATGTCTAAGCTGTTGTAAATAGTGCTGATATGAACACAGGGGTTATGCTTCTAAATATTTTCTTCAAAGATTGATTTAAATGGATAGATTGGACATCTTTGAGGAATGAATTTGGTAAGGACATGAATATATTTTAAATGCTTGATGAATTAGAAAAACAAATGGCAAGTATATGCTATCTGCAGAATAAACAATGTGGATGAAAAAATTTTCAATTCTGCATGCTGGAAGTCACTGTTTCTGAGAGTAAAGTCTTTAGGTAATTTGAAAATTAAGGTCAAAAGAACAGAAACAATAAATTAATTTTCAATAATTTGTCACAACTTTAAGATTCTTGTATGTAATATTACTTTGTACTTAATTTTTTAACAATTGATAAGAAATCAGTATTTGTGCTTACTTTAATGTTTTATTAACTAAATATGATTATGTTAGTATTTGAATTGTCAGAATATATATTTGCTCCATATCATTAAAAGGGGAAAAACATTAAAATTTTATTTTATGCCTAGAATTTCTCAAAGAGTGATGATTAACCAGATATGTTTTATCAATGTCCTACTTACAATTCAATTTTTCTTTTTAAAAAATTATAAACTCAAGATGGAAAATGAACATAAAAGCCAGGCATTATTCTGAAATTCAAATAAGTAGCTTGATGAAGTTCACTATCAGCTCTTTATTTCTGTGCTAACAAGAAGAGGACTACATTTTAGCTGAAAAAATAATACACTGAAACAGACACTGCAATAATTGTCTCCTTCGGGCATTTGTCTGTCAAATAAGGAAGTATCTAATGAATATGGAATTACTCTGCATTGTAGGGAAAGGCTGTTCCAGAAATACATTGCATTATGTCACTGTTAAAATTAATTACTTGGAGTACTTTATAAATTCAAAAATAGTTTTTTAATCAACAGATGTATCCTAATAAAAAAATTATTATTCCAAAATGCCTCTAGTCATCCTAAAATAAAACTTTCAACATAGATTATGACTTAAATCCAAATAAAACAATTACTTGCAAACTGGGTTAAAGTTAGAATATAATGCTACAATAAAGGGATATTATTAATGTAATTGTAGGGTTTCTTAGCAAAATAATCCAGTTCAAGTTGGGAAAGGGTAGCAATTCACAAAAAGTCAGTGTGCCTCTTACATGATCTTTGAACATAGGACATTACCTTCCCACTTAGTCCAAGCCCATATAGTGAAAATATGCCTTTTACTTCCTTACTATACATATCTCTTTGATTCACTAAATCCAGGTTTTAGTTCATTTCTACTTGAGGAGAACATTTTCCAACAAATTTTGGAAAAATTATATGCGTGTTTGTATGTAAAGTATGGTAGAGTTAGGGAGCAGTTTTGCCTTTAGATTAGACTTAATATACAATATAAAGCAGGGTAGATGTAGAGATAAAATGACAGGAAGTCTGTTATTTGCTTAAAAGACTCATGCAAGCTAGAATTTAGAATGGTATTTAATTTTGTTAGTGGAGCAGTAATTGACAAAAAGTGTATGTGTGGCAGGGAGGGAATATGGGGGTGCTGGTATTAAATATTTTATTTATTTTATCTGGATGCTGGTTACATGAGTATGTTCAGTTTGAGAAAATTCATTTTGCTATATATATTTACAATGTGCATTTTCTATGGGTATATTAAAATTCCACGAAGATCTTAAAAAACAAAAAATAAATAAGATAGGATATGTAAAAGTATAGTACATATGGATATTTATTGAAATTCGATGGCAGCTGCAGGATTATTCACAATAGCCAAGATATGGAAACAACCTAACTGTCCATCAAGAGATGACTCGGTATATATAATAGAATATTAATCAGTCTTAAAAAAGAAGTAGATCCTGCCATTTACAACAACCTGGATAGACCCCAGAGGACATTACACTAAGTGAAATAAGACAGACACAGAAAGAAAAAATCTGCATGACTTCACTTATGTGGAATCTAAAAACGTCAAATCCATAGAAGCAGAGAGTAGAACTATGGTTAGCTGAGGCTGGGAGCACGGGCTGGGGAAATAGAGGGATGCTTGTCAAAGAGTACAACGTTGTAGTTATGTAGGATGAATAAGTCTAGAGCTCTAACGTTTCAGCATGATGACTATAGTCAATAATACTGTATCAAATACTGGAAGTTTGCTTAAAAAGTAGATTTTAGGTGCTCTCATCACACAAAAAATTGGTAACTATGTGAGGAGGTGAGATGTTAGTTTGACTGTAGTAATCATTTCACTATGTGTATGTATATCAAATAATCATGTTGTACATGTTAAATATAAGCAATTATTATTTTAAAATAAGTTAAAAGAAAAGAGACTAAAAAAAGAAGTTGGATGACAGAATATGTGGGTTTTTATATTCTACATTTAGAATTCTGAAATATTTAAAAATTTTCAAAATACAAAGATTTTTAAAATGAAGTAAAATGATACAAGGCAGATAGCTGATTCGGCAACCATTGTTGACTTCCTGACATGAAACTTCTACATAGAAAACTAGCATTATTGTTATTGAGTAAAACAGTGGCTTGGAATAAATATTTCGATGAAATGTTTGATTGAATAGAATCATTTTCTAAAAATTACCACTTGCACTGCTTGCATTGATTGATTCCTCCCCCTAATATTTGCTATCATGTATACCCTCTGGGACTTTCCTCCTTTCTTCGAATGGGGTTCCCCCAAAAGCAGAAAGTCAATAAAAGATGCATTAATAAATAGAAATTGCTATGGGCAACTGGAGCTCAGACTTGCTGACTATTTGCTGAGAGAACTTTCCCACCAAGGAATGAGGAAGTCGAGGCATTTATCTCCCAATAAATGTCCCTTACTGTTTGAAGGTTGCTTCTGTGGGCACAACTCTGGCCTGCTCCTTGACTTACTATGTTTCTAAACCTTGAGAATACCCTCACGCTGAAGTGCTTGAGGTGGGAAGCCATTCATTTATTCCATGAATTATTCATTAAAGACACAGGTGGCCTCCAGGGGGAATCAAGAGAGTAAGGCCAGAGCCTTATACAAATGCTACATTTTCCTATATATGGATTTAACAAGTATTTAAAATGAACAAATGCTTAAAAATGAACTAATATTACTACCCATCTAATAACTTGTAATTAATAGTTTGTGCTTTTGATTCCTTTCCTTTCATATGAAGTTGATTATAAACAAAATAGGAATGCATGATCTATAGAGTACAAGGATTTTGTACGCCCTCATGGTTCTGAGTATTCTCTCCAAGATTTTGAAACAAGAATTCTCTTACTTTCAACACTGATGACATGTGTTGAATCCATCTCAGTTTCATTTCTGTTGCTCTAGAGTGAGATTTGTATTATAAAAGATTTTATCTGTGATTCCATCATTCTCTTTACAGGTCTCTTGTAAACAATAAGGACGGCTTAACAGAATTCAAAATAACTTAAAGAATAAAAACCAAGGAAAATTCTTCATAATTACCAAGTAACAATATGAAGAATGATACCACTTATTCTGGGTTGCCTACAGAATGGAAGTAAAGAGAATATCTTAATGTAAAATAGATCTAGAAAATTAAATGTGCTAACACCCATTTAAATGATATGTGGCTAATAGACCACTAATGCAGCCCTCTCTATATGGGAAAAAAAAAGTGGAAAAAGACAAAAACTAAAAGGTAAGTAAAACAGACACATAACCTTAGGCTAGAATCTGGGAGTAATTGACATAATATAAAGAGAAGTAGTTTGAGGGAGGAAAAAAAGAAAGGAAGAAATTTACTCTGGATTTAGTCCTTGACTAAAGTCAAGAGATTAGCTAAGAAAAAAATTAAGGAATATGCTTCGTATATCCCCCAACTAAATGGCGCATTTCAGGTTCCATTTGCAGAGAAAACACCACAATACACACATTCTGGAAAGTATAACTACTACAGCTGAGCACTGGAGAGAGGACAGACATAACAAATCCTGTTGCAGCATGCTGGGAACTATAATCTTTACCTACTATCTTGGTTTGGAACCAGAAAATCAGATTATGCAAGTAGTGGAAAAATACCTTGAAGTAATAGAGAATTGCATGGCCTGTTCCTTGTTAAGGCTACATCAGTCTATCCTCTACTGTGACTCTCAGAAGAGAATTTCACCATTACTTAAGTGGAGAGAGAGCAGGACTTAAGACAATCCATATATTCCGTTAACAAAGATTAAATCCTGATAAATCTAAACTCTCTTTAAAAAGAAAAATAACCAGCATTGGGCTAATAAAAAATTACTGCAGCAACAGAGGAAGGGAATGGCATGGAGAGAGTGCATCTTTGACAATAGTTTATTGCAATATCTAGAAGAAATTACAATTAATTATTTGACACGTCTTGTGGCCCTGAGTGTCGGGGAGGACATAAGAAGAAATAGGATGAGGTAAAGAAAGCAGTGAATGAATTATCAAAGGGCTTCGATGATGATTATAAATTAGTGATAAAGTTAAAATTTCCATTTGACTCTGGTGTGGATATCCACCGCTGTAGGCAATCAAAGCAGTGATATGGACCAGAAGCATGGGAAGCTTTCCAAAAACGTAAAGGAAAATGACAAATTTGAACTAATAAGAGAAAATGAACGCACACACATACTATATATTTTGGATATATGAAGTGACTATATTTATATATATCGAGAGAGAGCAAAGAGTAAAGATAGAGCAAAGAGTAGCTGTTCCTGAAAGAGTATAGCCAGAATAAACAGAGAAGACATAAGTAAGAGAAAACATTTCAAAGGTGAGAAAGGAATTACTGACATTTAAGGTGTAGTTGCTGGGGAAAATCCTTATCTAGATACATCCTGATAAAATATGTGAATCACAGACATGAAGTAAAAACATTGAACGCACCTAGGGAGAAAAAGCAAATATCTATAGTGAATGAAAAGTCAAGCTGGCGTCAGACCTCTCCTTCCGTAATAATATTGACAAGTTACATTGGTGCAACAGACATCAAAATATCATTAAGATATAATGAAGGTAAATAATCTAATCAAGAAGGTTGCTTTTATATATTTATATTTACATATACAACTTTGTATCTTACATTTAAGATTACACTGTGTTTTCAGAATCCATGAAATATTTACCCAGAAAAAACCAGCTAAAAGACCACAGGGAACATTTCAACAAACATAAAAAACTAGAAATTGTATAGTCTACATTTTCTCATTATGCAATAATTGACATGGAAGATAACTAATCGCAGCAAATATTTTTAAAAATCTCCTTGGCAGCTGATTGGTTAACCAATAATTAAAAACTACAGTTATTATAGTCTAAATCCAAACTAACAAGAAAGACAACATATGTCAAAAATACAATGAAACAGGGGGCTTCCCTGGTGGCACAGTGGTTGAGAATCTGCCTGCCAAAGCAGGGGACACGGGTTAGAGCCCTGGTCTGGGAAGATCCCATATGCCGCGGAGCAACTAGGCCCGTGAGCCACAATTACTGAGCCTGCGCGTCTGGAGCCTGTGCTCCGCAACAAGAGAGGCCGCGATAGTGAGAGGCCCGCGCACCGCAATGAAGAGTGGCCCCCGCTCGCCGCAACTAGAGGAAGCCCTCGCACAGAAACGAAGACCCAACACAGCCAAAAATAAATAAATAAATTAATTAATTAATTTAAAAAACAAAAACAAAAACATCACCAGCAAAGCCCGTTAACAATTCCCGGGAAATAAAAATTAAAAAAAAAAAAAAAATACAATGAAACAGCAAATTCTACACTCAGGACAAGAGGCATAAATCTAAATACTTTTATCAGTAACTAGGTAAGAATAAAAATAAATAAATGAATTAATCTAAGAAGCTATAACTGGAATGCCAAAATTATCCCAAGGAAACTAAGATAGTAATAGAGATGAAAACTAATACAAAACTTAATTAGGAAATATGAAATAGTATAACTGACAAGTAAATTTGAAAGCTGGTTGATTGAAGAGACAAAAAAAGATGAAACTTGAAAACTCACAAAACTTATACACTGACACATACACACAAAGAAATTAAAAGTACTAAATTTTGAGAATGAAAAAAGTGATGTAAACGCAGATCTAGAGAAGATGTTTATTAAATTTTAAGACTACACTACTCATAAAACCGTATTTTGTAAATGTTAAGAAATGCACGAATTACTCTGATACCATAAATTGAACAGGAATGCCCTTCAAAAACGTGAATGTCCAGATGACTATCATGGACCTTTCTGTAATAATTTTTATGATATTCTAGAGCTCATAAAAATTACAAGCTTCCCAGTTAACCTAATGATTACAGCACAAAGAAATTTCAGACCAGTTTCAAATAAGAGTATAAATATAAGAAAATACTAAATAAAATTATTAGTAAATCCAGAACTTTATTAAAGCCATAATACATTCTTACAGAAACATACACAAAGATATTTCAACATAATAAGCCCTCTGTGCCTCAGTTTCCTCATCTATAAACTAAATAATGATAGGTTCTACCTCATATGGTGATTTCAAAGATTGAATATATTAATAAGTTTAAATGGCTTAGATATCTTGTTATATAATTTCTCAACAAATATCAACAGCCATTGTAATATTAACAGCAATTAAAATTGATTAAATACATCAAAACCCATCAAAGTAGTTTTGGATCAGATTTGTATTTAAAAGTCTGTGTCTACCAGTGAATTTAACCCTCTCTAACATCTCAGCTTTCCTCAGGTGCATATGCATAATGATAGCTTTCTTCTAGCTTTATTATGATGATTACATGATATAATACTTAGCATGTTGCCTAGTACATTATAAATTTTCATGGTAGTTGTCATTGCCATTTGTGATGGTTAATTTTATGTGTCATTTGACTGGGCTAAGATACTTAGCTAAATCTCTGGTATTTACCTAGATAGCTAGTGAAACATTATTTCTGGGTGTGTCTCTGAGGATGTTTCTGGATGAGATTAGCACTTGAATGGATAGACTTGGTAAAAAAAAAAAAAAGATTGCCCTCCCCAATGCAGGTGGACATCATCCAATCCATTGAGGGCCTGAAGAGAATAAAAATGCAGAGAAAGGGCAAATTTGCTCTCTTTGCTTGAGCTGGGACATCTATCTTCTCCTGCCCTCAGCTATCAGCTTTACTGGTTCTATGGCCTTAGGACTGGGACTGGGATTTATACCATCAACTCCCCTGGTTCTCAGGTGTTCAGACTTGGACTGAATTACACCACTGGCTTTCTTGTTTTCCAGCTTGGAGACAGCAGATCATGGGACTTCTTGCCCTCCATAATCTCACGAGCCAATTCCTATAATAAATCCCTTTTTGTGTACATCTATATATATCTTTTTGGTTCTTTCTCTAGAGAACCCTAATACATCATTACAATAAACCTAGGTTTAAAATAATCACAAAATGATTATAATTTATGCCAAAAAGGCATTTGGTTATATACATCAGCCATGCAGATTGGGTGAGTAGGTGAGAGAAAAACAACATCAACAACCAGAAATAACAACACAGACAAACCTTTCATTAAAATAGCAATTATATATCCATTTGAAATAGACACTCAATGGCATTCTGAACTGTGAAACACTAGAGGCATTCTAATTAAAATCTGAAACATGTTATCACTAACATTTTTCAGTTGTATAATAGAAGTTCCTGTCAATCGAATCTCACAAATAGGGAGAAGTAAAGACTCATTACTACTGGAAAGAAGCAATCAAAATCATCATTATTAAAAAAAAATTTTAAAAATCATCATTATTAGCAGATTATATGATTGTCTTCCTAACTGATAACTCAAGAAATCAAAGAAAAAAGAAAAATAGACCTAAAAAGCAATTTCAGCTGGTTATCAAATGAGTATACAAAAATTAAATAACTCTCCTACATACCAACAATAATCAATTAGAAAATGTAAGTTTTAAAATTTCTCATTCATAGTAATGACATATAATTTTTCAAAAGTGTACAAGGCATACACAAACAAAACTACAAAATATGATTACGAACTTGAAAAAGTCTAAATGAATTAAGAAACAGTCCATGTTCCTGGGTGTATGTAAATTGTTTCTGAACTCTGAAACTGACTGTAAGTTTTATATGGTCAGTACCCAGATAGATTCATTCATAACCATAACCAATATATCTGCTGACTATAGGCTCTTTTCTCTCTTGGGATAGTCTCTGTCTCTGTCTTTCTCTGTCTCTCTCTCATCTCTCTGTCTATTTCTATTTCTCTCTGAGTTGTCTACGGGCTTCCACTTACACTGAGAATACAACCTTCTCTTTACACTGACCCATAGGGTTCTTCATGAGTTGGTCCCTAACTACTTCTCAGAAAGCCTTCTTTCTCTTCCTTCAAGGCATTAATCTCCAAAAACCCTTGTTTTTCCTTTTGTCTGTAGATCTCACCTCTTTATATGGTGGGCGTTTTATTCCTGAGGTCTATCTCATAATCACTTTCCTAATGATACTATCTAATCTAATCCCCAACCCTTTCAGAGTCTAACACAACACTGTTGTTTTTTTTTTTTAAGTACTTTTTGCAATCTGAAATCATCCTTATTGTTTCTTTGGTTGTTTATTGTTCAATATCTGTCTCCTGCCATTAGAATGTAAGCTTTGAAACCAACCAAATGCCCAACATAGGGAGTTTAGCTAATTGATTATATTGCATTCATGCATTGGGATGATATTCAATCATTAAAACTGTTGCTGAAGATGATCACTTACTGCCATGGCAAGATGTCACTCTATACTGAATGGAAAAAAATGGGATACAAAGTAGGTAAAGAAGTATGTCACTCAAAATACATCTTTAACAATTATCTCTCCTCCAAGCCTAACCAAGAGATTTATTGTCTCAGGGCAAGAGAGTTAGGGTGCATGCTCTTTATCTTAAGATAGAGAATTTGCTTTTTTTTAGTAACACTACAGCATGTCAAAAGCCAGGCATTTGCACACGATATGATGCTTGACACATTAAGGGGTTATGGAAAAAATTTAATATAGTCAGACCATACTTTTTAAAAGTAAAATAACATGGAAGAGAATGAAATGGAATGCAATAGAAAGGAACACATCAAAATACATGTGGTAAAGGTAATCACTTTATGAGAAAAAAATGCATTTTGTGTGTGTTTATGTGTGTATGTACACTGAGTCATGATGTTAAATAAATTGTTGTGGGTTCAGGTTTAAAAAGATGGCAAGAAAAGGAAGTTTGAAAACTGCTGCTCTAAGTGAGTTTTATTTAAGGGAAGTAGACAGGAAGAAGAGGCAAATTCCCCTCTTCTGGTCACAGGAAAGTAAGAAAAAGAGAGGAAAGAGAAGGGAGAGATTTCCTCTTTCCAGGCTTTTCCTAAATAGAGGGTACTCATCAGAGAGTTGCAGGGGAACACTAAGGACAGAGACTTGTACTTTGATTAGTCTCTTGGGCATCCCAGGCTCCCCACCTCTTTCTGGGGAGTGCTGCAGCAAAGTTAACTTGGGAATAGGAGTCCTTCAAGCCTAGTTTCCCTGGTCCTCTCTGGCTCCCTGAGAAAGGGCATGATCACCTATGTCTTAATAAACATCATTCCATTTAACTTTCACAACATTTTCCTGAGTGAGTAGTATACTTTACAGATATGGAGAGTCATGTGTTACTGAGGTTATTGGATTTGTCCAAACTAGGAAAGTGTGATTCCATAGTGATTTAGAAGAAAACTTCCTACAGGCAAGGATTTAAGATAGAAGCTCCAGAGGTTTCAACCAAATAGCCTTTGTGTAGACTGTTGCCCAAGAGACAAGTGTGGCTCCACTATTAGTTTTCTAGGGCTGCTGTGACAAAGTACCACAAACTGGATGGTTTATAACAAGAGAAATTTATTCTCTTATACTTTTGGAGGCTAGAAGTATAAAATCAAGGCGTCAGCAGGGCCTCGCTCTCTGTGATGCTGGGGGAGAATTTGTTCCCTGCCTTTCCCTTAGCCCTTTGGCACTCCTTAACTTGCACATGCGTCACTCCAGCCTCTGCCTCTGTTGTCACCTGGTATTCTCCCCTGTGCATGTCAACTTCTGTGCCTTCTCTTTTCTAAGGACATCAGTTTTATTGGATTAAGAGCCCACCCTACTCCACTATGACCTCACCTTAACTAATAACATCTTCTACAACCCTATTTACAAATTAAGTCATGTTCTGAGATTCTGAGGACGTGCTTTAGAGGGACACTACCAACCCAGTACAGCTCCCTGTGCCTCTTCTCTGCCGTCGCCTATTTTATTTCTCGCTTATTAACCCTCATCAGAGGACTTAGCCACATTTTTTTCTTGGCTGCTCTTATTTTCTTTGCCAGTTTGGTGGCACGCCGGGATATTTGTCTCTCCAACCTCCTAACAAACAATTTCCTACCTACAGGTTTTTTCTCCCTTCTTCAAGGAACTTCCCTCTGGAAACTCTCTGGCCCACCCAGCCCTGCATTCCTTTGGATCTGCCCTTGAACTTTGAACTTCCATGTGATATTTTGCCTTCCTGGGTCACCCCAAGTAGGCAAGACCTGGTCCTACCCCCTTAGTAACTTATTTATAGGGGACCAGGCCATGCAGCTATAACTAATGTTTTGAAATATTATCCTATATTCAATTTGTTTCTGACTCCCTGTAATTCTTGCTGCTCTAGGGTAATATATTTATTGAAGTTGGGCATCCCTTCAGGGAAAGGGCAGAAGCCAGGGAAAAAAGAAGTGTCAGACATTTGAGAGAAAAAAGGATTTTTGGGAACTCCTAGACCCAGGCTCTAAATTATTAAGCTCTGGCTTGGAGGATTCAGACCACAGCAGTTTTTCTACAAACCAGAGAGTAGGGAGAATGCCAGGTTGAAATGAAATCCATTTCTCCCTTTAGGAGGAAGGTGAGTAACCCTCTGCCCTGGTGTGAAGCTTGTAGTGGAGGAGAGTGGAGGACCCCAGAGAGAGACTGAGAGAGAGGAAGGAAAAAGAGAGGTAGAGTTGGAGAATAGGGATATGCATGTCCCTGAGGACTTCTCTGTCCTCTTGTGGTTGCACAGGGATTAGTGACCTTCTTATACTTTAAGAATTCCATGGTATAGAAAGCTTGTTTTTTGAATCTTGCCTTAACTCTTGGATGAAAATGCCTCATAGGATGAAAATCAGAATTTCTACAAATGAGTAGAAATGTCAAGATGGTATATTCAGGTAAGGGGAGAATGAAGAATAGTGCCATTTGGTTTCCTAATGTGAGTCATGTGTAGGAGAACCAGACTCTCCCGGTGGCTCCAGAGGAGCATGGGAAGGTGCTTCCATGGCTAGAGGTCTGGGAGAAGCCTGAGCTCGGAATGAGGTGGGAGCTGAGTCCTTATGATTCAAAGCCAACAGGGAAGATGGGAGCACTGGGTGAAGCAGGGTAAGTGGCAGACACCCAATAATCAAGTGGAGGACAGCAAAGCTGGATGGAAGAAGACACCTCTCCCTATTATCGGGACAAAATCTGAAACAACCACTAGTCAGATAAGGACAAGGAGAAGAGCAAATGAGAGAAACCCTAGAGAACGAAGTAATTACATGGGAGACAAAATTTTAAACTGAGAAGAGACTCTGCTTCCTTGAATTTTTCCAATAGCTAGCTGATATGATTAGCTTGTTTGCAGATTGAGTTTAATTACAGAGAATGTTAAATGTTGATATTGTACTATATTATATTATGTCATATTGTATTGTATTGTATATATTTTAGTGTTGTGATGACACATTTTGAATCCACCACCTGATTGTGACTCAGATTTCCTTTCCTTTATTTCCTATTACATGCATATCTGTAAATTGCTCCAAACATAGAATCTTGGGGGAAATTTTTGTTCAACTCTCTCGTAGTCCTTGATATCTTATCTGTGGCTTAATCAAATCACTTCTTTGTCAGAAACAGTGGGTTTCCTTATATTTCCACCACAAATTTTCTAATCCAATGCTGATGTTGATCTTTAATCTGGTCTACTGGTGACCTAGATGTGTAAGCATTGCTTCACACTAATCTGTTTTTGAAAGATAGTAAACCAAGCATAGTGATAAGGAGAAACTTCTCTGCATTAATATTTAAGCTGTTGAGTTTTCCAAGGATACATCCAGGGACGCAGCAGTTTCAAAAATAATCTTGAAGGAGAATTGTACTCTCAAATTTTCAACTTTCCAGCTATACCTAAGTACTGAAATGCCAAATTGTTACAGATAAACTGTGGAAGGACTTCAGAGTTCAATGTGACTGGACAGAAATGGGACAGATGAACTTTGAATAAAAGCAAGTGAAGTAATGCTTTTAGAGAAAAACACTTCATCATCCTTATAAAACTAAAGGTTCCAAGCTGTCAGCTAACCTCAGATGGAGTTCATTCCAGTTATTAGGCCCATATATTAATGCTCTCCAACAACTAACAAATATTAAGAAAAATATTAACAGTAATAACAATAACAATGTATTGCTTAAGTCAAGTGCTGAGCTATGTAACATTCATGTATTACTTTATACAAAACTCTTAGTAACCTCTTGCTCTCTTTTCATTTTATAGGATACAGGAAATGTCAAGGTCACAATGACGTCAGAAATTCAAGCTCAGGGCAATCTGATGTTAAAGCTCAGACATTTACCTACAACGTTACACAGCCCTGCACTGAACATCTGCTCTGGAACAAATCAGCATTAGGTTTGTTCCCAAAATAGTATCAGAATTTTAATAATAGTGGAAAGGAGACATGTCAGAATAAGAATAAATCTAGGGCAGGGCTACTAAAATCACCAAGAGGTGATATGAGGGTATATGAGGGTAGACTTTTAAAAATAATTATGGGTTCAACATACAAACTGTATAGAAAACATGAATGGGTCACAAAATCCCAGAAGTCTGGAACTAGAAACTAGCATGTCTGTCTTGAAAGGAGGGTCTATGAGAGGGAATGCTCTTTACCAAATGAGTAAAAACTCTCAGAAATTTGCTATTTTTAGCTGTTAATAGAGTATCAAGAATATCAAGGCCCTTGGCTCATATTTTCTGCCTCTACTTTCCTCTGTTTGTCAGATACTCTTCATTGGCAGCCACGATATATCTGAGACCTTAGCCCCATCATCTGGTAACAAATTACCTTGGCATCCTCTCAAAACAGTATCCATATAGTCAGCCTCTCCTGGGCACCTCCTTTTTTATTTGGACCCTGTATTTGCTATTTCCAGGGATTATTCTTTGGGTACTTTGTTGCTTCCTCAAGCTATACATCTCTCCTTGACTTCTCTCAGTCCTTACAAAGGGGATTTGATGTGCTTCCTTATTTCTAATATTAGCAGTTACCATTCTCATTGTCCTTTTTGTTCTCACCAAAGCCCTGTCAAGGGACAACACTGTTTCCCAAAATGAAATCCTTGTCTCATATTTAACACCAGTGTCTGGGTTCTGCTTCTTATAAACAATTGCTCCCACCCTACCTCCTGGAAATCACCAGCACCTGGAACCTCCAATGCTATGCTCTGTGTCTCTGATAGGAAATCATATCTGTCATCTGAAACAGCCAATTCTATGTGATGCTGCTTAGACTTCCAAGCTTGCATGCTGGAAGCTATTACTAAGTAGGAGGAAATAAAACCAGGCGAACAGGCATTTGGTTAGAGAAAATTTACCAGAATAGAAGATTCTGTGCCCTACAGAAGTGGTTCCAATTTAGGTTAGTCAAACTTTACTGTAATCTAGGTTAGCTTTAAAGAGATCTGGTCAGAGGTCGAGGGGGTGATGGTTCGTGGTCTCAGGTACATGTCTGGGCCATAGAACAATGAGCTTGCCTTAACTGATTTTGAAATATCAGAAGTATATTTAGTCTCAAGATTAAAGGAGTAGGCCAGGGATACAGACATGTAGCCAACTGCGGTATGATTCAGAGTGGGTTATATTCCTAGTAAGCTGTGATATGAGCCAGGAACCTGTGACCATGAAGAACAGAGCAAGCACAAGGAAGTATGGAACAACAGGTCAGGGTGCACAATTCCCCAGAGATTACTATAAACCACTGATGATCTTTACATTCTTGTTTGGTTGTATAAACTAGAAAGGGAAGAGTATGTATGGGAGTCAGTGTGATTTAAAGGGCCATAAGGGAGTAGCCGTAGTAAATAGTACAGAAGACCTGGTATTTGCTTTGGGGGAGGAGGCTAGCTCTGAAAGAAAGGATGCATTTGCCACTGATAGTCTGATTTTGCCTACTCCGCTGTATCTCCAGAGTTACTAGTTTTTCTCACTTCTGTCCCACTACCTTGGGTGGATTTTGTGCCAAGCTGTGACTCCCTCCATGACATTGCCTCTCTCATGCTACCTAGGTTGGAACATCCTGCTTATACTGCAGGACAGAGATAGAAATTTAAAATGAAACTACAGTCAATAAAACTCTAAGGGGTTATTAAGATAATTAAGGCTGTCAGAGGAGAGCCCCTAAATTTTCCTGGCCTTGTCATCACAAATGATAAAGTGTCCATTGATGTTTCTGTTAGAGACAGAGTAGTACTCTTGAGTGGGCCCTGGCAGTAATGCAATGGAGGATTCCTTTGAGTTCTGTACAATTTCCATATTCCCTCTGCAAAATCCAAGAAGCTGGCAATCCTTAAAGTTACTTACCCTTCCCCCATAGGAAAGTGCACTAATTGGGCCACACAGATTATCCTGGTCCTGATTTCATTACAGCCTTTGGACCTGCCTTCTGGAGCATCTCCCTTTCTCTCTGATAAACCACCTCCCTGCCTGCCCTTAGGACTCAGCTCAGGCTCACCACCTGGAGGCCTTCAATAGTTAGTGCTAAGGTGTGGCTGGATACATCATGCCTATTTGGTCAGGGCAGCCTAAAAAATGTTGACTTTTAAGAAAACAAACAAACAAAACAAAAAACCTTGGTTGATTGAATTGGCCAATTGTTTGTAGAAGTAATCTATCATTTTCATTGGAAGGAAAAAACATATGAGATCCAGTGCAATTTTTATTCTTACTGTCATATAACCTAATTAATGGTTCCATGTAAAATCTGCCACCATGGGACTTTCCTTATATAGCACTTACAGTGTCAATAGAAGTAGTGGTGCATGTGTTGACCAACAAACCCTGTCCACTAGATTGTGTCTTTCTTAAAGGAAGGGATTCTGTCCTGTATATCTTTGAATGTTCAATATCCAGGACAGGACCTGGCCCAGAGTAGATACACCTGGTGGTTTCCTCAACTGAAGTAAATTGTAAAATGACTGGGTTCTCTACAAGCTCCAAATATTTCATTCAGGAATGCTGAGGGCTCCATGGGTGTTTGGTCCTTACCTAGGCAGAGGTGTGCATTACATGGAAAAGAAAGGCCCTGATCTTCTGAAGCTTAAGTCCTAATGTGGCAGGTTAAGAACAGTAATCCCTCTTAGAGATACTGACTTAGTCTGGGTTACTTTGTTAAAGTGATACACTGACTTTTTAGGATAATAAAATGTTTCAGTGTAGAGTCCTGAAATCACTCAAAGAGCCTATGGTTCCATAAATAAAAGTCAAAAAAAGGACAGTACAAATATACAGGTGAAGTACTATCTCAGAACATGAGTGGCCAAAATCTGGAAGTGCCTCATGGACAAGACATATTCTGAGCTGCCATCTGAGAGAGGAGTTGCACTTTACTGCTCCTTGAAGCTGCTGTGCTGCTGTATGCAGGAATTATCTACTTTTAAAAGACAGATTTCCTGAAACATAAGACAATTCCCCTCACAGCTGACCAGTGAGTGAACTTCACTCATTCTCCTTCAAAAATGCCACACATTGAGTTTTGCTTCTACTGTGATACTTAATTCCATCTACTATGTGAAAGTGGCATTTCATAAAGAAGTGGTCCTCAACGCTGAGGCAGCCTTTGGGACCTTCTCAACATTGGTCCTCTTACCTTGCAAACCCAGAGCGTAAGCAGTAGATCACACCCTGTAAAAATAATATGCATAATTCACTTAAGTGAGGAAAAGGACCTTGGTGGAAACAATGGGGACTATTCATTTCCTAGTGCTCGGAGGTAACACACCCCCTCCTGCCCCTCCTAGCCATAGCAGAGGGAAAGGGACCTGCAGTGTGTTATACCAGTCTATTATGGGAGCAGATAAATGAATACTATGCTCCAAATTTTCCATAGCAATTACTTTTTTTAAACACATGTATAAATGCACGTTTTTAGCTATTTTAATCACTTCCCTATCCATATGTTGTTTGAAGAGTGAAGAACATATTCGACAAAGTGGATTGCGTGCAGGAAGCACTAATTTTTGTGGCTACAGAGACAAATCAGAAACCACTACTTATATTACCGGTTTTCCCCTATAAATCTTCGGTGGACTATTTCTACACTAGTTCCAATGTAAATTATAGATGCTTTGCATTTTCTAATCCTTTTGTAACTATGAATTTCTTAAGCTCCTCGAGAGCCTCTGTCACAAAAGAGAAAAGATTTTCAAAGCGGTTAACTTTAGTAGGAGACATTGCGTATTAAATATGCTAAGCTCTGAACTCTTAGTGTTTTCCCCCTAGAGCCTTCACTGCTGTGACGACCGTATTTCCATTTAAAAGGACAGAAATGGGGAAGAAACGATGCTGTTTCCAAGTGCTGTGGCCGGTTCTGCCCTCTAGTCAAGTGGAACGGATCCCGGGAGACCTTGGGCGGAGTGGAGGGGATGGTGTGTCCTGTAATTACCCGGGGTCTAAGGTGGTAGCTGGCCCTTCCGCGTGCAAACGCCAACAGCGGCGTCGGAAACGATAACCGGTGTCCGAGGACGCGCAGCTCCGGGAGGTGGGGGGACGGGGGGCTCGCGGGGAAGGCTGGAGGCCGGATGCCGTCGGCCTCGCGGAGCCTCTCTGCACTGTCCATACTGATGAGCTCCACGGCTGACACAGGAAGGCAGAGTGAGGAGGAGGCGCGGAGGCAGGCGACTGAGCCGCGCACCCGGCTTTGACGTCGCCCGGCTGCGGCTAGAAGCTCGCGCTCTCAGCACGTAGCGCACAACGTGACCACACACAGCCTTCCTCTCCGACAGCCCGGCAGCTCGGCAGCCCCGCAGACCCACTCGCCGCTTCGCCCTCCTCCTCCTTTCCGCCTCCGCGGCGCGCACCCCCGCGCACACCCAGGGATTCCGGCCGGCGTCGAGCCCTCGGCGCTTCGCCGCCCGGCCCGGGCACCTCCGCCGCAGCTGGGGCCCGAACGGCGGCCACGCAGCCGGTGTCCTTCTCAGGCGGCCGCTCCCGCGTTCATCTCCGGATGCCAGCACTACGTTAGCCCAGGCGGGGAACCCCTTCTGCGGCGCCCTCCTCTAAACTCCCGCCTGTCCCGGCCGCCCCCACCCCTCCACCTGGCGGGGGCAGCGCGGAAGCGAAGAGGACGCGCGCGGTGCCGGTGGGCACGCGTAGACGTGTGTGCGATCCGCTCTCTGCTTGGCATTCTCCGTCTCTTGCAAGGGACGGTGCCTGGACTCTGCTTTTGGCTCCCGGAATTGGTGCGGCCGGCCCGAGCCCCCTCTTCGCTGGCGTGGCGCTAAAGGCTATTTTGGAGAACGGTGGAGGTGGCCGCGGCGGCGGCGGCGGCGGCGGCTGAGGCTGGTGCCCGAGAAAGCTCCAGACTCACACTCTGCGCCCTGTCGGTCCCTCTCCTCCTTCTTCCCCCTCCTCCCTTCCCTTCCTCCCCACCCCCGTGCCCCTAGCCCCACTCCTCCTCTTCCTCCTCCTCCTCTTCCTCCTCTCCCCGCTCGGCGATGCGAGCCTGTATCGTGTAACAGGATTGGCGTTGCAATGGCAACTGATGGAATGGGGGAAGGCAAGACAGCAGGGCTGGGGGCTCCGGACTGCGGGCGGGCGGGCCGCTGCCGCCGCTTGACGCTCCTCCGGGGACCTTCGCGAGTTACTTTGTAAAGGCGAACCCAAGCGAGGAAGCCCCTGCTCGGTGCCCCGAGTCAGAGGCCACTTCCTGCTCCCTGGCTGCCCGCGTCAGGCTCGCACCGCTCGGCACACCCGGCCCCTCGCCAGCACCCGCCGCCGGCCCAGCGCGCCGCCGCCGCCGCCGCCGCCGCCGCTGCGGAGACTCCAGCCCGCTCCCCTGAAGAACACTTCGCCTCCCAGCCCCGCTTCCCATCACGCCCCCTGCTCCTCCCCGGCGTCTGCGATTTTCCCAGGCGCCCAGTGTGAGTGAGGCGTGCGTGTGAGTCTGTGTCAGGGTATTGTGTTGTGGGAGTGTGTGTGTGTGTATGTGTGCATGAGTGTGGGGTGTGAGGGGCTCCTGCGCTCCGCTCACGGCCGCCGCCGGGGAAAGACGGACGGACTGCGCTTTCCTCTTCCGCGAGCGGTTCCCGGGCACCTCGGCTCGGCTGGAGAGCGAGCGGAGCGCGCCCGGCTGGCCGCCGGCCTCCAGAAGGTCCCGCTGCGTCCCCCCTGGGCTGGATATGTTCATGTTCACGTGAAGATGGATTTAGTGTACGGTCTCGTGTGGCTGCTGACAGTCCTCCTGGAGGGGATCTCCGGCCAAGGAGTGTACGGTGAGTGGAATCGCGACGCTATTGTGACCTTGTGATTCTTAGGGAAGATGGGCTGGTGAGCGAAAATGCACGACTCGCGCCGTTCCGGGGCCCCTCCCGGCGTGGCTTTTGATTTCCACTTCACGTTATTGGGAGCGATAAGGAGGCGGCGAGCGCGCTGCGAATCGGGCTGCGAACCGCTTTCCCAGCGCCTCGGCTCGGGCTCGGAGTTGGGTCGAGCCGGCAGCCCAGCACTCGTGCGAATAAGTGGCTTTGCACTTGATTTATCCCCCCTGGGGACCCGAGCTCTAGCTGTCTTTGATTTAATAATGATTTGGCTCCTTGCATGCCTTGGTGTCGGTGCCGCGGTTTCCTCCCAAGGGAAGCTTCGAATGTGACCCCAGTGAGCTCCCCATTCTTCTCCGCCCCGTTCCTCAGCCTTCTCTTTTCCTTTTCCTTTTTCTTGGGGGGGGGGGGCGTGGGGAGAGTTGAATGCCTACTTGACTTGATTTTCCGGCTCAGGAAGTGGGTTGACAGTCGAGTTGCGTTCTGCACCAACCGTTGCCATGAGCACTGACTTGGGGAGGGGAAAATAGCAGGCAAGATTCTCGGTGCCAGACACAATTAAGGGACATGTTTATGTGAATGGATGAGCAAATGCATGAATGAACGGACGGCCAAGTCTGCGCGTCTCGGCTCCGGGGCAGGACACTAGCTCACTGCAACAGGAACATAATCTCAGTTCTCCGGAAAACGCAGGTCTGGGAGGGTTAGGACGGAGAGAAGGATGAGCTAGTTAATTCGGATGTTTTTAAGTCCTCAAGAGCCAATCCAGGTTCCTTCGCCTGTCAGCAGTTGGCACCCTTGGTTTTCGGGACTGAAAGATACACACACACACACACACTCTCTCTGGCTCAAATGTGAGTCTTCTCCTGGGATAAGCAGGCGGTGCTACAAAGGAAAAAATAACTTTTGTGTTCTCGAGGTATGGTGGGAAGGTTAGGAGAAGAGCCCTTGAGGGGACAGCAGGCCGAGACTCACCCACAGCTCCCAGGCTGGGGCCGACATCCAGAGAAAGTGTGTGCTGGAAATTTGGCAGCTCGCCCTTGGTCTCCCTCGGGGTTGGGACCCCAGCGCTGCAGTGCTAGGCACCGGCTGCCCCGGGCAAAGGGCGTGAGTGTTTGTGGAAGCGCAGACCCTAGAAGTGACTTGGGAGTGGGCGCGGATGCAGGGGGACCTTGAGCCCTCAAACTGTCTGGGAACGTGGAGTGCGCAGTGGTCAGGTGTTTGGGAACCGAGGCGGGAGGTCCGCCTTTACTCTCTCCGCGGTGTCTTGTCCAGGGCTGAGCGGTGCTGGGGGCTGGTGGGGAGAGGGTCAGGAGCGGCGAGCTCTGGCCTCTGCTTCGCTTCATCGGCCGCTCCCCTTGCCTGTCTTCCTACTTCCCTCCTTGGCTCTGGGCAAGAGATCTTCACTTTCTCCCACCTCTAAGCATCTTAATTTCCCCTCTCTCCTCACTCCCTCTTTCCCGAATGAAAGAGAGCTTTCTTGGTGGTGGTGGTGGTGCTGGTACCGCTGCTGCTGGTGTGTGTAGGAGAGATGCTGAGGTCTTGAACCTCTTGGCTTAAACCGCTTGGCTGATGGCAGGAGGTGAGGCCTTGAGCGGAGCAGGAATTCATTTAGTGCTGTTTTGACTTCTGCTGGACTCTGGTGTCCTGAAGCTGAGAGTGGCTGGGATTCTAGGGATGGAGGAATGCTGCAGGTAAGATGGAACCTTCTCAGCGAGCTGTTCCCTAGTGTGAGTCTGAACTCTGCTTGTCCAAGTCTTTATTTCTCTCCCATTGGTTTAGATTAGCCCAAATAAAAAGTTTTTGGTTTTGTTTTGTTTTTTAAATGTGTGTGTTTGTGTGTGTGTGTAGGAGATAATGAGAAGTGAGAAAAATCGGGGGGGGGGGGCGGGTAGGGGATGTTCTGGAACTGTCTTGATTAGAAAGGGTTCCATTTTTCTGTCACTGTTTGTCATTCAGATTGTTTGTCCTGGCAAGTCTCATGCTGGGTGGTGGAAAAGTGTAAGATGTAGGAGTGGAGACAAGTAGAGAACAATTGCATCAAAACAGTCCTGGGCCATGCTGCTTAACAATAAGGGGGAAGGCATTTCTGCTACTGAGCTGATGGTTGTGAAGGTGGTGGTCTTTTTTTTTTTCTTTTACTATTGATGTGGTTATTAGTCACTTAGCTAGGAGTAGAATTGGCTTTGTTTGAAAATTAGTCAGCATCTCTAGTCGTTATAAATGTCATAGCTATCAGGTGGGTGAAAAAATATATTTATATATTGCTTTTCAAATATGTCTTACAAATCACAGAAGTTAGATTCTCAAGGTGGGAATCCCTAACCTTCAGCATTAGCATCACCTGGGAACTTGTTAGGAATGCAAATTCTCTGACCCCTCCCAGGATTTCTAAATCAGAAATTCAGAGTGTGGGATCCACATTCTGTGTTTTTCACCTCAGGTGATGATTAGGATGCATGCTAAAGTCTGAGAACCACTGATAACACTTCACATTTCATTGCTTTGACTTTGTAAACCATGACCTTTCTTAACCTGAAGTAGTTTTATTTTTTTTTTTGTGGAAGCATTTATGGGGTAGAGAAGATTTTATTTTTATTTAGGTATAAAATATTGATTAACTGTAAGAAGGACGTAGACATAAGAGTTAGTGTAAGATTATAAAGTGTGTTTTGAACATTTTACATGAGTCTGGAAAATGATTAATTTAAAAAAGCAGTGCAATTATAAACAGAGACTTCAAAGACCTAGATAGGAACTTTGCTAGCATAAGTCTGTATCCCTGTCACCCTTTATGTGCCTGTGTTGGCACAGATGTAAAACCATTCGTGCTACACACAAAGTATTATTTCTTAATATTGTTTTCTAGTAGCTAAGTTCAAGAGAAAATAAAATTATTTTATCGGTAATTCAGGCAAAATCACTTCACTGTAGGCTAAAACTAATTACATGATTTAGAAATATATCATTGTAACCTTTCTTCTTTGAAATAGCTAGTCAGCCCTTCATTCTTCTACTGCTAGCCTGGAAAATTCTGAGCATGAAATTCAGATGTTTTTAAGTAATTGAGACTATTTGTTTTAATATATAGATTATATTGTCTTGAGTTACTGTAATCTTCTTCCTATTGTGTTTGATCAGCTTGGTACCGTGTGTACTACTTAAGTATAAAAGTTTCTGCTATAGACCTAGGGACTTACTGTCATTTATCTGGGGATATTGCTTAGCAGACTTACTGCACAGTAGCTAAGATTTGTGTATATGTGGCATTTGGGTAAGGGAGATTATCTTTTGATTTATATCTGCCTGTCTACCCTCCACCAATGATTATGATGTCATTAAAAAACATTTTTTAAAAATGGCATTTTTCCCTGTAGATATCTATATTTGTGTAGTTTTTATTTTTTAATTTTTTTTAATAAATTTTTTTTTGGCCATGCCATGAGGCTTGTGGGATCTTAGTTCCCCAACCAGGGATTGAACCTGGGGCCATGGCAGTGAAAGCGTGGAGTCCTTACCACTGGACCACCAGGGAATTCCCTGTGTAGTTTTTAAAATCAGTTTTCTTAAGTTATATATTCTCCCTTCTTTAATTTAAGAAATTTTTTTGGTATTCAAGCTTTTTCCTCAAAATAATCTTGGAAGTTTAAAGTTTTATTTTAATTTTCTTTTTACTATATTAAACTTCACTGAAAACCAAAAAGTCATTAAAGAACAGTGAACTGGTATCCATTTTTGGCATTGTTAATTTTGTTGCACTAAACCCATTGCATTACGTTTAGGATAACTGATTAAACATAGCATCAAGGGTCACAATGTAAACCCCAGCTAGGTGTATACGACTGCAGTACTTAGAGCTGAGTGATCGAAAGTATTTTTCCTAGTTTTGAAAGTTTTCTTTGTAAGTTATTCTGTGGATGTTTAACTGTGTTTTTTAGAGAACCTGTTGATAATTACATAATTTTGAGAATCATATCTCCTGTAAACTTCACAGTTGTCTTGCTTAAAAAGAAAAAAACTGCTCCGTTGACACACACTGTATTTTTACTTCTGACCTATTATACCCTTAATTTCCAAGGAGGCTAATAAAAGATTATAACTGCATTAGCACAGGACAAATCCCCACTGCAATTGAAAAACAAAATAAAAGTCTATGTCTAAATAGTTTTTAATGGGAGCCAAATCTACCAATGACTTGGTGTCCTAAAATAATTAATGTACTGCCCATAAATAGCTTGCAGGATGTGCTAGAAAGCAATAAATAGAATAAGTTTATCAACACATGTGTATGACAAATTAGCAAGCTATATTCTCTCAATTCAAGTAATATCAATTAGTCTCATAAATTTTAAGAATGACACCCCAGGCAGTAGATGACAGAAAAGACTTGGTGGAGTTGAGAACCAGGGGATAAGGTAGACAGGAAGGATCTGGAAGATCTTTCAGACTGTCAGTGGGTTGAATCTAAATGTACAGATTGACCCAAAGGGATAAGAGTGCTCTGGCAGGTCAGTTGACCATTACATCCAGTCCCAGGATGTTTCCATCCTCACAGCAGAATTATCCCAAGGTGCATTGAATTGTGATTTTTGTCCTGTTACGAGTTTGGAGAAACCCTGTGATCAGATTCTGCTTTTGACTGAACACATATTTAGGGTGTCAGCCTGTGGGAGATGACTTTAATGAGTGTTGCTAAAAAAGGGTAAATCTGAAGCTCTGTCATATGCAGTTAGCTTTAACCTTCTCTCTTCCCACTCCTCACCGCACTGTCCCTATGTGCACGCGAGAACACGCACACACATGCGCGCACCCTGGATCATCACCACTTTGGTCACCATCACAGGAAAAGTGGGCTGTCCTTTGTATCCTGAGATTATTTTTGTACATTCAAGGTTGTCCTTACTGGTCGTGTTACTGAGAATTCGCATGACAAATGAGCAGATTATTTTATACAGTGTTACTTGCTCATGTCCTGTTTGTCCCTGGGAAGCCCCTAAGTGGGCTATTAAGTACTTTAGATTGAGCAGGTTGAACATTAAGCCTAAGGAATCATTTTCTAGAGAACAAATCGGTGAGGGTGAATAGATGTCATAAAAGAAATTCAAGGAAGGCATTTTTCATGATCTTCATTATCTTGGCTTAATTTTATTGTCTCTGATACCAGCTCTTCTTATTGATATTGTAAAATTATTTTCGTTTTTGTTTTGTAAGGCAAACCACCTTAAACCTATTTTGAGAAACAGGTTTTCTGGGAAAAATGTGCTCTGTATTCTTTTAAAATGCTGTTTTAATGTGATTGGGGTAGGGCTCATGGGATGCAACTAATAGCATGAGCCTGTGGGTTCAGTTTATGTCTTAACACAGTGTTAGGAACCGTGATCTTGGATTGCTTTCCACCTGTTGAGATAATTCATCACTCATGTTCTCTGGCCTGGTCCTCATGCTTTGGGAAGAGTCTTGGAAGAGTTGGGCTCAAGGCTGGAAACCCACAAAGTCAAAGGCAAAGAGTCAGTTATACCCGCCTAGTCCTGGAACTGAGCTCTTGGCAGCTGCAGTGAACTAAAGGAATGTGCTATCAGCTCCCAGTTGAATTGGGGGAAGATCTTACTTTCCCTTTTGGCTATTTTGGAAGGACAAGCAAAGTATTATATTGAATGCATTTCAAGTGTGAATAGGGTGAACGTTTTTAGCTTCACTGTAATTGCCATTAACTGAATAGTCCCTCAAAATGAAATTTCATTTCTTTGCTTCAGTGACTGTCAATGTAAATATATTACTTAGAGCAGAATGAAGAAATGATTTCATTTATAGGCCACTGTATCTTATTTTTATTTTCAAATCCAATTAATAAACTTTTGGCCCTGTAAAATCATAAAGTCAGAAGAGACTTTACGATGGCATTAAATCATCTCACTAATTTATGACACAATGGCTTTATATTATGCTAGTCTGATGGTGGTCCTATCCGATTCGTGAGATTTCTTTCACAACTCTTTTTTCCACAATCCAGGCTCATTCACTGGATGGATATTTTTTTGTCACCTTGCTAAAATCCCTCATCTCCATTATTGGATCATGCACTTAGTTATTTCCCATTTTATACCAGTACAATTCCATTTTTTTCTTAACTTATATGACCTTGAACTGATCCCAATTAACCTCGCTTATATTGGTTTCTTACTACTTTTCCAAGATACTAATGCCAAGATACTATTTCCAAGATACTATTTCTATCTTGTGTTTTAAAACACTTATTTCCTTTCCTGTGGATGTAATTGATTGAATTCAGTAAGAAAGATGATTTCCATTTCATAATCTAAATCATACTTTCCCCAGGAGTTCACAGTCATAGAAAAGGATTTCAAATGTTAGGAATATTTTTTTTTGGCTCTTACACATTTACTATAAATTTACCAATTAAAGACATATTATGGTAGGAGCAAAGGTGTTAGAAATTATGACGTAACTTTTCTTTCTGTCTTTTAGTATGCTACCTCTACAACTTTACATAAAAATAGGAGACATCAGTTTCTTGCTGTTCCCTGTCAAAACTATACCAAGGACTATTGTGTGGTTGTCAGATGGGGTCAAATATGTGACATGTTACCATATCCGCAAGCAGCATATTTCTTGTCCTGTTTTGTTGGAATAAGAATGAGAGGGATAAAAATAATGAAGTGATTCTGTGGAAAGGGAAACATATATGTCTGAAAGAGGAAGGGTTGGTTCATAGCTAGGCCTCCCACAGTCTTAAAGGACAGCACAAAGGGCATTGAAATCTCAATGAGGTGAGTAGGAAATCAAATGCTGGCCTGAAAAGGCCATTCGAAAAATATATCTGTCCTATAAGTAATAGCAAAACAGCAAACTATTTTTTTTCTGAAGTAGATAGAACTTTGTTCATGTGTGTCAAACAGAGGAAGAAAAAAAAAATGTCTGCCATTTGACTGAATGACAACCTCAGGGAGATTTTTCTGTTCTCTTGAAAGGGAAAGATGGAAAGATGAGGAATTCTTAAGCAGAGCCTATGGTCCCAGTGGACCAGATTATCCTACCTGCCAATTGATTGTACTTAAGGAGAGATAGGCGCAGATTAAACATTGGGGCATTCTCTCTGTTATTTCTGAGTGGAGCTATGAATTTGGTCCAGGCCTTGCCTCGGGTCCACTTCCTACTGAAGAGGGGGAGGCTCCCACGAGTCTCCTGAGAAGGATATAAAACTCTGAGGAAGATATGCAACTTTTCAGAAATTTTCAGTAGGAATTGTACACAGATTCTGGTCAGATTGTGGGTAAGTTCTGGTAACTTCAGTCAGCAAATTAAGGTATAACTTCTATGGATTAAACATGTAACTAAGTAGTAAGAGCTGTGAACTCAAAGAGTTTACTAGTTAATTAAGAAGATAAAGCCAAATGGAAAAACAAACAAAATAAGACTATGAGAAATATACAAATATTTGTGCAAGACGAGAGAGCATTGATAGCTGCCATGGTTGGAGGAAACTTGAAAAAGCTGGTACGTCATGATTTGAGTCTTGAAAGTAGGTTGATGTAATATAGATAAAGAGGGAGGATAGGCCAGTGCTAAAGCACATATCCCAGCTGCAAGAATAATAGGGCAGAAAGGAAAATAACCCTGCAGTACGTGTCTAGTATTAAGCCTAAGCAATTTCTCCAAAGTTTGTCCCAACTAGAAAGATGTATCCATCATTAACCTATGGTAACTCCCTCTTCCCCGGAGTCTGTAAGTCTGTGAAATAAATTTGACTATGTGATACTCTGGAACTTGCTCAGATATTTATGTTTACCAAGTTCCTAGGTTTGTGTGTGTGCAGTGTGGAGCCACTTGACCTCATCAGGAGTTAAGACAGTTGTCTCTAAAGTTCCTGTAGGATACTGAGCCCTCCTCAATTCTACGCAAACTTGGGAAGCTTTGAACTTACATGGCCGCTCCTTTTGGAGTTAAGGTCAAAGACTTTTCAAAGCCTTTTTAAGAGTCCATGTTGTTCTTTACAAATAGACAGCCACTGAGATGAATGCGTTGCCTTTATGAAAAGAGGTATGTGCTTTCATTATAATTTTTTTTTATTCTTGTGCAAGGCAGCATAATGTGGTTGAAAACTGTTGGGGAACTTGGGCTTTCTTCTTGTTCACCTGCTGCTCTACTCCATGACCAGATGCAAAAAAAAATCTTAGTCTCTTTATCCCTCAGTTTCCATCTCTAATAAACTCTTAGGAAAGTGGGCTGTTATACAGAGAAAATGTAAATAACAGCAAGAATAAAAAAGTCTGGTTGCATTTTTATATCTGGAGTAGAGGGAGACCGCATAGCAAGCATCCTTTATCTTCTTAAAAAAGTACACTCAGGTGGTCCAACAATTGGACCTCCTAGTGGGAGTGCCATTTGGTTCTCAGAACAGAGTAAGGGGCTTGGAAGTAACAGGGAGCAAGTAATTTTTCTCTGGAAAAAATAATTCCCATCTGTCAGTCTATCAGAAAATAACTCAAGTGGTATATTTTTAAACAGCGTATGTAATATTAGTATGTGCATGAAAATGCCATTTGCTATTGCATCTTGTATGCACATGTGGCTGGTATTGCTCCTCAGGCTAGTCTTCTTCTCTCAATCCATATAACCCTGGAGTTTCTCCTTTTGCTCCTTAATGGTGGGGGTGGGGAGCTGGTATCCCCCCTCATTTAAGAGCTCCAGAGACAGTGTCGCCTAAACCTTATGACCATGAGTATATTTATATATGTGTGTGTTCACATATATGTATAAATCTTGCTTTTGTACCAAGGAGCGAGAATAGTCTCAATGTCCTGCCATTTCGAGACTAATCTAAAAATGATACAAATAGGGATATATTTGTGAGACTACAAGTCATTGGTAATTTAAAAATAAAACCAGAGAAAATGAGAATAAATCATTAAGTGGGGCTATCACAAGTTTATTGTGTATTTGGTCCCAAAGTGACCAAAATTACTGTTTCCCACCTAGTCACCTAATCATTAAAAAAAATCTATAAAATTAACTGAAAAGGCTGGGACCTTATTCACCATTACACTGTAACAGCTACATACATAAGAAAGCATTTTTATAGATAATGGATTTTAATTATCCTTGGTAAACACTTATTTTCTATTTTTTGAGGGTGAAAGGTAGTTCACCTCAATAATACCCATTCATATAACTAACTATATGGAAGAAATTCATTAGGCTAGTTTTCTGAGTGTCAGAATATTAGCTAGTTATTGGTTGGGAATATTGGTATATATATTGGGAATATTCTGTAACCAAACCAAAAGGTCATCTTTACTTGAGACTTTAAACAGGCAACAAAATTATTAGTTGAGAATAATTTTCCCCACTACGAGGGATGAACAATATTGGCTTTGCTAAGCATGTCACCTTAAGCATATACACACAGTAGACTCTGTGACATGCACAGATTTAACTGACATGTAGTTTTTGAGTTGTCAGTCTTATCCTGGTAGTATTTCAGAATTAATGAAGTTATTATCAAGAAGTTGTATAGTTATTGTTTTTATCCTGGTTCTGAACTTGTTCATTCTTTTTCATGGCTTATTCTACACCATTATTGCGATTCTCCCCTCATTCTTTTATTTACTTACCTTTTTCATTTGGTTCATGTCTCACACTGGACTATATTACCTGTACCCTTTCTTTGTACAGAGCTGCTGTATTAATATTAAAGTTTTCAGTCTTAGTTCACAATTAATCAAACCTTAATCTTGGGCTAATTTTGTTCTTACTTTGTCATGTGTAGCTTCATCTAAGTGTAATTGCCTAAGGAGGCGCAGCTCTCTTCCATTCTGACCCTGTAATATTGCTAAGATTGGGGTTTAGAAACTTCCCCCTCTTTACCTAAGACAAGAATAATTCTCAGTGGGCCACAGCCATTTTACTCAGAGGCTACTTATCCTCTGATGATTTTCTGTATCTCACTAACAAACATTCCTCTAGTTGCAGCAGCTGGGGTTAAAAGTGGCCTTCTTCCTGCTTCCTGTGATTTCATAATTTACTGTTGAACTCTATTATCATTATATGATTTTAGTTGATATTTCAAAAAGCATTTAAGTTTTTAATTTTCTGTCATCATTGAAAACTCACTCGTTAATGCCTTAATTCTCTAAGCTTACTTATGCAAAGAAGTACTTTGAAACCTTTTAAGTTTAATCACCTCTCCAGTTTCAGAGAAAGTGTAAAGAAGATATCTATCTTTCTACACATAAACTACACATATATATTTGTATATATAATATATGTGTATATACTCTAAAATATATATTCATATATATGAGTGTGTGGATATGTGGGTGTATCTGTGTATTCATGGAGTGGGTCTCATGGAGTAGCGGCTGAACTTTAGACAAGGAATTGGATGGCTTTCTTGCTTCCCTTGCAAAGCTGACTCTGATTCAGTGTTGACAGGAGGGCATGCAATCTCTCATCTAACATTCATTTTGTTTTTAGATATCTTTTGTGATAATTCATGTTTGTATTGTTCACCAATTTCCAACATTACCTTCAGAAACTCTCATTACTTTTTTCCTTCTATATCTTTGCAATTGACAGAAATGTTTCTTAGCTGCATAAGAGCAATACACGTGAAGTTTATTTTACCTGAACTATAGTGATGTATACACTTAAAGCCCAGTGTCACTTGCATACTCAAAAGACCATGCCTCCTGCTCTATTAGCCAGGTCTTTATACTGGTCTTTCCTCTCTTTTAAGTGGGAATTTAGAGCATAAGACATATCTGTCTTCAAGTATGGATTCTAAAATATATCTGTAAACCAAATTCAATTAACTTGGGTTATCTGCTCTCTTTTTCCATCTGTCATTGAAAAATAAACATAGGATATCGTAATTTTTTCATAGAATAATAGCCGTTTTTCAAGTGCCTCCTATATGTCACACCTTCTACTAGGAGTTTTTTATACATTATGTCATACTCTAATCTTTGAATGAAATAGATGAGAAATCTGAAACTCATACAGTTTAAATAACTACCATACAGTTACCAGTGGCTGAATTTGACATCACATATGAAGTGTATATGAAAATAAATATTTGTATATATTCTTATATGTATTATTAAATTATATTCATATATGTGTGTTTATACCCACTATGATGAAGCCATGCAAGTTACCTGGATCATCTTGTGCCATGTATGTGACATCTCAGTCTATATTTGAAATGCCGATTGGGTGATAAATTCTAGCTTTTTGCCTGAGAAATATAAACAGGTAGCTAATGTCAGCACTTTGTATCATAATTTTCTTACTTGGAAAAAGAAGATATGATTTATAATTTTGGTTTTTTTTTTTTTTGTTTTAGAAGCAAAATGCCCATACTGAGGACTCTCTCTGGTATAATTTATTTTTGGACTAGTAGGATATTTTAAGCATATTCATAATTAGTGACCTGTAAAAATGAAGACATGGCTCTACTAGATATTCTGCAGAAGTAGTTATATTCCTCCATGTAAAATAGGAAGCATGTGCTCATAAAAAAAATAAACTGTCAACTGTACTACTTTATTTTCCCCCAGGCTGATTAACAATCACTGGCCTTGGTAAGATTGATAGTTAAGTGTGATATTTGGCCTGATTTTTGCCTTGAGTTCCCTCTGGGTATTGCTTGGGCATTTTTTGCAGAGTTAATTGAGGAGACTATATCAGCGTATCAGCGGGTTTCTATTCTTGAAAATCGTGTTGTGCTCAAGAGGACAGTTGATTGCAAGCTCTGCCCTTCTCTTAGCTGCCAGGGAGTTCCTCAAACCTCAAAGCTTACAAATTAGTGCAGTTTGGTGATTTGTTTTAGGCTTTTAGCTACAGCATTTGCTGCTATAAAAGTAATTTTTTTCCTATGCTTTTTGAATGTAGTTATTGTGTGATATAGTATAACCCTGTACCATTCTGGCTATTGTGTGATTGATACAGAAACTGCTTCGATAGGAAACCATTTCAAGCGAGAACAGGAAAGGTATTATATTCAGCTGTAATGCCATGCATTTCTAAACAGCTGATGTTTTCTTTAACTGATAACCACCCCCCAAATTTTCAGAGGCAGTTGAGGCTTTAGAACTTTAACTCTTAATTCAGTCTGGCTGCAAGAGCAGTGCCCTGAAATTCACTATACATTCACAATGCACAATGCGGAATTCATTAATTCTTAGTATAACTGGGTGCTGTGATTGTTGTGTTTTAAAGTCAGACCTCTTTAAGAATATGGAGAAACATCGATTTTGTGAATTTTTCTCTAAAGAGTGCTTCTTCATACTCAAGCCAGATAGTTGAAACTAGTGGTTTATGACTTTCTGCACACTGAAAATTGTGATAATGTTGTGAAATGGAGTGGGCCATCATATATTTTGCAATCTAAGAATCTCAAATTAAATTGCAAGCCTTTGTAAAGGAATAGAGTAAGAGATGAGTCAAATCAAAGTTCAAAAGAGTTTAATCATAGATTGTATGTTTTTCCTACCTCACATATTTAATGATATATCTGGGAGTACTTACAAAAAATAGTGCACCCTGTTTTTATGTCTTTCTTTACTTCTAATTTTTGTATTTTATGATACCTTGGATGCAATGATCTATTTTGGATGAAGGTGGATAGTGTCTTAATGATTAGGTATAAAATTATGTACCTAAGATGCATCTGTATGTTATGGTTTATCATTTAATTGGATATTATAAATATTAACAATTAATATTAATTCAA
This sequence comes from Balaenoptera borealis, assembly GCF_965194805.1. Classification (NCBI taxonomy): domain Eukaryota; kingdom Metazoa; phylum Chordata; class Mammalia; order Artiodactyla; family Balaenopteridae; genus Balaenoptera; species Balaenoptera borealis. Next base: position 51,722,483 of record NC_138866.1, read on the forward strand.
TTAAATGTCTAAAAGAAGCTGGAATAGAGAGTCTTATGAACTTGAAAATGCTATTTAAATATCTTTAGTCGTGACAAAAGGTAAAGTCTAGATATTTTTAAAGATTATTTTAAAATTGCTCTAAGAATCTTTTCTGGTGGCTTAACTATTGACTGCTTCTCATTCATTGTACATAGCTGTCATCCTTCCAACAATAATTATGACATTGCAGAGGTTTTCTCATTATTAATGAAAAACTCAGCATTTCTACAAATGGGAAGTGTTTGATAAAGCAAATAAATGAAAACCAGTAAAGCAAACTTCCAGTATACTATTGTGTGCTGCTCTGGGGGGATTGGATTTGAAGTTGCATGTGGAGGAACAGGTGAGTTAGTCTGGTCATGGTATTGGCCCCAAAATAGGCAGAATCAGCTGGAATCAATTTATTGCTATTACAGGAAAATAGTTGGGCTCAGGTCATGGGAATTAGTAGGATGGATCAAGGCAGGATGAGGTGTCTGCTTGTCAGAGATTGAGAGGCAGATTAACATGCAGGTGGTTTCGGAGGGAGTGCTCTTGGAACTACCACCTGGAAGAGAGGGAGAGGGCCGGAATTCAGCGGGGGGAGAAGTTGAGCTGCGATTCAGTTACAGCAGAGTCCTAAACTGAGCAAATGGGGTACTGTGAAGTTGGGGTAGACCTTCAGAGATGTCCCAGATAGAGAAAAAATCCTTTTCACCCCCTTTTCCACCCATCACTGGGTGTGGGCTGCCCTTGGGGAGGGGGCAACATATCTCAGGTTCCCTTGGGTTGAAGGCAAATCCTGGGAGGAACTCAACTGTGAGCAGTCAGAAGGTAACACTCTTGGGAGTTGGGGGAATGAATGCCTTCATGCAGAAGGGGTTCTGGACGGTGCATCACATCTTCTAGACATCACCCCTGTGGTGTTCATATTTGCTTGCTTATGAAAGTTCATCCCTTCTGGGAACTGGTCCTCTGAGAGCAGGCCTCGTTTCTTAGGGATACATACAAGAAGAAAGTCTGCGGGGTAAACTTCAGCCCCTGCTGCTGATCTCTGATACTCATCATCCCTTTTTTAACCACCTTTTCTAGATCTCCCTTACCCCCAACGAGCAACTCTAATGGGCTGGTTGGGGAAGTGACCCTGAAGGGCTTGGGATCCTGGTCTCTATGCCCTTTTCAGGCTGCTTCCACAGCTGCTGCATTTGTCCATTTGCTTTCAGAATCGAGAGCACCAACAGATACTTAAGTGGGTCACCTGGGTGCCTGATGTCTTCTTCCCTCCTCACATTGAGTTCATAGCAGTCTTGCCTTCTCTCAACAATCAGGGTTAATTATCCCTGCCTGAAAGGTGACTTTTTCTTGCCTGCTTGTCTTTTGCACAAGGAACCCACAGTGGCTAGGTGGCAACTGTCACAGGAGTTTGAGACGCCTGAAAGGTGACTTTTTCTTGCCTGCTTGTCTTTTGCACAAGGAACCCACAGTGGCTAGGTGGCAACTGTCACAGGAGTTTGAGACTCTTGCTCTTTTCCCTGGGGGATGTGTTACCCCTCTGGAAACCAGGAATCTTAGCCACACAGGGTCTATAATTATGGGGATTGGAAGCACAGATACCCCATGTGGGTTACTAGGAGTGAAGGTAAAGGGACTCTTGGACCTGTGTGTTCTACTTGCTAGGGACACAGTTCCACATAATGCTCATTAATTTAGGGTTATACTACATCCTGGGGGTGGGTACCTGATCCACTCAGGGTATTATCCCCAAGTTGCTCTATTAGATGCTCTTTCTTCTATCATTCTATCAGATCAGCAGCTTTTTTTTTTTTTAATTAATTTATTTATTTACTGCTGTGTTGGGTCTTCGTTTCTGTGCGAGGGCTTTCTCTAGATGCGGCGAGCGGGGGCCACTCTTCATCGCAGTGCGCGGGCCTCTCACTATCGCGGCCTCTCTTGTTGCAGAGCACAGGCTCCAGACGCGCAGCCTCAGTAGTTGTGGCTCACGGGCCCAGCTGCTCCGCGGCATGTGGGATCCTCCCAGGCCAGGGCTCGAACCCATGCCCCCCGCATTGGCAGGCAGACTCTCAACCACTACGCCGCCAGGGAAGCCACCAAGATCAGCAGCTTTTGAGTGGCACATGATGTGATATAACCAGTGGATTGTATGATCACATAGTCATTGCTGTACTTTCTTTTCTCTTCAGGGATCCCTGTGTTCAGTGCAGTGTTATGAGGAATCCTATTTGGGTGGATTACATATTCTGAAAGCCCTTGGATTGAGGTGCTTTCTGAGGCCTTGTAGGCAGTAAATATAAACCCATATCCAGAATATGTGTCAATTCTAGTCAAGATAACTCTCTGCTCCTTCATGTCTGAACGGAGTCCAATGTAGTCAATTACCACTGAATAGCTGGCTAGTTTCCTTGAGGAATGGTATATGTCAGGGTCTCTCTTACTGGTAGGTTGGACATTTAGCATCAGCGGTAGCTGATAAGCCTCTATGAATGGGAGCCTATGCTACTCAATATATGCATAGTGTCCCTACTTTTCACTGTGGCTGCTTTCTCCTTGCACCTATTGAACAACACTGAGGTGACTGATGGCAAGCTGACTGATGTCAACTGGTCAAGTCTTTATGTCTATTTGGCTGTTTATTGCTTTACTCTAATTACTATTGCTCTGTAAAAAGCTATCCAAACTTAGTGGTAGAGAACAGCCACTTTATTATGTTCATGGAGTCTGTGGGCCAGGAATTCATACAAGGGACAGTCAGAATGGCTTATTTTTGCCCCATAGTTTCTGGACCCTTACCTGGGAAGACTTGAAGGCAGAGGGTGACTTGACATCTAGGAACTAGAATCATCTGGAGGCATCTTTATTCTGGCTGACTGACAGTTGAGACCTCATCTGGTTGGCAGGTAGAATGCCTATATGGGGTGTCTCCATGTGGGCTGTCGCATCGTTTGGGCTTCATCACAGCATGGTGGCTGGATTCTAAGAGCATGTATCCCAGGAGGATAGAAGTAGTCTCCTGGGATCTTGCTTGGGAAGCTACGTGCATCAATTCTATATACTCTTGTTTGAGGCAGAGACAAATGTTCACCCAGGTTGAAAGGAAGGGACTATAAATCCCACTAGTTGATGGGAAGAGTGCCAAGTTCACATTGGAGGAAGGATGTGTGTGATTAGAGAAAATTTTGCAGCCTTCCGTAGAAAGTACAGTCTGCAACATGACTCTTTCATGGTGGATGCTCTCTTGGGGGCAATAACATGGTAGACAAAGATCTGTCTACTTTGTGCCCACTCCAGGTATCCAGCCAACCAACCAGCCAAGCTATTCACTGCCAATAAATAAACAAGTAAGTAAGTAAGTATATATTCTTACCTCAACGACTTCTCTTTCCACACAGAATGTATGATCCCTGAAGTTCTGTCCATGTTCTGAGGGTAGATTTCCCCTCACCACTGACTTTGAAGGCACCCCCTAGTGGGGTGCAGTTCCTTTTTAGTTTGTACCACATATCAAGCCAAACCAATCTGTAGACCATTGTTGGACTTGGTGATTATAAGGGACTTCCCATGCAGTCACAGGTAGGAGTTGAGGATAGGGAGCCAGTGCTCATTATTCAGGGTAGTTGTAGGGGTCCGGACCACCTCCTCTGCATGTAGCTCACTGGTGCATTCTCTGTCTACTTGTGCTCAGTCCCAAATATACCATTTTTATCTAATAATGGATTAGTTCTGGGCCTGCTTGATCTTGCATGACTTGGCTGACAGAATCCAGCTGATAATGGACATTTTTGGCTACATGGTCTCTTGATAGCCTGTGGTCGGGCACTGTGCCTCAACAAGGCTCAGTAGTACCTTATAAGCTATTTTCAAATGATTTTTAATTCTCTCTTGCAAATGACATGGGCTTTCTTAAAATCCTTAGGTGTTTATGCTGTAATTCTCTTGCTGCGGCTTGCCATAAATTCTATATGGTATTTTCTCCCACCAGAGATACTTCTAATATCGTGGAGTTTGTGGGATCATATGGCCCAAGCTTCAGGATTTCTTCAGTGAAACCTGTACCTTCTGCAAAGCCTTTGACTTCCCTATGCCCCATTCCAACCCAGCATCCTTCTGTCACACATGGTAAATGGACCAGAGCAGTATTCCTAGCATAGGATGTGTTCCCTCCTGAATTTAAAGAGGCCTGTTAGAGATTTTGCTTCCTTCTTATTGATGAATGATGTGAGATGCAATATTTTGTCCTTTCCTTATGAAGAGTTGTCCTCGCATTACTCAGGTCTTAGAGCCCTAAAACTTTCATTGGTAAGATGTTAATTTTGCATTCTCTGAGCACATGTGTTTTTCCAAGGCTTCTAAAGTACTTGCCAATTTTTGCTTATCTGGCCCACTTAATAGGATGTTATTGATATAATAGACCAATGTACCAATGTAATGTTTCACATAATGTCCAGTAAGTTCATATCCTTATGGACTATATTATGGCAAAGGATGAAAAACTTATAGTCTTGGGTCAGGATGGTAGATGTATACTGCTGTTTGCCCCATGTGAGTGAGAACTGCTTCTGGTTCTTCTTCTTGATAAAGATGGACAAGAATGCATTTGCTAGACCAATTATCAATTACTGTTACTTAAAGTTGTATCAGTTTGCTCTAACAAAGATACCACAACTAGCCACACACCTGTGATTGATGCTTCTACTTGGTTGAATATCTTGTAGTCCACTCTCATCTTCCATCATCCATTTGGTTGTTGTATTGAGCAGACTAGTGAATAAAATTAGGACATAATGTCTCCTTTAGGGTTTTAAGAGTGGCACTAGTATCTTCCATTCCTACTGATAAACAATATTGTTTGTGATTTGCTATCTTGGTTTAGGGTTGGGATAATAGGCATTTTAGTGACTCCCCTCACCCTGGCTGCCACTCTGCTGCTTTTTATGATTAATTGTGCCAACATTGCTACTGATGCTTAAGTGCTTCAAACTGGCCTCTATTATTTAGAGATCCTATCATTCCCACTGCTGTCAGGGAATCCAAGTCTGTAATGACATCTCCTACTGTCAGTCCTGACCTCAGCAATGTCAAAACCCCTCTCACTGGTGCAGACATAGTCAGTTGCTGATTTCTCTGGCTTTAAATAGTATATGTACTCAAGCTTTCCCACTCTCTTAACCTTTTAGAAATATTCTTTGTTTAGTCACTCTGTGATAAGAGTATAGTGTTTGGTCTGGTTAGCCCCATTTTTTGGACAGCCCAGAGATAATGAAACCCCTTTCCCCTTCCCCCCAATAACTAGTAGTCTTGGTAACATTTAAAAATACTCCATTGTCATGCATTGTACTTCTACATCTGACCAATTATACATTTGGTTTCCAAGAGGATTGTTATGGACTAAATTATGTTCCCCAAATTTATATATGTTAAAGCCCTAACCTTCAATGTTACTGTATTTGGAGATTAGGGCTTTAAAAAGGTAATTAAAGACAAATGAGGTCGTAAGAGGGGGACTCCAAGAGGACTGCTGTCCTTGTAAGAAAAGGAAGAGATACTAAGAAAACACTCACACAGAGGTATGAACACAGCAAGAAGGTTGCCACCTGCAAGCCAAGGAGAGAGGCCGCTGGAGGAAACAGTCCTGTCAGCACCTTGAACTTGGACCTCCAGCCTCCAGAACTGTGAGAAGATAACTTTTTGTTGTTTAAGCCACCCAATGTGTGGTTATGGCAACTCTTTTGTTATGGCAGCTCTTGCCAACTAATTCAGGGATCAATAAATAAACTGACTACAATAGCACATACCTATCCCCCTTACTAGGAATAAAACACACTCTGTCTTTTGATCTACTTTTCCATTACATGCCATGTTTCTGTTTCCGGTATTTCTATTTCACCTAGTAAGGGATGTCACTTGCAAGCCAGGTTTGCAAGCCTGTTTTACTAGTATTATTGCACCATTTCCTGGGGTCCTCACTCGGGTGTTAATAAATCCTTTATCACAGGAAGGTACTCCCATGTCAAAAAACTCTCCCTTATCCAGCTTTCTATTCTTTCCCATCTTAATCCAGCACCTTCAGAATCTGTTTGCCTGCGTATTCTTCCAGCTCCTGCTAGTACTTATTGGCTAAATCCACTTCCTTCAGGGCATAGTGTTCTTTCTTCCTTGGCAATTCTAATACCTCCATGGCTGGGTTATGTTTTAATTTAACCCTGGCTATTGGATTGGCTACCAGTGTGGGCTTTAGGGTTAGTTTCTAAGGGAGAAAAGTTTTGTCTTACTGGACAGAGGTCTCTGTATCAATGAACTCTCAGTGATCCAACTTTATGTCCCATTCCCTGTAGACTCAAGCATCTTCATACTCAGCCCTGAAGTTACTCTACAGCTCTGCTGGCAGTGTTGGCGAGGTCCTGTGGCTCTTGTGGGCCATTGTCCCTTTCCTCCCTCTGCAGGCTCAGCGCTTCCCCAGCTAGCTGTGACTTATTCCTAGTTGTGGACCTAGGCAGGAGAGGACACGGTGGCAAATCCTCAGTGAGGCTCATGTCCTCTTGCGGAGAACTGTCATTTGACTTGTCTTCAATCAAGGAGGAAGTAGGAAGCACTAGTCTCTAATGGGGAGGACTGTGCCACTTCTCGAGGCGTACATAGTCCAGGGAACCTGATATCAAGATTGTTGCTTGTGTCAAACCCGATGTTCATTTCCTAAATCTCCAGGGTCCACAGCTTCCCAACTCGGCCCTTTATTTTGAAGTAGCTGACTTTTCAGTTGAATTCATCTGTATCTAGAGCCCTTAACATTATAATTAAATTCTGGACCTGACCCTCAAGAATTTTTTTTACCTTCTATTTGTAAGGAGATGAGATTGTTTCCATTTACTGACAAGAAAACTCTCTGGCTTTCACACTTGATCTTAAATTGATAATTGTATTAGTTTTCTATTGCTGTTTTAACAAATTACCATAAACTTGGTGGTTTAAAGCAATAAAAGTTCTCTTACAGATCTGTAGGTCAGAAGCCTGACATGGGTCTCAGTGGGGTAAAATCAAGGGGTCAGCAGGGCTGTGTTAATTTCTAGAGGCTCTAAGGGAGAATCCATTTCCTGTTCCTTCCCGGCTTCTACAGGCTGCCCATATATCTTGGCCCATAGCCCATTTTTCCATCTGCAAAGCTGGCAATGTTGCATCTCTCTGTGCCCTTTTTCCATAGTCACATCTACCTCTGATTACATTGGACTCTGAAAATCCAGGATGTTCTTTCTATTTTAAGGTAGCTGATAGCAACCTTAATTTCATTTGCAGCCTTAATTCCTTTTTGCCTTGCAACCTATGTGGAAATCTTTGAGGAGGGGGCAGTATTCTGCCAACCACAGTAATAAATTGATGCCAGCCTTCCATTGTTTTTTCTCAAGTGCATGGGTAGTCCCCAGCAATAACCATCTAATTCTGCACTCCTTGTAGTTGCTACTTACCCCAACCTCTTAATACCTGAGGCATTGCATACACCTTCCTCTAGTATATCATCATTTCAGTTCACCTAGGTAAGACAGAGGTAAAACTATGAAAAGCTCAAGCAATCCTCATCACAGATCTCAGCAAATCTCAGCAAAGAACTGTTGCTTCCACAACATTGCTTTGATGAATGAATTCTTTTCTCTGGGGAAATTTGTTACCACTCTCTTGTGTTTCTTGTGGTCTATAGGAAATGAATCTTTTATTTTAAAGGACCTTAACTGTAGCAATGTCAGTTTTTCTTATGTTGAAATTTTTTTCTTGTCCATCTAAGATTCTCACTGTATAATAAGGATCTGCCATACCCACCAGTGTGCCATGAATTGGTTGTTGGAAGTTAGGGGAATGAAAATGGAGATTAGATGGTGTGTCAGAAAGCCGGATCTGGCTCAGAATTCCAACTACCCTCTGTGGTATTTTGGCCTTATGTGCCAACTCTTTAGGGATTTTGAGATCCTGGTTTCAGAGTGTGAGTTATAGTTCTTACTCATTTTTACTTTTTTGAAAAAATTAATATATATTTTGTTCCACTATCCATTATCAGTTATTGGAGAAATATGTGTGTGTGTGTATGATATTGAAAAGATCTTTGCAATTTTAAAAATTATTAAAGAATTATAAGATACTGTTTTCTTACCCAACCTCCATTTTCCTGTTTTGCTGATATTTTACAGGACTTATTTTCCCTCAAGAAGTAATTATATAAACCTGAAGCAATTTTAATGGCATCTTCATAAGTTTTACATTTGTAAATTACAGCCTAATTCTATTTTAAAATGTGTACCTATTATAGATGTTGAATAAATTGATCTTTTCAGATGCAGGAAAATTACCTTGTGAGTTTTCCATCATTGGAGTTAGTCTTGTTTATGCAGAATTTAAGAACATTTGTGTATCACTTGATACTTCTATTGGTTGTTATGTATATATAATGAAAGTTCAGGTTTCTCTGTGAATAATTTATTACGTCTATATAGAACTTTTATTCTCAGAAATAATAGATGAGAGGAATATTGGCCATATTTAAGTTTGCTGTAAATATCCTTCCTTATTCCAAACAATTTGAGATGTTCCAATAGTACTTCATAGTAAAAGAAAATAATAATATTTTCTAACAAAGAAATCTGTTTCATAGATAATGCTTATCTGTATCCTTTGCTAATTCCTCCTCCTCTTAGTCACGAGATATTAGAGATTCTCAGAATTCTGTTCTTGTCGCTCTTTTTCTCCTCACTCTGCACCTTCTTGCCTTAAGACGTTTTACAAACCATCTCCCTCTGATGACCTGCAGACTTATACTCCATACCAGATCTTTGTTCTGAGCTCCAGAGCAACACAGGTAACTGCCTCTTTCACATTTCCACTTTGATTCCTCAAAAGCATCAAAGTTAATATGTCAAAAGCTGGACTCTTGATCTTTGCCTAAATCTTTCTCCTCAGCTTTCCCCTTTTCGTTACAGGTCGCTCTGGTTTACACAATTATACATATCATCCGCCTGGAAGTCATACTTAACACCACCATCTCCTTCATGCCACTTTAACCAGGCCCCAAACAGGTCTCAAATATACTGCTGCCACCACCCTGGTCCATGTCATTTTTATAGTTTGTCTCTATAGATGCAGTTGGTTCTTAACTGTTCTTCCCCCAACCTTTTTGAACAACCTACTTCATACACCTCTGTACAGACATCCATACGTCAAGCCTGCGTGATTTTTGAAAACGTAAGTCGGATTATGTCACTCCTCTACTTTAAAAGTCATTCAGGAATCATTCCCATTCCTCTGAAGATAAATTTGAAACTCTCCTGCCATGCTTACACATCTAAGATGTGGTCCCTGCCCACCTCTGTAGCTTCATTTTGAATTGCTGCTTTCTTTAAACATGGTGGTGGAGACACAGTTGTTTTTGTTTCGTCCCATAAACCTGCTAAGCTCTTTCCTGCTTTAGAGTCATTGTACATGCTTATCCCTTGCTCTGAAATTTTCTGCCTAGTATTAGTCAGGGTTCTCTGGAGAAACAGAACCAACAGGAGATTATCTATCTATCTATCATTTATCGATATAAATATATATGGTCAGAGATTTATTATAAGAAATTGGCTCGTGTGATTATGGAGGCCAACAAGTTCCAAGATCTGTAGTCAGCAAGCTGGAGACATAGGAGAACACATGGTTTATAGTTCCAGTAAAAAGGCCATTAGGCTTGAGACCCTCAACCCAGGAACAGCCAGTGTTTCATTTTGAGTTTGAAAGCAGGGAAAAAACCCTGTGTCCCAGTTCAAAGGCAGTGAAGCAGGAGGAGTTCCTTCTTATTTGGGGAAGGTCAGCCTTTTGTTTTATTTAGGCCTTCAACTGATCAGACGAGGCCCACCAACATTAGGGAGGGCCATCTGCTTTACTCAGTTTATCGGTTTAAATGTTATAAATTCATCCAAAAACATCTTCATAAAACCACATAGAATACTGTTTGACCAAATGTCTGGGCACCCTGTGACCCAGTCAAGTTTACACGTAAAATTAACTGTCACATTCCCCTTACCCTTTACCGGTCCTTTCTGCCTAAGATTTTTCAATTCTCAGATTAAAAATAGAGCAGCCCACCATGACCACTCCGTTGACTTAACTTTAAGTCCACTGTTAAACCTCTCATAGCTTCATACATTTTATCTTTGAGTGCTTATCATGATTTATTATTCTGTATTTACCTGTGAAATAATTTGTTTGACATGTATCTTCCCCACTAAATTGGATGACCCAGAAGAACAAGGACTGCTCTAACTTATTCACCATTTATACGTGGAGCACTTTGCAGTTTGCCTGACACAACAGTTATTTTATTGGGGCTGGAGCATGAATGGATATATTCATAAATGAGCTCTTTAAGTTTGTCACAGAAGTAGAACATTGTGTGATTTTATTTATTTAGTCTTGTTCTATCTAGAAATGCTTTCACTTCCCATTTCTGGTGCCTTGTCTGCCATTGATCCTTCCCTGACTACACCAGTGCACTTACATCACATTCTGTGAAGCTGAGGTTTTCTTGCACTTATATTTCAATGCCTTCTGGTTTAGTACTTAATTGCTCTCTATTTATCTTTGGTTACAATTGTTCATTGAGCAAATCATTATTAGACATTATGTACATAGCATGGTACTTTCTAGACATTCAGGAAAACATTCAAACAATTTTGAGAATGGTCTTTGTCCTCAGATAACATATGCTCCCATTGACAAGACAAGGAAATTCATAATCATACCCATGATACCATCATTTACTGAGAATGAACCTTGTGTTAGAAACTTTATTTCATAAATTCTCAAAATACTCCTTTAATAGTATCTGAATTCAGTGGAAGAAGCTGAGTCTCAGACAGATTGTATAATTTGTGAAAAGTTGTGTAGCTAATAAGCGCCAAAGCCCAGATTAGAAGCCAGAAGTGTCTAACGCCACAATCTGTATTCATGTCACTTAACAATATAAAATAGCACATCATGACATGGGCAGAGAATTGGAGGTTTGGCATGAAACATAGTTTGAAGTTGTGTGTATTTGAATGGATATTTGAGAACACAATTTAAGTGGTAGGCATAGTTTATTGTTGTTTTGTGATCTTTTAAAAATGTGTTTTAATCATGATTACTTTATAGTTGAAGAGAAAATAAAATGATAACAAAGGCACTATATCGCATATAGCTGACTTCATGTTTTATTATATTTCATTTTTAATGTTCTAGAGCTTTTAAAACAGTTATACAGCATATATGTTTGGGACATCTGGATATCAAATATCTATGTTATTTTGTGGTTTCACCCCAATATTACCCTACTGCATGGAATAGTATAAACTAAGTGTCAAAGTAAGTAATATGACTACTTTTGTCCACAAAAGGAGATCATATTTTATGCAGTCTTTCTAGAAGGTTATTTGTTTTTCCAATTAGGTTTTACTCATTCAGGATAAGAAATCATATGATTATCAGTCTCTAAGCCAAATGGTGGAAGTTGAATTACATTTTAAAGGAACTGTGATTTTTCTTTTACCATATTAGCTTGTACCTGATGTTATTATATAGTGTTATAGGGAAAAGTCTTTCCGAAGATGACATTACAAAGATGCATACAGTGCAATAAATAATTCAGTTGAAACAGGCTGTATATGTTACTGTTCCAATATAATACACTGAAATTAATAAGAAAACTTTGAAGCATATTTCATAAGGTGAGGCTTCAGAGTGTATGTACAGGTTCAAAATACTTGAACAATTAAAGTTTTAGAGTATTTTAAATCTTTCCAACTTATGAATGGCATGCATTTTGGCAAATGGATAAAATGTACATAAATTAAAAAAAAAAAAGTACATAAATTCATTTGAGATATTAGAGCACCATATGTGATACTAGAGCTAACGATTAATCCAAGCAATATTTGCTATAGACAGCCAAACTTCCTGTGAGAGGGCATTATGTTTTATTAGTAAACCATCTCATAGATATTCCTGTATATCAGTGTAGTGGAGTATGCCTAAATAGTTGTGTTAAACTTGGTACGATGGAAGCAGAGAATTCAATCATTGTTTGTCAGCTGTGTACATGCTAGAGAATGTGTATTTAAGGACCTAGTAAATGTAAGCTTCAAATTTCAGATTCATGAGCAATTTTATTTTATGTAAAACTCTGTGATGCAGATTCACCCCTAAAACCAAACTGTCACCTAATGTTTGTTGAGCATGTGGCAGATTTTGTGCTAAGGTTTGAATGGCATAAAACAACGCCTAATAATAACATAATAATTGAAATTGCACCCATGGTAGGACAGGTACTTATATGTATTGTCATTTGCACACCATGACAAAGAATGCATTATTGTTATTCTTATTTACTGAGTAGAATGCCAAGCTTGGAGGGACAAATAACATGTTAAGTTCACCCAACTAGTAGGTGGCAGACCAAGGATTCAAACCCAAGCAGAATGACTCAAGCATCATTGTCAATCACTTTGCTACTCCTTCCAGGCTCAGAGTAAAAATTTAAACTGAAAATCTAGAAAGAAGTGAACACACGTTTTAAGAAAACTAGTTTGGTAATCTATCCTAGACACATCTTTAGCATGTGGAAAAAAACCCAACTATTGTTATATTATGTGTATTTATATCTTGATATTTGCATTGGGCATATTTCAGAAATAGAAATTTTTGTGTTGAAGGTGATAAAACTGAGGAAAGTTTTCTTCTTTTATGTTGTATATTAATCTGTCTTGAAACAATTAATGGTTGCATTTTGATTAGATCTTCTTTTGATCAGTTATAGACCTTTTATTAGTTCTGGTACTAGGTTTATGAGAACTTAAAAATTGTGTCATAATAAAACAGACATGTCTAACTTGAATTAAGTCCTTGAAAGCAATTTTTTCCTGTTTAGAATTTTCACTTGCAGGAGAAAAATAAAGATGATCATTCAGAAACTCTTGCAGATAGAAAAGAGGCAAAAGATAGTTCCCTTCAAGAGTGATATAGTAGAGGCTACATTATTTTTGTAAAAGCAGTGCATTTATTTCGTATTACTGCTATAACAAATGACTATAAACTCAGTGGCTTAAAGCAGCTCAAATTTGTTATCCTACAGTTCTGGAGGCCAGAAATGTGAAATGGGTCTTAACGGGGATAAAATCAATGTTTCTGCAGGGCAGCATTCATTCTGGAGGTTCTAGAGGAGTATCTCTTCCCTTGCTTTTTCCAGCTTCAGGAGGCTGCCTACGTTCTTTGGCCCATGGCCTTTCCTCCATTTTCAAAGCAAGCTTAGTAGTATTTTCAAATCTTTCTCCTAGTCTGACACTCCTACCTACATTTTATGAGAACCCTTGTGATTCCATTGGACCCTTCCATCGGAAGGTAATCCAGGATAATCTTCACATCTCAAGATCTTTAAAGTAATCACATATGCAAAGTGCCATTTGCTGTGTAAGGTAACTTAATCACAGGTATCAAGGATTAGGATGTGGACATCTTTGGGGGGCTGTTATTCTGCCTACCACAGTCAGATTCTACAATATAGATTAAATTATTGTTTTCATATAAAAAACATATCTTTATAATTCTTGCTGCATGTGTATATATGCTCTAATAAAATAACTTAAAATTAGCCATGAGAAAACTCACCTGCTTTACACTCTGATCCACTGAATGAACCTTTAATGGCTCATTTCCTCCTTTTCACTATGTAAATTATACGCAACAAGGAGAGTGCTTGGTAATGAGCTTTTAGCAGTTACTGCATTTAAAAACAAAGACTTATTTAATCAGTTTCCCTCACAAAACATTTTTTCTATTTAAATAAAGAAGAGTAGAAAATAATCTAAACCATTCTATTTTTATTTTAGCACTGGTTATCCCCAAGTTTATCTTTGCAGAGAAAATGGAAAAGTAAGAACATTTTTGTTATTCTAGTAAAAAAAGATTCTTATTATTATATAAAGAAACTGCCAGTCAAAGTATGACTTCTTGATATTTTTATGAACACAACAACGCTTTTAAGGAGAGATTAAGAGGTTCCACCAGGTATGTTAACAGTTGGTACCTGCTTGCTTTCCCATATTTTGAATGATTGGTGATAAAAAGATGCAAGGTTTTATTTCAATAACTAGGATGCTATTTCCTTGCATGTTAAACTACTTCTGAGAGATGAGTTTTCAGGAATTATTGGGAAGAAATTGCCATTTCGTATTTAACATCATTAGCCTCCCTACAGCAAACCTGATGGGCTTAGAGAAATCAGTGATTTGCATATGCATCTCCAAAAATGGTGAATGTTAGTGATTTCTACGTCATTTTTATAATGATTGACAAGAAGTACCAGAGATGCTAAAACATTCTGCTCATTAAATATCTTTTCAACTTTTGATAGACATTTTATTAAAATTGCATAATGTAGTACTTTAAAATATTTTCCTTTTTTTCCTTTCCTTCAGGAACATAATTTAAAATAAATGAACATTCACAGAATCCATAATTTTTTTTTTTTTAAAGGAACTCCTTTATTTATTTATTTATGGCTGTATTGGGTCTTCGTTTCTGTGCTAGGGCTTTCTGTAGTTGCAGCAAGCGGGGGCCACTCTTCATCGCGGTGCGCGGGCCTCTCACTATCGCGGCCTCTCTTGTTGCGGAGCACAGGCTCCAGACGCGCAGGCTCAGTAGTTGTGGCTCGCGGGCCTAGTTGCTCCGCGGCATGTGGGATCTTCCCAGACCAGGGCTCGAACCCGTGTCCCCTGCATTGGCAGGCAGATTCTCAACCACTGCGCCACCAGGGAAGCCCAGAATCCATTATTTATTTGGCTATTTCTTTAAGAGTAGAATTTGATTTCTCATCAGCATAGGGAAAGAGTATAGTCATTGTGCTATATCCAGAATAACAATAATAATAATGATAAAGCAAAAGCTTACATAGTGCTTACTATTTGCCAGGTAATAGTCCAGGTGCTTTGCATATATACGTGCGTATATATACGTGTGTGTATATGTATATGTGTGTGTGTGTGTATGTATATATGCACATACATACATTGTTGTTATCCTCATTTTATATATGAGGAAATGACTCAAAAACAGGTTAAATCTGAGTTCCATAACTAGTAAATATCAGCTGGGATTTGAGCCAGTCAATCTGTCTCAACAGTCTGAACTCACAACAAAACAAATCATTACTGTACTTTTAAAATATTGTTAAGCAGTAATCCTGAAGAATATGCAAATAATTCACCCCACATAGAAATCTTCCAGAAGTTAGATTTTCAAAGATAATTTTTTTTAGTTAACAGAGGTTGGAGTATAGAATTCACAATGTTTATGTTTTAATGTAGATATTTAGGGAGTTGTGACCTTAAGGGCTGTAAGGTTTCTATACTAATGAGTTTAGGGACATGGTTTGTTTGAGAAGAAGGAGGTGAAGCTGTGTTTGCCTAGCAATGTGTGTGAGGTTGAGAAAATGTTAATTTTTGATTCATATATATCTGATGGAGAATGAGTGAGAGCTAAAGCTCTGTCCAAGTCCTCCTTTGGAATGGCTGCTGGATATAGGTCCTTGTCTGTTTTCATCTGTTGGAAAGTCATGTTTTTGAGCTCATTTTGTTATGTTAAAATGCGTACATGTTTATTTAGCACACACAGTTATATAGTGCTTATTATGTACCAAACTCTGTTCTAAGTGCCTTGAGAATATCGATTTATTTAATTCTTGTAACAATCCAATGAGATAAGTACCACAATAATCCCCACTTTACTGGTGAGGGGACTGAGTAGGGAGAAATTAACAAACTGCCCAAGGTCACTGAGATAATAAGTGGCAGACCCAGAATTCGAATCTGGGCAGTCTGTCTCCAGAGTCCATTCTCTGTTCATAAAGTAGTCCAAATCTGTGAGAACAAGTTTCTCTTGGGAGACGAGCCTCCCCTCTCCTAATTTTAGCCTAGTGCACACTTTTTCCTACTTTCCTGTCACAGTTGGAATGAGGTAACTAAATACTATGGCACCCTACCCCCTCTCCTTAACCCTTGAGTTCTCATCTACAGATCGTATTAATTCTGTTCTGTTCTCTCCTCTCTTCTCTCCTGTTGTTGCCTCTCCTTCTCTCTCTCAAGTAAGTTGTATAGACTAATGGACTGGTAAGTGAATTTATATACATCTAAAGTGGCATTTTGCGTAAAGTACCTGAGAACCTTAGCTTAAATTATTACCTAGGAATGAAGTATTACAGTAAAACTTTCTGATTATTGCATTTTAGCTTGGAGGGTTATCACAGTATTCAGCCAAAATTGTTTTTGTAAGAGGATTAAATCCTTCCAATGACAAATAGCTTGTTAGAGGATTGCCACTGCTTATCAATCTTTCTGTTGATTTCTTATTGATCGTGGTCTGGACTTTTGAACTCTTAGTCATCATTCAACTCTCTATTCGAATACTACTTCTTTTTGGTATCACTTTCCTCTGCTGGAGTTTCTCTCTCACTTCCCTTTTTCTCTGATACTTGGCCCCTTGTTATAGTGTTTTCATTAGTCTACCTTTTATAGTCACATTTGCATTTAGAATCGAGTAAGTAGAATGGTGAGCCATTTCTAGAAGCATTCATTGAATCAGGGATTACAGCTCCCCAGAGTGAGCAGAGTTGATAACATAAGTGAGAAAACAATTGATTGTGCTTTGGAATCAGACTTGCATATACTTGGCAAAGGGGCATGTTTTATTCTTTAGACCAGGCATGGTAATATAGGCATCAAGGTAGTGATCTGTATCCCTGATTATAATATGAATTTCTTGGCTTGACTCCAGGTATATCAATATTTGATATATTTAATTTGCATTGGATGGATACATATGTGTAGGTGCATGCATATATTTTTGCAGTTTCTTAGTTGAATGAATAAAACAAAAAAGTTGAATACCTATCTGCTATGTTTAATTTACTGGGAATAATGAGATGAATATTTCTTCTTGCCATTGAGGAGTTACTTGAGTAGGAGAGACAGAAGAGTAAAGAAATAATTGCACACTTGTTTCTTCAAGAAGTGTTTGACATGTACTTTCTAGGTGCGGATCATACTAAGCTCTCTACATGTAGTTGTAAACCAGAGAGGTAGTGCTCCTGCCTCTGTTGGACAGGCTGTGATCTTATGTGATATGTACAATAAGAGAAATGCACAGAGAACTTGATGATAGCTCAAGACAGGAAGACTTCTTAGAAGAAATGATGTGTGAGCGAGTCTTCATAAAGCTGTCAGTAGCATTGAGTGAGGGAGAGTGTATTTCAGGTGGAAAGACCAGCATGTGCAATAAGTCAGCCCTTGGAGACTACGAGTGGGACAACTACTGGAAAATAGATGGATGCGGGTGGGTGAGAGCAAGAAAGAGACATGGAAGAGGCTAAAGAAGAGGTGGAGCCCATATCGTTTGGGGCTTTATATGATATGCTAAAAAAAAATATGGATTTTTAAGTACTCTAGAAGGATATAGGAATCCCTCCACAGATTTTCAGCAAATAATATGAGATAGTTAGTTTTACCTTAAAAAACAATAGCAACCACAGCGACATAAAGGCAGCCATGTGGAAGGCTACTAGGATATAACTGGAGGCAAGAAGGACACTTAGTCATTGCAGTAAACCTGTTAAGGAATGACAGGCATTGACATATTTGTGTCAGTGTTAAATGAGGGAGGATTTACTGAAGAGGCAATTAAAAGAAGGAGCCAATAGAAGCTAAAAGCTGGATATACATGGAGGAGTGATTCTCAAATCCTTGGCTTGTGTGAATTTCATTTCTCAAGATGTAGAATATATAAAAAGGGAACAATTTAAAGTTAAACTTAAGGAAGAGGGAAAAAGAAATGGGGAAATATTTGACTTATTTTTGAACATGTTGTGTCTTACATATTCGAAGAACCTCAGAGTCAAGTGAACATACCCTATTAGTAGGTAGAGCTTTGGCTCTGGAAATCTGGGGAGAGGTCTGGCTTAGAGTTGTGCATTGACTTGGGGTCATCATTCATTTAGTATATATTTACTTACCATCCATTTTGTGCCACATACTATGCTTAAAGCTAGTGATTCAGTAATGAGTAGGATATGGCCCTTTTTCTCAAGGAACTCAGAATGGAAGAGCCAATAAGGGTGTTTGGGAGTCAAAGCTGTGTAGATATCTGAGGTCATCCAGGAAGTGTTTCTACAGAGAAAAGACACACCATGGAGTCTTAGGGAACGCTAATATCTTAATAGATTGATGGTGGTGGAGAGGTCCTTGAATGAGACCAAGAAGCAGCAACGGTAGGATGGTAGGAATTGAACCAGGAAAGGCATGGAAAAATAAAACAGTATACAATGTGAACTACAATAAAAGTTTTAAATGGAAGATGAAAAAAAATGACATTTTTATTCAGAATTAAAGAGGTGTTATATGTGACCCTAATGAGAAGAGTCACAATATAGTTGAGTAGAATTCAACTTTGCAGTGGTTCGGGATGAAAATACAAAGTAGACTGGAGCCCATGAATGATTGTGAAAGGAGAGAGAGTTAATTATTTAGATAAAATCTTTAAACAAGTGCATTACTATCTTAGTTGTATTCAAAGGGAAAGGAGGTGGATGTGAGAGAAGGGATTTATCCATGTCTTGGCCAGAGTAGATCAGATAATAAAATACATTGAGGGGATGATGCATGGAGATGACAGCAGTAGTGCTTAATAATATGTTTGTTCATCAAATTTTTAATTGGGTGACATCCTCAAAAGACATGAATGGTTCTCATGGTGCCTACAGTCTAGTGGAGCAAAATAGACAACAAATTTACATCTATATGTGTCTATCTATACACGTACACTTACATAAATATAGATTATATCAGCTGGTAACAGTGCTACAAAGATTATATATTAAGATGAGAAGGTAGGGAACAATGGCAGGAGGTTCCTATTTAAAGTACAGTAACCAGGGAAGACTTCAGGTGGTGACATTTCATCAGAAGCCTAAATTACATGAGGAAGCTAGGACAGAGCATTCCAGGCTGAGGGAACTCTGAGTGCCAAGACCCTGATATAGGAGTGTGCCTCATGTGTTCATGGACTACCAAGGAACTGCACAGAACTGGAGAAAGTGTCACTAATACATCACAGCAAGATTCTTTTTGACCCAGCTCCTGGAGAAATGGAAATAAAAACAAAAATAAACAAATGGGACCTAATGAAACTTAAAAGCTTTTGCACAGCAAAGGAAACCATAAACAAGACCAAAAGACAACCATCAGAATGGGAGAAAATATTTGCAAATGAAGCAACTGACAAAGGATTAATCTCCAAGATTTACAAGCAGCTCATGCAGCTCAATAACAAAAAAACGAACAACCCAATCCAAAAATGGGCAGAAGACCTAAACAGACATTTCTCCAAAGAAGATATACAGATTGCCATCAGACACATGAAAGAATGCTCAACATCATTAATCATTAGAGAAATGCAAATCAAAACTACAATGAAATATCATCTCACACCGGTCAGAATGGCCATCATCAAAAAATCTAGAAACAATAAATGCTGGAGAGGGTGTGGAGGAAAGGGAACCCTCTTGCACTGTTGGTGGGAATGTAAATTGATACAGCCACTATGGAGAACAGTATGGAGGTTCCTTAAAAAACTACAAATAGAACTACCATACGACCCAGCAATCCCACTACTGGGCATATACCCTGAGAAAACCATAGTTCAAAAAGAGTCATGTACCAAAATGTTCATTGCAGCTCTATTTACAATAGCCAGGACATGGAAGCAACCTAAGTGTCCACCATCGGATGAATGGATAAAGAAGATGTGGCACATATATACAATGGAATATTACTCAGCCATAAAAAGAAATGAAATGGAGGTATTTGTAATGAGGTGGATGGAGTTAGAGTCTGTCATACAGAGTGAAGTAAGTCAGAAAGAGAAAAACAAATACAGTATGCTAACGCATATATACGGAATCTAAGGAAAAAAAAAAAAAAGGCCATGAAGAACCTAGTGGCAAGACGGGAATAAAGACACAGACCTACTAGAGAATGGACTTGAGGATATGGGGAGGGGGAGGGGTGAGATGTGACAGGGTGAGAGAGTGGCATGGACATATATACACTACCAAATGTAAAATAGATAGCTAGCGGGAAGCAGCCGCATAGCACAGGGAGATCAGCTGGGTGCTTTGTGACCACCTAGAGGGGTGGGATGGGGAGGGTGGGAGGGAGGGAGATGCAAGAGGGAAGAGATATGGGAACATATTGTATATGTATAACTGATTAACTTTGTTATAAAGCAGAAGCTAACACACCATTGTAAGGCAATTATACTTCAATAAAGATGTTAAAAAAAAAAAAAAAAAAAAAAAAAGGTAAGACCAGAGGGATAACCAGGGACCAATCATGTTAAGCCCTGAACATCATTAAATGCATTAAACGTAACAAAGACTATTAAATACATTAGAATATATTCTGACTGAATGCAGTGGAAACCATGGGGCCTAAATAGAGATGTGAGATTATCTATTATAGTTTTTAAAGGGATCACTCTTGTTGCTGGGTGTATGATAGACTAGAGAGGTTTGAAGTTGGCTGAGAGAGGCCCATTAGAAGGCATTTTCCATAGCTGAGGAGAAAGATGATGTGGTTTGACCAGAATAGGAGATGGTGTGAAGATTCATGATTAGACTTTCTGTTTTGAAAGCAGGGGCTAACAGGATTGGCTACTGAACTGGCTGTGGGTAGGAAAGAGTGGAGGTCAGAACCTCCTTGGGAATTTCAGCTTGAGTAATTGCACAGAATTAGACTGACTAAATCTGAGGGTAAAACTTGGGAGTTCTGCAGTTCCTACTCCTTTACCTAGTATTGGGGATTGTAGGTAGGCATCTGATGAATGTTTCACTTAGTCTCAATTTCATCTTCAAGGAAGCACAGAGGGAAAGTTTTGTTTAAGGTGCTAAGAATCACTCTAGGTACTGTTTTTTGCTAATTTCTTTCATAGCAGAACTGGATTTCTAATTTGTCATTTTCCTGTGAATCATCTCAGTCCCTCACTCCTATCGCTCAAATGAAATTTATTTTGAATGATTTTAACTGCAAAATGGATTTTACGTTCCTATCTAGAAATTATGTGTCTGCACACACATCCATACACTCGGGCGTATTTTGTGGAGGTGCCTAGATTTATTGGCACTAATTTCTTCACTATTGAGTATTTCTGCCTCTGGATGTCAGTTGCTTCATCTAAATTCTTTGTGTTAGGCATCATTAGGCCAGCTTCTTTGACTCTGTTGTAGCTTTGAAGACCATAATCACAGGCTCAAAGTCTGGCAGGATTTGATTGAGAATGACGATGACAAAGGAGACAGTAAGCAAAAGAATCAGAGTTGTGTCATTTCATCTCCTTGGGTAACCGCAAAGACATTTAATCTAAGCTTGTTGCTGTTTGCCTCGCCAAGGGCAGTGTGGGAACAGAACTATGCAATTAGCATGATAGTTCATTCAGGAAGAACAATGATACGAGACCAGCTAGAGTTTAGGATTATATATACCCCATCTGAAATCTGACATTTTGCCCTATTTAAAACTATCTTGCAGTGAAAATTTGGATAGCATTTTCTATGGTGACTTCATACTGGTATATATTTCATATAATATACTACATGAGGACATTTTTGTGCAGCGCTATACATATTTATAATCTACAGAATTTTTATTTCTTAGAAGTAGGAGTGATGTGACCTTTCTTGGGAATTTTTTAACCTTCAAAATTCTTTCCTTAAAGTCTTTGTAGGGTTATTATTCTTAGAAAATTATTTAAAATTATAACTTGTATTAGTTATTTTAAGTGGCCATTTGGCTATGTTATTCTAGAGGGGACTAAACCATTAAAAAGAGTTAATTTTCTCTCAAAATATTTTGATCTTTCCCTCAAATTCATTTTCTTTTATTGACATTTATGCCAGTTAGTTACTTTAAATAATTTACTGCCCAATGCTAAATGGTTTATCCATAAAATTAAAAATTTTGATACCAAATTTTTAACTATGGTCATCTTAAACACAGACATATTCTCATAGTGGATAGAGTTAGAAGTTCTGGATTTATTCTACTTGGATTTGAATCTTGTTTGTATCCCTAGCCAGCTGAGTGATCTTGGGCAAGGCATTCAACTCTGTACACACATCCATATGGATGTTTTATGAGATCTTGTTTCTTCGTGTGTAAAATGAGGATATAATACCGGATTTCATAAACTTGTACATTAAAATGAGAAAAATGCATGTACAATACATCTCATGAGGCTTAGCACATTGTATCAATAAATAAACACTTTTTAATTCCTGGAAGTTGTTGGATTTACACATGTATACATTCATTTACTAATGCTGGTTTCTGGATACTAGCTATCTTCAATTGATGTAGCTATGTCTAGCCCTGCAATAATTTTAGTAGATTTTCCTCTAATGATTGATTCAAACCTAAAAACCAACAAAAGCTGTCTCCTTCATTCATATTCAGTGAAGGCAGATTAGACTGTGTTGTGGTTTCATGTTTTCTTTCCAGTTATTCTTAGAAGTTGTTGCTTTTAATAGTAAGATTAATATTCCATGTTATCTTTTTGCTTAAATTCAAGTTATGCTTTTAGGAGGATATCTTTGTTTAAGGAATTTTTGAGTCTGGGGGGAACAAAGTGCTTGAAAGTACTGTGTTACCATGAAAAGATCAGACGTAGTAATAAGATATCCCTGTTGTAAGAAATTATTGTCCTTTAGTGGCAAGCCTTGTTCCTTCAGCAGCTTTTTGAAAAATGTTCCCATTTATCCTACTTCCTCTTAGTTGCTCTTTGAGAATTTTAAAGTAGGTGACTTTTTGAATGAAGATTTGCTAGGGTGTATATTTTTTGTCAGTGGGTTCAGTGTCTGTCCTTCATTCCCTTAGATTATGTCTTGCATAAAGTTTGTCTGTTTTTACCATTTCTAAATTAATACCTTACAACCATTTTCTTGGATACCTCATACTCTGCTTTGGATGAAACCTATGCTCTCTGGAAGGTAACAACCAGGCATGGTTGCTTTTCTTGACAGAAAATCAGCACTTAAGGGCCTTAGTGTTCCTGAAAGTTTGAGTTGCAGGATTAGCAAAATTAACACTTCTGATTTCAAGGACCATTGAATTTTGGGGATTAATTGTTTTCTGTGAAGATAGATTTAATTAAGATAACGACCATAGTCCTGTCTATCCACACACTGATAATTTTTATATTCTTGTAGGAAGGTGTTTGCACTCTGGCATCATAATACATTTGATAAGTAAGGAATAATGACACCTCATGACATTTGACCTGTTGAGGTTATTTTTTAAATTCATGTCCCCTTGAGAAACTATTTTTTGCACAAGTATACCTACTTTAAAAAATTATTATTATTTGTAACCCATCTGTTCTGTGTCAGATACTGTGCCAGTCCATATAAAATGTAGGAGAGAACACATTGATTGTATCACACTGATTCCTGTTATACGTCTCACGTAATCCTATCTAAAACGTATAATGTAGGTATTCATCCCATTTTGTTAGTGAGGAACCTAATGCTCAGAGAAATAAGTGACCAACCTAAGGTCAACTTTAAGATAAAGAATTTCAGGACTTTCTCTAGGAAAACAAAATGAAATTTATTTCTTTCAATGTACTTTGCAGAGAGTTTTAAATAAGAAAAAAAATGTGTAAAACCTAGCTCTGATTAAAGTTGAGTGATGATTATACTAACATTTATATGCTGTTTTCTATGTGTCTCTTCCTGTTTTAAGTACTTTCCATCTGTAAATATATTTAATGCTCACAACCACTCTATTAAGTAGGCATACTTAATTATTACCCATAATAATTAGATAAGAAGTTTGAAGCACAGAGATGTTAAACACCTTGCCTGAAGTCACACAGCTTAGTATGTGAGGCGCTATGATATGGTTTCAGAGCCTGTTCTTAAATTCAGTTCTTTCACATTAATGGTCTCTTTTAAAATGATTCAGTTAAAGGACTGATACATAATAATGATTCACATGAGAGAATCTAGGAACATTGTGCCTTTTAACCAGCATCCTGCGTATTCTTCATTTGTTACAAATCAAAAAATAAAAATGGTTTTCATGCTATGTAAACTGTGGCTGAGTAACTCACAAAGTCAAATTAACCGGTATTGAAATCTGTTTTTCTAATTCAAGTCCTGTGGTATGGACTTGAGACACAGAAGTAGTCATTTTATTTTACATAGTATGGTCCAAAGCATGGTTTATAAAAGCCCTTCTTTTCTATTGAAGACCAGACTCACAAGCAAATTTTTTTTCCAGAATGATAATATTAATAAACTTATAGGACTGATTTTTTACTTTTGAGGAACTTTAAAAATGAACAGATATTATAACAAATATATATATTTCACAGAATTTATTAAAAAGTGACTTCACAATTATACAACTCTTATAAATTATTGCTTAGCCATGTTCACATCTATTCCTCAACATGAACATGCAGGCAACCTTGGAGATGTAGTGGGTTCAGTCCCAGACCACTGCAATAAAGCAAATATGGCAATAAAGCGAGCCACACAAATTTTTTGGTTTCCCAGTGCAAATAAAAGTTATGCCTACACTATACTGTAGTCTATATTAAACGTGCAGTAACATTATATCTTAAAAAAAACAATGTACATGACTTAATTAAAAAATACTTTATTGCTAAAAATTACTGACCATCATCTGACAACACAGGGTTGCCCCAGACCTTCAATTTCCAAAATCACAATACCTGTGAAGAGCGATAAAGTAAGGTATGCCTGTATCACTTCCATGTAATTGAAGTCAGTATATATAAAATATGCTTTTATTTGATATTATGTAGCAACATAAAAATGCTTATGATATGGTCATAGTTTAATTTTAATTTTAAGGGCTGCATATGATCTGTCATAATACACTAAACTCTTTTCTTGTTTTGAATATAGTTTCTAGTTTTTCCTCTCTATTTTGAGAAATACTACAATAAACCATTGAATTTTGATGCATTTGGGTTTTTTTCTTTTCTTTTTTCAAACATCTTGATGCATTTGGTTTTTTTCTTCTTTCAGAATATTTCTTAAAGTGAATTCCCAGAGGGAGGAGTACTGGGTCAAGCTATACAAGCATTTTCCAAATTACATTCCAGAAGACATGTACCTTATTTTCTTCCTTAAAGGATCCATTTACTGGTTAGGTATACATCACTATGTGTTTCATCCTAGAAAAGGACAAACAATCTGTTTTTCAAACCTTTCGCCTCCACGGTATTTCAAGATATAGAGTTTCTCATCTAAACTTTTACCCTGTTAATAAAGTGGGCACCAACCCTCAGGTTACAAAAGCTCAGGGATCTTATATCTAACCTACAGGATATACTTTTGAAGGTGATTTGGGTAAGAAATAAATCCAGGGACAAAGATCTGCCTTATGTTTAAGGTGGATTACAAACTGAAATTTATAGTGTCTTTATAGCAGCATCAGTAGAATTCTGCGTCTTTCACATGGCATTTGTAAAAGAAGCAAAGTACGCTGTATAGTTCACTGTTGAAATTATTGATATGACACCTGTTTTTCAGAATATATCATAATCCTTCAAATTAAAATTTTGATGTTTCTTTTATATGCCCATTTAACATTTTGTCAAAATTTATCTATGTAATTATTTATACTTTACACTTACTAATATATGTATAACATAAACTAGCATCTCAAATTAAACATAAAATTTAAAGATTATTCCTGAATGGTTTAATTAATACACACATGCACACACGCACATATACACATACACACACTGCTTCATTGCTTCAGGAAGCAGCATGATGCTTTGAGAAGTGCACAGCCTGTGCAATTGGAATGGTTTCTTTTTAATTCTGAAGCCCCTGCTCATTTACGGAACTAATATTTAACTGGTGCTATTATAAGCTTGTCTCTGTGCCAGATGTCAGGAGTTCAATATTAAGTAAAATGGATGTGGTCCTGACCCTTAAAGAGCTTCTGTATAGTGGGAGCTAAAGAAAAAGATAAAACACTTGGTCATTCTATATAATGGGGACAATGGCAGGAGCAGTAGAGGGCATGGTGAGATCACTTAGGATACTGACCAAAAACATTTCTGGGGTCAGTGGAGCCTTCCCAGGAGCATGTGAATAATAATATTTATCGACAATTAATATGTGCCAGGTAGTGTGCCAACCACTTTACAAGCATTATTTCGTTTATATTTTATGTATTCTATGACATGAATATTTCTATTATCCTTATTTTAAAGATGAGTTGACTGTGAATTAGGGAGGTTAAACAACTGTCTTAGGTTCACCCATTAAGAAATGCTAGAATCCCGATTCAAACGTGGCCTGAGCCTGAGGTATGAGCACCTACTGCTGAACTAACACCTGAAAGATGAGTGAAGTGTTATCCAGAAGGGGAGGAAGTCTGGGGCAGGGAAGAAGGGGAAAACAGTTCTAGGCAGAGCAAAGAGCCTGTGCCAAGCTGTGGAAGCCAGAAAAGGCACATGACAAATGGGAGGGACTTTAAGAAGTTCAGTATAGGCGGTTCTTCGAAGGTAAAGGAGAAAAATCACATGAGATGAAGCTAGCAAGGAAAGAAGTGATCAGTTTATGAAGGACCTTTTAAGCTAAGTCCATAAGTTTACATTTTATTCTGAGGGAAATATGGGGCCATTGAAGAGTTTCCTCAAGGAAAGTGACATGATCCAATTTGCCTTTTACAGTGATACCCTAATGGCCATGTGCAGATGATACGGTAGAGGGAACAAAATTAGAAACAGAGGGGACACTTAGGAGTAGTCATCTAGGTAGTAGAGAATGGTCACCAGACTAGGGGAGTGGCAATAGAGGATGTTGTCAAGATGATATGTCTTTGAGAATTAAGAGGACTTAATGATTGGTTTAATGTTTTTGTAGGGGAAGAGAGGCTTCAGGAATGCATGTATGTGTCTGGGATGGGGCTGAATCATGGCACCCTCCATTGCCAAAGGAAAGAAAGCATGATAAGAAAGTTTGTGTGGAAGATTCTGAGTTCATTTTTAGACATACTAAGTTTCCATAGCTTGGAGATGTCTAATTTATAATAGGGTATATAAATCCACAGTTCAAGAGAGATTAAAACAGGGCATCAAGATTGGTGATTTACGTCCCTAATGGTGTTCAAGTGGGATTCATGTCTATGTACTATACAGGGTGCGAGAAGTATTGAATACAAGGAGAAACATAAATATATGAGACAAGAAGCCTGCAGAGTGACTGAGAAGGACCTTCCATATCATAGGAGGAAAGCCCAGAAAAGTGCAGTGTTGCAGAGAAGGAAAGAAATCAATTGAAAAAGGAAAAAAATTAAGGGTCAAATGCTGGCAAGAGTTGTGAGGTATTGGATGAAAAGTGACATTTGTGATTTGGGTAGAGTGGATCTTATTGAATGTTGGGGTAGAAATAAGACGGGACAGGAAGGGGAGAAAATATCACCATCCCTTACGGTTAACTTTGTGAAGAATTTTGGCTGTGATGGATATAGACAGAACAGGCTAAAATGGTTTGTGGTGACAAAGAGGGTTTTGGGGCTTTGTTTTAAAAGATAGGAGAACCATGAGCATTTTAAGTTAGGAATGAGTTGACAAGGAGGGACAAGCTGAAATTACGGAATAAAGAGATGACTGTATATTCAAGAAGGTTCCAGGAAAGGAGGTGGAGGTGGGGGTGGGAGAAGAAGGTGCTGTCCAGCACTTAGGGGGAAAGAATTGGCATTAAGGGTGTGTGTGGGGGGTAGGAATTAGAATGAATAATCTCTGGTGTAAATTGGGGGAAAAGTGAAAATTGGGGGAAAAGAGAATATTTGTTAGAGCTAGGTATCTAGGTTATGGTGGTGACAAGTTGAGGAAGTGCCTATTTGACAGCTTCTACTTTCCTTGTGAAATAAGAAATGAGAAATGAGGTCATCTGTTTAGACGGAGGGGGAGTAGATGAGGACAGAGGTATTCACATGCTCCAGAACGGTGGCTCTCAGCTTTGGTGCACATTAGAATCAACTAAGGAACTTTTACACTCCATATATGAAGACCAAACACCTGGCTGTTTAAGTTAGAATCTCTAAGGGGTGGGATCCAAGAATTAGTCTTGTTAAAAGCTCTTCAGATGATTCCATTGTGTAAATGTGGTTGACAGCTATTAAAAGGATTTACGTATCTTTACAAAGGAAGATAGGAGCTGTCTTGCTCTGTGACCAGGAACATTTGTTTCATTTGTAGAATGGGAATAATAGGACCTACCTGATCTAGTTTGCCTTTAGAAACAGATAAGCAAACAGATAAAGCAACTAGCAAAGTCCCTGGAACACGGTAAATTCTCAGTAAATATCGGTTCTGTTCTTCCTTGTACCCCAATATAAAGAATCTTAGAAATGTGTTTCATTTCTAATATCTGGTTGTTCTGCAGACTCAGGACATTAGGGTAGTTGTACTGACTTCATTGGAATGAAGGGAATAGATGTTCTGGATGTCCCTTTTTCCTTCAGCATTATCGCAATAATTCATTTTCAGACTTGTACAATGCACTTGTGGGTTGTTTTAATGTTTGGCTTTGTTTTTAATATTCAGACACCTGAAAGTATAAATCTCCTTACAGAAAGAAAGTCTCTGTGTTGTTTAGATAATTCCGTAAGCACAGAAAAAGTAAGATTTTTATTAAAGAGACATGAAACAAGAATAGTATGTGAATCAGCTTGTATTATCAAGCATTGTATCACATAAAATTTGACATAAAA
Source organism: Balaenoptera borealis (assembly GCF_965194805.1). Classification (NCBI taxonomy): domain Eukaryota; kingdom Metazoa; phylum Chordata; class Mammalia; order Artiodactyla; family Balaenopteridae; genus Balaenoptera; species Balaenoptera borealis. Next base: position 51,751,357 of record NC_138866.1, read on the forward strand.
GCTTTCATTTGTGTGTGTATGAGACACACACACAGCATAGATATGTAAAGAAATTTCCATCCTTAAAATGTGGTTTTTGCAGTATGAAAATAACCTACTGAAACTATTTATTGTACCATGTAATTCATAATTACAAAACATATAACACTTTGAGGTTTACATTACAGAAATGATTTTCACTTGCTCCCCACAACGACTCATTAAGGTCGACTAGGCTTTTGGTGTACTCATTTTATAAAGTACAATGAAGCGGCTAAGTGACTTTTTTTCATATATACTTGTGTGTGTGTAATTTTTTTTTCCTTCAAAAATGGCATATATCCTTTTTTCCCCCCCCACTGAGCAATATATCAGAGATATTGGCTTAAATCTAGATCACAGTCTATAAGCCCTAGCTACATGTTCTTTTGTGTTTTTTATACCCTTGTTCCTCAGAGTATGGCCCATAGATCGGAAGCATCGGCATCACCTGGGTGCTTGGTAGAAACGCAGACTCTCAGGTCTCATCGCAGACCCCTAAATTTGAATGTGCATTTTAATAAGATTCTTTGGGTGATTTGTGTTCAGAATAAAGTTTGAGAAGCTCAGATGCCTCAAAAGAAACCTGTTCTTTCCTAGTAGACATTTTCTAATGAGCTACAGAGGTAGGAGAATGTATATGCCTTTAGAAAAGGGTAGGTGTTTAATTGAAAACACTTAGCTACACAATATGCATAGTTAAGGTACAAGAGAGAAAGTAATAAGCATTAAATTTTAGCTAGTATGCTGAAAAACAGCTGCCAAAGTCAGCTGGATAATTCCTTTATTCTAATAACAAACATTTATATATTTTTCCTTTTGTATAAGGCCTCCCTTCTTACTCTGAAACTAGTTATATCTTTATCCTACAGCATTTACTGTCTGAACCAATGCTTATAAGGATGAGCTCCCATTTTCTGGAAAGATAAACAGATCATTGTGGTGTTGCACGAAATATGGCATATTTACCCTCCATCATTTCCTCCCTTGACACAGAAATATCTTCAATGATGTACTTGTTCTCTTCAAGCAAATCCAGACCATAATGCTTAATATTAAAAAAAAGAAAGCTGGACAATAATACCAATATATCTGTAAATAGCCACTCAGCTCAAATTAACTAGAATTGCTATTATATATAATGGTATTGAAAGAACCATATGGTATCCTTCTAATAGCTTAAAAAAACCTTTTACTAATAATATATACATCTCCACAACACCAATGTGTCATAAGTTCTTTATCTATCATTTTTATCCACATAAAACGCTAATTTTTCTTCTTGTCACAGAAAGGGTTTGCTGTGAAGCAGACCCTGAGATGGAATATGGCAGTCAGAATGTTCATTAGGGATGGCTCTTGAGATCAATGTCTATAGAAGTGAAGGGAAAAAAGCAGGAGTGGGTAAAGGGAGAAGTTGAAAATGATCCAGTCCCTGGCCAGCCTCTGTGGACCCCAAGGAGAGCTCTGGAAGTGGGATGGCCCTTCAGCATTGTCCCAGGTTGGAGTGAAGGGGCTGGACCTTTGGACACCTGGATGGAGAATGCCTCTGCAAGTAGGTGAGACCTGAAACATAGTGGTTTTCTTCAACTGAGGCAGTCCCCAAAGTGAGCTGACTAGGGTCACTCACTAGTGACTAGTGACTAGATTACTAGGGACGGTAATCTTCCTGCAGCACTCCTACCATCTGGGGGAGTGTCTTCACTTCTCAAAGGGGATCCTTCAGTATGTCTGGATAATCAAAGAAAGGTTAATGCTGTTCAGCATAATTTTTGATTCATCTTTGAAAACTGCCCATTCATTGATCTAATATTTAGTGAGAACCCACTATGGTCAGTTCTGCACTATACAATTATGTGGTGTTACAAAGTCAAATAAAATCATTCCTCAAGAACAAGGATGCTTAGTAAAAGAGGCTTTGAACTCATTCAACAAATATTCCTGAGCCCTACTCTGCACCAGTCACTGGGCCAGGCACTGAGTCTGGAGTGATGAACAAACCTCAAATAGTCTCAGACCTCATGGAACCTACAGAGGATGTAGAGACAGACCTTAAACAAATGGTCATGTAAATAAGTACATAATTATACGTTTTGATACATGCTGTGAAAGAAAAGTAAAATGTGCTATGAGAGGGGATGAGATGTGAGTTTTCCTGAAAATGGGTGGGGGGATGACTCTCTGAGGAAGTGTCATGTAAGATGAGGCCTGGAGATGAGCAAGGGCACAAGTGGGGAGAGAGGCACTTGAGACAAGAGAAGAGTAGATGCTAAAACCGGGAAGGAGTTCAAGTTTTCTCCCCCTGCCCCCAAACTATGGCAGGGGCATAATGGGAAGGAAGAAAAATGTTGCCAGGTAGATAAGGATTTAGGCTTTGGCTGGGCAAGTCAGGTAGCACCGTTGGAGGCTGTTGTCCAGAATTCAGGGGGCAAGTCTGGACTGTTTTTTAATAATAAGATTAGATTTACATTTTTTTTAAAGTAACACCCTAGCTGCTATGCAGAAAATAGATTTAAACATGGATTACTAACTGATAGGATGTGACAGTTTAGAGGATGTGGTGAGGACACACAGGAGAGCATCTAATCAGATTCAAGGGTAAAGTAATGCTTGAGTGAAGCTTTAAGTCTCAGTGAGGTCAGCTGTACCAGCGAAGGGCAGGAAAGGATCCTAGGTAAGGGAACAGGATATTGGAATTTACAGAGATTTGAAACTCTGTCTCCAGTCCTGAGTCCCTGTGATTAGCTTGATAAAGATAGCAGAGGAGCCTGGGGTTAAAGAAAAGGCAGAAGCTAAGTCTTATGAACTTAGAGGTTAAGGTAGGAATTTTCCTTTTATTCTGAAAACTGTGAAGAACTAGTGAAAGCTATAAAGCAGAAAAATGACAGTCTAATGAGCATATTAGAAAGATAACTCTGATGGTCATGTGGAGTAAAGACTGGAGAGTGATAGGGTTAGAAATAGGGAAAAGGTTAGAGAGACATTTCAGTAATCCAGATAATAAGCGAAGGTGGCTTATTTTAAGATATTGAAAGTAAAGAGGAAGGAACAGAACCTAGAAATATTAAGCATGAGTGTATTTATATCTCTTTTCATGACCAATTTTGTTTAATAGCCAAAAGTCATTGAGCAGTTTTGATAGTTGCAAACCACAGTTATTCTATTTAAGACCTGAAAACACAATATGAATTTTGTGTAACATTGCTCTTAGGGTAATATTATAAATATTAGCACTGGTACATGATTAGGAGGTACAATCTAAGTTTTAATATGAGACTACGTAAAACACTGTTATATAAGTCATTTAGTGCAACAAAGAATCTTGCATTCTGAAGTTAAATGAATTTTATTTTTTTTGCTTATACATTATTTAGGATCATCTGTGTTTTTTGTCTCTACTCTTGCTGCAGATATAAGAAGTTTGACCAGATTTTAACAGAGACTACTGTAGTGCTCTAAAATAAACCATTCCAAGATGAATAAAAACCTATGCAGAAACAACTATACTATAACCTGTTGTTGAAAAAGGAGCCATAGATTTCAGGAGATATGGCTTGAAGTTTTTAGCTGTCACTTGCAACAAAATCTTGAGCAAATCATCTAATGTTTAGGACCTAGGAGTTGGTCAAGGCAAATAAATTCACTCACTCTATAGACAAGGAAACCTAAAAAAATAAGAGTTTGCGTGATTTGTTTAATTTCACATGTCAAGGTCATGGTCAAACCAGAAATAAATGAGGGCTCCATTTAATTGTGATTCTAATAGAAATGTCTATACAGGCAAAGGTAAAACCAATCTGTACAGAATCGACTTATCCAGCATTTGAAAATAGTTTTATATGGTGCCAAACATACTATCCCCTTATTTTTATGTGATACAGTCTTTGTTTCATCTGAAAAGCATTTATTTGGTATAAAGAAGATAAGCAGAAGTGTATATTTCCTAGTTTGAAATCAAAGGAACTGAATTGGTTTTGACTTCCACCAGTTCAATGTGACCTCGATTTTAATTTAAAATTAGAAGCACATAGGAAAATTGTTTACCATCTATTTCATAGCCTGGAGCTGTTTTCAGCTGATTGGTTATAAGAATATTCATTTATTTTTCAGGTCCTGGAACCAACCCTTTGGTTCTATTTAGATCCTTATAATTGAATAAGATGTATAATTTTTTTTTTTTTTCCTCAAGGGTGAATAAAAAGATCTCCCAAACTAAAGGAATAAGGACATTCAACCTTACTTGGTTGAAGACACATCCTTTAAAGTTTACAATGATCAGATAAAAGCAATATTTATATCATAAAGGTAGACATTAAAGCAAAAGCAGTGCCTCAAAAAGGAGGATGATAAGGCTGATTAATAACTCCTAAAGATAATTCTCCCTGGAATGACCAGGAGGAGCCAGCCATTGGCCTGTGGTTTGGGAATCACACAAAAGAACTTGTTTGAGATGATGGGTGATTTCAGTATATACTGGGAGTTTGCCACATGGGTAGTCTACTTCTGCTTCTGAGTTTTCTCCATAAATTTCTTAAGAGACACATATCAAAGGAGTAATAAGCTGGATTTTATTATAATCCATCACAAACTCACCTTGGAACCTTAGGCAAGTTTTAAAATTTGCCCAAACCTCAATTGTTTCCAGTTATAAAACGAAGATATTAATACTGGTTTCCCATTACCATACGTTGTAATGTCAATCAAATGTGGTGTTTTCAATGAATGGGAAAACATTTGAACTTAAGGGAAGTGCTTGAAAATAAAGTAATAATAGAGTCTTAGATCACGTAAGTTATTCCTGTGTTCGGTGGTTTACAGAGAGAAGTGTTTGCTGTATCCTGATGATACTTGTAGAGAGCAACTCCATCAGATATTGTATGGAGCCTAAATTTTTTTTTAAAAAATCCATGCTTTGGCTTCATTGAGGCCTCCAGTCCCTTGAAAACCTGTGCTTTTGCCACATCTATCGGTGGAAGCACCCACCCTCCTTTATTTTCCTGACTTAGACATCACATTCCATAGCAGCAGCCACGTCCTTGCCAGTATTCACAATTCCAGTTCCTTGCTGGCTTCAGTGCAAAACCCATCTGGCGTCAGAAGCTACTCTGGCACAAACCACCTGCCTGCTTCCCTGTGAGCATAACCAGTCTGAGTGCCACTGTAAAAAATCACCCCACTCTGATGATCAATGCCACTCTACTGCTATGCTTTCCAATACGCCAGCAATAGTGCCTAGAAAACTATCCCAATCTCTGGTCAGCTTCCTCACTCGTTGTCTGTAATGGCAACATCGGTCCTTATCTAACTTCCTAAAGATCAGCTTTACTCCCTCCACCCCTTTCAGTGACAACAGATAGGTTTTTCTGTTTTCACCTGAAGAAAACTTCCTTGACCCCTTCTACGTGTTTCAAAGTCACTGTGCTTTTCCAAATGGGAGGACGTATAACTGCTAGTTACTTTTCATTATTTCCCCATCTCAGTGAAGGCAAAATTGCCTCATTCACAGTTGCCTCCTTAATGTGTATCACTGTGTCTGACTCACAGTTAATTCTTCAATAAATATTTATTGAATAAAAAGAGTGATGGCATCATTCTTTCTCCCCTCCTCCCTCCAAATCTTATTCTTTGCCCTACTATGGCTTTCTTCAGGTTACCTGTTTGTTACTTTTTCCTTTGACTTTATTTAATACTTATTAGGTACCTGTTACTCTTCGAGGCATATCAAGAATGACTATTTAGAAAACACATAGTTCTGTTCTTTGAAAAATGTGAGAAAATGAAGCAGATACTTGTGGAATGATGCTGACTTGACAGTAGCTCACATGTATTGAATATCTCCTGTGTCACCAGCGCCATTCACATCCTCTCATTTAGTTATCACTATAAACCTATGTAGTATTGTATTAGTTTTCTCTAAGTTATGCTGGGGTGACAGATAATCCCAGAATTTCAGGGGCTTACAGCAGTATATGTTTATTTCTCATATACATGTGAAGTGTGGTTCAGTTGTGATTCTGCCCTATGTCCTCCTCACTTTGGGAACTAAACAGAAGCAGCAGCCCCTATTTGGGACATGCCATTCTTGTGCTCACATTTTATTGGCCAGTGCAAGTCACATAGCCAAGCCTAATGCCCATGTTTTGATGTGTTCTAAATATAAATAAGTGCTGTTTTCTAAGGGTACATGGTCAAGAAAATTAGATAAAAAGAGGCAAGAATTTGTGACTAATAATGAGTGGGCAGGAGTTCCTTTGGTTGGCTGAGTATTGTGAAATGTAAGATGGAAGGAAGAAGAGAGAATAAAAAATCCCTAAGAACTAGATCTTTAATGCATTCAGTGAAGAGTTTGGGGATTTGTGAAAGGAGTAGGGACTTTGAAAACAAAGGACAATAAAGTTCTAATACTTTGAAAAAAAAGGAAAATAAAGTTCTAATAATGCAGGGGTATGAGTAATGGGAAAGGGGGTTGGGAGTTAATGAGAGTGGTCAGTGATGCAAAATGTATGTATTCAGATATAAAGATCATTGCATTGATCAGGTAGTAGGAGGATGACTGGAATTGCAAAGGATTTGCTCTATTTAAGTAATCTTCAACTATTTGTTACATTAAAGTGTTTTAGAGGTAAATGACCGAAACTAATTTTCAGCATTGGGGATGCTCTGTGATTACAGTTGTAATTAGGCTTCAGGTGACAAATAGTGGGCAATTCTGCCTGTATGTGCTTCACATTGTCTTGATTAGAATGATGATGCCTCAGCCAGCCTAACTCAGTCAGAGTGAACACAAATATCCAATCATGTACTGCCAGGGGAAGTGCACATTTGCTGTTCCAAAAGACTGAAAGACATTGCCTTTAATTGTTCCATTCTCTCCTCAAAGCCTTAGCCTGCATGCAAGCCATAACGTGGCAACCAGATTCTTATTTTCTTGTAAGATTGTTTTGGACACTTAGAAGAGTCGAGTGTGTATGCTAATCTTATCATTTAGAGATAAAAATGTGCAAAATTTTTGGGACAAAGTTTATGGCACAATTAGGCAGCAAGTAATTAGGTTCTTCTGCCCTCTCATTAATTGAAGAAGGAGGAAAAGCATTTTAAGCATATAACATATACCTACAATTAAATGAAATGTACTTACACTTAATTGGATTTTTATGATTTAAGAATTTAGAACTCAGATTGAAGAAATTTTAAAAAAAAGTTACTCGTGTAGAATCAGTAATGCTTTCTATTTCTTTTAGGGAAGAAATATACACTGTGTTGATTTGGTATGATATGCTGGGAAACTAAGAACTACATGTGCTATCTTTAAAATTTAGAGACTTTAACTTCATAGGATAATTTAATTTGCATTTGCCAAAGATTTCCCAAAGTAAACAGTTTTCTTATGGTACCTTTATATATGTTAACAACATCACTGTGTAGTCCACTAGGTATCATTTTGTTCCACATGTCCTCGAATAGGCTACAGTATCTTAAGTGCTACTTATTGTTCTAATTCAAGAACTCAGTTATTAGTATTTATCTCTTGTATCAGAAACAGTGATTAATGGCTTGATAAACCATCATATTGATATTAGCTTCTTGATTCATTTATTTCTAAAAGTTGGCATTTATTTGGTGCCTTGGTTTTCTTGATATATGCCCTATTAGATCTAAATTCATTTCATTCTTCAGTATTTAACTAGATCTCAAATATCAGCATTACGCCAAGGATTGTATGTGTATCTAGTCTGGAGCTTCCTGTGAACCTTTTATCGGGGTCTCTGGTGTAGCTAAGATAGGAAGGCAGGTCTGGGCCAGCAGAATCAAGTAGATGGCTGTGTGCTGTGATGAGGACAGCAGCGGATCAATGTGTGGGTCAATCATGCCCCTCTGTTGAGAGTGGAGCAGCTGTGGCTAACAAAATAATAAGTCAAATTGCAATCGCGTTTAAGATCAGTGTTGAAAACCTGTTCAAATATTGACTGTGTGGGGGAAAGGGTCCAATCAGATGACTGTATTTGTCAAAGGAAACAAAACATAAAATCAACAGCCTTTTTAAATGTCAGTACCAGGCTTGAAAAGGGCACTGGAGCTCCTTATGCTCGACCTGTGAGTACAGGGAAGTACCTGTTCATCTGTGAGTTGTGCTGCGTGGTCTCTTGAGAGCCTTCTGGGCTCTTTCGTTCTGAGATTCCATCTCTGCCAACAGAAAGCTTGAGTGGTGTTTCACTGCGCTCTGTATCCACCTCCCCCTACTTGTTCTGACTCAATACACAGTCCTGATTCATGGCTACTTCCACCCTTTATTTGATGTGTGGTTTTAGAGAAGCCTTTGATTTACCTATGAAATTATTGATATCAGCTTTAATGTACTTAAAGCTCTGCTTACTCATTAAAAAAAAATCAATCAGCTAGTCCTCTATTAGCAGCCTACTTCGTGGTATTGACAATGCACCTGACACTATTCCATGAAGGGTACTGTTTTCATTCATGTGACTTCTATTTTGAATATCATTATTAGGCACTAAAGTTATTAGGTACTATTTATGAGTGTCTTCTTAGTGTCTAACATAATGCTAGATGTTTTACTTACATTGTTTCCCGTCAGTGAAAGTATTGCTACATATATTTAAAATTAAGAAACTGAGGCTCAGAAATGCTATTATGTTAATGTATCAAAAGCAGTATAACCCAGAGGTTTCCATTCCAGGGTTGTGTGCCAAGGTCTTGATTCTTTGAGCCTTTGGGCCTGCAAAGAGGGGCCCAGGGAAGCTAGAGCCTGTGAATGGGTCCCACCTGACCACCATGAAAGGATTTGTTTGTTCCTTTTAGTGTACCTTACAGATGTGGTCCTTTTTATGAGTGCCATCAGTAGAAAGTTTGGAAAGCTCTACAGCTTACTAAGTTGTGGTACTGCAATTTCAACTCAAGCCTACCCGAATTCAAAGCTGTATTATTTTGCCTTTTTTTGCGTGACTTTTGTTTTGTTTTGTTTTTAAACTTAAGCTAGCTTTGTTCATGATCTGAGTTTAAGGCCTCTTTTTAATTCTGTGGCGGTGTAAAAGTACTGGAATGGTAATTGTAGCAAAGCAAATGAAAAGAAGAAATCCAAAGTGGTTAAAATAGAATATTGTCCTAGCTAGAGGGCTTATTTTCAACAGACCTAGAACCTTTAACACAGTATGTATTGCAGCAAGAAAGGTACAAATGGAGAGCTTTAGAGAGTCTTAAGAAAGGATGTGTCACTTTCAGGTAGGGAATGATTGGTGGAAACATCCTGATAGATATCCATGCATCCATGGGTGGATGGGTAGGCTTTTGATAGAGAGCAGGATGCAGATGGATATTTGGCAAAAAGGAACAGAACAGCACAAATAGAGGTACTGAGCTGGGAATACTACTGACTTTTGTGGAATTTACTTATCTTGCATTTTGAAGTTTGCATCTGCAAGAGGAAACAAAAACGGTCCCCACTGCTTTCCAGGCATCACAATGATATTTAAGAATTGCTGTGATAATATATATGAGTGGAGCATTTTCACTGATTGGAAGAAACATCTCCATCTAGTACAGTTATGTGTGTTTACCTGTGTGTTTGTCCTTGTCTTCCTTTTGGCTGTAACAATAATAATTAGTATGTTTTGTCATAATTGCTCTGGGTTTAGCCATTTTCACCCCTATTGAAGACTGATCAGGTTTAGTAAGAAATTAAAAACTTCTGAATTCTTAGTTAAATTCAAATGTAAGATTCAGCCTATATTAGAAACTTTTTACATTTAATGTTCTTTGGGCTCTTTCCAAATGCTGGCATTGTTTTGATAAAAATCTTGTACTATTCTCTCTCCCTCTCTCTCTCTCTTTCCTTTCTTTCTTTCTTTCTTTTCTTTCTTTCTTTCTTTCCCGCAGTGCAGCTTATTATAGGATCTCAGTTCCCTGACCAGGGACTGAACCCGGGCCCATGGCTGTGAAAGCCCAGAATCCTAAACACTAGGCCACCAGGGAACTCCCCATTTTTCTTTCTTTCTAACATTTATCTATCTATCTATCCATCTTTCTCTTTCTTTCTTCCTTCCTTCCTTCCTTTCTTTCTTTCTTTTTTTCTCTTTCTTTCTTCTTTTTTTCTTTCTTTCCTTCTCTCTCTCTCTCTATCCATCTCTCTATCTACCCACCTTTCTATCATAAGAAAAAAAAAAAAATCTTGTACTAATCCACTCATTGGTGTACAATGAATATGAAATTACCCGCACCCTCCAATTTCATTGCTCTTCTTCAAGCTGTCTCTATCTCACCTTTTGTCTCTGTATAGTATTTGGTGTGCATGTAGTATGTTGTATGCAAATATAAATAATATACATCTAAACCTAAGAAACAAACAACAACTACTAGTTACTTTGCACCAAGCAACCCAGTAACATTTACATGTTTACAAATCAGCCAAAAAGAAACTGTCTTGGAGAGTGTCAACAAAGACACTAAATAGTTATATAAATATATATTTATAAATTCAGTATATACTTATAAACAAAATATAATAATATATATGTAGTCTTGATGTTTTATGAAGTCTAAGAACTGCAGTGAGCTGGTAGATTTAATGCATAAATAATTTTTTAAGATTGTAGTGATTATTAATAGTAGCATGCAAGTTCACCATTACCTTATTTAAAAAGAACTGATAAAACTTAAATAATCTTAGAAATGCTTTATTATTCACCTAGCTTACCAGATTATATCTACTCTTCACTATATAAAAAGATTAGATCATTTGGAGGCATATGCATTTAACTCAAAGTCTGTCATTTAACAATGAGGTTATTCCAGCAGTGACGCTCTAAAATCAGTGCTGTCCAATAGAACTGACTCTGATGATGGATATATTCTTTATTTGTGCTGTCCAATAGGATAGTTGCTAACAACATTTGGCTTTTGGGCACTTGAAATGAGGCTAGTGCAACTGATGAAGTGACGCTTTAATTTTGTTTAATTTTAATTTAAATAGTTGCATGTAATTAGTGGCTACCTAGTGGATAGTGTAGCTTTAGATGACAGATCAGGTCACATTATTAATGTTTCTGGACAAATACATCTTGTGAACATTCCATATATATGCTCATACAAATGTGGAAATAAACTTACATCAGCAGTCCATTATCTTAAAAATTGCTGTGTTTTATATTATGGTGGCTTAGGTGAAAATTTTAGAAATCAGTGGGGTTTCAGTTATCCTGTTTATGTGACAACCTCCAAAGTAACAAGTCACTGCTTGGCCTGTTATGTTATACTTAAAGCAGACCCAGTAATTAGCAGGAGAAACATAGAGATGGTGTTTGGAAACTCAAACATGCCTCAAGCAAAAGGCTTCTGAGCTAAAGAAGTGCTTGCCTCAAAACTGCCCTGGCAGGTGTAGAAAGAGGAAGCAAGAGTTTAACAGCGTTATAAAATCTAGGCTTTTTTTTCATGTTAGTCCAATATCTAGAACAACAATAAATCACCTGTTATCTCATACATTATACAAGAGTAGCATAAATGGCATAAACAGACACTATTAAAATAAACCCTCTAGCTGGCTAATTCAGAGTTTACTGCCAGAGACAAAGTAATCTGGGAACTTTAGCAGCCGATCAGACAGTGCACAGATACTCACTTTGATTCTTCCGTCAAACTTGACAGTAATGCTCCATCATATTTTCCTGTCTGCTTCAAAACTGGAGTCAAATATATTTTAGTTATAAGATATAACCTTATAGTGCTTATTGATCTTATGCTGAGGTTTCAGTGGTCTTGATCGCTCCTCCTCACTCTCTGTCACTCCTCGCAGGGGAGGTGCCGTGACTTTTCTGCTTGGCGAGATTGGAAGGAGAAACAAGGTCTGTTCTTCAACGTTTTCAGTCCCACTTGGGGTAGTGCCAGGAGCCCTGGACGAGAGGCCGGGGCTCAGATCGTTGAGTGCAGTCACTGTGGAGCTGGTTAGTCCACTCGGTTCTGGGGTCAGTATCAGGATGCCTGTTTGCTCACAGGTATCAGCCACATTTTACAGTTTCAGTTTTGTCAGTTGTCAAGGTGAGATTTGGTTTTATTTCCTAGTTCAGAACTCAGGTTGGGGAGGAGGGTGATATTGATGAGACTCCTTTGAAAATCTAATAGTTCCCACCTGCAATGGGAGGAAGGTGGCTGAGGGTTTGAGATTGTCCACTAGAATCACCAGAATAGCTTTTTCAAAGTGCATTTCTCCTTCTTTCCTCTCTCCAACTGACCTCACTCCACCTCAACCCCTGTGAATTTCCCCCACTGAGAACTGGCCTGGATATTGGAAGACCCACTTATGATTTTGCTTAGCGTAGTTTCGCACACAACCCACATTTCATCCTCTGACTCCTCCAGGCTACTATGCTATGAACGTCCTGTCTGTTGGCTCAGGCTAGAGTCATACACTTTAGGGTTATCTTGGGCAGTCCCTTAATGCTCAGTATAGCCATGGATCTGGATAACTGGAATTATCCTTAAAATGTTCATGAATTTCAAATGCTCCATTAATTTTTAATAAACATACATTATTATAGAATGGTTGAAATAGTTATTTTGGTGGGAATTAAAAGCACCACTAAATCAAATGTTATTTTTATATTCTGAATAGTATCATTTTATATTAATTCAGCATCTATTCCTGAGGAGGTCAAGAGAAATAAAATACATGCCCATGTCTTTCTGATGGCCATAGATGTATGAAAGAGAATCGAAAAAATAAAACAAAACAAAAAACAACAAACCAGGAAGACGGAATTAACCTTGCTATAAGAATTTTTTAGCTTAAATAATCATTTTTCCAAATGAGTGTTTAATAAATACGTTTTTAATCAGCCCACCAACTGGAGAATCCACTTTGTAGCTGCCAAATAATAACAATAATGATAATAATGACAACAAAAAAACTTATGGAATACCTACTGCATACCAGATGTAGAGCTAAATCCTTAATAGATAGAATCTTTTAAAAAAATCTAAACTCCACTTGAAGCAAGTCCTATTATTGGCACCATTTTATAGAAGGAGGGACACAGAAGAACTATGTCACTATTAAGCCTTAGAGACATGGGTCTTATCTTTTGAATGTTCTGAATGAACTAGTTGATGTTTGAGATACATTAAAAAATTACTACCCTTCTTATTTACCCCTTCTTATTTTACACAGTTAAAATGATGAACCACTAGAGATTTAATCTGATCAGGTACCATTTTAGACCTTGCTCTACTGGAGGGTTCTAAACTAGGAAACTTGACAGTTTCACCTGTAGCCATTTCTGAGAATCACTTAATGGTGAACCTTCTAATTAATATGGATTCATTAAAGAATGTTATATTAGAATTAATCTGTAATTACTCCATTGGTTAGCATAATGGCTATGAACATAAATAACATGAATACATACAACAAGGCCAGTAGTTGCCTTAAGTAGGCTTTCTGCTCTATTAAATTGAGTGGAATGTATCTGAGGGAAAACATTGGTTTAAAAAGTGAATAACCTGTTTCTGGACAAATTTAACCAAGGTTTTTTTATGGGGAAAAGAGGTTTTTATAGGTCAAAGTTTATCAACTTTGTTTATATACTTTATAAACCTTGCATGCTTCATAGTATATAAACAAGTTTATATACATTTTATATTGAAATATAGTTAATTTACAATGTTGTGTTAGTTTCAAGTGTACAGCAAAGTGATTTGCTTATGCATACACATATATATATATTCTTTTCCAGATTCTTTTCCTTATAGGTTATTACAAGATTTCGAGTGTAGTTCCTTGTGTTATACAGTAGGTCCTTGTATTTTACCTATTTTACATATAGTAGTGTACATATGTTAACCCCAAACTCCTAATTTATCTCTCCCCTGCCCCTCTATTCCCTTTGGTAACCATAAGTTTGTTTTTTATGTCTGTGAGTCTATTTCTGTCTTGTAAATAAGTTCATTTGTGTCATTTTTTTAGATTGCACATGTAAGTGACATCATATGATATTTGTCTTTCTCTGACTTCACTTAATATGGTAATCTCTAGGTCCATCCATGTTGCTGCAAATGGCATTATTTCATTCTTTTTTATGGCTGAGTAATATTCCATTGTATATATATACCACATCTTCTTTATCCATTCATCTGTTGATGGACAATTAGGTTGTTTCCATGTCTTGGCTAGTGGTGCCATGAACATTGGGGTGGATGTATCTTTTTGAATTAGAGTTTTCTCCAGATATATGCGCAGGAGTGGGATTGCAGGATCATATGATAACTTTATTTTTAGTTTTTTAAGGAACATCCATACTGTTCTCCATAGTAGCTGTACCAATTTACATTCCTGCCAACAGGGTAGGAGGGTTCCTTTTTCTCCACACCCTCTCCAGCATTTTATTTGTAGACTTTTTAATGATGGCCATTCTGACTGGTGTGAGGTGATACCTCATTACATACTTTATATTATATAAGCAAGTTTATATACTTTAAAATAATGTATATGAATTTCTTTCAGAATGGCACAAATTCTGTTCTCAATTCCTCAAATAGGGTTATAGAAGCTATATTTAACACAACTCCAAATATAGCTCCAAATATATATATATATATATATATATATAATTCTAATATATATGTTTTAAATGTGTTCATATCTGATGAAAGAAATTAAAAATATTTCATATAAAAGTACAAGTAAAATATCCTAATAAATACATGAAGTTTCGTTTTTAGTGTGATGTGGGAAGTTAACTATTATGTGAGATTGAGATTTTTCCATAGTAAAGGAAATGATATGGTCATCTTGTGTGGTGAATGTTGACATGACAGATGTGTATTATTCACAAAGGAAATCAGGAGAACTATCTATAAATGTATGTGCAGAAAGCATAAAAGTCCATATCCTAAGCTGTTTGGTTTACATTGGCCCTCACGGTATAAAGTGAATCCCTCTTTCATGATAAGTAATATTGTAGCAAGTTCACAATTTGTTTTTTGGTGTATGTGTGTGTGTGTGTGTTATACATGCAGATATAATAAATTAGGTAACGTTGTCTGCAGAGTGTGAATTCAGAACCTCTCCCTCAAAATACGCGTTCCCATCTCCTGGTGAATGTCTGAAATTGCACCATGCAGCTTGCATATTTCTTTGGTTTAAGACTTCACTAACGGGTTAACATGCAAAAATTATTTTCTTGGGAGATGCTCTGGGCAGTTTGCCATCTAATGGAAAACAGGGCTATTAGGGTCAGACAAAGCCGGGACTGAACCTTGCTGGTAGTTGGCTGAGTGGCCATAGGCAAGTTATTTATACTCTTAAGTTCCTCAATTTTCTCTTCAGGAAAATAAGGTAACAGTAGTTACTTCAGAGTTGGTGTGAAAAAGAAGTGAGAAAATTATAACAATTATCACAGTACTGGCATATGGAAGTACTTAAAACTCAACGTGAACTGTTGTCTGAAATTCTTCCCCAACTTCAGTTTTCAAAGCTAAGTAATAGGGGAAAGAAAACATGGTGTCAGGAGGTCTCCAAAGGACGCTGAGAGAGGGGTGTCAGTGAGGCCCAGGAAGGGGAGATCCTACAGACAAACTTGGTCCACTTTTAGTATGGTCAGACTTAGATTTCAGGAACATACTTGCCTAACAAGTCGTGAACCAGCAGAGTATTTTAAACTGGATATGAAGTTTACTTTGTACTGTTTTACCTGTGGAAATAGAGTATGTTCACTTTATGTGTATAACATGTTTCCTGAGCTAGAAATGTTATTTCGGCACTTTATTTGGGGGAAAAAAAAAACACCCCAATACAGCTAGTACTTTAAGAGCACAAACAGTGGCAAATTACTTGGAGAAGTTTTAAGGGTTTTCAAATACGAGCACATCCAAGTAGCTTTGCATAGCCAACAGTGAAAAATATCAGACGATAAGTGCTGTATAAGACTTAAAGCCAATTCACTTTCAGTGTTAATGAAAGTTAAAATTCACATGCCGGTAGTTATAACCTTAGGCATCTAGAACTTTGAGCAGCTTAAGAAAGTTATAGAGCCTATTTTGTTGTTATTGTTTTAAAGCTTATATTTATAAATGTTTTCATTTTAAAGTATAGTAACATAACAAATAGTTCTTTTACATTGGTGGTCTTTCCATAAGGGTGTGTAACCTCCTAAATTACTTACATGAATTCTACGCAGTAAGTCTTTGTCCTGCACCTACTAGATGTCGCACTCCATTCCAGAGACTGGCATTTGATAAAACCCAGGAAACAGGTACATAAACATATATTTTAAATATAAAATAGAATGTGGTGAGTGCAGTAGAAAAATAGTATTGGGATACAGATTAGGGGAAGCATATTTCTTGGATAAAGTATTTATTTGGAAACTTGGAAAATATTTCCAAATAAGATAGCCAGAGTTTTCCCCTCTAAATGCTACACTCAGGATCCCCAAATAATTGTTTATATTATAGTTCTGTGCTATCTGTGTCTTGCTAAACACATCCTTCCACTCTTGGGAAGTAATGGGCTATAGTGCACCTCTCCTTACTGGGCAAGTACTGCTCACACAGGTGAGTCCCTGCTTGCTCCCCAGAATTGCTGAGAGCTAGCCTTTTTTATGTGCTGTGTTGGATTGTTGGGCAATAATATGCTTGGTCATTGTGCACTAACTATACCGCCAATATCTTGCTATTTCTCTCGGTTCTGCTGTGCTTGGTTTGTCTGGCAATTGGCTTTCCAAGCACCTGAGATTTGGGACATCTCAAAATGAACATCAGAACTGAATGCCTGATTTTTCCTGATTGGACCTCCTCTTCTAGGATTCCTTTCCTTCTTGGTAAATGGCTTCCAGTTGCTCAAAGTAGAAACCTGGACTTTTCTCTCTCTTCCCAAACCAGTCTCCAAACTGTCAGCATAGCTCTACGTTGATGTACATTCAGAATCCAGCCGCTCTCACTGCTACTGCCCTCCCTCGTCCGAGTCATAACGTCATCTCCTATCAACCGGGTCACAGACTAGCTCCCAACGAGTCTCCCGCCTCTGCCCTTGTGCGCCTCGGCCTACTTTCAATACAGCTGCCAGAGTTATTCTTTTAGAAGTTATGTTTGACATCTTTCTCCTGCTGAGAACTTTCCATGACTTCCCACCTCACTCAGGAGGAAAGCCCGACATCCTTACAGTGGCCTACCAGATGCTGACTGATCAGGGCTCTGTTGCCTCTCTGAACTTACCTCTCACAACCCTGGTCCCCCACTGCTCCAGCCACAGGACTTCCTGACCATCGTTCTTCATATATGGACATTCTTTCACCCACTTCACAGCCTTTGTATTTGCTCTTCCCTTTGGAATTCTTTTCTTAGTAGCCCCATTGCTTACTTATTCATGTCTTCAAGTCTGCACGCCAGGGTCTTTCCTGACACCTCTATAAAAGTGCAAGCTCCTCCACTCCCAGCAATGTAACTTTCCCTGTACCTCTTACATTGTTTTATATATCAACATCGGATATATTATACATTAGCCTATTTATTTGTTTCTCTCTGCACCCCCCCCCCCACTCATCTCAGCTCCGTGAGAGCCCATATTTTTTGCATGTTCTGTTCACTGTCTACAGCGCCTAGACTTTCCTCTGGAACATTATATGCTCTCAGTGAATATTTTTTGTAAGAATGTATGGTTTGGTGGGATCTAAACAAAAGTTGATGTATCACTTGTCTTACTGCTGCCCGAGGATCATACTATACAATTAAGCTGATTAATTTCTCACAGTTCTAGTCAGAAGAAGGTAGGGAGGTCTTCCGGAATGAGCTATAATATACCCCAACTCACCAGGAACTGCTAGCACCTATCACCTATTCCTGAGCCAGTGTCTATGAGTGGTGATACGTCTGTGCTCGGTTTAGTGATGCCTTCCCCGCCATGGGGTATAGATATTACTAAATGGACATTAAAATATTTATTTTGTTGGGCTTACATGGAATATCTCAAACCATTACCAGTTGTGTGGTCATAGGATTGCAAAAGGAACTCATGGTGATTTTTGGCAAGTTTTTTAGAGTTTTATATTTTTCACCCGTTGGGGAAAAGCAATCAGCGCAGTAAGTATATCAGGAAAACAACAACAACAGCAAGAACAACCACATGGCAGTGTTGCAGTGCAAAGTCTCTCTTTAGTACTTGATCTTATCACATTATAAACACAATTTTCCCGTGGGGCTGGATTAGGCCGTTTCCTGTATACACAAGAACATTAACCTGTTTTAAGTAATTGAATAGCTATTGACTACTTATTTGAACGTACTGAATTAAGTTTGCTTATTAACCAGTTTTCTAAAATACAAATCCCATATCCCTTCCGGCCTACATGGTGCAGTCAAGACCACTTAGTCTGAATGTAGGACCCTTCCTTCTGTGTCTGTGGGTGTTTACATCCTCACCAGGCTGTCACTTGCAAGGATTCTCACCCTTTATGCCATCTCCATTTGGCTCCTTGATTACTTGTTACTGACCAACACTGCCACCACTGACCCTCGCTGCCCCACCATACAATGATCTGAACCATTTCCTGGCTAGAAATGTTAGACTTAAAATTAAGGGCACAGAAGAGTATGTTAAAATTTTTATTTTGCCTGAGCTAAGTAGTTCCATTGATATACAGCAAGTAAAATAACTTTATGCTTTTCCCACTTAGCTGCAGTAAAACTGACAGTAAAAAATAAACGGTGAACAAAGTTCGTGTATCATTAGTTGTGACATCCCCTTGTTCCATAAGCGACACTGAAATACCTATCTTTATAAAGATAAAGATAAAACACCTATCTTCATGTGCTTTATTTTCTCCCTTTTCCTACTCTAATCTCTATTATAGGAGAGTAAATCTACACAAATTCAGAGGCAACATATATCTGGAGACAAATGTCAAGCAATTGTTTTCTACTGAAGTATGCATTATAATAAAGAAATACGTGTTTATTTTCTTGGGCATGTATTTCTTACAGGAAATCTTAACTTTAAAAATAATTTGACTCTTGGCTATTACCCAAATAATCTTTAGGAAACAGTAACAAAAAATTTTGAAATTCAATTATTCTACAAATCCTGGGCCAATTAAAATTTAGGACAATTTGGTTATACTAGTGTATGCATTTTTTTTTTTTAATTCAAGCTTCCTAGTGTTATAACCTTTTCTAACACATGACATTCTTCCTTAATATTCATTAAACTATTGATAAAACTCTAAAGTTTAAGTGGTAAGGAAAACTGGTGAATTATTTTAAAAAAAACAAAAAAAAACCCCAAAACCAATTCTTTGTGGTTCATGGAGCGAGGCGTTTCAGATTTGCACAAGATGCATGCTTTCTGACTCACTCACAGCAGCTCTTTTTGTCCTACAAACCGTTTCTTCCCAGTGGGAAACGAATCATATCATACATCTTTATAAGCGTACTGTGTGCTGTAGGGAAGGGTGGTGCTTTTTCAAAGTGCTGTGGGTGGATCTGCTGACACAAGGCAAACTTGTACCTTTAGTATTTAGCCTCAGATGTAAGGTCGGAGCTGGAGGCCGTGATTCCGGGCTAGCTCTACACAGTTAGGTCTCAATTACCGCTACTAATGGAGAGTGGCGGGTGTCTCATGCCCTGACATGGTGATTACCAAAGTACATTTTGAACATATAGAATATATATTTAGCTCTTGGATTAAATTAGGTTCCTTTCAGTAGATACCATTTAAAAAGAGTTTCACGACCATATCAAAATTTACCTTTCTTTTCTGAGTCCTGGTTTTGATAGAAAAGGGAAGCGATTCCAAATTGTGTGATGTGGCAGGAAGAAGTTACATGGGATGACTTTTCGCCTGGCGAGGGAGTCAGCTCTGTACTTCCTATCTATGTAGTACATTTGCCCACTCAAACATTATGTTCATATATTCTAGGTGCTAAGGACATAGGCGTGAGCAAGAAAAGGAAGGTAACTGAACTCATAGACTGTATACTTTAGTTGAAGAAAATAAAAAATAAAATAACAGAAACATAAAATAATATCAGTTAGTGATGTGTGATATGTAAAATTTTATAACCCGATTATATGTAAAACATTACCTGGGGGGAGCACCGTAAGGTATAGTGATTGGAGACAACCTCACTGAGACAGCAACACGAAGGAAGAGACTTGGATGTCGGTCAGGAGACAGCCGTGTGCATGGGCTGAGCATATTTGAGAAAAACCAAGACCGCAATAAAGAGGAGAATTGAAGGAAATGAGGAGAGATAGGGAAGGAGCTAGATTACTTAGGGTATTTATTACATTATGAAATACACTTGTACCTTATAATCAAATAGCAATAGCGATTGTTGGAACCTACGCTAAAATCTGTTTTTCTTTTTGTGTGGAATACTTCAACTTGTGAGAAGGAATTTCACAAACCTGCCTCAGAATTCATGTTAAAGTTATTTTGGGGAATTCTGAGTTTCATTTCTCTCATTGTAACCATTGTAAAGCTTATGTATCGGACTGTGGGAACATTGGATATTACCATAATTTTGTTCCCTTGAATATTTGCTGGGCTGATTTGATGTGATTTTCTCCGTTCTTGTAAATGATGTTGTTCCGTCTATAATGTCTTATAGAAAAATATGAGATACAGCAGTTTCTAATTTCCTCTCCATCTACCAGCTGACTCATCCATCCCCCAGCTGACTCATCCATCCCTGTGGGTCCATACGCTCCTCTTGTAGTTAGGACTTCCTTATAGCTATAATCAAAAAATGTGTGTGTGTGCACATGCACACAGACACAAACACGCATGTATTGCCACTTAACTATTTTGCTTCTTATCTGTAAGTAGGAAAGTAATGATTGCCTTCATTCTTGCTCCTTGAGGTTAAATGAATTGATGGGTTTATAGCTAACTGCTGTTACTTACTAAAAAATTATTTACCAAATACAAAAATATGAACCCAAGGAAACGCTTGTTACTAGACAAATGTCAATAGCATTGGTAGCACAAGATATCTTAAATTGTAGAGAAGAAAATAGGAAAAAAAGAGGAACTGAAAACAATGTATTTGTTGTGTATCCCTCCATAACAAACCACTCCCCAGTTTGGTAGCTTAAACACAATTTATTATTCCTAGTGATTTTGTGGCTTTTTCTTCTGCTGGTCTTGCCTGTACACTGTCATGCAGATGCTTCAGCAGGTGGGTCACCTGGGACAGCTGCACCTCTCTCTTCATGTGGCCTTTCAGCCTCGAGGAAGCCAGACCAGGCTTTTCCAGAGTATGATGATCTCAAGGTTGTAAGAGGGTGAGAATGAGGCCTTCTTGGAAATTGTAGGATATCATTGCCATGAAATTCACAAGGCCCACCCAGATTCAAAGGGTGGAGAAATAGGCCCCCTTCCTGATGGAAGGAGCTGCAAAGAAAGTGTGGCTATTTTTAATCTGAGGGAGCTAGAGTGAGATCCAGATTCAGGAGGAAGGAGGAGCAGAGGTGAGAGTGGTGGTGGGTAGGGAGAAAAAAGGGACAAATGAGGTACAAAGGAAGTGAGAAAAGTGACATCTGAAGTATCAAAGTACAAGTATTCCTTTCACATTTTACTCCAATTTGGCTCAAGGACTATCGATCAATTACATGTATGTTCAGCAAAGTTTTCCAAAGGTTTGGAGACAATGGGCATGGAGCAGAGAAGGGAAGAGAGAAAGGAAGGGGGCAGAGAGAGACTGTGAGAGATGAGTGGGGGAACAGGAAATAAATCCACATCTAATTTTAGCTTAGTCTTTGGACAAAATCAAAGCATTTGCTAATCAGCATCTTGCAGAATATAGATCTCTTGTTCCTTCAGAGGAGCAATCTGACACAGGAGCATTTTCAGTGTGACATCAAATAACACCCCTTTTTGAAGAAGTGCTTCTTTGAGCAGTGGTGATTTCATGTCTACTGTACATAATTTGAGGATGTACTCATGCTTTGGACTAATGCATCACTATGTGGAACTAGTACAGACTGATGTATTAGTTTAATAAAGCATTCCAGCGAAATCGGTTAGTTTCATTAATGGCTGGGAAAGGACTGTAAAAGCAAAATCAATTAGTGGTGAGACAAAAAAAATTAGAATCCCTTTATTTAAATCATTGCAGATGGAAAAAGTAAAAATATTGCATGTCTGTGTGTCTTGGCAGACAGACTGTGTTGTTGCTTAGAGAGCCATGATCCTAATTCTTGTTGGGGTAGATTTTATATAGACTCATTAATCTAAACCCCTAAATTGACCAGATGAACTTGTAAGGATAAGCAGGCTCCTGTGGCTTTGTGTGGGCAATAAATGAATGAAAGTCCTGTGTAGGCTCTATTTAATGTATGACTTATGGCCCATGTTGTTTCCTTTTTAACTGATAACCTTAAGCTTTCAGACTAAATACCTCACTTGGACTCCAGTGATATATATCAGAACAAAGTTCAAAAATATGCAGCACTGAACCTAACCTTCTGCGTTCTGGGGCCACTTCTATCTAGTACAACATGTTTCACAGTCCCTGAGCCCTATATAAGGGAAGCATGGGTGTTGAGCTAGTTTTTTCCCCCAAGCTCTATCTTGCATGAAGTTTGCATACTGAGGACAAACTGATAGTTCAATTTTCCTGCCTTTGGAAGCCTCAAGCATAAAATTCAGGTGCTTTGTCACTGTCCCCCCCACCCCTCCCCAAAGAAATTCCTGTTTAAAATCTTCTTTACTGGAAATAGTTTTCCATAGAGACCTAGTAGGAAACTAAACATATGCAAATTTCAACCTAGTAAGAGAGGAAATATAGGTGGTCTCTTTTTCCTGCTGCTTTTAGAGGTTGTAATTGTTTGTATTTTACAGAGCTTCAGAGCTCTGTAAACACCCTCGAAAAATAAAGCGGAGTTATTCTACTGGTTTAATGAGTGATTCAGCTGATCAAAGTTAATGCTGCTCATCCCTCTTGGCACTGTCTGATCTAAAATCAGGTGCTAATTAGTGCTTTTACTGCGCTCACTCTGTGCTGGGCCTCTTGGTCTCGGCTGTCTCTTTGGATTTAGAATAACTGGTATTCAGAGTACACCTTTGTGATTGTGCCTGTCGGTGAGTTGGTTAGTTGTTTACCATGGTCATTTCATAAACACATTAAGTTGCTGGTACAAGATAGAAGCCAAACACGTGCTACTTATTTAAAAAATAATTTCTGTTTAGATTTAAAACAGTAATAGGTTTCCACAGTCCTGACAGGAGCTTTTTTAGATTAAATATGCAGCATCAATTGTGGCATTTCTGTTCTTTCTAAATGAGTGAATTTCCTGCAGTGGTCATGTCTAAAACAGTGGATAGTGACTCCAGGAAAATAAGCCTAAACCAGAACTCCAAAGCTAAAAGAGAGAATATAAGTTTTGTATTTGTATGGATTCATGAGACCTCTTTGCAGTTAAAGCGAGTTCAAGTTTTATTAAAGAATATCTATTAGTACCAGCCCAGATACACACAAGCATGCCTTCATTCCCAGAGCTACATATACACTGGGCTAACACATCCAAGTGCTATTCACTGATGTAGTTGGATCATGACCCTTGGGCTTGTCTCAGATGCCACTGAAACTGGAACAAAAACTCTTTTACCCAAATTCTTAAGAGCAAAATTTGAATTTCATCTCAACTATGCATGTAATTCTGACAGAGTCCTGTCTTTTTTATTTAAAAGGAAGAATTTTTTATAAAACCGTTTAGTTTCAGTATTACATAGTGGAAAAGAAAATGAATAGAGTGGTTTTATCCTAGACTAGTAGACTAGTAATAGAATATAGGTGTATATGTGAGCATCCTTTGTAATTTAAGGGCCATACCTTAAAACTCTTGCTCCCTAACCTTTTATAATCTTCCCCAAAAAAATAACTGCTTTGGATCAATACACTTTTTTTTTTGATTCTATATCCAGGATGCAGAGGACTGTTGGAGAAAGTCACAAGTGTTGATTTCTATCACAATAGACACATGGCCTTTCACCTCAGATGTGTCCTGGATCTTGCTCTGTAACCAAGGCTGTTCCAAACAGTTTCTCCTAGTTACTCTCTGCAGCTCTTACAGACCTTCAGTTTTTCTTCATGCCCTCTGTCTGACTCCTCAGATCTAGCTGATGGTATCAACTAACATTTATTCTGCAGAGTAAAAGGAGTTCCTCAACCTACAACCTAGTTGGTGCTCAAAAATATTTGTTCAATTAAATACCTAGTATTTCTGTTTGTGTTGATATCAAATATTCTGCCAGCTTGTACTATCTTTGGAAATCTTGTGACAACAGACTTGTATTATTACTCTTTATAGCCATACAATATTATAGATGGTAGACATTTTGGGACACATCTCTCTGCATGTTGTAACAAGGTGCTAGTAATAACAGCGTATAATTCTGGTGTCACCAAATTAAAATTTCTTGTTAAAGTTGTCCCTTTAGTCAGGGAAAACTTACCGGCTAACGTGACTTTTCAGTGTTTGAAAATGGCTTTTATTCAGCTGTCAAAAAGACACTTAAAGCTGCCTTTTAGCAACAGTGATGAATTTACACCAATTTAAGTGGGCTCTTTCCAGCTTTTCTTCATGATCTGACATGCAGACACACATCTTTGATGTAGTTTACTAGGACAAGGGTGACTGAGGCTGTGACTATGGACCATAAGCATCCCCACCTGTGGGTTTTGATGCATTTCTTTTGTCCCCAAAGCCTGACACTTTAAGGAATCAAGACTACTGAGAGCCCTTGAGAAGGTATGCACACAATTCTGTTATATCCAAAAGCAACCATGTAGTCATTAATTCAATAAGATTTAGGTAAAGTATTAAACTGTCCTCCTGGGACAACCATGTAGGGTAATAGAGAGGAGAAAACTTACCATAGCCACGTAGCCTATACAGCTGCAAATCAAATATATCTCATTTCCTTGTAAATTTCAATTACAGTTCTTTACTCTGTATGGTATAAACTAGAAACTAAATCATTTCTTATTTTCCTTCTTTGATAGAGCTATTACTGAGGACATCCAGAACATAAATAAGTTATCCACCTAAATCTGTATTAAATCTTTACTTTCATTTATGTATATTTTTTACATTTCAAACAGATTTATGATTCATTTCAAAACACAGTGGGGTGAGGTGATAATGACACCGAATAACTCTTCAGCAGACCTGATGCCCAGCACTGACTCTATCCTTAACCAACTAGGTGATTTTGAGAATATGATTAACCCTCTCCTCACCTGATTTATCTGTGAAGAAAGAGGGTGGGAGCCAACTTATTTTTAAAAATTTGTTTCAATTGTAAATTAATGTAATTTTAGAACACAAGCTTGTAAAGTATATGGAGGAGACATTGTGTTTTCCAGATGGGGAAATTGAGGCAAACAAGATCAGTTACTTCTTCAGAGCCTATTCTTTTGTATGGGGTTAAACTGATTGATGGAGTTAAATGGAAAACTCATGACTCCTACGCTAAGCACATGCCACCTTCTGCTACTTCTTGAAAGAAATATTGAATGCAGCAAAATACTCAGCTGTGTGTCAGCGATTTGAGTTCCGTGTATTGCCTTTTCTTTGTGTGCCTAAGTAGACATCAGTAATTATTGTAATTTGATTTGCTGCCATTTGAATGAAATGGAAAACACCAGCACTTCTTAGTTTCCAACTGACTTCAGTCTTTCCTGCTAGCAGATTTTCTGTCTCTTTATGTTTCAGATGGAATTGACTTGACAGATTCCTTTTAAGTTAAAAATCATTGACTCAGTTATGGAATATCCTTCTTGTGCATAATGATATTGTGAAGCATACTAGAGGAGGACAGACATGACATCTTCCCCAAGTGATCTTATTATCTAGTTTAGGAGGTGAAATAAACTGATGGGAAACAAATAGAGGATGGCACACTATTGGTGTTGCATCCCAGTTTCATGATTCCTTCTACTAAACTATATTCTGTCTAGATATTAAATATAACCCCTTCTTATAATGTATCTAGCAGCAGTTAATTCTCCTAGTTAATTGTTTCTGTGGAGAAATGCGCTGAACTACATTTGGGGGGAAGAGTCTAGAGATAATTGCAACTTTCTTTCCTTTAAATTATTGTAATTGTGGTAAAATATACATAGCATACCATTTATCATTTTAACCATTTGTAAGTGTACAAATTCAATGGCATTACATCCATTCATAATGTTTTGTGACCATCACCACTATGTATACTCAAAATTTATCATGCCCAACATAAATTCTGTACCCATTAAATAATAACTCCCCTTTCTGTTTCTACTTTCTGTCTTTATGAATTTGTCTATTCTAGGTGCTTCTTATAAGTGGAATCATACAATATTTGCACTTCTGTGTCTGGCTTATTTTACTAAGCATGTTTTCAAGATCCATCTATACTATAGCCATGCATCAAAATTTCATTCCTTTTTGTGGCTGAAAAATATTCTGCTGTATGTATGTATCACATTTGGTTTATCCATTCATCTGTTGATTGACACAGGTTGTTACCACCTTTTGGCTCTTGTGAATAACTCTGCTATGAAATTTGGTGTACAAGTATCTGTTTGAGTTCCTACTTTCAGTTATTTTGGATGTATACCTAGGGGTGGAATTTCTGGATCATATAGTGTTTCTATGTTTAACCTTGTGAGAAACCATAAACTGTTTTTCACAGGGGCCGCACCATTTTACATTCCTACCAACAATGTATGAGAATTGCAATTTCTCAACATCCTTGTCAGCACTATTTATTTATTTTATTGTAGGCTTCCTAGTAGATGTGAAGTGATATCTCATTATAGTTTTGATTTACATTTCCCTAATGACTAATGATGTTGAATGCCTTTTCATGTGCTTATCAAAGCTTTCTTTTACAAAATATATGCTAAAGCATACTTTGCATCTATATCTTATAGATACATTACTTGATAAGCTTTATACCTTTGATGTCCTAATAAATCAATATCTGTCATTTCCCAGGGCTTGAAGAATTATATCTGGAGGTGGCAAGTCCAGACTCTGTGTTTTTTTTCTTTTAAATAAATCTTCCATATATGTAACTATCTTTTTGACTGTAATCTACTATATTTTTAAAGAGGAAGCCATTGTAGCAGTTGTTGAACCCAAACAAAGATATGTGAAAGTGCTTTAAAGTTGTTATAGTAATTATGATTAGGGAGAAGGGTGTTGAGCAAAGGTCATTTTGATTCAAACGACTATTAACTTGTCACTTTTACATTTATAAAATATCTCTTTGAAAGGGAAACATAAAGTTATTTTTCAAAATTTTCAATTTCTGAGATGTAAAAATACAAGGTGAAGGATCATAATAAATTCCAAGATCTCCCATGGGCTAGTCATATTATAGTTGGAGTATTTTACTGACATTATTATTTTTAGTTCATTGTTGGAAAAGAGTGTTGGTGAATTTGCTAGGAAAAAGAGAGAAAGTTTCACCTAGGATATTTTCCTTATTGAATTTTACTGCAAAAAATTAAAATATTTTCTTTAAAAAATGGACAGACGGCTACATAGATGTCATTTCTTGATTGTGGAAACAGACAATTTTAGTCAATCTGTGAGAAATAGTCATAGAGAATTTGTTTATTTTGATGATTCCTTTAGCTTTTTCTTAAATGACTACCTATTAAATTTCACCTTAAAGGGAAAATTTTCATGACCTCAGATTCTTAATGAAAAGTCTCTTGATTACTGCAGCACACCCGTCTCTCACAGAATATTTCAGTCTTCTACGGGAAGAAGACCTTGATGGAATTTTGGATGTGTGGCCTCAGTGTGGTAACACAGTGACTCACTAACACATTAGCAGGAATGCTTTATTTGATGTAGCTACCAATTAATGCAGAGTGGGGCTCTTATAGAATGGCCTTAAGCACCAAAGCATATTGGTTATGGATTCAAGCTCTTGATTGAAAGTTGAATCAAGACTCCGTAACCTACTAATTTTTAGAAGTTGGGAAAATTGCCTCATCTCTACAGGACTAGTTTCTTTATCTGTAAAAACGGTTATAGCAAAATACTTCAGAAGGATATTTTGAAGGTTAAATAAATGAATCCAAGTAGCAGAATGTCTGGGAAATACTGTGTTCAGGAAGCATTAGCTGTTGATGATATTGGTAATAATTTTTGGTAGGGATATGAGGCGGAGAGAAACCAGAGGACAGAATGTGTTTCCTGGGAGGAGACAGAGTAGGGAAAGTGATGCTGAAAGTGGAGCTGGTTGGGTGGTCAGAAGCAAACTGCTTAATAATTTTACCATGGACCTGAACATATGAAACATCAAAGAAAAATATAAATAAGAAAATAAGCCACAAAAAAATGACTTTGAAGAATGAGTCAGAAGTGCTTTTGGAAGATGATGAAGAGCTAAGTCCACATGTTTTTAGGTTTCAGTTCTTAGAATGAATCAATTGCATAATTTTAAAAAATTCTCATCAAATTCTACTTCTTGACTCCAGAATTATTAGTACAACACTGGAGACCTTTTGGGTTTTGTTTGTTTTTTTTTTTTACTTTTAAACAAATTTTATTGAGTTATAATTAACATACATTAAAATTCACCCATCTGAAGTGTACAGGTCAACGAGTATTGACAAAATATGTGCACTTGTGTAAATACTCCTATAATCAACATATAGAATACTTTCATTACCTACCTTCCTAAATTATCTGGTTTTCCTTTACAGCCAGTTCCCCCACCTTAGCCTTGGGCAACAACTGGTTAGGTTGGATTTTTGTTGTTGTTCTAGAATTTCCTATAAATGGAATCATATAGGGTATACTTTTTAATATTTGAATTATTTTGTTCAGCAGGGGAGTCTTATAAAGTCAGACTTGTTCTTATAGAAAAGGCATTATACCTCATGCAGACTGTCAATTTCCTTGTTAGGGCTTTGAAAACTACCAAATCATAGAGGAAAAACTGAGTTAAGGGACAGAGATCTCTATATGCCTACCTGCTTCTGCCTAGTGTGGGCACTGCCTTGGTGACTCACTTCAGGTGATGAACATTTGATATGCGTGGCTGAGGATGGCTCCTTCAGAGAGTATAATTAATGCCTCTCACTCTATTAGGCTGTCATGCCCTTGAGTGAATTCTTCACTTGGATTCAACTGAAAATATAGTAGGATGAGTTTGTGTGGGTTGCTCCTTTTTTAAAAATTTCTTCGAGTACATTAGTTTTTATGTGTTCCTTCAGTGCTAGGGATCGGCAAAGAAACATGGTTGAAAATGTCTAAAGGATCTTCTTTTGAACGTCCCAGTTATTTCTTCTTGTTGGTTATGTGCAAAATCATTAAGGCTCTACAGTATGCATAATTTATTGTTAGGCACTTTCAGGGTGTGAGAGAAGCTGAAGTTATGGGTCTTGCTCTAGAAGAGCATGTATATGTGTTGGAGTGGGATTTGTGAAAGAGACTAGGTATTCAGCTAGACCTTGAATTTGGGTAATGTTTTAATTGTGAGGAGCGAGGAGGCATTCTCAGATGAAGGGGGAGAGCACCAACAAAGGCCAAAAGGTTGGAGGATATGGAGGAAATTGTCGAGACAGGTAAATGTGATGTACACCGTATAATCTCTCTTATCCACTGCACTAGAAGCAACTTGAGAACAGAGAGCCTTCCTTGCCCCACTCTATTCTCAGCAGCTAGCACAGTGCTAGGTACACAGTAGTATTCAGTAAATATTGGTTGAAAAAATAAAAAGCATACATGGAACTTCATGGTGAGCACAGAGCCTAGTGGAGAGTGGCTCTGTCTCTACTACACTTGCAGTTAAGAACCAAGACCAAATCCTTGTTTAAGTAACGAGCACAACTGCATCTGACCCCTGAGAATACAAAAACCACTTAGGAGGCTACACTTCCCCCTTAAGCCCTGAGGGACACTGAACCAAAAAGTCTATTTCAAAACAATGACAGAAACCTACTTTTACTCAACCTGAACCTTAATGTTTCCGTTAATTTATGTTTTTTTATTGAAACAACTTTATGGATCCTTCAAAGGAATCTGTAGAAGAACCTATCCTCTTATTGGAATGTTGACTTTATTTACAAGCTCTCAAGACATTTTACTTTCTAACACTTTAAGATAAAAATTAGAGTAAATCAGTCATCAAAGCCAATAAATTATTATAGAGGTATGGGAGAGAATAAAGTAAAAGAGAAGGATATACATATCCACGTTCTTACCAAAGTCCCAACAAACTAGCTCTTTAAAAGTATGAACACTTATTCTAATGTTTATCCTAGACAAAACCATGAATCTCCTGAAAGGGAGCAAGCCTTAATTTAGGAGTTAATTGTACTTTGTACAAGGACTGTATTTCTCAAGCCACACTGAATCTGAATTCCTTACTGAGGCAAAGAGGTGAACTGGTTGATTTTTGAAAAATTTACTTTTCAAATTTTTTTATTTTATAGTTTTTATTTTGAAAAATAAAATTTTATTTCATACTTTTTTATTTTGAAAAATGTATAAGTTTCATTCTAAAAAAACTTTTGGCACTTCTATAATTTCACTAGTGTTTTTAGTTTAATTACATTTTAAATATCATTTAAAACATGCATGTCACTGATGAAATCTCCCCACAAGAAACTGTTTGGAGTAGCAAAGCACAAATAATCAAGCAGGGTCTTAACTAAACTGCTGTCTTTACATGACACTAAGTTTTCATATTGTTTGAATTGGTGCCAAACCTTAACAAATAAGTGTGAGAGCATGAATGGCTGATGTCCAATCTCAGCAGTCAAACCTGGGAATCTTCACATCAGAGATTAGCAATTTTCGTTTGCCATGAGGCAGCAGAGACAAAAATTTTCTTTTGTAAAACTGGTACTAAATTTAATAAGATTCCACAGGGGAGAGTCATTTCTTATGACATATCAGAGTTCTAATATAAAGATGAAATGGCCTCTCCTGTTCCAAAATTAGCCTGTAATTGAGTTAAATTGACACTTTTTCCTAACATTTCATCATTATTTGTTGATTAATCATCAGATTTCAAAAATATTACTTGGTTAAGCTAATGGAAAAATTTCCTTGTCTTATGGGTGTTCAGTGAACATATTACAAAATACCGTTTGGTGCATTATTACTATAATTATCCTAAGATACATACTGCATATGAAAATTTCTTGGTTTAACTGATCTGTATTATCTTCTTGACATTTTAATAACTAAATTCACAATAATGAGGACATACCTTCATTTTTCTCTGTAAAATATTCAGTTATACCTAGTGTTCATAATCATGCCCTATGTCTTTCTCCCTAAATGCCTTTGCTTACACTTTCCTTCTGCCTAGACGGTATCTTACCTTGTCAAAATCCAACTCATCCTTTAAGATCCAGTTTGTATTCTTTTATACCTACCTACTGAGAAATGATAACTACATCTTCTGAAACTTTAGTTATTTGCATCTTTCTTTTGACAATTTTCATATTCTGCTTTTCATTTAAAATATTTATACTGAACATCAGCTGTTTACTGTACCATGAACTAAGCCACTGCCGAGCTTATATTGTAATGGGGAAGACAGATAATTTAAGATAGTATTAAAATAAAGAATGATATCTTCTCTTACCACTCTATTCAACATTAGGGTCTAGCCAGAGCAGTTATGCAAGAAAAATAAATAAAAGGCATCCAGATTGGACATGAATAAATAAAACAATTTCTATTTGCAAACGACATAATTTTGTTTATAGAAACCCCTAAGGAATCCATATGTAAAAACTGTTAGAACTAATAAATGAATTCAGCAAGGTTGTAAGATACAAGATCAACATGTGAAAAGTAATTGCATTTCTATACATTGTCAATGAACAATTTGAAAATGAAAATAAGAAAGCAGTACCACTTACAATACCATCAAGAAGAATAAAGTACTTAGGAATAAATATAACAAAAGAAGTGTAAGACTTGTATACTGAAAACTATAAAGCATTATTGAAATAAATAAAAGACCTAAGTAGATGGGAAAATGTCTTATGTCCATGGATTAGAAGATTTACTATTGTTATCATGATAATATTCCCCAAATTGATCTACAGATTCAATAAAATCCATATCAAAATCCACACCACCTTTTTGCAGAAATTGACAAGCTGATTCAAAAACTCATATGGAAATTCAAAAGACTCAGAATAGCCAAAACAATCTTTGAACAAAGTTGGAGGACTCAAACCAACTGCTATCAAAACTCACTACAAAGCTACAGTAATCGAGGCAATGTGGTATGACCTATTGGCATAAATCAATGTAATAGGGTCTGGTAATAAACACTTGTATTTTGGTAAATTGATTTTTGACAAAGATGCTAAGACAATTCTGTGGGAAAAGAATAGTCTTTTGAACTTATGGTATTTGTACAACTGGATATCCATAGGCGAAAGAATGATGTTGAACCTTTTTTTCATACCATATACAAAAATTAATGCCAAATGAATTATAGGCTTAAATGTAAGAGCTATAACTATAAAACTCTTAAAAAGAACATAGGCCTAAATCTTTGTGATCTTGGGTTAGGCAATGATTTCTTACAAATGACACCAAAAGCACAAGTGGCAAAAAAATAAAAATAAATTGTGGCAGGTAGAATAACATCTCCAGAAAGATGTCTACATTCAAATCCCCCAAACTTGTGGTCACCTTACCTGGCAAAAGGGATTTTGTGGATGTGATTAAGTTAAGGATCTCAACCTGGAGAGATTATCCTGGGTTATCTGGGTGGGTCCAATAGAATCACAAGGGTTTTTTAAGGGGAGAAAAGACACAGGAAAGTCAGAGGAGGAAATGTGAAGACAGAAGCAGAGTTTGGAGTGATGCAAGACCACGAGTATGCAGTTTTAAGAAGCTGTAATAGGCAAGGAAACAGATTCTCCCCTAGAACCTCCAGAAGTAGTGCAGCTCCGCCAACATTTTGATTTTCACCCAGTGATACCCATTTTGGACTATTATATTGCCCAGAACTGCAATATAATAACTTTGTGTTGGTTTAGGCCATTAAGTTTGTGGTTGTTACAGCAACAGTAGAAACCTAATACAAAGATAAATTGGACTTTATTAAAATTAAATCTTTTGTGCTTTAAAGGACAACATCAAATAAGTGAAAAGACAACTTCCAAATGGGAGAAAATATTTGCAAATCACATATCTGATGAGTGGTATCCAGAAAATATGAAGAACTCTTACATTCAACAACAAAAAAAGACAAATAACCCAATTACAAAATGAGCAAAGGATTTGAATAAACATTTCTCCAGAGAATATATAAAGATGGCCAACAAGCACACGATAAGATTCGCAACATTGTTAGTCATTAAGGAAATGCAAAGGAAAACCACAAGGAGATAACACTTCACAACCACTATGATGGCTGTAGTAAAAAAGATGGATAATAACAAGTGTTGGCAAGGATGCAAGATATTGGGACCCTCATACATTGTTGGTGGAAATGTAAAATGAGTCAGCTATTTTGGAAAATAGTTGTTGGTTCCTCAAAATGTTAAGCACAGAATTATCTTATGATCCACCAATTCCGTTTTTGATAATATCCCCAAGAGAATTTGGAACATACTTTTACACAAAAGCTTGTATATGAATGTTCACAATAGCATTATCTATAATACTCTAAAAAGAGAAACAACTCAAATGCCTACCAACTTGTGAAAGGATAAATAAGATGTGGCATATGTATACAATGGAATATTATTCAGTAATAAAAAGAAATGAAGTAATGATACATGCTCAACATAGATGAACCTTTCAAACCTTCTAAATGAAAGAAGCCAGACACAAAAGGACACATATTTTATGATTCCATTTAGAAGACAGTCCAAAATAGATAAATCCATAGAAAGAGAAAGTAGATTAGTGGTGCCAGGTGCGGGGAGTGTTCTGGGGAAATAGAAAGTGACTGTTACTGCATATGGGGTTTTTTTTGGAAATGATGAAAATGTTATACAGTTAATGGTGATGGACACAGAACTCTGTGAATATACTGAAAACTACTGAATTGTAAACAATAAAAGGTGAGGTTTATGGTGTGTGAATTATATCTCAATTCAACTGTTATTAAAAATATGAAAAATTAAATTAGAAAAGACAGTACGTGCTTTGAAAGGAAAAGTGCAAGGTGCTGCCAGAACCTAGGAGGGCCACCCTGGCATGACTCGGAGTGTTATGGAAGGCTTCTTTATAGAAGATATCTAAACTGGAACATAAAGTAATTTGCTTCCTCCTCTTATATTCTGTTGTAGTCTGTGAACTCCCTGAAAACAAGGACTATATTTTTGTGAGGTGCAGTATCAGAGGGGATAGGCAGTTGAAGAGAGTAGAATGACACACAGTCAAGCCAGCAGAGTTAGCTAGATGCCCTTACTACTATAGGAATGTATAGCCTAGATTCAGCTCTATGGCCAAAAGTAAGGAAGCCAAGAATTATAGCTATTTATAGTCAGGATTCACGTACTGAACTCCAAAAGAAAGACAGTGTAGTGTTGACAATGACTGTCCAGGAAGTTGGAATGTGAGTAGGCATCAGGGATAGGACATTCATTAAGAAAGGGTTATTGGATTATAATGGAAAAGGATTTGAAAAAAAAAATACATATATATGTATATATATCTGAATCACTTTGCTGTATATCTGAAACTAACACAATATTGTAAATCAGCTATAGTTTAATTAAAAAAAGAAAGGGCAAAGCAGGCCTCAATCCTAGAAAGTACATGGAAGGCCACTTATAGAAGACTGTGCGATGCCCAGCCCAAGTCCCCTCAGCATTCACCATTCCTACATGGATGTACTCCAGAAAACCTCTGTGACTTTTGCCTTGAAGAGCTTTCTTTCAGCCCTCATAGGGGATGTCTGGAAGCGCTTGAGGAAGGATATACCCTGGAGGTGCCCTCAGCCACTAACAAATGGACATTGGAGGATAAATATTCCAAATGCCTCATTCCTTGGGAGGCACAATTCTGAGAAGTGTCTCAGATGATCTTCCAGAGGTGCCCAGTGGAGTTAAGTCCCTGATGCCTGCAGAAATAACTTGTTTTTTTAAGGCGTGCCATACTGGTTTGCTTCCATTCCTTGCCTTGCTTTCCTATTTCATACTGATGATTCTGAGGATTATCTTACAAAAAATTGTTATACTCAAATCCTTATATTTGGGTGGGTACCTGGGAAAAACATTTTAGACACCACTGAAACAGGGACTATGAGTTAAGATATGAGGGAGCAATAAGAATAATAAACTAAATCTCATGGAGTAACGTAGGTGGTCGGGGTAGAGTGTGAAGACATTGTGTCCTTGGTCAGGGTTGTGGCAAAAGTACGTAGTACTAAGTACAGTCCGATGCCAGTGATTAATGCTGCTCACCACTTCTTTAGGTAGCAGTCAGTTAAAAGGAAAAATCAAAACAAATTTAAATTTAGCTAAGATCAAGTAGAAGATGGAAATATTAAGATGGATAATATTATAGCTATGGTTTTCATCTGTCCAGTAACAGACCTCACCCTCCAGAACTCGGGAGTGAACATGTGACCTAGGCTCTACCAGTCCAAGTAGCCTCTCTTCCCACCTACAGCAATCGGTTCCAGGCTGACTGCCATAGTCCCTTCAGGCTGCTATAATATAATACCCTAAACTGGGGTGGCTTATAAGAAACTAAAGTTTATTTCGCATCATATCGATACGTATCGATATGTATATTCCTATTGCCATTTTCTTAATTGTTTTGGGTTTGGTATTGTAGGTCTTTTCCTTCTCTTGTGTTTTCTGCCTAGAGAAGTTCCTTTAGCATTTGTTGTAAAGCTGGTTTGGTGGTGCTGAATTCTCTTAGCTTTTGTTTGTCTGTAAAGGTTTTAATTTCTCTGTCGAATCTGAATGAGATCCTTGCTGTAGAGTAATCTTGGTTGTAGGTTTTTCCCTTTCATCACTTTAAGTGCGTCCTGCCACTCCCTTCTGGCTTGCAGAGTTTCTGCTGAAAGTTCAGCTGTTAACCTTATGGGGATTCCCTTGTATGTTATTTGTTGTTTTTCCCTTGCTGCTTTTAATATTTTTTCTTTGTATTTAATTTTTGACAGTTTGATTATATATGCGTCTTGGTGTTTTTCTCCTTGGATTTATCCTGTATAGGACTCTCTGTGCTTCCTGGACTTAACTATTTCCTTTCCCATATTAGGGAAGTTTTCTACTATAATCTCTTCAAATATTTTCTCAGTCCCTTTCTTTCTCTCTTCTTCTTCTGGGACCCCTATAATTCGAATGTTGGTGCATTTAATGTTGTCCCTGACGTCTCTGAGACTGTCCTCAATTCTTTTCATTCTTTTTTCCTTATTCTGCTCTGCCTTAGTTATTTCTACTATTTTATCTTCCACGTTACTTATCCGTTCTTCTGCCTCAGTTATTCTGCTGTTGATTCCTTCTAAAGAATTTTTAAATTCATTTATTGTGTTATTCATCATTGTTTGTTTTCTCTTTAGTTCTTCTAGTTTCTTGTTAAACGTTTCCTATATTTTCTCCATTCTATTTCCAAGATTTTGGATCATCTTTACTATCATTACTCTGAATTCTTTTTCAGGTAGACTGCCTATTTCCTCTTCATTTGTTTGGTCTGCTGGGTTTTTACCTTGCTTCTTCATCTGATGTGTGTTTCTCTGTCTTCTCACTTTGCAGACCTTACTGTGTTTGGGGTCTCCTTTTCGCGGGCTCCAGGTTCATAGTTCCCGTTGTTTTTGGTGTCTGCCCCCAGTGGCTAAGGCTGGTTCAGTGGGTTGTGTAGACTTCCTGGTGAACGGGACTGGTGTCTGTGTTCTGGTGGATGAGGCTGGATCTTGTCTTTCTGGTGGGCAGGTCCACGTCCGTTGGTGTGTTTTGGGGTATCTGTGATCTTATTATGATTTTAGGCAGCCTTTCTGCTAGTGGGTGGGGTTGTGTTCCTGTCTTGCTAGTTGTTTGGCATAGGACGTGTAGCACTGTAGCTTGCTGGTCATTGAGTGGAGCTGGGTCTTGGCATTGAGATGGAAATCTCTGAGAGATTTTCGCCATTTGATATTATGTGGAGCTGGGAGGTCTCTGTTGGAGCAATGTCCTGAACTCGGCACTCCCACCTCAGAGGCACAGGCCTGACACCCGGCCAGAGCACCAAGAGCTTGTCATCCACATGGCTGCTAGTGTTTGAGGCTCTCCTGCAGAGGTGGTGGACAGCTATGGCTCACCATGGGGACAAGGGCACTGGCAGCAGAAGTTCTGGGAAGCACTCCTTGGCATGAGCCCTCACAGAGTCCTCCATCAGCCCCACCAGAGAGCCTGTAGCCTCCAGTGCTGGGTTGCCTCAGGCCAAGCAATGCAGTTAACAAGTATTCATTGAACAACCCTCATGTGCCCAGATTAAAGGTTAAGCTATAATAATTAGATGATTATTCACAAGTGTGATCAGGTTTTATATTTTATAAAATGACATTAAAATATCATTGCCAGAAGAGGCCAAATTTGATTACATTTATGTGCTCAATGCCTAGAATTGTCTCTGAAAAATAGAAGGGGCACAATAAATGCTTCTTCAGTAAATGAGAGATGAACAAATATCATGGAATCGGTGGATTAAAAAAAAGCGGAAAGTTTTATTTTAAAAAATGGATGAATTTATTTTTAAAATAAACACCTATGTGTTTCTCAAATAGCTAACCTCTTGTCATCAGGAAGATAACTAGCTAAGATGATTACTTTTTTTTTTTTTTTTTTTTTTTTTTAAATTATTTATTTATTTATTTATTTTAGTTGTGTTGGGTCTTCGTTTCTGTGCAAGGGCTTTCTCTAGTTGTGGCAAGCGGGGGCCACTCTTCATCGCGATGCGCGGGTCTCTCACCATCGCGGCCTCTCTTGTTGCGGAGCACAGGCTCCAGACGCGCAGGCTCAGCAGTTGTGGCTCACGGGCCCACTTGCTCCGTGTCATGTGGGATCTTCCCAGACCAGGGCTCGAGCCCGCGTCCCCTGCATTGGCAGGCAGACTCTCAACCACTGCGCCACCAGGGAAGCCCCAAGATGATTACTTTTTATCCAGACACTTTGAAACCATGAAAATACAGACTACAGGGTAATCAAGAATAAGTAATTTAATTGCCCAGTGCCTCAGTATACTCATTAGCATAGTAGGGATAAGGTTATCTTCCCTCTACATCAATAAGATGTGTTGAGGATTATGTGGGTTTAAAGTAATTAAAAATAAAAGTCTGAATGGACAACTAAGCTCTTCAGAGAAAGGGCTGTTTATACATAAGATAATCATTTCAACTTCTAAAGACAGCTAATAAGGAATTTATCTTAGAAAGTAATCACATATTACCTGGGGATCATATTTTGGCTTGAAGATAGATGCAGTTTTATATTATTTTAATCCAAGATCCAAATACAGGGATTTAAATAAAGAAGAGGTAGTGATTAATAAATAGGTATATTTAAAATCTCCATCATTTCTCCATCCTCCTGAGAGTTAGAGGCAGATGATTTTGTTGCTGAGACCTAAAATTTTCATCAATTTTTCAAGGTAGAGAGAGCTTAATACATGTATTTGATATACATATATATGTATATATTTACACATGTATGTATATATGTATATTTCAATAAAATCTTGGTTATTCAAGACCCCAAAGTCTGGTACCCTAAAGTCTCTGAAAATAAATTAAGAATCAATTACATAGTTTTAAAGAGAATTGTCAAGATGAATCAAAGGCTCTAATTCACATTTAAGCCAGGAATTGTAAAACTCTCTCTAGTTTCACTGCATAGCTGCTTCTTGTCATTTGGAGCTCACCATAAATCCGACCTCCTAAGAGAGACATTTTCCCCAGCCATCCAACTTAATCTGGCTGCCCGGTCTCACATCATTCTGTCTTAAGTCTCTGCATCACACTACATTTATTCATTTATTTACTTGCACATTATCTGTTTCCCCTTAAGCTCTGTGAGGCTATCTTGCTTACATCTTTCTCTCTGGTTCCCAAAACAATGCATTGTGGGTTCTTGATAAGGGTTTATTGCATTAATGAGTAATGAATAAAAACCACAACTTGGATGGATAGTCTTGAGGATGAATATCTGAAGTTTTCACAAGATGATGTTATTTTCCCATCAAATAGAGTGCTCTGGCATGCAATCAGATGCGTATTTGCTCACTTGCCATAGTTAGAAGTTTGTGAAAGTGAGAGCCTGAATTGAACATGACAGAGCAGTTGAAGTGGTGACTAATTCTGAATTAAGAGAAAATGTTTTGAATAATGCTATAATATCAAAGGTTACTGATAAACAAAATATGATTTTATTAAGAGCATAAAATAACTTCAAAGAAAACTGGTTCATCCTTTAATTTGCTGATCTGTTTGGGACAGAACAATGGTCATCTAGCAAAAGCCAAGCAACTATCCTTGCTGCATTCTACTTTTATTTAAACTAAGTAAAGGAGAAGATGCTATGTATATTGTATTTAGGAATGTAAGTTGTAGTGTTTATCCTATAATCAGTACTGGTACCTCAAATTTATATTAAAAATACAGTGTGATAATTACAAAAAATAAATAAGAAGACAAAAATAGAGGGACTACCCTGGCGGCTCAGTGGTTAAGAATCTGCCTGCCAATGCAGGGGACACAGGTTCGAGCCCTGGTCCAGGAAGGTCCCACATGCCGTGGAACAACTAGGCCTGTGTGCCACAACTACTGAGCCTGCGCGTCTGGAGCCCGTGAGCCACAACTACTGAGCCCACGTGCCACAACCACTGAAGCCTGCATGCCTAGAGCCTGAGCGCCGCAACAAAAGAACTTCAATGAGAAGCCCGCGCACCATAATGAAGAGTAGCCCTCCCTCCGCAACTAGAGAAAGCCTGCGTGCAGCAACGAAGACCCAATTCAGCCAAAAATAAATAAATGAATAAATTTATTAAGAAAAAAGAAAACAAATACAGAGTCATGGAAAATGCTTAAAACTTGAAATGCATATACAGAGGAAAGGAGGTTTAGCATGTAATTTAGAAATATTTCCATCAAAATGATTTAAAATAATTTTAGTGTGAAAGAATTCCTATTCAGCCACATGTAAAAGTCATTTATTCTCAGCATCACATTTTTAAAACATGAATTTATTATGATTCCCATTTTGTTGTTGTATTTTTTATGAAAAATTTTGGAGTGTTGAGGTCCATTTTCACTACACTAACATTGAAGACTGGCCGTTGGAAGGTTGCCCCCATCCCTTCCTTCCTTCTACTTTCACTTCCCATTTCCTACCTAGACCTTCGATGGCAGCTTGTGGCATGATACTGTGTCAATAATTAAGACATAAGTAATAAAAAAAATAGTAAAACCATAGCTAACATTTAGTGGATGATTGCTGTATCTGCAGCATAGTACTATGGACTTTAAGTCTCTTATCTTATTTAGTCTTCACAGTAACAATATGAACTAGATACTGTTGTTATGCCAGTTTCACAATTGACTGTGTTTGCAGAAGTTAGCTTACTGGAGGTCTGCGGTATTTCAGAGCTTGCGTGCTTAACTGCCATTGTTTTGCCTAGAGTAATGAATGCAGCTCTAGGCAGAATGAGGGGAATGAATATGGAAAGGAATTATTAAAATACAATGTACATTAGTCAGGTTTATACAATAATCAGCCCTAACAATGTTCAGAGACTTTTAATAGCAAACATTTATTTTCCGTCTTAGGGTCAAGTCACTCCACCTGTTTTCATTTTGGGGCCAGCAACTGCTGGGAATACTTTTCCCATGGAGGAGCAAAAGAGCAGACAAATTTTATACTAACTGTAACCTATGCTTTGAATAGGCAAACTGTCACTTCTGCTCAGATTCCAATGATCAACGCAAGTCATGTGAACGAGCCCAAACTCAGTGAGGTGAGAAAGTGATCTTCTCCCACAGAGTGAGAATTGTGAGTGGGACTATGTCCTGTATGTATTTCATATGGTGGAAACGTCTGTGTTCTTCACATTTATCAGCTAAGTGTATCCCATAGATTTTCTGATTTCTTTTTAAGAGACTGTATTTGAACATATTACCATAAAAACCTGATTGTTCACAATTCCCAATTCTCATATCCTCAAATAATCAAAACAGTAGTCTTCAACCAGGGACTGAGTTATTGGAAACTTGAGGACGGAGGGAAATCAGCGGGCAGAGGTGGTGTGGAAATACCACCTCCACGTCGTACGCTGCCCCCCCCCCCCATCCTGTTGAGAACTGCTTTCCTAAAAATGTTGCTTTCCTCCACTCAGGAAGTAGGCCCCAATGAAGAGAGTAACATAGGATAGGCTGTAGAGAGAATTTTTTTTCCTATATGTCTGTGAAGATAAAGGTTTAGGGCTTTCATTAGCTGGAAAGCTGAATTAAGGGATAAAGACTTTTAAAAGACTATTGCTGAAGAAATGTAAGGCACTGTGATAACTTGTATGTGCTTCTTGATTTCAGATGATTAAAATCTTGCTTTACCCAGTGATTGAGTCCTCATGGCTTTACATTTATTAGCAATCATTTTTCTATTCTAAAACAATATGAGTTGGGGATATCTGCGAAGTCAGGCAACCACTGTTGATGTGCCCCTTTGATGTGTGACCTGTGGAGAGTGGCACTGTCACCAAGTTAACTAAGAGGCAATAGGCAGCATGTTATATAGCAGTAGCATTATTTCTCATAATTGCAAACTGTGAGGTAAGAAAACCAGTGCCTTGTTCTGATTTAAAACCTCAGGAAAATATCGATCCATATTGTTTCAAAGAAAAAAAAATGACTTTCAAGGGATATGCTAGCATTTGTTTCTTTGTGTTCTCAAATATGTAGAAACCACATATATTCTACTCTTTCAGAGATTATTGCAGGTGAATAGTTCTTCTCTACATTCCTCTTCTACAATCTCATATTGTCTCCTCATATGGTTTATAACAGTGGGTTGAGTGGAAGCGTATTTATATGACTACATTTTATGAAAACTAATTCACATGTAAAAGCTCGAGCTTTGGAGAGTAAAATAAACATAAATAAAATAAAATAAATATAAATATAGCTGGGTTCAAATACTTACTCTGCCATTTAATTGTGATGTGAATTTAACAGAGAAAAGCAGTCTCTCTGGATCTGCTTCCTCATCTGTAATATGGGAATTATAATTATAATTTCTCCCTCTTGGACCTACTTTGTCAGTTAAATAATAGTATAATGCCTTGTATATAGTAATAGGTCCCCCATAGTTTTTAGTGATTTCTGTCTCTTTTTCTAAAAACTGTTTTAACTAGAAAATGGACATGCAGAAAAAACTATCTACCCACTATATACCATCAGGGCCCATTGGATCCAATTTCAGATTTTCGTGTTTTCTGAGAGCAATTCTAACTCTTTGTAAGGATTGATATATCATGACTTTTGTTTCTTAGAGGTCTTCCAAAGGACAAAGAGAACATTTACTTGTTTATTTAATTAGAATAAAACTCACCCTATCTTGTAATTATCATAAGGGTCCATTGGGCCCCTTTATAAATCTAAATCATATTATGGGATTTTAGTGATATTATTTTTCCCATATCTTAAAACATTTTGCTATTTCATTATCATATGAATTAGTTCATTTTTCATCTTTTATTCCTAACTATTCTAAAAAAGACTTAAAAAAGAAATAAAATAAATTAAAGGAAGATGTTTCACAATTATTAAATGAATCAGAAGATGAATGAAAAGAGACAGTAGCATTCTAGACTTTCATGATGTTGATGAAATTTATTATGTAAATGAAATCTCTGACCATGAGTCTTCAGATTATGATATTCTAGATGAATTTTCCCCAAATCAAGAATAAGTGGATGAATAATACATTTTTATGGACAAAAATAAATATAGCATTTCACTTCATTAGTCATTCAACTGGAAGGACTTAATCATGTAATACTTTACTACAAAAACCTGATCCATCCCATTTTGATAAAAGTTTATCTTTAATAATATTTGTATACCAAAATTCTCTTTAAAAAAAGAGAATATGTTCAAAATCTTATGACAAATTATAATAAAGTTTTTCACTATCGCTTTACACATCTGTAAATTATTTACAAAGCTTAAAATATATATTAAAATATATTTGTATTTTAAAAATTGAATGAAGATGGAAAATGGTGATGATTATTTTTCCTGGTGTGTTGAGGGTAAACTATTCATATACTTTGACCTAATATTGTACTCCCAGAAATTTGTCCTGAGAAAATATTTCAACCCAAGGAAGAAGAAGTTCATTGTAGCCCCAAAATGGAAACAAGCTAAATGCATAACATATAAAATGCTCTAATAAGTTATGGTGTATCCCCTAACAAGGATAATTGTGAACACCATGGAAATTTAGAAAACTATTTATGATGCTGAGTGAAAACAACAGCATATTAATTGATACATAATGATTATAGATGGATTAAAAGGAAAATCATTAACTATGCTGTCCTTCAATTATAAAAAAGAAAGTAAATTATCAAAATTAGCTAAGCTTAATTCTGCCCTACCTTGGTCCTATATTACTATCATTGCTTGGTTGGGGATCTGAACTCAGATTTTGATAATTTCCAGAGTAAGGTGGAAATTCACCATGCTTTGGGGACATTATGAAGCCATTTTGCTAAAATGGGTTATTTCTATTCTACACTTCCCATCTCTTGTCTCATTTAACTTATTCCTTCCCAGAAATAGGCACAATAGCATGAGTAACTTTCCAGGTTTTCTTCAATAATACTCTGGTTAGGTGAGAAAGTAGAATTTCAAAGACCAAGACATTTGTTCTGCATTTGAGAATCCCCCAAATTTCATTTGATGCTTGATTATATGTTCTGGCCTATTTTTCTTCTTTGTAATTAGATTGTAAGCTTTCTGAAGGCTGGGATTGTTTCCCACTTCACATAGGACCTGTGGTAAAAACAAAAAATATTTCATAGATTGAACTTAAATGCATCTGTGAGAAT
This sequence comes from Balaenoptera borealis, assembly GCF_965194805.1. NCBI lineage: Eukaryota > Metazoa > Chordata > Mammalia > Artiodactyla > Balaenopteridae > Balaenoptera > Balaenoptera borealis. Next base: position 51,795,406 of record NC_138866.1, read on the forward strand.
AAACCTGGTGCAATGAGAACAGTGCATCTTGAGATAAGGGGAAGTGACTGAAGAAAACTGAGACTTCTTAAGGAACTATAACGTGCCAGGCATGTAGATGAAGGTTCTACATCTGTTCTTATGATAATTTTCACTAAAATTTGTAAAATACATATTATTATCCATTTTTTAATAGTTCATGAAATTTAGGCTCAAAAATGTCATATGTTCAAGATCGCGGTGCTGATAAGTTTCTGAGCCAAAATTCCAATACTGGTCTACATGCTCCACACATAGTGGGCATACTGTACACTACTCTGTAGTGTGAAAAAGTAGAGAAACAGAAAAATATTGCTTACTGCATAGGTTAATCTCTGAGATTGGGGACACAGAAAATTATGTTAAGTTGTCTGCCATCTTTTACTAATGACTGAACAGAGAAAATGTGTAAGTAATTATTTGACTAGTCCAAGGTTGTACAATGGTCCACTTGGTAAAGAGAAATGACCTTTGATCAGGTTTTGATTCTCAGTTTTGTATCCTATAAGATAAGATAGTCTTTTTGGTCTTTTTAAACACACACATACACTTTCTAGTATGATGTCTTTACAGTGAACCATCTTGTTATTACTTGAAGCTGCTTGGTTGGATGTAGCAAATCTATGGGCATATGTTACTCAGCGATAAAGTTCAAATAAGTGGGAATGAAAATAGAGCTATAACTAGGTTACTACAACAAATGTTTCAGGGCTTTTTTTCCTTCTATTTTTATTTGGAAAAGGAATAGCAGGTCATGGGTTTGTGCTGGCATTTTTATGGTGTGTACTCCAGAGAAGCTAATCACAAGTTTACAAAAACACTGACCTTGCAGTGGGCATTGGGAGTGCATTTGTGGAATTTAATTTACAAGGAAAGGAAAAACAATTATGACTTGAAACAACTGAAGACTGGGAAATATCATCCTTAAGTTAAGTTAGTGTGCTGGGATTTCTTCCTGACCTTATTAAATCTTATTTCCCTTTTCCCATTGAATTTAATAATGTTTCCCAACCTCCATAGACTTGCCGTGGATGGAGCTGCTGTGGGACAGAATCTCTGTGACGTGAATAACCCTTTTTTTTAAGACTACAAAGCTGAAGTAAAAGTGGAAACATACTGATGGAGAGACCAGAGCTAGCAAACATATCGTGCATTTTTTGGAGTTGGCTATAAGAGGTTATTTAAAGTTAAATGAGTATTTGGCTCATAGTAAGTTATTAATGCTCTTGTTGTTGTCAATACTAACATTTTAGTTTCCCCCACAATATCCAACTAGTATATTTATGCAAGGCTCTGTTCTCACATTTGCTCCTCCTTATTGTTTTCCAATATTTCCAGGTTTACTCTGGTGATTGACACATGGGAAATATGGCTGTTTGATTTTATACTGATTGAAATAATATTTGTACCACCAAGCATAACCTGATTTTGTGGTAAGATATAAATAGGGAGATGAAGAGCCAAAGTTACAAAGAAGAAGGAATTCCTTTATTTTTAGTTGTTCTTAACATCATACCAATTATCCACATTAAGGATGCATTGTATCAGCAGATTTTAAAATATTGATCTGTAAAAAGCAGGGTAAGCTGCTTTTTACATTTATTTATTTATGTTTACAGTACACTTGTTTCATGAAAGCTTTGAGACTGGTTAAAAAATAGGAATCGGTAATGAAATAGTAAAATAGAAATTGAATTAGAAAATCTGTTTCAAATATAAATATTCTATATTATAAGGGTACAAATAATCTCTCTGTGATTGACACTCAAATTTGGCTCTCAGCTTCCAGAAAGCTGGAGTTGAGGTTCAGGAAAAAACATGGTGTAATTATGTAGCTTATAATACTGAACCAGAATATATATACTGGTTCTTCAGAGGAAACGCAGATTTTTTTTAGCATTGAATCCCAAAATGTATCATGTTGGTTTTTATGTGCTGGATATGAATTTATATAATAGAAAGAGCCCTAAATTATAGTTTACATAATATTCTACATTAAATTTCATTTATATTTTATTACACTCAAAAAAACTGTAGGGGACACAATATTAAAATGTCTTTCAGTAAAGTTGATTCTGTGAATGTTAAGACTAATGTAATTCAAATGCATATCCTTGTATAGTAGCTGATTTTGATCTCTACTAAAATTTAAAATACTGAGGAAAGGATGAGATATACGTATTTTCTCTAAACATCACTTCTTGTCCTTGACTGGTAATGGAGGGCAAAACACCCAAAGTTTTCTTTTCTTTCTTTTTTTATCTTTGGCCACGCTGCATGGCTTGCGGGGATCGTAGTTCCCCGACCAGGATTGAACCTGGGCCCCAGCAGTGAAAGTGCCGACTCCTAACCACTGGACCGCCAGGGAATTCCCTCCAAGGTTTTATTTTCTGATGATGACCTGTGATGTTGGCATGATAGAACTCATTTTTGCCTGGAACTATCTTAAGCCCTATACTGATGGTCACCATGTTCAGCCAGTTGATCAGTGGTTCCGAGTGGCATGGTGTACTTTCTCTGTGAGTCTACGTAGTGTTTAATACAGACCAAATGGCTTTAGTTACTTGCCAAAAATAATGTTTTTGCTTTTGATAAAATTAATGTTGAGCTCTCATTCCTTTGACTATTTAGATATTAGGACCAGGATGTTGTTTTTTGCTATTTTATTTGAAAGCAATCCATTATGATGATTAAAATCATGTCAAAAGGGTATTGCTTTTCATGGTGCAAAGTTAGTATATTGACTGCATTTGGTACAGTGGACACAGTGATTAGAAATGATCTTAATCTGCTTACTTCAAAAATAACTTAGAATGGTAAACTCAGAAGCCACTCTTACTGAAATAAATAGCTATGGGTGTTCTAACAATAGAATACTGTTAGTCTTATGCATATAGACACACATACACTCACTCACCTCTGTCCTACAGTGGCACGGCATACACCTACTTCCAGCTACACTACCCCCCCGGTCCCAGCTGCCATTCTAGGAAAGAGGGTGTGGGTAGCCCAGTACCACACAGCAGCTGGAATGGAGTGGTGAAATGCACAGACTCTGGGGCCAGACTTGCTGGGTTCAGTTTCAGCTCCACTTACTGGCTGCATGACTGTGGGCAGGTTGTTTACTCTTCAGCGTCTCAGTTTCCTCATCTGTAAAAGGAGCTATCAATAGCAACTACCTTACGGAATTGGTAGTTTGGAAGTTGGAATTGGTAGTTGGAATTCCCAACTACCTTAGGGAAGTTGGAATTCCCAGCTACCTTAGGGAATTGATGTCCAGATTAAGTATTTTGTATATGTAAACTATTTAAAAGTATTTGATCCATAGTAAGCACTCAATAAATGTTAGCAATTATTTACGTTAGGAGTAGTAGTAATAGTAGCAGTACTAGAAATGAAGGCAAAGAACTTTCCTTATTTTAAGGGGAGAATTTAGATATTACAGTTAAACTGTCATGGCTAGAGTAACTAGAATTGGGTTATAATTCATGCTTAAGAAAATCAGAGTAAATTGTTTAATAAAAAGCATAATTGTAAATTGTAATCTGGTCATCAAAATGGAGTCAGAAATACAGAGTTGGGCTTTGGGATGGATGAAGTAGGCCGAAAGGTCAGAGACAAAGCAAAGTCTGTCGCTGAGCCAAGGACAAGAACCCAGGGGAGCAGAGAGGCACTGACAGTGCTGGCTTATGCATTGGATTTGAACATGGGGATCTTAGCAAGGAACCTGGGAGTGACAATATAAAGGGTTAGGGAAGAGAAGCATCATAATTTAGGCTTATGATCTGGGTAAGGCCACAGATGCCAATCTTCAGCGAGAACAACAGTCCATGAGTCCCCTAATATCTGCTTGTGTTTAATCCGCTCTCTCCTTGGTCTGACTCTAGCTTGCTAAAGATACACAGTGCACAGAACCCATCTTCTCCTCCATAAGAACTTGCCATTGATAAGCTAGTGTCTATGCTTGTACATGTATACATCATATGAGTTTTATCATCAGCAGAACAAAGAGAAAGGAGAACAGTGAAAAAAAGGCAAACAATGTCAGTTTGGGTTCAAAAGCCCTTTTGGTGCAGTCCATGGAATTCAGAGTACTTTCTTCCTATCAGTTTCAAAGCTTTGCCCTATACAGTTTCACCTTTCTGGGATTTTTAAAGACAACAACATTCTACAATGAAATCAATTTTTAATTTTAAAAACAATGTTAACAAATTCATGACTTGTAAAACACTCCTTCCGTGTCATTTCCTCCAATCAGCTCTTCTGATTGCTTTTAGCTGATTTTAGCTGATTTTCTACTGCTTATTAAGAGCAGCTGTGTTTAAGCAGCTGGCACACAAGTTGGCCAGTAAATGCATGATATATAGATATTTAATACCACTTAGTGCTTTATCAGGCTGTACAACCTCTAATTAGTTAAACCACAGAATACCCGAGAACATTAGGTAATTATTACTTTTCCCCCATTTCACAGATAAAGAAACTGAGCATGAGAAAGACGTGTTTTCTACTAGATTCTAATGGTTAAATGAAGACACATGTAAGCCGAATGTTGGGTTTGTTAAAAAATGTGCTATCTGGTAAGGTGGCAAGCCCTCGGGACTCTAGCAATGAGAAATATAATAATATATCTGCCTGCATTATCCAAGGATTATAATGTGATTAATAACATGCTACTTTTCCAGGGCTAGAAATAGTCTATGTCTATTATGCTGGATTCTCTATCCAACAGTTCATGCTTAACTGCTTGGAAAACACTCCCCAAAAGAATAATACTTATTTCTTCAGTGTTGTTATCTTAATCAAATCTCATATTATTTCATATTTTCATTCATAATTTGATGGAATTGATGTCTATTAATGTTTCCAGAGATATAAAGTAGGCAGAGAAGCAAATTCCTTAATGGATATATTCAGTTACAGAATTAAGTGCTAAATTAGAGAAATAATCAGTTGCAGAGGGATTGGTGATTATTTTAAGGGATCTGTTCAAGGAAACACAAAACCATGGCAAATTAATTAAATTGATTCTTAGGATAATTTCTGCCTTTATTGATTTGGACTGAAGAAAATAATCAGGAGGTAAAGAGCATTTGTATCAAAATGCTAATCAAAGTTGAGGAAATTTATTTCTTATATGAAATTTAAATGAGTTTGCTGGTCTACTTGGTTTATAATGCTGAATGATGCTACCAAGGCCAGAATTTTTAGTTCTATTTATATATAGGCTGGTTAATTTACACTGAGAGAAAAAAAACCACAACTTTTCTGCTTCTGTAGTTTGTATCCCCAACCCCAGCTTGTCATTTTCCCAGGAGTTGGGCTGGCTATCTTGAGTGTGGAGGTGGTAAGATCTCCCAACCAAGAGCCTTAAAGAGATTCTATGCTGCCTCTTCTAGGTTTCTGTGGAATTTCCATCTGAAGGATTGACTTGTGATTTGGTCCTTTCTAAGGCAACTCACCAAAAAGCTGAGTATTAACTGAGGAATACTACCAGTTCATCAGGTGAACCTCTTTAGTGACTAAGTCTAATGTTTTAACCAGGTCAGAATTTTTAAAAATTGTCCAGCCAAAACTTGAACCATATTTAAGGGATTGTTATAGTTAATAACATGATCACAAGTATTTCTAAATCAAGTAAGGTATTATATGGCTAGGAATTATGAGGATATCAACGCACAAAATGTGGCTCATGATGTATATAGCTTAAAGTTTATATGAGGATGTTAGAAACATATGAGTGATTTTTGTAAAGTAATACAAATGACATAGAGGTCAGAATTATCGTTAATGGTCATTGTCCATACATGTACCTTGTATTTTGCAGAGAAGAAAACTAGCAAAGCAATGAATCTTAAGTATCAGAGGCAGTGCAGGAATTTGGAGGAGCAAGGGATGGGATGGGGTAGCCTAGGATTCTTTTTGAAACTTCTTCCTAAAGTAGGACAAGAGATGTGCTATTCAGAGGGAATAACGAGAATAAATAGTGGAGGCCAAAAACCAAATCCTGTATTATTGCTCCATTTGCTTTTTTAAATTGGACACATGAGAAAAGTACATATGTGTATGCATAAGAATGTACTGTGCAAGTATGTGTGTGTGTGTGTGTTGATGTGTGCTGTACATTTTTAAGAGAAGATATGACTTCAGTTGAAAATTTGAAATGGAAATACAGAAAGAGACATTTTTGTCCCTTACAGTGTGAGACGTCATTTAATCTTCTAACAGCTCCATTAAAGGGATTTTATTATCTCTGTTTTACACTCAAGTATGCTAAGTTTGAGAGGTTAAGGAACTTTCCTAATGTGAACATGTGTCTAACTCCCAAATCTGTGTTGTTGTGTTGTAAGTATGTGTTGGTATCTATCATTTCCTTCACATAAAAAAAGCTTCCTCATTTTATTTTAATTTTTCCATTAATTCTGGGGCATACTTGAGAAAGAAGACAAGTTTTTTAGGATTAATTTTTTAAAGCAACTTACAACTGGATACTTTCTAATAATATATGTGGATAAAACTGTTCCTTTTTTCATTAAGTTGGATCATATACAAAGTTAAACTTAATTTCATTTTAAACATTTTGCCGTCGTCATCAGTAATGTGGTTTGTTTTGCCTAAACAGTTTATTCAACACTTCATTAAAGTTCTTGCTTTGTGAGTATAACCAAAAATCTTTAAAAGCACTTTCAGTTTCCCATGCTTAAGATGAATCTTTTCTTAGAACTGATCTTTTTGAAATTAAGACATTAGACGTTATTACTTGCACATCAGTGGATACTGGACCTCAAGAGAGGGATCAATATCTGAAATGTACTTAAGTTTGAATTTTCAACTGGATTTTTCTTAAACTATATTTAATCAGTTAGGATACTATGAACTGTAAGTAATGGAAATTCAGACAAAGATAGCCTAAGCAATAGGGTATTTCTTATCTCCAGAATTTGTCAGTGCTCAAGGATTGTTGATTGAACCACATCGCGGGGGCCTTTCTACTTCTTTGCTCTGCCATCTTTGGTGTATTAGTCTTTTCCTCAGGCTCTTTTTCATGGTGATTGCAAGATGGCTGAAATTGTGACCTAGGACTGTGTGTTTTTTGGTTCATATTTAGTGAGAGACAGAATTTATCCCCCAACTATGGATAAATCGTCTCGTTTATCTGACTGGGCCAGACTAATAGCAGTTGCCACGTTAATGCCATACACTGGATAGCTCAGAATAATCAAGATCCATCCTCTAGAGGCAGTGATGGGGTAGATATCTGAACAAAACTGTGGATTGAAAGGAAGAAAACAACGATTAGATTTTGGTCCTAAACTCTGTATGTGTGCATTTTTTAAAAAATCCAGTATCAGTGTTACTCTGATATCCTAGTTTTTCTATAGGATGTCTGATTATGAGAAAGAATTATTTTGTAAAGCAAATAAAGGCATTAACAACAAAAGGAACGCAAAATTGGGTTTTATTATTTATTTCAGTAATCAGCCAAGTTTATAACTAGAATGGCTGAAGTTTCATGCTTAGTTAAATGTGATAGAAGAAACTTATATACCAAAAGGAAATAATAATCTCCAAATAGTGGCTTAGTTCATAAGCACTAAGTTAAAAAAAAGTGTATATTTTATAACCAGCAAAGGCAATGCCATCTAAAATTGATCACATGAAAATTCTGCGTTTAAAAAATTTTTAACTCCAGCAATAATTTCAAATATGCCAGGCTTCCCCTATTATATACTATAAACATTGATAGAAAGATAATTTTACCAGTCTACAAAGACTTCTGAACAGCAATTATCTAAACCTGCTTCATTTTTATTCTCCCCAGAGAAAAGAAGTTGAATCGTTTTGGGGACAATTTCTGTGATATGGGAATTGGAATAAATGACCATATAAATAGACTTTGAGTGGTCTGAATCATCTAACTACCTTTTCTAAAGACATATTTTGAAGTCTTTCTTTACCATGAAGAGAAAATGTTCTTTGTTTTTGGTCCTTTTTTTTCTTTTGCTAAAAATTGGTTATTAATCCATATCCCCTACTGTCATATTTATATTTAGATGTGGTTGTCACAAAAAGGAGTTCACAAATAATTGCATTTTGTTAAATTGGAATGATTCATTCAGTTTTATATTTTATTTTAAAATTTTAAAAACTGACTGATGGTGAATGCTTTAAGTGGACGGCAGTAAGGGAAGCTGAGCAGCCATAACACTCTGACTTGTAATGTAGGAACAGAATTCCCTGGAACGGCAGTTGGTTGATGACTTTAGTCTATATAGACAGGCTGAGGTCCAGAAAATCCACATGTGATTTTAAAACTTTTAACTTTAATGACCTTTCTGTGTCATCACTCAGGCAGGCTGGAACATAATCCATACTGTTAGGGCCCCAGCAGTACTGACCAGTGAAGAAAACAAGGACACTAGGATCCTGTGGAAACACGGGAGTGAGCTGAGGAGAACTGTAAGGCTGGCTCCTTGTTTGGGGGCACTGGTATGGGAGTAGCCAGGAAAGTCCGCAAATAGCATCCAGTTGCTGGGAGCATGCCAGCAAGCAGAGGGACAGGAGGTTTTAGAGAATCTGACAATTAAAAGCAGCATTCCAGCCAGGCCTAGGAGTAAAACAAATAAAATATACCTTACCAACACAAAGGACAAGATTTTGTTTGTTTATATATATATATATATATATATATATATATATATATATATATATATATATATTTATTTATTTATTATATAACATATATAATATATATATTATATATATTCATAATCTATATCTATGTATCTGCATATGCATACACAAAAACCAAACCAAAATAAAAAAGCCAACCAGACATAATGTCAGGTTAAGTGAGCTGCTCTTGCATTAGGGAAGTGGACTCAGAAGCCGTAGGCAAATGGCCTCAAAATGGTATGAGGCACTCAACCCTCCCATTAATGCTAATACCGTGTGAGCACTGGATCTTATAGAACAAGACTTAATTTCACCTTACTCATCTGTGTTTTGTCCATAGAGGACACTCTCTGTAGTGGGTGGAATGGGCTCAGAGAGTGGATGAGATTTAGCTTCTAGATGAAGAGTCCTGCTGCTTGGGCAAGCAAATGTTGAGTGGTTGCTAGAGTTTATATCTCACCATTTGGCATCTCTATAATAATGTATGATGTGTTTGTCCCTTAGTTGATAAGGACCTCATTTTAGCTAGTCATAGGTAAATCTCACCATCTCATTCTATTATAGATCTTGTTTGGGACAGGTTCTATAATAAGAATACATTGCAAATACTTGCATATGATGGATGTTTGAATTGTGTTTTTAAATATTTTAAAATAATACTTTTTTAACCTTTTATCTATTATTTTATTCATTAATATTTTTCAAGTGCTTACTTATTTGAGACATCTGCATAAAAACTTGAACAACTTCATGCAAAACTCTTTTGCAAGACCATATATATAATATACCTATACACACACACACACACACACACACACACACACACACACACACACACATATAAACATATATATCTACATAGGTATATATAATTTTTTTTTTTGATGTGGACCATTTTTAAAGTCTTTATTGAATTTGTTACAATATTGCTTCTGTTTGTGTTTTTGGTTTTTTTTTGGCCGTGAGGCACGTGAGATCTTAGCTCCCTGACCAGGGATCGAACCTGCACCCGCTGCATTGGAAGGCAAAGGCTTAACCACTGGACTGCCAGGGAAGTCCCTGGTATATATAATTTTTAAGAAAATGAAGTAAAATTTACAGATTATAGCTGTCTATTTTACTCCCTTAAGAAGGATAAAATATCTCCATGCAGGAAAATCTTTAATCAGGGTTCTTTGAGAAGTTCTATTATTAAAAACGATCATTTATCAGCACAAATTCACCCCTAGGTTTTATTACAACAGTCTTTATATAATGTATATTCCCTACCTGCCCTAAGGGAAAGAGTTAAATTTATATACACTTTCAAAAGTGCAAGCATATTATCATTGACTGGCAGGCAACACTTATTATAATAGAGTCAGAAAACTCATTAAAACGGACAAAGAAAATGTGCCTATATATGTTCTCCCTGAAGACAGAGGCTATTTATAAAATTCACTACTTAAGGGACTGCTTTCTTTTGTCAATTCACATCATTTATTCCTGAGATCCAGAGATGTTTACTCATTATTTTTGGAATCTTGACAGTTGTTCTTCACTTTGTTTAGGTATAAATAATGTACTCCCCCAGAAAACTGCATGGTGAGTCAGTCATTTTCAGTAAACATTACTTTTCTACTGAAAATATATCTTCCTCCAGATGATGGGTTAAAACCAAAACTGGCATTATACCAGTCTACACCTAAAATTTGAGGATATCAAAGTGGATTTATTTTTTTTCTTACCCCTGCCCACCCCTACCACAGATTTTTTTAAAACCAGGATTGGAAGTTCTTTGAAAAATAATATTATTTTTTAGAAAGCATTATACTTTTATCCATAGGCATAGATGGGAATAGTCAGAGTCTTCATCCAGTGATAAATCTTGTTTTCTAAGGGTGCTGGAATCATGGTCTTATATATTATCAGCCTTCTTTCTGACACTGCTCTCCACTTGCCTTCATCTTCACTGTCAACTATCCCACAGGATTCTATTTTTTAAAAATTCATGACAGCTCATCTGTTTTAGAAATGTGATCATTCAGACTTATATCTGAATTATATAAGTGAAAGAATTTTAATGAAAAATGTGGGAAATCCAAAAATCAATTTATTTGACTTAAAGCTTTGTTTGCAACTTTTTTATATGACAATGTGGAGAGGTGAGTTTTTCATATACAAGCTAACAAAGGGAAGCCAAATCAAAATGTGTTAAAAATTACCCACAAATCAATCACTCACAAGTGCATGCACGCGCACACACACACACACACACACACACACACACACACACACACACACTCCAGTTATAGAACTGACCCAGGGTAGTTATACTGCTTCCTAACAAACAGATCATTTGTTCAACATTATAGCCATAGTGCCTAACATAGAACATGGCACATGATAGGTACGTAGTAAAAGTTCATTGAATAAATGAATAAATTAATAGATGGATTTAGTTGGACACAATGTAAGATTTGTGAAGAATTTTGAAATTTTGAACAATGACTCCAAGCTTCCTAGCTTTGTATCTGCCCTCCCTCCCTCCCTGTCCCACCTCAACCTGCCCAGGTACTGGAAATGTCATCTCTCCTTCTCTGGTTCTTTTTTGTTGTTGCTCTCTAGTCCTTAAGGCCTGTGCGTAGGGGTTTTTTCTCACAATTGATTTGTGAGCCTGGACTATCAAGAAGTTTTATAGACGTAACACTTCAAACGAGGGATGTTAAAACCAAATCAATTGACCTTTTTTTTTTTTAAACAAATTATACACTTAGTGTAAATTTTCCCCAGAGATAAGGTGACAAACCAATATCTGAAATGTCCCTAATCTTATTAGTAGGTTTATAATCAGTTAAATACTAAAATTTGTCCATCCTCAAATTTTTGTGAATTTTGCTTCCATTCTCAGTGATTCTCATTTTCACTGGCTCAGTATTGCTCTGTTTTCTTTTCTAGAAAAAGTGTCTCTTGAAATGTAGAAATAGTACTTAAAAAAAACCTCTTAAACATCACTATGATGGATTCTTACTTATACTCCTACTTATGAGTCTTCCCCTGGAGGATAAAGTGTCAAGTGGCCCTAGCACATACATTGGTCAGAATAAAGATGCTATGTCCTTCCCAGGTTTAGGAGTATATATTCTTAGTTCCATTTGGTGCCTGATTTTGTTAGTCTCCCTTACACACAACTCACAAACTCTTCACCATCCCACACCCCAGTTTTCATGAGCATGCGATCCCAATGACTAATAACGTTGCAGTGCTGAGGAATGAAAAACAATGGAAAGTCAAGGTTTCTGGGTTCTAATTCTAGTGCTAGTGCCAGCTAGCTGTATGACCTTGGTTTAAAATATTAGAGAGAGATTTGCCTTCAGTTTGCCAATTGAAGCCAGAGAAAGCATTGGCGATCCCCTTTTTTTTTTTTTTCTCAGTCAGTCGGTGAGAACGTACATAGTATCAAGCCTATCTCTTGTTGCCACCCTGTACTCTGACAAAGGCAACAGCCCTGTTCTAATAATCTGCTTCCTGTAACATTTATAGGATGTAACTCAGCATTCAGAATGTTGTTTTTGGCTGAGTTGAACTTATTTATTTGTATAGATTTGGCCTTATTCTACAATTCTACCAGGGAAAATTAGAAAAGAGAAATATGAAAAAAAAGAAAAGAGAGGTGAAATAGATAGTGCCATAGCAGCTTGTGGCAAATAACTTTTGCCCTCAGTTTCCACATCAGTGAAAGAAAGGAACTAAAGGAAGTGATTGCTAAGGCCGCTTCCAAATATGAACTTCTAAGATTCTGCATTTGAATATAACCAAAGTATCCTGAGGTAGTGGGTTTGGATAGAAAGAGTCCAATTTCAACCACTGACTCTTAGGTGAAAAGGGAAACTAATATCTTCATCTTTAAAAATCAGAAGATTGGATCAGCTCATGTTAAAGCACTTATTATTTTAAAAATTATTTATCATGAATACAGTCGGGGAACAGAGATTTATTAAAAAGTGCTGGTAGTAAATTTGGCCTGCTCCTTGGAAACTTTCCGAAAGAATCATTATTAATTTTTCAGCCATCCAGTGTACCTGTATGTGCACATCTTCATCTGTCTGGGATAGTTTAGTTCTAATGTTGCTGGGGTGGTTTATGAAGACAAGATGATTTTTCATGTTTTTTTTTTTTGCATTCCTCTGAGCTTCTGTTTCTGTTCTTATATACAAACATACTCAAAAACAAACAAACATACATTTCAAAAAATAGTCTTCAAAGTTATTTTTTCCTAGCAACAAAATTTCCATCCATATCTCTGTTTTCCTGTGAAATAAAATAAACTACTAGGTGTGCAATAGACTCATTATCAGGCAGTCAGATGGCAAATGTAGAGTGTAGCTCAGAGAAAGAAAATCAGCCCAAATCAATAACACCTGTAATGGAACTCCCACTCAAACCCAGGACACAGGCATCCGGGGAATCAAATACCCTTCCTAATGGGGAGTGATTTCAGCAACTGAACACTCATTGAAAGAAAATGGATTTCTTAAATGATAACAGAAGAAAAAAAATAGGGGAAGGGTTAAAACAGCAAGTTTGGACTAAAGTGCATAGAATTGCCATACCCCACACCTGAAAATAAATAGAATGCTTGACTTCATTTTATCTGTGACTTTGCTGTTAGGACAGTATAGGGTATTTGCATATTTTCTTCATAATTAGTAAACAAATATTTATTGAACACCTAATATATAGAAAACAACAGAAAGTTCTAGAGATGCAATAAAGTCTAAGAAAACATATATCCTTATATATTATAAACAACTAAGTTACAATTCTGTGAAGTTTTTGATGAATGATTCTGGGTGAATGCAGATCAATGTGGAATGAGAGCAAAATTGTGTGGGAGATATTGGACTTGAACTGATCCTTCAGATAACTTAAATTTCAATAATATGGGATTGCCTAAATAAATTAATTCATGTGCATTCAATGGACTATAATGACACTATTAAAATATTTTTGACAAATGGTTAATGACTTGATAAAGTATTTAAAATTAAGTATATTTTTCTTTATTATAAATTACATCTTATAGTATTGCTATATGTGTGTATGCATATGTATATATACATGTATATGTATATAGCTACTTGTAAGTATATGTGTATGCATAGGAAAAAAATTAGAAATATTCCAAAATATTGATAATATTGAGACAGAGGTGACAGTTTCTTTTTACCTTTTGGGATTTTCCAAAACTTTTCTAGTGATCACATAATTATTTCAAAAAAGGAGCCATTTAAAAATTTAACAAATAATAAAGGTATCAAACATTTTACATGTTATTTATTTATATCAAATAATGATACAAATTATTGAATACCTAGCAGGGTTCCAAGTGGCTGACGGTAATACACTAGTTGACTTCCAGACATCCCATGCCTCATCACCATAGTTTAAAAATATTAATTAGGCATTTAGTCTGTGTCACTATGTTTCTTGTTACTAGGAAGCGGTGAAAAAAATAGACAAAATCCTTTGCCATGATGGAGATTACATTCTAGTGGGGAGAGTTAGGTAATGATAATGAAAACAGAAAAAAAGTGTAGTATATCAAATGTTAAATGTATAAACAAAATAAAGCAACGAAGTGGCATGAAGAGTGCTGGGGGAGAGGTTAGGGCTGCATTTTAAAATAAGGTGTAAGGCAAGGTCTCACTGAGAGGGTAGTAGTTGAGCAAAGATCTGAATTGTTTGAGGGAACCAGCCAGCCAGCCAGCCTGCCAGCCTGCCAGCAGATATCTGAGGGAGGAGAAATCCACGAATGGAAGGAAAGTAAATGCAAAGATCCTGAGGCAAGAGCTTGCTTAGTGTGTTTGAGGTACAGAAAGGAGCTAAATGCAGGGTGAAAATGGCAAGCTTGAAGTGGTAAGAGATTGTATCATGTTTTGTAAGCCATTGTAAAGAATTTGACTGTTACTCTGAGTAAAAAAATAAGCCATTGGTGGATATGATCTGACTTATTTTTCTTTCTCTTATTTTTTAAAAGGATGTAAAGATAAAGACCAGTTATAAGGCTATTGCAATAGCGTGGTTTTGTGGTGGGGAATGATGGTGGCATGGACCAGTGTAGAAGGGATAGAAATTATGAGATGTGATCAGATTCTGCACATATTTTGACATAACATATAGGAGTTGCTGAAGGAGCGGATACTGTGGTATGAGACAAAGAAAGGAATCAGGGTTTACTCCAATAAATTTGTTGTATTTGGTCTGGACAATAGGAGGCATGTAGTTGCAATTTACTGAGGCTGGTGAGACTGTGGGGAAGTTTTTTTGGTTGAGATATATCATGAACCCAGTTTTAGACATTGATTTGGAAGTGCCTATTTAATATCCAGGTTGAATGAATGAGTAGACAGTTGGATAGTCAAGTCCGAATTTCAGGGGAGAGGTCCCAGCTGGAGAAATACTTTTGGGAATAGTCAGTTGGGATGGTATTTAAGAATCTGGATTTTGGGCTTCCCTGGTGGCGCAGCGGTTGAGAATCTGCCTGCCAATGCAGGGGACACGGGTGCGAGCCCTGGTCTGGGAAGATCCCACATGCCGCGGAGCAACTAGGCCCGTGAGCCACAATTACTGAGCCTGCGCGTCTGGAGCCTGTGCTCCGCAACAAGAGAGGCCGCGATAGTGAGAGGCCGGCGCACCGCGATGAAGAATGGCCCCCGCTTGCCGCAACTGGAGGAAGCCCTCGCACAGAAACGAAGACCCAACACAGCCATAAGTAAATAAAATAAATAAATAAATTAAAAAAAAAAAAAAAAAAGAATCTGGATTTAGATAAGATCTCTGGTGGACTGAGTGCTTATCCAGTAGGATCACGGAAGCACTGTAATATATAGGGTCAGTGAAATGAGACAAAAGGACTAAGCTGGAATGGTGAGGGAGGAAGGAAGAGAACTAGGAGAGCTGAAGTCTCGAAATATTATTTTTACACTAATTTAAAAATAAACTCCAAATGACAATAACTCTTTCAAAAATGAAGTATACCTTCCTATCGGAAAACAGAAAAATAACTTGAGTCCTTTTGTAATTACTATTGTTGATGTTATTTCTACTGCTGCTTCTCCCTTTCCTCTTACACATACAATAATCTCTTCAATAAAGATAGAGTATATTGGGAAAGGACAAATGGGAATTGATTTTTTTTTAATTTTTAAATTTTATTTTTTTTAACATCTTTATTGGAGTATAATTGCTTTACATTGCTGTGTTAGTTTCTGCTGTATAACAAAGTGGATCAGCTTACGTATATGGGAATTGATTTTTTACCTCATGAGTATTTCATAAAAAAGAAGACATTAGTAGACATTTTTAGAAATATGCTTACAACTTCTTTTGATCTTGTTTGTTTTGCTTTCCAGTCTGTCAAGAAATAGTTATGAACATATTGTAATACTAAGGTCTTGGGAGACTTGGCTTTGAGTCTATTTCTATTGCGTTCTATTTTGTGTCTTAATTCTTGGGAGACACTAGATTGTAAAATATAGAAAACATCTAACAATGCAGAAACCCTTCATTGGAGATTAATGCGAGATCAGATTTGGGGGAAATGTTGGGATCATTACAGTAAGATGCCAAAGACACCCTTTATTTAAATAAAATGCCATTAAAGTATTGCACAGAGACTCAGAGGAGCAATATGTACATACTTAGGTGGGTTGTGAAGACTTGAGAACATCACAATATTTATCCTGAACTGCAGCTGCATGCAGTAGAGATGTTTTGATAAACAGAAAAGCATAGAAAGCAAAAATGTTTATCCCCAGGCAAAGAGCAGGCTCAGTGATTTCTGAGCTGGTAATCAGACATCATTCTAATAGGTTAAAGGCTGGTCTGTGATAAAAGGCAAAAGGAAAACCACCACCTAAGCTGTCTGCAGGCAGAATTTAAAGGTATGTATATTTTGAGAATTTTTTGAACCAAAAACAAATGGTCTCCTCTGAATTATATTAAATAACTAATAATTATAGTTTTAGTTTAGTTTGGAAGATGTCATATTGTGCTTAATTTCTTCATAAACTTCTTTTGATTTTCATCTTTACTTAAAATTTAAAATATATTTAATAAATTAATATTGAACATACATGTTTCTCATTTCAACAAATACTTTAGATGATGAAAACACTCCAAAAGCAAAAAAGGATGAGACTCTGTGCTTTGAAAAGACTGGGTTGGTTTTCCTCCTTGTGCTGCATAGGGACCCATGTAGCTGGATGGCCAAGAGTCGGCTTGGAAAGGGTGAGGATTCTGAGATAGACTCTACCATTCTCTCAGTGTGCACCTTGGGCCAATCTCTGGACTTCAAATTCAATGAGGGAGTGTTTTCTTGATGTGTTATCTGGTTATCAAAAATGAGATCACCCTAGGCAGAATAGGATATAACTTGTAACAGAGAAAAACCATTGTCCCTTCTGGCAATGCTCACATAATTCCAGGAATTCTGCCTTGCTGCTAAATGTGAGGACAATGACTGTTTACAAAGACACAGTCTCATGAAGACTATGGTGAGGCAGAAATTTGGTCATATTTATTTGTGAATTAAATAGTGAATTAAAAAGTGAAAAAAAATCAATGAATCATGTTTTGACTTATGTAACATCTAAGGATTACTGTAATTTTGCTTTTTCTTCACCAAATTTTCAGTTTTACTGGTGGGTTGTTTGCAGGTACTATGGATACAGGTTTAATGTCTTGCAATATCAGTGGCTGTGATAGCAATTTTCTATTTATAGAGCATAGCCTTTATATGCTTGATGTTATTGATTCTGAAGAAGGTGATGGAAGTATTAACATATCAAGCTGGCTTGCCAAACACACTGTACTGTATCTTATAGCCACATCCATTAACATGGGTTTATATTCACTATAAACATGTTTATAACATGGGTTTTATATTCACTAAGAAGTCACAAGTAAAGAAAAGAAAATTCTATCTAGGCTTTAATCCCTTGTTTAGAAATGATCACTAAATAGCTTTAGAAAACATTTTATACGATCAACTCTGCTAGGGTATGGGTATGGGTAGCTGGGAGTGGGAATCAATAAAATTTAGAAAGGCAGGGAGAGTTGCTGATTTACAGTTATGAGTTCCAGTTGGAATATGTCGAGATTATGAGGCCAGAAGGGCATCAAGAAAGTGATACCAAGCAATAAGTTAAAAATACATGCTGATAATTTACAAATGGGTTTAAGAGTTGAGAAATAGATTTGGGGGAGAGACTATGAATATAAATTCATCAGGTTGGGTTGCCATAAAAACATACCACAGACATGGTGGCTTATTTTCTCACAGTTCTGGAGGATGGAAGTCTGAGATCAGGGTGCCAATACCATCAGTTTCTGGTGAGAGCTCTCTTCCTACTTGTAGATGGCTGCCTTCTCACCACGTGCTCACATGGCCTTTCCTTGGTACGTATGGGTGGAGAGAGAGAGCTCTCTGGTGTTTCTTCTTATAAGGACACTAATCCTACTGGATCAGAGCCCCACTCTTACATACTCATTTAACCTTGATTATACCCTTACTGGCCCTCTCTCCAGTTACATTGGGAGTTAGGGATTCAACATATAAATTTGATGGGAGGAGACAATTCAGTCCATAACAGTAGCCAAAGGCAGGGAAGAGGTGGAATCACTGATGCTTTAAGTATAAAGAAATGACCCAAAGGAAAGGTCTGGCAGTCAAGAGTAATGAGGACTAAAGAAAACCATTGACTGTAGATATTAAGATGTCATAATGAGAGAAGCACTCCTGGAAGAACAAATAAGGATTTCCAAAAAGTTAGCTGTTCCATTAGAGAAAGAGAGAGATGGCGGGGGCGGTGGGGGGGAAGCAGAAGGGATACTGGTAAGACCTGTCAACCTGAACTTTTTCAGAACTCTGGAAATCAATCAGAGTTGCAGCAATCCAAGGAGTATTTATTCCAGAAAGACCTCTGAATATCATAAGAACAGAGAGCTTAGTGGCACTTTTTTTTTTTACCTTCTCTATATTTATCTCCCTTTCCCTACCTTCACAGTACCTATGAAAATCATCAGCCAAACATGGTAGCTATAAGAACCCATAGCCTATCAACCATTGGAAGGGTAAGACAGTTTTAGAGCCCCTGAAAAGCTTCATCCCTTAAACAATCTACATACTTAATAGAATGACCAAAATCTAAAAGACTGACAACACCAAATACTGTTGGGATGTGGTGCAATGGGAACTCTCATGTATTACTGGTGGGAATGAAAAATGGTACAGCCATTTTGGAAGATAGTTTGGTGGTTTCCTACAAAAGTAAACATACTCTTACCATGTGATCCAGCAGTCATCCTCCTTGGTATTTACTCAAAGGAGTTGAAAAAATATGTCCACAGAAAAAACTGTACATGGATGTTTATAGCAGCTTCATTCATAATTGCCAAGATATGGAAGCACTAAGATGTCCTTCAGTAGGTGTATGGATAAATAAACAGTAGTACATTTTCCAAGACAGTGGAATATTATTCAGTGCTAAAAAGAAATCATTTATCAAGCCATGGAAAGCCAATCTGAAAAGGATATATAATTTATAATTCCAACCAAATGACATTCTGGAAAAGGCAAAACTATGGAGACATTAAAAATATCAGTGTTTTCTAGGCTTTGGGGATAAGGAGAGAGATGAATTGATGGAACACAGATTTTTAGAACGGTAAAAATACTCTTTATTATACTATAATTATGGATACTTCTCATCATACATTTGTCCAAACCCATAGGCTGTACAACACCAAGAATGAATCCTAAGGTAAACTTCAGATTTTTTGTGATTATATGTATCAATGTTGGATCACTAATGTTAACAAATATACCACTTTCGTGGGGGATGTTGATAATATGGGAGGGTATGCATATGCAGGGACAAGGAGTAGAGGAGAAATCTCTGTACCTTCATCTCCATTTTACTGTAAACCTAAAACTGCTCAAAAAAAAAAAGGCTTAAAAAAAAGCTTCATCCCCACTGAATTGTCACTATTTGACCTGTCTGGCAGATCTCTGGAAAAGCCTATCAGTAGGGCCTATCTTAATTTGACCTGAGTCAAGAGGTCATTTAGTGAGGACCAAGGACTTGGTTGAAAAAATTCAGCTGCAGTTGTTAACAATTGAAATGGTGATACCAGTTGGGAAAAACAAGAAGCTGACCAAAATCTTAAAAAGAAAACCTGAGGAATAAGAAGTCCATGGGGGGATGTGAAATTCTCTGCCATATTCCTGGAGATCCAGAAGCCCACAGCCATAAGCATAGCTGTGTGCATGCCCAGGAGGTAATTCAGAAGGTTTTATTTTCTTACCTCTGGCTGAAAGCTTTGCACAAACAGGAAGTGAAGGCTCAGACAGAGTGCATATGGCTAATTCACTTTGTTGTACAACAGAAACTAACAGCATTGTGAAGCAATTATACTCCAATAAAGATGTATAAAAAAAAATGCTGGGGTTTTACAGGCATGTCTCCAAACATACACACACACACACAGAGCTCCTTTTCAAAGGCTTAGAAACGTATTGGTTCAATGCATTTAAGCAAATCTCTGTCCAATCATTGGCTGCTCACTAAACTAAGCAGAAACTTCAATGACTACACATGACAAAGAATACAGACTTTCTAGAATTAGTCTAGAAGATTCATTAAACAAACAGCAGCACCAAAAAACTGTCAGGATGGGGATCTGATTTATTAAATTGTAGTATCAACAACAAAAAGTATGGCCCATATACAGGTTTAAAAAAGTCAAAAGAAACCATCCCTGAGGAAGCTCAGATGATGAACTCCCCCCTCCCCTCCCCCAAAACAACCCTTTAAACCAGCTATTAATAATATATTAATAATATATTCACCAAGCTAAAACTATTATATAAAAACTAAAATGAAAAATTCACTAGTGGGGGGCTTCCCTGGTGGTGCAGTGGTTAAGAATCTGCCTGCCAGGGGACAAGCGTTCGATCCCTGGTCCAGGAAGATCCCACATGCTGTGGAGCAAATAAGCCAGTGCACCAAAACTACTGAGCCTGCACTCTAGAGCCCATGAGCCACAACTACTGAGCCCACATGCTCTAGGGCCTGTGCTCCACAACAAGAGAAGCCACCGCAATGAGAAGCCTGTGCACCGCAACAAAGAGTAGCCCCTGCTCGCCACAACTAGGGAAAGCCCACACGCAGCAATGAAGACTGAATGCAGCCAATAAATAGATAAATAAATAAACTATAGATAAATAGATAAATAAATAAAATAAATAAATAAATAAACTTATTTTTAAAAAATTCACTAGTGGGGCTCAACAGCAGATTTGAGCTGGCAGAAGAAGTGTAAACTCAAAGATAGATAAATTGAGATTATCCAGTCTGAAGAATAGAAAGAAGAAAGAAAAATGAGCAGAGCCTCAGAAACCTGTGAGACACCATCAGGTGTTCTAAGATGTACATAATAGGAATCCTATAAGGAGAAGAGAAAGGGCCAGGAAGAATGTTTGAAGAAGTGATGGCTAAAACTCCCCAAATTTGATGAAAAATGTTAATCTACATACCAATTCCAAGTAGAATAAACTCAAAGAATTCCATACCTACACACATTATAGTTATACTGTCAAAAGCCAAAGACAAAGAGGGAATCTTAAATGTACCAAGAGAAAGCACCTCATAATACATGCAAAGGATTCCCAGTAAGACTTTCAGCTGCCTTGATTAGGAACCATGGAGGCCAGAAGAAAGTGGAATGACATATTCAAAGTACTGAAGGAAACAAATTGTCAACCAAGAATTCTATATCCAGCCAAACTATCCTTTAAAATTGAGGAGAAATTAAGAAATCTCCAGAAAAACAAATTGAGAGAATTTGTCAACAGTAGACATGCTCTGCAAAATAAAGTACAAAGTCCTAACCCAAATCCACATGTAGAAATAAAGAGCACAGAAATACAATAACTGCATACATGCATAAAAAAGACAGGAAGAACATGTTTTTGTTTGTAACTATTCTCCTATTTGACTTAAAAGACAAATGTGTAAAGCAATAGTTTTAAAACTTTGTTGACGGGTTTATAATATATGATGTTGTAACTTGTATGACAGTTTTAGCACAAAGCAGGGGAGGGGCAAACAGAGCTATATTGGAGCAACATTTTTTCATACTTTGAAATTGAGTTGGTATTAGTCCTAACTAGATGGTTTTAAATTAAGATGTTAATTACAAACCCCAAGGCAACTACTGAGAAAATCATTCAAAAAATATAAAGAACATCAAAGGAATTAAAATTGTACACTAGATAATATCTAGTTAACACAAAAGTAGAGAATAATGGAAGAATTGAGGAAGAAAGTGACATAAGGTGTATAAAAACAAAAAACATAATGATAGATGTAAGCTCGATCTTATTGTTAATTACATTGAATGTAAATTGATTACAGATCTCAATCAAAATTAAAAATCAAAAAATAAACCACAAAGGAAATTAGAAAATACTGAGATGAATGAAATGAAGACACCACATACCAAAATGTACTTGATGCTGCTAAAGCAGTACTTATAGCTGTAAATAACTATATTAAAAAAGAAAATATCCTTAAATCAATAACCTTTTACCTTAAGAAACCAGCAAAAAAAAAAGGGCAGACTAAATGGAGAGCAATCAGAAGGAAGGAAAAAATAAAGGTTAGAATAGAAACAAATGAAACAGGGAATGGAAAAACACTAGAGAACATCAACAAAACTAAAAATTGCTTCTTTTAAAAGATCCAAAATTGCCAAACCTATAGCTAGAATGACCAAGGAAAAAAAGAGGAGACTCAAATTACTAAAGCAAGGAATGAAAAAAGGGACATCACTATTGACTTTGTAGAAATTAAAAGGTTTATCAGGAAATACTATTGCATCATATATCTTTGGCTACTGTCTTTATCACAAATTTAGTGCCCAAAACAACACAGACTTATTATTTTATAGTTCTTTAGTTCCAAAGTCTGAAATGACTCTCACTGGGTTAAAAGCAAGGTATCAGCCAGGCTGCATTCCTTTCTGGAGGCTTTAGGGGAGTACCGGTTTCCTTGCTCTTTCTAGCTTCTATAGGGTGCCCACATTTCTTTTTGGCCCTCTTCGTTCTCCTATTCCTGTGATGGAGGTATTCTCATTTCACATCAGTCTGACCTCTTCTTTTGCCTTCCTATTCCATGTTTAAGGACCCTAGTGATTACGTTGGGCCCTCCTGGATAATCCAGAATACTCTCACTATTTTAAGGTCAGCTGGTTAGCAACTTTTATTTCTTCTGCTACCTTAATTTCCCTTTGCCATTCAAGGTAAAATATTCACAGGTTCACAGGTTCGTCGGCATCTTTGGAGGGCTGTTATTCTGCCTACCAAAATGATAAAACTGGATGCCAATGAAGTAGATAACCTAGATGAAATCGAAAAAATCCCTATGAAGATACAAACTACTGAAACTGACTTTAGAAGAAATGGATAAACCTGAATATATATATAACAAGTAAATAGCTTTTTACTTTTGGGAAGAATTTTTAAAATTCCAACAAAGGAAAGCCTAGGTACACATAGCTTCATTGGTGATCTACCAAACTCTTAAATGAGAATTAATAATATTCCTTCACAAATTCTTTTCCTATCCCCCCCCCACAAAAAAAAGAGTAGGAAATACTTTCCAACTTATTTTCTGAGGTCAGTGTTACCTGAAACCAAAACTGGATAGACATCACAATAAAATTAAAGGCCAATACCTCGTATAGATGAAAAAAATCAACAAAATGCTGGCAAACCAAATCAAGAAGCATTTATGAAAGATTATACAGCATGACAAATGGGATTTATCGCAGGAGTTTAAGGTTGATTCAACATCTGAAAATCAATCAATATTAGTAAACAACAAAAAATTACATGATCATTTCAATAAATACATAAAAGTGTTTGACAAAATCCGTAACATTTTAAAATTCAGGTAAACAGAAGGAGAGGGCAGTAAACTTTAAAGGAGTAAAAGAATCATAGATAAGTCCTGTGAGAACTGGAATGAAGGGAAGAAACTGAGAGAGAAATAAAAAATATAAGTAAGGGAGCATAATTTGATCATTTTATTTCATGTGAAAAAATACAACTTTCTTTAAATACAGATACATTGCTTTGAATTGATTGATTGCTGGTATTATCAAATTAAAACTGTATAATTATACAATTTATGTACATAAGTGCTTTTCCTCCTCCAAAGTTTGCATGACATTCTAACCCAAGCCAGATCTGAGTTAGGTCTGTGCTGATTCTGTGATTAGAAAATATCAAAACTGCATATTTTCAGCCTTGACCCTCTCAGTCATGAGAGTTGGCCTGTGCGTGGCTGAAGTGTTCATGGTTTTCTCATTTGTCAGCCCATAGTATTTTCTCAGCCTTTGTTGAATGGTTACAAAATTGTCACAATATTTAAAATATGTGAACTTGATTTGTCTGCTTCAACAATTTGATTGTTGCCTCTAAAACTCATATCTGAGGCTGTTATTTTTTTGTCAGTTCTAGCATAAAATGTTTTGAATATTATCTTATTAGAGAATTTGACTTTTATAGGTTTTGTTCCCTAGTATCTAGAAACCTTAAGCTCCTAGAAATTCAAGAAAATATTACTGAGAGGCTCTTAGCCTTCTTTTCAGTGTATCAAAAGTACTAATAAAAGCCTACATTTACCTATCATAAGGCTACAAAGAATACCTAAGGAATCAAGATCATTCATTTAAAAATATATTCATGCAATGTGGAAATACAATGCTATAGTTAGATCCCCTGAATAGAAGCCCCGACTGTATGTCTACCTGTCTTTCTATTTATATGTTAAAACTGGAAAACTAATGTTGTTTCAAAATCAAATAAGTTGGTAAAAAAAAAAATCTCTTTAAGAAAAATCTCTCTTAAAAAGGCAATATAGAAGTCGTAAACGAAAGGCTTCAGATATTGCAATGCCTACCCCCTTAGGTTGGAGAAGATGTGGAAAAATATATCAATATGTAAATCAAATTTTATGTTTAAAGGAATGATTAGCATCTACTTTAAAAATTGACAAATATTCAGCATTATGGGTTTATTAATTATTTTTAGATTGTCATGGCAAACTTATAAATAGTACATCTCAACTAGTATCTTTTGTTTGCATGTAAAGATTTCCAGGCATGGTGTAGTTTTTGTTTGCCTATGTCCAGTGATAATGAATAATTATCAAAAATGGTTCCCCAAATCTAGAGAGATAAGTTTAAAATAAAAACATTAGGGGTGATGAGAGTTAATGTATGCATGCTAGAAAATATTCTAAGCATTTTTCTTTCCTTGTGGACTCAGGAAGTCATTACAGCCACTCTATTATCAAATGAGATGGGAAGGACCAGAGAGGTAAAGGAGCATGCAGAGGTATGCAGCTAGTAAGTGGCTGAACTGAGATTTGAATCCAGACAAGCAGGCCTTCATTCATAATCATTATAGTACACTGAAATTTTTTCTTTTCTTTCATTTAGACAAAACATCTCTCATTCCTCTTTCCTTTCAACTTTACCAACATCCCCGAAGTAAATGCATTAAAAATAGGTTAAAAATGTATTCTTTTTTTAAATTTATTTATTAATTAATTAATTTATGGCTGTGTTGGGTCTTCGTTTCTGTGCGTGGGCTTTCTCCAGTTGCGGCAAGCGGGGGCCACTCTTCATCACGGTGCGCGGGCCTCTCACTATCGCGGCCTCTCTTGTTGCGGAGCACAGGCCCCAGACGCGCAGGCTCAGTAATTGTGGCTCACGGGCCCAGTCGCTCCGCGGCATGTGGGATCCTCCCAGACCAGGGCTCGAACCCGTGTCCCCTGCATTAGCAGGCAGACTCTCAACCACTGCGCCACCAGGGAAGCCCTAAAAATGTATTCTTTTAGGAAAAGTATATCTAGATTTTATGGCATTAAAATTGTTGGAGGTGATTCACATGCTTCCATTTTTTCCCTGTCTGGTATAACAGACACATAGTTAATGCTTACATTACTCAGATAGATGAGCAAGTTCAGACATTTTTTTAAGAAATATTATGTGAAAGTTGGACTCAAATATAGCAAGACTGATCTCTCATTCTGCACATGAAAATTAACCTCATTATTACCATGGCTGTAGCAGTAACAGATTTTTAAAGGACACCACTGATTATAGCAGTATCTTTACATTTAACTTCTGCAAAGAATTACATTTGACACAATTTTAAAGTATAAAATAATCTCGTTTAAAACTTGTTTAGGGACTTCCCTGGTGGCACAGTGGTTAGGAATCTGCCTGCCAATGCAGGGGACACGGGTTCGATCCCTCGCCCGGGAGGATCCCACATGCTACAGAGAAACTAAGCCCATGCACCAAAACTACTGAGCCTGCACTCTAGAGCCCGTGAGCCACAACTACTGAGCCCGCGTGCTTCAACTACTGAAGCCCGCGTGCCTGGGGCCCATGCTCCACAACAAGAGAAGCCACTGCAATGAGAAGCCCGTGCACTGCAGCGAAGAGTGGCCCCTGCTCGCCGCAACTAGCGAAAGCCTGCCTGTGACAACAAAGACCCAATTCAGCCAAAAATAAATAATAAATAAATAAATTAATTTTAGAAAACTTGTTTAAAAATCACCTTGCTTCTTTGAGACTGAAGACATTATTATTCACGGAAATGAGGTTATATTGTTGGCAATATGTTATTATCCCATTTAAAGGACTATGAATGTGTGTGTGTACTTAATTTAAATAAATTTATTTGGCAATTATTATGGTTAACGGTAAGGTATAAATTCTTTTTGTATTACTACTAAGATTATGAATGTGAAATTCAGCTTTAGAAAATATATACTACTATTAACAGTTTTTATTGTATGTATTCAGAATGGTGATGAAACAATCTTCTACAAAGAATAACCATTCTTTTAGATCTTTAGAGCTATTGATACCATCCACATATGTACCACAAATAAAGAGAATTGAGGTTTTGTTTGCTTTTTTTTTTTTTATATTTTATTTATTTATTTTTGGCTGTGTTGGGTCTTCGTTTCTGTGCGAGGGCTTTCTCTAGTTGTGGCGAGCAGGGGCCACTCTTCATCGTGGTGCACGGGCCTCTCACTACCGTGGCCTCTCTTGTTGCGGAGCACAGGCTCCAGACGCGCAGGCTCAGTAATTGTGGCTCACGGGCCTAGTTGCTCCGCGGCATGTGGGATCTTCCCAGACCAGGGCTCGAACCCGTGTCCCCTGCATTGGCAGGCAGACTCTCAACCACTGCGCCACCAGGGAAGCCCTGCTTGTTTGTTTTTAATCCCAGTGCTTTTGCTCTGCTCACATTTGCTCTATGACAAATAAAAATTTCTGAACTTGGAACTAAGGATGTGGTTTATAACCAAACTTGAACAAAGATTACTGGTCCATCTGATTATTTGACTAGTTTTCTTATCATCATTCTTAAATGAATATATAAACATGTTTTTATTTAAAATATGCCATACGCAAGATATTATAACATGTAAGCTAACTTAATTCTCAGACGTAAATCTTCATTTAAAAAGCACTAAGTTAATGTGTTTTCTCATTTTAAACCACAGTGTGATTGTATATTTGTATTAATGGGCAGTAATAGCAACAGTATGTGATACTCGGTGGTTATTGCCTTCTCTCTTCAGTGCTAAATATTTTGGATTTATCGTATTTAATAATAACAACCATAGGTAAAGTGAGGGATATAATTTATATCCATTTACAAATACTCAACTGATACTTACAGAATTTAACTAATTTGCTCACGGGCATACCAGGAGGAAGCACAGGGCCAGATTTTAAATCGAAGACTTCTTACTCTAGAACCTCTGTATTTAACCTATTTTGAACTTTGAAAGAATTTCAGAAAGCAATAACCAGCTTTCATGCTTTTACGTGGATAAACCTGGGAATGTCAAGTAGTTGTGAAAATACCATTTCTGTATCAGCTACAGCCAGTTCATCTCCTACCATCCCACTTCCTTGGCATCGCTGATTCCCAACTCCTACTCTCCCCTCTTTGTATTCTCTCCAGGCCAAGTCCTGGGGGAAAACTCATGAAAGCACCTGGGAAAAGAAAAGAGGAAAGATGAGGTAGTAGAGGAGAACAAATTCCTAGTCTCCTCATTCAGTCTTTGCTTCTTTTGCGCATCAACAAAGTGATACAAAGTGTAGGTACAAGGATGAAAAGGCAAAGGGCCAGTGTTCAGAGGTTTCACAACCTGTAATTAATGCGGCAATTACTGACTGCAATTCTGTCCATGTTAACTACTGCCTTTTATTGCAGTCCTGCCCGTCTTCTGTCCTGAAATGCCTAAAATATACTGAACCCAGTTTTTCTCTAAGATGTAGCTGAGTCTTAATTCATTCTCTAATGTACAAAAGCCCACTACAAAATTTATCTATTATTTAGCTTTCACTATCTTACAATGAAAAAAATAGGTTAGGACTAAAATGGAGCTGTTTTCTTCTAGAATCCCTTTAAGTAATTTGTGTGAGACACCTTCATTAAAAACTCAAAGGCCTAAGTATTTGCTTCAGGAAAATATACCTTGAAGAGAATTTGTGAAAACACGCGGTGCAGTTCCTTTGTGAGTTACAGAGGGTAATCTTTTTTGAAATAAAAGTGAGAATTTAACATTAATTCATTCAGTTTACTGTGAGCCTAAAACGAACCAGATACTGTTCTAAGCACTAGGTCTCAAAGTGAACAATGTTAAAGGCCTTGGCCTTATGGAGGTTCACTGAAGAAAAGAAAGAGGCTAACCCAGGAACTAGAGGAACCAAGAAACACTTTTGAGGTTTTAAAGTAATCTGAAGCCCCAGACACACAGCCCCAGTTCTGGAGCTCTCCTCCCCCGCTACTCTTCTGGGATATCCAGACCCCTTGTCAAAACCAAAGGGGCTTCCCTCTGTGGCTTTTATGAGTTTCCATTTCTAATGGAGACAGAGGAAAAGTTCTTCATATGTGTGGAATAAATGCTTGACATCCCAACTAAGGGCTTTGAATTTGTCTTCCCATAGAAATGTGATGGTTCTCTTCATAGTCAATGGATATTGCCACCTGCTCCAATAGTATTATGACTTAAGTAGATTCTGTGAGTCAACAGAGATGTGTGTAGGTTTATATATAAACCTACACACACAAAGACACAACCTCAAATAAATGAGTGCAGATATATTCCTATTACTCTTGGAAACATATATTCAGAAGCAAATATTACATAAAATCGGTCCACATTATTAATTGATGAATAATTGCATGTTCTATGCTTCCCCATTGTGACCAGCTGACCTCCTTGAGTGCTTTCTGCCTGGACTCTTCCCATCATACCCAGTTACATGCTGCTCTCAGACTGTGCCTTGTTAGTTTGCATTTCTTGTCTTTGCCAGATTGTCGTCCCTGGTAAGCTCTATCGTTTTCCAAGTTCATATTAAAAGGAACCTCCTATGTAAAATATTTCCCCTCCATTATCTGTAACCTCCCCTCTTGTGAATAATCATAAAATTCTGTTTGCATTTATTTCACGGTACAAATATACCATTTGGAGTAATAGTTGTGTTATTCTCTTAAACCCAGCATGCTCTCCATTTCACCATCATACCAGTTATTTAAAGGCAAGGATTGAGTTTTAAATATCTGACTATTCCTTCAAAGTACCTAGCACAGATCACATACTTCGGTGAACACAGCTGGTTCATAAACTGGGCTACCTTATTCTCAAACATCTCAGTAAACACATGATTCTTAAATTGTTCACAATGCACTTGATGGGCATGGCTTTCGAATCCTTCCCACTATCTTCTTTATTTCTGTTTGTAGCACACTGCTGTATTTGAGACTGCTGCTGGGTTTTCATATTATCATTATTAAATGCTCAGTGTAAGGATTCAAGCAGGTTGTCTTTTTCCCTTTGACTGTGACTGTGACAGTTGTTAAATGTCAATGATTGACACTGCAGATTTGAAATGTATTTAAAGGTAGAAAGCTTTGTTGGCAGAAATTCACCTGTGTAAATAATACATCATAAGTAGCACCCTGCATAGTTTTCCTTGGCTTTTGGTGTGTATGGAGAGACCTTTAATCTATGGCTTTCATTCTTGTTTACAATGTATATCAAATCATGAACATACTCCTTTTTGAAAAATAAAGTGTATCTAGCACATGATCCCTGCCCCTGTTCTAATCTTTTCTAATCTATAAAAACATGAGATGTTTTCAAACCAAATATTGAGTCTATCTGACCACAAAATGGAGATTTCTTTTTTAAATAAAAGTGTGTGTTGATGGGTTTTATGGTACGCAGTTTAAACTGCTTTCCAGCCATTAAATATGGACACTTAAATACATTTCGGGCTTAGCCATCAGCTTTTAGTGGCATCAGAATTTCTTTCTATTTTGTCCTTTTATTTGCACAAATATTATTAAACACAACCAACAGTGACAGAATTAATTCATTGATATGAAACTCATTTGTCACAGAATTTGACAGATTTTTACAATACCAATATGAGACTAGGAGTTTTCATTTCAATACTGAACTTGGTGTTGCATAGATGAATAATAAAAATGATTCTTTTCTGAAAATAAATCATTTTAGTTGGCACAGATCATATAGATCATTATTTTATACCCACTTTTCTTAGTACTGTTCTTTTGGTGAATTAGATCAAATTTAGAAAAGGTTGGTTTACCTGTAAAAATAAATCCAGCCTTAACCTGCTATCTCTGGTAACACAAAGTAGTTATAAGACCAGTTCTTTCATACTGGTCCTGTGTTGTGACTCTCATGGTATCTTTATTTCTCTCTACAGATTTGATCCCCTTAGATAATCTTTGTATTCTCCAGTCAGATTGGCTGTGAGAACTGGTCTGATTAGCTTTGCTAATTAGAATCAATGTAATTGTTTCACATTGTTCTTTTGGGCAATTAAAAACCATGTGCAGGTTAGGAAGCATGTATTTTATTACAGTTGTTAGTCCATGACTACAAGTTTGAAATATACAAATTATACATTTTATATCTGGAAAGCAAGTTAAAGGCCACTCTAACCGGCTAATGGTTTTGTAAAAATCAAAAGTGTTTAAACACTTAGTCTTATAACTGTTTAATCCTGAACACAATTAAATTTTTGATAACTGTTATTGTCTCACTGGTGATATTAACCCCAGCATTTAGTCTATGACATGCTTTCTAATCTTTATATTTCAAATATCTGGACATTATCTTTAGTTCTTTTGAATATGTTTGCTATTAGAACTTTATATGAACTAATCACAAACCTTCAAGATATTCCTGAGGAGTTAGTGAAGAAGTTTGGCCAAATGTTTCACTGGTAAATATAATGGAAAGATACTGGGTTAAAGGAAATTAATCAGGTTTGTTTACCACAAGTGTCCTCAGAGCCTTTATATGTTAATGTACTTTGAGATACATGCAGAGAGGGGTCATAGGCTACCCTCCCCCTTTTTTTCCTTAAAAAATCTCACTGGACTAAGTGCTGTGCCGTATTCACTTTGCTGAATTATATTTTAGTGCTTGATATCTTACACAGCATCTTTCAAACACATCTCCCTTGATGAGTTATAGATTTTTTTGGAGTCTGGTGGCTAGATTAGATGATTTATGACAGTAACTCTAGGAGTGTGCATGAGAAAACTCAAGATATTTTTGAATCATATGAGTAAATACATTTGAAGTGGCAAGAATAAGGATCATTAACTTATTAACCATGTGGAAAAGCTGGAAAACTGATAATGCCACCTGCTCAGAAGTAATATTCCATTCACTGTTTTGGACCATGCCTATGTCCTTAACTCCTTTAGAGTATTAACACTTTAACCAACTTCCCCCTTGTTTCAGGGTTAGTGCTTACTCTCTGCTTGACCGTCTTTAGGCATTAAGGGTTAATAATAATTACCCACGACACAGTGAGCTTTGTGCCTGAGGTGATTTGTTACACTTTCATAATTGAAATTATTAATTATATTATTTTCTACATCTTATGTTTTTCTACTCTCTATTCTTGTTAAAAGTGTGTATGCATTACTTTTTATAACCTGAGAAATGAAACACATTCATAGATCTATTTTCTAATTCAACACAAAGTCTACCACATCTTTGCATTAACCAGGTATCGATATTTAGAAATTAGTTGATAATACAAAATATAAGAGAAATAAATTAGAATTTTTACAACATTTTAGAAATTTAGTGTCAAAATTTTTTAATCTAATTTAATTGATTTGTTTTTATTACAGTTGACTTGTGGATAGTTTTTCTTAAATTTTTTTACCAATACAAATTTACTGTTTTACCTAAATGATGGTATTATGTCCTTGACCTAGGAATGATTTTTAAATGCTATCTCTCTTTAAACTATACTGTAGTCTAAAGGCTAAAGTAAGTATTGACTCTGAATTTACCGGTAAGAACATGAAATATTGCCAAGGTTAAAGGAAAGTTGAAAGAACATCAGCTAGGCTAGTTGTAGTCAATCTCTGACTTCCCTTGTGTGCTAGAAGACTAATCAAATGTGCTTCCTAGAGGTTTTTACAAAACCGATGGAGAGTTTGCTACCCACACATCTTTTCAGAAATAAACATGAGTTTTTAAATGTCTGTTAAGGGCATCATAAAAAGAGATTATCCTTTTCATGAACTATCAGGGAGAAATAAGTACTTTGTTGGAAATAAGTATTTTGTCTATAAAATACGCTGTCCTCTCAATTATTTACTATGACCACGTAGTCACAGAACCATGGAACACACAAGTAGTGCTTTAAGACTATGGAATCCATTCTTTTGCCTCCAAGAGATACTTGGTAACAAAATAATTATTCCTTTCTTAGTCTTCCTCTTCCTCTTCCCTTTCCTCCTCCTCCTCCTCCTCTCTCTCTCTCTCTCTCTCTCTCTCTCTCTCTCTCTCTCTCTCTCTCTCTCGCTTGACCGAGGAAAGTAGATAATAACACATTGAGAGAATAGCTCAGTAAATAAAAATAGTCTATGCTGAAAGGAGGTTATAGTGCCGGAATTTGGCTTCTTTTAGAAGACAAGCCTTGTGTGAGTCTCCCTATTAAGCAGAGATGGATTCAGGCTGCTCAGGGGAAGCGCAGCCAGAGGCCTGGGGGACAGCCCAGGGTATTGGAAAGTGATAGAAAAACTTCAGAAAAAGTGGTGTGTTTTCAAAGGAAACTCAAATACTATGAGAAAATTAGGGGTTGGAGTTGTAGAAATTGATCCAAGTTCTCATAAATATCAAGAGCTAGAGCTATAAATTCAATTCTTTTTTTTTAAAATTCCAAAACAGATGGTCCTTTTGAAAATTTACTATGTGTAGGCAGAAAAGACTGAAAGAATAAAGGACATAAAGAGGACAGAGGGAAGAGATGTCTTTATGGGGGCAAAGTTTATTTGATAAGAGAGATGACTGAAACATTAGGGCTGAGCGTAAGTACCAGAAACATGAATTTAGAAATTAAACATGGAATTTCCGTAGTATAGCAGTGAGGGAAAATCATGTGATTCCTGGCTGCCGTGGCTGCCTTCTGCCTCCAGACATATTTTGTTTGTTTAGCAAAAGTGTTTTGGTTTTATTTTTGGTTTCTTTTTTTTTTTTTTTTTTAATTTTTATTTATTTATTTATGGCTGTGTTGGGTCTTCGTTTCTGGGCGAGGGCTTTCTCTAGTTGCGGCAAGCGGGGGCCACTCTTCATCGTGGTGCGCGGGCCTCTCACTATCGTGGCCTCTCTTGTTGGGAGCACAGGCTCCAGACGCGCAGGCTCAGTAGTTGTGGCTCACGGGCCCAGTTGCTCCGCGGCATGTGGGATCCTCCCAGACCAGGGCTCGAACCCGTGTCCCCTGCATTGGCAGGCAGATTCTCAACCACTGCGCCACCAGGGAAGCCCCTGGTTTCTTTTTGTTCTTAAACTGAATCATTACCTACATTTGCAAACTAGGAGATTATACCCAAAAGTCTTTATTTCCTGCCACTTTTGAAAAGTCTTAAATTGGCAAGGCTTAGTCTTATTCCTGTGTGGCCACAATTTTCAGTAGAGATGATGAACAGCTAACTCCCTTCAGACAGGACGTGCATTCTTCCCTTCATCCAGGCACTCACCGCAGCCTGCTTCAGACACTTACATTTCTTGCTTGGCATATGTAGGCATTTGAATTTTTAAATTTTGAAAGAGTGAATCATGATCTGAGCTTACCTTATAGAATAAAATCATTCCACATGTATTTATTAATTACCAGGCATGCGTCGGGTGCTGATCTGGGACCTAAAATATAGTGCAGTGAAGAAACCAGAAAAGTTCCTCCATGGAGATTCTATTCTAACGTAGATGGCAGGAAATAACTAGTATAATCAGCTAAAATATATAGTGTGTTGGTGATAAGTGCTAAGGAGAAAATAAAGCTGGAAAGGGGACAGAAAGTATCACTGGGTTACTATTTTAGACAGGGTAGTTAGGGAAAGTCTTATTGAGAAGGTGACATTTGTGTAAGAACCTAAAGAAAACAATCCCTGTGACTCTTTGAGGGAAGAGTGTTCCAGGCAGAGAAAAAAAATCAAGGACAGATGCCCTGAATGGATTTGCTAGTGTGTTAAAGGAACATTAAAGAGGCCAGTGTGTGTGTGTGTGTGTGTGTGTGTGTGTGTGTGTGTGTGTGTGTGTGTGCATGGGTGGGGGGTTGCATAGAGTGAACCAATAAGAGCGGTAACAAGGGTTTGGATCTGAAATGCCTTATAAATTGTTAGCAGTCCAACTTTCACTCTGCGTATGAACTGTATGTCCATAAATATTAGGCCCTAAAGGAGTTGCATTTATGCCAAACTTGCTCTAAGCTACAAATATTCCCCAATTCTCTGAAATAAAAGTAATGGTAACCTGTGCTCTTTCCCTAGATACTCCATTGCAATAGATTGCTTGGAAGAAGGGATGCAGGTTGGACCAACAGATAAGAGAATCAGAATGGTTAGATGCTAATCCTGATCCTCTTTTGATTGTTGAGTAATATTCCAGTTATTCATTCATTGCCTCTCAGCTTCACATCCACCCTTCATTACCTGCTCAGCTATAGTGGAGTTAGATCCTTTAAGCAATTTTCCTTTGCAGTAAATGCAAAATTAAACTTTGTCAGTAGAGGGTGCTAAAGCAACATGGCAGAAGGAAGAGTGTTTTCCCCTGCTGGTTCTTGTGTGAATCTGTTTTGCTTCTTGCTTTTAGTGCAAGAATGCTGGTGTAGGAACATACAGTGGTACCCTGCTTCAACCCTACACCCAGAGCGTGCAGTCTGATTCACCATCTTGCTGTAGCTTTCCCAGTGGGATACCGTATATAGTAGCTCTCTTACTGCTCTGCTGGTGAGCAGGCTCTAATACCCTGACTCCTTCAGTATGCCCACCTGCCAGCCTTGACCAGCCTGCACCCCAAAAGATATTTCCTGCTTGCCTAGCAACTGTAGACCAGCTCTGGCCTGGACAACTCAGCGAACTTCTCCAGTTAGACCTAATTCCAGACTTGGAGAGGTCTCCTCACCTATCCAAGCTGTACCTTCTTCAGGTACTCTCCCTCAGCTCTAGAGTTTTCTCTTGAGCTCTCATTACACCTTTATATTGAACTTATACTTAATAATTCTTTGTTATTTAATAATTTAAATATCATTTAATTTGTATTTACTGCTGATCATAATTCTTGGTATTAACTTTTGCCTGTTCAAATCATGGTATGGTTTCTGACCTGATTGGACCCTGAATGATACAGGTGGTAAAGCAGAATATTAATTCTGAAACTTACAGACACGTGTTTATTTTTTCAGTATTCTCAGGGACACATCAAGTTGAAAAAGTCAGCCAAAGCATTACTTGACTTGCAGTTATCAGAGATCTCAAGAGTGAGACTAGCATGACAGGTGGGGTAAGAGAGGCAACTGATAGAGGTGCAAAGCATTCTTGACTAGCAAAGTGAACTTAATAAGGAATAGAAAGATATGGCTTAATTCAGGGACTTGCATATTTATTGAGCAATTTTTGCATGCAAAGCAACTGTGTCACTTTCCCTGAAACTTACAGTGATTTTATTCACTATATATATTTGTTGAGCAACAGTTAAGTGCTGGCACCAGATAACTTATGGGTAATTCCTAGGATAGCCATATAGTGTAGACAGGGAATTTCTACCTTTCAAGTAACTTAGAGTCCTATGTGGAGGGAGGGGTCGGGGGAGAGAGGGAGGGAGGGAGGGAGAGAACATGGGTGGGGAGGGGTAGGGAAGAAACACACACACACACACACACACACACTCAGAGTCACATCATGATGTGATAAGACTTGTGATGGGGGTGATAGAGAAGTAAGAGAAAGGTCAAGTATATCAGTCATGGAGAGGTAGAGATGTTTTCAGTGTGAGCAACCTTTCAGTTAAGGACCCCAGTCTATAGATATTGCATTGTTATCTTTATGTATAACACTAAATCTCCATAAGTTAATTTCTGAGACCACTTAGTCTCATTACAAGACTTAGACACTTTGACCTACCACTTACTGTTCTTGAACAATAATTTACTGAATCACCTGGTAGTCGAATAATGAAGTCAACTTCTTAGATGCTACTCAACACTCATGGAATAATTTGCTGGCCAGATTCTGCTAATTAGAGGAAAATAATTATTTCACAAATTGGGAATACCATGCTAATCACAAACAGTCAAACTTTAATAAAACATTAGGGCAGGAAAAGCACCCAATAATTTTATTTCATCAATAAACCATGTATATCCAGGGCATACATTTACATATGGTTAAAATGTGTTAGCACAGATTCAAAACAGCATACCTTTGTTTAAGTACTGCCTCTTTTAAATAATTAGGACTTAAACCCATCCAACATTGTAATTTAAATTGCAAATAGAAAAACACAGAGGATCTATTTATCTGAATCTGTATGGTCTTAAATATCAGTGCTGGTAACAGTGCTTTTCATTTAACAATATTTTTTTCCTATCATATAAATAATACATGAGGATATAAAACTGCCCACCTGTGCTGTACCTGTTTATTATTCATTATGTTTTCTTGGGAAGTTTGGTTCCGAAATATTTATTAGTATGAACTCATCGAGTTGTTTTATCCTTCAGGAGTACATTGAAATCTTAATCCTGTTCTTTTGAGACGCAGTGAACCCTGGAATTAATATGGTAGCTGAAATAGGGGAAAGTTTAAACCGCACTTCTTTGGCACAGGATCAATGGATCTGTTCCACTGTAAACAAATGTTGGTTCAGTCAAATTAGCCATCTGTCTCTGATGAATTTAAACAGTAATGTGACACATTTTAGTACTGTAACAAGCTTTTGCTTATTTTTAAGTTTTTACAGTGAGAAGGTATCAGTGGATAATAGTAGGCCCCAGGTTTCCTCTTCAGAGGAATTCTTGAATTGCACTGTAGCATCCCTCTTCCATATCAACAGCTGCTGCAATTTGTTACAGCTGCACATTTGAAGGAACTTTCATTTCTAGATTCTACAGTTCTTAAATTCTTCCTTAAATTCTTCTACAGTCACTTGACCTCTTTTCAAAGTCTTTTTTCTTTGTGGGTTAACCAATTTAGTCTGCCATTCTTCCGTGGAGTGGTCTATAAGCTTTAACTATGTGCTTAGAGTTAGTGCCATACTTAACTTTCGAATAGACACAGAAGGTATCTGCTTCTTTTGTTATATGACTAACTTTGGGGCAAGATCATATATTTAGGGGAATTAGATCACTGAAATGCCTTGATGGCCAAGCTATATGGAATATTCATGCTGAGCTGTCAATATTGTTGGTGATGTAAATAAAAGCCTTTTACTTCTTACAAAGAAGTTATTAGTAATTCTAGATTGTCTTGCTGGAAAATTTTCACATTATTACAAACTCTCAATTATGTCTCACAATGGTATGGATATATTCTGGTGTTTATTCTTCACCACTGTTTCAACTGGTATGATTATTGACTAGTGTGATCAACTAGTTAATGGAGTACTTGTGAACTCTCAGTCTGAGTAATAGAACACTTGGAAACTCCCATCTGCTTTAGCAATGTAAAGCTCACAGGAACTTTCATACTTCACGATAGACATAAGACAATTATTACTTTTTTGTATGTGCTAATGTTGACATCACATCTGTACACACAATGCCCAAGGCTATAGATGTGCTCTATAAATATTGGACCAACAGCTGGAGGGGAAACATATATCTTAGTTCATTCAGGCTGCTATGACAAA
Organism: Balaenoptera borealis; assembly: GCF_965194805.1. Lineage (NCBI taxonomy): Eukaryota > Metazoa > Chordata > Mammalia > Artiodactyla > Balaenopteridae > Balaenoptera > Balaenoptera borealis. The sequence goes on from NC_138866.1 coordinate 51,833,433, forward strand.
ATACCATTGATTGGGTGAATTAGAAACAAAAGAAATTTATTTCTCATAGTTCTATAGGCTAGGAAGTCCAAGATCAAGGCCCCAGCAGATTTGGTGTCTGGTGAGGACCTGCTTCCTGGTTCATAGACAGCTGTGTTTTGCTGTTTCCTCACATGGTGGAAGGGGCAGGGGAGCTCTCTAGGGTCTCTTTCATAAGGGCACTAATCCCATTCATGACCCTCATGACCTAATCACCTTCAAATACCATGACATTGGGGATTAGGTTTCAACATACGAATTTGGGGGAACATGAACATTCAGTCTATGGAGACATTTAAATTTGTTTTAATAATGCATTTGTACGTATTTTATTTGGTAATTTTTATTTGCTTAACTGTTTTTGTGGTAGGTTAAAGTATGGCCCCTAATTCTTCACCGTGCCCTATGTCCAAGCCTTTGCCCGTTGTCTTGTGTCTTTGTAGTTCTTCCAACTAGAGTTAGAAATCCATTTCTTGATTTGGATTTAGCCAAGTTATATGCTTGGATCAATGGGATGTTAACAGAGATTGGGAGTGGTTTGTTATGCATTATTTTTGTGGCTAAAATTTTGACTGACACCATAGCTTTTATTGTGTATATGCATTGACTTTAGAACTATTGTTTTGGAAGTTAAAGAAGATGAAAAATTTCAGTCGGCATCTATTTCATGTTTACTTGTCCTCTTTTTTTGTCTGTGAGTTATTTATATAGGACATCACCATTCCTAAGACCCATAATTTCCCTCTATTATTTTGTCTGTCACTATTTTACTGAAATCCACTCTTCAACTCAGAGCCACTGCTTCTACCTCCTTTGTAACCCAGAGCTGACTAAACCCTTTCCTATTGTCTGGGTGATAACTGCAAACTCCTCACAATGACTGCCAACTCCCTTACAAAATCTTTCAGAACAGCCCTTTCCCCTGCCTGCTAATGTAAGACAGGACATTACTTCCATTCCAGTTAAACTGTTTGCACTTGACTTAACTTTCCAAAGTCAGGAGTTAACCTTTAGAAACTAATAAGTTCCTGACTTACATCTGCATGCCCAAGAGAGGAAAACAAAATGGCTCCTTCCAGAACAAAGAATCTGCCATAAATAGGATTTTCTGTTTCTATTATTAGAACCACTAAAAACAAATAACCATCCGTTTTAGATATAGAAGTTTTATCTTTATTATTAGTTGTTGTGTACTCTTTTATTGAGTTTGTCAGTCAGGTGTGGCTACAAGAGGAGACTGAGGAGAGGCTCAGGAAAAAGCTAAGTGTGTTATATTCACAGGTGTTAGATATGGGAGGAAGAACACATAGTACAAGGCCATGTGGAAGAACACCAGGGTGGTCAGGAGTCAGAAGACGGGAGCAGGGGAGTGCTTAGGCCAATGGCCTTGTTTGGGGTTTCCCCAGGAAAGGCAAGTCAGGGCAGGGTACACAGTTTAGGATTGGCTAGTTTGAATAATTTTGCTGGGCTTTGGGCTATACAGCTGTTCTCTGGTTGTTGGTACTGGCCCTGGGGTGATTAAGACAAAGAAATACTGTCTCCTGGAGAGAACAGGCCCCATAGAGGAGATGTGTTTGCATATCAAAGGTCTGCTCTTGGCTGGGCCCTTTGCTGTCTCTAAGAAATATCCACCAAAGGAAGGGCAGTCTCTCCCAAGCAGAAAGATTTCAAAAAATCAACTTCATAGTATACAGAAAAATTTTAAAAATACACACACATGCACTCAACAATACACTAGTTGTCAAGTCTTCAGGAATAAGAAGGTCCAGTGTCAGTGCATCCTATTACCTGAAAGAAATTGTGTAAGTGACATAAACGGAATTTATATTACTGCTTTTTAATTTTTTCATTTTGCTAGATAGGAACTAAAATATGGCGTGAATCAATGTCCAACACCTGGCAATCCTAATGATGACAAATAGATTGTGAAGAAACAAAAATGAAAACATGTTGTCATATGAATGTGGTTATCTGGCACATAACTTTTCACAATTCAGTTTCTAATTTTGAGACACAGTTTATGTTTCCCTAGGCTCTACCTGAGTGGCTTTCACAAAAGACTGCAAGAAGCACAGTAGTATTGTGTTCTTTGAGTTCTGTCCAAACAGATCTGTGAGATGTTCAGGCCCTTTAGTTTCTCTCCAGATAGTTGGGGAGTTCCTGGGGAGGCTCTACATTAAATGCTTCACTGTGGTCCTCTCATCTATCACCTGCTGTCTGACATTTTCGACCTTTCCTGCTATTGGTGCCTAATATATTCTCCCAAAGTCCTCAGACCTGGTTCAGTGTTCTTATCAAAACAATCTGTGCCCATGAAGCTACTATATTTGCTGGTGCCAAAGCTGTCAGATTCAAAGCCAGCACTTTTCCTTGTTACTTGCTTTTTTATTGAAGCCACCAGCCTCCCACTCACTGCACCTCCACCCTGGGATTTATGTATGAGGACCTGAAGACTGGACCACAGATCAATCAGAGTGACAGACGTCTTCCTCACCTTAAAGCTCTCTTACCTCTTTAGTACTAGCTCACTGCCCTTGAATCTCTATTGAGCCTCACATCTCATCCGTAAGATTTTCTTTTCCCAGAAGTTTTCTCTAACATGAAGCTCCCTAGGCATATCCAGACCCATTTGAATACTATGGTGAAAAGGTTTAGGCTGCTTAAACTAGGACCTCCTATGAAATATAAGGAATTTCTCCCAGTGATGAATCTGACCACTTCAGTTGTATTTACCATGACTAAAGGAATGTCAAATTGTACTTATTTGCTTTCTGTCTTTATTAATCAAAGAATAGAATAATAATGCTATTTAACAAATAGATATTTGGGACCTACTATGTATCATGTCTTTTGCTGAATTCTGGAGCTCATAAAACGATCAATAACAAGTGATTTATTCTTCTAAATAAGTAAGTCTACAGTCTACTAAGGACATATATATTCATTAATAATACATTCAGGTGATAGGTAGAGGATATCAGGGCATAGGCAGCATAATGAGGTCATAATTCTCAGGTATGCAAATTAGAACATAGGTATGGTAATATATGCTTTCTAAAATTATATTCTAGATATGCAGTTGTGTTTTAAGCATCCTCCCTATGTTTGTAGAGGTGGAAAAAAATGGATGGACGGACACATACCCTTCTATTACTTTATTCCTCCAAGCATTTAACCAGGCCTTAGATAGATGCATTAAACCATTTGATCCAAACATGTATGTCAGGTTGAAATTATTATTGATCAATCAATAAACCCCAACACATGTATTAATAATCAACTTCTGGATTTTCTGCAGTGCTGGATATTGTGGGACTGAGGAGTGAGGACAGGAGGGAAGACGATCTGTGCTTAGAGATTGTCACCTGATGGGCCTGGTTTCAGACATTTTTACTTTCCTTCCCAGCATCTATTTCCCCTTCTCTCCACTCGGTACCCTGATTTTCCTTTGAAGGATTCATCTGCCCCCATTGTAAGCCTTGTGTTGTGGGAAGACTTGAAGCTTCCTCTGACTCAGTAGAGCCATCTCTGATCTCAGTGATTGGTTTAGGGGTGTACATCTGACCTAAATCAGACCAAGAGAGAAGTAAACCCAGGATTTGTGTGGAAGCTGTCAGAAGAGATGTTGTCTTCTGCCCTGGAGAGTGTGATGTGAGGATTGGAGAACTGGAGCTGATGCAGCCATGCTGCTACCATGAGGGAAGGACATGATGCTGTTTCAGTGGCCACAGTATGAAGGCTAAGATGTAACTCCTCCTGTAGAAGGTAGAAGAGGGAAGCACAGTGAAATCCGCAACACTGTTGTAAAGACTTTCTGGGAATTCATTTAATCCTTATATAAGGATTATAAGTTAAAAGTTGGTGTTATTATTATCCACATTTTATAAGCAAGGGACTGAGGCTCAGATAGGTTGTTGCACACCTAATAATATTGTATTTATCTGATGGCTGTCTAAAATAATCCAAACACTTTCCTTTCCCTTTTAATATGGGACTTTGTTAGTACTGGCTTTTGCAGGACAATGTGACATGTGCACATTTTGTGATCATACACCTTGTATCCTCATTTTGAGAGTGATCATATTTGAAGTTCTGCTGAAATAGAGCTACCAGACTCCCAATGTTACATCTTCTACCCTGGAACTCAATGTTAATTTTCCAGGCAAATTTTAACCTCCTTTGGAAAATTAATTTTAGCCTGGAAACCTAATGGAGTGTAGGTTACATGGGTTTAATTAACTTATAATTCAGATAAGGAAACCTTTAAGGTGAATGCTAGAAGAAAATTATTCTTTGTTTTATCTTACCTATCATTTTGAGTGCTGCTCCCTCATGTTTCCAAGTAGCAAAAATTCAAACTAAAGAAAATATGATTCCTGTATGGAAAATGCTTGCAGTTGTGTAAATGTCATAGCCGTACATAGCCTGCAACTCCTTCTGTGCATCTGTACAATTGCCTTGAATGACAGGATTTCCAAAATAGAAAAGTCTCCAGCTGTGACACGCAAAACAACATTTAGTCAAACACGCAGACTTCTTTCTTACCTACTGAAAAAGATTCTCTCTCCAAGTAGAGTTCTAGTTGACCATTCTCAGTGTTTTTCGTGACAGAAAAGAATTCAGAAATTCAGGTCAGGAGTTCAGAATGCTGGAACAGAGCTCTCTGTAAAAGGTCACTAAGAGTGTGGAAATGATGAAAAACGGGAGAAGAATTCTCCATTTTTCCGTTACAAAAATACAGCTTTTTTCTTTTTTATTACTTAGTGAAATATTCTCTATAAAAATGCAAATAATAAATGTTCAGGTAGATATTCCAAGAAACAATGGAACTAATGTGCATCTCTGATTTATAGTTTTTTCAGGATGGTTATACGAAAAGGGGCTCGCTAATACAGTAAAGAGCTGTATTGCAGATGTAGTTTGTTATGAAAAAGTCCTTAAAATCTTTCTCACTGATACTCTGAGATAATGATGTCTGCCCCTTGTCCAGAAAACTTTATGAAACTGTTTCGTGGAATACAGATAGTCTCTACCCAAGAGTGGATGTTCAGATAGATAATTTTCTCTGTATAGTAGATGGATTATCTTACAAAATAAAATCTATTGATAATCCTTATTCATGAGCTTCCCAATTCGATGCAAAAAGACCATTTATTTTAGGCTAAGTAAAATTATAAAAAATTATTTGATCTAGTCAATTCAGTCTAAAAGCTAATACATCTGAAAGAAAATCAGTCTTAACCATCATTTCTATTACACAGATCATTAAAAAAATAACCTGGTTAAATGTAACTTTTAAACATTTGTTATACCGAATTTTGTTGGCATAATGTATCTATAATTTCAGTGAATGTTTATTTTCTAGTCTTATTACCTGAAAATCTGCTGGAAACCTACTCTCAGACAATTATAGAAGAGACCATAATTTCTGTCTTCAGTTGGAAGATAGAAAGTTGCCACAAGTTTCCACGGCCACTGACTGAAGAACTTCCATATTTGAGACCCGTAACAATATGGTTGTTTGATGGGAGCATATATTGTTCTGTAAACAGCTAGAGTATAAGCTCGAGGGGGCAGGAACAGTGTCTGTTTTGTTCACTGCAATATTTGGCTTGCTAAGCTTCCTGCTGTGCCCACAGTGAGCACTGATTAAATATTTATTGAGTGAAAGCTTTGGAAGGCAGAGGTGGAATTTAGCAGTGCTGTGTCTGGGTACAGGAGAAGGAACACTAGCCCACTTGGGCACAAACAGATAAGAAAAGGCCTGGCTTGGCAGCAGTTCTTGTAAAAAAGATGTGTTGGTTTTATTTGGCCTTGAGTTTAATGTGCACCTGCTCTGAAACATGGGTACAAAAAAATGTCTGGGATAATCATATGCTATATCATAACATCCAAGGAAGGGATCTTATTTTGTTAACTTCATGTTCTCCTGCCTGCATTTTCAGTTTCTGCCTTCTGATTGTTTCTTGCCTTTAGTTGCTAAACATACCTAAGTCTCTTTTTTTTTTTTTTTTAACATCTTTATTGGAGTATAATTGCTTTACAATGGTGTGTTAGTTTCTGCTTTATAACAAAGTGAATCCGTTATACAGATACATATATTCCCATATCTCTTCCCTCTTGTGTCTCCCTCCCTCCCACCCTCCCTATCCCACCCCTCTAGGTGGTCACAAAGCACCAAGCTGATCTCCCTGTGCTATGTGGCTGCTTCCCACTAGCTATCTATTTTACATTTGGTAGTGTATATATGTCCATGCCACTCTCTCACTTTGTCCCAGCTTACCCTTCCCCCTCCCCATGTCCTCAAGTCCATTCTCTAGTAGGTCTGTGTCTTTATTCCCATCTTGCCCCTAGGTTCTTCATGACTTTTTTTTTTTTTTTCCTTAGATTCCATATATATGTGTTAGCATACGGTATTTGTTTTTCTCTTTCTGACTTACTTCACTCTGTATGACAGACTCTAGGTCCATCCACCTCGTTACAAATAACTCAGTTTCGTTTCTTTTTACGGCTGAGTAATATTCCATTGTATATATGTGCCACATCTTCTTTATCTCTTGAGTTAAAACTAAATAACTTACCCACTGCTTTATCACTTTTCTTTCTGTCCTCAGCAAAGATCAAGGAGAATAATTGAGCACTGATGTCTTCCATTTCTCCTTTCTCATTTCCTCTTACCTCTGTGAAACCTGGCTTTGCCACCACTTCTTTACTCAAAATATTTCCATTTAAGCCCCCCATGCTGGTATTATGAGGGTCCCATGAAGAGGGTGTTTGTACGAATCTTTGCTACATTTGAGCCTCTGCTCACGTCCTCTTTTTTGAAACTGTTCTTTTGCTCATGGAGAGTCTTCACAGTTTCCTCTTTTCTAACTACCCCAATCTCACTTCTCTCCAGCTTTTATACTTTTGCTTTTTCCAAGGTTCTTACCTCAGTTTTCAGTCCACTGAGTGTCTCATGGGCAAAGGCTTCAAGAATAATCCTTTCCACTGTTAGTACTTTTTACACATCCTATATGCTGATGGCTGCCTTTTTCTTTCTTTCCTATGTCAACTGAAAGCAATGCACACCCTAAAAGTTGAGAGTTATGTTTTATTCGTCAGACTTTTCTGAGGACTTCAAGCCCGGACACAGCATCTCAGATAACACTGAGAAACTGCTCCAAAGAGGCAAGGTGGGGGAAAGGGGAGCCAGGATATATAGGAGTTTTTGCAGTAAAAGACAACGTAGTCGGAACATCAAAAGATTACTGTTAATAAAAGAAAACCAGATATCTCAAGTTAAGGAGTTTAGCGCTTTCCTATGTATGGGAAGATGCAAGAGTCTGGGCTCACTGAAATCATACCTTTGATATGCACCTCAGCTATCTGGGGTCAGTATCCTGTCTTTTCTCATCCTGAGTTTCCTAAGGGTGCACCGTTGGGGGTGGCTGCAGTGGCTGACTGGTAGATGAACTTGGCAGTGGGCAGCCCATTTGTCTCCATCCTGAGTTCCCTCAGGGCTCACCATCTGGGGGGCTGTAATGTGATGGCTTGATGGCTGCAGCATCCTTTGTTTACTGGTATGGCAGGCAATATTTTAGTTTTCACCTACCTCCTACCTTTCCTTTCTCTCTTCCTTCCATCCCTCCTTCTTTTCTTTCTATGCATCTATCTATAAAAGTCGTGATGGATAGACAATAAAACAGTGACTGTCTGCTGGTGGGAATCAAGAGGTAGTTTCTAGTTTATTCTTCATAGTTTTATTCCTTTTCTGATTTTTTTTACAGTGAATGAGAATTACTGTTTTAATCAGAAGTAAAAAAAAAAAATTGTTTCTTATTAGAAACAAACAAATGAACAGCGAATTTGCTCAAGAATAAATGCTTTCTTCAACACGCCCACTATCACCTTACACACTTAACTTTACTCTCTGTGTCAAGTGAAGTTAAGGGTGGGGATCATATCTTAATTATCTTTGTAGAATGTTTAGCACAGTGCTTAGGATTTAGTAAATATTCAACAAACATTTTTGAACTATGATAACCTCACTGCACCCTGCACAATTAAAATCACATATTCAAATCTTGATGACATGGGTGAAAATCCAAAGCAGACAGGACTTGGGCCAACACCCTGGAGAAAAGGGACCACCATGGTGGTCTCAACAGATCATTCTAGTTTTCTGTCACAGAACTTGTCAATTTTCAGCAGAGGGAAGAGAGACCGAGGGAAAGTGTCAGCCAGGAGCTTGCAACAGACTTGCTGGGCTGGAGAGAGAAAATTTAGTATTCAGGGCTACCGAGTAGATCAGGACATGAGGAAGAAACCTCCAAGAACTGAACCAGAAATAATATATGTGATTTCCTCTGAAAGCATTTTCCAATTCTTAAACTATACATGTGCAGGGTGAAACTCCTAGAAATCAAGTAGAAACCTGTTCCCAGGAGACCAAAGAGCTTAGCAAAGATATCAGCAACCTGGTGGTCCTAGTGAGAGAGAAGTTAGAGTTCAGGGCCCAGGAAGGTGGAGTGGCCCTTGTTGATTTCACAGGCTTTCAGTCTTGATCCCAGAGGTACTCTCACCTAGGAATAAGGGCAAACTGGAAAAAAGACCAGCCCTAACAAAATCCAAAACCCACGCTTAACTGAATATGCCAGTATTCTACCTGCCTTCTAGAATTTGGTTTGGAATAACATCAACCAGAGCCTTTGCAACAATATTTTATATATGATGTCTAGTAGTCATTTAAAATTACCTAGCACGCACAAAAACAAGTCCAGATAACTAAAAATAAAAACAAAATTTTATAGACAGAGACCCAGGGGATGATTTAGATATTGGAGTTATCAGATAGGAACCTCTAAATAACTATGATTTATATTTTCAAGAAAATAGAAGAAAAAATGGAGAATTTTCCCAGAGAACTGGAATCTGAAAAAATGCAGTGACTGAAAATTAAGGATCCAGTGGTTAGGTTAATCACAGATTTGACATGTTGGAAGAGAGGATTAGTGAACTGGGAGATAAAATGACTTAAAAATATCTAGATTAAAGCCCAGAGAGGGAGAAGCCTGGAAAATGAGGAAGAGTATAAAAAAAGTGACATATGCCTAACATATATATATAATTTAGAGTTCTAGAAAGTGAGGTGCAAGAGAATGGGACAGAATCAGTGAAAATTTTCAAAAACTGGCAATTAAGCCACAGATCCCAAAATCTTCAGACTCCAAGGAGGAAAATACAATGACAAACCACACCTAGGTGCCTCGCAAACTACTGCAAACAAAAGAGGAAGAGAAAATCTTAAAAGCAGTGAAACTACATTTTAATTTTGTTCATTTCTGAGTTCCACATGTATAGAAGGTGACTGATGAACTAGAGCATATCCAGTGGCAAGTGTCCAGAGATCATAAAACACCTAGAGACTGGACCTAGAGACCAGGAAATAATAAAAAGGTGAAAGAAGTGGGAATGTTGAACCAGAAAAGAGTGAGTGAGACAATTATAGTAGTCTTAAAATTTTGAAGTGTTGTCAGGATAAAAAGGCAACTTACTTGTTCTGTGTTATCCAGGGGACAGAGCTAGGATACAAGTTGAAAGGAAGCAATTTGTGACTCAGCATAGGAAAGTTTAATAAATATGCCTGAATGAAAATGACACAGTGAACTCTGGAACATTGGGAATTTTTAAAAACTGAGATTTCGATGACCAAGTTTCCGAGAGGTAGAAGGTATTTTTTTTTTTTTTTTTTATTTCCATACATATTTCCATACAAATACAAATATAAGATTTTTAGAAATTTCATGTAATGTCTGAAACATTTATATTAACATATTTCCATACATATTTCCATACAAATACAAATATAAGATTTTTAGAAAGGTATTTTTAAACTGAACGTGAGTTTAATGAGCTCTCCTGTAAGACTCCTTGCAACTCTAAGATTAAATAATTCTATAATGTACATTCCAGTGAATGATTGTTGTATTTTCATGACCAGCACTGATTTAAGAAGCTGTCCATTTAATCCTTAACTCAGCAAATGTTAATGAGTACCCACTTCATGTAAGGCCCCATCACAGGCAGAGGAACTACCAGGAGACATAAGACACAGTTTCTGGCATCATCTGGATCGTGTACTTGAGAAAAGCCTATTCTGGAGAGTTTATATCTTATTCAGGCCACTATAACTTAATACAAGGGAAGATAGGACATATATTATTAAAATGGAGCTGAATAGTGTAAAAGAATAATTCATCTCCACTAGATGGGTGTTATATTCCTTTTTACAGAGGGGATTACACACTGTTTGTCAAACTGAACACAACTGCTATAAATATAACCCTTTTCAGGACAGCCAGGTGATCTTAGCATACTGTTGCTTCAAGGCTCTAGAAGGCATGCTTAGTACCTCAATATTGTTAGTTTAAACAATCTTGTATTTCTTCAACGAACCCTAGTTCCAATGATTCCAATTCTCTATCATGAAGTGATCAAATAAGTCTTTTTGTGGTGGTAGGAGAAAGATGTTATTAATAGTAATTTTTAAATGCATTTTCTGTGCCATTAAATCAAAATCCTCTGCAATTATTTTCTACTTCAAACATTTTCTCCTACTTAAATCTAAAGGGATTGAGAATCTTTGATCCCGTCATTTTAATAACCCAGGTTGAGGGGTTGGCTTACACTGTAGTCTATAATGATAATGACACATATCTTCAAAAACATACTTTTCATACCAAATTCTATTTTTAAAACTATATTCATAGTAGAAAAGAGGTTTTACATTTTAAAAGCACCTTTTTAACTGGAGGGAAAAAAAGAAGGAAATACCACATATCTCAGGTCTTTTTTATCTGTCCTTGATTTGCCCTCAAGCATCACAGAAAAATATTGTCAGTTCCACTGCCAGAAGATTGTTTTCTGGGGAAAATAAATGTTTCAACTGTGACATTGTGTTCCCATTTGATACACCTTTCAACTTGTAAGCTGCTGAAGAAAGAAATAGGGATATTTTGTTTCAGTCACAAACTAAGGCAAAAGCAACTTCTAATAAGATGGATAGCAAAATAAAAATGGAGATGTCCCTTCGTTGGGATCCTGTGCTGAAGGCTTAATGAACCTATGTATAGTCGAGCTGTAAGCTCACGTACAGGCAGGCACAGAAGCCTGGAATCTCTGTGGGGCAGGGTGTCTGGAGGTCAGAGCAGAGCACAGGTGCACTTGCCTTTCCATCTCCCTGAATGGTCCTTCCCTGTAGTCATCCCTTCAAGTTTCATGTGAATTTAGGTCCAGAGAATCTGAAGATTTTATGGCCCAATTAGAGATGTAACCTCCCTGTGTTCCACATTTCAGCCTGTCATTTCTTTTTTCCACTTCAAATAGGAGATTATGTTTAAAGTGTACTGATCTAAGGGCCTTCTTTCTCTAAATTGCTTTAAAATTAAAAAAATTAAAATTAAAATAATAGCCAGTAACTTAGGGTCAGTATCCATTAAATTATCTTCAACCCCTACTGTTTGTGTTACCCCCTACTGTACATCCCAGATTATTTTGTTGGTTCTGATTAGTGTAGGTTTTCCGTTAATAAAATTGTATACAAGGGAGTACTTTGTCATTCAAAACTGAATGAGCAAGGTAAATGGACTTGATTGTATATTCATTATTTTTTTGGTCCTCTTTGGCCTTTGCTTAATAGGACGGACAGGCTGTTTCTTATATCAGGGGCATGTCGTTAGTGTTTGATAACTATATGAATTCATACAACAATACCGATGAGCCAGTGAAATTAAGTTTTTCAAAGGGCAGTTTTAATTTGTTGATTTGGAGCTTGAAAATGTGGGTTATTTTGTGATTGAATAACATTCTTGAATGTTTAATGCAGGGCTCCATTTACCTTGATTAGCTCAGCAATTCACTACATATTATTTCCAAAGATGCTAATCAATATTAAATCAAAATAGACTGAATTGCCTCTGAAATTGTGAAGATTGCCTGAAAGTGTCAATCTCTTTGGGAAATTGAAATTCTGGCATCTTAATGAATATAACCTCATTATGGAAGTACTATATAAGAATAATGGGTTTTGGAAATATAAGCTGGGGTTAAATTTCTGAACATAATAGTTACTTTTAAATTAATTTAGCCCTAGAATTATTTAATCAATTTCATTCCAATTGGAGGAAATAACCTGTGGTATTATTGTGGATCTCATTCCTTCCAGTTGATAAAATTTGAAATTTAAAAATACTATCTTATTAGTTATTTATTACCTCATTCATTTCTTCTGGACTGTTCAAACATTACAATTTTAAATATTCTCCCTGATCCGATGGCAATGACACTGCTCAAAACTGCATCTATAAAGTTATTTAAAGCAGAAATAGAAGACAATTTCTTTAGTGAACATACCCAACTGAATATAGCATTTCTAATTATATTTAATTAGTGTATATATGTGTATATATATATATATATATATATATATACACACAAATATATTAATGTATTTTGGATATTCAAATATTGGAATACAACATTACATTGTTTTTATTAACCTATGTAACACATTAAAGGCAGACATTTATACCTCAAGAGAAAATAATTGGCTTGCCTATAGAAAGAAACTGAAATGCAAAGCCTTCTGACCACGGGTTTATATTAGTTCATGTGTTTATTTTAGTTCAATGGAGTATTTAAAATAAGAGGGGAATAGAAAGGGAAAGTATGTTCCCATTGAAGATTCATTGAGGGGCTAAGATATTAAGAAGTAGAAGGAGAGGTTTATTTATCCAAAAAGGAAGTGTAAACATGCATAGGGAGATAAAGTCCCAATATTTTAAAACATGAAGGCATTCTGAAGAGTGGTTCTAGCATTTTGGAGGTTGTAAAATCCCATTTCAAACTTGAGCTCCCTTCATTACTGTCCTTGGTCCTTTAGTTAAATTATTAAACTCTCTGAGCTTTAGTTTTTTCATCTATAAAGTGAGACTAATTACAGCTGCTGTATAGTTTTCTCTTTTTTTGTGTGGGTTTTCTTTTTTTCTTTTTGTAAGAGAAAGGGTAGGGGAAAGATCAAGATGTAAAGAACTTAGCACTGTACCTGGTAGATGCTCTTGTTATAACTGCCCTTAAATGCATGAATTATGAGTCAGGGAACTTTACAGAGTACACTGAGTAAGGCTGAAAAGAAAACATGTAAGAGCATCCAAGAAAATATTCTCCAAATTCAGTTTCTGTTGCCTTATTCAATAATTGAATATTAAGAATGACAGTCATTGAACCAATGATTAAGATCCCCTGGAAGGAGGGAGCAAGTGTTTTCACGGAAAGATTGAGACTGGATTTGAGGGAGGTGGAAAATCAATTTTAGTTTCTGTGTATGTGTGTGTCTACAAAGTGGAAGTTATCTTTGTTAATTGCTATATCGATGACAGGTTTTGCCACCCTTGAGTTTAAATCAATGACAAAGTGTCAATGCTCTTTAATAAGCATTAGAAAAGAAATAAAACTCTGATGTGAGTTGAAATTCATTCTGTATTAAAATTATTTTACAAATTATTTTCCCTTAATTTTGGATGACACAGTTCTTATACTTTAAGAATGGTCAATAATTAGCTGTAATTTGGATTATTCTTTTAACTTAAGAGAAATTTATTTGATACTTTCATGTAATGAATCCAATAGTTGGGAATCATATTTCAAGGAGTGGTTACTGATTCCTGCAGTGTTCTGAAGTGTACATTCATTTCCAACATGTCAGGTGCTTAATTTAAAACACTTACTGATTCTTGATTTTTGCTTGGCTGTGAGCTCATGTATTCTAATGGAGTTGTTAATAAAATGTCAGTTTTCTCCTGTTCTGTGTCAATTTTCTGACTACACTTGCTTGTGATCTGCCATAGGCAAAAAAATGGCTAATATAATTTCTCACGGCTTGCAAACTACTTACGCTTTAATGTCCATCTTATAGATTTTTGCATTAGAAAGTTCACATGGGTTCATAATATGTAGCTTTAATTAGCACTGATATCAGCCTCTTCTGGGAAATTAATCCCGTGAGTTGCTTCTAGTGTGTTAATAGCTGCCACTGTGATTTGGACAATCATTTTCAGTGTTTTAAGATTTTAGACAGTGTTTTTGTTGTTGTTGTTATTCCTATTTTCAGATACCCTTGAGTGCATTGTGTTTAGCTAGTTTCTGAAAGAGCAAATTCATTGAGTTCAAAACATGTGGTGGCTTGAAAAAAGGAAAGGAAAACACCATTAAAAAGAGAATAGTCCGCGGTGAATGCAAATCCTTAGAAAGCTCTTGGTTACTACCAAGAATAAGTGAAGTAGGGTGATTTAATGGTGTGGTGCTTCACAGAGAACATGGCTTAGAGGTCTACACTTCAGAGTACCTGAGATCTGGAATTAGCCTATCTAACAAACCAAATGCATAGACATGGAGCTAGCCTTTGCCAAATCAGAAGTGAATTTTCAAAAATCTGAGTTAGTTCCAGTATGGTTCTCCTTGTTCTCAAGCAGTGAGTTCAGCTGAGTTAGTATCTGGCTTCATGGAGAGAAAGAAGAGTATCAAGAAGAGTAATGGCCTTCCAACTCCGTGCACTAATTTACCTGAGATTAATATTGGAGAGAGGGGGAAAGTTTGTTAGACTCTTGCTTCTCTTTTAATTCCAGAAAAGAGGGGGAAGAGTTCTTACTGAGTTGGAAATCACTGTCTCATAAACTGTAGTTGCTTGGATACTCAAAGGTAAGAATGGCTGTGTACAGTATAAACTCATGATTTGTTTCCAGCTGACAGGATGACTTAGAAGAACATTGAGACAAAAGGACTTGGAAAGTAATCAGGAAGAGTAATGGGAGACAGAATACTTCCATTTCTCGTCTGACAAAAAGAAAAAATCAAATAAAATCTTGGGAGAACTTTTTTGCCATTTTTGTGCTTTCTTTTATTGCCCATTTTTCAAAGAAAACAATCAACCATTTCGACTAAGCATTACGTGTAAGTTCAAATTCTTTCCCTTAAAATGGAGTTGCAATTTAATTGCCCAAATGAGGAGTATTTTTAAAGTCACACATTGTACATAAAGTTTCAATTTTTAAAAAAATTTCATGAGAAAAGAGAAAAATGAAACCCCAAAAACAGGTGGCCAAAAGTATTTCGAGCTTCCATCTGAAGAAAACCTGCGAAGACTGAATCAAAAAACTAAATCAGCTCCTCAAATAAGAACATAGCTGTGAGTAAAATATAAAATAGGTTAAGAACTAAAGATAAAATTGAACAAAATATTTTTAATCGATAGGGATCTTAAAACTACAATACTACTTCTTATTTATTTTCTATGTTTTCGAGCATTCTACATAAAGATGAATATTTTATAAAGATACTCACTAGTACTTGCTAAAATAGGAAGCAAAATAGCACTAAAACATTTAGGTTTAATAGCTTTTTTTTTTTTTTAATAAAAAGAGGACATGTGGCTGCCAAAATAGGCAACAGTTAGAAAGTGAAAGCTGTAAAAATGATGATGACCTAGCACTTACCTGGTTGTGTGTGTCTCCTGAATATATGTGTGACAGCTCCCAGTGTCACCAGACCTTATATAAAGCAGACTGCCGCCATAGATGGCTTAGGGCTCTTGGGTAGCCATTTGTCAAATTCCTGTAAGTGATTTTCACGTTAGTCCTCAGCTTTCCTGTTTTTTAAAAAAAGCTTCTCTATAGGGATACCTAATGTAACAGAATATCAAATAGAAAATTAAAGCAGGAAGCAGGTGTAAAATAACAGTACATTTTCTTGGCAAGTACACTGCTGCAAATTATCTGTTATAGTGTGTGATGTGTACATCAGTGATAGAAAGCCTAAATAGTGTTTTGTTTTGTGCTAAACACTTAGTGTCATATAATAGTTTGCACCAATTTTTATATATATATATATATATATATATATATATATATATATATATACATATATCTATGCATATATATAATTTTAGCAAATATTTCCTCCAGAAATTATGTATTATTATATGTAAATATGTTAAAAATTATATGATTGTTTTCTTTTTATTCAAAGGAAATTTATCAAATCTCTTCTACCTCAATATCTATGAAGTCTATTGACCTCACCACCGCCTGCTCACCCTCTACCCCCACAAATTTAGTATGTTTTCATGGGTAGAATTTTCTGCCTCTAGAATTCTGAAGTATCATTTAGTCAGTTGCTGGGGAAGCATTATTTCTTAACCCACCTTGATAATATGCATATGCATACTCACTTATATCAGCATACAGTATCTCCTTACTCTTTACTGGTCCAGCCACTTCCAAAGTATCTCCTTAGTTCAACTGTGTCACGCCCCCTGACACCCACCAAACACCCCCCCGCCACACACACACACACACACACACACATTCTCTCTCCTCATCGTGGGCATTCATCACCTTAATTTTTTATACTGTTGGATTTAAAAAATAATAATAACTGAAAAGAAAGGAAAAGAAAAAATTGAGGAAACTAAGACATGCAATACGTTGAGGACATCTTTTCTTTATACCAAAAATTTCCAGTTTTCTGGTTGAGAGCTAATAGTTTAGTAAATAGGGAATCAATGAATTCACATAATTAGGTTATTAGGCATTTTTGTAATTTTCATGCATTCAAGTATGTTATTCTTCATGTCTGAATGATATAATGTCTTCAATACCCTTATGTACAAATGTGTGAAATAACTGACAGTCAGAAGGTGTCTATGTACTGCTCAAGTTCATTGAGCTGATTCCACAGCAGAATCTAAATTAGAGTTCATTACCTCTATCTTTCTGGAATGGGCTAATTTTATACTGAATCATCTAATATAGTGTTTTGCGTATAATATAAATTCAACATAATGTAAGTTTTTGTTTCTCTCTGATTTGCATATTGCTTGTTTAAAATGAAAGAGTTAAGAGAAGTTAATATTTTTGAAAGTTATAACCTACTTTGTATATATTTTGCTCTAAATATCCTGTTTTCTTCTCTCTTTTTGTACCCGTGGGAGGAGTGTACAATGGCACACTAGTATCTCTGCATTAACTTTTGCTGGAGGATGTATTTTGACATCATAATTTCCCTTCAGAGCTCTAGGGTGTTTTAAACTTGACTTCTCTCCATTTCAGTCATTGAACGACTCCCACCTGCCGTCTGAATTAAACTGTAAAAGTCAGGTGGAAGCATTTTTGGCAGGCATGATTTTTTTTTCTCATGTACTTGTGAAAAAAAATTCAACCTAAGATGCCTTTTATCTGACTGACATTTTCAGTCCAAAAGGAGGATAAATAGTCATATGTGAAAACATTTGTTGATGTTTGTAAACGATTTGTTACTGTCACAACTACTCTGAGTCTCAATCTGGGATTCCTTCTGAAACAACTTCTGATTGTTTCTCTGCTGAATGTATTGCAGCAGGCAATTTTTTGGTAAATGTAATATCCATTATTTTTGTTCTTACGTGTAAGAATATATTTTCTGATCATTTTCTAGTTTGCTTTTGAATTAGGAATCTTTCACTTGCACATGGTAGAAAACCTAACCCACATTGGCATAAAAAATAAAAAATAATTTGACTTATATATCTACAAAATAAGAGATTTTACTGACTTGAGGCACAGTTTGTACTAAATGTTCATGATGTCATCCAGATTTTGGCTTTTTTCTCTGTAATTCTCTAGCTGTGCACACGCTGTGTGTAGGCATAATATTCAGGTCGGCTTTCCACATGATGGCCACAGAGGGGTCAAGCCTCATAACTTCACACCATGAAGTCTGGAGAAAGAGGAGGCATCTGTTCTGGTAGCTCCCCTAAAAAAGAGGGGGAACTGCTCTCCTGGCAGTCCCAGTAAATACCTCCTTATGGTTCATTGGCTTGATCATCCCTGAACCAAAGTCTGCAGCCCAGAGTATGGAATTTGCTATCTGGTTTAAGCAATGTGGCTTTCTGAACCTGAGGCTCAAGAGGCAGGGAATGAAGTGATGTGGATTAGCTGGAGGAAAGTCTGGGTGCTGTTGAAGAGAGATTAGTGGAGATTAGATACTGAGGAGGCAATCAACAAATGTCTGCTCCAGGTCTATGCATAAAAGACCACTTCCTTTATAAAAAGAAGCATTGATTTGTTTTTAATGTCCTATACACTAATGGTTTTACTTGGTAAAGTGTAATGCAGAGGGAGGATTAGTAATAGGTATGAAGAATTGAAAATGCAAATGGGGGTCCACTGTGGCCATAAGGATCACCTATAAAAAAGCTTTGCATAAATGCAGTCAATGCATAGAAAAGGTACTGAGTCTTTTGAATTGGGGTTAATGATTGAGCTGTGCTTATTTTCCATTATCTCTAGGAATGAAGGGTCTCTATCTGCATTTCAGTAAATCCTCTTTGATTTAGGTTCCTAACAGTTGAATTCAGGCAAATCAGCTTAGTAACTGGTTGTGGTTCTAAAATTTAATTGGTGGTTCAGAACTCAGAATGAACATGTAGATATTGATTCTGTACTATTTTCAAGATGAGAAGACTGAGGTACAGAAAACTGGGCAGATTTGTCCAGGGTCACACAGTTAATAAGTGGCTGAAACAGTGTTTATACCTGTGCAGTCTGTGCTGTTAATCACTGCCTTTCAGACTTTGTATACTTTTCTCCTAAAAAATATTGTGGAACTTGATGATTCACTCATGTTTCCAGACTTGCCCACCATGGCTTATTTATTTCTTCATGCAGCTGAAGCATAATAATCTAAGGCTTGAAATTAACCCCTTCAAATGAGAGATTCCTCTCTGGTCTCTGTCTCAAGTACTTGTTGATGTTTGGCATTCGGCCACTGAATATTCATTCCGTTATCAGTGTTGGGGGGGGATTCCAAAAGAGTCAGGAAGCAACGCCCCACTGATCCCTATGCAAATATAAACAGAAGATATTTCATCTCCCTGTTCTTGGCCTGCAGACATGTCATCACGTGACCCAGACTTGGCCCATCAGTTGTGAACTTTACATCTTTGTGTGTGCAGGGTGTTCACAGGTTATTCACCGTGGTGGTAACCAAACTGAGATTTCGACAGCACTGCTGAAAATTACTGTGATGATGCCAGGGCCGGCATCCTAAATATCCATGCCTGTGGCATCACCTTTCTGTATAATCAATGGTCTAGCCCCTCATCCAGGCCTAATTCTCTTTTTCTATACAAGTTATGAGCCACCCTAAATCCTGAAATAAATTCCTTTCCTGCTCAAGCTATTCACAATCACTTTCTAATTCTGACTGGCAGAACCACTTTTTCTGCTCCCTGTTCTTCAACTAACCTTCTGTTTATTCAGTCAACTTTATAGGAAAATACAAAATGGGCACAGATACAAAGGTAGAACTTTGCATATATGAAGAGATAAAGTATAGTTAATCTTTATTTCAGAGACAACTATGCTTAGATTATCTAGAGAAATTCATCCCAGGAGATGAAATGGACCGCTAGTCTCTTGCTGGTATCATAATAACTAGAGAGGTGAGAAAAAAGGAATAACTTGGGGAGAATTTTTAACATTGTTGTGACGCCCTTGTAATCAAGAGTTTTGGCTGCTAAGGGGTATCTGAAAGTAGCAGAAAAAGAAATGAAGAGGAAAGATGACATAAGAGGAGGGAGGAAAGGATCTCTTAGTCGGGACTGTTATTCATAGGTGGTCATTCAATTATAAGGCAGAATTTACCTTATACAAGTATAAATGAAGTACCACCTGTATAAAATGTACTGCAAGGCATGGAATCTGACAGAAGTATACTGATGATAAAATTACAAGGTATTCTTCAGGACCCAGGACTGATGTTAATAGGTTTGTGGTCTTCTGGAAAAATCTCAAGAGTTTCCAGTGTTCTCATCTGTAAAACAAAGATTAGAGGCAACTATAGATTCCTCCTTCTCCAATCATCCTGGAAGACTCAGAAGAAAGACAGAATTTCAGAAGTTAATTTTAGCCTAGGAGGACTTCTTGATCTAATTTTACTTGCCGCCTAAGCCCATGAGGAGCTCACAAATGAAGGATGGCTTGTACATATCACATTTCTCAGGAACTTGGAAGCATTACCAATCTCTCTTTTTAGACTTTGAAGAAGGAGGAACATTGTCTGAAGGGAAAAAAAACATGTGTTAGGTGCAGTTTTCTCTTAACCTGGAGCAAGTAATTACAACAAGTACCACTCCACCTTTCTGAAAAACAAAACAAACAAGGAGGAATTTAGTAAAAAGTCTGTTAAGGTGCCCTAGCTAAAAATCAGAGCTCCTTGTTAAGTGGGCTGGTGGTTGCTTTGCTGTTAGCTTCTGAGTTGCACCTTCTTCTTCAGTGTCACTACATTCTTCATGGTGTTTTAGCCTAATAGACTATTCCTAGAAATCAACAAGATTTGTTGAGTATTTACTGTATTTCAGATATTACACATTATCTCAATATAACCCAGTATCATCCAAAGGTGCTTAACAAAGAGGGAAGGTACAAAATAAATGAATGTTAGTTGGTTTATGAGTTAGTGACTGTCTTAATTTGGACAAATCATTTCATATTAATTTTTGCAGCATTAGAAATGGAGGTCAATGAGTTTGTAACTCAGGACATACGGGAATGCTAACCTAATGTGCTTTTCAGTTCTTTGAATTTCAGACATTCTGCAGCAATCACTTATGTATGGTTACTAGCCTTAGGCACAATATGCATTAGAACTCACATGCTAGGCAGTGTTTACATTGGAATTGATTCTGCTTTCGATTACTGAATGAAATGCTTATTTACCCATTCAATTTTTAGACCCCCAAATTATCGCTCTATTTCTCTATGTGGGTAGAAGAAAGATCACTAAATATACTAAGTAGGTATATTTAGATTTAATGGTCTAACATTTTTTATGTAAGGAACCCTAGAACAAAAATATTAAATTATCCCATGAGTTTATTATAGTAATTGTTTTAGAAAATATCTTTCATTGTAAGCTCCATTAGCACATAAACTATAATATTACTGTTTTGTTCATTGCTGTATGGGCATGTAGAAAGTTCTCAATATGTATTTGAAGAATTTAAGTGAATACTTCTCTTATATAATTTGTTAAATTTCCTATTTTCAATTAGCCAGCACATTCTCTCATCACGATCTTTACTTAAGTAACACAGCTCTCTAAGGAATATTGTTTTTGTAAAATTCTTGCATTGTTTTAGATTTGTTTGAAGAAAATTCATACTATAAACATTGACTGACTGGATACAATAGAACAAGATAGAACAATTCTTACTAAAATGTACATGAAATAAATTATATAATAATTAACTTTGGGAATACATAATATTATTAAAATTTTTCTTGAATGCCATTTAGTCAAATTTTTATGGCATTGTATAGAAGCATAGCAGAGTTTCAAAATTCAGCTCTGAATTGTGCAATTTAGGAAAGAGGATATGTTACATAACTATGATAACATGGGACATATTTTCTTTGCATTCTTTCATCCAACTCAAAGATGGCTGATACCCTCACAGTGAGAGAAAGCCATGGATTTTGAGTGGCTCTATAGGGAATCTGCTGTATTAGAGACTGACATCAATAATTTCAACATTATGCTGTCATCTCTTAAGAAAATCATTGAACTGTGGATTTAAATGAGCATTTCACAGTTGAAGTACTGTTAAGTATGGACCTTGGTATGGACTATGATAGATTTATGAAGTCAATAGGACAAGGCATCTCTTCATAAGTCATTCAAATCTTTGGCACTTGAAAGGTTGATACCATTTCAGTAAGTAAAGTGGAGAATTTGATTTATGGTTTTATAGTCCTATAATTTTAGGATCTCTTTGAATCTTTATGAGCAATTTTGAACTATAGTTAGATTGAGATCATATTAAATGTTTATATCCAGTGAATTACTATATATGCCAAACATTTTAATGACTTTTTTTTTTATTAATTTATTTTTTTATTTATGGCTGTGTTGGGTCTTCGTTTCTGTGCGAGGGCTTTCTCTAGTTGTGGCAAGCGGGGGCCACTCTTCATCGCGGTGCGCGGGCCTCTCACTGTCGCGGCCTCTCTTGTTGCGGAGCACAGGCTCCAGACGCGCAGGCTCAGTAATTGTGGCTCACGGGCCCAGTTGCTCCGCGGCATGTGGGATCTTCCCAGACCAGGGCTCGAACCTGTGTCCCCTGCATTGGCAGGCAGATTCTCAACCACTGCGCCACCAGGGAAGCCCTTAATGACTTTTCTAATGCAGAAAAATCAGAAGAACAATTTTACAGTGGGTAAATTTACAAGTCAGCCTTTTTTTTTTTTCATCTGACACATTCAATTTTGACTCATTGTTGGAGGTCAAAATCAGATTAAACAGAAAATATTTTTTATACTTTAATATTTTTATGTGTCCAAGTGTGTTACTGAATTTAGAAAGAAAATGAAGTGTTAAAACAATTGATATGCCTGTGTTCCCTGGGCAGTTTTCAGTAGCTCTCATGATGTCCCATGAAACAGTATCACATACCAGCTCTATGACCCTTGGCAAGGACTTCACTGAGCCAGTTTTATTATTTGTGGGTTGTTGTGCTTATGTGTTCAACATGGCTAGAACATTTGGGGTATGTAGACCTGCAGGTGTTCATCATAAAAAAAATCTGTTTCTTTGAGGAGAGACCTGATTATGTCTATTTCTGCAGACTTGGTCATCATTCCTTTTTCACTCTCTTCATGCTCCTCCTGCATACTCAGTACAATGAAGATAGACTTCTAGCTTGAACTGGCTGCTCCATCAGTTGCATTTTATTTCTGGTTTAAAAGTGTGTTTGTGTATTGTGGTCTGTGTAATTTCCTATCTTTCCTCTTTCTTTTCCATGTGTGCAATACTCAACAATTTTAAGAAATAAGTTGGCGGAAAGATTTTTATTCTCAGGAAAATATGTGGCATGTTTATGTCCATTAGAGTTGAAACCATCAAAAAAGGGCAAAAAAAAACACACCCAACACTCTTACATGTTAATTATTTGCACATTAAAGAAATTTTTAAAATATTTAGCCATTTAATAGATGATTTCTATTTTGTAAATGGTTATATTTTTCTGTAAACATAATTGATGTTCACTTTATGGTAGAGTCTTTCAAAATTCAATTCCTTTTCTACCAGTAATGAGATTTCCTTTGGGCACCGTATAAATTGTCTTCATTCAGTCACTAATTCATTTTAATGAGATTTGTGTACTGAGGGCCTTCCTTCTGCTTGGTGTTACTCCAAAATCTGAAGACACACTAGTAAATGAAACATAGCCCTTACCTTCAAGGAGTTAATGTATGTAGGTGTATTGGTAGATGCAAATCAAACCAATAAAAATTAGAGAAGTGTAGATAGTGATATCTGTATAAAAGAATTAAGACTGGGTAATGGAATAGAGACATCCGCTTTAGCTAAGCTAGTTAGGGAAGTCTGTGCCAAGAAGATAACATGTAAGCTGAGATTCAAACTATGAGAACAAAGAACTCACGTTCCAGACTGAGTAAATGGCAAGTGTAAAGTCCCTCAGGCAGGAGTATATTGGAGGATGCCAGGACAGAAAGAAGGCATATGTGATGGAAGGTAAAATGTGATGAAGTCAGAGAGGCATGAACCAGCTCCTTTAAGGACTTATGGGACAACCACAAGGAGTTTAGATTTTACTGCAGTACCAAGGGGAAGTCATTGGAAGGCTTCGCATTTGTCCTTACATCCCTTGGTGACATCAGTCTTTTATCTCACAAAGAAAAGGGGGAGGAGGAATAACTTAAGGAAACATGGTTATTTGAGGCTGTGCTGATTGTCATATTTTTATAAGAGACATTGAATTAGAAAATGAAAATAAATGAAATTGCACAGAAATCTCAAGCTAATATCAGGAAGGCTGAAGACCAAAAATAGGATGAGGTTTATAAAATTGCTAACAAAAAGGACTTTTGGGGGGGTCTTATTTAGAGCAACAAGTTAAACAAGGGGAGCTCTTCCTCTCTGTCTCTTTCTCTGTGTACCTATCTCCCATGATTTATTGCCTCGCCCACTCTTGACATAAAGGGGCTCCCTGAACTTCCCTCTCCTGTGCTTTCACACTACTCTTCTTGAATGAGCTGATCCACTCTTGTGGATCACCACTGTATTTATAATTCCTAAACTGATGTCTTTAACTTGTTCTTTTTAGTTCCAGAATAAATATTCCAAGGGTTTTACTGTGTATATTCACACCCAGCCCCACCCCACCCCATCCCAGCAAAGTCTCTTCTAACATTCTATCTTTTTTGTATGACAGTCTACCCAGTTATTCAATGTCGACTAAATTCTCTCTCATCTAGACATTTCTGTTTTTCTCAGCCCTCCCGTACAAATGGCAACTACTTTTTTACTTTCTCATTTTTTTTGTCTAGCCCTCAATAACTCAACTTTTCTCATAGAAACCTATATATATCTGCAACTATCTCAACTCCTCCCCTGTAGGCCTGTAGGAAGCTGTGTCACATTTTGCCCAGACTATTACTTGTATGTGTGTGTGTGTTTATCTTATTCCCACCTATATTGTGCAAGTCACAATCTCTAAACCATCCACCAGATCTCAAATCCGTATATAAATAACCACCCAAAACAAACAATGAAACAACAACAAAATAAACTTCCTTGCCTCACTCTTGCTTAGAGACTTAGTTTTTATACCAACAATGAACGGAAATATGGGGAAGATCAATATCATCCTTTTTTAGAAAATTCTATTTCTCATGCATAATAAAAACTTGTGAAAAATTACTGGTGGGAAGAGAATTGAGGCAATTGACAAATTAGAAAATACTTGGTTGGTACTAGTTAACTCTACATTACTCAGGTATTTTTAGGGGCATTAGTAAACCATTGGAGATGCATACAATGTATTTATATTTAAAAAGAACAAAAAGTACAGTCCAACAATAATAATACTTACGTTAGATACCAACATTGATTACTATGACTTATTAATTGGATGATTAATAGTACTTACAAAGAAATTCAACACCTGAAGCAGCATATAGGCACTAGGAATAAGGAATGCAACAGGACCTCAGTTTCTTATGTTGTTGTTACTGTTTTGTCTGTTTCTTTGTATTTCTGTTCTAACTAGACTAGAAAAGCTGAAGTCCTTTTTTCAATAATAGTACATATGATATATATTTAGACAGATTACATAAAAAAATGACTTTTTAAATAATTTTGACTAATTTGGAGAAATAATGTCTAGATGATAAAATACATTAAGTTAATCTCATAAATGGCTTGTATGACTACACATGAAATCTTATTAATGAATGTATCAATACATCACCCTAGAAGGAGGCCTCTAGTGGCATTCTACTGGGTTCAGTTTTCAATTTCGTCCTTTTAAAAATTTTTGTTTATTACTTTGAAAGGGAGATGCATAGCATAATGATAAAACCCAAACACAAAGCAGTGATGAATAACCTGGGTATAGGATTGGGATGTACTTATTTTCTCAACAGGTTAGAAGAATAGAATGAATCATTCAAGGTGAAATTGAATAAGAATTAATATAAAATCTTTTACTTAGATAAAAATTTAGCTGCACACATACAGACTAATAGCATATTTTTTAAAGACATGATAATTTTAAATGGCTAACTTTGTTGTGTTGCTATTACTTACTGTTGTACAAAAAGGGCCCATAATAAGTTTTGAAGATAGCAAAATGTTGAACTAGTTTTAGCATAATGGTTTGATCATTATAGATAAGACTGCAGTTCCTGACTATTCTGCACTGATCAAATTCTCTTTAATTTTGTGATCCCTTCTAGATATCTGCAGAATATGGGCATATGAATTCCCAGTATGGTAAAGGTAGTGCAAACAGCTATATCAGAGATGACTTAAGGAACTGGAAGTGGTTAGTTTGGAAAGAAGACTTACAGGAGACATAACAGTTTTTGAATATTTGAATTGTAGTCATGTTGAAAAGGAATTATCTTTATATTGGGAGTCTTCTATAGAGGGTTGAAATGATTATACTACTATATCAGGAAGACTTCTGAACAAATAGAGCCATTCAAAACTTGGATTCTCTTTCACTGATGTCTGGAAGTACGTGGTGATATTTAGATAGAGGTAGGACTTGTCAAGAGAGGTGTAGAGAGATTCAAGCATGGGGATGAGTTGGGCTGCACTGGACTTGCAATCACTGTTTCAGTCACTGCTTCAGTTCTCAGATTCTCTGTTGGAGTGGAGTAAAGAGCAACCTAGGCAATAAACCTAGAGATCTTAAGCCAAAATTTAATTTTATTCAGTTACTGACATAATCTCGGCAGCAAGAAAAATTTTGTATGAATTATTTAGGCAGTTCTGAAAATGAAGATAAGACCCATGTGAGTATTATCTGGAAAGAATCCTTTAAGTATAAAGAAAAACACTAAGAGAATAATGCATTACCTTGATCACTAGGGAAAAGTTAAAATCACTGTTCAAAACCTTTCTTCTTCTTTCTGTCTGATAATCTATAGCTAACATGTTATATCTACTTGAAAGGAACTTAAAATGAAAGGTTTATCAGCTCTGTCTTATTTAGGATCAAATATGGATCTGTGAAATCCTGTCCTCTTCCCTTTTCAGATCTGGCCTGTTTTGTACACTCTTTACATTTGGTGTTATACTGAGCTTATTTTCTCAGCTTATCTTTGAGCAAATGGTTTCTAAACTGAAGTTTCAGTCCTGCTTTCTTGTTAGTTCTTCTTCTAAACTTTTAACTCATCATTGAATATATATTTTTCATAAACTATATTCATAATTCCCTCTTTTAAATCCTTTTCTTTATTCTGTGTTAATAATTTGAAAGAAGCCCAATCTCCATTGTCTCCTAGGCTAATATCACAGCTAGATAATCTTCTATTACAACTACAATTCTGTATTTTCTACAGTTTACCTTTCTGTTCCCTCTTTTACATTCTCATATATGATATTAACTGATTTGATCTTGTCATCTATTCTTACTTCAATCCATTCAATGCACAACTTCCAATAAATTCTTCTCATCAAATTATAATGAAATAACTTGGAAAAGCACCATGGTAAGTGTGAAAAAAAAAAAAGTTAGCTATCTTCTTTTCTCTTCTTCCTTCACCTAATAAAGACCATAAAAACAGAAAAAAGTCTAAACTCATCCTGGCATTCAAAGACATAACATAAAGTCTGAATGTTAAACGTCTAGACTGGCTCTGCTCCAGGAAATCATCTA
The DNA here is from genome assembly GCF_965194805.1 of Balaenoptera borealis. Lineage (NCBI taxonomy): Eukaryota > Metazoa > Chordata > Mammalia > Artiodactyla > Balaenopteridae > Balaenoptera > Balaenoptera borealis. Next base: position 51,860,713 of record NC_138866.1, read on the forward strand.
GGGACCAACCATTCTTCTCATGGCCCCATATTTTAGAGCATTTTCTTCACAAGTGTTCTTGAACCCTATTCAAATGCCAGAAACATTTAGCCCATGAGAACGGGAAAGTGAGAGAAACAAAGAAAATTCAGGGCAAGCAATTTCATCTAAAGCAGAAAAAAGGGATTTGCATTCGTATGCCAAGACAAGAAGTTGGTCACATGGCTACATCTGGCTGCAAGTAAGGTTGAGAAATATAGTTTCTAGATGGGTGGCCAAGGGAAAAATAGATTTTTGAGAGGACAATTAGCTGTGTCCTTCATCAATTCTATTTTTCATATGTCTTTATTCTATATCTTATGCATCAGCCCCCGTTCTGTGCCTTTGCTCTTCCTGGTCAGTCTATTTGGATGTCTTTTCTGACATCCAGACTCCATTTTCCCAAACACCTTATGTTGAGATACTACTTTCCCCCGTAGAGAATATGTTGATCACTCAAGCCAAAGGTAGTCTACTGAACTCCAATAGTTTTTTGTCTGTACTCTCTCTCTTTTTTTTTTCCACCAACCTTGCCTCTTTACTGGCTCTTTTTTTTTAATAGATCTTTATTGGAGTATAATTGCTTCACAATACTGTGTTAGTTTCTGTTGTACAACAAAGTGAATCAGCCATATGCATACATATATCCCCATATACCCTCCCTCTTGAGCCTCCCTCCCACCCTCCCTATCCCACCCCTCTAGGTTGTCGCAAAGCACCAAGCTGATGTCCCTGTGCTATGCTGCTGCTTCCCATTAGCTAACTATTTTACATTTGGTAGTGTATATATGTCGATGCTACTCTCACTTCACCCCAGCTTTCCCCTCCCCCCTGCTATGTGTCCTCAAGTCCATTCTCTATGTCTACGTCTTTATTCCTGCCCAGCCACTAGGTTCATCAGTACCATTTTTTTTTTTAGATTCCATATATATGCATTAGCATACGGTATTTGTTTTTCTCTTTCTGACTTACTTCACTGTGTATGACAGACTCTAGGTCCATCCACCTCACTACAAATAACTCAATTTCGTTTCGTTTTATGGCTGAGTAATATTCCATTGTATATATGTGCCACATCTTCTTTATCCATTCATCTGTCATTGAACATTTAGGTTTTTTCCATGTCTTGGCTATTGTAAATAGTGCTGCAATGAACATTGTGGTACATGTGTCTGTACTCTCTTATCACTGAAACCTACATTTTATTAGTTATTCATGCATGTGCCTATCTCTCCTGCAAGCTACTTGTTCAAAGATAATAGTACCTTTGCCCTATTAATAATTTTCTCTCACTCCACTGAGAAGAGAGTGCTTTGTGTATCATTTCTACTCAATATTCATTCAATGAGTGCATGAGTAATGTGGTTATTGTTTTTCTAAACTTGGGTTCAAAAGAATGAAAAATAAGTAAACAAGACACATAGTGAAAATATATAGAATAAATGAAGGTCTTGGCAGGGATTAAGAATTATTCAATGGATAAATGACTCTGGATTTGAATTTAAATTATATTCCTTTATTAATTTTGTATTAATATCACAAGAGACTGCAATGCAATTTGAAATTTGGAGTTTAATTGAAGATAAAGGCAGGATTAGTCTGCACTTTGCAAATAATGGCAAAAATTCCTGGCAAAAATTCCTAGCACTTTTTTTTACTAATATGGATTATAATAACCTAGATAATTCACTTATATATGAGTTTATTCATTCAACAAACACTTATTGAGTGCTTAATGATGCAACAGGCATTATTCTAGGTCTGTAGATAAACCATGAAGAAAACAGATGCTATCCTTACTCTCCACCTCATCATATTATAACATGATATGAAATATAATGTGATATGATATGATACAATATGATGGAGGATAGAGGAGAGGGGCACTGGAGATATTTATATGTATATCCCCATTTTTGTTGTGAATATTATCAGAACCAGTGAGCAGTAGCAGTTTCCTAGCCTATAATTCAGTACTCAAAAAATAATTTCCATGTCCAAAGAGTAATTTAGGAACTATTAAAAAAAGAATTTTCAAAATGAAAATGTGAAAAAGTGAATCATTAGCCAGTTAAAACACCAGTTTTACAAGAGTTTGTTTACATTTTTTTAAAGAGTAATTTGGTCCTTAGCCTCCCTTAACTTTTAACCTCAGATATATTTGATATTAATTTTATTATAGAATAATCATTTTATATTATGTCACTCAGCTGTATGAAAGAGCATCATAAAGTTGCCTTGTACACTAAGTTATTATGAAGATATTAGGGTTACACATTTTAACATCTTTTTTTTTTTTTTAGTGCTAGGCTCTCTAAAGGATGAAAACCCTTATTTGGAAACAAAACCTAGAACTAAATATTCAAAAACTGGATACAGGCTAACCACATTCCAAAAGAGAGTCCACAGGTAGGTAGTGAAAAAGAAGAAGGTAAATAGGGCATTAAATGTCAGCACCACTCAGCCATTTTCTGGAAAGTGTGTATTGGTATTACCAGCCAGAGAGGAACAAAATAAAAGTATAAGAATCTAGGATAGATTTGAGATAGTAGAGCATAGTGTAGTGGGAGAGTGGTGACAATTAATTTTGCTAATCATGTTTCTTATCTAGGGCTGTTTTTTACTAAGCTGCGCAAATGTGGCTTTAAAAAAAATTATCTAAAGCCTATTTTTCTCTTTGACCCATTAGTTTTTCCTGAAACTAATTTTAGACATAGAACCCATCTGTCTACTATATTGATTATCAATAAATTTTGAAACAGCTTTACACTTCATATATTTAAAAAAGAGTAAACAGTCAACCTCTTCTCACTGTAGCCCATGCTAAAATGTGGAGGAATGTCAGGCGGCTAAGTGTCACTTTGCAGGATGAATTTGAATCTCTATACTTTAAAAGGGGCTTATGTTTTTTGTTTTTTTCCCGCTGAAGCACCCAGGAATGTTCTTAATAAAATAGTATATATTTAGAAGAGTGTCTTTGATATTTAATATTTTATACTGGATTTATAAAGTATTAAAATTTTTGCACAGTATTTGTAAAAACCTTTTTAGAAAGTGAGTTGTTAGAGTGAGCTTATCAATACTATAAAAGGCATGAATTTGGGTATAAATCATCATCATCAAACTAATGAATGGCATTTCTCCTGCTAGATTTTTTGGTTTTGCATTTTGGTTCTATACACAAGTCCAAACGTAGTTCTGGAAGCCAGCCTTAATTTCACCTGTATGTTCATGTTTAATCTCAAACATTGATTTTATGCTTTTATTTTATTCTAAGAAAATCTTTCTTATGGACCTTTTTAATCACACTAAATAAAGCAATATAATATGATTAACCCTATGTACCCATAACTCATCTTTAATAATTATGAATAATTTTCTAATCTTATTTCATGTCTTCTCTCAACATAAAATTTTGCTAGATAATTTTAGTGGAAATCTCACACATCATGCCGTTTCACGTGCAAATACTTCACAATGTATTTCCAACTAATAAAAAAATGTATATGGTGTCTTATTTGCTAGGGCTGCTGTAACAGAGAACTATAGACTGGGTGACTTAAAAAAACAGAAATGTATTGTCTCACAGTTCTGGAAACTAGAAGTCTGAAATCTCTTCTGGCCTGGAGATGGTCATCCTCTCCCTGTGTCTCTTTACATCACATTCTATGTGTGTCAGTCTCAGTGTCCAAATTTTCCCCTTTATGACAGTCAGTCATATTGGATTAGGGCCCACACTAGTGACCTAATTTTAACTTGATTACCTCTGTAAAGACTTTCTCCAAGTAAGTTCACATTCTGCTGTATTGGGGATTAGGGCCCTAACATGTCATTTTGGGGGGACACAATTCAACCATAATAAATGGTAATTTATACTAGCAAAATCGTTAATAGTATCTAATACCCAGTTCCTATTCAGGTTTCCCATCATTAACTCTAAAATATCTTTGTAGAGTTGATCTGTTCAAATCAAGAGCCAAACAATGTCCAAACATTACATTTATTTGTGATGTATTTTTAATATTATAATGGATCCTGTCTGTCCTCTATTTTTGTAAATGTCATTGATTTACCAAGAAAGTGATTCATTTGTCTGGTAGAATGTTACCCATTTTGGATATAATTGACTCATTTCTCATGACGTCTGTAACTTATTCTGCTATCACCTATTACATGTAAACTGGTAGTTATATCCAGAGGATCTTTCATGTTCAAGTTCAGATTTTTTGATATTATATCATGAAGCCCACTTTTAGTGATGCTAAAATTCATCAGTGGTTTCAGGGGTTGTTATCTTTATTTCTGCATTATAAATTCCCCATCAATATTTAATTTAGTAAAATTCACTGATGGTCATTACCTACATCTGTTATTTATTAGGCTTACAAAATAACAATTTTCTAATTCTAAGTACACCTTTCATATTTTTAGCCGGAGTCTTTAATAAAGAACTCTCAATTATGCAGGAAAACATGATAAATGCTATTTTCCTTTTATTTACCAACTTTCATTATAATAAGCTGGTTCTAATAAACTTGAGTTACACTTCATTGGTTCTAGTAACTTTTATTAGTGTCGTTTGAATATATGGATTTTAAAATATTTGATGTGTTTTGATCAATTGTAGTCATGATTCCTTTTGATGATGAAATTAGTCTGTCTTTGACCAGTTGCATCCCTCTGGCTTGACTCTGGCAACTTCCATCCTTCTCAGCACATGTCCCTGGTTCATCTTTTATATATCCTCCCCTCATCTGGAAATCAGCTATTTCTCCAAGAAGGTCTGGTTCCTTTAATGGGCACTAGTATTTGGATAACACAAACTTGGTAGCAGATGTTGAATTTTGATTTTTAATGAAGTCTTATTTCATCTTTTCTGGATCAAATATCTAAGTCAGTATATATTCTCAGCTACCGGTTCTGATCTTCTCTTTTAGTCTTAATTTTCTTATCTCAACAATAGAGTAGCAAAGATTCCTAGTTACAATTGTAATACTATATATAGATACATATACTTATATATATTACATATATATTATGTATACAAAATAATCTCAATTGGGAAGAAATTCCTGTTACTGATTTAGGCCTTTAAATGGTCCTTCAGTCACAGGATTAATTTAACTTTTGTGAAAACTTTTAGAAAAACCAAGGAGTTCAGTCACTAAGAAGATATGAGGAATTTGTGCAACATAGTTTTTGCCCTAAATTCAAAATGGTATGAGCCTCAGACTCATGTGTGGGGATTGCACATGTTTTCGTGTGTATTTTCTGAACATCTGCAAATGATTTTTCAGTGGAAGTAGACTTGCAGATAAGAAAATAAAAAACAAACCTTAAACACTTTTAGTGTTGATATATTTTCCAACAATGTCTACCACTAAATTTCACATTTTCTTTCATTTTCAAGTTAAATATAAACACATATTTCCCAGGGGTTATCTGGGCAAAGATAAATGCTAGGACACAAAACTAGAGAATGCACAGTTTTACTAGACTAAATTAGATCTGATTGAAAAAGAAAATCTATTTGTAAATCCTCAAGCATGGAATTTGCAGTGCCTATGAACTGTCTTTTCTCAGAAGGCAGAGCCTGGCTGTCCTGATTTAGTAAGTAGAAAAACTCTTCAAAAGATAAGTGTAGGTTCTGCTCCTGTTGTACCTTTTATTCCTCTCATTATCTTTGGATTAGCCAGTCTACAGTCATCTCTGCTGCTGGAAGCTATAGATGTATAGGCTGATGGTGGTAGTGAGCTGTAGAAGAACTGCACCGTTAAGATTCTAGCAGTTCACATTAAAATAGATTAATTACCCGCTTACAGTTTGTAAAACACTCTCTTGTTCTAGAAGAATAGGAAGAATAGAGTTTATGTATGTTGTGGCTATAGGTAGAAGGGCATTAATCGGATTGAATAGTTATAATTCTGTGTAAGTAGGAGAAGGGAAGACTATATTTGCCAATGTAATGAAAATAATTTTTCAATGATTTTTCCAACAGTAAGAAATAGATATGCAAGATCTGCATATAAAAGGCAAAGCTCCCCTTGATACCTCCAGTACTCTCGCATTTGCAATGGACCTAAGATATCTCAATCTAGCAAAGACCAATCAGTGGGAAGAGAGCCAGGTACATTTTATGCAACTTTGTTCCATTATATAATGGATCAGCTCCAGCTGGAATGGTAAGGAAGAAATATGCCTAAATAATGAACACACACCTTTGGTTTTAAAAATGGACTAGTATTAGCTGTGCTGGAGAAATATGAACAATTAGCACATGATACAATGAAAAGAAGTCCTACAGAAGAGGAAAAGTGCCAAATTGTTGAGTATTAGAATCGTGGATGACTACTTCCCTGCTACATGATTCATAAACTGTGGTTTCATAAACTAAGAATGGTGGTGCCCTGACAATGATTAAGAAAACTTTCTTCTTTTTTTTAAGTTTTCAGACCAAAATAAGTACTGATACACAGGATGTTTGTATGCCAAAAACTATGCTGAAATCCTTCCTGTTATGACTACATTTTCCCATCTTTCAAGTCTTGACATGTATGTTTCTTGATATTTTTATATTGCCAAGCATTGGGTGTCTTTATTTCATATGCTTTGCTACTGTGGAAATACGAATTCCAGTGCATTTAATAATAATTTAAATAATGCCATTGTTTTATCCTGACTTAAGGGTGTATCTTAAATAGATCCTTTGTGAGTGAATTCCTGAAGAGAAGTTTTGTTATGTTCCTTTTATGAAGTCCCGTTTCTCATGTACCTACCATGGTGGGAAAGGCATTGTGAGTACACATTTACTAACACTAGAGTATAAGGATGAGGATTCCTTCATAATAGCACCAGTGTAACTTTGGAAATCAAGGTTTTCTATGTCTCTATTGTTGCAGTAACAGCTTCGTGGTAAAAAGAATTTGTCCTTTGCTCAGCATTTTATTGTAGGAATATTATCTCAGTTAACAAGTTAGCAGCACGTATAATTAGCGTTGATAAGAAGGGGTAACTGCTTCAGAATACTGCATGGAAATGAAGAGAATTACATGTAGCAAAGCAAGATACATGTAGGAGACGCTGGTATCTGGATATTGATAGGAAAGTCAGAGATTTACAGTTACAGTTGACCCTTAAACAACTCAGGGCATTAATCTGAATATAATTTATAGTCAGACCTCCGTATCCGTGGTTCCTTTGCATCCTTGCATTCAACCAACCATGGACCCTGTAGCACTGTAGTATTTGCTATTGAAAAATACCCACGTATAAATCGACCTGAGCAGTTCAAACCTGCATTGTTCAAGGGTCAACTACTTTATCAGGTTTCCTGGTCAGTGGTCCTGTTTTTCTCTGTGCTCCTTCTGCTGTTTTGTGTCTCCCAAGTGAAGCTTGTTGAATAATTACTTAAATTTTGGAAAGAGCACCCAAAAGAGAACATTATAACTGATTCTTAATTAAAGTAATATTTACCAGAACAGTAATATACAAAATGAATTACTGTGAATTACATTGTATTTTTCTATTAATTTACACCAACTCCAGACATATTTGTCAGCAGTTGTGATTTATCTTGTTTCAGTACACTCTGACCTTGTAACTTTTTATAGCGCCCCCAAATTTGCATACATCAGAAATTAATGGTAACAGATACTTCTTAGATAATCACAATTTGAAGAGAATGTTCTGATTAAGTAATAATAAAAGGAAAAATATTCTAACAACACTAGTCATTTTACAGTAATATCTTTACTGTTAAATTAGAATTTTAATATCCTGTTGTTTTAATTGGAGCATACCCTGTTCATAGAATATAAAGTCATTTTAAACCCGTTATTAAATTGAAGCACAGGTAAATGCAATGAATTATCCAAAATCCCTCACCAAGTCAATGAATGATAGTGAGTGACGTGTTTAACTGAATCTCTGTATTGTAAGACTTGATATTGAGAATCTCAAGATTAGTCAAATCTTCTTTTTAATGAACAATTTTTAGGGTTGCTAGATTTATGAGACAAAAGTGACCTGTGAAAAAAATGATGCAAATTTCAAGCCTTCCATGTTACAGAGATTATTATAATTAATTAAAGATGATATGCCAGTGTATTTAATTTCTAACTAAAATGCAAATCAGTTTTCCTTTTAAAATTACTTACATAAATTTTCTATCTCCATTTTTCCAAAATTAAAGTTAAAATTATGTGAAAAATAAATAAGTTCTAAGGATATATTTGTTCTATTTGTGATACTAAAAATTCCTCTCAGGCATTCATTCATTTATTCATTTGGTTAAAAAAGTTTTGGTCGAGTTATAAAAAAAATGGCAAACAAATTATGAACACATTTAGTAAATAAATACAAAAAGAATCCTAATTAGTAAATGTACCAAGTATGTGAAGAGACGATTTACAAAAAATACAAATATCAAATAAACTTTGAAAAAATATGTAATCACTGATTTTCAAAGAGAATAAAGTTAAAATTACAGTGAAGTAAGTTTTCAATCACCAAATTAACAAATGCTTAAAAAATGAAGTAAGCCAATGATTATGCAAGAACAACAAAATGGTCATTTACGTACGCTGCCACTGAGAATGAAAATTTATCTACCCTCTTTGTAAAGCATCCAGAAATGAGGATCTGAAATGATGATATTTTCTGTGTCTTTCTATTGAATGATCACCATCCTCCTTACATGTACTGTAAGACTATTAAAAATCTACGTTAATCATTTAATCATCACAAATGCCATTCCATGATAGTAGGAATAGTAGTTCTTTTCCATTTTGGAGATTTAAAAAATGAGGCTATGAGAAGTAGATAAAATTTCTCAAAACCATGAAGATGATAAATAGGGGATACATAATTTGAAAATAGGATTGTCTGACTCCACACTTGGTTGATTTGATTTGCCAGGCAGTTATCTGTGGAGGATTTATAGATAAAGTCAAAACAACATGGTATCTAGTTTAACATAACAATATTGCCAAATGTTTTTCTAAAGGTTTTGTTCTGGATCCTCTGAGGGAATGTAGCTTTGGCCATCAGCTACAGTTTCAAAACAGTAGGATAATCACCAAACTATGGTCATTATGGAATGAGTTTCAGGAAAACTAAGTTTATGTAACACCCATTTCACAGATTTATATAAAACTCAATTACGTATGGTACATAGTGATCTGTATCTATACCTTTCTCTTGAATGGTTACTTGGTGCCTTCTTTCCAGAGCCTTGCAGATTATATTTAAAATTTTTAAATCATGTGTTCCATTGGATATATCATATGCATTGGTAATAACAAAAAGAACCAATAACTTAAGTGTTATTATTAATAATCTATGGGATAGGAAAATATTCCAAGGTGGCATGTTAAAAATATTTGAGAGTTACTTTTTGAGATATATAATTAAATAAGCTGATATTTAAAATCTATTTTAGATGATTTTAATATATCAGAGTTCCAGACACATTTTAATGTAAAAATATTTTATATATCTATTAAAATCTTTCTGAGATGGAGAAATAATTGAATGTCATAAGTACTCTATATTTGGTTTCCCATTACCTGAAAACATGGAGGTATTTATATTAAATATTTCATAGATAGTTTAAAATGTAAAATTAACAAATGTAACTAAGTCACATTTATGAGAACTATCACTATATTACCTTGATTCTGGTGATAAAATATTAAAAGTGATACAGTAGTTTCAAAATTTGCATGAAGAATATAAAAAACAATTAAAAGGTAAATGTCTACAGTTTTGGAGAACATGAGAAAGTGAAACACAGTTTCTCTAGATTCTTTTAAAGTAAGTATTCAAGTTTTGGGTTTGATTCTTCTAAGATATAGCTGACTCACCTTGAATCATGAACTAAAAGACTGTTTGCATTGCTTAAGTCTAGTATCATGAAGATAATAATTTTATTATTGCTAATATAATTCTTGGATGTGGTTCAGAACTTTTTTAAAAAGTTTCCTGTATGTTTTCAATAAATTTACTTATAGAAAAAGTTATACTCAATTCTTATTAAAAATAAGCTCAGACAACATGGTCTGAAATTGACTGTATTTTAACTTAACTATAGGGATGACAAATCACTTAGAAGCTAACCTTTATTGAATGACTGAACCCAGCCAGCCATAAATGATCTTTCCTTCCATTGAAGTACCAAAAATTTTCTCTGAATCTCTTTTACCATTTCTGTCCTGAATCATAATTTTGGACATATCTATCATGACTACTCATATTGTAAGCTCACTGAGAGCATATCTCTGTCTGATTAATGTTTATATTGTCTGAAGGACCAAGCTTGAACCCAGAAGTTAATGTGTCCTACAAGACTGCCACCCATGTCAGATGCCATTTGAAAGTCCAGGTTGCTACCTGTACTTCTGACCTACTGGCTATAAATCAGAGATTCCCATGACCTCCTTGAGTTCAATTAATTTTATAGAGCGGCTCAGAACTCAAAGGAACATTTTCTTATTGGATTACTGGTTTATCATAAAAGGGTGTAACTCAGGAACAGCAAGATGGAAGACATGCATAAGGGAAAAGGACGTAGCGGGGGTGGGGTGCAGAGTTTCCATGTTTCCTCTGGGTGTGCCATTCTCTCTGAATCTCCATGTGTTCACCAACCTGGAAGCTCTCCAAACCATGTCCCTTTGGGGTTTTATGGAGGTTTTATTACATAGGCATAATTGATTAAATCATTGCCCATTGGTGATTGATTCAATCTCCAGCCCCTCTCTCCTACCTGGAAATCAGGCACTCTCAGTCTCACCCTTCTGTTCATGTTCTGTTCCCCTGGCAACCAACACCCATCCTTAGATGCTTTCCTAAAGTTACCTCATTAATATAAATCTGGTTATGATGGAAAAGGTCTTGTTATGAATAACAAGACACCCACTTCATCTTTATGTCTCTGAAGCTATTTCAAGTACTAAGGACCAGAGACCAAATATTCTAAGAAAAAAAGTTCTCATTGTTCTTATTGCTCAGGAAATTCCAAGGGTTTTAGAAATTGTGAGCCAGGAACCATGGACAAAGACCAAATATATATTTCTTACAAATAACAATATTGCATAGATAGAGATTTTATACAATTTTTTAAATAGATGAGTGAATGAAGATATGATCTCCTTCTGGTCGTCTCTGTTCTGACTTTGAGACCAGAAACCATAGCAAATTTGATTGGCATCTTGGGTTCATTAGAATAAAATCAACATTATTAATATTTTAATACTGGGAAATTAAAGATTAAATGAAATAAATAAGCGTGCAATTACTTGGACTCACTTGGGGGTTCTTGGCATGAGGAAGCATTGGAAGGAAAGAGGAATTTATATTTGTGGTTCCTGGTTCAAAGAGAACAAATGTTCCTGAATGATCACAGATTGCTGGAGACTCTGTAGACAAACATACATACTTGCTGGTCAAACTCAGCTTCTAAACGATGTCATTGCCATAAATAGAAGAACAATTTATTTGTTTATTGAAAAATGGATATTACCAGGAATGTTTGAAAATACTACCATGATTCTCTGGTCAGATGTGGTAACTTTTGTTAGAGAATTTTTTTAAGAGAGACTACTGTATACTTTGAAAATTAATAATAGCTTTAATATCGTTGTCTTTAAATCAGACTTGTTACATAGCAACTAAGATATACACATAAAATAATAATTGTCCAACAGATATTTATCATCCTGGTAGTATTCCTGGGCTTCTCCCAGGAATCACTGTTAACCATGGCTATACATCCAGGTTACAAGATCAACTTAAAACAAAAACAACTACAGCTTCTTAGGCCCCCATTTTGGTCACCCTATTTGTCATCATTAGGTCTGCTTATTTAGGCTAATCAGCAAGTCTCTTGCATAAGCAGAGATTCTGGGAGATGAAGTGCTAGTCTCTCTGTCCTGTAAGCATCCTTATTCTTCGTGATTGATACATTGGTGCCCTTTTGCACTTAGGTTCATGTAGGAGAGAGTTCCTCTCTCCCTTTCTTCCCAGAGGGGAAAGGGCATCTTTCTCACTGTGAATTCTGCATTCCTCACAAGACCTTCAAAGAAACTCTGGGGAGCAGTTGATGGGTTGGTGTTTGGTGGTAGTAGGGCCGGCTGTGCCTTACTCAGTAAACTCTGTGTGGCATATGGTCCTGACACTTTGAGCTCTTGCACATCTCTTTAGAATGCAGACTAGTTAATGAATTTCATTTTCAGCAATGGACCTTAGCCATAATTCTCAGATAACAGAAAGAATTCCACTCAACATCCTGCTATAATTATTTTCTAAAGATCAACTTATCTTTAGAAAGTGATTACATTTGTTTAGCTACCCACGTATCTATAAATCTACCTATTGTCAGAATACCAAGGGCCAATTCTCCTAGTTCTTCAACAGACAAATAAAACACAGGTAACAAATAGTTTCTTTTTTTTTTTTTCCAGTTCACTTTACTTTCCCAAACTCAAAGTCTTTCCCTAACCCTTTCTCCTTTTTATTGTAGTAAAATGAACATAACACAAAATTCATCATTTTGATCATTTTACAACTCACTGTAACATTCAGTGGAATTTAGTACTGTCACAATGTTGTGCAACTATCACCACTGCCTAGTTGCAAAACATTTTCATCACCCCAAAAGGAAACCTACACCCATTTTAAGCAGTCATTCCCTATTTCCCTCTCTTCCAAACCCCTGGCAACCACTAATGTATAATATTTTCTGTTTCTATGCATTTGCCACTGCTGGACAGGTAACGAATAGTTTCTGAAACAAAAGGACTTTTAACAGGATCCTTGTCACAGATCCTGTGAAACATTCTTCTCACATAGTGCATACATACAGCTTGTCTCTAGACGTGATACCTGCACTGGTCCTAACCATCTAATTCCTATAAGAAGGGGAACCATTCTGTCAGAGTAGGACCTGATCATAGGACCCTTGGAGGGGATTCTCCTGAGTCCACCATAACAAACTGATCATTTTGCTTATTACATCTAATCTAATATTCTTCCTTATCACTTCATTCATGTCTTTAGATTTTCAAGGTTTTCTCCTTTGTACATTTTTATTCCATATTTCCCTTTGCTTAAAATTCTACAATTTAATACTTTCAATATTGCTTCTAATATAGCTTTTTTAGCATCTCTTTTTTATTCCCACAAATATGTATAACATTGTGAAAGTGAGATTCGGCAATTATTAAGTTAATGTGATCTGCGTAGAGGAGACAAACTACACTATCTGATTTGGTTTCAAAATGAGTCTTCATTTTGTCCTCAAAGATGTATTATATGATGCTGTCCATCACCAGTTATCGGAGAACAGCTTATTTTCTTGAAATGTATTCAGAATAAAATTATTTTTCACAACTTTTTCATTTCTTTAGCTTCTAATAGTATTTGCTTTAAATGAAATGTTTTCAAATTACTGAAGATGATTCCTCTGTATATGCTCACTATCGTTAGGGTAGTCAGTAGGGTTCAGCTTTTCTGCAAGTAGGAAAGTGATTTTGTTTAAATAACAACAACAAACAGAAAACTAAAATTCAAAAACATTTCATATGAGCTAACCCCAAGAGTGGCAATTTCTACACAGTGTATGAGCAAAAAGGCTCACTAGTCTCATTGTAGGCGTTTGTTTGGGGAATAGATTTTATCCTGGTGTTGACAATACCATCTCTCATTAAATCAGCCATCACTGTCACATTTTCATTTTCCAAATTAAAAGTAGGTGCACATAGTCATTCTTTGTTAGAATCCCTTTAGAAAACAACCTGCCACAAAAGAGTGTAAGAGTGTGAAAACTGCTGAGTAATTTCTGATCTTGAAAGTTGCATAGTTTTCAGAAAGTAACCCACTGAGTTGTAAAGGAATGCTGAGGATTAGCTTGAGCTATGTAAGAAAGAAAAACCTATCCCATGGAGAAAAAGAGAGCTGGAGACATATTGAAGCTTGATAAGATGTGGAGAGTACCAAATGCTACCTAGCTCTTTCATTGAGCATTTATATGACTTAGGCAGTATTCCATTTGCTGCCTCAGTTTACCCTTTATAAAGAGGAGATGGTAGCTGTTCTGAGTGCTTACAGAATTTTTATTGTATAAATGGCATTAAAAAACTTGAAAATTTAACAATTATCTTATGCAAATTTTATATATGTAAAATGCTGTTTGGATTATCAATATTGTTTGCCTCTCTTGTTCTGATGGTTTAGGCATTTCATAGACCACTGTTACCTTCACCAAATAGATGGGAGCAGAGAGTTAAAATGTTAACCAAAAAAGTAGCCTTTAGGAAATGTCTTGTCTATTCTTGTCAACAATTAGTTAGCTGTCAGTTCTTTGGGTAAGATGTTCAAGGATGAAGCATAAACTGAAAGGCTTGTTCAATTTAGTAAAGAGATGAATCCTTAAAGATACACCAAGAAAAAATTATCATGAATTCAATATTCAAACATTATTTAATGAACTCCATTTATAAATTTGGAAAGAAAAACATTTAAAGATGTGATTTAGTTTTCTAAATGTGAGTTCTTGTTAAGGTTATAATCCTAAAATTTTTTAGCTGTCACGGAAATGCTAGTTTCTCTTTAACCATTTGTAGTTTTAAATCCCATCAGTCCTCAAAATCATTATAGCATAACAAGGAACTTCAATAGTCCACATCTCTAGATATAATTTTAGCTAAATCTACATCAGAATAATTACCAAGAACCACATTTCCTAATTAGATTGTTTGGTCACTTACCAGATCATAACTTTGTCCTATGCTTTATATGAGGGACACCTCTTATTAGCTAAGAGGAGATACTACAAGTCATTTGTCCATTTCAGCTGATTATGATGTGTGTTTCTCATGGCAATTTTTTTCTTTAGTTTTCCTAGTCAACTTGTGTTGTGCAGAAGTGGATTCATAATCATCCTTTATTAATTACGTACTTTCAGTACTGTTCCATGCATTTATTTATTTATTGTTTACTAACTTTCTTATTTGCTTATAAATCTCTAATAATCACTCACTAACCATACTGAAAATGAAAACTGGGACCTTGACCATGACCTACTTTTAGTTATGTGCTTCTCCCTCACCTCATTCCTTTTCTCTGTTCACTTTTCTCTTATTATTTTTCATATATAATATGCCTTAAAAGTCTATTATGTTAATTGTTTTAACCTTATAAAAGGAGTGGCATGTTTTTTCATGATGCATTGTTAGAAAGTCTTTAAATCAGTCACAAAGCACACATGTAAAATAGTAGAACTATAGGAGGCAAAATATTAAGAGCATAATGATTTCCTTGAATTTGATCTATGAACAAAATACACAGGCCAGTTGCTTCATTGGGAGGGGGAACTAGTCAGCTTATTTCTCTTGCTTTGCAAAAGTTGGCTTTGTAAAGAGATTTTCTTACTGAAGTTTTGAAGTTTAAAGGGTTCTATTCCTTCTCTGGCCTAAGTACACTCTGTCTTGGTTTGAAATCTCACATGTCAGCCCATACACCTGACTGATGAGACAGCTCATAAGGTGACTGGATTCTCTAAAATATCCATTTATACTTAGAATGCACAAAGATGTAACCAGGGTAGAGAATTAGTGGCCTGGAGCAGGGAGACAGCCCAGAGAGCCCCCAGGGCTCTATAGAATTAAATTATTCCTACAAGGTGATAGAAGACAGCCTGATTCAAACAGACTTTCCTAACTCACCAATAATTTTACTTTCTTGTTGTAACAATGCTCCATGGATAAGAAAATCCTTGCATGATATATGAAAATAAGTGATCATTTAAAATCTAATTCAGTTTTCAAAATATAGTGCAAATTAGACTTTTATAATGGACATTTTTGAGGTATTGCCAAAACTGAGTGAAAGAGGAAATCTTGGAAATGCTAGGAAGAAAGGTTAATTATCAATCAATCCAGATATATGAAACAGCAAGTGAAGGGTTACATTTTCTATTTATGGTACAGCTTCCAAATTTAGAAATAAGCTACCAAATAAATTTTAAAAGTGACAGTAAGCAATATTGGGCTCAAATAATTATCTGATATTCTTTTCCATTCTTCTATTCTGTGAAGAGGGCATTTAGAAGACATAATAATGGAGCCAGAGTGCTAGGAACATGTGAATATGAACAGCCATGAAGTGATAATAAAAGTTCTCATTTACTGTGAGCCTTCTCCATACTACACTCTTTCACTTACCTTATTTCATTCAACCCATACAACTCTGTCGATTATGTTTTATAATTTTTGTTTCATGGATGAAGAAACGAAGGCTTAGAAATATTTAGTAACCTACTGAAGGTATAAGTTTTGATAATGTACTGCCCATATCCCTTGTTATGGAAAAATGCTATATCTCCTTAAAGTCAGACCTAGATGGTCTAGCCTTGTATCTGACTGAATAAGATCTACTGTATTTGTTTTGGGATCTGTTGCTGTACATAAACATCTGTCAGGGAGATTGAATAAGGCAGTGTTGCATAAGGCACTTACATTCTTTGTTTTGAATAGGGTCTGTGATACTGTTTGCTTTCTCAAGGTTTGGCTTAGGAAGAGATGAGTGAGAAGAAATTAGCAATCATTCAAACTGAGCATTATTTTTCATAGCATATTGTAAGTGTAAAAAGACTTTTGTGTTTCTAATGTTGTGAATTGATGATGAATGCATAAACCTTCTCAAACACATTTACACATAAGAGTAATAAAGGAAAAAAAAAATTCAGTGCTAATTTGACATCCACATGTCAGTTTGAAGAGCTATTTTGGACTGTGGAAATCTCCATAATGTTAACACCAAGCAGGAGAACAAAATTAACGGATAGTGTTGCATCTATTGGCAATTTGAAGAAAACTTTGTTATCAAACCCTCCTTAAAATGAACAAACATCTCTGCAAGTTTTGGACAAATCTGTCATAAAGCATTAATATATGAATTATTTTTTTCTAATTAACCAGGTACCATTAAAAGCTGCTCTGTTTGGGACTTCCCTGGTGGTCCAGTGGTTAAGACTCTGCACTTCCACTGCAGGGCGTGCGGGTTCAATCCCTGATCGGGGAACTAAGATCCCACATGCTAAGCGGTGCAGCTGGGAGGGGGGGAAGCTGCTCTATTTGATAGACTTAAATGTTGCACTTTACTTTGCAACCATATGAAATATTCCCCTATAATTGTATGAAACTGTATAAATTGTATGAAATATGAAAACTTAAAACCAACATTCATTGTGTTTTTGAAAATAAATTCTTTGGAAATATATAAATATATATTTATTTATAATTCCTGGTCCATAATTTCTGTATAATAATTATGATATGGCTTGATATTTCAGCTTGTTTTTTTAGCAAAGCTGAAATTTTGTTAAAAGCAGTCGATAACTCAAAAACTATTGTAAAGCAATAAATCTGTGTAGCCATATAGTCTTCATTTGGAGTTTTCTCCCCCTCACTTCTCCTTGAATTTCTTTTATTAAAATAATTAGACAAAATTTGTTTTGAAAACTGCTGGTTAGAGAAAATTTATATCTCAAGGGTTATGACACCAGTGGACAGGAAAGGTACCTTTGTCACCAATACTGAGCAGTGAAACTAAAAATTGCTGAGGAGTGGGTATACTCAAATGCTTCTAGGGGGCTAGAATATGCTTTTGGCACTTGTCTTTATAATATCACACTGTTTAGAAAACGGAGACTCAAGAACTACTAAAGCATGAAAATAGATGCCAACCACTCACTGCCTGCTGAGATTTGCCAGTGTGAGTGGAAAGTAAAGAGAAGTACTTGTGAGAAAATGAGGTAAATGTGAATATGTTAACAGATGGAAAGCCACTGTTATTTTGACGGCTGTGAGGCACTCATGAGCTCTCAGCTTTGTCTATAACCATCTGTACTTCTCTGTACATACATGGTGGACCTCTATGCTGTGTGAGACCAGATTTAGAGCAGTTCTCTGGGGTAAATGTTTGAAATGTGAGCTCTCAGATAATGAGAATGATTCTTAAAATTGGAACCTCTCAACATTAGAGGTCAGCTTTGGACATGAGAATGACGGGGCCAGAAGAGTGACAAGAAATGAAAAAAGCAGCTGCAGTGATCATAATTATGGTGATTGTGTGTGTCTGTTTGAGGAAGACTCTTGCTCATCAGTGTTTCTGATTGAAAGATTGACAAAGGCAGGCCAGTAGGTGTAAGGGAGGAGGGAGAACAACATGGAACACATAGAATATGTGGTCATTGAAAGTAAATGTAATATGGAATAGCAGTAATATAAGTTAGTACATTTACAAAAAACACTTGAGAGGTGTTTTAGAATTGTGGAAAGCAAAAGATGGGGTCAATAAAAGCACTCAAAATGGTGTTCCCATAGTTATAATTGCCATGATCTGAAAGAAATATAAGTGAAACACTTTATAAAATGTGAATATTTTTTATTTTTGAAAACTTGAAAGTATTCCATGAAGTACCAGTTCAATATTGTAAAATAATAGTCATTGTATTGTAAATTTGGAAAGGAAAAATAAATGTCTTTAAAATAGGAAGAGTTGGGATTGCAGAAAGAGAAATTGCAATAATACTCTTTCTTTTTTCATTATCCCACATCCCATCCTTCAGCAAACCTTCTTGGCTGTACCTTCAGAATATATCTAAAATCTGACTGCTTTCTCACGACCTCTGCTAATAACATCCTGGTACAAGCCCAGAGTATTACTATAGCCTCCTAATAGGTCTCCCAATACCACTTCACTTCCTACAGTCTATCAATATAGAAGTTAGAATGATCATTAGCAGGTAGTCAATAGTATTGAGTGAAAGAATGAATGAATAAAAGGAGAATGAAGAGAAGGATATCATGATATGATATATTTTTCTTGTTTCACAATCTAGAAACTTAGATTCAAATTAAGTTTTGTAAAACAAATTAGCATTATTTTATATTTAAAAATTAGAGATGTTTAAATTTTTCAGAGTTGGAGTGAACTGTAGTCTAGTGCTCTCTGTGCCAAATGAGGAAGCTGAGGTCCAGTGAAAGAGATAGCCAATATGTTCCATGTTATACTTTTATTAAGACCTGGGACTAATTTCCAGTCCAGTTTTCCTTCCAATATACCATACCACTCCCAATATGAAAATGAAAAGTATTGGTAAGGAATTGTTTGGTGTCCTGTATCATTCAAAATGCTGTTTTTTTTTTTTTTTTATAAATTAATTTATTTATTTTTGGCTGCGTTGGGTCTTCGTTGCTGCGCGTGGGCTTTTCTCTAGTTGCGGCGAGCGGGGCCTATGCTTCGCTGCGGTGCGCGGGCTTCTCATTGCGGTGGCTTCTCTCGTTGCGGAGCACGGCCTCCAGGCGCGTGGGCTTCAGTAGTTGTGGCTCCCAGGCTCTAGAGCGCAGGGTCAGTAGTTGTGGCGCA
The DNA here is from genome assembly GCF_965194805.1 of Balaenoptera borealis. Taxonomy (NCBI): domain Eukaryota; kingdom Metazoa; phylum Chordata; class Mammalia; order Artiodactyla; family Balaenopteridae; genus Balaenoptera; species Balaenoptera borealis. Next base: position 51,880,156 of record NC_138866.1, read on the forward strand.
CAGGCTTAGTTGCTCCACGGCATGTGCGATCTTCCCGGACCAGGGCTCGAACCCGTGTCCCCTGCATTGGCAGGTGGACTCTCAACCACTGCGCCACCAGGGAAGCCCCAAAATGCTGTTTTATAAAAGTCCTATAGCAGAAACTTTGTAATTCTTCAGAGCCTTTTTTATCTTAGGGAAACTTCCCTCTGTTCCCCTCTTCTTAAACGAGTGTTATTCCTGAGACAATATAATTTTCTTCCATACCTGGAGTCAAAGCTTCCAGAGCTACAGCTTCCCTTTTTTGCTCTTCACCTAGAAATTATAATGCCTCTAAGAGCTACCTGTGGAGCTACACTGCACTCACTATTGTAACCCCATGATAAATTCTAACTGGAAAATCTAAGTTCAACCTACAGAGTCTGTTAATTCACTGCAATATGTTACTAAAAACATGTCAAATAAGGCCTACTCCTATATTATAGTCCTTGTATATCTTTAACATTATGAAAATGTGGGGTAACATATCATTATATGTTTTTAACCGTTCATTTCTAACAGTTTATATAGTTCCTCATACACAGTACACATTAGATATATTCTCTTTTTGTTTTTCAGAAATAATCCATGCTAATTCAAGTGAAATCTCTGAATTCTTTTCTCTGTGGTGTTTTAATTTTCAGCATTGAAGAAAGAACCCTGATGTGATATTTTTATTGAGAAATTACTAAGTCAAATATAATTTCAAACCATAAATGTTTCTCTGTCTTTGAAGGCCTTCTACCTAAGATGGAGAAACTAAGCAAAACATCACTTCTCTTTTATGTGCTTTATCTGATAATAAAAAGGACTTCAGTGATTATGTGACATTGGAATAATTTGATTATTTTTCTCTGTGGGTAAAGACTGGATATTTTTGAAACAGAGATATTTTACACTCAAGGCACAGAGGAAACATTACCCTGAAAGTTCAGGATATTAGTGTCTGTTAGAACTCCTTCCTATTGGCTGTTAATATGGTGGACAAAATACCTTGCATCTATAAACCTTATTTTGCATCATGGGCAACCATATCCTGTAAACTGTTGCATCATGTAAATGTTGTCAAAAAAAATCTGATAGTCTATTCAGTTACATGTTGATTTTAAAGTTTCTAAGTGGAAACTGTTTTCTGCACATTGGAAATAGTACTGGCTCTTTGCCAAGACAGATCTCCTCCTACACTTACCACTTTCTAGGTGGCAAAGGGAGTAAAAGAGTAGGAGGAATAAGGCTAATATCTTTTCCTAGTATCACATTAGCTTAAGCAAAGAATTGGACCTCCTTAACTTATATTTGCAATGGCAGTGCCACTACTTATGTACCTTTTAGAGTGTTAGAAGTGTTAGAATGTTCTTATCTAAAGACTTCTAATATCTCAGGTTTTTTTCCCCCCTTCTTTATCCATTTCTTTTCTCAAACAATATGAGATTGCCATGATAATAGCAAGATAATTATTACTGTTGGAACAATTCTCTAGGGTGCTTCTCCCTATCAGTGTAAAAATGAATCATATAATCATCCTATAGTGTGAGAATTTTTACAATACCACTTTGTCCTAATTACCACAGGGGAATTTACAACATCTCATTCTTCTTAAAGATACCTATTTGGGCAAAAAAACCCCACAATCTTCCCTTTCCTAGTTTGTCTTCAATACTAGGTTTCAGAAGCCACAGTGGTTGTTCAGGTTTAGTGCTGGTGGACTAAGTTTATCTATTCCTTCCTGTTCTGTGAATGATAGTTAAAACCTTAATTGCATCTTTATCATTTTGAAAAAAAGGTGAGAAAACAGTATTTTTTCTTTTTCATAATATAAATGTCATACTAAGCATCCAAACTATATTATTTTGATAAAAAATCTTGGATTATTATTACTTGTTGCTTGAAATGTTAATTCTTATAATCATTTTTACCAAGTAATAAAAGAAATTAGGAACTAAATGTTAGTGCTATTGTCAAATATCATTTTATCATAGATAAATTAAAGGCATCATTTTCTTAGAAATATTGTTTCTTAGATTTAAAAGATGTGTGATGGGGAAAATACATTAGACATATTAAAATAGTCACCCAATATTTAAGCTCAAATATCACTAGAAACAATTTTAGTTCAATTCGTGCAGTTCTTAGCTCAACTGTAAACCCTAATATGTTAGGTCCTTCTCTTTGGAAATGTTTTATTTTGTATGTGTATTTATGCATTAATTTTTTTTTTTCACTTGGCATAATGTCTTCAAGATTCATTCATGTTATATTTATTTATTTATTTATTTATTTATGGCTGTGTTGGATCTTCGTTTCTGTGCGAGGGCTTTCTCTAGTTGCGGTGAGCGGGGGCCACTCTTCATCGCGGTGCGCGGGCCTCTCACTATCGCGGCCTCTCTTGTTGCGGAGCACAGGCTCCAGACGCGCAGGCTCAGTAATTGTGGCCCACGGGTCTAGTTGCTCCGCGGCATGTGGGATCTTCCCAGACCAGGGCTCGCACCCGTGTCCCCTGCATTGGCAGGCAGATTCTCAACCACTGCGCCTCCAGGGAAGCCCCCTGTGCATTAATTTTATATGTGCTAAAGTATGGCTGATTTTTAAAGAGCTGTCCATTAGAAGCTTTTAAGTAAATATTAAGGAGGGAAGGGCATTAGGTATGAGATAATTTCTAAATGATTAAAATTTTATGCTTTTTTATGTAAAGGAACCATGTTTTAAAAATATTTATGCCTAGTTTAGCATAAGCGATTTGAAAGGAATGAACCTGGAGGGAGAGAGAACAGAAAGGATGTTATTGCATAACCTTTGGAAGATAAGATGTGAACCTGAACAATTGGCAAGTAGAGATGGAGCAGATGTGATTTGATTTGAGAGAGATTGTAGGAACTGGAAGCTATAAACTACTGGTGAAAAGATGACTGAGATTTTTGTGTGGTTAGCTGGGGGTGTGGTACATCACTGGGAGAAAGAATATAGGACATGTTATGAATAATTACTATCTGGAATCACTTGTTTCTTGTACTGTGTGAATATTTTTCCTTGTGAGATAGAGTGAATGTTTACTGGCGGTTATTTAGAAGCACATTTCACCAAAGGTAATGTTTACATCATTAAATTTTTATGTCCTATGTACAGGACAATAATTGCTTGTAGGAAATAAGCCTGTAATGAAAATTAGATGCCAAGAGGAGGCATCCTTCAATAGATCGCACGGTTTGCAGCTTTGAGTCTGTAGACAACAGCATGAAAAGTGTTGTCAATGTGTACCTTACCTTACTGTAGGACCTAGATTTTGAATCGATGCAAACCTCATTTGAAAAATAAAGAATTATGTTTAGCATTGCATGTTATTGTTTGAATCGTCATTCTACTCTATATCTCAATAGGGAAGCTGTTAATCGATTTTGAAGTATTTCTGAGTTTATATCAACGTCTAATATTCATCTATTTGACTCATAATTAGGATAATTATTATGCCTATATGCAGTGCAAATTCAGTTTAATTCAGAAAAAATTATCATGTTTATCAGATCGTTACAATAAAGAGGCTATGACTGTTACTCTAAAAAATAATTGTTTTAAAGTGTGCATGATGGATATTTCCTTTTGATGGATCTGCCGAGTACAGGGAACTACAGCCAAATCTGACTTGCCTATAAAGAGCCAAAGGTGACGTTCTCTGGAAATTAGCTGCCATTTCAAAGGCTTTAAGATGTCAAAATATCTAGAACAATTCAAAGCCGTGTCTTTTCCTCATCCATTTAGCATACTCTGTCATCCACTGGTAAAATGTTCTCCACTGAATTCCTAACTCACGAGAGATTTTTCTCAATGCATTCTCTATCAGAGAAGGGTCATTTGAATTCATTGTTGCTAGAGAGGTACTGTCCTTGGATATGAAAACATATGTAAAATGATATTTGTAAATATAATTGCATTTCAGCAAAAGTACCACTGAAAGCATTATTTGATATTGCATGACTATCTTTGTTTTGGCCACCAATGTGTCCATCTAGAATACATGCAATATGTCTGTGTTTTGAAAGACAGAAAGTTCAGCCCTGAAGTTTGGTTGATTTAGCATATAGAAAACAAAATTTCTACCCAGTCAACTGCAACTTTTTAAGCTGAACTGAGTTATATTTTCTTCAGAAAAAATATGTAGGGTTGAGTTTTGCCTTAGGCATCGTGAACTAAAATACCAGAAATGTTGTCCTTTTAAAAAACAAAAGCAATCTGTTTCAGCAGCATTGAGTTTATTTTTAAGTAACTTAAAAGCCACAGGATGTCGTGGGAAGGGCAGTGGCCTGGGAGTATGGAGGCCTGAACTCAGTCCTCTTACTATTTCGCTATTTAACCATGGACAGATATGCCTTGACCTTCAGGGACAAGGTTTTGTCCTCTTTAAAAGAAAAAGATTGTCTGGATGATCTGTCAGGGTTCTTGGTACTACATGTATGTGTATCTGTGGAATATCATGGATGGTTTCTTTTTTTTTTTAACTTTTTATTTTATAGTGGAGTACAGTTGATTAACAATGTTGTGTTAGCTTCAGGTGTACAACAAAGGGATTCAGTTATACGTATACATGTATCTATTCTTTTTCAAATTCTTTTCCCAATTGTGTTGTTACAGAATATTGAGCAGAGTTCCCTGTGCTGTACAGAGAACAAACTTATGGTTACCAGGGGGGATGGGTGAGGGGGAGGGATAGTTAGGGAGTTTGGGACTGACATGTACATACTGCTATATTTGAAATGAATAACCATGGATGGTTTTTGATAGAGCCAGGCAAGATCCTCTTACACGTAGAATCTATGAGGATTGCTCTCTCTTTACTTATAAATGAATGAATATCATTCTCATATCTCAGACAAAGGATTTGTACAGAAAAAAGTTGCTATAGTGGAAGAACATTAGTCAACTATCACATACAATTCGGTATACAAAAATAAAGTCCAAGGTAGAAATCAAAGTTGAGAGCCAATAATTATTTAAATCAGGTAAAGACAAAAGCCTCGTGGAACAAAAAGTCAGAGTTAGGGTCATAAATGAAAACTTGGTTAAGGACCTGAAAAATCAGAAGAATCAGGTATGGACTGTGGTTGAGATATTAATCATAGTAGGAGCACACTTTCCATATTATGCCTTCATTCTTCCTTCCATTGCACAATTTTCACAAAATTTCATTTTGTACTTGATAGTATTTTAGGTTCCAGGGGTATTCAAATTAAAAACATGTTTCCTAACATCCAGAAGCTTAAAGTGCTTTCAAATCAAATGTCAAAAGACTGAACAAATATTTGAGTACTCACCTCATGGCAGTCATTGTATCAAGCACTTTACATGTATTATTTAATTTAATATGTGCGACTTGATAATGTGGATGCCATTATTAGACTTAAAAAACTGAGTGTTAAAGAGACTGATTGTTGGCAGAACTGGCTCTCCATATCTGATTTGACTGGGTCCAAAGGTCATGTTATTACACCTTCTATCAGATTTTCCCCATTACAAAACTATGTGCAGATGTCCACATTTGTTATTGAAAATTTATAAAACATTAATTAGGGAAAAGAAGGTAATTTAAAAATATATAGTCTCATGTTAAATGATAAACTCTGTGTCCTTCAGATCTCTTCTAGGCACAATATAGAATTTACCCATAAAAAAATCAAGTCCTACTGTGTTTGTTTTCTAATTTCTTTTCTTCACCTGAGAATATGTTTATATCTTTATAAATCAATAACTGTTTATAAGATTAGATTCAGTTAATATATATGCTGTTTTATTAAGTAATCCCTTATCAGTAAGCATTAATAATATCTTAAAATTTTTCTAGTACAAAATGTTCTAAGTATATTACCTTTATATTTAAACCTTCATGAATATCTTAATTTTATTGTTTAGGATATTCAAGATTAAGTTTTATAGTTGTTTTCAAGAGCTTTGTTATATTTTGACAAATTGTGCTCCAGGTAATTTTTTAACATTTTATACTCCTAGCAAGTATGATTACCTCTTTCCCCATGTCCGACACTAGATTTTATATACATGTGCATATTTTTTACTTTTGACAATTTGCAAGTTTTTATATTCATGGATATTCATTACTCAGATTAAACACTTTGTCTATGCTTTTTAGCCAAAGTTTTAAAAAATTAATTTTGTCCTTGAAGCTTGTCCATTTTTCTATTGGAATTTTTATTTTATTTTATTTTTTGATGTTGGACTGAATTTTAATGATGAGCTTTTTCTTGTTAATGGAAGAAAAGACATTTCAGGTAGAGAGCAAGTATACAAGGCCTCCATAAGCAGGGAATAAAATTTAAATTTTCTGATAACATACCTGTTCTAGGTTCATCCTTTGCCCTCATTCCTGCCCCAGTTGGAAAGTTGCCTCATATGTTTAATTAGTCACTGTAAATTTGATCTCCCCAATGTCTCCTGAAGCTCTGCCCTCCTCTCTTTTCTACCCTGAGGCCACTGCTTTTAGTTCAGGTCCCCATTCCTTTCTCCTGTGGACTATCACAGTAGCTTTCATGCCTCCAGCCTTGCCTTCCTTCTCCCCTTATTCACACTCTTCTCAAAATGAGTTTCCTGAAACACATATCCAATCCCATCATGGAGTATTCATTTTAGAAATTTACTTTGTAAGTCTTTTTACATATAATGATATTAACCCTTTGACCCTAGGTTACAAATCCCCCTGCAGTTTGTCCTTTGCCTTTTAACTTTCTTCATGATGCTTTTTCACATTTAAAAGAGGTTAATATCAATGTAGTCAAGTCTGTTGGTGCTTTTCTTTTTGATTTCTACCTTTGGTTTCAGACAGCTTTATTTTAAAATATTAAAGTCCTTGCTCTCTCAAAAATTGTTTTGGAGTACATTGATGTTTTCTTTGGGCATTTGTAAGGCCTAAATCTGACATTAAAACAAAATATTGTTTATAAAACAAGAGAGAGTTGTTATATCCATGGCTGATGGTTGGAACCTGTTTTACTCCATGACTTGGTGGAGAGAGACCTCTGGTGCCTTAACTCAAAATGAAGGGAATTGGAAGCACAGCGCTGCCAACTGGCAGGGCTGATTGGGCCTTTGCCCTGTGATTTGTTACTTGCTCTGATCAGTGATTCTCCCTATTTCTAACTGCTTTGTCATTACACCTTGCTTCCAGGTGTCCTTTGTTACAAGTGGCCTTTCTTCCCTTGGGCTGTGTATATGCTTCTCCTCACACTTCCCTAAATGAACCTCCCGGCTTCTCATGTTTGGTTACCCTAGACTTGGCTCAATAAATTGACTGAAGAATACTATCAACAACAAAAATGAACAGTTTTTTTTCCTTTAAATCTAGCACAGAGATGCCAGTAAGCACCCTTCAGGTGCAACTTCACTGAATCTCATAACCATTCAAAAAAGTAGGTATTATTAAAATTATTTCCAGCTGAGGAAATGGAGGCACAGGCTTTTTTTTTTTTTAATTTTTTATTTATTTATTTTATTTTTGGCTGTGTTGGGTCTTCATTTCTGTGTGAGGGCTTTCTCCAGTTGCGGCAAGCGGGGGGCCACTCTTCATCGCGGCGCGCGGGCCTCTCACTATCGCGGCCTCTCTTGTTGCGGAGCACAGGCTCCAGACGCACAGGCTCAGTAGTTGCGGCTCACGGGCCCAGTTGCTCCGCGGCATGTGGGATCCTCCCAGACCAGGGCTCGAACCCGGAGACACAGGCTTTTAAAGTTGCCCAGCTGATGAGATAAGGAGAACCTCCCTCCAGCTCTTCTCCCTATACTCCTCCCGGATGATCAGGTTCCTCAAACCTTGCCTGACCCTTTCTTGCCACCATTTCTAGGCCATGACCTGCTAATGTGCTAAAGCCGCTCTAACCGTCCCATCCTTAACAACCACTGGCATTAACTGAACCTAGCCTGCCTCATCATGGCTGCAGAACTAACAGTCCACTGCCTTACTTTTGTGGAATAAATCACTTATGTGTATTGAGAAGGGTTTTGTCTTACAAAGTATTTTGTCATCCAGTGACTAGTACAGTAAGTCTCACAAAGTAAGCACTTGATAACTGTATGGCAGAAATGACACATATACCATAAGAATTAAGTGTTCTATGTTCTAAAATTTAGCTCTACCTTATATTTTCTGGCAGACATAAGAAATCATTGAAGCTTTATGATTTTAGTATCCCTAAAATTAAGTGGGCCATAGTATAAGCATCAAGAAAAAAGGATGAAAATCTGAGCAACTGACAGACACAAAAATGTGAATGATATTGTGACATAGAGTTACAAATTATCAAGGAATTTCAGTTGCTTTAAGTCATCATTCCACTTTTTAAAAATCTAAGATATTTTAGTTAAAAAGTTATAGGGTAGCTGTTTGATGGAATAATGTGCAACCATTACTAATGGCATTAAAATATGGAAAAGCATATGAGATAATTGTTAAGTGAAAAAAACTGAAAACTAAAATTAGACATATGCTGTTACTATGGCTACATATTTTACAGCTAAAGTATACATATAGGCATAGCTCAAAGCTGAATAAACTATAATAGAATCATTGTGTTAGAATAATGGGATTATATATTTTTTCCTTTTCTGGATTATCATTAGTTTTGATATGTTACTTTTACAAACTTAAAGGAAAAACAATACCGTTTTTTATTTATTTCCTGTTCCCCAATATAACTTACTACATTACCTTGAATAAAAAGCATTTCATTCACTAGTCACTGGAAATATAATAACACCATAAACATTTTATTTGTGGAAGGCTGGTCTTGTAACAGACTAAAAGTTACTTGGAAAGAGATGTAAATGATTTTTCAGCTATCATCTTCTAATTTAGTAAATTATTACTCTAATACAAAATTGGAACTCTCATGGAATCCAAGAATTATTGTACTTGTCAAGCCTTTAATGTTTTCTGCATTCATAGAGTTTATTACTAAGTTAATTCCCAAAGAGTAAATATGCCACTAAAAAGATTGAGGCAATTTTAAAATTTGGAATTATGTGAACATTAACTGAGCAAATTATCTAATGTTAGTTATTTTATTTGAGTTGAATAAATCAATTTAACCAAGATTAAGTGTTTCTAAATGAAAAGGAGAAAGCATTTTGCTAGAGAAGATTAGTTCTAAAAATGGGGAAAAGGCTGCCATGATTGTTTTTTAAATAAATAAGCATTTTGCTGAATTATATTTCTTAGACTTGTTCATACAATAATTTTCCTCTTCATTTTGCTTTAGTTGACTTTAAAATATGTTTAACTAGTTTAATCTAGAGTAGAAATAAGGGGATATATTTTTAAATGTCAAGATAATTTTATAACCTTCTCACTACTAAGTGATTGAGCACAGACTGTGTTAAAATGATAATGTGACAACATCCAGAGTATGTTACTAAAAGAACAAAACCAAAACAAAACAAAAAACCTTCCATTAATGCCATTAGTCACAAGAAATAGAAGAATGCTCAAGAATCTCTCCCCTTCCCCTCTAGTTTCTTTTTTTTTTTTAATTTTTATTTATTTATTTATATTTATTTTTGGCTGTGTTGGGTCTTTGTTTCTGTGCGAGGGCTTTCTCTAGTTGTGGCAAGCGGGGGCCACTCTTCATCGCGGCGCGCGGGCCTCTCACTATCGCGGCCTCTCTTGTTGCGGAGCACAGGCTCCAGACGCGCAGGCTCAGCAGTTGTGGCTCACGGGCCTAGTTGCTCCGCGGCATGTGGGATCCTCCCAGACCACGGCTCAAACCCGCGTCCCCTGCATTGGCAGGCAGACTCCCAACCACTGCGCCACCAGGGAAGCCCTCCCCTCTAGTTTCTATTCTGAGAGGCATCTAGCTTTTACCTGGCAAGATAAAAAAGAAAAACAGAAAACTTACCAATTTTTTGCACTATCAATCCATAATATTTTGGGATACTAAAACAGTGGTAAGAGTGATGTTAGAACCTCCTGCCCAGTACCACCCCGAGTGGAGAAGAACAGTAATTTTCCCTTACCACTCCCCCGCAACCTTGAGATGAGACTTGTAAACAAATCCACCATTGCTGGTAAATCATAACATAGAAACTTACTTCCTAAAACTTTCTATTATAAACTTTAGGGGAAAATGCTGTCTTCTCTGCTGAGTATAAAATCAACCTTGATTCCATGCTTTCATTAACTGCTGCCAATCTGGCACTGGAAATAGCTACTCCTGGGAGAATTTTTCGCTCTTAATCTTGATAGACCTGGTGGGTAACCCTTCAGTGGAAATCCCATTAAACTAGAGAAACCAATCCCATGGGAAGCTTCATAAAATCTGCTGCCTGACACTGTGGTAGAGCTGAACCTTAGTGAGCCTGGCTATAGTGTCACTGGCTGTTTTAATTTCTTTCATACAGAAGGGAGACGAGGAGAGTAGGAGGGAAAACTCTATCTACCTTTATAGACATTAACTTTAGGTTGCCCTTCTAATATAAAAAGAAGATATTAATTTCTTCCCAATTCGAATCCAAACTAATGTTAAATAAGTCTGTTGAGATAGCAATTTTTGAGTATATCATGACATCAGGTAGGTCGTTGTTATGTGACTTTTATATTTCTCTGGAGTATGTTATATATATATAGCAATCAAATAGAATAGAATCATATTTGTTTCCAGAGCCTTCCTCTGGATGTAAAACATGAAAGAAAAATCTTTTTTCAAATTTCCAGTCCTCAGTGTGGAGCAGATTTGACATTTCAAAGGCAATTTTAAGTGATTATTATTTGCATAGTAAATTGTCAAGATTCCCTATATGCTCAGACATTTTGCAGTGAGCTAACGTCATTTGAAAAGCAATGCACCTGGCATTTATATCCAAAAGAGGTGCCAAATTTAACTAAAATATACTTTAAAAAATTTCCCCGTTGGTTTAAGCTAAATTTCAATGCTACTTTAACTCCTTAGTTAAAGGAAAAACACCATGAGAAATTCAATTTATGAAGTCAGGTGAAGCTCTACTGGGCATGGATAAGGACTCCAGTCTACTTTTGTTTCAGCTGATTTATTAAGTATCATTTAGAATTGGATTAATTTTGGCTTCAGCTGCCAACCGTCATCACAATCAGAGTTACTATCCACACAACTCTTTCCTTGAAGAGGCTTTAGAAAGAAAAACTACTTACTCCACTCAGCTGTGATTAAGAGTTTTCTATTGTATGGGGGCCAACAATTGATGTCCAGCTTTTCAACTTAGAAATAAGATGAAGGGCAACAAGACCAACACGAGCGTCCATCAGCTTTGGAGCTGCCATAATTATTGATATATTCAGTTTGTAATTCCCATAAAGAATAAATCTACTCATCTCTTTTCTTTCTTTGAGACATCTTTTGAAGATTATGGATAGGCAAGACCTCAGAAAATTTAAACAAGTCTCATGAAGTTGGTTTGAAGCCATCCCAAGACTGCTTTTGTCACTGTCACCCAGGCAGAAATGCTTGGATTATTGGGCTTTTGCAACACTGTCCTGATTGCCCTCACCCCTCAGCTCTTTTCTCCTGTACCAACCTGATAGCAATGCAAAACCAACGTTGCTTTCACTCTGCCACCTCTGTAAGCTTCTACCCTCCATGGCTCTCCGTTATTACAGGATCAGGTCCAGTTTCCTTAGCCTGATTTCCAATGCTTCTCCCTTTCTGCTCCATCTTTATATAAGCATTTTATTATATGACAGACACTACATTAATAGAGTTTTTACTTTAGCCATGTTTTAAGTATGGAGTTAAAGTTTATTTTATAGGAGTTGTTATAACCAGTTAACAAGGTTAAAATATTAAATAATGTTAAATTATATATATGGTGTTTAATATGAGTTAGGCTCTGTTCTAAATACATACACATACACAAACACTCATTGAGTCATCAGCACAACCTCATTTATCCCTCATTTTACAGATAAGAAAACTGAGGCATAAGGATCTAAATGCCTTCCTCAAGGTCAAAGAGCTGGTAAGTGGGAGGGTGAGAAGGCATCCCCAAGCGGTGTGGCTCTGAGGGGCTGTCCATTTACCCACTACATTATGCTGCCTCTTCAGCTGCTTCAGAATATTAAAAATTATGCCAAACTATCAAAATGATGCCCTTTAAATGATGCCCTCATTCATGCCATTGTAGGGCATATTAATGGAGGGAGGAGGATGAAAGGTGACAGTCTCTTTCCCCAGAGCCCTTATCCAGAACCTTTATTGCATGTCATGCTGCAAGATTCATGTCTCTCCACTCCCAGATTTCCTACTGCATGAAATTTGATTGTGTTTCTTTTGCATTCCTGCAGCACATGTACTTTGTATGCCGTTATTTTGATCACTCAGCTACCAATATAGTCAGCCATGGATACATAATAATGCTTAGTCTTTGAGGAGGATAAAGGAAACCTTTCTTAAACTCCGTTATTTTTTCCCCTCTCTAACTGCCAGCCTTGTTTTGGCTTCTCCTTTTAACGGTTTTGGCAGGCATTTATCATAGATCTTTGTGGCTTTTTGTTGAGAAAGTAGTAATTTACGATTTTGGTGCCATTTTGAAGAATAGAGTTACCTCCTTAGTGGCACCTTCACTATCCCTCTTTAGTCATAATTGCTGCAGTTCACAGTCTCTGAGTTGGTTTGTTCCAAACATTTGGCCTTGTTCCTTCTAGAAGTGATTCAATTGCCCCTTTCCCTTTTCTGCAGTTCCCTAGATTACTTATGTTCTGCACAGGAAAGCACAAGCTTCAGGAAGTGAAATTAAAAATATCTATCGAATGAAAGAATGTATATTGTATATACATAATTTTATGTTATAATATGGTGTTAATATATGGTATTAGAAATATATCATTAATATATCAATGTATCATGTGTATTTGTATGTATACACACACATATTTCAAAGGAAGAGTTTGAAGACTTCACTTTGAAATATCATTTCTCTTGAAAGATACCCTTGGTATTCATATAACAGGAACAGACTTGTTCTAACGTTAGTTGAAAGGTGACAGTGTTATCTCTTTGACATCCAAGTCCTGTAAATGAGGCACAGCCTTGTTGCAGAGACTGAGACTGAAATTGGAAAAGCAAAAAAAGCAGACTTCTCTCTCTACCTCTCAAGGATAATACCAGCGCTCTCTCTCTCTCTCTCTTTCATCTGCTTATCTGTGTCCCATCTCTCTCCATCTTTCTATCTCTGCTAGTCCCAAATGACTATGTAAATCTCAGTCTGAGTTATCTAACAAGACTTACTGTATCACTTAATTCAAATACTTGCAAGAAAGAGAATTGGATTGATGTTTTTCCTAGCCTATGAGTTGTTATCTCTTGGATCTCATATCCACCTCTGGTCCATCTGTGGTCTGCTCAGCTGTGGTTCCTGTCTGCTGGCACAGGCAAAGCAACAAAGGCTGTGTGTGCGTGTATGTTCATAGTAAATTAGAAATGACCTTTAAAACTAAACTACCCAGTTTATCTTGCAGTAATTGTTCTAGGGAGAACTTGTGACTAATGTTATAAAATTCTTAGGTTACGTATGCACATTGGTGATCTGTCCTAAGCAGTCCTCTCAACAAATGTTTGGCCATTAAATTGAACTATCAAGTACAGCATTATACTTTAAGTTATAATCATGATAGACTAAAGGGATGCCATTAAATAAGGAATGATCAGAAAAACCCTAGAATTTCCATTCTATTACAGGAAAGGAGTCAAAACAATAATATGAGAATTAAATGAGATGAAAAGTACTTTGCACAATGTGTCGCATGTAACTGGTGATCGTAAAAGTATAGCTGTTATTTAACAATACTATTTATATGTCTCCAGAAGTTTGCTTGGAGATTAAGAGCTCTTACTTCCAGAGTATCTCCTTTTTGTCTTCTTGCTAAAATGAATTTCCCTATATTTCGAAGTTCACCTCAATCACTATGTGAAGACTTAGCTGATTAGTTAGGCTCAGTTTATAAGTATATAATGTTTATAAATTGTATCACATACAGGTATTTGGACTCCTATATGTTATGGACTGTTACTGTAATTTTAGTTTTGGGATAGCTGTGCCCCATCTTTTTCCACCTAAGTTATAAACATCCTACAAACAGGAGCTAAGACTTATAGTCTGTACAGTATGTACCATTATGTTACATGCTTGGGGGGCAAGCATTCATGTGATTTTTTTTCAGGAGTTTGTACATAAATAATTCTCAAAGGAATTTTTTTTTTTCAGTGAAATGGGATAAGGAAGTATGAAAGTAATTTTAATAGAAATTCAGTTTCAGATTCAAATTTGCTGAAAATTATTATCCATGACATAATGTTTATTTTTTTTCAGTTCTATATTTACCTTTTCAGGAATTGTAGGATTCCTGAATATTCTGTTCTGAACTGAGTATTCCTGTTCTTTTCCATGACTTAGAGTTTAACTTATTTCTTTGATACACACACACACACACACACACACACACACACACACACACAAAGATTTCTTTTCTAAACTTATTAATTTCTTCAAAGTTTTTGTTAGTAAACCACAACTATACATAAATGCTTCAATTTTGCTAGTAAAGTCCAGTTTTAAAACCTTGCTCTATGTTCTCTGAGAATCTGATGTTGATATGTTGCTAATATGTTCAATCATTTTAATATGAGAGGTGGGAAGGGAAGAAGCCAAAATAATTGTTTAGTATTGAAATCGTCTAGGCATAATTAACTTACTTTAGTCCTTTATTTCTATTTTAAAAATCCTCCATTATTGGTATCACTTATTTCCAAAATTACCGTGTTGATAATAATCCCTTGGGGCCCTGAGCATACAGCTTCTTGTTCCTTCTTGGGGGATTATGAGTCAGCGGCTCTTAAATTGAAGTTGTAATTTTAACAGGAATTTGTATTTTTAACCATAACTTCTATTCTGACAGAATTTTATTGTATACTTTTAAAATTACCTCAGGCAGTTCTTAACATCCAGGAAGTTTGGAAAACATCTGAATGAAGTAGTTATCCTTCTTGTCTGCTCGCTTTATTCCTAATTACAAATCCCTGTGGATATCACCTACCACAGTCACTAGTTTTATTGGGAACATCTCTTGTGAGCTGGATTTAAAGGTGGCAAAATGATTAGAGTTTATTAAGTTTCTTTTAATGGCAAAGACCTAAGAGGGCTGTTAGCTGGTGAACTGTCTTCATTGCTTACGAGATATTTCTAATTAGAACAATTTACTGTCCTCAATTAAATACGTAGGGATTCCACAGATTTCAGTTTAGGGACTGTTACTGAAAGCACATTCCTCATCTATGAGTTTCTTTTATTCTTATTGTTTCGGTCCTTTCAAAGTGTTCCTCTTTGAAATAATTTGAAATTGGGTTTCTGGGAAAAGCGAACAGCTTTGAACTTCACTAGTATCGTTCACTTCACATGAAAATAAGAAAACCAAGATCATGTGTTGCTCAAATCTTTTTCAGTAAGTGCCTACCTTTGGTCTTTTTTTTCTTCTCTTTTTTGATGCCTTATTGTGGTTCAGTCTGTAGTCTGCAATCATTACAGGTATTTGTGGGCTGGAATATATTTGAGCTGCTGAGCACAGAGTCTGTGAAGGAGCGAATGCTCACAGTTGGAAGCCACTTTCCTGAGAAATAAATGTACCACAGAAAATTTAAATTGCTTCTACTTTTTTTGGACAGTGCTCTTCTGTTTATAAAACTAAGACACGCTCTTTGTTGTTATTTCCAGGTCTGAATTCCCTCTGTTCTAAGATCTTTACAATGCTCTTTCTTATTTCTACTTTGAGTCAGAAGTTTGACCAAATGTTCTTCCTGGTGCAACTGCCTTGGACCCTGCTGGTTTTGTGCTTCCATCTCACAGTGTGTATATTTTTTAACTTGAGCTGCTGGCAACTATGAAATTACTTAATTTTGACTCTTTCATGGAATAATGAAGACGCTCTGGGGTTATTCCGCTTAGACTCCATGGTTAGCCTCCTCCTACCATCCTCTTAGTTGGTAGGTGGGGCACTGTAGCCATGTGAGCCGGGAGAGTTCTTAAAACGCAGAGTCATAACTGATAAGCAGCTTTACACTTGCATGACCAGAGTGTATTGCCCTCAGATTTGGAAAGCGAGATTGCAGGGTTTTCCTTTTTTTGTTTGTTTTTGAAATCAACTCAGAGGCATTTCCTTTGTAAAATGTGAAGCTGTGTGAAGTGAACATAGTACATCTTTCTTACTTAAATGTTGGTAATTAATGTTATCATTAATGTTAATGGGACTTGCGGACCTCTATAGTTAGCTTGGGACATGTTCCGAGGTGAGCAGATATGGATCAGGAACACTTATTTTATCCTTTGTCCTCGTCTATTTGACTGTCCCTACATAGAACCACAGGCCTCCTGGGTTCTGTTTTCAGAGCACTGTGGAATGCCATTATGTAATACCTCCTCTTCCAAAGAGGGCACACCCTTGGATGAACTGCACTGTGTGTCCGAGATTACCCAAATATGACTGCTGGATAAAATTTTATTTACTGTCTTCCACTACCAAAACACAACTTTCTTTTTTGTCTTTCATTATGAATGTGGCATGAATTTATAACTCTCTCCTCTTTTAGAGTAATTCTTTCCTCTCTCCTCTCTTTGTGTTTTATCTCAATGAACAACTCTAATGTATTAGTCTCCTAGAAATAGACAAAAATACACCAAATTGTAAAAATTGCAATACAGTGCTTGTTTTTTTACATATCTCCTTTTAGTTTTAACACAGTTCCATTGTTCCTATTTTATTTTCAAACTATTTCAAAATCATTTCCTAGCTCCGAATTATTCTTTTTCTTTCTGTTGTGTTCATATTTTCAGGCAGAGCAGAAACGATATTTACTGCATATGATTTAGGATCACATATGGAATCAAAGGTTATAACACCCAAAACAGAAATGAGATGCCCTCAAAACATGTTCTGTGTTAGGCATATCTAAAAAAGAGTATTAAAGATCTCTTACGAGTCAGTTTTAATACTGACTATGGGTGAGAATGAAGAAAATGGTATTACCTTTTTTTTCCATGAAAGATCAGAATCAGATCAAGTGAAAATATTTTATTTTGTAATTTTAAAGTTTAAAATAAGAGATTCAAATTAATGTACACAGCTACTTCTATATTTAAATATCTACTCTAGGTCATACAATAATAAATTACCTGGCTTGGAAATTATGAACATACTTTTCTCCTTTTCCTACCTCTTCCTACCACTCTGAAAATATTTCTGCATCTTAGCATCTTTAACAGACCTTAGCAGAAATACTTACCATAAGAGTTATATTAGTTCCTTTTGGTATTAATTAATTCTCATAAAATTTTTGAGAAGAGCAATAACATTTGAGACACAAAATTATGAAATAATGTACACTTAGATTTCTTGGAATTTTTTTTTCAGTACATCATTTCACTTTAAGGGTTTGATATACCCTTTCTAACAACTTTCTACTATTGAAACACACACACACACACACACACAAAACACAGAAAGCAGAAAAGAAAAAAATATGGGAAAAAAGGAGAGGAAGGTAGACAGGTTAGATAGATATTATAGATAGATAGATAGATAGATAGATAGATAGATAGATAGATAGATAGGTAGATGTATAACAAAATTCTGAAGAACAAAATGAAACTAACCATGAAACAATGCCACAATCTAGGAGGAATTCTTTACCCTGTAAAATGTCACAGCCCAATCACATTTATTCTTGGAGATACATGACCTGTACTGTGGAGAAAACCAGGCCATTGTCTCGCATTCCTAACTCCCACCCTCTGCCAGCTTTCTGTAGGTTTTCTTCTTGGGAAAGTCAGAGCCATTTCCCTTTTACCCCTCATCGGTAAGTCAACAATTCAAAGATATCAAGAAGAGAATATAGAAGAGGGATTGATGGCATTGCATAGCCTTGTTGAAGTAATTTTCCAGCACATAATGTTCTGCATAACAGTAGAAATAGGCTAAGCCATGATGATTTGGAGATTTTTCTGGTCAAAGAATATAGACTGCCTCGGATTCATTAGGACATAAACACTTCTCCTGGTTAAAGAACAGTTGGAGGGTAGAAGAAAATAAACCTCATCCCACAAAACCATACTAGATACATTTCTGGCCATTGCTGAAAATTGAACTGGAAGCTCTGCATATCAACTCTGCCAAAAAGTGGAATATTCTTTCAGTTCCAGAGGACAGTGGGAATGCAAAGATTAATTCACACATACCCTTCTTCTGTCAGAAGACTTTTCTGAATATGTCATTAACTCAGGATATCAGAGCAAGGTAACAAAATTGGAAGGGGGGAGGGTCTTATGGGAAAGATTGAAAATTTTAAAAATTAGCTGCATAAAAATAAGTAATATCTTCTTAACCACTTGGAAGAAGAATGCACTTGTGAGAATAATTTACTATAATAACAGTGAATGATTTTAGAAAATATCTACTATTGTCCTTAAAAAAAAGCAGTAAAATTTAAATGAAAAACAAAATAAAGCAAAAAATGGCCATACAACCTGAGAGTAGGAAGCCATAATAAAAGATCAAAAGTATATTTTAAAAATATAGACTGATTCAAGCTAATATGAAATAAGGAAATAAGCTAAATTTTTTAAGTAGCAAAACAAAAATAAAGCAGCATAACTAACTGCAAATATGAGGCAATGAACTGTAGAGTTAACAGTGCAGAAAATCAAATAAGTAATACCAAGGAATATTGTAAGAAGCTATCTCAGTCTTCTTTGGAAAGCATATATTATCTCCTCCCTCTCCATTTTTTTTCTAAATTATTGTTTACACCATTCCAAAACCATTTATCACATAGCACCTTGAATTGGAATTACTTGTCTTCATGTATTAATTCTCAATTGTATTTTAATATGGAAGGTAATGAGTTTGCATTAGTGTAGTCCTTACTGCATTCATCAAATATTTGCAGAAAGTATGCCTTCTAAAATACATGCTGATTGCTAATATATGATTAATATTTCCTCTTCTGGGAAACCACGTACAAACAAGAAATACTAAATCTGTCTACTCCAGACTGATAATATCATGTTAAGACAGTTACTGTTAGTATGATTTACCTAACTCCACTAAGTAATCCAGTCCTTTTGACTATACACCTCACTGTTAATTCA
The DNA here is from genome assembly GCF_965194805.1 of Balaenoptera borealis. Lineage (NCBI taxonomy): Eukaryota > Metazoa > Chordata > Mammalia > Artiodactyla > Balaenopteridae > Balaenoptera > Balaenoptera borealis. Next base: position 51,899,326 of record NC_138866.1, read on the forward strand.
CATGTGCTTTATTAGAATATTCCTTCATTCAACACTCCAACTGTTGGATTCAGCCAATTGTTGCAGTATGTCAGCTTTGGTTCTAAATATCTCATTATACTGACTAATCTAGAACATATTTTTATCCAGAGTCTACAGATAGCATGACATTTTTTAGTATGTTTTAAGTGCTTTTTGTAAGTATACTTGCCCAGTAAGGCCTAGTGCTGTTTTTAACCAGAACACATTCACAAACTGAGAGTCACCATATTTCTATTGCTCTTCTGTAAGACATTAGGGAAAGAATGCCCTTGAAATTTTCAGACATCATATTTCTTTTTTAAAAGAGGTTACTGCCTTTAATCATTTGTATTTATCTTTCACATAGAGTCATTCTAACTTTCCATTTGTTTTCTGATTCATCCCTCACCCTATGGTTTTACATCTCTCTAACTCTTTAAAAATCTACACAACTTTCTTGCTAACACTGACTCGATTATCTATTTTAGTATAAATGTTATAATCTGCCCTTAAAGATTTTTCCATGATCTCTTAACACTCTAAAATGTCCTCCCCTCTAAAGCCTTATAAAAGGCTTCTCCTTCTCCACTCTTCCTTTTAGTTACAACATTTGATACAAATTCATTTAAGCAATTTCGCATTTTATTTTCCACAGCCCATTCTCACTCATATTCTAATATTTAACTGCTATGTTTCTGTGGCTCATATTCAGGATTCTAACTTTGTGCATCAAAGTTCTTTAGTAACCCATATTATTCAATATTTCCTCACATCCTTTTAGATTAATCTGTATAATGTATCCCTCTTTAGGGTACTTCTACTTCTATGCATTCTCAAGTGATAGAGAGTATATATTCATAAACACCTTATATTCATTTTTTGGTTCATTATTTTATACATAGGAGTGTTATAACTTGCTTCATCATTCTCATTTTAACATAATGTCCATGCTCTGTATAACCTAATGTTCATATTTTTTAAAGTTGTTACATGATAGTGTTTTTCTCATCTTTTTAGACTACTAAACAAAGCCAAAAGAGAAGATGTATGTATGCTCTTTTAGTCACATTATTATGTCTGCTTTTCCATTGTCCTTATTAGTGTTCATTTGTCAGTACTATCTCCAACATTCTCCATTGCCAGGTGTTGATGTCTCCTGATTCTACATATTTTATCTTTTGAAGTCATCTTTGCTTGGAGGAGTTTGAAATTATCTTACTCAGAAGAGTGAATTACAAATCTGAGAAGATCCTGAAAGATATTTTTTATCATTCGTTACTTCAGGCAGTCATTCAGCACACTTTCAGGTCCTTTAATTTCAAGCATCATAATAGATGCCTACTAGCAAGCCTCTCAGTTGGAATCTTTTTATGTAGACACCACTACTGAAATTGAGAAATGATTACATAGTTCAGAGAATCTGGTACATATGTAAAAGCTTGTACTTACTGGGTGTGAAATCTATACACAGAGTTAAAAACAACTACAACGGAAGAATGAATAATAATTTTCATTGATCCCTTAAGGACATTAAGTATTATAGAGTTAGCTTTTAGATAGTTTTGGTTCTACATTTTATATATTTAAAGTATTAAAGAAATTTTGAGGTTGTAAATATACCACAGACCAGTCATTCCTCTTTCTAAAAAGCAGAATGTAAAACTTCATGATTTATGGTAAACAATATTGCTTTTTTTCACCCACCTTCCCCTTCATCATAAATAAATGTTGATGCAGTTTGGAGGGGAAAGGAAGTCTCACATGAATTTCATTTGCTCTGTCAGACATCAGAAATTACAGAGTCTGCTGCCTACCACACTCTCCCACCTCCCTGAATGAAATAGAAGCTTCGATCAATCACGTGGATCAGCCATCTGAAGAACAAAGCAGCTACATTTATTAAGCTAAACCTCCCTATTGGGGCCTATTTCACAATTCTAGTAGCATAGGGAGTATGTAGGCTACCCTATGACAAATCAAAGATTTTCAAGTACTGTATGCCGTCATTTTAGCATGGCATGGAACATCTGTTACCTCAGCTTTTTAAGTGTTCATCTGTGTGGCTTGAATTTTCTGTGAGATTAAAAGACTTGCAGAAGCAGAGATAGCCTTTATTGAACCATTAGCTAGTAACACCATTTCATGGAATTCACTGCACCTGATGGGTGTCAACGCTCACCCAAAGGCAGATCTTGTCAGACATTTCCGACTCTTTCCAGCTCTTTAGCTCCTTTCATAAATTGGCTAGGTATTAGTCAGTTATTTAGTGGTTACCAGAGTATTGAAAATGTACTGTCGGTCTATGACTAAAGCAACTTTTATCAAAACGACTGTTCTAAAATTTAGTTAGCCTATATTCTGAAGATCTTTACTCTTTTGGGTTTTCAAACCTTGTGCTTTTCAGATTGGCCCATAGATGAGGGTTAGAATTAGAGCGAGGCCCAATTAGGAGGGAAGAGAATAGTAAGCATAGTGAGAAATTAGTAAAAGACATCTAGAAAGCTCAAGGTTTACTTAGTATTTACCACGTGAGGGACTTATCTTTTGCTCAGTAACAAAACTACCCCCAAATGTTGTACCTTATACAAATTTATTCTTTTTCAGAATTCTGTAACTCAGGTCTTGAATTTGTCAGTGACAAAAGACCTCAAAATAAGTTGAAACTCTATAGCATCCCTTTGTAAGGACGACTTTTATATTTTAAAACAAGAGGACAAAGACAAGGGGATTTAAGACATATGAGAAAGTTGGAATAATTAAAAGCTAAACTCAGGCCCAGTCAACAGTTGATCATACTTGAAGAGCATAGGTAGCCTTTACTTAAAATTACTCTTTTGACGTTTCTTCCATTGCCATCAATGTACCTAGTAATAGAGTGCCCAATAAATTGTAATAATATTATTATATTATTATAGAGCAAGAATGTGTGAAATGCTTTAAACTTTATTAGAGAAAGGGACATTATCATAATTTTTATTACTCAAAGTAGACTAACTTATAACAAATTAACCCTAGAATGTTAGTGACATAACGTAATAGAACTATATTTCTCACTACTGTAACATTTACTATAATGTGCTTGTAAAGTTGGTGGCCTTCCACACTGTGATTCATGGACTTAGATGCCTTTAATTTTATGTCTCTACCATCCCCTACAACACTGATGTTTTTTACCACATTTTTGCCTTTTAGCCAGAAGACAAGAAATAAGAGCATGGTGAAGATATACCGATTTCGTTGCCATTTCATCTTAGAACTGACATACGTCACTTCTGCAAACATTCCATTAGAGAGAATTAGTTATGTGGCCCCATCTAGATGCAGTGGGCCTGGGAAAAACACCCTTGGCTGGGCTGGTGCTTTGTAGCAACAATTATCTTTTTTGGAAGAAGAGCACAGATAGTATGGTGGAAATTCTACATAATTTACAAGCTGTCTAATCTATACAGGTATCTTCCATCTATGGGGTGTGTGTGTTTGTGTGTGTGTGTGTGTGGAGAAACACTGAGAAACTTTTAGCCTTTCTATGCATGAATACCGCACATGATAGCATACTTATTACCACTCAAGACTGCTTTTTCTATTTGTAAAGAATCCTATCAGAAAGGTTTTTCGTTTTTTTTTTTTTAGCAACTAAAAAACATGTCTTCTTGAAGCCCTTGGTTCCCAAATGTGTATGTTATTGAGAAAATCTAATATTTTTCTGTGTTGGCATTCTTCAAATATTCTTCAATCACAAAGAAATTGTATCTCCATGTATTGTCAAACGTATACATAATATACCCCCTGACTTGTCTCATCATTCTCCAAACATTGATGAGTCTTTCCAAGGTCTCCTGCTATCTCTGTATATTTCCATTTGTCTAGTTTCGTGTTGGTGTGAAAATGGCAAATATTTTATTGTGATATATGTTACTGAGTTTTCAGTTACATAGGGGAGGATAAATAAAATCTATTGGCCAGGACCAAAATCTCATTACATGGAACAGCTAGCCATCTAATGTAGCCACAGTCAATTCTATGTAGTTAACAAAAGATAGATGCACAGAGAAATCTGTGACTAAAATTGTCTTTATTACTCTAGATTTTTGGTCCATTATCTGCATCCATTTCTCCATCCTGGTACACTGGTTGACATATATGTTAGCTTCAAAGATTCCTTTAGTTTAGGTTAAGATTAGAAGGAGGTTTAACAGGAAGTTCTATTTTGCCTTTTCCCTGAACCATACCTTGCTATCTCTCTAGCCTTCTAAATAAGGGAAATCCATGTGGACGTGTTCTCAGGCTCCATTTTAATGCCAGGTACATATGATGGAAATTAACAGGTGACCAGAAAATAAAAAGACCAAAAAGCAATATTTGCCCCAGTTCAGATTCATATGATCACTTTATTCCTTCCACAAAACCACTAAAGTTTCTCTCTTTATCACAATGACCCCCTTTGGATATTTTAAAGGATTCCTGATGGACTTGCCCAAGTCAGAGATCTTCCTCCCTGGGTTGGTGAATTTAAGCTTAAGGTTACAAAGTGTGCTGTTTTAGTAAGTCTTTAGAATTTACAGATAGTAAGCCTTATTCCAGTGATTATGGAAGGGGGATTTGGAGGGGTGTCACAGTGGACAGATGTGGTGAAGGGTCTCCTGAGGTACTTTTTCTAGAGTGGCTGCCATTTTAGCATCCCATTGTGGTAAGCTATAGTTACTAACAGATGTGTGTCTCTCTCACATCCCTCTGATGAGTTGGGGAGCAAAAGAACTTGAGAGTACCTGCCATATCCAAATGTTAATTCAGTAGTGCCCCAGCTAACTAAGAATTTTGAATTTGCATTCGTAAGTTCATTTGAAAAGCAAGACTTTCAGTTCTCTATTCCATTAACCTTTATCATGAATTCCAATAGCAACTACTTGAAAAAAATTAAATTATTTACAATGTTTTTGCAACCATTGTGCTTCCCTTCAGCTTGAAAATAAGCAGTCCTTATTCATATTCACTCATGCAACATTTCTTCCATTGTCATAAAGGCTATAAGTAACTGCTCCTTTAGTTTAGATTAAGATTACAGTGTCTTAATTCTAAGACAAAAATGTGTTAATAAGTTCTGGTAGATGAAATAAGAATAATCTCAAATGACAGGTGATAAAAAACCAGATAGCATTATTTGACATTGATTTTTAAAAAATTTTACCTTTACATTTGTTCTGGAGGTTCTCTTCAATTGCTTTAATGTCAACGTGAATATAGCACTGCTGGAAAATATTTCCCAATTTCTGGCCCAGCAGCTCCCCTCCGCAACTTACTTTATGCTGGAAAGAGATGATGCTCCTTTAAGTGATCTGTGAGATGCACCTTTTCTCCAGCTGCCTTGGCTGAGGGGAAGTTAACGTGTGTTTCAAAGGACTTTGCTCAGAGGAAGTGAAAACAGCAAAGTGACAGATCCATACAGCTGTGTTTAAATACATTTGGGATCTAATATTTGCTGCCAAATATTAGGAAGCTTATATCTTAGTAAGGTGGGAGTCAACTTCAAAAGTACAAAGAGCTGTTTATTCTCAGAAAATCTTCACAAGAAGATATGAATTAAGAACATATAAGTTGTCTGTCAATAAGGACTTTAAAAAAAAATACGAAACGATTTTAATTTCAGAAGTCCTATTTAGACTAAGTAAACGCTTTTTTATATTTTTAGGTAGAAATTATTTTTAAGCCACCCATTTTTTTCTCTTTTCTTTCTTTTTTTTTTTTTTTTTTGCGTAAGAAAACCCATGCTTAGAGAAACATTCTTATGGAGTTTGTCAGTGTCCGCCTAGGTAGTTTTATTTTTGCTTTTCAGAGTTGTGTATATTTAGAAATCCTGAAACTTAAATTTCTTTTTCCATCTTCCTTGTTATCTTTTGTGATTGTTAATTACAAAATAATGTTAGTGACCTTTCGACTGTGTTTAACTTTCTCAGCTAAATCTATGTTATTGAAGAAGTTAGCTTCTAAATTCACTTCTATTTCTAAACAAAAGTTATGCTCCTTTAAAAAGACACTCCCACCATGGCCAGTTCTCATTGATCCCTACTATATGAAAAGACTGTGAGGCACAAAAATAAGTTAAAAGCCTGTCGTAAATTAATTTATAATAGGGATGAGTCTGACTGTGTCTCTATAACAAAGCCCTCATTTCTTCCTGCTTAAGACCATATACAAACGGAATTTAAAACATGAAATATACTTTTATGAGTGTAATAGAGTGTTTAAATGGAAATAAACTCTTTCGGACACAGACGGGGCTGGGGTTCCAAACGCAAAGAACAAAGTAAGTGCTCAGTACCCTCCACATTATAAAGAAGGGTGGTGGACCACTGTCTTAGGACTCGCAAATGCGGTGGCAAAATACCAGTTTAGTGAGTCTTAGCTGTTCATCTGCTTCCAAGGTACGTTAAGAAGTTGAAGAATCAAATAGACTTAAGATTCCTCTGGAAAGAATTGGGGAAATGCTTCCTTCTCACCTCAAGTCAAATGAAAGAATTTTTAAGATGTCATTCATAGATTTTGTCATAGGTCACCTGGAGTTGAGAAGAGTTCAAAGATCTGATATCTGTTTCTATCTGAACAATTTAGAGGCAGTAGGCTTTGGCTGGAGCTGCTGGCTTGACTGTCTACCAAAGAGGTTATATGTTGGGAACAAAATCACTTCTACTGATGGTGGGAACAAAACGCCTCATTTCCCATGAACCATAATGAACTACAAGGGAGCGGAGCCAGCCCAGAGTGAATTTAAAGGGACTTTTTCTAGGAGTGCTGCTAGAAGCACAGTCTCTATGCAGTGGGCTGCCATATGCCCTGGTAGAGTGCTGAGGACTGACCTCAGAAATAACCAGCTGGAGAAGAGCATTGCCACAACTCCAGGCACTTTGAGGAATTCCCATGTAACCCACAGAAGCATCCAAAAAGAGAAAGGATTTATACTGAGAAACTACCATACGAGGGAGACCTACAGCCAGGTGGCACCTGAGGCAATCAAGGAAGACCTTTCCTTTCCCTTCCCTTGGTCTTCCTTCCCTGATCTAATTCCCTTAAATGGATTCCAAAATTAGGGCCAGGGGGTAGAGACAGGCAACGGGAATAGGAATGAGAAAAGATTCTGACCTTTCCTCTTGTCTTCACCGAAAAACTTCCCAGGCTGAGCCATACCAAGGTTAGCTGAGGTAGGGAATGGAGGAAAGCATTAAATTCTATGAAGTTAGGAGTTCCCTGGACTGGACATTCTTATTGCTAAAATGGTAATATTTAGTATGTGAGCGCAACATAAAATATTTTATTATTTGGAAGTAATAGGAGAATATCTCATCCATGAGTTAGGGAAGAATGAGTCCATAGATCAAGTTTAAGAGAACAGTGTGGGAAAAAAATAAATTTGTTTTCTGATTACATGCTGTGGAGTTCAGCCCATTCAATATAAAGATGAAAGTCGCTACAAAGATGCATGAAATTCATTCACAGTATGAGAACAGAATTCCAGTCTGCCCCACTTAGGTATACAGTAGAGGGGCATAAAGTGAACATGATGGATATTAGTATGATGTATTCAAATCTGACTTTGCTAAGTGGCTGCTCTTCAATCTGACCTCCCACCACTGATTTCTCTACTTTTTCTTTTGTACACTTGCATACCCTGGCTCAGGCTTCTTAATTTAACTTAATACTGGGACAAAGCTAAGGAGATGCAAAAGAGGAGAATGGATGATCTCATTGACAAGTGGGGAGAAACTATCTTTTTGAACATTATATAAACTTCACCTCAGTCCTTCAAGTCTTTATGAAGTGAAAATGTTATCTTTCTCTTTTTTCCCCATCACCCAACTATACTCCCTACTTTTCTTTTTACAAATAATTATCATTTAGAAGAAACACCAACCAAAATGTTTCTGTTTCTTCTTTCACAATGAGCCACCTCCCAAAAGGAGAGGAAACCAGTAATATGTCCATTTAAGCAGCTTTCTTTTCATGGTTTAAGCCTTGGGGAACCAGTGTAAATTCTGGATCACAAACACATTATGTTTTTGCTAATAGCCACTGACTGCATAAACTTCCACTCAGATTTCTTGCATAATCTGCTCCCACATGATTACTAAGGTGTTTTTGCTTTGTTACAGCAAACCAAGTGCTCATATATATCTTCGTGTAAAATTCTTCTGTTGGCAAGCCATTTTTCTTAAAAATTCCACACTGGGCTAACTCTTTGGTACAATTTTTTTTTTTTTTTTTAAGGCAGTGAGTATAAAATTGTGGACAATTATTTTTATTTATTACTGCTAAAGAAGTTTTTTAAGCCATAAATAATCCCTTCCCCTTCTGTTGGCACATAGAGACAAGCTCTAAGAGGTTGAGGGGGTAGGCTTGTGAGAGTTTCTTGAAAAAAATAACTAAATGACTTTGTAGCCTAAAAATACAAAGCTATGCACTTCACATGAACAAAGTATTGACCCAGATTGCTTTCTGTGTCCTTAAGAGAGTTATGGAAATAAAGTATAGTTTGCTCTATTGTGTTCCTTTCTTTTCTCTTTGTCAGCCATCATAGCCTCTACTACTGTGGTATCAAGAAATTGAATTCCATTTCTGACTCATTGCTTTGCTTTTTCTTTTTGCGCTTATCATTGCCCCAGACCATTTACAAAGGAACCACATGGCAGCCAATGAAGCTGGTGTGCAGTGATTTTGCTCTCTCTACCCTCCCCTTTTCCTGACTCCCCAATATCTTCTTCACTTTCTTAATTTCTCTCTTTCTTATGGCCGTCCCCTCTGGAATTTTTTTTTTTTTTTAATCTCATTATGTCTTGTGATCTCAGTGGTTGAGAAAGAATGGGTAAGAATGCAAACTGAGAAATTAAAGTTTTGGTTTTTTTTTTTTTGGCTTCTCTCTCTCACCATGTGGATGCCTGCATGCCAGCCCTCAGGGTCTCATTCCTGCCTTAAAGATCCCCTCTTTAGGGGCAGCCCTAGTATGTGAAAGGTGTCTTCCCTTGCTGCGGGTACCTTACTGGCATCTCAGGTTTGACCTTGGATTTATTCTTCATTGAAACCTCATTGTACAGTTGATGGTTTCTATAGAATTACCAAACCACGAAATAGTGAAATTCAGAACAATGAATATTTATGTAGCTTACATATATAGAGAGACAACCAGATATACAGAAATGTAATTATTTTCATTTTATGAGCCTGTTAACACGATGATCATTTCTTAATCCATTTTGAGGCTAGACATCTCCTGGTGTTTTATACACAGACATGGTCTCTGCTGGGAAGTGGTGAGACGAGGGTTAGGGCGCATGCTCTGCGTGGCAGTCACTAGGCCCCACTTCTTTAGTGTCTTTAAACTTCTGTTTGCCCAAGTGGAAAATGAGGAATATGATAACAGCTCCTGTGTAGAATCATTGTGAGAATAAATATGTTAATGTGCAGCTCTTGCCTTCACCACTGATCTCCTGGCCACTCTTTTTTTTTTTTTAACATCTTTATTGGAGTATAATTGCTTTACAATGTTGTGTTAGTTTCTGCTGTATAACGAAGTGAATCAGCTATACATATACATATATCCCCATATCTCCTCCCTCTTGCGTCTCCCTCCCACCCTCCCCATCCCACCCCTCTAGGTGGTCACAAAGCACCGAGCCGATCTCCCTGTGCTATGTGGCTGCTTCCCACTAGCTATCTATTTTACATTTGGTAGTGTATATATGTCCATGCCACTCTCTCACTTCGTCCCAGCTCACCCTTCCCCCTCCCCATGTCCTCAAGTCCATTCTATACATCTGTGTCTTTATTCCTGTCCTGCCCCTAGGTTCTTCATAACCATTTTTTTTTTTTAGATTCCATATATGTGTTAGCATACGGTATTTGTTTTTCTCTTTCTTACTCACTTCACTCTGTATGACAGACTCTAGGTCCATCTACCTCACTACAAATAACTCAATTTTGTTTCTTTTATGGCTAATATTCCATTGTATATATGTGCCACACCTTCTTTATACATTCATCTGTTGATGGACACTTAGGTTGCTTCCATGTCCTGGCTATTGTAAATAGAGCTTCAGTGAACATTGTAGTACATGACTCAACCCAATCCAAAAATGGGCAGAAGACCTAAATAGACACTTCTCCAAAGAAGATATACAGATTGCTAACAAACACATGAAAGAATGCTCAACAACATTAATCATTAGAGAAATGCAAATCAAAACTGCAATGAGGTATCACCTCACACCAGTCAGAATGGCCATCATCAAAAAATCTACAAACAGTAAATGCTGGAGAGGGTGTGGAGAAAAGAGAACCCTCTTGCACTGTTGGTGGGAATGTAAATGGATACGGCCACTATGGAGAACAGTATGGAGGTTCCTTAAAAAACTGGCCACTGTTTTTGCTCACACCACCCCTGTGCATCGGCCGCCAGGTCAGGTGTGCCCCTCACTCCTGGCTGTCCCCTACCCTTTCCCCCTGCCAGGGAAGCTGAGCCTCCAGACGGCCACCTGCCTGACTCATTTAGGTCTCTCTCCAAGTCATCAGAGAGGCCAGCTTAGCTAACAATGGACTCATTATCCTCTTATCCTGTTGATTTCACTTTAGTGCTGGAATTAGATTACATTCTTCCTCTATATGTATTTATTGCTGTGTCTCCACCACTAGAAAGTAAGCCCCAGAAGGACAGGAACTTTTGCTGTTTATTCACGGTATGTCTGTAGTATCTGGGACAGTGCCTGGCATGAAATAGAACCACAATAAGCGTAATTTCAATGAATATAGGCATAAGTGAAAAAATGCTTATGAATCCCTTAACAGACTGCTTGTCACATAATAAGAACTCAAATCGTGTTATCCATTACCGTTATTATCAATATGATTATTACAAATTGATGCCAACCTATGATAAATCACACGATGAACAGTGAGTGTAGAACAATTTCTACACCACAGTCCTGTTTATCTTTTCTGCACTATTCTGAGTTTTTCCTCCTAAGTAAAACCTTGAATCAATATATTTGACTGGTTTATCTATTTTCTGAAATCAAATAGGAAAATATTTGTTTTGTTGCACAGAATGTGTGCATCTGACACAGTGATTCTTTTCCAGGATATATTGTGGCAGCTGTTTTCTAGTCATTCTCAGCTTTGTACTCATGATGTTGTGTCTGATTGATAAGTTTCATTCAAACTTTAGGTACTGGTTTGTGTTTCTTTTAGCACTATTCTATCTATTGTCATTATAACCTATATACATCTATATAGTTTATCTACCAATTATTTATTTTGCTACTCTGCTAGTTGTCATTTGTTGTACCTATCATTAACCTGATTTTCACAAAACTGTAAGTTCCATGAGAAAAGGGAGTGTTTCTGGGCATTCCTAGTACTTATATTATAGGTGTTCAATATATGTTTGTTAACAAAATATTTATTTGTGAACTCATCTTGGTAGTTGAAACTAGATTACCCCTTAATTTTCCCAACAAGTCCTTCAATATGGTCAAAAAATGCCTTGCTTCAATCACTTATTTGGCTTTTTAAGAAATTTACATTATCGAGTGATTTTATGGGGTTTATGCAACTTTATTTTCCTTGAGTCTGGATTAGCTCCCCAACTACTGTGGTATTGTTTCTAGTTATAATTTCTCATCAAATTTCAAAATTTAAATTGTCATAATTTATATCTGATTAATTAATCTGTTATATCCAAGAGTTTTCAGTCCAAAAGAATTGTTAATATAAATTACTGATGTTTACTATTCCTCTTTCCTTCATTGTGAGAAACAGTGCTTTAGTCATATGTTTTGTTTTGTTATCCAGTTAGTTTGTGGCTATTGCAAAAGCCTGGGTGAAACTTGCAATGTGTTAAGTGGGCAAAGTGTGCTTTAGCTTCTACTCATCCTCCCCTAAAGAAGTAGTCACTTCATCTTACCTCTCCTCTATCAAAGCCAGCTGTGAATCAAATTATTTTAGAAATCATTCACTTCAATATAAAAATGACAGCTAGCCTAAAATTACACTTCTTTGCAAATTTGAATTTTTAATGACCTAAGATCAGTGGAATTTCAGTCGTAATGAAATCGCCATTGGGTCTTCAGTGCATCCCTGCTACACCCCCAGCCCTATTCCAATCTTGCTTAAACATTTTAAACAATGCTACCTGCATCACGTGCTCATTCTTTCTCTGCTCTCCATATTTGCCTTCCCAACCTGCTGCCCTAGTCTCTGCACATCATAACCTCTCATGTTGTTGTCACCTTGGAAGGTCTTCTCCTGGACTCCACTTGACCAAATCTCTTATATTAAGGATCTCCTCAAGAGCCATCTTGGCCATGCTGCTTTGCCTGGCCACCCAGTTCAAAGTTCATTCACTTTACCTTTCAGCTCCCATAAACCTTTATTCATAGTTCTCTTTGAGGCAAGTATTTTCTTCCCTGCTTTACAGCCTCTGTGCACAGATCTGTCTTTCCGATTACACTGTGATACCAAAGGTAGAGAATGTTTTAGATTGTGAATATGCAGTCCCCAGATGGAATCAGAGCTTGCCACCTATTCAGTCCTTAGCTGTGACCTTGCATTTAATTCTACTTTGGGAAGGGAAAAGGGAGTGAGATAGGAGAAGTGAAAAAATTTCTATGTAATAATGCCTTGGATTCCAAGGAAAACAACCACATCTTTCCCTCATGTATGCATAATGAGGAAGGCAAAGGGCACCCTTAGATTGAGACGAAGGTCATTTTATTTTTTATTTTTTGACACTTCTCTTCCCAGGGAACCTCTTGAAGCCTACAGAAAGGGTAGAATCATGCTGAGTAAGATCATGGGGTTTATATTAGCTTTTCTTTTATGAAATTGGAGCTACCAAGATACAAACTAGAATAGACTTTTTTTTTTCACTCTTCTCTAAAGAGAGGGTATATAAAATTGTCCAGTGATTCACAATTCTGCCAGTTCTAGGTTAACCAGTCACTGGGGCCTAAGGTTGCCCTCTCTCTCCCCAGAGCGGACCCCACGACAAGGTTTCATGAGACAATGGTTTATTAGAAGGTACTCCCAGGAGTGAGGAAATGGCACAGGACAGGACAAGTAAGGATGGAGATAAAACAACGTGCCGTGGAAAGTACATTGGACTCAGTCTCGCAGGGGGCTGTGGTGATGATGAAGATCACACCTCAAGCTGTCCTCTCCAGGCATGATATCTATATGTCCTCATTAAGATCTGCCCCCAAGGGTGCATCTCTTCCTGGATGCAGGCAAAGCCGAGTCCAGAGGCTCGGGGGCAGCCCTCCTCTCGGGAGCCACAGGTGCTTGCTGCTGGGAGTGAGGGCACTTCAGAGCCAGTGCACACGCTGGTGAAGGGATCGGTACATCAGCATGGGTGTCGGGGGGGCAGTGGCATAGCTGCAATCCCAGCCTGCACTCCGCATTGGTTTCTGCTGAGAATCCTGGCCCAAGAGGGAGAGCTGATAGGGGCAGTGCACTGTCTGTTGAGGGTTTACAAACAAAAGTAAAATAAAACTGGCTAAAAGTCAGTCTGCTTTTTATTATCACCAGCAATTCTGAATACTGTCACCGATAAAATACTTCCAACCCCCTTTCCCCTCATCCCGTGTACATTATCTTGGTGTGCTGCCATCCTGGCCCACTCTTAGGTACTTAAGTATATAAAATTTTAATCCCTACCCTGCTTAAAAAATAATACTTGGACAAGATATGTATTTTTTCTAAATGTCAGTCCTTACCCCTATAATTACAAATGATTTGGTGATCTTTTTAAACCACGTGAAAACAAAACAAAAAACAAGAAAAAAATTTTCTGTACCTATGAGGCATAGATGTGTCTTTCTAAAGCTGAATCATCACAGGCATAGAGGGGGTGGAGAAGCGGAGGGGCAGGACCATTTGCCAATGCGGGAATGTTAACCCAGTGTTTTAATTCATCCATTTCACAAACGTTTCTTGAACAGCTGCTGGGTGCTGGGTGCTGATTGCTGTGCACATCTTGTAATAAATGATTATGTAAGTATAAATTATTGTATAAATATGTAGAGGATACACACACATACATAAAATATATCTTACGTATACGCACAGCAACTATGTACATATCTCTCTGAACTGTGGTTCCTTTCCTTATTTGACTTAAGTCACTGCCGTGTCTCTCAATATAGCCTGCTATATTTATCTCCATTATACCAAACTCTTCTAAAGAGAGACATGTCTTGCCTTTGGAATAACTTTTCTTCCTTCTTTATTAACCAGAGCACTGCTGCAGTTCATTTCAGCATCCTGAGCAAGACAGAAAGACCTAATTCACTACAGAAGCCTAATGCATAGTTAAATTCTACAGATTATTTGCTAGTGAGTCAGCCTGTTTACCAAGATAATTCAACTTGCAAATTAGTCATGTAGAAAGATTTAGTTGGCGAGGATTGAGTAGGCACATTTGCCCCTAAAAATAGACACACTATGCTTGTTCCTGAAGCAGTACAGTAGCACCACACATAAGAGACATAGCGAGGCAGCGAGAGACTTTCTTTTTTTTTACTTATCCAAATGATCAATTCCTTTCCCTGATAGAGCTTAGAGCACATTGCCAAGCATTTGTGCCAGCTTTTTTCTACACTGGAAAATAACCCCTGGCCCATGCTAATGAATCAGGCACTAGCAGTACCAATTGGTCTGGTTCTTCTTTTGCTTTTTGCATTGCTGACATTTCCTCCTTCCAGCTTGGGAGTTGCAGCTGCAGAGCTAGAGCTGTAGCATATTTTTGGCTCTTGTCTCTTGAAAATGGCATCATGGAGCTAGAGAAGTGAAGTGCCGTACTGGCTTACATATATGAGGAGTGGAAGGTATTTAGAGCCTGAGTAGGAATATTTGAAATCCTTTGTAGAAATATAATGTGTTGGGCTATGAGGTTGGAACAGTATCCCCCATCAGGTATATCCAGTGATATTTCTTTCAGAGTTGCGAGGTGAATCTAAAGCTTGATGGACGTTTGTACCAACCATTCTTTCTGGAGAGAGACATTTGCTCTTAGTTTGCTCTTGGCTACCCTCCAGTTGCATCACTGCAAAATGTTAGCTTCCTCGTGTCTTGGAGATGAGCTAAAATGTTTTCCCTTTAGATTATTCTACTTTTAGACTTTAAGTTTGCAAATGTACTAAGAAGTTAAATCAATGCACAAATAGCTAATAACAGAGTACAATTAGTAAATGGATTAGTTATATCCAGTCTGTCCACTGGTGTTGCTGAATCACATCCTAATGTCGAACAGAATGTGATAATTCAGTCTAGAGATACTTCAGAATGAGGTGCTGAGAAATACAGAGCCCCCATGTGTATTTGACAGGCTGTTTGTAATGGCAGAAGGTTCTTGACTAAAAGGACTGGTGTTTTATGGGGAAAGACACTGCACATAGACACGACCTTATGCAGCACTCAGGAAGACGTTGCCTTTATTAGAGTATAGCATGACTTCTCAGAATAAACCAGTGCTAGAACTCATTAATGAGGCTTCTTCAGCAAATTACTCCTACTGTGGATATGCTTGCATATTGCTGGACTGAAATACGAAAATTTGCATGTGTTTTTCCAGCTGTGCTTGTTTGTTTAATTTAAAAGATCAGCTGCAAAAGAAATTCTGATCATATTCGTACAGTACAAGAATGGCCCCAGTTTCCTCATCACATTTGAAGACTGATTTGTTTCACACAGTAACTTCCTGTCACTTGTTGCCTCCACTTTACCCAGTATGCCATTTGAAATTTGGAGAACCCATTCTATGTGCAAACTGTGGGTGGATTTGAGTACAAGTCATAAGGAAATACTGTAATTGCTAAAGAAATAGAGGCATAATCATTGTCTTTTAGCAACTTGCCATTTTTCTGTAGTGGCGACATACACTATATATGGTTTGAACAACTGGAAGCCTGTCAAAGCTATGAAATAGAATACAAACAACAGCTAATGTTTATTGAGATTTGCCGTATGCTCTGGAATAGGCTAAGGTTAGGTGCCTTATCACATTTAATCCTCTCAACCCAATTGAGATATTTGAAGCCCAAAGGGGTTCAATATCTTGCTTTAAGATTCCAGGGCCAATAGCCCATATAGTTACCATTATTCAGTATGGTCATGTTTCTATATAACTGCTTTGGAATGAAGAGTAATTCATCTGAGGTTATTTCTCATAGAGGTAAGTTTAGAAGAACTGGAAAAAGGCACACTTCTAGGCACTGAAGATAGAAAAATGACTAAGTAATGTGCCCAAACTTAAGCAGCTTTCCATGGGAGTGGTAAAGACACAAATCAAGCAATGTTACATTCTATAATCAACATTATGCAGAAGAAGTGCCAGGTGGGGGTCTGTGTGCGACTATGATGTACACAGAGGAGCACACAAAACCCAGAGTAGATCCCATTCACCTTCCTGCAGGTGCAGATGCAGTGAGCTTGTGTCAAGAACTCGGATCTGAGCTAGTGCTTTCCCCAAGAAACCAACTGGCTAGAGGACACTTTCTGTGGTTTCCCTGGAAACCTGGGGCATTATAGGGAAATATGTTGGGTTGACCCAGAAAGTATGGAACACTGTAGTAGGTGAATGTGTCCATTTTTCTTTCTTTCTTTTTTCTACGCTATGAACTCCACTTGGGGTCCCCTCTTTATAGATATTATATATACATTTACATAATTAGATATATATTTTATGTATAAATGATGTATAGTATTATACATACTATATAGTATGTATATAATAATAAGTAATATAAATAACATTATATATACTATATTTAGAAGCAAATGCCATTTGCTTTGCTTGTCTGGACTACTATAAATGTAATATGTATGAAATTCAGTTTATACACAAGCATGAAACATATGTCCCTTAATGTTAAACCTATTTCTAATCCCCATTCCACTAGAATGCCTGAAGTATTCATCCAGGACTAAAAACTTCAGCAGTTTTTTGAAACCTGAATCTCATATCAGTTTCCATTTATCTCTGTGAGAAGAGCAACCTCTCAAGTAGTGAAAAGAAAAGGCTTGGGGTATTAGAGATGTATTCATGGATGAGTTTTCTGTGAGCTGGCCCAGTTTGAAGAAAACTATGATCTCTGGCCTTAACTACTGAAATCCTGGGTGCACAGAATGCAGAGTGGAGCTTGAGGAGGCCTTATCTGGCAAGGATAGGCTCTGTGACAAGAAGTGACCAGCTTTAGGAAGAGAGAGAAGAAGGAAAAGAGCCCTAGAATAAGGCTGAAGGATTCAGAGAGGTCAGGCGGGAACACTGTAGATTTTCTAGAAGAAACTGAATTATGTAAATACTGTTCGATAGGTCATGTTCTGCCAAATTCATAAGGCATGAATTTGAGAGGGGCGAGTCCAAAATCAGGAAGTCCAGGGAGGTTTTTTCGGTACCTTGGTCATGAGGGAATGTGGTCCTCCCTCACTGCACTGGCGACAGGGTCATAAAGCCGTGTGCTCCTCAGTACAAGAAAGCCTTGGTGTGAGGACCAGGATGGGCTCCTCTACTCCAAGCCCACTCTCAAGCCCCTAAGACTTGTTCCTATCTCCTGTGTTCAGGACAACTATTTTTTAATAAGCCTTTAAATAGTTCCCAGCGTTACCATGAATGCAAATGGCAATTTATGGTGACCTTAGAAAGTTTTACAAAACAAGTGAGTTATTTTGAAGGCAACCATAGCTATACTTCACAGGTCATAGAAAATGCAAGCCAGGTTATTAAACTGTGAGTAAAGGGTGTTGTGAGTGAAAACAACGGACGTTCAAGACAGCTCATTCCCAGATTGTGCTAAGACATGCTGCCCTGGTCCACGTTTCAGAGCCCAAACTCTTCCTAACATGTGGGTCTAATGAGATGAAGTGTGCATAATTCCACATTCAAAAAATGACGGGAAATTTGGAAAAAATGCACAGCAGACAGAAATACTTGCATCTCAGAAATGCATTCAAGAAATGTCTGGTAAAACACAAAGGAAATCTTGGCTTAGCTAAAAATTAAGGGACTCATATTTTTAGGAAGGTGTGGCCGCTCTTCCTCATGAGTGACACTCCCACTAGAGCTAAGTATAATAACTCACTGCATTGTCCACATAAAATAAAATTTTATATTACAGGATGAATTTTAATAAAAGCATTGTATTCTCTCCCTTACTGGGTCTTGACGTATTGGGGCCCAGAGTGATCAAATGAGAATTTATGTAACCCCCACTCAGACATTACTCTTCAGATACTTATCTGTGTGTCTGCCATCGATAGATAGACAGATTACACATACAGATTTATTTTACCTATAATTTGGGATTATCTTGTCTTCTCCTTACCACCCATAAATAGCTAGTTGTTCTCTCTTTCAGGTGTGGAGAGGATATTTTTATGACTACGCAGTTTCTCTTCCAGTGTTTGGACACTAAATCCTTGTTTTCTCTACTTTTTTCTTTCAAATTATTCCTACATATATAACACATAATTTGTCTGTCTTTATGTATTAAATAAATTTTACCCCCATCCATAGAACCATGAACTAAATTTGAAATTAATCATTTTTCTACTTATTATTGATTAGAAAAATATGGGAAAAAATCAACAGTTTTTAAATCCCTAAGTACTTTGTTTCTGTGAGTCATTTTTCTCCCTTTTCCACACTAATTTATGTACACCCAATACCTATCAGTAACGACTGGGAAACTAATGTTTGCTGAGTACTTGTATACTTGTAAAATATATTCTTCTAGGTCCTTTACATGCAATGTTGATTTCATTTAGTCATCAGAGCAACTTATTTGACAGGTGAGGAAAATGAAGCTCAAAAATTTTAAGTGATTTACCCAAGATCACAGAGCTACTGATTAATTGTCAGAGCTCAGACTTGAACTCAGTGCTTGCTTTCTCTCTCTTTTTCTCAATCTCTGTGCATGTGTGTGTTTGTGTGTGTGTGTGTATCTTTCTCTCTCTCTCTCTCTCTGTTGTTCGACTTCAGTGTGGTGATGAGATGGAAAGCAAAAGTTAAGAATGTTTTCTTATGCATTAAGATGCTTTATTTTCTTACTTACTTAGTTTTTAAAGAATCATGTGGTAGAACTCAATACGTTATACCCTACTGAATTTTTCCAATGACAGAGATTGTTAAACCAAAAGATATGTGTGTATATGTGTGTGTACATACAAGAACAAGAACTAACACACAATTTATCTCCTTTAATCAATTATTTAAATTCTTATTTAATTTTTGAGAGAGTATAACTGAAGTTCAGAGAGATTATTCACTACTCCAAAGATGACCGAGTAAGTAAAGGACATAGGTGGGCATTTGAACAAAAGTCTCTTGAGTTCATTGCTCTTTCTAATACTCCACATCTTCCCATGTGTGTCAGGACTTTATTACCACTTAAACAATCTAATATGTACATTAGAAGTACATCACTCCTAAGCATGTATGATTATGATGGAGGTGATTCCGATTATTACTTAAGCAAATGGTGAAACTCTAAATGTTACATGGACTTTATAAAATTGTATAGTCAATGCAGTGTGGAGCTAGAGGGTCTTACAGCTAGAGGTTCTTAGAGGAACAGTACATATCCTTGTGACTTGGGTAACTGGTCTCTTCATGTTTCTGTTTCCATAAGTTAATTTCATTAACTTTATGATTTTACAGACTAATACAAAAGCTCACATCCTCCACCTGTCTTCCCATCATCTAGTTATCAATAATCCAAAGCAAACAACAACTAATAATCTCATAGATTTAATTTTTGTAATTTTAAAGGAAACATGATGAAAAGATATCTTGTGTTGGGAAGTTGCAGGAGAAGGCAACCTGGAGTGTGGAGAGAGAGGTAGGGTATGAGAATAAAGATAAGAGGATCTGGCAAAGAAGTAGCCCAAGTGTGATGGGAATTGCAGCAGCTCCCAAGGTAGATCTTCAAACAGAAATTCTCATTTAAAGTTATCAGGCAATTTAAATTTAGCTTATCTGATAAACCTCTTAATCCCTTGTGTATTTCCGTAAATTTGCAAAATCCTTGTCCTTGAAAAATATGGTTCAATGTTAATGCCTTACTGGGAGAAGCTGTACCAATATTGACATTTGCATTCCAAACTTCAGACTTGGGGATATCAATTTTTAGTTCGACCTGGCAAAACTGGTTTCTAGTAATAGTGTACATATCCATCTAGACAATAAAATGAAACCAGATAAATAAACCTTCACTTAATATCAGTAGGAAATAAATATAGGAAAAAGTCACCTAAAAGTACAAAATAATAGTATCCATCACCATCAAATCCTGAGAACACATTCTAATGGAAACCATTAAGAATAGTCAATATCATGTCATTAAAATGTCTAGGAGTGGAGGAGCTTCAAGATGGCAGAAGAGTAAGACGTGGGGATCATCTTCCTCCCCACAAATGCATCAGAAATACATCTACATGTGGAACAACTCCTACAGAACACCTACTGAACGCTGGCAGAAGACCTCAGACCTCCCAAAAGGCAAGAAACTCCCCACGTACCTGGGTAGGGCAAAAGAAAAAAGAAAAAAGAGAGACAGAAGAATAGAGATGGGACCTGCACCAGTGGGAGGGAGCTGTGAAGGAGGAAAGGTTTCCACACACTAGGAAGCCCCTTCGCGGGCGGAGACGGCAGGTGGCAGAGGGGGGAAGCTTTGGAGCCATGGAGGAGAGCGCAGCAACAGGGGTGCAGAGGGCAAATCGGAGAGATTCCTGCACAGAGGATCCATGCCGACCAGCACTCACCAGCCTGAGAGGCTTGTCTGCTCACCCGCCAGGGTGGGCGGGGGCTGGGAGCTGAGGCTCGGGCTTCGGAGGTCAGATCCCAGGGAGAGGACTGGGGTTGTGGCGTGAACACAGCCTGAAGGGGGTTAGTGCAGCACGGCTAGCCGGGAGGGAGTCCGGGAAAAGGTCTGGAGCTGCCGAAGAGGCAAGAGACTTTTTCTTGCCTCTTTGTTTCCTGGTGCGCGAGGAAAGGGGATTCAGAGCGCTGCCTAAACGAGCTCCAGAGACGGGCGCGAGCCGCGGCGATCACCGCGGGCCCCAGAGACGGGCATGGGACGCTAAGGCTGCTGCTGCCGCCACCAAGAAGCCTCTGTGCAGGCACAGGTCCCCTCCCGGGAGCCTGTGCAGCCCACCACTGCCAGGCTCCCGTGACCCAGGGACAACTTCCCCGGGAGAACGCACGGCGTGCCTCAGGCTGTTGCAGCATCACGCCTGCCTCTGCCGCCGCAGGCTCGCCCCGCATCCGTATCCCTCCCTCCCCACGGCCTGAGTGAGCCAGAGCCCCCGAATCAGCTGCTCCTTTAACCCCTTCCTGTCTGGGCGGGGAACAGACGCCTTCAGGTAACCTACACGCAGAGGCAGGGCCAAATCCAAAGGTGAAAGCAGGAGCTGTGTGAACAAAGAAGTGAAAGGGAGATTTCTCCCAGCAGCCTCAGGAGCAGCGGATTAAAGCTCCACAAACAATTTGATGTACCTGCATATGTGGAATACCTGAATAGACAACGAATCATCCCAAATTGAGGAGGTCGACTTGGGAGCAACGATATATATATATATATTTTTTCCCTTTTTCTCTTTTTGTGAGTGTGTATGTGTATGCATCTGTGTGTGATTTTGTCTGTATAGCTATGCTTTTACCATTTGTCCTAGGATTCTGTCTGTCCGTTTTTTGTTTTTTGGGGTTTTTTTAGTATAGTTTTTAGTGCTTGTTATCATTGGTGGATTTCTTTTTTGGTTTGGTTGCTCTCTTCTTTCTTTCTTTTCTTTTTTAATTACTTAAGAAAATTTCTTTTAATAATTTTTTTTTTAATAACTTTATTTTATTTTATTTTATTTTATCTTCTTCTTTCTTTCCTTCTCTCTTTCTTTTTGTTCTTGCTTTTATTCTGAGCCATGTGGATGACAGGCTCTTGGTGCTCCAGCCAGGCATCACAGCTGTGCCTCTGAGGTGGGAGAGCCAAGTTCAGGACATTGGTCCACATGAGACCTCCCAGCTCCATGTAATATCAAACGGAGAAAATCTCCCAGAGATCTCCATCTCAACGCCAAGACCCAGCTCCACTCAACGACCAGCAAGCTACAGTGCTGGACACCCTATGCCAAACAACTAGCAAGACAGGAACACAGCCCCATCCATTAGCAGAGAGGCTGCCTAAAATCATAGTAAGGCCACAGACACCCCAAAGCACACCACCAGACGTGGACCTGCCCACCAGAAAGACAAGATCCAGCCTCATCCACCAGAACTCAGGCACTCGTCCCCTCCACCAGGAAGCCTACACAACCCACTGAACCAACCTTAGCCACTGGGGGCAGACACCGAAAACAATGGGAACTATGAAACTACAGGCTGTGAAAAGGAGACCCCAAACACAGTAAGGTCAGCAAAATGAGAAGACAGAGAAACACACAGCACATGAAGGAGCAAGGTAAAAAGCCACCAGACCTAACAGATGAAGAGGAAATAGGCAGTCTACCTGAAAAAGAATTCAGAATAATGATAGTAAAGATGATCCAAAATCGTGGAAATAGAATGGACAAAATAACAAGAAACGTTTAACAAGGACGCAGAAAAACTAAAGAGCAAACAAACAGTGACGAGCAATACAATAAATGAAATTAAAAATTCTCTAGAAGGGATCAATAGCAGAATAACTGAGGCAGAAAACGGATAAGTGACCTGGAAGATAAAATAGTGGAAATAACTACTGCAGAGCAGAATAAAGAAAAAAGAATGAAAAGAATTGAGGACAGCCTCAGACACCTCTGGGACAACATTAAGTGCACCGACATTCGAATTATAGGGGTCCCAGAAGAAGAAGAGAAAAAGAAAGGGACTGAGAAAATATTTGAAGAGATTGTAGTTGAAAACTTCCCTAATATGGGAAAGAAAATAGTCAATCAAGTCCAGGAAGCACAGAGAGGTGCATACAGGATAAATCCAAGGAGAAACACGCCAAGACACATATTAATCAAACTATCAAAAATTAAATACAAAGAAAAAATATTGAAAGCAGCAAGGGAAAAACAACAAATAACACACAAGGGAATCCCCATAAGGTTAACAGCTGATCTTTCAGCAGAAACTCTGCAAGCCAGAAGGGTGTGGCAGGATATATTTAAAGTGATGAAGAGGAAAAACCTACAACCCAGATTACTCTACCCAGCAAGGATCTCATTCAGATTTGACGGAGAAATTAAAATCTTTACAGACAAGCAAAAGCTAAGAGAATTCAGCACCACCAAACCAGCTTTACAACAAATGCTAAAGGAACTTCTCTAGGCAGAAAACACAAGAGAAGGAAAAGACCTACAATAACAAACCCAAAAATTAAGAAAATGATCATAGTAACATACATATCGATAATTACCTTAAATGCAAATGGATTAAATGTTCCAACCAAAAGACATAGACTGGCTGAATGGATACAAAAACAGACCTGTAGATATGCTGTCTACAAGAGACCCACTTCAGACCTAGGACACATACAGACTGAAAGTGAGGGGATGGAAAAAGATATTGCATGCAAATGGAAATCAAAAGAAAGCTGGAGTAGCAATTCTCATATCAGACAAAGTAGACTTTAAAACAAAGACTATTACAGGAGACAAAGAAGGACACTATATAATGATCAAGGGATCAATCCAAGGAGAACAGATAACAATTGTAAATATTTATGCATCCAACATAGGAGCACCTCAATACATAAGGCAAATACTAACAACCATAAAAGGGGAAATTGAGAGTAACACAATCATAGTAGGGGACTTTAACACCCCACTTTCACCAATGGACAGATCATCCAAAATGAAAATAAATAAGGAAACACAAGCTTTAAATCATACATTAAACATGATGGACTTAATTGATATTTATGGGACATTCCATCCAAAAACAACAGAATACACATTCTTCTCAAGTGCTCATGGAACATTCTCCAGGATAGATCATATCTTGGGTCACAAATCAAGCCTTGGTAAATTTAAGAAAATTTAAATCGTATCAAGTATCTTTTCTGACTACAATGCCATGAGACTAGATATCAATTACAGGAAAATATCTGTAAAAAAATACAAACACATGGAGGCTACAGCATAAACTACTAAATAACCAAGAGATCACTGAAGAAATCAAAGAGGAAATCAAAAAATACCTAGAAACAAATGACAATGAAAACACGACAACGCAAAACCTATGGGATGCAGCAAAAGCAGTTCTGAGAGGGAAGTTTATAGCAATACAATCCTACCTCAAGAAACAAGAAACATCTCAACTGAACAACCTAACCTTACACCTAAAGCAATTAGAGAAAGAAGAACAAAAAAACCCCAAAGTTAGCAGAAGGAAAGAAATCATAAAAATCCGATCAGAAATAAATGAAAAAGAAATGAAGGAAACAATAGCAAAGATCAATAAAACTAAAACCTGGTTCTTTGAGAAGATAAACAAAATTGATAAACCATTAGCCAGACTCATCAAGAGAAAAAGGGAGAAGACTCAAATCAATAGAATTAGAAATGAAAAAGAAGAAGTAACAACTGACACTGCAGAAATACAAAGGATCATGAGAGATTACTACAAGCAACTCTATGCCAATAAAATGGACAACCTGGAAGAAATGGACGGATTCTTAGAAATGCACAACCTACCGAGACTGAACCAGGAAGAAATAGAAAATATGAACAGACCAATCACAAGCACTGAAATTGAAACTGTGATTAAAAACCTTCCAACAAACAAAAGCCCAGGACCAGATGGCTTCACAGGCGAATTCTATCAAGCATTTAGAGAAGAGCTAACACCTATCCTTCTGAAACTCTTCCAAAATATTGCAGAGGGAGGAACACTCCCAAACTCATTCTATGAGGCCACCATCACTCTGATACCAAAACCAGACAAAGATGTCACAAAGAAAGAAAACTACAGGCCAATATCACTGATGAACATAGATGCAAAAATCCTCAACAAAATCCTAGCAAACAGAATCCAACAGCACATTAAAAGGATTGTACACCATGATCAAGTGAGTTTTATCCCAGGAATGCAAGGATTCTTCAATATACATAAATCAATCAATGTGATACAGCATATTAACAAATTGAAGGAGAGAAACAATGTGATCATCTCAATAGATACAAAGAAAGCTTTTGACAAAAGTCGACACCCAATTATGATGAAAACCCTCCAGAAAGTAGGCATAGAGGGAACTTAACCTCAACATAATAAAGGCCATATATGACAAACCCACAACCAACATCGTTCTCAATGGTGAAAAACTGAAACCATTTCCACTAAGATCAGGAACAAGACAAGGTTGCCCCCTCTCACCACTATTATTCAACATAGTTTTGGAAGTTTTAGCCAAAGCAAGCAGAGAAGAAAAAGAAATAAAAGGAATCCAAATCCGAAAAGAAGAAGTAAAGCTGTCACTGTTTGCAGATGACATGATACTATACATAGAGAATCCTAAAGATGCTACCAGAAAACTCCTAGAGCTAATCAATGAATTTGGTAAAGTAGCAGGATACAAAAATAATGCACAGAAATCTCTTGCATTCCGATACATTGATGATGAAAAATCTGAAAGTGAAATTAAGAAAACACTCCCATTTACCACTGCAACAAAAAGAATAAAATATCTAGGAATAAACCTACCTAAGGAGACAAAAGACCTGTATGCAGAAAATTATGACACTGATGAAAGGAATTAAAGATGATACAAACAGATGGAGAGATAGCCCATGTCCTTGAATTGGAAGAATAAACATTGTGAAATGACTGTACTACCCAAAGCATTCTACAGATTCAGTGCAATCCCTATCAAACTACCACTGGCATTTTTCACAGAACTCAAACAAATAATTTCACAATTTGTATGGAAATACAAAAGACCCTGAATAGCCAAAGCAAACTTGAGAAAGAGAAACGGAGCTGGAGGTATCAGGCTCCCAGACTTCAGACTATACTATAAAACTACAGTAATCCAGACAGTATGGTACTGGCACAAAAACAGAAATACAGATCAATGGAGCAGGATAGAAAGCCCAGAGATAAACCCACGCACATATGGTCACCTTACCTTTGATAAAGGAGGCAAGAATATACAGTGGAGAAAAGACAGCCTCTTCAATAAGTGGTGCTGGGAAAACTGGACAGCTACATTGAAAGAATGAAATTAGATCACTCCCTAACACCATACACAAAAATAAACTCAAAATGGATAAAAGACCTAAATGTAAGGCCAGACACTATCAAACTCTTAGAGAAAAACATAGGCAGAACACTCTATGACATAAATCATAGCAAGATCCTTTTTGACCCACCTCCTAGAGAAATGGAAATAAAAACACAAATAAACAAATGGGACCTAATGAAACTTCAAAGCTTTTGCACAGCAAAGGAAACCATAAACAAGACGAAAAGACAACCCTCAGAATGGGAGAAAATATATGCAAGTGAAGCAACTGTCAAAGGATTAATCCCCAAAATTTACATGCAGCTCATGCAGCTCAATATCAAAAAAACAAACAACCCAATCCAAAAATGGGCAGAAGACCTAAGTAGACATTTCTCCAAAGAAGATATACAGATTGCCAACAAACACGTGAAAGAATTCTCAACATTATTAATCTTTAGAGAAATGAAAATCAAAACTACAATGAGATATCATCTCACACCTGTCAGAATGGCCATCATCAAAAAATCTACAAACAATAAATGCTGGAGAGGGTGTGGACAAAAGGGAACCTTCTTACACTGTTGGTGGGAATGTAAATTGATACAGCCACTATGGAGAACAGTATGGAGGTTCCTTAAAATGCTAAAAATAGAACTACCATGAGACCCAGCAATCCCACTACTGGGCATATACCCTGAGAAAACCCTAATTCAAAAAGAGTCATGTACCACAATGTTCATTGCAGCTCTATTTACAAAAGCCAGGACATGGAAGCAACCTAAGTGTCCATCATCGGATGAATGGATAAAGAAGATGTGGCACATACATACAATGGAATATTACTCACCCATAAAAAGAAACGAAATTGAGTTATTTGTTGTGAGGTAGATGGACCTAGAGTCTGTCATACAGAGTGAAGTAAGTCAGAAAGAGAAAAACAAATACCGTATGCTAACACATATATATGGAATCTAGAAAACAAACAAAAAAAATGGTCATGAAGAACCTAGGAGCAAGATGGGACTAAAGACACAGACCTACTAGAGAATGGACTTGAGGATACGGGGAGGGGGAAGGGTAAGCTGGGACAAAGTGAGAGAGTGGCATGGACATATATACACTACCAAATGTAAAAGAGAGAGCTAGTGGGAAGCAGCCGCATAGCACAGGGAGATCGACTCGGTGCTTTGTGACCACCTGGAGGGGTGGGATAGGGAGGGTGGGAGGGCGGGAGATGCAAGAGGGAAGATATATGGGGAAATATGTATAAGTATAACTGATTCACTTTGTTATAAAGCAGAAACTAACTCAGCATTGTAAAGCAATTATACTCCAGTAAAGATGTTAAAAAAAAAAATGTCTAGGATTAAAGGAAATACTAAACACACACACAGGCAGACCATAGAGGCTAGACACTTCCAGAAACAGGAAGTAAAGTTATTTTCTGTACAGGAATGTTGAAGGGTGTTAAAATATCTTTCACTAAAGTGTAATTTAAAAGCCCACTTTCCCAGAGAGTTTAAGGGGAAAAAAGTTCATTTTAGTGCAAGTTTGTTATACTATTCTGAGCCACTATGTAAGTATGTGTATCTACCTATCTATCTATCTACTAAAACAAAATGATGTGAACAATCTAGATGTCCAACAATTGGGGATTGACTAAATTATAGTATTTGATGCATGTAACTTTTAAAGTATGATAAAGATTCATATTTACAGAGGAGGAAGGACATTCATAATATACTGCTTGGAGATGAATAGCAGGCTTTGGAATTCTCTACCTATTGTGAGTTTTGTGAGTTATTTTTGTAACCATAGAAAAAATGTCTGGAAGTAAATACACCGAAGTGATAAAAGGTTATGGCTGGTGAATGTCAAGTGCTCTTAAAATTGTGTAATAATTTAAATAAAAATGTTGCTGAATTTGATTACTTTTTGATTGGCAGTATTGAAAGTAACTCAGCTTAGTTTTAATAGATATAAACTTCCCATAAGCTGCTGTCATGCCACCATTGTCAATATAATAAAATGGTCAAAAAAATCATTGCCTTTTTTTTGGATTTTAAAAAAATGTTTCAAATGTGTTCTCTGAAGGCAAAAAACCAAAAACAAAGAACCAAAACCTATTACACCTCCCCTCCCTCCAAAAAAGCCTGAAATTGATGGGGATACAGAGAAAGATTTAAGGAAAATAGAATTTTTGGTTATGGAGCAGCAAGAGAGAACTGAGGGGTGGTAGGTAAAGGGAGAGGAAAGATTATTACGATTTTTTAGATGTTAGGGTTTGTAGATACTATGTTTTCAACATTAAATACTCTTTTAGCACTCACCAATTTGATCAAGGTAATAAGGAAAAAGAAGTCTTTGGATCATGTTCTCTATGTCATTTGGTTATTATTCATCTGAACATAAGTTACAAACACAAGAAGTCTCCTCACGCTCTGAAGTCCTCTCCTTTTTTTGCAACATTCTTAGGGGAAGCAAGACTTAATTGCAATTGAGTATTTGTCACTAAGCTAGGTGCTTGGAGCCAAGAGATGGGAGTTAGAAAAGCAGAACCATTTTTCTCTTTCCTGGGACTTAATGTGATGTCATCTACTTCCTCAAGTGGTGAATTTGTTTCAATTGTCTAGCAATTCTTTCTCTCTCAGAAAGTGCCAGTGAGCGGTGAGTTAGGGGAAGCTTCACATGGTTCTGCTAAACATTTGATTCAGGGCAGGTTCTGTGAGAGATGTGCATCTCATTATTAAGAGATCTATTGCTGGAACATGCCAAGATTAAAATTTATCATGCTGTTAGTCTAGATCTATGGATTAGCTGCACCTAAGAAAGAAATAAACTGGAGCCAAACTCCTAAGAAAGATAAGTTATTCCTTGATTTCACTAAAGCACATTTATTGATCTTGCCAGATTTTTCTTTCCTTTTTTTGAATCGCTATTTTAATTTGATGTTAAGTTCACAGAGTAACTTTTCTGGGGATGAACTGCACTGAAAATATATCATTCTATTTTGTGTGCCACTTCAAACTCAGTACATAATCGGAAACCGAGGGGAAAAAAATTAAAGAGCATTTGTTCTCTCACTTTGTTGTCTGTATTACTTATGAGGAAGGATAATTAATCTGGAGAATACCATATCATTATCATTCAGTCCTTCTCACAGTTACAAAGATGAATGTGCAATCCTAAAGTTTGATTGTGTTTCACTGAAAATGTTGTTTTGAATTGTTTCAAGGTTTCAATGAAGTTAATTTCTCCTTACATTAGAGAAATACAGAAGTTTTCATAATAAGTTATTCAGTCTTACTACCAAATGAGGAAATCCTTGTGAGCCTATATAAAAGACTAATTTTCCGAATCAAGTTTATATTTGATTCTTAATAGTGAGAGTGTACTGCTATTGCAAAATGAAAAAATGTCACCTTAAAAAGAATATAGTTTTCAAGAATCTGCTTCCAAAACTCTCATACATACATGTTTTATATTCCGATACTTAAGTATCATCAGTCAAACCCAAATAATAGACCCTGCTGGGACAGCCTTCACTAAGCCGAGCCTTTCCCTGTTCTATATAGAGAGCTTTATATATGTGGAGCTGTTCTATATATATTATATATGGAGCTTTTCCCTATTATTGTTCTCTCTCTCTCATGCTCACTATATGTGTGTGTGTGTGTGTGTGTGTGTGTATAAACACACACATATATATACATATATAATATATATGCTAAATTCTTGATGACATTTTTATAAAATGCTATATAGAATGATGATTTATACAAAATAATAAAGGCTTTGTTCAGCATAATTCAAACCACAGACTGAGAATAGGACCATCCATATGTTTTTTTACAATAAAATTGAGGAAATCAAGTAACCATAAAATATAAGGATAGATATATGCATATACATATATATTTATATATATCCCTATACATACACATATATACATAACATAAAAATAATAGAGTTTTGATATTCAGTCCCAATTCTTTCTCACTAAGGAAATTATAATCATTCTTTGCAAATATATGTGTTGCATTCTCTGGGTTTCTTGTTTATTTTATTCATGTTCAGCAAGTCTTTTCTATGGCATTCTTATCTCATTCTGTTCTGGGATAGTCTTATACCCATTATAAAGTGTGCATCATCAGCTGCATCTCTGCACTGTGAATTATCAAATGCTCAAAATTCACTTTAGGTACAGTCTTTACAAATTAGTTTATGCAGACTTGCTCTTCTTTGCAATGTGATTAATGCCAGCTTCATTTATTATCCATAATATGATGTATTTATTCATTCATTGTAAGAATTTTTGAGATCATCAATGTCCTAGGAACCATTCTTGGTATTGAAGATAGATCAGTGAACAAGAGAAATAATATTTATATCTGGTTGGAAAGATGGAGCATTAACAAGTAATTTCACATAGCAGTGCATTCTAGGAAGAAAATAAAATAATGTCCTACAATGACCAGATAAGGGAGAAATGAAAACGGTAATATCACAGCATTAGATAGTTTGAGGTCTGAAGATTGATTGAAAATGAGGATTGGATAATAATGACAGTAAAGAGCATTCTAGAGGGAAAAGCAAGTGCAAAGTCCTTGAGGTGGGAAAGTGAGAAGGACAGTGTATCTAGAATGTAGGGAATAAGTAGGAGAGTAAAGTTGAAGTCAGAGAGGTAGGGAGGGTACAGATCCTCTAGTGTCTTGTTGACTCTGCTAAAGAGTTCGTATTTGATTCTAGAAGTATTGAGAATAGTTTTAAGCAAGGCAATGACATGATCTATTTGTAAAATAAATATATTTTGCATATTTGATATATTTGAAAAGACCATTGTACACTGAAGTAGTTAGGAGATTGTTGTAGTAGTTTAGGAGATAATTCAGAGATAGAGGGTGACTCCGAATATATTTGGAAGAAAAGTCATTAAAACATGGTAATTAACTGATCAGCAATCATAAACTAAGAAAGGAATTGAAGATAATTTTTTTTTTTTTTACCTGAGCAAATGAGTAGATAGCAGTGCCACTTACTGAGATGGTGAAGACAGATGATTCAACTTACATTCCTGTCCTTAGCCAGGTAGCTTTCTATGACCAGATTTGTCTTCATCTTGCATATGATCCCTTTGCCATGATCTGTGTTCCTTATGTTAGATTGAAGAAAGTGCATATTTAAGTAATTAGAGTGAGAAGAAACATTTTTATTGGGGTTAGAAATTTTAAATATCTAAATAAGGAAAATTTATTCTCCATGGGGAAAAAAGAAACAGGAGTATCATTATTAGATGGAATCACAATTAAAAATCCTTCTCCAACCTACCCATACTGGAGGAATTCAAAAGTCATTTCTGTTTAAACATATAAGATGCTATACTAAATAAGCACTTCTTCATTGAAGTTTAAAATCTTACTTTCTCAAATGATGCCATCCCATTTATTCAAATGTTGACAGCAAACAAAATGATCAAGTGTGAGATTATCTAAATTCAAGTCCTGGCACCACTATTCTAGCTGTTTGACCTTGGACAAGTTAATTCTGTTTCACTTTCATCAGCTGTAAAGGGTTATTTATCTCATACAGTTGTTTTGAAGGTTGAATGAGTACACACACGTGGAGGACTTAAAATTATTCATAGAGTAGGAACTCATCAAGCATTTTCTGCTATTATTGTTTTTATGTTATTTGTTTTGATATGTAACTGTAAATATATATGTGTGTGTGTATATATGTATGTATATATATATATATATATATATATATATATACATACGTATACATACACACACACACGCTAAGAATGTCTGGTGGGAATAGATAATCATTAAACAGTTAATCAGAGATTGCAAATTCCACTGTAGGCAGTGGCAACTCACTCAGCCTTGGGTCCTGATTCACAATGTAAGTTGTTGTTAACAGACTTTATTTTTTTAGAGTAAATTTTAGGTTCACAGCAAAATTGAGCAGAAAGGACAAAATGTAAATTTTCATCATCTGGTTTAAAGAGGGGGGGAAGTATCAGGTACAGCTGTATAAGTTTAATGATAAAAATTGCTTAAGGGCATTTACATTTATCTTCTCAGTCAAAGGTCCTGAGTAAACGTGGAGTTATGGTACCCATATCACATGAGTATTATGAGAATTTTATGTGGTGGTATATATAAAATGTTAATCTTGGTGCCTAGCACATAGAAAAAACTCATTAAATATTATGTTTTTGATAGTTTTATAATGGGAAATGCATAACACTGGAGGTAGGTTCATGTCATGGCTTTACTATTAATTATCTCCTGAAGAAATTTGATCATATTTCAAATGTTGCTTGGGGTGCAATTTTTTCTCTTCACAGTTGAGGATTTCTGGAGTAATAATATCATTTTATTACAGAAATAAGTTATACTTTACTGCCTACATTTTTGAAGTTTTATGGTGAACAATGAAACTAGGGAAGTTAAAAATAGGCAGAGAATTAGTTACTGAAAAATTGGATTTGTCTACATTCGATTTTTTAAAAAATGGCAGTTTATGATACACATCAGTAAACTAAAGCCTCTGAAAAGTCCTGCAGTAAAGAAACCTCTTTAAATTTGCCTAATACAGCTTTCTACAAACATGTTTGACTAAACTCTATTTCAAATACCCTTGTTAACCCCCTGAGGCATTAAGTACTACTTCAAGGAACAAAGTAAGGGAGATATGAATGTAGGTGGTACATTATTTGTATCAACTTTTTTATTCAGTGAAAACTATCAGCTCTTGAAAGCGAATGTCCATTAAGTCTACATACACTGAATAATTTGGCAAGTCTATGGGTGTTTGTGCACATGCCTATCTCTGACTTTTTAAAAAAGATTTTGCAGGATAATTGGGTTTCATGTAGACATTTTTACTTCATGGTTTTGTGGTTAAAAAAATTATTAAAAAATCTATGACAATATAAAAGTCTGTTTCATCTTCAGAGTTAGATATTCTTGAATTAACTTCCGTTTGTGATGACTGAGGAAATCTCATGCTTTTATGTGAGGTCACAGTTCTGCTCAAATTTTGTCCAGCAGTTGAAATGTCTCATATTATGTTGTCTTACATGTATCTGCCAAATTAGATTAATAAGTCCCTGGAATAAGAATCTGTATATTCACGTTATTTTATATGTACTTTCCGGCTCCTCTCCTAATGCCGTTATAGGTAGAAGGGATTTCTCCATGGTGTTTTTAGCTGAAAATGTATGCCAAAAGAATGATAGGATCTCAGTCTAAATATATTTCTATTCTCACTTATATGAACAAAAGGTCTTACAAACTCCTGCTACTCTCTGTGTCCTTTTGAAAAAAAGAAATGCTGTATCGAGTAAGGAACTGGAAGAGTAAGAAAATGCTAAATGTTAATACTTTGAAAATTGCCCTCTCAGTCTTGATATCACTAATACATGCAACGTAGTTTAAATAAATCACATTCTCAATAACGGATTTTGAAGGAAGACATTTTAGAAGCTCTAGTTTAAAACTATTACCCTTTTTTTTTTTTTTTTGATGAACTAGGTAAATGCAGATAAAAATTTTGAAGATAAATGATTATCATAGAGGTTGTTTGCAGGTCAGGACCCAGGTATTAATATAATTTCATTCATCCATTTCCTCAATATTTATTGAGTACCTACCATGTACCAGAAGCTGTGCCAGACACTGGGATACAGAGATGAAGAGGAATGGCCTGTTCTTCCTGCTCTCAGGGAGCTGCCCTCATGGTCACGTGAGGAAGGCGTGTACCTCCTTCTGTAAACCAGTAATTATAGATATAATTGTCTTTTCAAAAGTAAAAAGGTAGGGTGTAAACAGAGCGTAAGAACTTGTAGATCAAAAGTGTTTGAGGAGAAATTTTAATTCGGGTAATTATAAAGTGGTCACAACCACAATACAAAGTTTTTGTTTAAAACCATTTTGACGCTATTAGCCATCAGAACCTTAGAACCAGCAGAGTTGCCCTTCTGGGAAACAGAGGCGCCTCTTCATGCTACTTGGTTTCTTAGTCAGGACTGTCTTCTGGAAACACTAAGATTAAGAAAGCGAGTGACATTCCACCTGATTTACATTTTTTGAAGAGATTATTCTTTGATTCCCCAAACTAAACTCATAGGAAAATAGAGAAGACAAGAAAACTAAAATAATTTAGAATCACTTTGAAAAATGTTTATACCCTGTAAAATAATCAACATGTCTATTGCCAGTTTTGAAGTAAGTAGCTTGATATCTTAATGGAGATATTCCCTAAAGCTTTATAAAACCTAACTCAGGACTGAAGAGACATTTGGAAAGCTCCTCACTAAAGGAAATTAGAAATTCTGGATTCAGGATGTCAGGGAACTGAAGTGCTGTGGGGCTGATGCTGCCATTTACATTGTTATTCCACGAAAATGGAATAAAGCTGTAGATTTCAACTGTAAGCACACTGAGAAAAATGAAATTATCTTTTTGTTATTCAAGGCAGACAGAACATTCTCTGCTATTTAAGTATCTCATCTAGTTGTGCAGGAAACAGATTCATGTGGTAATTCAGGAATGTGTTGAAGCTTCACAGAGCATAGCCTGAGATAGAGTCAATGAAACAATTATCAGGCATTGCTGAAGTTTTGCATGTGTTTGATAATCATGGTGGGCATACCTGAAATTAGCATACATATCCATAATTATTAGTTTCAAATTAATTTTTTACCATTACTAAATAAAGACAATGTAAGGCAAACATATTTCTTAAAAAGAAACAGAATGACTTTGGTATCTGAAGAGGAATCATGGCATAAAAAAGCCACTTCACTGGCAAAAATCTAGTCCTTTAGTTAGGAGATTACTGTTAAGAGCCTCTAGTTTAGGAAGTAATCATTGAAGAACAACCTGTCAATTATCAAATAGATGACCTTTGTTATTCCTGCCAAAGACTCCATTTTTCTCTGATATTTGCAATTTTAACTAGAGTTCAGCTGTCACAATAGTACTCAGGTACAGACTGTCTTGAAACAGTTGCTTAAATACTGTCCAATAATTTGTCATTTGTAGATGTTTTATGCTATTGGAACTATCAGCATTGCCCTTTAATTTGCTTCAAAAACAGATTATGAACACTGCAATTTATAGAACTGGGATTATTTGTAGCTCCATGAAACTCTGTCCTTTATGAGTTCATAGCTTATTAATGGATTTTTCAGTTAGAAATTTAACACATTGTTTATAGCACAAAGATATATGGGGAATGGATATATCACCATATATATGTTGAATGGGCTGATGCTATTTCAGCCTTCTAGTTCCTTTCCTCGTGTCAATTCTAACGTAGTCCTTGTAAATGTCCTGGTGTATAGAAGAGACATGCATTTTGGCTTTCCTGTTGTTGATGTTTGAAAAAAAGGATCAAATTTATTTTTCATGCAAAACTTTAGCCAAATGTGATTTCTTTTTTAACTTTGTGTTGTAGCCAACTGACTGGATACCTAGGAAAACGAATGGAGTAGAGAGAGAGGGACAGTAAAAAAAAAATTTTTAAAATAAAACAAAACAAAAAAACACATATAGAAGTTATAATGTAAAAAGTTAGAAAACTTCAGACCTAATATTTGAATGAGGGAAACAAAACTCCACTCAACGTATTGAATAAATTATGTCTTTAATTTAAGCTTCTTTTCCACTTGACCCTTGTTTTTCAAAATTCTTAATATGAACTTCAGAAGTATCCTGGCAGTTCTCTCATTCTTTGGGAGGCATGTTGGTTCACTTCATTTTACTTTTGTTAACCTGGAATCTGGAGGTGGGAAGTGGGGGTGGCTAGGAAACAAGAAAAGTCTGCCAGATTGGCCTTGCTAATCAAAACCAAAAGAAAACCCAGGCATCACCAGGAAGAAAGGTAACTGGAAGGTCAGCCTAAGTACTCAGATTTCCCTTTTAGTCTATAGAGACTTTGCTCACAAATGAACTCAGATACTTAATTTATTGCTATTGTAGAGTGCTGAGAATGCTTTACTGAAGGAGAGAGCAGAAAATTTATGAGTATAGAGATAAAAATCAGAAAATGCAAGTCTGGCAAGTTAGTAAACAGAAGAGAGAGGGTGAATGTCTGTGCACATAGAGGGCAAATTTTAGGTTTTAAGAAGAGATTAATATACTGTTTAGTGACACTACAACTTCAGAGAACATTGTTAAAGTTGTAAAATACAAATATTTTTTATTACAGTCACCACACCTCCAAAATTATCAAGTACATGATTTCTTTTAACTTGGAAAAATGAATTTAAAAGTTGACACAATTGGCAATTTAACACCAAAACCAAAGGCACACTCTTAAATATTTGAAAAACTTAAAGATATTTAGGAAATGTAATCTGGTTTTACAGTGGAAGATTTGTCTCATTCTATTAAGACTTTTCTGTTAATAGTAAGTAAACGATTTTAGACATCATGAGAGAGCTATTTCTCTTAAAATTTGGCATTTTTCCTCACAAATATAAATTAATATATATTTGATATACACTAGTAGTTCAATAATATATCAGGGGTACTTACAACTCTACTAATGCACCATTATATAAAGCAAATATTTTCTGTAAATGTCAGTAAAATATGACTGTACTCCTTCTGTCCTGAAAAACAAGAAACTCAAGGATTTTGCTGCCCAGTTGTGCTTTTGTTTTCTTATTGTTCAGCTTGACCACATATTAAGGGATAGAAGTTAATGAAATATGTGCTACTGTCCATCTTTTTCTGAAAACATGAACCATAGTGTTCAAAATTGTTTTGTTTGACTATCCATTAACCAGGGAAGGCAGACTTTTTCTCCACAGTTTGAAGTTTTGTTTTGTTTGGTTTTGTTTCTGACTCTTTAACCTCAGAAGTCACAGCTTTTAATTTCTTCATACTTTTTGAATAACAGAATTTTAAAATGTAAATATTACAAAGGAGCAGACCCAGAATGAAGTTCTCCAGATCTATTACAATGCATCAAACTGACACAGAAGGTGTTACTGAACCTGGACTTGGGTCCACTCGCCTGCACGTAGTAAAGCCAATCTCCTGACACCAGGTTGTGGTGAAGAAACGTGCAGGGTTTACTTCAGGGCACCAAGCAGGGAGAATGCGCAGCTCATGCTCAAAAGAACTGAACTCCCCAATGACTTTCAGGG
Source organism: Balaenoptera borealis (assembly GCF_965194805.1). Lineage (NCBI taxonomy): Eukaryota > Metazoa > Chordata > Mammalia > Artiodactyla > Balaenopteridae > Balaenoptera > Balaenoptera borealis. The sequence continues at coordinate 51,936,730 of NC_138866.1, forward strand.
AAAGGATTTTAAAGGCAGTTTGAGGGAGGGGGCCGCAGGGTGCCGGATCAGTTTGTGCTCAGTTCTCGGATTGATTGGCATCAAGGTGAACTTTCAAGCATCATTAACCTTCTGGTTTCAACTGGTCTGGGTTTTATGTGCTTGTGGTCAGCAGTTTTAATCTGATGGGGATCTGCTTCCTGTAAAAACGATTTAGAAATATGTGTCAAATCTTTATCTATACCCTTCAGGGAATTGGGAGTTCAGTGACTCTACTATGTGGCTGATGTATAGTATAAATTGTTACCAGTTTCCCAACCCAACAGCTATTCTTTGTTTCTCCATCTTCACATTTCCTCATCATTAACTCTTGAGCCAGCCTTTCGAGACTTGGGGGAGGCCTAGAAGACTAAAGCAAAAGCCTTTTATTTCAAAAGACAGGGACACAGGAGCTTGTATACAGTTTCAAAGATAGATGCTCAGATTTGTTAAGTAACAAAATTTCAACCAAGTAAATTTGAAGATATGATTGGCTTTATTGAGCAAGTCATGAATGGGACAGCATCCTGTCTAGCAAGTAGAGAGGAGCTCCAAGGAGCTGTACAACATGGAAGGCTTTTATAGGCAAAAGGGGAAAAGAGCAGATTTTTTTAGGTTTAGGCAATCTATGTAGCAGATTACCTCATTTGTGCTGACCAGAAAATTTTAGACTGACTGGTTAAGACTATATTCCTGGGGGAGGTTGTAATTGAAAGTAGGTTGGGTATTAAGTCTTAATTTGCTTATGTAGGGCTTAGTACAGGTGACTCCATTTTGGATCTGTCCTTTCTTTTTTAGCAGATTGCATTAGGGGTTATTGAATGTCCATGTAAAATGTAACATTTTGCTATAATGTGAACTCTCTCTAGGAAAAACATAGGGGCTCTCTTCCTATCTTGTTCTCCACTCTGCAGTCTATTTGCTTCACCACATTTCTCAGTTAGTTTTATTTTTTTTAGTGGCTATGTTTTCCTTGCACATAAGTGGATGTAAAACAACAGTAATCAAAATGGTCTCCAGAGAAGATGCACCATACATGTTTCTTCTTCCTGATGGAAGAAATAGAGCTTGTGTTATCATGGCTATAAAATATATATGTATATGTTTACATATATACAGACTTTGCTTTTATATCTAAGGAAAATGGAAGTCCTTATAAAATTAGTGCCTGATATTAAAAATAAGGGCCTTTTCATTTCTCAAAATCTGTAGTACTTATGGCTTCATGAAGAAAGAATTACAATGAAAATAGGATTCTTAAAATGGTCAGAGACTTGCATACAACTGAGCCTATCTGGCCAAATGTTTACCTTCTCATTTGCTTTAAATTTTAGTGCCTGTGTTTTACAGCACCAAGAAGAAAATGCCTACATATATTTGGAAGACTCCTTTCCAATTCCCTTCTTTCCTATCTCCTCTCCTCCCCTGCTTTTTTTTCTCACTTTTACTATCCTTAAGGTTAATTTAAAGATCTAAATCACCCTTCGTATTAATTCATTGTGTAATTTTTCCCAAATATAGAATTTATTGGAATCACAATAGATACTGTCATGCTTAAAATAACGTAGAATACTAGGAACTGTCTTAGACCCAGTCTGTTTCTTTTCTTTACATTTGAACTCTATCATCCATATTTATCTTGTTACATGGCCATGTTACTTTACCAGATTTATTTCTGAAAAGATTCATGTGAATTGATGCCTTGTCAATTATCAAACTTGAATTACTCATGTGACTTTCAATTTAAAATAATTATTCTGAAAGTAATTTTTTAAAATTGGTTATAAATTGTTACTATATATGTTACATACAAGTATATGCATATATATGGGCAGAGTTTGGATTATTTGATCATATATCCAGTATCTGTTTTGTTCTTTCTTCCATTCAAACCCCACTCATATAATTTGCCCAGTAATCTTTCTTATATTCAGAGCCCATCATCCTTTTAATAATTTCTTATTTCTAGCATTTATTCACTTATGTCTTATTACCTTTGTATAACTTTGGATTATCCTTCTTCATATATGAATGCTCCATATATAGCCTTAAAAATATCTCAGCTTTTAGTAAGTATGCCTAACCCCAGAGAAAGGTCCCCCTTGTCCCTCAAAAATGATCCTTACAGAAAAATATTTCTTATCCCTTATTCAAATATCAAACCAATTCTATAACTATCAATTTAAATTTGAATATTCAGTACATTTTACTGAATAATAGTCTTGATCTTTCTTGTATATATTGAGAGATATGGTATATTTTATTTACATGATTTAAAAAAAGTTAACTAAATTTACTTGATGCTAAAATTATACTAAGCATATATAAATGAGCAGTGAACCTGTGTAAGGAATATGTCAGGAAGGGTCTTGACTGATAGGAATAAGAATACAAGAGTCCTAAGTCCAGTTAATCAAATTCATTCTTCTGTGCTCAGGTATGTTATTTAAAAGAAGATTACTTTAAGAAATATTTTATACATTTTTTCTTATGATTACTGGAAACATGTTTAAGGATCTTGACTATCTTACTTTCTTTGAGGCATGGCCTTTGACTTCTTATTTGGTCTTTCAATATCTAAATCCTTCATAGGACCAAGAGAAAGCCCCCTTTTGCTAAATTATTCTCTCATGTGAGCAATATTGATAACATGGGGGCAGTGTATTTATTTTCCTGTGCCTTTGCATTTAATACCACTTAAGCCAGGAATCCTCTTTCCCTTGCTGATATCCCTTTGTCAATCCCAATAGTTTTTCTTAACATCTAAGTATCAGCATAAAAACCAATTCCAACACTGGCAGATGAATAACTGATGTACCTATATATAAGTGAATGACTTGCTCAAAGTGACACTTCTTAAAAATAAACTGGAACTATTTACCTATGTGTCTGAATCCCTCTTTAATTTAATTTTCCTTTAACATCTCTTTAATCCTTCTTTAATCTACAATCTCTCTATAGGGCAGGAACTGAATATTATTCCAGTTTCTGTCCCCAGAATTCATAGAGTACTTAGATTATAGTAGCATAATGTTTTTTGGACAAATAAACCCTCCCCAATGAGCTGATTTCCTTGACAGCATTTCAGATCTAATATTCTTCCTGTTCTCTCAGACCTAGGTTCTATTCCTTCATACCAGTTAGATATAATGCTTGGAAAGTGAGGTAAGAAAGCAAATTGCAGTAAGATGTTAATAAGTGATGTCTGCATATGTTTTTCTTACTAAAGCCATGTTTGTTTTACTTTTAATGAGTCAGAAGCTGGGTTATGTAATTACAAGGGAGTAAATCTCTACTGGTGAAATTTTAGGTAGTCTGATAAACTGGCTATGAAGATATTTTGACTAAATGAACCTTTCAACCTGGAAATCCTCTTATTTCCTTCAAATTCAACCATGGTGGTGACTGCTTTACTTTATTTGTGCACAGTACTTTTGGGACTTTTCAATTTGTGAAGGAAAGTCCATTTTGTACAATGCCTTGAGTGTATTCTGTTAAGATTTATACAGTAATTCTTATGGGGTTAGCAGGATTGGCACATTTGCAATGAAAGAAAAGCCTTTCTATATTAGAATAAAACTGGAAAATAAATCTTGAAGAATAAAATACTTTAATTTACTCTATGTTGAGTATGAATATATGTATAAATGTTGATACCTAAATTCTATATAATATGTATATAGAACACATTTTCAACAAGGTAGAATGCCTAAAATTGGTTAAATTATCATATGTATGAGGGTGTTTGCTCTCCATGATTATGAAGCAATGATAGATCTTTGAGTTTGTTACTCAGAAAACAACTTGATTAATCCAGGCTTCTTCTTTATTTGTTAACAACCAAAATCATCCATACACTTAAAGAGTTATTGGTGTGGAGATTGCTCTGCTCTTGGATCCACTTGGGTTTATTAAATAAAGATTTTTCAAAATAGGTTTCGTCATGTCAGAATAGTGACATTAGTTCATTAGTTTTAAGGGGAATGAGTGAACTAAACAAGTGACCCTAATGAAAATACCCAAATTTATATGTAATATATATAAACATTTACATTTTAACTAAAGATTCTCTGAACAAAAATGGATTCTTCTTTTATGTTTTTTTATTTGTCATAGAATTAAATTTGAATCTTTACAGTGTTAGTAAAAATGACGATTGCATTAATCTTAATTATTGCTCTTTTGACTTGCTTTCATCTCTTTTTCAATATCTGTTTTGTTGCATCTAAATTTTTGTTGGGCTCTTGGTTACATGGTATGAATTTAAATCAGGACAGAACTTCATAAATCTTAATAATGGTCAAATGTTCAACATAGTAGTGATGTATACGATGAAATATGAATCAAAGAAAGTAATTTTGAAAACCCCAAGCTACGCAGGTTTTATATCCACAGGTACAGTGTGCATTAGCATTTTTGTAGAGCTCTAGCAATGCTTTTTTTTATTTTTTACTTGAATTAATGAATCAGCAAGTGTTTAATCTGGATCTATTTATTTCCATTTTCTTATGTCTGTGTGTATATATATATAAAGAAATTTATTTCTAAGCACTGATTTGTAATTTAGCAAAGAGTATTAATTCTTGCCATTAGTAGCTAATGTTTATTAAACACATTGGTATATACTAGGGATTTTTAATGAATTATATAATTTAATTCTAAAAACTAATCTATGAACACTAGTGAAGTGTGCATTTTATCATTCTCATACTATGTTGAGGATACTTAGTCTTAGAAACGATGCTATATGGCCAAGGACACAAAACTTGTAAGGGATGCTGTTTGTTTCTAGTCAGTGGTCTTGACTACCATGCACCTGGAGCTTATGGAAATGAGGAAATTTGATTAAGGATAAGGAGATTAATAGTACCCAAGGTCTGTAACTCCATGGCATGCAAAGTCTTTCCACACTACCTTATTCCACTGAAATTTCACACTTCTCTTAATTCCTATAGGAAAATTTATCATTTTCTTTTGGCCTTAAGAAATGCTACTTATCATTTTATAAATGTCATCTTCTGAATAGACTTTCAAGTCCTAGTGAGCATGCATCTATTCCTTTTCTCTCCTTCCTTGGAACTTAAAAAAGTCTGTGACATAGCACTGTGTATTGTGGATGACATTGATGACAGAACTAAAGCTTCCCTTCTCTCTGTTCCCAACACATATCTAAACTTGCCATTGTCACAACTGTTTCACTAACTCTCCACTCTATTCTCTTGCTTGCTTAATGTCCTTTTGCAACTTTTGTTTCTTTGCATATAGAACAGGGCATTTTGGTTTATTATTGCTTGTGATGAAAAGATCATCAAGCAGGCTGGCCAATCTATTACCTTGTGTTTGTGTTTTCCTTGTAAGTGGTTTACTCCCTCCAATTATTTTGTAGACATTTTGTAATCCTTCTCTCATAGAATCATTGAGGACATAGGCAATGGCTTTAGTTATTTTTTCATTTCCCTTTTTCATGTAACTTCCATTGTTACCACTACCCTTCCCCTTAGAAGCAGAAATGAAGTCTTTTCCATCCTTAGACACTCAGTCATTTAATGCAATACATAAAACAAAGTAGGGGCTTAATAAACATTTTATGAGCTTAATTTTGTTAAAGGACATGCTCACAACCTCAAAAATTAGGCAGGCACAGGTTCTAGCCTGCGTGCCAGGAATTTAAGAATGTGCTTTTCTTGATGTCTAATGTTCACTTCCAGTCAAATATTTTGCAATCTAGTGAAAACTTTTGCCATTGGATAGATGTTTAATATTGATAGGCCAAGTTTAATATCGGCCTGAAATATAGTTCAAATTCTCAATCAGCCTCGTAGAATACTATTATTCACATGAAATAAAAAGGTTTTGACACTATACAATTTTCTGGACTAACAAACGGTTTTGAAGAAAATCAAATGAAATTTTGATGAGATGTTGATAGTTTTAGAAAGCACATTAATGAATCTCTGAGAGAGTCCGTTATTTGTAATATATTCAGCTTTCAAAGACCACATGTCTTGTGATAAAGGATGAGGTTGGTTTGCAAACTGGCTCCCATATTCAGAGGGTAAGGATAGACTGAAGGAAGAGGCAGAGCACTCCAGATTGGTAGGTTGCAGGTTTAATGAGCAAGGAAACTTACTTACAAGCTTGTCTTTGGCAGCCGCAAGACCAGTAGATCTCCACACCTGTCCTCCAGAATCTTAAAACTTTATATAGAGGCTTTAATGGGTTTAGTTGCTGTACACAGCCTAGATGGTCTCAGCAACACATTACTCTCTCAAGGCTGTGTCCTTGCAACAGCTCCCACTGTGGGAACAATAGAGTGTGCATTCCAAGGGCAGGGGAGGGGGTGAGGAGCCTCCGATTTCCGTGGTCCAGTTCACAGGTCAACCAGTGGTCAAGTCCTCTCGATTACCTACTCCAACAGTTGAATGCAAAACTGTTTATCTCAAAAGGCCTTTTCCCCAAAGCTCACCTTGAAATTGTATGACCAATGTGTGGTTTGGTTTGTGTGTGTACATCAGTAGTATCTGTAAACCTCAGGGCCTCTTTCCCAGGGAAATTCAGGAGTCTGGAATTGGTGACAGCCTAGAGGACCATTTTCATTCCAGCCTGTCTCTTTCTCAGCAAATCTACTGTCAAAATAATTTATTTTACTGCATTTTGACATTATCAGCCATCTACAACATTTTAAAAGTATTTTTGCCACTTGAAATATTTTCATTTCTATTTTGTTTTTCTTCTAAGTAATTGTTTGTAGAACTTCCTGTCTCATGCTTTTCACTGCCTCACATTATTCATCCCTCTTTCCCATGGAGACTCACAGACACTTTATATCAAACAAACTGAAAACAGTTGTGAGCACTTTGATGGTTGCATTTTCCTTCTTCCTTCCAGAAAATATTACCAAACAAAATGGGAACTGGACTGCATTGGGGCTTTAGGTAAGCTTCTTAACTTAGCTTTGAGTTTCTATAATCTGTAAAATGGTACTATCCCTAATAAGAGTACCTACTTCTTAGGGTCATTGTGAGGAGGAGTTAATACATGTAACAGTGCCTGGTACATAGCACTGCATAGGCAACCTATAGGCAGAATGCATGAATTTGACAAACCAATAGAGCAGATGGCTGTGATCTTCCTGCTTTCCACATAGATTACTGCTGACATTTTTCTTACCTAATCCTTCATGAGCCTGCTACCAATTAACATTTTTCATTTCTGCATGCTTAAGTTTCCTATCTTCTGGCCTTATATGAGTTTTTCAGTTTATAGTTTTTTTTTTGTTGTTTGCTTCCCAATACCGACTGTTAAGGTTCCAGAGATGTAATGAAATTTAAGTGATGGAGATCAAAAGTTTGGATAAACTTGTACTTAATCATTTTAAGGCATATGAGATTTGACTACAATCTCCCTACCTGGACTTACTTAGAAGAAAATGGCCTTAATTCCAAAACATTCTAGAATGTTCCAATCCAACCACACAAACCACTCTTATGCATGCCATAGTTTCCTTTCCCCCAACAGCATTGTATTCTGTAGTGCACTTTCAAGGCTTGCGGGTATTTTTAAATTTTTCTGTCTGATTGTGAACTCCTCCCCCATGGGGGGAAGAAAGAAACTTCTATGTATTTCTATCATAATTATATGGAGATTAATTAATATTATCTTATCTTTCTCTTTGCAACTCACAAATGTCCCTTTTCGGATTACTCCCACTCCCAGAAGAGATTCGCCTTTCCTCCCACATAAACTGTGATCAAATATCTCTTGTGCAAATGATAATAGTTGGTACATCATTTGTTGTCTGAAATCACTTCTTATAAGGTTGTTACAAAGATAAAGGTTAAAAAGAGTGAGGAAGTGAACCTCAAATATATAAAAACAAAAGGAAAACCGGTAAATTCCAGTATCAAATTAGTACAATAGAATTGAAAGAGAAGGACAAATAATCTCTTGGTTTCTTTGAATGACCTTTAACACTTCTGCTCATAAAATTTGCAAAGACTGGAAAGTAGTGATAACTTTCTCACCATTTTTCTTTCTTTTTTTAAATCTTTCATCTTCCTCTTAAGTAAGCTATAGCAAACCAAGGCTTACTCTGGATTAATTATGCTTCTCTGGGTACTAAATTGTTAAAGCTGTTAGTGCTGGAGATTAATTTATAGGTACATCTTCTAACCAGTGGTTAGAGTGCAAAATGGTCCTTGCTCACATCCTGACAAGTTTCCTGTTTGAAGACAGCAAATATAAGTTGGCTTTTGTTCTTGTTAGACTATGGGCAGGGCAGGAAAAAAAAGGTAGTTTATTAAACAGAATCAAACTCATAGTCTGTAATGACTATGCTGCTTATTATTGACCAGAAATCAGTCATTACACGTACTTCATGGCTTTGGAAATTTTTTGCAGCTTACTCCTCAATGATATGTAAATATTCTGCCACTGCCGACTTTTATTGGATTGTTCTAGGCTTTTTCTTTAGAATGCTCCAATCCAAGGATGGAAAAACAGTGAATTAAAATCCAGGAAACAATATTCTATTTGGACTGTCTTTCTACTGGTGATTATACTATTCCTGAGGTTTTTCTTTTTACTGAAAAACAAATCAAAATAATATGAATCTGATTTTCACATCTAGGTGTCATCTAAGTTGTTTGAAATGATATATAGCTTCTGAGAGAAGTGGCCTGGAGGACTTCTGGTATGTCATAAGAGATAACTCTTCTTAGAAGCCTGGATTGTACCTGCAGTACAGGTTAGAAATAGGGCTGGCAGCATGTAGCTTGTTATTAGGCTCACCTGAAAATATGCAGTTGCCTTTCTAAGGGTCCAGCTTGAAGTCTAGCAGGAGAGAAAGAGTAAACAGCTCATTTCAGATCAGTGTAGTATGATAAGTGCTATGAAAATAGCATGAAGTGTTATGATAATTAAGTAAAGCTATCTAGGTGTGTCACAGAAGCTTCCTAGAAAAAGAACCCCTTAACTGTTATATGTAAATTAAAAAAAAATATTTCCAGAAAAGGATCCCTTCTCATCACCTTTATTTTCACTACCTTAATTTAAACCATTACAATCGTTTGTGTGGATAACTGAACAAATTGTGGACCTCTGAACAAATTTCTTGTCTCCAGTTCCTGCTCCCCGAACAGCCTGTTCCCAATACAGCAGCCAGATTGGTCTAGAAACTTTTAAATTAGATCATATCACTCATCCACTCAAAACCTTTCAGTGGATTTCTATTTCGCTCAGAGTACAAGCTCAAGTTTCCAAGGGCTGAGATGGCAGATGTTCCGACCTCATCTCCACCTACCCTGTCCAGCCCCAACTCACTCCACTCCAGCTACACAAGGCTCCTTGCTGTTCCTCAGAGACACCAGGTCTGCATTAGAGTCTTTCCACCAGCAGGTACCTCTGTCAGAAGAGACTTCTCTCATTATGTCAACTTGGCCAACATTCTTACCTCCTTTGTTCAAATCTCACCTTCTTGATGAGGACCAACCTGGCCACCTATTTAATGCTCCATCTGTCCAGTCTCCTCATACAAGCATTCCTGATTTCTCTGACCTTGCATTAATTTTAATTTTTCCTAGACCATTTAATGCCTTCTAATAGATTATCTAATTTACTTATTTATTATGCATTTTGTATTAGTTTTCTATTGTTGTCAGGACAAATTACCACAGACGTAGCAGCTTGCTTCATACAAGACAAATTTATTATCTCACCATTTTGTATGTCAAAAGTCCAGATTGGCTTGCTGGTTTCTCTGCTCTGGATTTCATAAGGCTGAAATCAAAGTGTTCATCACCTGGGCTTTTCTCAGGAGGCTTTGGGAAGAACAGACTTCCAAGCTCATTCAGGGTCTTGGCACAATTCAGTTCCATGTGCTGATGGAACTGAGGTCTCATTGACCTTGCTGGCTGTCAACTGGGGCCACCCTTAGATCCTAGAATCCTTTCTCCAGTTCTTACATGTGGTTCCCTACGTCTCAGAGCCAGCAATTGCTCATAAAATACTTCCAAGATGTGGAATATCTCTGACTTCCCTTTCTGCGTCATCTCTCTTCCACTTACAACTAGAAACAGTTCTTTTTTACAGGCTTATTTAATTAGATGGGTTCTCCAGATAAATCCAGATAAACTCCCTATTATAAGGCCCACAACCCTAATTTTATCTGCAAAGTCCTTTTTGCCACGTAGAGTAACTTAGTCGCAGGTTCTAGGGATTAGGGTACGTACGTCTCTGAGGAGCCATCGTTCTGCCTCACACATGTTTGTTGTCCGTCTCTCCTTACTAGAATTAAGCGAAAACTCATGCAGATAAGAATCCCCATCTATTTTGTTTACTGATGCATTCAAAATGCCTGGAAGGAGGCCTTTCTGCTCATACCTGCTCAGTAAATGTTATTGAATGCATGCTCTCATTTTCACCATGATACTAAATAATTGTGCAATTGATTAGTGGTGAATCAGATTAATGGTGAAAAGGAAATTTTAATTAGCACACAGAGAATCTAACCCTACTTTGTATACATATTTTAAGTTAGAATCTGATTACATAAATGCATTTCCATAACTTTTTCTAAGAATATACAATATATGAAAATCTACTACAAGCCAAAGGACCAGCTGTAAACCATATTTTCAGGGGTGAAAATTGCTTTTGGGGGATAACATTTAAAGATTTCATGGTAATCTATGAAGAGCTCACAAAAATTCCAGTTGAAGAAAAAGGCAACACATATGAATAAACAATCACAGAATAAACACAGCCTGTTTTGTTAATGTTCACTAAGTGCAAAGAAGAGACAGAAATGAAGAAGAAACACCCCAGTTATTATGAGAAATATTTCATAGCTACATCTTATCTATTCTCTTTGATGCATGGAAGAAGAGAAAATATAAATGTAACTGGACATGAAGACTAGAATATGTCATGTTTTCTCTTTGTTCCAAATTTTCCCAGGTAAATTCTGCTCCTCAGACTTTTATTTTTTTGTTTCCATACTTACTGCTCTTTGAGTGGTCACCTAATAAGCCATCCTTAATCGGTACCACAATTAATTACACAGTTACCATACTGTCAATTATTTGCACCGTAGTTGCCCTTGTAATTTCAAAATTTTGTATTGTTTTCATTGCTTTGCTCTTATAAAAGATGCAACAATGAATGACTTAATTTATATATGAGTTTCTGATTATTTCCCAAGAACAAATGTCTGACTTAACAGTGTAAAATGTATCAGGTTTATTGAAAATTATTTTCATATTTCTCCATAATGAATCACTAACTTGCACTGTGAGAATATAACTTTTTTATATAAGTTAATTCTCACAATGAGTATCAACTCAATGAATTTTAGTTTCTATGGACCATTACCCAGGCTTGGAAATTTATACTTTATAGAAAAGTGTTAGTTGTACATTTTGAAGTTTCAAGTTCTTAATTGTTTCTCTTTTATTCAAACATTGACTCTACAGGTGCTACTAATAATGCTGAGTCATGCATGAACATAGATAACTTTCTGGAAAGATTCTTCGTGTAGTTAAATCTGTTGATTGAATTATGTGATTGCCTCATATGTCATTTATACTCTAGCAATTCGAGCACTTTAAATCTCCCTCTTATTGTCTTCATGCTCCAAGTGCTTGGAAGTTTATGCAAAATTATGTGACAAAAGGCACAGACTCTAAAAATAGAATCTGTAACTGTCAAAGTGATTTTGCCGTTCATAATTCAAGAAAAGGTGTTTGGAAAAGACTCTGAGATTGGACAAACTGTTGCACCTTCAAAGTCAAGTGTGTAGCTTTGTTTGGGGATTGATAGTTTCATTTTCTCCACTGGTGAGGATAGTAATACTGCTTAACATTACTACTCCCCTTATCTTTGAAAAACATGCAAAGCATAAAAGACATGTCAGGATAAGGGAAATAAATGATTAATTCTCAGACATTTTTAAAAAAACAGCATGTAACCATCTTTTTTATGGCTTAAGACTTTGTGGAATTTATAGATAAGATGGAATATTACACTCTAGCAGTAATGCATCAGAGTTCATATTCATCAAGAGAGAGCCAAGTGGAAAACACAAGATGAGGCTATGACTTAAATTTTATTTAGGAATTCAGTTAAGAACTGTAAGATGAAGAACACATTACATTTCCTTGATTTAAAAGGCAGTTTAATTAATTACTTTGTATTTTGATAAAGCTGCATCGAGGTACACTTGTTATTAATCATTTTTATATAAATATAAGAATACATGTATGTATCAGAGAAGAAATATATAAGAAAAAATGTTTTGTGAGATCTTGCTTAGAAAGCACTGATTAATTAATGATCGCTATAAACATCATTCATTGCCTCATATTCCAAAATTAGGAATAATGTGTACAGAAACTGAGCTGCAGTTTTTTTCATTATTGCTGTCTTGGGTAAAGGCTTTATTATAGAAACAGATAATCTAAGACTCATTTTGGAGTAAAATAAAGTTTGCTTAAAATCCTTAAAAGATATATGTCATAATCATTTTCATAAAAATTTATAGGAAAGTTAAATAAGCCAACAATCCCATAATAGCTTAAAAATGTGCTTGCTATTTTGAAAAGTTGCATCTCGATTGCCAAATAAAGTTGGAAAGTAATCATTTTATTTGGATCTGCATAGAGAATGAATGAGTGGTTGCTGTCGGGGGTGGTGTTCATAGTGGTAGAGATGGTTGAGAAAAAGAGGCAAGTACTGTTAGCAAATGTATAGTGGTCCACGTGATAGAGAGCAAGGAGCTGAGTTAAGGCGTTGGCAGTGGACATGGAGAGGGCAGATTGGAAATTCAAGAGATTCGTTGGTCGAACGGGTAGTCCCTGGTGTTCAGTTCATAATGGCAGTGGAGAAAGGGAGAGGGAAAACTCCAGGAAGACTGCAATATTGACCATGAATGTGATCAGCTAACATTCGTCTAGACAGCAGAGAAAAGAGAGTTTGCAAAAGAGACTGATAAGGAATGCCCAGAGGGGAAAGGTGAAGAGAGTGGTTTCCAGGTTCTGTAACAGCAAATGAAAAAGAGCTTTAGGGAGGAGGAAGCCGGTGTTAAATGAAGCAGAGATACCAACTTGGATAAGAAATGAAAATGCCCAGTGGAATTTGCAGTAAGGGCGTCTTTGGACTTAGAAAGAGTGCTTTTGTAGAACTGAGAAGGATGGAACGAAGTTGAATATGTTGGAGATGGAGGATGGTGACTGGACATGAATCTCAAAAAGCTAAGAAGGGAGCGTAGCATAGTAGCTGGGGAGAGACAGTGTTGAGAGAACAGCTGTTGTTTTTAACCTGAGAAAAAGTTCAAGAAGGATTTCATGTTGAGGGAGAAAAAGCAGGTCAAGAGGGAAAAGTTATATAGGGAAGGGAGTTAAGTAATGGTGCCAAATAGCTAACGAGATGAAAAGGTGAAGAATGTTCACCCACAGGAATAGAAATTCTTTGTTAATGAGACAGAAGAGAATTTTAAAATTAGCTATCATTCTTAATGGACACTTTTGAGACGTTATTTGTATTCCAATCTACTAATTTGTAATTTCCCTATGACACACTGTTTTAAAGAAACATGAAATGTGTGCACATAATATTTTGTAAACTATGTAATGTTATACAAATGCAAAATACTATTGCTGAAGTAAAACAATTCATATTCTTTCTTATCCTTCTGTTCTTCTTTTTTTCACATTCTCCTCTGCCACTTCCTGTTCCCGTATTGTTCCAGCAACATTACAGAATAAACATGCTTTGTAGGCTAGAAAGAGAACTTCTGTATCATTTATAGAATTGTATTGGAGGGATAATGTACTCCTTGGTGCGATGGAAATGTGGCACCCGAGGACAGGTTTACTCCCTGTTTGTAGCAAATAAAAGGGGTCTGTTAAGGTAGCATTTTTTTTTGTCTGTAGGGTTTTTGTTCTAGCATAAATCAGTCATTTATTTTTGGGTTTGTGAAAACCTAAATCAGATTTGTGGAAACATAGTGACAACAATACCCTTAGTTTGGATTTAACTTTCTTCTATCCTTCCAAATATACTGGAAGCTACTTGAAGTCTGGAACTCTGTCTTTAATGCCTTTTAAAGATGTATTGACTACCTGTGGCAGATCTATGAACATGGGCACAGAAGTAAAATGTTATTTGCTGAACGAGAAATAAACTATGAAAAAGTCTTAAATACTTCTCCTAGACTATATGAAATAGGCACGATAAACTCTACCTGTTTGTGATAACTTTGGACCACAAAATGGAATTTGATGGCCACTGATTTTTCATACCTTTAGGCCATGTCCTAAAGTCAGGTCTTCACTTGTTATGAGGTATTCAAATTTTGCTTACTTACTGTCTCTCACCTGTCACTCCTTGGAGATCTACTGCATTAAGTCGGCTTCACAATAAAGGAACTTTACCTCTCAGCAGACATCATAATGTATTACTTAATTAAATCAGCGAAAGATATGCAATCAGTGGCCCAGCCAGACCTGACGTTGGCTGTCACGGGTTTCCAGAAAAAGGGCTCTCAGGTGATTGTGCTGGAGACGTGGCTAGGGAAGACGGACACAACTTCTGAGTGAATTGATCTGATTGAGCGCATGGCGCTGGCCACATAACAGCTGTAGGTTATAGCCTGGCCTGTCATGTGCTGCCTGGTTGCCTGGTACCAAATTCACAGCTTGATTATATTTAATCATTCAATGTTGACATGTAAACATAGCCAAATTGTATAGGAATTTATTGGTAAAAATTCAAGCATGTTGGTGACTAACCTAATGCTAAGTAAGGTTAGTCAGACCAGTTGTACATAATTATTAGGCTGCATTAGTGCTTTTCTCTGGCAAGCAGAAGAAAACTTACTTTGCTCTCTCCCTCCTTTTAACTCCCATACATCTTATGGCTCTGAATCTTATCTTACAGCACCCTAAGCTTTCAATGTCTGTTTTCATTATACATATTCGTGTCATCTTCCATTCCCTCTTTTACTGTTTCAAAGGCTAGAGTTCCGTTCTGTCTTTTTATCCAGTAGTGCCTACTGGAATAAATGGATATAAGAATTAATGATTAACTAAATAGATGAAAAAAAAAATGAGCAGTTCTTTTGTTACTGTATTCAGTACTTCATTTATTTAACATGTTTTTATTGAGGTATTTTTTTATTAGGCAAGGAAAACACCTAGAACAATACTGGAAACATGGAGGGAAAAATATTTGCCTTGCCATCCACGATTTTAAAACTGATGTGTTGTTTTCCTTCCAACGTTTTGTTCATTGTAGGTGTTACCAGTATAATTTCTACAAAGTGCTTCATATTATCATTGGCTAAATGTCGCTGGTAGATTTTCAGTCAGAGCCAGATATAAATGTACAAATATAGGGAGATAGGAAATCCAAAAGACTATTCTGCATAAAGGACAAGTGGAGAAAGATAAGTTCCAGAAAATAATTTTTAAAAATGATAGTCATGACAAGAAGAGAATTAAACATTGAGTAGTTGAGTATAAGGTTGGGTGAGTTTGCAGGAGAATTCACATTAAATGATATACCTCTGGTAGCTTGGGACTGCAAGCTATGTTGGAAAATAAAGATTTTAACATTAACTTGTGAAGGAAACAGAAACAAAATGTAGTATAGGAATATGAGTGTTTCAAAAGATTTTTTCATGATAAGCATGCATTTCAACTGTTCTAGACTTTGAATTTTTTTCTGTATATGATTGTTCTGTCAACAAGATTATTTTTACCAGAATATTATGCATCCGAACTGACAAAACACTGTCAGGAAAAAAAGGAAGTAAATTGGAGATACATGCTATTCTTGTGCCATGGGTCAGCATTTTAGGTGTCGCTGCTTAATTATATATTCTCAGTACCACAGTAAGAGACTTGGCTGATGACCAGACCCACCTCTTTACAGATGCCTTCGTTGACCACATCAGCTGACCCATGGTGATTTTCCTTTCCTCTGAAATCCTAAAGCTTGCTATTTTATTATTTTTATTTATTTATTTTTGGCTGCGTTGGGTCTTCGTTGCTGCATGCGGGCTTTCTCTAGTTGCAGTGAGCAGGGGCTACTCTTCCCTGCGGTGCGTGGGCTTCTCATTGCGGTGGCTTCTCTTGTTGCAGATCATGGGCTCTAGGCGCATAAGCTTCAGTAGTTGTGGCTCGCAGGCTCTAGAGTGCACTCAGTAGTTGTGGCTCACGGGCTTAGTTGCTCCGCAACTAAGGATGCTCCGTGGGATCTTCCCGGACCAGGGCTCGAACCCGTGTCCCCTGCATTGGCAGGTGGATTCTGAACCACTGTGCCACCAGGGAGGCCCAAGCTTGCTATTTTTATATCCCAGATTTGACAGTTACCATATATTGTTATGTAGCATTGTTTTCCTTTTAAATCAGACATTTTTTGTTTCCTGAACTTTTTATAAACTCTTTGTGGAAGTAAAGAAACAGTTATTGAACATCCTGTCTTTGCTGGGCATTTCTCTATATGTTACATGCTTCATCAATCTGCTCTGGCACCTGTTAATGTGTTAGGTGTGCCCTGTGGGAGAGAAAGGCATTTTCCCTACAGCTGGACACCCTAATCAACAATGATATTCAAAGAGTCAAAGAATCTTATCCAGTCATATGAACAGTTTTCTGAGGTCTCAAAACAGATGGAAATAGGGAATCCCCTGGCGGTCCAGTGGTTAGGACTCTGTGCTTCCACTGCTGGGGGCAGGGGTTTGATCCCTGGTCAGGGAACTAAGATCCCACATGCTGTACGGCACAGCAGGGGAAAAAAAGAAAAAAAGAAAAGAAAACAGATGGAAATAAATCTCTACTTCTAAGATAATAGAGAAGTGGCTACTTATTTTGAGAACAAAGAAGCAAATATTGGACTAGTTATTATTCCTTATTCTCCCTCTTCCTACTATGCAAATAGATATTCCCAACCCCAAGTTTCTTTACCTGCTTTCCCCACTTTGCAATCTCCTGTTGGTCCTTTTTATTCTTATCCCCATGTGACTGTGTACGATAAACTCTGTGTTAGATCCGCTCCTCTTCCTGTCCCTCCTCCTCCTTCCTTTGTTGTGTCCTTTTTTTTTTTTAAACATCTTTATTGGAGTATAATTGCTTTACAATGTTGTATTAGTTTCTGCTGTATAACAAAGTGAATCAGCTATACATATACATATATCCCCATATCCCCTCCCTCTTGCATTTCCCTCCCACCTTCCCTATCCCACCCCTCTAGGTGGTCACAAAGCACAGAGCTGATCTCCCTGTGCTATGCGGTTGCTCCCCACTAGCTATCTATTTTACATTTGGTAGTGTATATATGTCGATGCTACTCTCACTTCACCCCAGCTTTCCCCTCCCCCCAGCTATGTGTCCTCAAGTCTATGTCTATGTCTTTATTCCTGCCCAGCCACTAGGTTCATCAGTACCATTTTTTTTTTTTTTTAGATTCCATATATATGTGTTAGCATATGGTATTTGTTTTTCTCTTTCTGACTTACTTCACTGTGTATGACAGACTCTAGCCCCATCCACCTCACTACAAATAACTCAATTTTGTTTCTTTTTATGGCTGAGTAATATTCCATTGTATATATATGCCACATCTTCTTTATCCATTCATCTGTCAATGGACACTTAGGTTGCTTCCATGTCCTGGCTATTGTAAATAGAGCTGCAATGAACATTGTGGTACATGACTCTTTTTGAATTATGGTTTTCTCAGGGTATATGCCCAGTAGTGGGATTGCTGGGTCATATGGTAAATTCTATTTTTAGTTTTTTAAGGAACCTCCATACTCTTCTCCATAGTGGCTGTATCAATTTACATTCCCACCAACAGTGCAAGAGGGTTCCCTTTTCTCCACACCCTCTCCAGCATTTGCTGTTTGTAGATTTTCTGATGATGCCCATTCTAACGGGTGTGAGGTGATACCTCATTGTAGTTTTGATTTGCATTTCTCTAATAATTGGTGATGTTGAGCAGCTTTTCACGTGCTTCTTGGTCATCTGTATGTCTTCTTTGGAGAAATGTCTATTTAGGTCTTCTGCCCATTTTTTGATTGGGTTGTTGGTTTTTTTAATATTGAGCTGCATGAGCTGTTTATAGATTTTGGAGATTAATCCTTTGTCTGTTGATTCGTTTGCAAATATTTTCTCCCATTCTGAGGGTTGTCTTTTCATCTTGTTTATAGTTTCCTTTGCTGTGCAAAAGCTTTTAAATTTCATTAGGTCCCATTTGTTTATTTTTGTTTTTATTTCCATTACTCTAGGAGATGGGTCAAAAAAGATCTTGCTGTGATTTATGTCAAAGAGTGTTCTTCCTATGTTTTCCTCTATGAGTTTTATAGTGTCTGGCCTTACATTTAGGTCTTTAATCCATTTTGAGTTTATTTTTGTGTATGGTGTTAGGGAGTGTTCTAATTTCATTCTTTTACATGTAGCTGTCCAGTTTTCCCAGCACCACTTATTGAAGAGACTATCTTTTCTCCATTGTATATTTTTGCCTCGTTTGTCACAGATTAGTTGACCATAGGTGCATGGGTTTATCTCTGGGCTTTCTATCCTGTTCCATTGATCTATATTTCTGTTTTTGTGCCAGTACCATATTGTCTTGATTACTGTAGCTTTGTGGTATAGTCTGAAGTCAGGGAGTCTGATTCCTCCAGCTCCATTTTACAGTCTTTGAACATCAATTTTCTCAACTTTAATGGGAATAATAATGATAGTTTAATAATAGTTATCATTGATAAAGTACTTGTTAATGTGCCAGAAAATGTATATACAGTTGCTATTACCTTGATAGCATCCCTTTAAAGAATGCACTTTTCCTGTATAGCATAATATAGTAAAATGAAGCTGAAGAAGGTTAAGCCATTTTCCTAAACTTTCACAGGAAAGAGTCAGTAGAGTTGGACTAGGAGTCAGGTCTGCCTGGCTCGATGCTGCCTCTTACAAGACTGTTGAGAGAACTAATGCATGTGAAATTGTACCTCTAAAAATAATCTTGATTTCTAAATTTCAAGAGTTTCTGAGTTATAAGTAAACTGGATAGACTATATTTAAGCCATAGGTTTTTTTTAAATAGATGTTTATCGGAGTATAATTGCTTCACAATACTGTGTTAGTTTCTGTTGCACAACAAAGTGAATCAGCCATATACATACACATGTCCCCATATCCCCTCCCTCCTGAGCCTCCCTCCCACCCTCCCTATCCCACCCCTCTAGGTTATCGCAAAGCACTGAGCCAATCTCCCTGTGCTATGCTGCTGCTTCCCACCAGCCAACTATTTACATTCAGTAGTGTATAAATGTCGATGCTACTATCACTTTGCCCCAGCTTCCCCCTCCACCTCAAGTCCTCAAGTCCATTTTCTATGTCTACCTCTTTATTCCTGCCCTGCAACTAGGTTCATCGGTACCTTTTTTTTTTTTTTTTGGATTCCATATATATGCGTTAGCATGCAGTATTTGTTTTTCTCTTTCTGACTTACTTCACTCTTTATGACAGTCTCTAGGTCCACCCACCTCACTACAAATAACTCAATTTCATTTCTTTTTATGGCTGAGTAATATTCCATTGTATATATGTGCCACATTTTCTTTATCCATTCATCTGTCGATGGACGTTTAGGTTGGTTCCATGTCCTGACTATTGTAAATGGTAAGCCATAGGTTTTTATCTGGAAAATTTGGGCCTAGACAGTTAATTAAAGGGCATTATGGTGGAGGTCATGGACTCTGGAGCCAAACCACTAATGGCTTTGATTCCTGGATCAGACACTTACAAACGACCTCAGTCATGTCATTAAAATTTATGGTGCCTCAAGTGCTCTTCTGTATGAGGATAATAATAGTCCTGTTCTCAAAGGGGTGCAGTAAGGATAAAATGAGAATATATAAAAGTGCTCAGAACAATGCCTGGTATATAGTAAGTGCTATATTAGTGTTAGTTACTAGATATTGCTAATTGTTGAAGCATCTACATAATTGAGACAGATATGCATAATTGACAATAGGAACTCTACATTTTCTATATTGCAGCTCTCTTAACCTGGGTCTCTTCAACCAGCCCCCAGCACTATCTTGTTGCATTTAGTACTCAGTTATACATGTGTGTGTTTCCATGAATTTATATAAAAGTATCTGTCTATGTTTGTATGTATTTATATATATGTACATATATAATGCATATTTATATGGAGAGAGTATCTATTTATAGAGATATCTATCTATAGTTCTATAGAGAAAAGAAATCCTGTAGATTTGCCTACATTCTATTTTATTTTGAGTCTTGAAAATTATCCAGGTGATTCTCCCATTATAATTCTTTAGGTCTTAGTTTGGTCTCAGAGTGCCTATAAGATTCTATGAGTACAAATGTGACTACAATAGTAAAAGCCATCTGCATTAAATAAAATACTAAGAGAAAAAAAGAAACCCTTAAAAGTTCCTTAACTTTGAAAATATGCTTGTTAGGAAAATTTGTTTATTCACTTAAAGTTATAGGCCATGTGTGTTATTGGAAATTGATTTGTGTATTCCCTTATGAATATTAACACACAGCTTACTACTTCACCTCAATTTCACCCAGCCCAACACTTATGAAATATGTAAATTACCTTACTAGTCAGAAAGTACTCAGACTTTTTGTTTAGTTTTCTTCTCCCCGCTTACTACACACAAAAGTAAATATGGCAACTAGTGGCAGATATTGCTAGTTACCTCCTAGTTAAAAGAAGAAGTCTCTTATTTATTTTCTAACTTAATATACATTTAAACATTCTGATATGTTGGGGAGGAAGAAAATTTCCCTCTGCCCTTCTAGATTTTTCTGGCTGATCTAAGAATTAAATTGACATGAGACAGATTAACAGGAGAAAATCAAATTTAATTTTGTATGTACCAGAATCCCACATATGTGAGAGGTCAGAGACCCTACATACGTGAGAAGTCCAAAGACAGAAAGATAGAATGAGGTATCTATGCCATCCTGAGCTAAGAAATGGGATAGGGGGTTGGCGTTTCCAAGGAGAGGAGGGTCATTCCAGGACAGGTCCATAAGAAGAGCAGATGTTTGATGTTTAGACGTTTGCCTTGCCATTTAGATGGGGTCACTTAGATAAAATTTATCTCTGGTAACATCTCTTTTGCTGGGAAAAATCCCCAGTTTAAATTTTTTCTAGGGAGTTAAGGGAGGAGCAGTAGTTTCTCTTGAAACCACAGGGTCTCAGTTGCCTGTAGCTCAAAGTTAAATGTTACTTTTTAAGTCATTAATACATAACTTTGCATTTATAATTAGTAATGTTTCATTTAAAGACCTTTTATCAATTGTGGTTTTGAGCATAATTCATGATCTTAATATACTTTTGTTCTAATTGGCCATTTTACATTTTCATCATGTGAAGAAAACCCACACATTTTAATAGTTATGTGGTTGTGAAATTCTCAAATTAAACTGTTATAATTTTAAAGAGAACCACTAACTACAAATAGAAAAGCATGCGTGTTGGAATATATGAAGGGAAATATTGTGTACTCTTTACATTCTATGCCAGATGTATACACTCAAATGGCAATGTAGTAGCTTCCCTGGTTTGGGATTAAGACAGTTTTTTAAAATTATAGTCAAATAACTGCTTCTATATGATATGCTTTCTGATTTGGTTAAATTGCTAGCACAGTTTAGATTAACTTTAAGATGGGTTTTGGTTGGTAAATATTTGGTGTCTGGGACATTTTCCAGGGTGTTTCAGATGACCCATTGCTGATCCGTTGAGCTAATTCAAGAAGCTTTGATTCTGGTTCAGTCTCTAACAAACTATTTTCCTTCAGTTGACGACTCAAAACCTTAGTAGCCTAGTTTCCTTAATTTTAAAAACAAGTAAAATATATTGTTTCTACCTTGATGGATTATTTAAAAGTTCAAATGAATGAATAGGTGCAAAAGCAATCAGAAAAAGTAATGTCACATTCTTCCAAATATATAGTGTGTTTGCTACATATAAAGTTTAAGTTTTCTTGTGATGTTACCTTTATGGTGGAAGTTATGAGTTTGCATTTGCATTTTAACGGGGAAAGAGAGGGCCAGAAAAAGGTAGGTTAACAGCAATTTTGTCTTTGGGGAACATGATTAAGCAGGCTTCGTTTTCCTCCTTCTGTTTCCTAAACCACTGTCCAACCCAAAGTTCTAGTGACCAGCTGGCCTGGTTTTAGCACCGAATGTCTCATTTCCCAAGAAAACCTTCAGACCTTGGTAAATGGGTATGACTACATAGTCAGTTTGCAAACATATTTTCTCACTTCCTGTTCAAGCATAAATCACAGGATATTCTCACTACTGAAAGATAGACAAGTAGCTGAGGATCTTACAGAGGTAGAATGTTAATTATGGGTATCACACTCAGATTATATTGGCTCCCAAAGCTTGTACAATTTTGAGGTGGAGGGGGAATTGTTCCCATGGAAATAGCATATAAAATAACAAATCAAAAACTAGAGATAGGGCCTTGTACAAATAAGGGGCCTTAAGATTAAGCTTCATGGGAAATTTGCTTCTGCTGATTATAAATCCACCTTTTTCTTCCTCCTCATTCACCCACAGTTTAAAAGAAATAGCTTTTAGCTGTTGAGTTTTAAGTTTTAAATAGCAAATACACTCATGCATTAAATATGTAATTATATTTCATTTAAAAAATCAAAGAAACACAGTTTATTAAAACTTTAAAAAAAACAAAGTAAATTCTGAAAAAATAAAATAAATAGGGACCTGGTCTGTAGTTTTCAACAGTATTAATTTGACGTTACATTGCTGTAACACATTACACAGATTTTTTTCTCAAGCCTGTCAATGTTTGAGAACAACGATTTTGACACAGCTAGCTCTTTGTACATCTTGCTGCAATTCTTTTTTATTATCTGGTCTATTTAAACTCATATTATTCCCACCCTCCTCCTTGAGCCTCTTCATTTCCCTAAATGTGATCTTTATTTCATTCAGGCAGTAACAGACTTGTGTGCTTTTTGTTTAAATTCAGAAATCTTATTCATCAGATATTTTTTCTTAAATATGCATATTTTTTTGTTTGTCAACAAAATAAATCTACAAAAGTAAATAAATCAACAAAAGTCAATCTACAGAAATAGATCTACAAAAGTAAATAAATCAACAAAAGTAAATCTACCTCTGCACAGCAAGTTGAAGTGGAAATATAGGCTGAGCCAAGTCACCATGCACAGATGCTCTTCCTTTGTTCTCAGGAGATGCTCACAGACATTTGCTCTGGCCCTTCCTGCCTGCCAAGAGGCGTTGCTTGGTTTGTGAAGCTCAGTAAGGCCACTCTGGACTTTTTGCCTATAAATCCACTTGCTTCTTGAAGTCTGGGTCTATATTTATTTTGTTCATCACTATATCTTCCACTCAAAGATATTTGTGGAATGAACAAAATTTTTGCTGAAATTTTGCCTGTACTCAAAGGCCTTTTTGCATGAATCTGTATTACAATGCTGTTGTGGGTCAACATGAGCTATCAGCAAAAATTAGATCTTGCATTATAATGTACTATGAGTATAATTTCCCATCACTTTAATGTTGGAACATTTGCCTAATCAAATGATAACATTTAATGATTTCTAAGCTTCACTTTTTCTTTGCCTTTGACTTTAATAATTAATAGTCTTTTCCTCTCCTCAACCTTACCCTCAACTAGTTATGTATGTATGTATGTATTTGTCTATTTACTTACTTATTTACTTATCCATCATTCATTTACTCATTTACACATACCTTCTATTTGATGATCTCCTCAGGAGATCTCAGGGTTAAAAGACTGGCATTCTGCAAATCTGATAAGATCAAAGAGAACTTAGTTTCAGGTCACTTTCTTATTGGCAATTTGCACACAAACATCCCCCAAGCAATCTTGTTAAACCTTCTAGCCTTTTAGGTGATGCACATGAAAATAAGTAACAAAAAGAGGAGAAGTATTAATCAAAAATAAGGAAATAAACTTTAATTTTTTAATGATGAAAATAGATGCAGAAACTTTGCTTGGAAAAAAATTTAATGGAAAAATAACTTTTATTTAACGCTTCTCAGCTGCTTATATGAGATTTATTTATTTATTTTTTTTCTTATATGAGATTTTTGAGATGCTTTGTTGATGGGGTTTATAGTCCACAACAGCCCACCAAGGAGAAAATTGAATGTCTGACACTAATTATAGATACTTGAGGGTTCCTAGCATTTTCTGATATTGACACTGCAGATTCGGAAAACATTTTCAGATTCATGTACTTTACTGTGGGACTTTTAGAAATAATCAAGGTCAACCTGACATTTTATAATTGACTAAACCAAGATCAGAGAAATGACTTGTCTTGATTAGTAGATTATATTTATATGCAAACTTGTGACTAGAACAAGTGCAATTTAAACAGATGTTCAAAGTGAGGTGAGGTTGGCATATAACCAGGGAAGCCCAACTAGATGGCATCCACAGAGTCCCAAAGGCCACCATTACCTTGGGACTGACCTTCACAGCCTCAAAAATTCAGAAATTCTCTGAATGGATCATCCCTTTTCTTAAAACAGTATCACACTCACCTAATCCCAGAAACTGATTCATAAAAACTATAGCAAAACAATGCCAGCCAATTTAATAATGAGAAATCACTGTCACATGTACAGGAATTCTGGAGCAGACTAGTGCATTTTCTCCCTTCATCAAATCTACACTTTATGCAGTTACAATCAGAAGATTGCGTAACATGAAATCAGAGCAGATTTTGCAGCAAAGGAAATAACTGTTTCTAGAGTCTGGTCAGGAAAAGCTTAACAGAGGAGATCAAACCAGAGGAGGAGGTGACTCCAGCCAGAAAGGACGGCACCTTAAAGGCATAGAATCAAAACAAACATGGTGTGTCTCTAGTAATATTGTTAGGTTGTACAATGTGCAAGGGCTGGCTGGGCGGGGGTTGGTAGAGCTAGGACTGGCAAGGACTCAGTTTGAAAAGGTAGAAGGGGACCAGACCTTGAAAAACCTGGTCAGTCAATGTCAGGAAAGAGAATTCAACCAAGGGCACCAAGAAGGCAGACAGAGAGTCTTACCCGAAAACTGGGTTCACCTCTTGTTGGGTGTTGGGTGTCAAGCCAAAAGACACAACCAAGCCAAATATCAGGAGAAGGAAGGATTTATTATTACTTGCTGCAAATAAGGAGAACACTAGGAATCTTTCCCAAAGCAGTGTCTCTCTGAACAGCAAAACTGGGGAAGTTTTAAGCTAAGGGTACATGCGTATTCATGAAGGGGCTTGGGCAGTCACAGAGTCCAAGCTTTAGTTGATTGAAGTCACAGGGGTCAGAAAAGATCAACATTATCCTCCCTTAGGTTCCAGTTGATCTGATGGTTGAGGCTTCTGGCTGATCTCTACCACTGAAACAGAACTAGGAGTCTTTACAACTGATATACTATCTTTGTATTGTTACTTCCCTTGTCTGAAAACAGGCAATGTTTTGCACTGTTTTGTTCCCTTAAGATCATTAATTGCTGAGACCTGTTCAAGGACGAACATCCTGGCCAGACTTAGATCACAGAATGACTTAGGCCAAAAATGGCTTCTCTTCTGATAAGAAAGCCATGCCTAGTTCTCTTTCTCTGGGACACCCTACGGTATCTGCTTAGGAAGCAGGAGAAAAATACAGGAGAAATTGGTGTCCCAGAAGTTAAGAGCTGGTGTTGGGGCAATATAATTAAAAACAAAATCTTCACCTAACCCAAACAACCTCTGAACTGTTAAAAGATGAACTGAGGCACATTAAATTTTCTAGAGCTTATTTGCGCATACATCCATATGAGTCAGGCAGTACCAGACTGAAAGTCTTTGGGACACTCCACTAACAGGAGCTACGGGAGAGGTTTTTATAGAGAAGATAAGGAAGCAAAGCAAGAATGTTATTTGATTAGCTCTTGCCTAAGCTTGCTTTACTTGGAAAAGCTTCCTTGGCTGTTTGGGATTGGTAGTTCTTAAGTTTCATTTTCCTGGACTCCAGTACTTTGACTCTGGCTTTGGTTTTGGTTGCTACCAAGGCATTAAAGACACCTCAATCTAATGGCCTCGTTGATTAATTACTGTAACATCACAGAGGTAGAAGGGTAAGAAAACAGTTTTAGTATTGAATAAGGGTTATACCAGAAAATGATGTGCATCACAGGTAACCTGCTAAGAGACTGCAAAGACAGAAAGACATCTCATCCTTTCATATAGCCATCACATACATGTTCTCAAGATAAACAATAATTAGTCCTCAGGTAAGAGGACTTGACAACACCATTTGCTGCACATAGTTCTTCCTAAATTCACTCGGTAATTGGGGTGACCTTCTGTGTTAGCTAGTTGGCTTTATCCAAAGGAAAAATACATTTATTTTTCTGACAGAAGGTAGCTTTGGTGCCAGGCACCCACCAAAGTTAAACTTTTACCCACATACCCACCCACAGAGACTAGGAGATAGGGTCCCATTTCCTTGATAATCACATTTCAAAGGGTTGATTCTCTGGTCCTTGAGAGACATGGCTGTATTGCGAAGATGGCAAAAGCTTATCTAGCTTTCAAAAAGAGTTATATTCAGCAAAGTGATTCAGTTATACAACACTGTAAATCAACTATACTTCAATTAAAAAAAAAAGATTTACATACATTTCAAAGAGAGGGAAAGAACTTAAAATACAAGTTTTCTCAAGAAATTGCTCTAAGAAAAAAGAGCGGGGAGAAGTCTCTCCCTTATTTTCAACAGGGAGAATTAAGCCTCTCATTTTTAACTTGTATGTGCCTTTAGTAAGTTTTAGGCTGAGAATAGTTAGTTGATCAACTACCTGAAACACTGAAATTCAAGGATTTTTCAAAAAGGGGAGGGGCAATGGAGAGGGTCTAGAGAAAATATTGGGCTGGCCAAAAAGTTCGTTCAGGTTTTTCCATAACATCCTACGGAAAAACTCAAATGAACTTTTTTGGCCAACCCAATACTATTTCCAGCTCAAAGAGGCCAGTCTTCCAGTCTCAGAGTGTCCTCATTTTTGGAGGAGCATACTGAAGGAGCCAGCCTACATTGTTTTCTCTGTAAGAGTCAGGAAATTGATTACTAAATGGTTAAATGGCCACTTTCTTAGTATCCTTTTAAAGTCAGTTGGCTTAATTCTTAAAAGTTGTTTGCATTTGAGAGAATTATGTTGGAATTCTCTATCCTTAGGCATTTTGAAGTACTTGACTGTGGCAACAGTTTTATTCACAGCTCTCTGAGAAATTCCCCCCTTTTTTACCCTGAGGCCCAAGGACTGAAAAGTAGGGCAGAGCTCTACTTTCTACAGCTGCAGGGGGTGAGTAAGACTGCTTTGCTCTCTTAAGGCTTTTTTTTTTTCCCCTCAAAAGGAAAATTGTCAAGTCCTTTGTAATTGTTCACACGGCATTTTATTTTTCATTTATCCCATTGTCTGAACACATTCCTACATAGCAATTTTTTTAACCTTTATTTTTTACTTTTAAATAGTTTTATATTTCTTTATTTCCCCCTTCCAGTTTTATTGAGCTACAATTGACATACAGCACTATGTAAATTTAAGGTGTGCAGCATACTGATTTGACCTACATATGTGAGTGAAAAATATTGCCTGCTGTATCAGTAAATGAAGGATGTTGCAGCCATCAAGCCATCACATTACAGTCAACCAGATGGTGCACCCTGAGGGAACTCAGGATGAGAAGCACAGGATACTGACCCCAGATAGCTGAGGTGCATATCAAAGGAATGGTATCAGTGAGCTCAGACTCTTGCATCTTCCCATGCATAGAAAAGCGCTAAATTCCTTAACTTGAGATATCTGGTTTTCTTTAATGATCAGTAATCTTTTGGTGTTTCAACTACCTGGTTTTTGTTGCAAAAACTCCTATACATTCTGGCTCCCCCCTTCTTGCCTCCTCAGAGCAGTCTTTCAGAGTTATCTGAGATGCAGTGTCCCGGGCTTAGGACCTCAGTTTTGTCCACCATATAAAACATAACTCTCAACTTTTACGTTGTGCATTTTTTTCAGTCAACACATATGTCATGAAATTATTACCACAATACGTTTAGTGAAAATCCATCATCTCATATAGATACAAAAGAAAAAGAAAAAATTTTTTTTCCTTGTGATGAGAACTTTTAGGATTTGCTCTCTCAACTTTTATATGTAACATACAGCAGTGTTACTTATATTTGTCATGTTGTACATTACACCCCTAGTACTGTTTATCTTATAAATGGAAATTGGTACCTTTTGACTGCCTTCATCCAGTTCTCCTTTCCCCCAACCCCAGCTTATGGTAACCACAAATCTGATCTCTTTTTCTATAACTTCATTGGTTTGCTTTTGAAGTACAATTGACCTACAACACTGTGTTAGTTCCTGGTGCACAACATAGTGATTCAATATTTCTATACATTTCAAGACAGCAGTCTTTTAAAGACTGCATTACAGCATGACCAAAAAAAAAAAAAAAAAAAGAATCTCTATTGGTTGACATAAGTATTTCCATATACCATTTTAAATAACAAAAATTAGTAAGTTCAGCCTACAAAACATAAACAATGCTATTACTGATACTTTTCTAGTCATATGTTAGTTTGGGAACTTTAAAACATTTATTTGCATAATGCCTACTCTATTTCAGGAGTCAACATGCTTATATGTTTATACATATGTTTTCTCTATGCAAAATTTATATAACATTTATGTTTCCACTTCATAGATCAATATGTATACAGTGCTAGTAAAAGCTATTATGAAACACAACTATTTGCTAGCAGCATGTTGTATGTATTGGGAAATAAAAACTAAAGCACTTACAATCTTGTCAGTGAAATGTGACTAACAGACAAAGACAATGCTCATTAGTACAGGCTTTTGTGACTCAAAGCCTCTTTTTTCAACGGGATTTCTGAGACTTAGAAATCAATAAGGAATAATCTTAGAAGACTTCACACAGAAGGTGAAATGTGACCTTTACTTTGAATGATAGTCAGTGTCTTGGTTGAGACGCATGGTTGTAACTAATCGAAATCCACTCAGCCAGCTTAGACAGAAAGCAGCCTGTACTGAGAGGAGCAGACTTGGTCATAGTATGATCAGGAGTTACTCTTAGGCCTCAAGAGCTGAGAACCACAATGGTCTTGTTCTGTCTTTGCCTTTTAATCTGGGCTCAACTATTCCCCTCACTTGGGCTTTTCTATGAACGCCTGCATCACTCTCTTTTTTCCTGGAATCAGCTTTGTTTACTTTTCTGCACATGAGGGAAGATTACAACTCACACTCCAAACTCCTAAGCTTTTGTATCCTCAGTTTAAGTGCCTAGCAAATGCTGACTGGCATCTCAGACTCCTGATTTCAGTAGCCTAAGAAAAAGAGTTTGACTTGGTCAAGCAAGGTCATAGGGCAACCAGGTTGGATGGCTGCCACTAAGCATCTCTTAGAAAAGAAGTAAGGTAGGCAGGAGACAGATTGTTCAGGTGGAGATGGAAGTGGTGGGAATGCAAACAAACAGGAGGGAGTGTTGGTAGATGAGAATGAAAATAGTGTGTTAAATGGGGTGGGTCCTTCTAAGAAGGGTGAGTTTCATTTACAGAAGACTATCTTATTGAAAGGCTGTTGAAACTGACAATGTCTCACATGGGAGAGACAAGTAACAAAGATCCTTAAGGAACAAGGTGGTACAAATCCTTCCTTTATCTCCTCTCTGTGGAGGGCCTCTTAACACTGCCCCCACGTCCTGTCCAATAGCAGGAGATACTGGATTGTGTGGAGCCGAGCCCAGAGGCCAGACCTCTGGGATTAGGGCTCTTCTGAGTGTCAAAACAAAACAGGGTCTAAGTCAGGGTTCCAAGCAGACAAAAAAAGCCTCGAAGATAGAATTGGACTCACTGAATCAGGTCAGTCAGTGTGTGAAAATAATGGATTTCAGGCTACTAGGATCAGTAACCCATATAAAGAGTTTTGTCCATAAAGGAGAAAATCCAGGTCAGGATTAAGCAGCCTCTTAAGTGGTCTCTGTCAAGAGCAGGAGACGATCTTTGGCAAGAATGCATCACTGGCTCATGGTTTTCTGGGCTAGAGAAGGGGTAAAAGGATGAAGAGCAGGATACTTCCTGTCATTTGATAAAGCCTGACCATTCAATAGATTTAAGAGTCAGGAGCATAGAGAAGAGGGTTGACATCATGCAGAGAAATAAAATATGCAATAAGAATGAGGGCATGCAGAGCCAGAGGATAAAGGATCTAGGGCTGGCCTTGAGGAACGTGAATAGTTATAGGGAAAAGAGGACACAAATCTTACAACTGAAAAAGAAGATTTGTCAAAAAGTCAATAGAGAATCAAGATTTGTAAGGCCACAAAAAAAAGGGAGGGGGAAAAACATTTCAAGGAAGGGGGGAATATGTGTTAAATGCAACAGAAAGGTGAAGAAAAATGAGATTGGAGAAAAGGGCCATGGCACGTGGCAATTAAAAGGCTGTTAGTGACCTTTGAGAGAGTAGAATCAGGAGATTGGTTTGGTCAGAAACCAGGTTTCAAGGAGTTAAAATATTGAATGGATGTGAAAAATGAAGGCAGCAAGTATAGATCAGTGGTTTCAGATGCTTGTCTGTGAAAGGAAAGCAATAGGGAGTAATGGGATTTTTTTTGTGGTTACAGGAGGCACATGTTTGAAAGCTGTCTACTTACCTTCACTTTCCATAAGTCTTCATTCTTGTGTATCCTAGAGTTCTCCAATAAACTGTTAGTCTGTTGGGTTCCCCACCCCCTTCGTAATGCTTACTTGTCTGCTGGTCTGTATAACCTCCATTTTTTCATTACTGATAAAACTTCAAAGAGAGAAGTCAAATTACAAACCTATACATTTTACACATTTTTGGGAGGATTTGGAACACAGTTGAAACACTTGATTTAGTGCCAGTAAGAAATTATTTGAGGATTCAATTTAATTTGCTACCCTTAGCATGGAACATGGTGGACAGTATTTAATTTCAGACTAGATTTAGGGAAAAAAATTCTAAGGAATCATTTGCACCACTACTTCTTATTACTTATACCTCCATGTCCAGTATAATTTCAGCTAGCATTCTGGGAATACCTAACATAAGAAAGGTAACAAAAACCCAGAACAAGTAAGAACAACAACAATAGACTCCTCAAAGCATCTAGTGATGAGTTCTCAGGATGAGAGATAGGAAAATATGGAAACAGGGTTTGCTGTCACTTATTCTCAAATTTGTGGTCTCTTGATAACCAGACATTGAGAATAGGGAAAATAAGCAGAGTGAATTTGGTGAATGTGCAAAACTGTGATTCACTGACTAAAAGGCATTTCCATCCACATATTATCATTTTCCCTGATATTGGAGCCTGTACTGTGTCTGAGCCAGCCCTAAATAAAGACTGGTTTGGAAAAAGACAAGGGATCTGCTTACATATAAACATACCCCCAATCTAGAAAGGTAGTGAAATCTATGACTTTTAAAGTTTTCACATCCATTCTACAGAGGGCCTAGAGTGTAACAGATAAGAGTACAGGATGTGTTTATCCTGACACAAAGATATTTAAAGTGCAAGTATGTTAAACAAAATTATGCCCACATGATGACATTTGAACAAAGAAGTGTTCTCTGTTGCAAAAGTGTTTGAAACAATTGAACACTTTGATTGATTTACTAAAATGAACAATTTAGAGCAACTTCTAAAATTTTCTCTGGCTGAAATTATTTACGTCAAGAGTAGGAGAAAGTAACAGAGAGAGAGGTTGGTGAGAATAAGAGGTACCTAGTAGACAGTGATGAGAGATAGAAACAGAGAGCTATTCTGATGTATTAACCATAAAGATCCAAACGCACAATAGAGTCAAACATCTGTAGCTTCCATCTCCAACCTCCGATTTTCCCTCCACATGTAGCATGGGGTGGGGGAAAACAACGGCAAGACTGAAGCAACCCACTTTACTCTGCTTGGTCTTGTTTCAAAGTATCTGTTCATGAATTGAAAAAAGGAAGCCGACTGCAGAATCAGTTGTGCTTACAAAATTTTGAAGTAACTGTTAGAGAAGTCCTTATATTTCCTGAGTTTGTAGAGTAACCAACTCCTAAAAATGTATTCTAAGAATAGTATCAGAAACTACTGTCATTACAGGGTGCCATAGTCATGCCCTTTGAAGATGACTTTGAAGAACAGCGCTCACGCTTGGGGATGAGTATAGTCTGGTCATATTTGTTTTGTTGTTGCACACAGTACACATGCCATATGTACTGTCTTTCATTTACTCCTCATTAAAAATCCAGTGAAGTAGGTATTAATGCCCCCATTTTGCAGATGAGGAAAGTAAGCTTCCAAGATCATACAGCTAGTAAATGGTGGAACAGGATTTAAAGCCAGGCAGTCTCCCTTGTGAATCCATGCTCACAACCACTCCTTTACAAGGAGTCATTCCACAGCTCATATGTAATCTCTGAATGATCAGATGCATAGTTGTGGAAGTGGCTTCTTTTATTATTTGGTTTGACAAATTATCAAAGGCTAACCTCAACAGGTATTGATAGTTTGGTACTTGTCCTTCCATTTGTCTCTTTTCTCTTTGTGTTTGCACTCTCCTTCTGTAGCTAATCAGTACTTTTCAGCAAGGCTAGCATTTTATATTGTCATTGCCTAAGGACTCTTTCACCTTGTAATTGTCACTTTTGTTGCTGTTTTTTCTGAAATGATTACCACGTTCACATCTTTGAGGAATGGTGGCCATTCTACTGTGAAACTAATGGTGATGATTATCTCTTTGTTAACTACATATTATCAATCAATGGTTGCATTTTTTCCTTTGCTAGAATCCACCATAATCAGTTCCTGTGAAATCAGAATCATTGAGAAGATTAAAAATGAATTCTGTACTTTTAAAATTAAAAAAGAAATGACTCTGATGGATATGATGTGGATACCTTTATTTCATTATACTGTTCTGAATGATAATCTGCATTTATTATTTTTTCCTCTTTCATGCATTTAAGGCTTCCAGCCTTGGGGATGAGTAAACAGCTGCCTCAGTTGCTATCATCACTGACTCTTTTGGACACCTTAAGGGATAATTTGTTCATTGTGGTCACATAAAAGCTATCCACCCCTTCTTCAACAGAGAGCAAATATGTGACTTCTCTGCTCGGGGCACATAGAGAGAGACAGTGAGGGCATTGCTAATGGGTGAGTGAGGAGGGAGGGTAGAAGGAGGAGTCTGATGGTCACTTGCCTTGCTTTTGAACTATATAAACCACTAGAAGGCAAAATTAGCTTTTTAATGATCAGTACCCATCTCTTAAATAACCATATTATGACTCCATATTTGAAACAATGGCCTATATATGCACCATTCTTAAAAATATTTCTGATTGTATTTGAATTTTTAATCTAATATGTACTTTCACACACAAAATGCACGTGAGCTAACATCTCTCAGTAATAACTTACACATCACTTATTTAGAAATTCCTTTTTAATTTTTACTAAAAGTATTTTACTGTGTCTTAAGGGAATGAATGTCAATTCTTAATCTTGATAAATGTGACCATTCTTAATTAATTTTGTTTGGATCCAGAAACTACCAGGGGCATCAGAGATATTTATATCCACATAGTTAAAATCTTCAGGCTTTAACATGCAGTTTATTAAAAACATGTATAAAAAACTCTTAGAAATAAAAACTATAATTTTATACTTCTAATTGTTTCACACATATTATTACATGTGCATTATATACATGAGGTGGGTCAGTATTCTCTCCCACTAGGGCTCTACAGAATGTTCAGTTGCTTTGCCCAAGATTAGGCAAGCAGCTAATAGCACAGCTGGGGCTTTAAATCATGTCTGTTCACATCAAGAGCAGTGTTTGCTCTCTTTTAGGAAACCCTAGCAAGACACATTTGAAATAGCTGAAAGCATCAGAAGTACTCATTGTACGGTTCCTCCCTTGTTATGGGCTCAGCTATCCTTGTGATCCCAGGTTGCATAGTTTCCTGATTACCTCTGCAGTGTTCTGTTCATCTGGGTCACTCCACTGTGCTTAACACCCCCATTTGTTCAGTGACTTTCAATTTGTTTTGCAATATTTTCTTCTCTACTGGAGAGTCTGTAAGTGGGTATATCAGGTGGGATGGAGCCACTGAGAGCTGTGTGAAAGCACTGTGGCATCCACCCCAGCAATCAGCAGCAG
This sequence comes from Balaenoptera borealis, assembly GCF_965194805.1. Lineage (NCBI taxonomy): Eukaryota > Metazoa > Chordata > Mammalia > Artiodactyla > Balaenopteridae > Balaenoptera > Balaenoptera borealis. The sequence goes on from NC_138866.1 coordinate 51,971,034, forward strand.
TGATTTTGATGGCAGTATGTGGTAAAGTTGCCCTTTCAGCCATACTGCAGAACACAAAAATATGAAATATCCTAGATTAGCGAGGAGGGGATGCAAATAATGGTAAACCTAGTAGTAGTTCCAAGTGTAGTCATGTACCAAGGAAAGTCATGTACCACAGAACAGAGAAGGAAAGGAAGAATAATACAGTGTAATAATTCTATGAGAAATGATCCTAGAAAGTTTATTTTGAAGAAAAACAGAGTTTGTACATTTGATTTTTTCCAGGTTTTAAGATTATTATAAAGTTTAAGATCATGATGAGCTTACATTAAATTAATTAAGCAAGTTCAGGGAACTTTCTCAGCCTTGATACAGCCGAACTTTGGAGAACTTCAGAGCTGAACTTTGGAGTTGTCTGGATTCTGGAGTCCCTCTCACGGCTCAGCGGCAACTCTCATAGCGTTCCATTTTCTTGACTCAGTTCCTCTACCTCTATCAGTGCTGCCAAGTATGACATCTCTACTTTCTTCACTGCCTCCTGGACTTTTCTGTTATATCTATATGATTATAAGCTTCTATTTTAGAGTACTTTGTAAATCACTGGATATGTATCTACTATTCAAATGTCTGAGAGAATATTTGACAGGATTAACTAGTCACGAAGCAATACAGAGCACCATTATGCTGCATGTATCTGTCTATGGAACACCATACGTAGAGGCTTTATGCCAGGCTGCCTTTAAGGACTGGACAGTCCATAGATGGCAACATTTTGTCTCAGGCGTGATCACAATCAGCTGATGAAATATTCCTAATTAGAGTGGCTTATGCATGAGAAATTCTTACGAATCTGTGTTCAGAAGAACAATGTGATATGTTTCAATCACTTTCCGCTTAGAACTTTACTGTTTCCTTTAGTAATCACAGATTGCATACAGTGATGAGTTAATACATGGACCTTATTAGACAAGCATTCAGTATGCACCATCAATTAATGTAGTATCTATTTCTTCAACTTCTGAAACCTCTGCTTCAACTGAACCAGTGTGTGATGCCCTGAATTTCAGTTTCCATATTTCTCCTCTGTGCCTTTTTATAGATAATAAATAGCCATCTCTCCCTTCCCTCCACAGAAAACCATAGTTTTTTTTTTGTCAAGTTAACTCATTTTATTACTTCCAAGGCTCACGGCTCTTAACATTTGCCTCATTAAGTCCAAATAAATTAACCTTTTCTTTAAACTATCCATCTCTTTATTTTGTATTCCACCAATACTCTTAAAGAAAAATTATTCATGACACTTATTGAAGACAGTAAGGCAGACTTTATTCAGGGGCCTACTACATGGGGTTTTGTGAGGACAGAGATTGGACTCAACTCAAGACACAATGAGGAAAGGTTGGAATTGATAGCCAAGTTGCAAAGTGGGGGTCAGTGGATGGAAAATTGCTAAGAGGAAATATCACATCACTGGTAAGGGGGAATTCTGACTAAATGACCTAACAGGATTCTTGCTGAAAGGAGGCCAGAGGGATAGACATCACCTGGGGGACTGTGGGGGATGAGGGACTTCATCAGATATTGAGAATGATCAGATACCAAGGTGGGGGATTCTGGTCGGACTGACTTAGCAGGATTCTTGCTAATATTGGACAATGCAGAGAAGAACATGAAAGCTCAAAAGTCAGGGCCTAGTTGAAAGGAGAATTCAGAGGAACCTGACTAAAGTTTGGTCAAGGAGAGATTTTTTTTTTGATCAATTCTTATTGGTACTCTATACTTGTAACATACTGATTTTTTTTCAACTGATTAAAATTAATCTTTAGGAAAGTTCATGTTTGTTTTTTTGCTCTCTCTACCTGAATTGGAAAGTGCCTCAAGACTATGCATTTTAATATTTTCTGCACCCTTCTACAGTGCCTAAGTCAGCCCCCGTGCAAAGGGACTGCTCAATAAACTCTTGCTCTGGAACTCATAACATGGTTTTGCTGGAAAGCTGTGATATGTATGGCATGCCAACATGGACATCTCATGCAAGAGCAATTGCACAAAAACAAAGGGGTCAAAGGAAATCAGCAAGTATTTCCCAAATTTTAATATTCCCTATTGAGGAGAAAATAAATAAATAAATAAATAAATAAATAAATAAAGTCAGAGAAGATAGTATTTTGGAAGTTAGCAGTAAATGGAAATTGTTGTAGAAAATAAATTTGTGCTTGTGAGAAATCTGTGTTTATAATTTTTTTTTAATTGAAAAAGAGAACAAACCTAGGTCTGAGTTTGACCAACAATAGTTGGGTTACACAGCTGTAATTTTTATTTTTTGTTTTTGTTAGATATATGGGCCTTTATGTACAGTTGACATGTCAGTACAGATGATAATGATATTTACCAGGAAAACAAGTGTGGAACGAATATGTGTAAAACATTTGGCCCACTTATAGGAGGTGAGCTCCAGCATCAGTTGCATTTTTTTCTTTTTTTCAGTAACTCTTGCCACTATGCACGTAGGTTTTCAAAAATAAATGGTCAAAACCCCCAAACTAATTCAAATTCAATTAGCATGAAATAAAATTGATGAACATGCTTTGAGATTGAAGCATTGGAATAAATTGCATTTTCTGTTTAAGTGAAATTCTGCAAAATGCCTTTTCATTGTTTTGAAAATATTTGGCAGAAATCTTTTCTGTTTTATAAAGTGAATACAATGGAATTTTATTTTCCTGATGATTCAGAAACATGTGTTTTTGTAAAGATGGATAGAACTCAGTTGGCTGATTGACCTGAAAGGAAACTGACTAAATAGGAGCAAGCCAAGTTTTCCAAATGGTCATAGACTACCCACTGAGCACCAGGTACTTTTTGTGTGTGTGTGTTGTGCTTTTTCCTGAAAAGCACACATAAGACACACAAAAATGAAGAGTAACCCTAGGAAATAACATCAGAACACTGAATAAATATACAAAATTAATTACCTCCTAAACTCTAAGAACTGTCGTTTTAGAGGTTAAAGAAGCGGGGAGACATGACTTCTAGTTAGAATAATTAGGAAAAGTTTTACAAAGTAGGTAAAAATTTAGATCTGGATAATTGTGAGGATTGGGACAAGTAAAATGTCATTATATCGTTTAATGGAAAGGAAAATTATAAAATGTGTATAATCAGGGAAGCAGAGAAAAATAAATTAAAAGTTAATCTTGTTTTTTCTTAAAAAAAAGACTGACATTAGGAAAAAGGCAGATTTAGGGAAAACATGCTATTTCAAATATACATCAGTTTTACTGAAATAGAAGGAAGATGAAGCCAGATTAAGAAGACTCTTAAAGGTCAAGTTAAAGCATTTCGAGTTTATTTGGCAAATGAATACCATAATCTGGCACTGAAGATTTTTGAGGAGTGAAGACCTGAAGTATATTTTAGAAAGGTAAAACAGGCTGTAGTATGTGGCAGAAAGATCAATTGAAGTGATAAGGGGTGTGATTAAGATGGAAATTGCGGGGCCAAAGAAATTTTTAAAAGAATTAACTATTATTGACTCATTTTTTAAAAAGAAGGCACCATATTAGACTTTTTTTTTTTTTTTATTAATGATGACTAGTTTAACCCCCTTGCAGAACTACAAAATAGATACTATCTTCTCCACTTTGTCAGTGAAGAAATAGATTTGGAAAGGTTAAGAAAGTGATCAAGTAAAATCTTAGAAAACAGTTAAGCCAAAATTCAAGATAAGCTCTGTTTGACTTCAAAATTCAAGCTCTTACCATTAAAACACTGGAAAACAAACAAACAAAAAAACTTTGTAATGTTGATAAATGATTAGTTATGGGGATGAGGTCAGGTTAAAAGAAAACTGACTTGAAGATGATTATGGCTGGGAGGGGGAACACTTGGGTGGGTAATAGGTTTTATATTTAATTCACTTGATATCTAATAATATATAGGTATGGGTATATATTTTGGAAGACATACCATTACAAATACCAGATTGGAACAGAAAGGATCACATATTTCTTTTTTTTTTTTAATATCTTTATTGTAGTATAATTGCTTTACAATGTTGTGTTAGTTTCTGCTGTATAACAAAATGAATCAGTTATATATATACATATACCCCCATATCCCCTCCCTCTTGCGTCTTCCTCCCACCCTCCCTATCCCACCCCTCTAGGTGGTCACAAAGCACTGAGCTGATCTCCCTGGGATATTTCTAATTCTAAATAATAACTTTCACCGGGTTAAGGAAGAAATGTGCAGAAAACCATAGAAGCAAATCCAGTCTGTGTTTTTTCCAGCACCTGCAACTTTTCCTTGCTCTTATATAACACCCCTAAATTGATCTGTCACAGATTTAGAAACCATTTTGATGTTTAATTTAAAAATGTAAGTGGCTGAATTCATTGCCAAAAAACCATGTTTGGAAAACCGTAATCTGAAAATAGATATTCATGCAGTAATTGTAATTCCCCATGGAGTAAGAATAGGTCTGAAAATCTTAAAAATTTATCAGACTATCAGGAGCCCTGCCCAGACTGAAAATTAGAGTATTATATCACATTTTCCTTATGTCTGACAAACTTATTTATACAGAACAGAGAGGAGAACTAAAAATTGAGGAAAAAGACATCTGAAGAGTCAAAACTGATCTCACAATATGTAAGCATTTAAGGTCAGGTACATTATTCATGGGAATTCATGCTTTCTCTTAAATGAGATTTATTCTTTTACTCTTATTTAGTTGTATATTTAATGAGATTTACTGTCAAAGAAAATTCGTGAGAAATCTTAGGGGAACTTCTGTTTTAATCCTTATTTATGTTAATATGATATTTAAACTATATTATATCATAATATTAAATATGACATTCATATTATTGGCATACAATTTGCAAGAAAGGTATGCCATATTTTTATTGGACACTGCTGAAAAAGTCAAGTAGGTTTATAACAAAGTTTAGAATTTTTTTCTAACCAAAATAGCTAAAGTTGAAAAGACAGTGTTGACATTTTAAGTGGAAATTTTTAACCAACAGCAAGTTTCACTGATATGGAATACCTTATTCTTGTTTGATGCTAGATTATAAGGTATTTAATTTAATGAGCATAACACTTAAAAATTAATTTTTTAGGAGACATTTTGCATGCTCCAGCAAAAGTCATCCTAGGTTTTATTTTTTTCAGGCTTTTTGAGCTATCGTTCAGATACCATCCAACTCATCCACTTAAAGCGTGCAGTTGAATGTTTTTCAGTATATTCACAGGGTTGTGCAACCATCAGCACAATCTAATTTTAGAATATTTTTGTCCCCATCAAAAGAAACCCTCTACCTGCTAGCAGACATTCATCAGCCTCCTCTTGTCAGTCCCCTCAGCCCTAGCCAACCACTAATCTACTTCCTGTCTCTATAGATGCCTCTTCTAGACAATTCATATATAGGTATGATACACTATGTTTTTTTTGTGACTGGCTTCTTTTACTTAGCATCATGTTTTTAAGGTTCAGCCATGGTGTAGCATGTATCAATACTTAATTTCTTTTTACTATTAATTAATATTCCATTGTATGGATATGTTCCATTTTATTTATCCAGTCATCAAGTTGATGGATATCTGATTGTTTCTACATTTTGGTTGTTATAAATAATGATGCCATAAATATTTGTTTACATATTCTCTTGAATATATTACCTAGGATCACAGATATTTTTGAACTGATATCCTAGGACTTGACTTATACACTTTATCTCTTACCAGTATTAATCATTTTAAATGTCACAATATTTTTCCAAATTAATTAAATGAATTAGTGCTGATATATATAAACAGAAAAAGCAATTAATAATTTCCCCCATCCTTTCTTCTTTTCATCAAACCCTCCAAATAACCAAAGGTAATAGCCTAATGTATGTCATTCCATATCCCATTACTGTTCTCACATGCTAACAAACATAAAATCTACATACAAACTTATACAAATACAAAATTATATATGCACACATATGAGGGTTTGTTGTATGACTTTTTAAAATGGAATAATACTGGTGTTTGCATTTCTCTGCAATGCAAATTGTTTTTCTCATTTAAAAATATACCATGAGTATTCTTCTAGGCCAAAAGATGTATCTCTAACTCATTCTTCTTAATGATGACACAATGTTCCACAAAACTGGTATAACAGAATTTATATAAACATTTCCCTCTCATTGAGTATTCAAATTTAGTTGCTTTGCCTCTTAATTTGTCACAGCTATAAAGAAAGAAAGCCACAGTAATCCATATGCTTTTTATAAATAATATGTTAACTTCTATAGGCTTGCTTCCATGAAACAGAGTTGCTAAGTCAATAGTCATCCTTAATTTTAATATATATTGTTAAATTTATTTTCAAAAACATATATAGCAATTCATGCTCCAAAGTAACAGTTCATGAGAGTAAATGTTTCACAGACTCTCCACCAACACTGGATATAGTCAATCTTCTTAAATTTGCCAATTTTATGTGTCTATTTTGTTGTTGATATAATTTGAATTTCTCTGACTGCAAATGAAAGGGGACATCTTTTCATATGTTGATTAGCAATTTAAATTTCCTCTTCTGTGAACTGCTAATTATTTTCCGTTGCCCTTTTTTCCATCA